>NC_091282.1:133060331-134447677 GCF_032444005.1 Ranitomeya imitator
TTAAGCCTAATTAATAATGGAGAGGCGTCAATTATGACACCTATCCATTATTAATCCAATTGTAGTAAAGGGTTAAATAAAACACAAACACATTATTTAAAATTATTTTAATGAAATAAAAACAATGGTTGTTGGAGTATTTTATTCTACGCCCAATCCAGTCACTGAAGACCCTCGTTCTGTAAGTAAAAAAACATAATAAACCAACAATATACTTACCCTCCGCAGATCTGTAACGTCCAACGATGTAAATCCTTCTGGAGGGGTTAAAACATTTTGCAGCAAGGAGTTCCGCTAATGCAGGCTGCTCCTTGCTGCAAAACCCCGGGGAATGAGGCTAAATATAGATCAATGATCTATATTTAGCTTCATTTGCGGTGAGGCGCCCTCTGCTGGATGTTTCTAGATCGTGGGAACTTTCCTAGAAAGCTCCCAGGCTTTCTAGGAAAGTTCCCACGATCTATGAACAGCCAGCAGAGGGCGCCTCACCGCAAATGAAGCTAAATATAGATCATTGATCTATATTTAGCCTCATTCCCCGGGGTTTTGCAGCAAGGAGCAGCCTGCATTAGCGGAACTCCTTGCTGCAAAATGTTTTAACCCCTTCAGAAGGATTTACATCGTTGGACGTTACAGATCTGCGGAGGGTAAGTATATTGTTGGTTTATTATGTTTTTTTACTTACAGAACGAGGGTCTTCAGTGACTGGATTGGGCGTAGAATAAAATACTCCAACAACCATTGTTTTTATTTCATTAAAATAATTTTAAATAATGTGTTTGTGTTTTATTTAACCCTTTACTACAATTGGATTAATAATGGATAGGTGTCATAATTGACGCCTCTCCATTATTAATTAGGCTTAATGTCACCTTACAATAGCAAGGTGGCATTAACCCTTCATTACCCCATATCCCACCGCTACACGGGAATGGGAAGAGAGTGGCCAAGTGCCAGAATAGGCGCATCTTACAGATGTGCCTTTTCTGGGGTGGCTGGGGGCAGATATTTTTAGCCAGGGGGGGGCAATAACCGTGGACCCTCTCCAGGCTATTAATATCTGCCCTCAGTCACTGGCTTTACTACTCTGGCGGAGAAAATTGCGCGGGAGCCCACGCCAATTTTTTCCGCCATTTAACCCTTTATTTTAAGAGCTAGAACGGCCAAATTTTGCAGATACACACTACTGACATTAGTAGTGTGGAATCTGCAAAAAAAATGGAGAGAAGACATGGTTTACTGTATGTAAACCATGTCTCAAATCATGTCGGGTTTTAGGAAGGAGAAAGAAAAAGCCGGTAATTGAATTACCGGCTTTCAAGCTGTATAGCGCTGGAAAAAATATTAATATATATACATATATGTGTCTACTGACATATATATATATATATATATATATATATAGAAAGTATATATATATATTTTTTTCTTTTTGGGACACATGGATCACTTCTATAGCGGTATGTTGGTTTTGCAAGCCTGCGAGAAAACCACGCAGTACGGATGCCATACGGATTACATACGGAGGATGCCATGCGCAAAAAACGCTGACACACCCTGCCTACGGAGGAGCTACGGACCACTATTTTCGGGACTTTTCAGCGTATTACGGCCGTAATATACGGACCGTATTTTCATACGCTGAGTGTGAAGCCGGCCTAATACTTATCTTCTCCCTTTCAGTTTCATTCCATTGCTTCTCAGGTTTCCATGTGCAAATGTGAATAAGGATGATCCCTCTACACCAGGGGTGTCAAGCTGCATTCCTCGAGGGCTGCAAACAGGTAATGTTTTCAGGATTTCCTTGTACTGCACAGGTGATAATTTAATCACCTACACAAATAATGAGTTGGTGATTAAATTATCACCTGTGCAGTACAAGGAAATCCTGAAAACATGACCTGTTTGCAGCCCTCGAGGAATGCAGTTTGACACCCCTGCTCTACACAGTGACATCCCTTTAGATATTTATAGACATCTATTAAGTCTCCTCTTAGTCTTCTTTTTTGCAAGCTAAACATTCCCAGATCCTTTAACTGTTCCTCATAGGACATACTTTGCAGTCTGCTTAAGATCCTGGTAGCTCGTCTCTGAACTTGCTCTAGTTTTTCAATGTCTTTTTTAAAATGTGGTGCCCAGAACTGGACACAGTATTCCAGATGAGACCTGACAAGGAGGAATAGAGGGGGATAATTACTTCACGTGATCTAGACTCTATGCTTCTCTTAATACATCCTAGAACTGTGGTTGCCTTTTTTGCTGCTGCATCACACTGTTGACGCATGTGCAGACTGTGATCTATTAGCATACCCAAGTCTTTTTCCCACTTGTTGTTGCTTAGTTCTATTCCTCCAATTCTATAGATGTAATGTTCGTTTTTCTTGCCCAGATATAGAACCTTGCATTTCTCCCTGTTAAACACCTTTCTATGAGTAGCTGCCCATTGTTCAAGCTTATCTGGAACTTCTGAATCCTTTCTCTGTCTTCTCTAGTGTTAGCTATCCCTCCTAGTTTTGCATAATCTGCAAATTTGATTAGTTTACCTTCAGTTCCTTTATCTAGATTATTTATAAAAATATTGAATAACACTGGGGTCAGGACAGAGCCTTGTGGTACCCCACTTGAAACACTTCCAATTGTATGTGTAACCATTTATCACCACTCTTTGAGTACGATCAAAGAGCCAGTTAAGAATCCACGTAACCATAGCCATGTCAATTCCATACTTGGTCATTTTTTCAATAAGTATAGTATAAGATACTTTATCAAATGCTTTGATGAAGTAGAGATATACTACGGTATATCTACTGCATTTCCCTGATCCTCCCAGTCAGTGATTCCATCAAAGGAGGAAATTAGATTAGTCTGGCATAACTTGTTTGCTACAAGCCCATGCCGGCTGTGGTTAATTACTGTATTCTTATCCAAGTAATTACATACATGCTGTTTAATAGTTTACTCAAATTTCTTTCCTGGTATAAAAGTAAGGCTCACTGGCCTGTAATTTCAAGGGTTCCTTTTTTGAAGATAGGGACAGCATTTGCCCTTCTCTAATCTTCTGGGGCTTCTCCTGTTTTCCAGGAATTTTCAAAGATTCTGGCTAGTGGTTCTGCAATTTCCTCTGCTAACTTTTTCAGTGCACATGGTCCAGCGACTACATGGTAGCTTCCATCCAAATGATGTAATTTTTCGCTTGTCAGCAGTTTTCCATATTGTAATATGTTTAAATAAATTTTTGATACTTTTTATTCTTGGAGCTGGATTTTTCTTTCCATGTGCACAAGTTTCAACATCAGACAGAGATGTTTTTTCCTTGCTCGGACATTATGTGGATTACAGACAAATGTTTCTACTGGGTGAGCTGAAAAGTTTTTCTGTTTTTCTAACTTTTTCAGTACCTTAGGATGTAATTCATCTGGACCAGGAGATTTAAATTAATTTAAATTAGCTAAGTGCTCTCTCACCATCTCTCTGTTTATAGATAGTGTGAATTCTTTCATTCCTTCAATGGCACCTGAAGATCAGTTGATGTTACGCTTGCTTTCTTAGAGAATATAGATGCAAAATAGGAATTTAAAAGTTCGGCCTTCTCAACTAGTGATGATGAGCGAATTTGACTGAAAAACGATCACCAAACATAATTTCGGCATGAATATGGCACATTCGGATTTGTGATCGGAAACGCAAGCAAAATTTTATAAAATCGGAAAAAATCTGAAACATTCGGTTAAAAGTGTGGGAAAATATTTGTGTTGCCACTAAAGTATTTTCAGCACTTTGGCTACAATAATTGTGGTGTATCATGAGGGTGGGGCACGTGTTTAATGAGGGGAGGGGGTTTACAGAGCTCAGAGGCGAGGCATGCTTGTAAACTGTCATATTTTTTTTCTAACTTTATGTGTGCACATTGCGGCAAGCCAATTAGGAGGCAGGAAACATCCACAAAGTCCTGACACAACAACTTGTGTCATTGGCTGCTGAAATGACTCGTTCCTCTCCATAAAAAGAGCGGACATCTTGTTTTAGCATCATTTTGACACTGTAATAGCCCAGAGAGACTGCTCCTGACGCTGGCACTGTTAGCAGCTAGATTTTAGGTAGTTAGCTTGGCAGTTATTTATTTTTCAGATAGTTTAGCTAGCTAGTGTCCAGTGTGGCTGTGAAATCAACCTTCCAACCTTTTTTTTGTGCCATTACCGAGGTCCACAGAGAAATACAGCAGGGTGCATTTCATACAAGTGTGTTGTGCACTGCTTCTATTGTGCTCAATGCATGAGTAAACTGTTCTAAATCATATTTTTTCACTAGCTAAATGTGAAACAGCAAGGCACCTTGTTATTTTATGGTGTGGTGACATTGTTCTCTGGTTTGAGCTGTTGTGCATGAAGAAATATTTTTTGGGGCAGTTGCTACCATGAATCACTATAACATATCTCACCTTGTTATTTAGTGGCAGTAAAATTCCACAGTCTGCATAGCTCATGCACGTTAAAAAAAATTAAAAAAATTCTGTTGCTAAACGTGATACAGTCCATCGTATCCCACATTGTTATTTTGTGGCGGTGATATGAAGTTGTCTGCAGACCTAACGCACATTTAAATAAAATTACAATTTGTTCTGTTGCAAAACGTGATGCCATATCTCACGTTGCCATTTTGTGGCGGTGATATGAAGCGGTTTGAATGTTGTAATTTTGTGGCGGTGATATGCAGCTGTCTGCAGACCTAATGCACATGAAAAAAACTATTATTTTTTCTGTTGCAAAACGTGATAAAGACTGCCATATCCCACGTTGTAATGTTGTGGCGGTGACATGAAGCTGTATGCAGAACTCGCACACATTAAAATATTTTTTTCTGTTGTTAAGCGTGATACAGCCCGCCATATCCAACCTTGTCATTTAGGGTGGTTTCACACTTGCGTTTTTGTCTGCAGCGTTTTTTGCACAAAAAACGCATGCGTTTTTTTCCCCTATGTTTAACATTGAAAACGCATGCGTTTTTTGTTGTACGCGTTTGGTCGCGTTTTAAAACGCATGCGTTTTTTTGCTGCATGCGTTCTTTTTCAGAAATGCAACTTGTAGTATTTTTGAGAGCGTTTTTTGGACCAAAAAAAACGCATGCGTTTTCATGCGTTTTTTTTGGGTTAAAAAATACATTGGAGTCAATGGGGACGCATGTGTTTTTTTGTGCATGTGTTTTTTTTGCGTTAAAAAACGCATGCGTTTTTATATTAAAAAACCAGAAAACACACTGATATGCCACCCCCCAACATAAAGGTGATAAAGGGATCCTAACCCTACCCCTAACCCTAACCCTACCCCTAACCCTAACCCTAAGGGATCCTAACCATAACCCTACCCCTAACCCTACCCCTAACCCTAAGGGATCCTAACCCTACCCCTACCCCTAACCCTACCCCTAACCCTACCCCTAACCCTAACCCTAACCCCTTTAGGGTTAGGGTTAGGGGTAGGGGTAGGGTTAGGATCCCTTAGGGTTAGAAGTAGGGTTAGGGGTAGGGTTAGGGGTAGGGTTAGGGGTAGGGGTAGGATCCCTTTAGGGTTAGGGTTAGCAGTAGGGTTAGGGTTAGGATCCCTTTAGGGTTAGGCTTAGGGTTATGATCCCTACCCCTAACCCTAACCCTAACTATTTCTGTTTATAGTGGGTTTTTTACTTTACTTTGATGATTGGCAGCTGTCACACATTTCTCAGCATGCGTTTAAAAAACGCAAACGCATGAAAAAACGCATGTAAGCGCCTCAAAACGCCGCATTTTTTTCACCACATGCAAAAACGCATGTGTCAAAAAAACGCAGCGTTTGCACGCGTTTACATGCGTTTTTTCACCATGCGTTTTTTCGCGTTTTTTACCGCAAAAACGCACCCAAAAAAACGCAAATGTGAAACCAGCCTTAGTGGCATTGAAATTGTTCTGTGTGCAGAGCTGTTACCATTACATTTTTTTTACAAACATGATACAGCAGCAAAGATGTGAGTTTGAGCATCAAACGCTCTTTTGTAATTGCTGTTGGGTAAATGACTAATCATTGTAGCCTGGATCCTGGATGTCATACCTCCCATAGCCCCCCTGTTATTGATCCTGTTGTACGTTCTCATTACCACCATCACCATGCCCCTTTTCCTGATAAGTTCATCTAACAACACATTGGCCAAATTTCTCCTGCAAACCTGTACCTTTCCAGCAGCAACTGTGTAAGAAAGAGTGAGATCAAACGCCACAAACAATCTTCTAGATTATACAGACCTCAAGCACACTAAAAATATTTTTTTATGTTACTAACATGATACAGAAGGGGAGATCTCACTTTGAAATTGTTTGGAGCATCTAGTCAATGTTATACAGGCCTCATCCACAGGCCCAAACATTTTTTTTCAGTTATTAACGTCATACACTAGGGGAGATCTAATTTTAAATCTGTTTGGAGCATATCTTCTTTGTCATACAGCCCTCATCCACCCTTAAACAATTCATTCTTCTGTTACTAACATCTTACGGTGGGAGAGATCTCACTTTGAAATTGTGTGGATCATCTAGTCAATGTTATACAGTCCTCATCGACAGGTCAAAAAAAAATTCTTCTGTTACTAATGTAATACAGTAGGGGAGATCTCACTTTGAAATTGTTTGGAGCATGTAGTCAATATTATACAGGACTCATCGACAGATAACACTAGTTTGTGGAAATGTAAACAGTCCTGCTTGCGTGTCCATCTGCTGTGTTGTCTATAGTGGAAGACAATTCGGTCCTTATACTATTCCTACTGTGCTTACATTGATGCCACTTTGCTGGTGTCTGCCCCTAATTTTTGGAAATGTAAACACTCCTGGTTGGGTGTCCATCTGCTGGGTTGTGTGTAGTGGAAGATATGTCGGTCCCTATTATACTAATTTTACTGTGGTGAAATTGATGCTACTTTGTTGGTGTCTGCCACAAATTTTTGGAAACTTGAACACTCCTGGTTGGGTGTCCAACTGTCCATCTGCTGGGTTGGCAGTAGTGGAAGATCTATTGGACCCCATTATTCTATTTCTACTGTGGTAAAATTGATGCCACTTTGTTGGTGTCTGCAACTAATTTTTGGAAATTTGAACACTCCTGGTTGGGTGTACATCTGCTGGGTTGGGTGTAGTGGAAGACCTGTCAGTCACTATTAAACTATTTCTACTGTGGTGAAACTGATGTCACTTTGTTGGTGTCTGCCAATAAATTTTTGGAAATGTGTGTCCTGGTTGGGTCTCCTTTATGTGTGTTGCCTGTACCAGTAAGCCTCCGATACCGGCAGACCTCTACACTCTTTGAGTCAACTACCTGTGTAACTATCCTTAGATTTTTCTGACAATAGTAATCTACGAAATTGATATTTGCGCAATCTGAGTATGGCTGAGCATCAATTTAATTTTTTTTTTTAATCGCTTATATAGCGCCAATAGTTCAACATTCGCTTTACAGACATTTACAGATATTACTGACACTGTCACCATTGGGACTCACAGTCTAAATATACTATCTGTATGTCTATGGAGCATGGGCAGAAAAAGAAGTACTGGGAGGAATCTCTCGCAAACACGGGTAGAACATACAAACTATTTGCAGATACTGTTCTTGGTAAGGTTGGAACACAGGACTCCAGCACTGCAAGGCTGCTAATGTTTTTGCGTTGATGACTCAACGTTTCTGTGGTTTGAAGCCTACCACTGTGATGCAAGCTGTGTGCCTCACTGCTGCCTTGGGGAAAATCACTGTCAAGATTGTCATCCAGCATGTTTTGATACTGCAGCATCGGTGCGTCCCTTTCTAGGGTGGAAAGCAACTTTCAAAATTTACTTTTGTATCATGGATCCAACACACTGGCAACCCAGTAGTCAGCACTATTTCGAATCATAACTATACGGGTAACAATCATGTTGCAGATAGTGCTGCAAGAAGGCTCTCATTGGTCAGTCTTTTTCTTTTTCAACTCTACAGTGTGTTTGTGGTGGTATGACACTCAAGCTTTCTTCCTCCATCCCCTCCTGGTAACCACGAACAATAGAGAGGGAATCATTATCGTCTTCATCTCCTAACTGTTGCGCGTCCGTCACCTCTTCCTTCACGTACTTTTTCATGGTACTTCTCTATTTGATTCTCCCATGGTAACCTCCTGTGAGATGACAGACCTGAACTTATAGATATTGTTAACTCTAAAGGCATCCTCCTCTGCTTCCTCTTCTTCCCACGGGACCACCACCACCACCTCCTCACCCATACTGTTTAAAATGTGCTCCAGCATGTAGATGACAGTAATAGTGATGCTGATGATGACAATGTCACTGCTAACCATCTTAATAGCCAATTTGAAAACATGCAGAAGGGTGCAGTGGTCCTTCATCTGTGTCCACTATACAATTGTGAATTGCACCACTTTTGCCAGGCTATGCAAAATGTTTTAATGCACCATGTCTCAGCGCTGCTGCCACAGTTGCTGCAACATGTGCAAAGCTGAATTCCACGGTGTAGTCACATCGCATATCAACCGGTTAACCAGTATTCCGAAAGATCTCTATACCAACTTAAGTAGAAAGGTGGAAGTAAGCACACAACGACAGTGGTTTCTGCAGCAGAGTATTCAAGCTGGGACAGTGGCAAAGGAATTGCTGTACCATCAGGTTGAGTATTCGAGCCATGCAAGCTATGTGTGCAAGGTTGGCCCAGCATAGGGCCACCACCAGGTTTGCACAGTTATCGCACACAGCCTTCCCTGGCTCCAGGTTGAGTGTAGACAGCCATTGCTCAAACTCAGCATGGATAGCTGTCCACAACTGCTGATCTGTCTATGTCCATCTGCTATTTCATCCTTCTTCTCCACTAGATTTCTAAAACTTAACATGGACAAAACAGAATTCATCGTCTTTCTCCCATCTCACGCGACCCCCCCAACGAACTTATCCATTACAGTAAACGGCTGCCCACTCTCCCCAGTCCCACAAGCTCGCTGTCTTGGGGTAATCCTTGACACTGATCTCTCCTTCAAACCACATATCCAAGCCCTTACCACTTCCTGCCGCCTTCAACTCAAAAATATTTCACGGATCCCTACATTCCACAACCAAGAATCTGCAAAAACCCTAGTCCATGCCCTCATCATCTCCCGCCTCGACTACTGTAACCTCCTTCTCTGTGGCCTCCTCTCTAACACTCTCGCACCCCTACAATCTATTCTAAACTCAGCTGCCCGACTAATCCACCTGTCCCCCCACTATTCCCCAGCCTCTCCCCTCTGTCAAGCCTTTCACTGGCTCCCCATTACCCAGAGACTGCAGTACAAAAGCCTAACCATGACATACAAAGCCATCCACAACCTGTCTCCTCCATACATCTGTGACCTCGTGTCCCGGTACTTTCCTGCACGCAACCTCTGATCCTCATAAGATCTCCTTCTCTACTCCCCTCTTATCTCCTCTTCCCACAATCGCAAACAAGATTTCTCTCACGCATCACCCCTACTCTGGAACTCTCTACCACAACATATCAGACTCTCACCTACCATCGAAACCTTCAAAAAAACCTGAAGACCTACCTCGTCCGGCAAACCTACAACCTGCAGTAACCACCGATCGACCAAACCGCTGCACGACCAGCTCTAATCTCATCTACTGTATCCACACCCATCCCTTGTAGATTGTGAGCCCTCCCGTGCAGGGTCCTCTCTCCTCCTGTACCAGTTGTGACTTGTATTGTTCAAGATTATTGTACTTGTTTTTATTATGCATACCCCTCCTCACATGTAAAGCGCCATGGAATAAATAATAATAAATAATAAAAACAAAATAATAATAATAATAATAATAATAATAATAATAATAATAATAATCTGTATGACTGCGACCTCCAAGGCATATTATTTTAAACACTGCCTGATTGCGGAAAGCCCTGACTGCATAGTACGGAGGTGGGAGGTGATTCTCTCTGCAGTGTTGGAATGTGTGTTTCATTAAGGCAGAGGTTGAGGGTGTAGGTGGAGGCCCTATAGGAGGTGGAGGAGGCCGAAGCACTGGAGGAAGATACAGAGGTTTGTTCCGCAAGCTATGGGGATTCAAAGACTTGGTGTGTACTAATTTAGTTCTCGAGACTCCATCCTAAGCTGTTTAGTAGTACCTAAGGTATTCCCAGCCTATAGCTGGGCGACACCTTCTATTTAAGGCTTTTCCTCCAATATGGAGGTGCCTGAGCTACTTTGTTAGTTTGCCTTGCATGCTTGCTAATTGTCAGGTTCCCCAGGTCCACCTGTCTGCTTGTCTACCCTGTACCCATCTGCTTGTACCTGTCTGTACTCTTCTGTCCATCAGCCGGTACAGATCGCACCTGCCAGAGCCTATTTGTCTATTACCTGGTCCAGCCTGTACCTGCCAGTGCTTTTCTTTTCCTTAGCCATTCCCATCTGCACCAGTTCCAGTATGCCTACAGTACCTGCCTGTTTTCTTCATCCCTCTGTCATGCGGTAGTAGCCTACTCGCTGTAGGGGGTTAGTTGCCACCCTCTGTAGGTCAGTCATGGAATATCACCTGGTGCCAGCTCCTTGTCCCTCCTTGGGTCACAGTTTTTGCCTGCTGCCACTTGTCCGAGTTGGGATTTGGTAGGCCACCTAGTTACACCCTTCAGAGGCTTTCCAAGTGATAGGGCACAGTGGTTCCGTCACTTTGCCCATTACAGTCTCCATCTGCTGGGTTGGATGTAGTGTAAGAGGTGTCGGTAACTATTATACTATTTCTAGTGTGGCGAAATTGATGCCACTTTGTTAGTGTCTGCCACTAATTTTTGTAAAAGTGTAGAGTCCTGGTTGGGTCTCCTTCATGCGTGTTGTCTGTAGCAGTAGGCCTGTGAGATTGTCAGGCCTTCATTTCCTTTGAGTCAACTACCCGTGTTACTACTATCATTAGATTTTTCTGACAATAGTAGTCTACAAAACTGAGTGTGGCTGAGCATGAAAGCAAGTTGAGCTGTTGCATATGGTATCAGGGCTCCCAGCACAGCAGGCCTACACCGATCCCTCACCCACCTCGTTTTACTTTAATGTTCAATTGAAAGCTGTAAATGCTGTCCCAGACTCCGATACCTCATGCATGGATGATTGCTTCCGTGCCATGCTACAATTTGTACGGTGGGTGAATTGAGGCCACTTTCTGGTGTCTCCCCCTAATTTGATGTGTTTTGACAACTTTTAGGACCATTTGAAGATGTTGTGCATACGTTTGTTTTTGCCTCCTATTGACTTGAATGACGTTCGATTATGTTCGGTGAATATTCAACGAATAAATTGACAAATATTGCAAACAAGACACACGGATGAGACACTGACAGAAAACACTGACAGCAACAATACCAGTTTTTGACATACGTGTTTAAACATGGACATGTAAAGGAGGTCTAAAATAGTTGTATTTTTTAATAGGTTGGACTTTTATGAAAGTAGTGATAGGTGTGGTTGATGCACACCCAAAATGACAAGCCCTGAACCCCGTTATTTGTCATACAAGGCCTCATTTAGATGTTCACTTTTCAAGTACCTGTTCTGTGTTTTTCATGGATAAAATATGTACCCATTATAGTCTGAGGGAATTATAAAATGTTCCTGTTATTTTTTGCAGACCATGTGTCTGAAAAAATTACAGAGACATGTCTGATCGTGATCCGAATTACGGATCAAAATCACTCATACAGACAGCACACATGAACTGTCTGTTTTTTTCAATGAGCAAAAGAAGCTTTGCTATAATTTTTTATTTTTAAAATCACTGATGAAAGACTGATGGCAAAAATGACAGACTGCCCACCAGTGAGGAAGATCAGATGAAAACACTGATAAAAATTGCACCGTATTTTAAAAATGAAGAAAGTCATTAACGTCTAAAAGAAGCTACCATTCTATGATTCTATGAGTTTTAGATGAATAAAGCCATGTCCACATGTTCAGTATTTGGTCAGTAGTTTACATCAGTATTTGTAAGCCAAAACCAGAAATGGAACAATCAGAGGAAAAGTAGAATAGAAACATGTCACCACTTTTTCACCCACTGCTGGTTCTGATCAAATACAGAATGTGTGAACATGGCCTAAAATAGGTTATACTGACTCTTTTCTCACAAAACTGCCGTATATATTAATTAGCTCAGCTCCTCTGCTCTATAACATGATGCTTGCAGATTCAACAGAATTTTCCTGGTGACAGGTTCTCTTTAAAGGAGGAATAGCTGGCTTATTTTTATTATTTTTTCGTACATTTACTATATTTATCTTCTTTTACATTAATACTGGACTGCAACTGGTAAATAAGTAAGAAGACTAAAGCAGATTGTTGCATAGTGGATAAAATGAGTCATGATGCAAAACATATGCTGTTTTTCTAGAAATGTTCTAGATTGTGCTTTGCAAAAATGCCTATATAATATGTTTTTATCCTATAGACTAGACAAGTAACAAATAAAATCAATGAGGCTTCATTTACATGGCGGTGATAATAGGGCCAGTTTTGAATATTGACTTTTAGGATTGCCATTTCCAATAGTCGCACTAGAGTTCAGGTCCTCTTCTTCTCTAAAGAGGCAATTTGCATATTTATTTTTTAAACATTTTTTGAGGGGTTTGGACAAGGTCATGAAACTTTTTGAAATCTCTTTTTCTGAGGTTTTTTTTCAGTCTTTTAATTTTATATTGTCACGTTTGGAGCTGATTCGACAAGGAATTCTCATCAAAGAAGTGGACATGTTAATTTTTTTTTTCGTGTGGAAACAATTTCAAAATCTTGTAAAAAAAAACACTCGTTGTAGAAACAGCAAAGTGGATATTCCATTAAAATCAATAGGAAGAGGATTTAAAATGTATTTGAAGCATTTGTATGTGGATTTTTGAGCAAACCCACTTAAAAAAAACTTTGTGTGAACATAGTTGTATGATATGTGCATATGGGGTGTACAGTATATGTGGCAGATTTTCTGTCTGGATCTTCGACTACAAAAATCCTGCGTCATGCAGTGTGGATGTATCTTTAGACAACATTAGTAAATGCCATCTTTAAAGCCACAGTAGAGTGTATTATTCTAAATTGTTTTCAGAGAGAGAAATATCATTACGTTGAACTGAATGGCC
This sequence comes from Ranitomeya imitator, assembly GCF_032444005.1. Classification (NCBI taxonomy): domain Eukaryota; kingdom Metazoa; phylum Chordata; class Amphibia; order Anura; family Dendrobatidae; genus Ranitomeya; species Ranitomeya imitator. Next base: position 133,073,480 of record NC_091282.1, read on the forward strand.
CCATCCTGGTATTACTTCTTTAGAATAACTCTACTTTTTTTAGGTCTCCAGGCTGTAAGACTCCCACCTCTGGAATTCCGCAGCTCTTATCTTTTGCCAATTCTTATATTCATAATTAACTTTGAGTCCATTTTTTAAAGATGTTTTCCTTTAGAGAAGCTTTTGGCAGAATAATTTAACCCCTCTATGACCATGGTTTGTCATTTTCAAAATTTGGGATCCTCCATATATAGAAAAATACATCATTGCCTTATCGGTGCCATCTGTGGTGCCTAGCATTTATCGCCTTCTTGCACACACTAGTGCTTCATTCAGTGCTGGGATTTTGGCAGTATAGGTAAAAGTAAAATAAGCCTATGTTGTAGCAGAGGTAATCGAATTTCTATTTATACGCCTGTTGCAGTATTCTAACAGACTAACAAGTGTTCATGATAGATGTAATTATCACAGCTTTTAAGAAGTCTCTCAGGTGAACTAGAGTAGTGCCGAGAAGCCAAAATGTACATACATGCTGAAATCTAGTGCTTAGATGGTAAGTGCCATGGCTTAGGGCTCCTGAAAGGCTTATTATGCAGCCATGACTTAACATTCACTTGGCCCACTCATAGAACTAAGCTACTGCTTAAATCTTATATTTTTATTTTTCAAAGTTTATTATGATTTCGAGGTAACAAATTAAAGGAAAACAGATACTTAATCCAGGGAAAATTACAAGAAAGTCCAATTACATACATCATTCAACGCTTCAATAGCTTTGCTTGCGTATAAGTGACATAGCACATACTGGCACCAATGCGAAGATTGAAACTTGGTCTTTTAAAGTTTTTACATTGTCGCTGTTTTATATTGACTTGGCCTCTATCACATTGTGGGTGCTTGTGTCAAATAAAATAACCATAGGGTTGAAAGCACCTAAAATTACATCTGTGTGGCATGCTTTGCCCAAGATACCATCCCCTGCGAGACCTATTGTCTCTAGTATTGACTCTTTGGGTGAGAAGTTGAGTGGATGGTTACAGGGCCGGCTCCAGGTTTTCGAGGGCCCCGGGCGAAAGAGTCTCAGTGGGCCCCCCCCCCTTTAACACATACCCCGATTTATGATGCACAGATACGGCAGAGAAATGTATAGTACAATGCCAGATTTCACTTCTTACATGAGTGACAGCTATTGTAGATTCTGCAGTGTATATATACAGGAGGAAAGGTGCTGTGCAGTGTATATATAGGAGAGGTGCTGTGCAGTGTATATATACAGGAGGAAAGGTGCTGTGCAGTGTATATATACAGGAGAGGTGCTGTGCAGTGTATATATACAGGAGGAAAGGTGCTGTGCAGTGTATATATACAGGAGAGGTGCTTTTCTGTTTTGAGTTTTTCTATGAAACAAAGACTTTTCTACATAAACAACGTTGTTTGGTTTTGCGGCCCCAACAGATCTGTGCTACAAAGTAACAGGCGGCTCGGGCATTAATGAGGGACCTGATGCTGAATCCTTTCCACAAACCCTAATGACCCAATTAGTGCCCTGTCATTAGAAGCTCATTAAACGCCTCCCTGTCCCGAGCAGTCATGTACAGTATGGGGGGATCCTGCAGCCCACCCCCTGACTGCTCCATACCATACACTGCCCTCTGTCACGCTCACTATTATCCTGTGCATTTCTCCGTCATCGTTACCCCATGTTACACTTGTCACCCCCCACTACAGAGTAGCAGGGCAGCCAATGTCACCCCCTCCCGGACCCTAATGGCAGCAGGAAATGTCTGCTCCTCTATTGGGTTGTAACCTGATTTAATCAAGGAATAATGTGGATTTGTTGCCTGTGGCTGCAGGGGAAGGGTTAAGTGATGCCATGTCCGTGGTGGGAGCAGTGGCAGCTGCTGGGACCTGGACAGAGACAACCAATGTTGCTGTGACTGCACAGTGTGACCTGGAGGAGAGAAGCTGAGACTCCGGAGCAGAAATCACCCACATGCCAGCACTGGGCAGAGTCCCTCCAGTCACCAGCCTGGGGCCACGGGGCCCCAACCTACAGCCCACAGCTTAGATTTATCCATGGCAGCAGCTCCCCTCCCTCCTGGCATCTGGTTAACCCCATTTATGCGGGTCGGATTGTTATCTTTAAGGTTCAGCAATAACCTTCATACAGATGGGAAGGGGTTAAGCTTCTTCCTACCCCACTGGTGCAGGTTTGGTGCAGCATGCATGTATTCTGGGTGAGCTGGGCTAGGCTGCACCCCATCAGCTGCTCCTCCAGACATCACCCACATTTTTTAGGCAGCGGAGACAGACAGCAGCAGACTGAGCCACAACTGCAACCACTGCTGGATACCTTTGCACTCACTCAGTCGCTAGTAGGACGGAGCTCCTCCGGAATCTGCCTGATAAACTTCAGCACTGTCTGCAGCCACCCAGGGGGGAGATCAGAGAACGTGCTCTCTCCGCCCACAATGTCACACTGGCTGCCTTCTGTTAACCCCTATGTGTGCCTGCCTGGCTGCACTGACTGAGTGAGAAGATGCTTGTGTCAGAGCTGGCACATAGGGGTTAAGAGAACGCAGCCAGCAGTGACTTTGTGGGGGGAGAGAGCATGTTATCTCCTGCTCTGCTCTCCCAGCTGTATCTATGACAGCATGAGTGGGCCCCCCCCCCTCTCCCCAGGGCCCCGGCATTTGCCCGGAGTGCCGGGTGCTGACGCCGGCCCTGGATGGTTAGATGGCCTCCCATTATTTTCTGCACAGCCAGAGAGGATATACAGAAAAAACATTCTTTGTAAACATGCAAATTGCCTCTTCTGAGAAAAAGAGGACTTAAACTCTATAGCGCCACCTGTTGGAAGTAGCGATCCTACAAGTCAAAATCAACCCTTTAAACGAGTCGTGCAATATGACTTAGGATAAAAGCCAAATCAGTATCTCAATTCGCAGACACGGTGTTTCGGGCTGTTGGCCTTGTCAGTGCGAAGCATGAGAACTAATTTGGCTAGGTGAGAGGCTCTGGACTGGGGTCTAAGGGGTATCGTTTCTCCTTATGGAGAGTGACATACCATCTCTGGCTTGTCAAGGTAAGGAGGCACAGATACCGGCTTATTGTCCGGCTCAGGGTGTTGGTTTTGCTGTATATTACTTTGTTAATGATGGAGATGTGATCTGCTCCAGAAGACACCACATAAAACAGGAAATGCCATTGTGCACACTAAAAGTGGGCATCCTGCTCATATTTAAACCATTCCAGTTGTGTAGTTAACCAGTGGCAACAGGAACTGTGACTTTCAATTATGAATTTTCTAACACTCACACACTGTGAAAACTTTCTGAACTTTGGAACTTACCGACAATTAACTATTTCATCTAAGGCTTTTTCAAATTCTGAATTGACCAATTAAGTTAGTATTAACCCCTTTCTGACATATGACGTACTATCCCGTCGAGGTGGGGTGGGCCCCTATGACCACCAACGGGATAGTACGTCATATGCGATCGGCCGCGCTCATGGGGGGAGCGTGGCCGATCACGGCCGGGTGTCAGCTGACTATCGCAGCTGACATCCGGCACTATGTGCCAGGAGCCGTCACGGACCGCTCCTAGCACATTAACCCCCGGAACACCGCGGTCAAACATGATCGGTGTTCCGGCGATATAGGGAAGCATCGCGCAGGGAGGGGGCTCCCTGAGACCCTCGGTACAAGGCGATGTGCTCGCGTTGCTCCGAGGGTCTCCTACCTCCTTCTCCCTGCAGGCACAGATTCAAAATGGCCGCGGGGCTGCTTCCGGGTCCTTCAGAGAGGTGGCTTAGCAGCGCCTGCTCAGAGCAGGCGCCGGTAAGCCTGAAGCCCTGCCTGACAGATCGCTGATTTGACACAGTGCTGTGCAAAAAAAATTCCTAAATAAAGAAAAAAAATAAAATATTGTTCTCATAAATACATTTCTTTATCTAAATAATAAAAAAACAATAAAAGTGCACATATTTAGTATCGCCGCGTCCGTAACGACCCGACCTATAAAACTGTCCCACTAGTTAACCCCTTCAGTGAACACTGTAAAAAAAAAAAACGAGGCAAAAAAACAACGCTTTATTATCATACCGCCAAACAAAAAGTGGAATAACACGCGATCAAAAAGATGGATATAAATAACCATGGTACCGCTGAAAATGTCATCTTGTCCCGCAAAAAACGAGCCGACAAACAGCATCATCAGCGAAAAAAATAAAAAAAATTATAGTCCTCAGAATAAAGCGATGCAAAAATAATTATTTTTTCTATAAAATAGTTTTTATCGTATAAAAGCGCCAAAACATAAAAAAATAAAATAAATGAGGTATCGCTGTAATCGTACTAACCCGAAGAATAAAACTGCTTTATCAATTTTACGAAACGCGGAACAGTATAAACGCCTCCCTCATCCCCCCCCTGTTGCTCAGTGGTCCAAGGTGGTGTTTTTAGATGAAAGTAAATATTGCATTTCATTTGGATATCAAGGTCCCAAATTCTGGAGGAAGAGTGGAGACACACACAATCTAAGCTGCTGGAGGTCTAGTGTGAAGTTCCATGTCATCTGCTGGTGTAGGTCCACTGTGTTTTATCAAGACCAAACTCAGTGCAGCCATTTACCAGGAAATTTTAAAGCACTTCATGCTTCCCTCTGCTTCCCTCTGCTGACAAGCTTTTTGGAGATGGAAATTTCATTCTCTAGCAGGACTTGGCACCTATCTATACTGTCAAAAGTACTAATTCCTGGTTTTAAAACCACAGTATCACTGTGCTTAATTGGCCAGCAAACTCACCTTGCATTAACCCCATAGAGAATCTATGGGATATTGTCAAGAGGAAGATGAGAGACACCAGACGCAACAATGCAGATGAGCAGAAGACTGCTATCAAAGCAACCTGGGCTTCCATTACATCTCAGCAGTGCCACAGGCTGATCACCTCCATGCCACACTGTATTGATGCAGTAATTTATGCCAAGTATTGCCAAGTATTGAGTGCATTTACTGTAGGCCAACATTTCGGATTTTAAAATAATTTTTCAAGCTGGTGTTATAAAGTATTCTAATTTACTGAGATAACGACTTATGGGTTTTCAATGGCTGTAAGCCATAATCATCAACATTAACAGACATAGACACTTGAAATAGATCACGCTGTTTGTAATAACTCTATATAATATATCAGTTTCACTTTTTGTATTGAAGAACTGAAATAAATTAACTTTTTCATGATATTCTAATTTTGTGAGACGCACCTGTACATGGGGCAAGCTCAAGCCCTCTAGGTGGCCAGTAAATACTGTGTTACGATCACGCCCTGACTGAGTGGCGTGAGTGAGGGGATTGTGGCATCAATGTGCCACAAACCAGACTACCCTGGAAGGGGCGTGACTAAGCTGCTACCTTGGTGTTCACTGGAGCCTCTGATGGTGAGGTCAGACTTGTGCGGCAGGTAGCTGCCAGGTACCACTCCAGGGAGGTGTCTGGCTGTGGCAGCTGAGGGACTGAACACTATTAACAGGTGGGAGCAGGTATGGACGAGCACAACAGGTACTCTGGCGGGCACTGCTGGCACTCTTACAGGCAGGCGGGCATGGCTGCCACTCTGGCAGGCGGGCACGGCTGGTACTCTGGCAGGCAGGTGGGCAAGGCTGGCACTCTGGCAGGCAGGTGGGCATGGCTGGCACTCTGGCAGGCAGGCGGGCATGGCTGGCACTCTGGCAGGCAGGCAGGCATGGCTAGTGGGATTGGAACTGGTTCGAGTAGGACAGGAACATAGGCAGGTACGTGTGGGATAAGGGAACAGGTAGGGACCAGTTCAGACTAGAGGCATAAAGGAACAGGTAAGAACTAGACTGGAGGGACTAGGACACACAGGGCGCGGAGAGGGAGTACAGCCGCAGGATACGTAGAGCAGAGTCGCAGATAGCGGCGAGCAGGGCAGAACCACAGGTAGTGGCAAGCAGAGCAGAGCCGCGGGTAGTGGCGAGCTGAGCAGAACCGCAGGTAGTGGCGAGCAGAGCAGCAAGTTGTGGAGCAAAGAGCAGAGCCGCAGGTCTCAGAAGAACAGCGGAGCCGCAGGTTTCAGAGCAAAGAGCAGAGCCGCAGTTTGCAGAGCAAAGAGCAGAAGGAGTGAACACAAGCAAACACACAGAGGGATAGGAAAGGCTACAGACAGTGATACAAACGGACAGAGGTATAGGACTTAGTTCAGACAAGGTCAGGTACGGGATAAGGTACAGGAACAAGGATTCAGACCAGGGTATGCAGCCCCCTGGGAAGGCAGAAGTGAGAGACACAGGACACAGGTACAGGCCAGAGTACAAAGCCCCCCTGGGTGGCTGAAACAAGAGATAAAGCAAGACAGGACCTGGCAACACAGCAGCAAGACCCAAACTGAGGAAGAACGTTGCTCAGTACCTGAGGCCTCTTGGAAATTGGTTAGGAAGGTGTACACAGTCACTATGAGAAACAGGAAGTGCCGGGGCCGCCGCCCTAAGCTACAGCCAGGAAGTATGCAACAAGCAAGGATATGAGGCCCAGAACATGGAGCCGGTGGAGGACAGAACTCACAGCATGACCCGAAGTGGTGAGTAAGAGGCGAGATGGGAAGCCATGCAGTTATGCCAGCAGAGATGTTACATACTGTCACATCGCATTGTTCTGCTGGCCATCAGAAGTGCGCAAGTACATGAAATGGATGTTTTATCCCCTTTGTAATATCTTTGTATATCTTTATAAACACTGCCTAATTGTTGGATTAAATATATAAAATGTAATAGCTTCATTCCTTTTGCTCTATAAACTTCACCCCTGAAGCTTCATGAGACCCCAACGGCATTTTGTGTTTACTATTGTTATCTTTATGTATTATTCAAATTTGTTTGGTGAGCTGAAACATTTAAGTGCAAAAGAATAGGAAATCAGGAAGAGGGCAAACACTTTTTCACACAACTGTATCTATATCTTATATAAAACAAAGAAACACCAGCGCTGCCAGAAAACAAAAGATGCCCTTTGCTGCTGGTATCAAAACAACCAAGTGCCGAGGTCCTCAGTGCATATGCCAATAAAAATAAAAATAAAATAAAATGATACCGCGCTAAGGGGATATATATATATATATATCTATAATATAACGCTGGGAGCGTCACTCTGTCCGAAGCCTTTATAGACTGTGCAAGTGCCGGCGCAGTCTGGGCCTCACAGAGTGACGCTCCCAGGAGATCGCGGTATGCGTAAACACTGAACGCACACCGCGATCTCCACCGGAGAGTCAGGGACCGCCAGGAGGGTGAGTATATTCACCTGTCCCCCGTTCCAGCGCTGCGTGCGGCTCCATCTCCCGGGTCCTCTGCTGTGACACTCACAGTTCAGAGGGTGCGATGACGCGCTTAATGCGCGCCGGCGCCGCCCTCTGACTGAACAGTCACAGCTAGAGGAGCCGGAAGATGGCGGCGCGCAGAGCTGGAACGGGACAGACAGGGGAGTATAGCAAGTGCTGGGGGCCTGAGCTGGCGGCGATACCGGCACCTGACCCCCACAGCGCGCCGGTGTCCCCGCCTGCTCAGGCCCCCAGCACTCGACGCCCAGCGACCATAGGTGAGTATGGCATTTTTTTTTTTTATATATGGCAGCAGCATACGGGGCATATATAATGGAGCATCTTATGGGGGGCACATAATACAATGGTGGCGCAGGATGGGAGCAGCACATGACAGAACGGGGGCGCTGGATGGCAGCAGCACATGACAGAACGGGGGCGCAGGATGGGAGCAGCACATGTCAGAACAGGGGCGCCGGATTGGAGCAGCACATGAAAGAACGGGGGCACAGGATGGGAGCAGCACATGACAGAACGGGGGCGCAGGATGGGAACAGCACATGACAGAACGGGCGCACGATGGCAGCAGCACATGACAAAACGGGAGCAGGATGGGAGCAGCACATGACAGAACGGGGGCACAGGATGGGAGCAGCACATGACAGGATGGGAGCAGCAAATGACAGAATGGAGGCGCAGGATGGGTGCACAACATGTCAGAATGGAGGCGCAGGATGGGTGCAGCACATGTCACAATGGGGGCGCAGGATGGGAGCAGCACATGACAGAATGGGGGCGCAGGATGGGTGCAACACATGACAGAATGGGGGCGCAAGATGGGTGCAGAACATGTCAGAATGGAGGCGCAGGATGGGTGCAGAACATGTCAGAATGGGGGCGCAGGATGGGAGCAGCACATGTCACAATGGGGGCGCAGGATGGAAGCAGCACATGACAGAATGGGGGCGCAGGATGGGTGCAACACATGACAGAATGGGGGCGCAAGATGGGTGCAACACATGGCAGGATGGGGGTGCAGGATGGGTGCAGCACATGACAGGATGGGGACGCAGGATGGAGCAGCACATGTCAGAATGGGGGTGCAGGATGGGAGCAGCACATGTCAGAATGGGGGTGCAGGATGGGTGCAGCACATGTCAGGATGGGGACGCAGGATGGAGCAGCACATACCAGGATGGAGACCATATACCAATATAGATGCTAGCCACCCGGGCGTAGAACGGGTTCAATAGCTAGTATATATATATATACACTACTGATCATGTACATAAATCAGTAGAAAGTACAAACAAAATAGCCACCACTCCTAATTGCCCAGATAGAATGCCTGCTGCGTGTACTAAAGGACATGAGAATGGAGTGCACTAAGTATAACATTGAGCTAACATGCCGCAGGTAAGGGCATTGCGAGTCTGACTCACAGAGATCCCGTGATGGATGTGGTGCCGGGGATGCCAGGAATATGAAGTGCGTCGTTGATCAGTCCGGCTCGTGGGACAGTGGTCCTGAGAAACAAGTACTGGGCGAGGAGGCCAACAAAGGGTGGCCGCAGCCAGATGGGAAAGCGGTGAGTCGGCGTGGAAACTTCATTCCTTTTGCTCTATAAACTTCACCCCTGAAGCTTCGCAAACTGCATTTTGTGTTTACTATTGTTATCTTTATGTATTATTCAAATTTGTTTGGTGAGCTGAAACATTTAAGTGCAAAAGAATAGGAAATCAGGAAGAGGGCAAACACTTTTTCACACAACTGTATCTACATCTTTGCGCATCTTTAACACATAAAATTTTTTAATTTCCATTCTGCATTCTATTCCAGTACGTTTCACATGGACGGCACATGGATGGCACATAGACAGTACACATGTACACACGGATGGTTACACATGTACATGGACGTCCTACAGAAATCCACACGGATAGTAAAAACGTGCAGTCTCATACGTACATTTGTTTAAGCAAACATGTGAAGTGGGCCTTACTCTGATGACAGCATTACAAACCCCTGGTATTCTCTCACGCAGCTTTATCAAGTAGTTACCCAGTATGGCTTCCAATGAACAGGAATGCCTTATCTAGTTTTTATTTGTGGGATCCCTTTGCGACCAACAAGACCACTCAAATGAGAACAGAGAAGTGACAGTCCATCATTACTTTAAGACATGAAAGTCAGTTACTCTTGAAAATTGCAAGGATGTTAAAAGTATGCCCAAGTTATGAAGACCATCAAGTGCTATGTTTTAAGAGTCTCTAATGGGGACATAAGAGTATTTTCATCAGAGTAACCAGTCTCAGAAATAGCAAATTGATAACTCCTCAGATAATAATAATCCTCATAAATGATGCACATACATCAAGTAGCAGACACAACTCACCATCAACTGTCTAAAGAAGACTGATAGAAGCAAGCCTTTATGGACAAATTGCTGCAAAGAAGTCACTATTGAGGTCCCCATATGAGTAAAAGAGACTTGTTTGAGCCAAGTAACACAAGGACAGGACATTAAATCAATTAAAATCTATGCTGTGGTTTGAGGGGTAAAAACTTGAGATTTCTGGTATTTTGTGAGACACAGAAAAGGTAAGTGGATGGTTTCTACTTGTGTGGTACCCATAGTGAAGTATGATTGGGGAGGTTTGCTTTGCTGGTTACACTGTTGGTGATTTATTCCAAATCTAAGGCACATATACCTAAAATGGCTACCATGGCATTCTGCAACAACATCTCAACTCATCTGGTTTGCATTTGGTGGTAAGGTGCAACAGGACAATGACCCAACACACACCTCTAAACTATGTAAGCCTCCAAAAGTGAGATAGTTTAGGATGAGTTGGACTGCAGAGTCAATACAAAGCAGGCAGGCACAATCCGGTGAATTTTGAAAAAAACGGATCCAGCAAAAGTTGCCGCCGGATCCGTTTTTTTTCTGATAGACTTGTATTAGCGCCGGATGGCCTCAAGTTTCATCCGTTTTTTTTTCTCTCTCTCTCCTCTCTCTCTCTCCTCCCCAGAATCCAAAATAGCTGGAAGATCCACAAACTCGGATCCGTCACATCAGTTTTTCACAATTTCCGACGGATCTGTTTTTCCAAAATTCGCCGTATTGTGCCTGACGCCAAAAAACTGATGTGAAAGCAGCCTTACAAACGCTCAGCATTCTGGCAACTCCTTGAAGACTGTTGATAAGAAAATCTATGTGATTACCTGATGAAATCACCTGAGAGAATGCCAAGGGGATGTAAAGATGTCATCAGCATGAAAGGGGGGTGCATTAAAAAGTTAAAGATTTAACACACAATAGAGTAGGTTATCCCCTATCCATGGAATAGGTGATAAATTATTGATCACCCCAACACATGGACCCACAGAGATCCCTGAATGGAGCAGAGATGCACATACTCAACCTCCACTCTAATCATTGTTTATGAGACTGCTGGGATCATTAGGGGTCCAAGTGGTTGGAGCCCCAGTGAATGCTAAGTTAACCAATATCCTATGGATAGGGATTATTTACTATCTTGGAAATAATCATTTAAGACAAAAATAGATAAAAAGAAGAAGAGAGGGTGGGAAAAAACATCTCAGAGTGGAATTAACCCCTTCACCCCAAAGCCTGTTTTCACCTAAGTGACAGGGCCAATTTTTACAATTCTGACCACTGTCACTTTATGAGGTCATAACTCTGAAACGCTTCAACGGATCCTGGTGATTCTGACACTGTTTTCTCGTGACATATTGTACTTCATGATAGTGGTAAAACTTCTTCGATATGACTTGCATTTATTTGTGAAAAAAACAAAAATTTGTCGGAAATTATGAAAATTTAGCAATTTTCAAACTCTTAGTTTTTATGCCCTTAAATTAGAGAGTTATATCACATAATATAGTTAATAAACAACATTTCCCACATGTCTGCTTTACATCAGCACAATTTTGGAAACATAACTTTTTTTTGTTAGGACGTTATAAGGGTTAAAAGTTGACCAGCGATTTCTCATTTTTGCAACAAAATTTGCAAAACCATTTTTTTACGGACCACCTCACACTTGAAGTGACTTTGAGGGGTCTATATGACAGAAAATGCCCAAAAGTGACACCATTCTAAAAACTGCACCCCTCAAGGTACTCAAAACCACATTCAAAAAGTTTATTAACCCTTCAGGTGCTTCACAGGAATTTTTTGAATGTTTAAAAAAATTGAACATTTAACTTTTTTTTCACAAAATTTTTACTTCAGGTCCAATTTGTTTCATTTTACCAAGGGTAACAGGAGAAATTGGACCACAAAATTCATTGTACAATTTGTCCTGAGTACGCCGATACCCCATATGTGGGGGTAAACCACTGTTTGGGCACATGGCAGAGCTCAGAAGGGAAGGAGCGCCATTTGACTTTTCAATGCAAGATTTGCTGGAATTGAGATCGGAGCCCATGTCACGATTGGAGAGCCCCTGATGTGCCTAAACAGTGGAAACCCCCACAAGTGACACCATTTTGGAAAGTAGACCCCCTAAGGAACTAATCTAGATGTGTGGTGAGCACTTTGAACCTCCAAGTGCTTCACAGAAGTTTATAATGTAGAGCCGTAAAAAAAATTTTTTTATTAATTTTCACAAAAAATGATCTTTTTGCCCCAAATGTTTTATTTTCCCAAGGGTAAAAGGATAAATTGGACCCCAAAAGTTGTTGTGCAATTTGTCCTGAGTACGTCGATACTTCATATATGGGGATAAACCACTGTTTGAGCGCATGGCAGAGCTCGGAAGGGAAGGAGTGCCATTTGACTTTTCAATGCAAAATTGGCTGGAATTGAGATCGGATGCCATGTCGCATTTGGAGAGCCCCTGACGTGCCTTAACAGTGGAAACCCCCCACAAGTGACCCCATTTTGGAAAGAAGACCCCCTAAGGAACTTATCTAGATGTGTGGTGAGCACTTTTAACCCCCAATTGTTTCACTAAAGTTTAGAATGTAGCATTGTGAAAATTAAAAAATCATTATTTCTTTCCACAAAATGATGTTTTAGCCCGCAATTTTTTTTTCCCAAGGGTAAGAGGAGAAATTGGACCACACATGTTATTGTCCAATTTGTCCTGAGTACGCTGATACCCCACATGTGGGGGGGAACCACCGTTTGAGTGCATGGCAGGGCTCGGAAGGGAAGGAGCACCGTTTGAAATGCAGACTTAGATGGAATGGACTGCAGGTGTCATGTTGCATTTGCAGAGCCCCTGATGTACCTAAACAGTAGAAACCCACCACAAGTGACCCCATATTGGAAACTAGACCCCCCAAGGAACTTATCTAGATGTGTTGTGAGAGCTTTGAACCAACAAGTGTTTCACTACAGTTTATAACGCAGAGCCGTGAAAATAAAAAAAAAAATTTTTTCCACGAAAATGATATTTTATCCCCTATGTTTTTGTTTTCCCAAGGGTAACAGGACAAATTGGACCCCAAAAGTTGTTGTCCAACTTGTCCTGAGATCGCTGATACCCCATATGTTGGGGGGAACCACTGTTTGGGTGCACGGCAGAGCTCGGAAGGGAAGGAGCGCCATTTGAAATGCAGACTTAGATGGATTGGTCTGCAGGCGTCATGTTGCATTTGCAGAGCCCCTGATGTACCTAAACAGTAGAAACCCCCCACAAGTGACCCCATATTGGAAACTAGACCCCCCAAGGAACTTATCTAGATGTGTTGTGAGAGCTTTGAACCAACAAGTGTTTCACTACAGTTTATAACGCAGAGCCGTGAAAATAAAAAAAAAATTTTTTTCCACGAAAATGATATTTTATCCCCTATGTTTTTATTTTCCCAAGGGTAACAGGACAAATTGGACCCCAAAAGTTTTTGTCCAACTTGTCCTGAGAACGCTGATACCCCATATGTTGGGGGGAACCACTGTTTGGGTGCACGGCAGAGCTCGGAAGGGAAGGAGCGCCATTTGAAATGCAGACTTAGATGGATTGGTCTGTAGGCGTCATGTTGCATTTGCAGAGCCCCTGATGTACCTAAACAGTAGAAACCCCCCACAAGTGACCCCATATTGGAAACTAGACCCCCCAAGGAACTTATCTAGATGTGTTGTGAGAGCTTTGAACCAACAAGTGTTTCACTACAGTTTATAACGCAGAGCCGTGAAAATAAAAAATATTTTTTTTTCCACAAAAATGATATTTTATCCCCTATGTTTTTATTTTCCCAAGGGTAACAGGACAAATTGGACCCCAAAAGTTTTTGTCCAACTTGTTCTGAGAACGCTGATACCCCATATGTTGGGGGGAACCACTGTTTGGGTGCACGGCAGAGCTCAGAAGGGAAGGAGCGCCATTTGAAATGCAGACTTAGATGGATTGGTCTGTAGGCGTCATGTTGCATTTGCAGAGCCCCTGATGTACCTAAACAGTAGAAACCCCCCACAAGTGACCCCATATTGGAAACTAGACCCCCCAAGGAACTTATCTAGATGTGTTGTGAGAGCTTTGAACCAACAAGTGTTTCACTACAGTTTATAACGCAGAGCCGTGAAAATAAAAAATATTTTTTTTTCCACGAAAATGATATTTTATCCCCTATGTTTTTATTTTCCCAAGGGTAACAGGACAAATTGGACCCCAAAAGTTGTTGTCCAACTTGTCCTGAGAACGCTGATACCCCATATGTTGGGGGGAACCACTGTTTGGGCACACAGGAGAACTCGGAAGGGAAGGAGCCCTGTTTTACTTTTTCAAAGCAGAATTGGCTGGAATTGAGATCGGACGCCATGTCGCGTTTGGAGAGCCCCTGATGTGCCTAAACAGTGGAAACCCCCAATTATAACTGAAACCCTAACCCCAACCCTAACCCTAGCCCTAACCCTAACCCTAGCCCTAGCCCTAACCCTAGCCCTAACCCTAGCCCTAACCCTAGCCCTAACCCTAGCCCTAGCCCTAACCCTAGCCCTAACCCTAGCACTAATGGGAAAATGGAAATAAATACATTTTTTTACATTTTATTATTTTTCCCTAACTAAGGGGGTGATGAAGGGGGGTTTGATTTACTTTTATAGCGTTTTTTTGGCAGATTTTTATGATTGGCAGCTGTCACACACTAAAAGACGCTTTTTATTGCAAAAAATAGTTTTTGCATCACCACATTTTGAGAGCTATAATTTATCCATATTTTGTCCCACAGAGTCATATGAGGTCTTGTTTTTTGCGGGACGAGTTGACGTTTTTATTGGTAACATTTTCGGGCAGATGACATTTTTTGATCGCTTTTTATTCAGATTTTTGGGAGGCGGAATGAACAAAAACCAGCAATTCCTGAATTTCTTTTAGGGGGGGCGTTTATACCGTTCCACGTGTGGTAAAATGGATAAAGCAGTTTTATTCTTCGGGTCAGTACGATTACAGCGATACCTCATTTATGTAATTTATTTTATGTTTTGGCGCTTTTACACAATAAAAACTATTTTATATAAAAAAATAATTGTTTTTGCATCGCATTATTCTGAGAGCTATAACTTTTTTATTTTTCTGCTGATGATGCTGTATGGCGGCTTTTTTTTTGCGGGACAAGATGACGTTTTCAGCGGTACCATGGTTATTTATATCTGTTGTTTTGATCGCGTGTTATTCCACTTTTTGTTCGCCTGTATGATAATAAAGCGTTGTTTTTTGCCTTGTTTTTTTTTTTTTTTTTTTTTTTGCGGTGTTCACTGAAGGGGTTAACTAGTGGGACAGTTTTATAGAGCGGGTCGTTACGGACGCGGCGATACCAAATATGTGTACATTTATTGTTTTTTTTTTTTTTTACATAAATAAATGGATTTATTGGGAAATGTTTTTTTTTTGGGGGGGGGGGGATTTTTTTTAATTTTTTTTTACACATTCTATTTTTTTTTTTTTTACTTTCTAACATTGTCCCAGGGTGGGACATCTCTGTATTAGATCAGATCATTGATCTGACACTGTGCATAGCACACTGTCAGATCAATGATCTGACATGCAGTTTAGCTGGCTTTCCAGCGCCTGCTCTCAGCAGGCGCCGGCTAGCCAGGTCACTTCATGACCCGGAAGGAGTCCGGCGGCCATCTTGGATCCGGGGACTCCTTCCGGGTCACCGGAGCAACGCGATCTCATTGCGTTGCTCCGGTGGGAGAGCGCAGGGAGCCCCCGTCCCTGCGCGATCCCCCTCTATGCCGCTGTCACTACTGACAGCGGCATCAGAGGGGTTAAATGCCCGCGATCGGCGATAGCGCCGATCGTGGGCATTGCTGCGGGGTGTCAGCTGTCATATACAGCTGACCCCCGCACCCGATCACCGCGGCGCTCAGCGCGAGACCGCGGTGATCGGTGCGCCGTACTAGTACTGCTGCTGGCACTAATGCAGTGCCGGCAGCGCAGTACTAGTACGGCGCATGTCGCGAAGGGGTTAAAAAACTAATGTAAAATAATTAGATGAAATAATTCATGTGACAAGAACCACAACTGAAGAGGCTCTACCTAACCAACTGGAAAGATGACCACCATTCTTGACCCAAATCCACCTGGTCGAAGAACAGATAAAGTAATCATAGAATTATCAGCCAGTGTATTCTCCACTCGCAATAAATTAACCTAAATGACCCTTTTCCATAAAGAAGGCGCCATAGTTGATTTTAATATAGGGGACTACTGTCCACACTGCATTGAAGAAGACCTGTTTTGGTGCCCAAAAAGGACCATGGAAAATTTAAAGAAAAAGACCTATGAATGGGAAAACGATCAAGTCAAAGCTAGTGGGTTAAATATGTAACTCAAATATTGTACCTTAGTCCAAATGGATTATGACATGCAAAACTTTTGACATGCAATAGAGATGTATCACGTTGTTGTCAATGGAGGCCCACGTTCTGACGTGAGCATTTGCGGTTCCTTTGACCCTTTATTCTGGTTAATAGTTTTGTTTTAATATCCACAACCAATGTTGACAACTTTGAAACTTTGTCACTGTTGGAATTATATTTTAATAAACGCTAAAATTTGGAGATATCGTTAAGAGGGCAATGACTAGCTATGAAAGGGTTAAAACTTTCTACGACTATTTTCCCACAGATGAATCAAGACTGATTGTGAATAAATATTAAGTGGCCAAAAATAGAAAATGAATGTTAGAAGAAGTTGAATGACATAAATGTTTTAGCGGTCATTTCTTCCCATGTTTCATACAGATATGTTGTTTCACTTCCTTTACTCTTTGGTTTTAGCTTTTAGCTTGTCCGGAAACCTCCGATTCTAGAAGAAACTGAGCTGAGAAGAAATGTTAACACCAAAATATTTCAAGACACTAAGTCATTTTAAATGGGAAGTTAGTTTTCCTTCTGTCAAACAAAGACTTCTTAATGTTGATCTCTTGAGATCCAGATGTGATGTAGCTCATTGTAATAAATGACAAGCTGCTACAATTTTCCAATTCTTCTCACTAGATATTATTATGTGCATGAGAGTATCTATCAAATATGTAAAGCTGAATGTGTGTGTGTATGTGTGTTTGTGTGTATGTCCGGGATTGGCATCTGCACCGTCGCAGCTACAGCCACAAAATTTTGCACAGTCACACATCTGGACCCCGAGAGCGTCATAGGCAATGTTGTGAGGCAAAATTTTTAACCCTGTGCGTTCCAATTCACCAAACAATTTTGCCCCTATCTACATAATGGGGAAAAGTGAAAGGAAAAGTGTTGGAGGCAAATTGACAGCTGCCAGATGTGAACAAGGGGACTTAAAGAGTGAGAGCGATGGCGCCAAAGAGTATATACCGTACAGTTGCTAAGGTGGGGCCCCGACATGGGATACTCACCACACACGGGGATATGAACACACACACAAAATGCGCCACACACTACCACGTGCTTGAACACATATACCACCCTCAGCACACATTTCACCACACATACACCAACCTCGCCACATAAAAGTCGAAACACAGAAGTCGCCGCTCAAAACTCACCACGCGTAAAACTCGCCACATGCAAAACTAGGCTCACGCAAAACTCGACACACGTGCAAAACTCACCTCATGGTAAAACTCGCCTCACGCAAAACTTGCACACGTGGAAAAATAGCCACATGCACAAAAGTTGCAACACATGCAAAAGTTGCCTCACACAAAACTTGCACATACTCAAAACGCACCACACATAAAACTTGCCACGCGCAAAACTCGCCATGTGCAAAACTTGCTGCACAAACTTGCTACACTAACCTGTCACATACAACTCGACACACAAAAAGTTGCTACACGCATGTTGCCACAAAAAACTCATCTCACAAAAGTCACTACATGCATGTAGCCACACGCAACTCAACACACACAACTTGACACATGAAACTCGCCCTAAAACACACACAAGTCTGGTATTATCCTTCAAAAATAAAAATCACATTAATAAGCAGACAAACTACAAGAGCAACAAATGTACCATATAAGAAATACGGCAGCTGTCAGTCACATGACCTGTCTATTATGTGTATGTGTGAGCTAATATATACTGCCAGGGGGGAGGGCTTCCTGTTAGCTGGGATTTATCAGGCTGCCAATTTAGCTTACAAATACTGAGGTAAAAATACTGACCAAATAATGTGTGAACGCGGTCTAATACAGGAAGAGATGACATACAGATATATACTATATACAGGGAAGATGATACACAGATATATACTATATACAGGAGAGATGACACACACATATATACTATATACAGGGGAGATGACACACAGGTATATACTATATACAGGAGGAGATGACATACAGGTATATACTATATACAGGAGGAGATGACACACTGGTATATACTGTATACAGGGGAGATGACATACAGGTACATACTATATACAGGGGAGATGACACACAGGTATATACTATATACAGGGGAGATGACACACAGGTATATACTATATACAGGAGGAGATGACACACAGGTATATACTATATACAGGAGGAGATGACACACGGGTATATGCTATATACAGGGGAGGTGACACACACATATATACTATATACAGGGGAGATGACACACAGGTATATACTATACACAGGCCTCGACCAATCAGCAACGGGCACAGTATCGACATAGAAATCCCACGTCGCTGATTGGTCGAGGCCTGGCAGCCTCGACCAATCAGACGCGGGATGTCTACGTCCTTTATGACATCATCGTCGCTGTGCCCGTCGCTGATTGGTCGAGGCCTGGCAGCCTCGACCAATCAGAGATGTGGGGTTTCTACATGTACATACTATATACAGGGGAGATGACACACAGGTATATACTATATACAGGAGGAGATGACACACAGGTATATACTATATACAGGAGGAGATGACATGCAGGTACATACTATATACAGGAGGAGACTGTTATGAACAGGTGATTCAGAACCACAATGGACCTAGTGGTTAAGAGCACACAAAGTGACCTGATAGTTACTAACATAGGATGAGCTCTGAGACGTGGGAACTCTGCTGACCGCAATCCCTAATCCTATCATACCACACTAGAGGTAGCCGTGGATTGTGCCTAACGCTCCCTATGCAACTCGGCACAGCCTGAGAAACTAGCTAGCCCTGAAGACAGAAAAATAAGCCTACCTTGCCTCAGAGAAATTCCCCAAAGGAAAAGGCAGCCCCCCACATATAATGACTGTGAGTTAAGATGAAAATACAAACACAGAGATGAAATAGATTTTAGCAAAGTGAGGCCCGACTTACTGAATAGACCGAGGATAGGAAAGATAGCTTTGCGGTCAACACAAAAACCTACAAACAACCACACAGAGGGAGAAAAAAGACCCTCCGCACCGACTAACGGTACGGAGGTGCTCCCTCTGCGTCTCAGAGCTTCCAGCAAGCAAGAAAAACCAATATAGCAAGCTGGACAGAAAATATAGCAAACAAAAGTAACACAAGCAAAACTTAGCTTATGCAGGGCAGACAGGCCACAAGAACGATCCAGGATAAAGCAAGACCAATACTGGAACATTGACTGGAGGCCAGGAACAAAGAACTAGGTGGAGTTAAATAGAGCAGCACCTAACGACCTAACCTCATCACCTGAGGAAGGAAACTCAGAAGCCGCAGCCCCACTCACATCCACCAGAGGAAGCACATAGACAGAACCAGCCGAAGTACCACTCATGACCACAGGAGGAAGCTTGACCACAGAATTCACAACAGTACCCCCCCCCTTGAGGAGGGGTTACCGAACCCTCACCAGAGCCCCCAGGCCGACCAGGATGAGCCAAATGAAAGGCACGAACCAGATCGGCAGCATGAACATCAGAGGCAAAGACCCAGGAATTATCTTCCTGACCATAACCCTTCCACTTAACCAGGTACTGGAGTTTCCGTCTCGAAATACGAGAATCCAAAATCTTCTCCACAATATACTCCAACTCCCCCTCAACCAAAACCGGAGCAGGAGGATCAACGGATGGAACCACAGGTGCCACGTATCTCCGCAGCAATGACCTATGGAATACATTATGGATGGAAAAAGAAGTTGGAAGGGTCAAATGAAAAGACACAGGATGAAGAACCTCAGAAATCCTATACGGACCAATGAAACGAGGCTTAAACTTAGGAGAGGAAACTTTCATAGGAATATAACGAGATGACAACCAAACCAAATCCCCAACACGAAGTCGGGGACCCACACAGCGCCTGCGGTTAGCGAAACATTGAGCCTTCTCCTGAGACAATGTCAAATTGTCCACCACATGAGTCCAAATCTGCTGCAACCTATCCACCACAGTATCCACACCAGGACAGTCAGAAGACTCAACCTGCCCTGAAGAGAAACGAGGATGGAAACCAGAATTGCAGAAAAACGGCGAAACCAAAGTAGCCGAGCTGGCCCGATTATTAAGGGCGAACTCAGCCAAAGGCAAAAAGGACACCCAATCATCCTGATCGGCAGAAACAAAACATCTCAGATATGTTTCCAAGGTCTGATTGGTTCGTTCAGTCTGGCCATTTGTCTGAGGATGGAAAGCCGAGGAAAAAGACAAATCAATGCCCATCCTAGCACAAAAGGCTCGCCAAAACCTCGAAACAAACTGGGAACCTCTGTCAGAAACGATGTTCTCCGGAATGCCATGTAAACGAACCACATGCTGGAAGAACAATGGCACCAAATCAGAGGAGGAAGGCAATTTAGACAAGGGCACCAAATGGACCATCTTAGAGAAGCGATCACAAACAACCCAAATGACCGACATTTTTTGAGAGACGGGGAGATCCGAAATAAAATCCATAGAGATATGTGTCCAAGGCCTCTTCGGGACTGGCAAGGGCAAAAGCAACCCACTGGCACGAGAACAGCAGGGCTTAGCCCGAGCACAAATCCCACAGCACTGCACAAACGAACGCACATCCCGCGACAGAGACGGCCACCAAAAGGATCTAGCCACCAAATGTCTGGTACCAAAGATTCCAGGATGACCAGCCAACACCGAACAATGAACCTCAGAGATAACTCTACTCGTCCATTTATCAGGGACAAACAGTTTCTCCGCTGGGCAACGGTCAGGTCTATTAGCCTGAAATTTTTGCAGCACCCGCTGCAAATCAGGGGAGATGGCAGACAAAATTACCCCCTCTTTGAGAATACCCGCCGGCTCAGACAAACCCGGAGAGTCGGCCACAAAACTCATAGACAGGGCATCCGCCTTCACATTTTTAGAGCCCGGAAGGTACGAAACCACGAAGTCAAAATGGGAGAAAAACAGCGACCAACGAGCCTGTCTAGGATTCAACCATTTGGCAGACTCGAGATAAGTCAAGTTCTTGTGATCAGTCAAGACCACCACGCGATGCTTAGCTCCTTCAAGCCAATGACGCCACTCCTCGAATGCCCACTTCATGGCCAGCAACTCTCGATTGCCAACATCATAATTACGCTCAGCAGGCGAAAACTTCCTGGAAAAGAAGGCGCATGGCTTCATCACCGAGCCATCAGAACTTATTTGCGACAAAACAGCCCCTGCTCCAATCTCAGAAGCATCAACGTCGACCTGGAACGGAAGCGAAACATCTGGTTGGCACAATACAGGGGCAGAAGAAAAACGACGCTTCAACTCTTGAAAAGCTTCCACAGCAGCAGAAGACCAATTGACCACATCAGCACCCTTCTTGGTTAACTCAGTCAACGGTTTAGCAACAGTAGAAAAATTATTGATGAAGCGACGATAAAAATTAGCAAAGCCCAGGAACTTTTGCAGACTCTTCAGAGATGTCGGCTGAGTCCAATCATAAATGGCCTGAACTTTAACAGGGTCCATCTCGATAGTAGAAGGGGAAAAAATGAACCCCAAAAATGAAACCTTCTGAACACCAAAGAGACACTTTGACCCCTTCACAAACAAAGAATTCGCACGCAGAACCTGGAACACCATTCTGACCTGCTTCACGTGAGACTCCCAATCATCCGAGAAGACCAAAATATCATCCAAGTATACAATCAGGAATTTATCCAGGTACTCTCGGAAGATGTCATGCATAAAGGACTGAAACACTGATGGAGCATTAGAAAGCCCGAATGGCATAACCAGGTACTCAAAATGGCCCTCGGGCGTATTAAATGCTGTTTTCCATTCATCGCCCTGTTTAATACGCACAAGATTATACGCACCACGAAGATCTATCTTGGTGAACCAACTAGCCCCCTTAATCCGAGCAAACAAATCAGACAGCAGCGGCAAGGGGTACTGAAATTTGACCGTGATTTTATTTAGAAGGCGGTAATCAATACAAGTTCTCAGCGAACCATCCTTCTTGGCCACAAAAAAGAACCCTGCTCCCAATGGCGACGACGACGGGCGAATATGACCCTTCTCCAAGGATTCCTTTACGTAACTCCGCATAGCGGCGTGCTCAGGCACAGACAAATTAAACAGTCGACCTTTAGGAAATTTACTACCAGGAATCAAATCGATAGCACAATCACAATCCCTATGCGGAGGTAGGGCACTGGACTTGGGCTCATCAAATACATCCCGGTAATCTGACAAGAACTCTGGGACCTCAGAAGGGGTGGATGATGAAATAGACAGAAAAGGAACATCACCATGTACCCCCTGATAACCCCAGCTGGACACAGACATTGATTTCCAATCCAATACTGGGTTATGGACTTGTAGCCATGGCAACCACAACACGACCACATCATGCAGATTATGCAACACCAAAAAGCGAATATCCTCCTGATGCGCAGGAGCCATGCACATGGTCAGCTGGGTCCAGTACTGAGGCTTATTCTTGGCCAAAGGCGTAGCATCAATTCCTCTCAATAGAATAGGATACTGCAAGGGCTCCAAGAAAAACCCACAGCGCCTAGCATACTCCAAGTCCATCAAATTCAGGGCAGTGCCTGAATCCACAAATGCCATGACAGAATAGGATGACAAAGAGCAGATCAAAGTAACGGACAAAAGAAATTTCGACTGTACCGTACCAATGGTGGCAGACCTAGCGAACCACTTAGTGCGCTTAGGACAATCGGAGATAGCATGAGTGGAATCACCACAGTAAAAACACAGCCCATTCTGACGTCTGTGTTCTTGCCGTTCAGCTCTGGTCAAAGTCCTATCGCACTGCATAGGTTTAGGTCCATGCTCAGATAATACCGCCAAATGGTGCACAGTTTTACGCTCACGCAAGCGTCGACCGATCTGAATGGCCAAAGACATAGACTCATTCAGACCAGCAGGCATAGGAAATCCCACCATGACATCCTTAAGGGCTTCAGAGAGACCTTTTCTGAAAATTGCTGCCAGCGCACATTCATTCCATTGAGTGAACACAGACCACTTCCTAAACTTCTGACAATATATCTCTACCTCATCCTGATCCTGAGACAGAGCCAGCAAATTTTTCTCAGCCTGATCCACTGGATTAGGTTCATCATACAGCAATCCGAGCGCCAGAAAAAATGCATCAATATTACATAATGCAGGATCTCCTGGCGCAAGGGAAAATGCCCAGTCATGAGGGTCGCCACGTAATAAAGAAATAATGATCTTAACTTGTTGAACTGGGTCACCAGAGGAGCGGGGTTTCAAAGCCAGAAACAGTTTACAATTATTCTTAAAACTCAGAAACTTAGCTCTATCTCCAGAAAACAAATCAGGAATAGGAATTCTTGGCTCTAACATAGAATTCTGAACCACAAAGTCTTGAATATTTTATACTCTAGAAGTGAGATGATCCACACAAGAAGACCGATCTTTAATGTCCATCACTACACCTGTGTCCTGAACCACCCAAATGTCTAGGGGAAAAGAAAGACAAAACACAGTAAAGAGAAAAAAAAAAGGTCTCAGAACTTCTCTTTTCCCTCTATTGAGAAGCATTAGTACTTTGGGCCTCCAGTACTGTTATGAACAGGTGATTCAGAACCACAATGGACCTAGTGGTTAAGAGCACACAAAGTGACCTGATAGTTACTAACATAGGATGAGCTCTGAGACGTGGGAACTCTGCTGACCGCAATCCCTAATCCTATCATACCACACTAGAGGTAGCCGTGGATTGCGCCTAACGCTCCCTATGCAACTCGGCACAGCCTGAGAAACTAGCTAGCCCTGAAGACAGAAAAATAAACCTACCTTGCCTCAGAGAAATTCCCCAAAGGAAAAGGCAGCCCCCCACATATAATGACTGTGAGTTAAGATGAAAATACAAACACAGAGATGAAATAGATTTTAGCAAAGTGAGGCCCGACTTACTGAATAGACCGAGGATAGGAAAGATAGCTTTGCGGTCACCACAAAAACCTACAAACAACCACGCAGAGGGGGCAAAAAGACCCTCCGCACCGACTAACGGTGCGGAGGTGCTCCCTCTGCGTCTCAGAGCTTCCAGCAAGCAAGAAAAACCAATATAGCAAGCTGGACAGAAAATATAGCAAACAAAAGTAACACAAGCAAAACTTAGCTTATGCAGGGCAGACAGGCCACAAGAACGATCCAGGATAAAGCAAGACCAATGCTGGAACATTGACTGGAGGCCAGGAACAAAGAACTAGGTGGAGTTAAATAGAGCAGCACCTAACGACCTAACCTCGTCACCTGAGGAAGGAAACTCAGAAGCCGCAGCCCCACTCACATCCACCAGAGGAAGCACATAGACAGAACCAGCCGAAGTACCACTCATGACCACAGGAGGGAGCTTGACCACAGAATTCACAACAGGAGACAACACACAGGTATATACTATATACAGGAGCAGATGACACACAGGTATATACTATATACAGGAGATGACTTACAGGTATATACTATATACAGGAGGAGATGACACACTGGTATATACTATATACAGGGGAGATGACATACAGGTACATACTATATACGGGGAGATGACACAGGTATATATTATATACAGGGGAAATGACACACAGGTATATACTATATACAGGGGAGATGACACACAGGTATATACTATATACAGGAGGAGATGACACACAGGTATATACTATATACAGGAGGAGATGACATACATGTATATACTATATACAGGAGGAGATGACATACAGGTACATATATATACAGGAGGATATGACACACAGGTATATACTATATACAGGAGCAGATGACACACAGGTATATACTATATACAGGAGGAGATGACACACAGGTATATACTATATACAGGAGGAGATGACATACAGGTACATACTATATACAGGAGAAGATAACACACAGGTATATACTATATACAGGAGCAGATGACACACAGGTATATACTATATACAGGAGATGACTTACAGGTATATATTATATACAGGAGGAGATGACACATGTATATACTATATACAGGAGGAGATGACATACAGGTATATACTATATAAAAGAGGAGATGACACATAGGTATATAGAGGAGGAGATAACATACAGCAGGTATATACTATATACAGGGGAGATGACATACAGGTATATACTATATACAGGAGATGACATACAGGTATATACTATATATAGGAGGAGATGACACACAGGTATATAGTATATACAGAGGAGATGACATACAGGTATATACTATATACAGGAGGAGATGACACATAGGTATATACTATATACAGGGGAGATGACATACAGCAGGTATATACTATTTACAGGGGAGATGACAAACAGGTATATACCATATAGAGGAGGAGATGACATACTGGTATATACTATATGCAGGAGGAGATGACACATAGGTATATACAATATACAGGAGGAGATGACATACAGCAGGTATATACTATTTACAGGGGAGATGACATACAGGTATATACTATATACCGGAGATGACATGCAGGTGTATACTATATATAAGGGAAATGACAAACATGTATATACTGAGGGGAAAATGAGAGGTGAGAGGTGAAAATGAGGGGTGTGAGGTGAAAATGAAAAGGTGTAAGTGCAAAATGAGAGGAGTGAGGGAAAATAGTGGAGTGATCGGAAAATGACAGATGTGAGGTCGAAGTGACAAGTGTTAAGGGGGAATGAGAGGCGTGAGGGGGAAAATAAGGAGTGAGGGGGAAAATGAGAGGTGTAAGGGAGAAAATGAGAGATGTTAGGGGGAAAATGAGAGGCGTGATGGGAAAATAAGAGAAGTGAGGTGCTATAACTAACCACAGATATTTACTATGCCCAGGCAACACCGGGCTCTTCAGCTAGTATCATTATAGGCATCACTTTACCCTGAATGCTTGTGTAGTATTATATTCACTGGATTGTTCATAAACAAAGCTAGCTTTTGCACTAGGCAAACCTGAGGAGATGCCAGGGACCACCAGTCATAATGATCCATCTACCATGGTGGTAACAATGCTTAATGTTTGCAAGCAATAGATGGGTTAGAGTGGTCATCCACTTTGATTCTGTCACCTAAGGGCCTACATACTGTAATCCTAAAATTGGCCCTGTTTATACCCACTATATTTGTTTAGGTTGTAGGTGAACTACTGTGATTAATGAGGAATGAGCTGCAGGAAATGACATTTGTATTGTGATCCTGGAATTTTACACTGATACGTTCCATAGACAATATTATGTTGTCTTCATCTGATGGTTACAGCATTATATAAGTACGGTAATTATTATTTTTATAATAGGTATGGCCAGTATTTCAGTGTCCACTCTGTGGCATAGTTTTGACACAAAATTTAAGCTTTTATACTATGTTGAGATATGCAATTTTGTAATGTCTTTAGGACCCATGGCTGATAAGACATTGTGGTCAGGGGCACGATCTAAGGTCCAGGGGCTATATTCAACCTGCAATGCATTCTGTGTGACCCCCAGACATCTGTGACACTCCCTTATTTGGAACATCTCTATGTTTAGTACTCAAGACAGGAAAATATGAATGTGGCTATTTCAAAACTCTAATATGTTAACATACCTCCACCTAAACCTTTTCTCTGTAGTGCCCACTAAGCACGTAACTCCCATCCTCTGGATAAGAGAAAGCTCTAGAAATGAACCCTCACTCAGATATTCAAGGTATATACTATCAGGCTGAAATACCAATTTACCTGCCTGGCGCCTGCACTTAAGGTACCGTCACACTAAACGATATCGCTAGCGATCCGTGACGTTGCAGCGTCCTGGCTAGCGATATCGTTCAGTTTGACACACAGCAGCGATCAGAATCCTGCTGTGATGTCGTTGGTCGCTGCAGAAAGTCCAGCACTTTATTTCGTCGCTGGACTTCCTGCTGACATCGCTGACGCCACCGCTGTGCTTTCCGGCCGCTGTGCTTACACAGGGCAGAGAAGCAGAGCGCCGAGGGACAGACAGCGGAAGGTAAGTATGTAGTGTTTTTTTTTTTTTTTAACTTTTACGCTGGTAACCAGGGTAAACATCGGGTTACTAAGCGCGGCCCTGCGCTTAGTAACCCGATGTTTACCCTGGTTACCGGGGACCTCGGGATCGTTGGTCGCTGGAGAGCTGTCTGTGTGACAGCTCTCCAGCGACCAAACAGCGACGCTGCAGCGATTCGGATCGTTGTCGGTATCGCTGCAGCGTCGCTTAGTGTGACGGTACCTTAAGCCAAACGCTGCGAGGAGAAAATGAACTTTATTCCTCCCTCAGTGTTTCGGTTTCAGTCACATCAGCACTGGTTAAGTTACCACTCTGAGTATATAGAGTGGTAGAAGTAACAGGGTCCCTGGCCTTGACTGACAGTTGACAGTGCAGAGCGAGTATCAGTCAGTGCCGGGGGTGCAGTTACAACCGCCACAATGTATTCTCAGAGCGGTGACTGAATCAGTGCCAGCTCCTCCCGCTTGACTGAGACCGGAACCCTGCGGGGCAATAAAGTTAATTTTCTCCCTGCAGCGTACCAGTAAGTGAGGGCGCCGGGCAAGTTAATAACACTATTAACCTGCAAATTAACCCCATATCTGCAGGTTAATAGAGTTTTTTTCTGGCTACAGGTTACCTTTAAGGGATTTCTAGGCTTTTGATGACATCCAGGAAGGGAGATCTGCCTCCTCCTGAATACAACCCTGTTTGACAAGCCTTTTCACTGCCATCCAACTCCACTGGCCAACAGCCACCCCGTAGACGTACCCCAGTGGGCCCTGCGTGAGTTCAGATCCTTATATAGAGATTAAAGAGTGAAGACCAGGGTGATAATGTGTGTAAAGCGCTGCGGAATATGTTAGCGCTATATAAAAATAAAGATTATTATTATTATTATTATTATTATTCCCCTGGGACCTGATATACAGAGCGGCTTGTGCAAAGTCAGTCCAAGGAAGCACTGTTAAGAGCTTATTGGCTTCATCCCGCAAAGTGCCATTATGCAACAAATAAAATGGAAACAGAAATGCTTGTTCATGAAGAGACAGTTGCCCAAGGACAGTGCCACCGTTCTTATGCAGAGAATATCTTCTTGCGTGAGCACTGACTATAGATAACAGTTCAGGTCACTGGAACATACATCTTAGCATCTTCTGGTTGTGTATAATGTATTTCATGAATGTCTTGGTGGGAATACCCCATGTTTTATTATGATTCTTAGGAGTGGTGTGACCTGACACTGTGGTCTTCAGAACAGAAAAGGTCAAGACTTTATGAAACCCTATAGTATCATGTATATGTTTTAACCTGATATATACATTAACCAGATGTACGATCTACACGATTTAGCCGTTTCCTAATATATGCTACCACATACTTGACTATCCGTAGCACTTATCTTTTAACAGAATCCCTCTACATAATAAACTATGTACATTATTATGTGTTCCAGTTACACATGCTGAGACACCTTCTCAATTCATAACAGTATTCATTAGAAATGTGTGGGATTAAATGCTAATGTACATAAGCAAGGCTAATTTATCTAACACTCAATAAAATACCTCTGTGACATTTTGTAACATGGAAACTCTAATAGAATCTTTGTGAACACAAACAAGAATATAATGTAACAATAAGAGTGTGCTAAATATAAAGGTAAAAAACGGGTGAAGTTAACTATTTCTGCACTACCTCTTAATTAAAGAACAATTAGAATTAATCTCTCCTTTAAACACACATGAATTGGTGCCATTTAATAATATCAGCTTGATGGAAAATGTGACATTCGACAGCCTCCACCAACAAAAAAGTGCCAGGAGGAGGTTGGCAACACACTATACAATGCTGTGGGTTGATTGTCATAATACAGCATGCGCTTCATAATGTTTCTGACACCACTAGAAAATGCTGCTTCCAAGAGCTAGATTGGCATCTACTAGATCTTCACCTGCCAACATGACGAAATCAATTTCCATTTCTCCAGGCAGTCAGTGTTAAATGAGGGGGATCTACCAAAATAATAATTAAAGTAAATGTCGGGAAATTAGAGCTTGCCTGCCCATCAGTTGCCAATACACATGCATCTTACTAGGCAGGAATACACAATAGTGACATTTCAAGATAACACCTTCAATGGAAGATTTAATTATTTATTTTTGTTATTCTTTCAAAGAGGAGTCATACATTTTCAGATTAATTTATTGGTATGCAAATGACCTTTTATAATGTATCAGGTTTATTACAATAGCAATAATAATAATGATAATATTAAATACAGCACAAACATTTTTGTATTTTTTTACAACCAGAGGCAGAATCAAATATATAAAATGACAATTAATGAAAATAAATAAACATCAACAAATGAGATAAAAGTATAGTGAAGTCTCTCATAAGCTTATGATCTAAAAAATGTTTAATTGTTACTGGACATTATTTCATTACAGATTGGACATTTGTTAGCAGCTTTATCATGTGTTAATAGTGGACTAAGGGCTCGCGGACATGACCGTCAAAACGATGGATAGTACTTGTCCAATTTTTACAGATAGTACTCGTCTCCATCTTATTCTATGGGGACACATGGCTGATTATGTACTTGGACTGAGTCCGTCTGAGGAGAAAAAAAAAATAATTCTATGGGTCCGTGGAAAAAATCACTCAAATGACATCCAAGTGCAGTTCGATTTTTACAGATTGACAGAATGGAGAAGATGGAGAACATTTTTGTTTTCTTCTCCACATCCAAGAAAATCGGATCATACTCTGCTCAAACTCTGATCAGGGTGTGATTAGCATAATCAGACCATTTTTCTCAGATGGAGAACATACGGCCATCAGCACCTGCCTTATGGGCAAGTTTACAGATTGCAGATTAGCTGATGTCTAAGCGGCAGATCCATACAAAATTAGTCTTGCTGCCGATTTGCCTAGCAGCATATTTGAAAAAAAAAAAAAAGAAAAAGGAACAAACCTTGTGATTCCACAGTCCCTGTTTGTACCCGGCTCCTACTCTAAAGCTCTGGCCGCTACAGTCTGAGATTGAAGTAAAGTTGATCACTTTGCACTCAAAAATAACAAGGTGGTGCTCTGAAAGAAAATATCAGAACCATATAGAAAAGATAACCTATATTCACAGCTGACTCTTCAGGAAAAAAACGAAAATGCATCCAACGTTTCTGCATTTTGCCTTTATCAAGGATATCTGTTAGAAGATCTGTCGGCGGGTCCCAATGCTTCCATGGTGAAACTAAAATTGCTAAAATTTGGTGATATAAGCATCTTTCTTCATTTGAGTGCCAAAGTTATCTTTTCTATACAGTCTGAGATTGGCTATCACATAGAATGACATATTTTGAGACTTAAAATTTAATATGGTTTCTTTTGCAATGTGGCTGAAAACAATCACAAACAATTTTTGACCGCTATGGCAAAGTACTTCTCCGCTGTGGTATAGTGTACTGCATGGGTAACCTAATCCTGGTTCTGAGGGCATGAAATAAAAACAAAAGCTGGCTTTCTAATGTGTTATTATTGTGGTCTCATGGTGCCTCATTGGTTAGTCAACTGATGTGACTACCTTATATATTCAGGTGT
Source organism: Ranitomeya imitator (assembly GCF_032444005.1). Lineage (NCBI taxonomy): Eukaryota > Metazoa > Chordata > Amphibia > Anura > Dendrobatidae > Ranitomeya > Ranitomeya imitator. Next base: position 133,104,236 of record NC_091282.1, read on the forward strand.
CATTCTGAATGGGACTTTTATGGACCACTTCAATAAATATCCTAACATCTCCATATTTTTCAAGGGGACATGTTTTCTTCTTCACCAGCTATTTTTCTTGCTTAAAACTTATTTTGCAGACACAGAGGTCCCCACAGCCTGATTGGCTATCTACTCTCCAGCTTCACCCCTACCGGCACATCTCATCTGTTGCTCTGGCATTCCCTATGTTCAATTCGATTACTATATCCATTCCCTTTTCACACTTATCCTGGATGCCCCTGTTCTTGAATGCTATAGATGTCATGACTCTGGATGGGGTGGTTCAGGCTCCGTCTTGGTCAGGTCAGGGTTAAGATAGTTTGCCTCTCTTTGGTTCTGGAGCAGCTATTTAATGCTTGTATTTCCTGGATCCAGTGTCGGTGATACTTGCGTTTACTCAGCTAGGGATTGCTGAAACAGGTTACTTGTCTGTAATCGTTGTGCCTCTGCGCGTGTGAGCTTTTCTGTGTATGACCCGGTTCGTCCCCTGACTTCTGTGTTATGCTCTGCACTGCCCTGTCCTTCCTGGTTCTCTGACCCCTTGACTCGTCTCGGTTCTCTCGCTGCCTCATCCCTAGGTACCTCACTTTCGTTTGGCTTTGACCCTTGGCTCTCCATTTGACTACATTTACGTTTTGTGCCCCATATTCTTCGCTCTCTTCTGCTTCCCCGTCCTCACACAAGGTAGCTTTGCACCCGCTATCACATTGACTGTTTAGTGTCAGGTCCTGTGTACACTGTGTGCTTTAGCTCTCACACTCCCTACGCTCAGGTCCGGGCTCCCTCCTAGCGGCCTCTAAGCTCCCCTGGTGACACATACCATGTGTCATTACATTATCACCGACCCACTTTCAAAATTTGCTTGGGGGCAATTTTTGTTTCTCTGTGTATATGGATCCGCTGCATGCTTTGTCTGAGAAGGTGACTAATCTGACTCAGATGATGCAAAATCTGTCTGTAGAGCAAGGGTCCTTAGTGACATCTCACCAACAGGTGTGGAGAGAACTGGCTGAGACTGTTAAATCCATTTGGAGTGATTCTTTAGTTTCTGGCTGTAAGGATAGGGGTGTGTCTGATGTTTCTTTAACTTCCTCTGAACTCTCTGTCAAACTTCAGGACACATTTTCTGGGGTGTTTAATTAGGGATGCAAACTACTGTTTTCTCCCCGCTGTGGCTTTTGTGGATTGTGGGTCCACTGTGAACTTGATTGACTCGAAGTTGGTGGCCCAGTGTAGGATAGGGACAGCTAGGTTGGCTACTCCCAAAAAGTGGTGGCTATCGACTCTACACACCTCACCAGGAATGGGATCTGCTCTACGTCAGAGGAGTTTGTTCTCAAGGTGGGCCCCGTACACACTGAATGTATCCCCTGTTTTGTTCTGGACAACTTGCCTGCGGGGTTGGTGTTGGAGTTCTCTTTGGTTGCAATGTCATAATCCAGTCATCCAGTCGTTAATTGGGGTCCAAATTGTGCTAATAAATGTCTAATATTTGCATCTGTCTCGTCTGTCGGTCTGGAGGGTATTCCTGCTACCTGAAGGACTTTGAAGATGTGTTCTCTGAAAGCGAGGCTGAGGTTTTACCACCACATCGCCCCTTTGATTGTGCCATTGACCTGAATCCGGGTGCCAAATTGCCCAAGGCTCGTCTGTACAATCTTTCGGGTCCTGAGCGGGTTGCCATGAAAGATTACATTTCTGAGAGTCTCCATAAGGGGTACATTCACCCTTATATTTCTCCTGTGGTGACAGGTTCTTTTTTGTTAAGAAAAATGACGGTGGTCTCCGCCCATGCCTCGACTTTCAGGCACTTAATAAGATCATGGTAAGAAATACTTACTCGCTTCCACTCATTCCTGATTTGTGTAACAAATTATCTGGGGCTAAATGGTTTTTGAAGCAGGATTTGTGTGGGATATTTAACTTGACTCGAATACTAGAGAGGAGTGAATAGAAGTCGACGGATTGTTTGAGAACCTTGTTATGCCTTTTGGGTTGACAAATGCTCCTGCAGTCTTTCAGAATTTCCTTAATTATGTGTTCTCTGATTTGATTTGACAGAAACTGCATTCATCAAAGTGACCAATGACCTTCTGACAGCAAAATGTAACGGTGACCACTCTCTAGTCATTCTTCTCAACCTTTCTGCAGCTTTCGACACTGTTGACCACTCTCTCCTACTCTCTAGGCTCCAATCAATAGGCATTAAGGACACTGCTCTCTCCTGGTTCTCTTGCTATCTTTCTGACCACTCCTTCAATGTTTTGTTCGCTGGCTCCAGTTCATCTCATCTTCCTCTCACTGTAGGGGTACCTCAGGGCTCAGTCCTTGGCCCCCTTCTCCCTCTATATGGCCCCAATTGGACAAACCATCAGCAGATTTGGCTTTCAGTACCATCTTTATGCTGATGACACACAACTATACACGTCCTCCCCTGACCTTACCCACACTGTTCTACAGAACACCAGTGACTGTTTGTCCGCAGTCTGCAACATCATGTCCACTCTCTATCTGAAACTCAACCTCTCCAAAACTGAACTTCTTCTGCTCCCGCCATCTACTAACCTCCCTAAATCTGACATTTCCCTCTCCGTGGGTGGCACCATAATACCACCCCAGCAGCAGGCGCGCTGTCTAGGTGTTATGTTTGACACCAAACTCTCCTTCACATCCCATATACAATTTCTTGCACACTCTTGCTACATTACACCTAAAGAACATCTCTAGAATCCGCCCTTTTCTCACCATGGAAACAACAAAAACCCTCACTGTCGCCTTGATCCGCTCCCGCCTGGACTACTGCAGTGCTCTATAAATTGGCCTCCCCGTTACTCGACTTTCTCCCCTCCAGTCCATCCTTAATGCAGCCAGAGTTGTCCATCTAACTAATTGGTATTCAGACGTGTCCTGTCCGCTCTTCACCAGTTGCTATACTGGCTGTTCTTTCATTATAGAATCCAATTCAAAGTACTTGTTCTCACCCACAAAGCACTCCACAGTGCAGCGCCCCCTTACATCTCCTCCCTCATTTCTGTCTATCGGCCTAACCGACCACTGCGCCCTGCAAACGACTTTCGACTAACCTCTGCACTAATCCATACCTCCCACTCCTGACTCTAAGACTTCTCCCGTGCTGCGCCAATACTCTGGAATGCTTTACCCCAAGATATTAGGACCATCCACAATTTGCATAGTTTTAGGCGCTCCCTCAAAACACATTTTTTCAGAGTGGCCTATCACATTCCCTAATCAAAGTCATTTTATGTGTAAGTGTGTGTGTGCAGACCATTCACTACTTCCATCTATCCCCCACCCCCAGAAGATGGCTGGACCATCATTGTAAATACACACCTCTACCTTGTATCTCTCCTGCCTCATTGTAGATTGTAAGCTCTCACGAGCAGGGTCGTCTTATTTTGCTTTAATTATTGTAATGTTAACACTGTTACTTATGACTGTTGTGTTTGAAACTGTTAAACTGTAAAGCGTTGTGGAATATGTTGGCGCTATATAAATAAAGATTACTATTATTATTTTTTGACTGGGCAGTTTGTGGTCATATATTTAGATGATATTTTGATTTTTTCATCTGATATGCAGGCTCATATTGGTCACTGTTCTCCAGAGGCTCCGGGAGAATCAGCTGTTCGCCAAATTAGAGAAATGTTCGTTCTTTGTTCAGGAACTGTGCTTTTTGGAGTTCATTGTGTCCTGTAAGGGTTTTTTAGCATGGATCCCAAGAAGGATCAGGCCATTGTGGACTGGGTCCAGCCTTGAGATCTGAAAGGTCTGCAACGCTTCTTGGGATTCGCTAATTATTACCGGAGGTTTATTAAAAGGTTGACCCCTAGGTAGGCTAGGTGGTCACTTTTTTCCTGGTTCCTGTTCTCGATTTTCATCTGGGATCCAAGAATGTAAAGGCCAATGCCTAGTTCCGGAGCTTTGATCCAGTGACTCCCTCCAAACCTCCAACCTCCATTCTTCAACCTGGGGTGGTGGTGGCTGATGTGTCGTCAGGGCTGGAATGGGAGATTCGAGAAGCTCAGTCTCAAGCTCCTCGTCCAAACCGGTTGGTAAACTGTTTGTGCCTATTCAGCTCCGACTCAGGGTTCTCCGGGAGTTCCATGACACAGCTTTCAGTGGATTTCCTGGTATCTCGGCTACCCGTGGGGCCACCGCGATGGTTTTTTGGTGGCCCTCGCTCATGTCTGATGTGAAGAAGTTTGTGTCTGCCTGTGAAGTGTGTGCCCGCACTAAGAGCTCTCATAACCGGCTGGCCAGGGAATTGGTGCCTTTGGCAGTTCCTGATAGAACATGGACACATTTGTCCATGGATTTTATCACAAATATCCCTCCTTCCAAGGGTAATACGGTCATATGGGTGGTGGTTGACAGGTTTTCAAAACAAGCAAACTTTGTACCCTTGGTAGCGTTGTCCCCTGTGGAGACTTTGTCTAGGTTGTTCATTCAGCATGTGGTGCGATTGCATGGTTTGCCCTTGAGTGTGGTGTCTCACCATGGAGTGCATTTTGTGTCCAGGTTTTGGAGGGAGTTTTGCAAAAGGTTGGGTGTTGTGTTATCCTTTTCATCTGCATGTCATCCAGAGTCAAATGGTCAGACTGAACGCACCAACCAGTCTTTCCACCACTTGACAGGATGATTGGTGTGATGCCTTGCCATAACCTGAGTTTGCGTTCAATAACCGTGTAAACCACTCCATAGGTACCTCCCCTTTCTTCTGCAACTATGGGTTCAATCTGCACCAAAATGGTATCATTAAAAATGTCAGCTCGGCACACAAAAAATAAGCCCTCACCTAATCCCAGTTCACAAAAATGGAGATGCTACGAGTATTGGAAAATGGTGCAATTTGTTTTAGCAAATTTTGGAATTTTTTCACCACTTAGATAAAAAATAACCTAGGCATGTTTGGTGTCTGTGAACTCGTAATGACCTGGAGAATCAAAATGGCAGGTCAGTTTTAGCATTTAGTGAACCTAGCAAAAAATCCAAACAAAAAACAAGGGTGGGATTGCACTTTTTTTGCAATTTCACCACACTTGGAATTTCTTTCCCGTTTTCTAGTACATGACATACTAAAACCAATGATGTCATTCAAAAGTACAACTCGTCCCACAAAAAATGAGCCCTCACATGGCCATATTGACGGAAAAATAAAAACATTATGGCTCTGGGAAGGAGGGGAGCAAAAAACGAAAACGAAAAAACTAAAATACCCAGGGTCATGAAGGGGTTACTATTACAGTATTAAGTAATGAACATACTATTGATTTTTTTTATTTATTAAAAATGAAACCTTCAACGTAAAATCCTAGTGTACAAGCATATATTACATTACGCTTCTTATTTGCAGTTTTTCTACAGTTAAATAAAAATAAAATCCTGTGCTGGCTCTAATTAAGACAGGACTGATATTAAATTGCATGGCATTTAGGCATGAGAGTGTTGAATGTATTTAAAAAAAATCATCTAAGGGTATCACTAAGCATGGGAGATTGAAAAGCAACGCTCTGAGCAATAACCTTTTCCATAATTACTGCGCTTCGTTCAGAATTATCCTCAGCGACATGTTGGAAAAAAGTCAATGCCGAACAATTATTTCTTGTTATTTTTTTTTATCCAGCTCAACTGCAGTGTGCCTGACAGAAAGGAATGAATCTTGTCTGAAGGAGGTTATAATCTGAAACTGCGAGACTGGAGGCCAGTTACATAACTGTAACAATACTCCAGGAAAATGTGAATTTTATCATTATGTCTAGCACACAGCCAAAATATATCTCGAGCATGTTCCTTACCTCCAAATCTGCCTAACGACCGAACGTCTTTCTTGGCTCTGCTTATATCTGGCTGAGTCTGGACATGATTAGCAACTGGCGCTGCAGGGATCCATGAAACAAAAAATGTACAAGAGGAATTCAGAAAGTTTATGCAAACATTCATGAAACAGCAAATGAAAGGAATGGTGCCCAAAGAGAGCAAACATTCCCAGTTGGTCTAATATGACAGTATGAATAGGCTGAAGGCCAGGGCCGGACTGGCCATCTGGCAATTCTGGCAAATGCCAGAAGGGCCTGTCTAGTCATGGGCTGCCTTGTCTGCTATGTTGTTAACAGAATCGGTGTTCGCAAGATACACATACTGTTAAGAGTTGTGATGGTGCACAACGTTGCTGACTCCGTCACTTACCCGAACAGGCCACGGGTATCATTAGAAATAATGGTCTTGTAGGAAATCTTCCTTTCCTCCATCTAGGGAAATATTAGTGATATATCCCATCTGGTTCATGGGGACGGGAACAACATGGGTCTGTGTGATTTCAAATGCCAGGGCTGAATTTCAGACCCAGTCCGTACCTGCTGAAGGCTGAAATTTATTCAACAATAATAATCCATTTAGGCTGGATTACTTTGCACCTTGTAAAATGCAAATGAATGGTTCCACAGGTTTGACCTATTGCAAAGTAAGGGCTCATTCACAGATCCACTTTTTCCACATATGAGAAAAATGGACAGAATACTCTGATCACACTTTGATCACAGTGTGGCCTGAGTGTCATCCGACTTTCTTGTATGTGGAGAATTTAAAAAAAAAGGTTTTTTTATCCATTCTGACAGTCCATGAATATCCAGATTTTTTCACGGACACATTGACTTGCATTGTAGATTTTGATACAACTAGTGATGTGCGAGTGCTAAAATGCTTGGGTGCTCGTTACTCATAACAAGTTTTTCGTAATACTCGGTTATTTGTCTCGAGTAACGAGTATAATGGAAGTCAATGGGAAACTCAAGCATTTTTCCGTCAAACCAACCCAGGAGGTCTGAGGGCATTAAGGATGGAAATGGATGGAAAAAATTCTCAAATAGAATGGGAACAGCATGAGGAAAATGCATGGACACTTCTCTGACTCCAAGGTTGCTGCTGGGAACAATGTAGTCAGAGTATTACGCCACTTGTATGGACTGACAATCAAACACCCAAAACCAAAGATAAAATGGATTTTACAGGAAAAAATGTTAGGAATCATTTTTTCCTGAATGACTTGTATATAAGGTAAAACTAAAAAGAGGTAAAAAAAAACCCTACTCCACCTCTTAGGCTAAGCATTCACTCCATTTGTTAGGAGTATCTGCTGTAGATGCAATCGTCCTCCTCCAGTTTCCAGACTTCCCTGGTGGTGAGTCCGTGCTGGGGTGGACCTATGGCGCATGTGGATGGTGTGACTACACATGGTGGTTTCTCGTGTGGACGTAGTGAGTGATGTGGTGATGTGGGAATGTGGGGCACCGCACTTCCTATGTGTTTCGCGATCCAGGAGACGTGACGCTTTGTCTACCAGTTGCCAGGCAATGAAGGACTTGCCTGGTGTTAGCCAATGGTTGGAATTTGTGCACCCTTCTGTTCAGGTGAGCAAGGAGTGGCTCCCTGTGCATGACTAGGAGGAATACATCACCTGATTTTTATCTTTAGCATTGGGCTGGCTATTTAAAGCCTGCTCCTTTCCAGTGGAATGCTGTTTATTAAGTTCTCTTGCATGGTGGTGGTGTGAGTTATTGATGGTGAAGTTCAGGTCGCTTCTCAGCAGGTATTTACCGTATTTTCTGGTTCTTTTTCCTTAGCTTTTGTTTTTGGGTTACATTTTGGTTTAATGCTGCTAGCTTAGGACTTAAGGTACCGTCACATTTAGCGACGCTGCAGCGATCTAGACAACGATCCCGATCGCTGCAGAGTCGCTGGAGAGCTGTCACACAGACAGCTCTCCAGCGACCAACGATGCCGGTCCCCTGGTAACCAGGGTAAACATCGGGTTACTAAGCGCAGGGCCGCGCTTAGCAACCCCATGTTTACCCTGGTTACCAGCGTAAAAGTAAAAAAAAAAAACACTACATACTTACATTCCGCTGTCTGTCCCCCGGCGCTGTGCTTACCTGCACTGACTGTGAGCGCCGGCCGGAAAGCACAGCGGTGACGTCACCGCTGTAATCTGCTTTCCGGCCGGCACTTACACAGTGCAGAGAAGCACAGCGCCGGAGGACAGACAGCGGAATGTAAGTATGTAGTGTTTGGTTTTTTTTACTTTTACGCTGGTAACCAGGGTAAATATCGGGTTACTAAGCGTGGCCCTGCGCTTAGTAACCCGATGTTTACCCTGGTTACCAGTGAAGACATCGCTGAATCACAAAATGAGAATGCTTGGTCTGGGGGAAAATGTGTGTAAATGGGTTAGTAACTGGCTTAGTGATAGAAAGCAGAGGGTGGTTATAAATGGTATAGTCTCTAACTGGGTCGCTGTGACCAGTGGGGTACCGCAGGGGTCAGTATTGGGACCTGTTCTCTTCAACATATTCATTAATGATCTGGTAGAAGGTTTACACAGTAAAATATCGATATTTGCAGATGATACAAAACTATGTAAATGTAAAACTATATAAAGCAGTTAATACAAGAGAAGATGGTATTCTGCTACAGATGGATCTGGATAAGTTGGAAACTTGGGCTGAAAGGTGGCAGATGAGGTTTAACAATGATAAATGTAAGGTTATACACATGGGAAGAAGGAATCAATCTCACCATTACACACTGAACGGGAAACCACTGGGTAAATCTGACAGGGAGAAGGACTTGGGGATCCTAGTTAATGATAAACTTACCTGGAGCAGCCAGTGCCAGGCAGCAGCTGCCAAGGCAAACAGGATCATGGGGTGCATTAAAAGAGGTCTGGATACACATGATGAGAGCATTATACTGCCCCTGTACAAATCCCTAGTTAGACCGCACATGGAGTACTGTGTCCAGTTTTGGGCACCGGTGCTCAGGAAGGATATAATGGAACTAGAGAGAGTACAAAGGAGGGCAACAAAATTAATAAAGGGGATGGGAGAACTACAATACCCAGATAGATTAGCGAAATTAGGATTATTTAGTCTAGAAAAAAGACGACTGAGGACCGATCTAATAACCATGTATAAGTATATAAGGGGACAACACAAATATCTCGCTGAGGATCTGTTTATACCAAGGAAGGTGATGGGCACAAGGGGGAATTCTTTGCGTCTGGAGGAGAGAAGGTTTTTCCACCAACGTAGAAGAGGATTCTTTACTGTTAGGGCAGTGAGAATCTGAAATTGCTTGCCTGAGGAGGTGGTGATGGTGAACTCAGTCGAGGGGCTCAAGAGAGGCCTGGATGTCTTCCTGGAGCAGAACAATATTGTATCATACAATTATTAGGTTCTGTAGAAGGACGTAGATCTGGGGATTTATTATGATGGAATATAGGCTGAACTGGATGGACAAATGTATTTTTTCAGCCTTACTAACTATGTTACTATGTTACTATGAATCGGCGTCACACACGCCGATTCAGCGATGTCTGCAGGGAGTCCAGCAACGAAATAAAGTTCTGGACATTCTGCTCCGACCAACGATGGCACAGCAGGATCCTGATCGTTGCTGCCTGTCAAACTGAACGATATCGCTAGCCAGGACGCTGCAACGTCACGGATCGCTAGCGATATCGTTCAGTGTGAAGGTACCTTTACTCTGGTATCCTGACTCTAACATCATCCGCGTCATCAGACGCCAGCTACTCTAAGACAGCAGTCTGGGAAGGGCAGCCCCCCTCCTCATGGAGAGTGGGTGAAGAATATCCGTGCCCTTTGGATTTGCTTTGCAGTAGTAGGTGGCTTGCGCTAAGTGCATCTGTAACTGCGCATTTGCTGGTCCGGTGAGTCGCTCCCAAGTAGATTAACATCTGTGCATAACACCATCTTTCATAAAGCATACACACACATACATTAATTCTTCTCGATATTATAGGATGATGACAGCGTACCAGTCCTGCATCTCACCACAAGCTATGCGCCCCCTTTGGTCTCAGGGCATTGCCTCTTCTAAGAGTGCTGCTCAAACTTCTGGGGTGCAGCTGTGGGACCCTATTTTCTTAGATGTTGTCCTCCATCCAACTCTCAAAAGCTGAAAGGATCTTCAGTAGAGATTGGTAGTCGAGCTGGGATATCAGACGGTCACCTCTGTAGCTGTGGTGTCATCCTTCCAATGGTTAATAATTTTCATAGGGCCATCAGATGCAGTAGGGTGGCTAGAGGGAGAAGGCGTACAGCCACATGCTGCAATTTCACTCATCAAGGTTTAAGTGTTCCTTTTTTTGCTAGTGTATTCCTATTCCTATGCACCCCTTCCCACCTAAAAAGGGTTTACAGTTCATGTTTTGTTTTGTTTTTTGTCCTCCTACTCCATATCCACAGAGTCTTCATGGGGCCCTCACTCAATTTTTAGAAGGCGATCAGTGGCAGTAGAGTGTCCAGAGAGAGAAGGCGGTCAACTGTTCCCTATTTCTGCAAGTCAGCTACAGCTTCCGTTCACCAATTTATTTTGCAACCTGCCCATACACTGTAACTCAACATTAAACATGTATTTGGAAAAGACTTTGTGAGCATCAATGGGCAGTAGTTGAGTACCAGCTACAACACACTTGTCAGTATTCCGCTCATCCTCCACACATAAGTGATGAGTGGCCACAGATATATGACATTGGTGGGGAATCAACCAAAATGGTGAATGGCGTATGCCTTAATCAGTGTAAACATCCAACTTCGGTATCTACTCAAATGCTCTCTATTCCAAATTAAAAAGGTAGTTTTGAATGTGGACCAGGCGGAGATGGAGGAAGAAAGTAACAACATGCATTCGATGACCAACGCAGTTACTATGAGTGTGCACCTAATGACAGACATATGGACAAGTGCTTGTGGACAGGGATGCATGTTCCTTTTACAACTGCATCCTTATATACATAAGGATGGACAAAGCAGGGGAGATATAACCAAAGAACCCTAAACTTGACCCTGATTTGTCCATGTCTGACCACGGAGGTTGGCACCCTAAAATCACGCAATAGTGCCCACATTGAACAGCTGGTCCACAAATTTTCGAGGGCCATCAGGCGGTGCTCAACCATACATTTGGGAGGGTTCTATGGTGGCTCTAAACCATTTATTTGGGAGGGCCCTCAGGTGGCCCTCTACCATTACTTGGGGAGGACCCTCCTCTATTTTTGGAGGGCCTTTTTGTTAAACAAAAATGTAAAAAGTTTGCAATGACTGCAAGAGTAATTTTCTGGTACATCAGCGGTTGACTGTGTGCAATTATTATTTATTAATTGCTGCACAGGCTTTTTTAAAAATGTTTACATTTTTTTTGCAGCAACAAGACTGAAATGTTAGGAGGATTACAAGGAGGGGGAGATGGAAAGTCCTCCTCCATGTGGGGACAGTGCAGTATTTACTGTTGGGACTTTGGCGTACATGGCTAACTTTATGTACCATTGCGTTTACCGTGACTCACGTGGTATATGCAGATTGTACAACACTGATTCCTGCTTGTTCACCCTTCTCGACACATGCTCCGAGGAGAACTCATAAATACACTCCTAAATTTAGGAGGGCCCCCAGGCGGCCCTCTACCATACAATTGAGAGAGCTCTCAGGTAATCCTCTACCATACATTTGGGAAGGCCCTCAGGTGGCCCTCACTCACTATTTTGGGAGGGACTTTTTTTAAACAAAAAAGTAAAAAGTGTGCAATCAGTGCAGGAATTATTTTCTGTCAGATCAGCTGCTTCACAGGCTTTTTGAAAAATGTTTAAAATTTTTGAGCCAGCAACAAGGCTGAAATGTTAGGAGAAGGAGAGGAAGGGGAGATGGAGAGTTCTCCTCATTATGGGGACAGGGAAGTCTTGACTGTTGGGACTCTGGCAGACATTGATAACTTTATGCACTGCTGCTTTTACCGCGACCCACATGTTATATACAGTTTTTACAACACTGATTCCTGGTTGCTCACCACTGTCGACCCATGCTCCGAGGAGAGCTCATAATTGCACAACTCATAATTACAATCATAAAATTTGAAGGGCCAGCAGACTGCAATTTTGCTGCATTTTTGCATTTCTCATTACTTTAAATGGTGTTTAAATGTACCGTTAACATTTTACTACCTTATCTGGGCATGTGGTGTGTGTGACATGATGAGACACATACTGTTTAATTTTTGGAGGGACTGGATATGCCATCAAGCCTATGCAGACAATGCAAGAACTGGCAAAAATTTGAAGGAGGAGGGACTCCGATACACCCTGTATTAGACATAAAGGAGGGACTCACAGACTCTATTAAAACTGTTAGGTTCCATGACACCTACACTCATAAAGCCAATGTAATATGTAAGGGTTAACAAAACTTTGAAGGAGGCATTCTGATAAATCCTGCAAGACATGCAGGTGAGGATGTCAGATATAGACACTCAGAAGAGGGGCTCTGATTCAATTCTGTTACAATTTAAAAAAGATTCTGACTTCAAAATAGGCAAAGGCTATGCAGTCACTGCGAGGCCTAGCTAAATTGACAAGGAGGCATTGCAATACAGGGGGACTGGGGGAACTCTGAATATTTTTTTTTACAATTTTAAAAAGATTGTCAATTAGATTGGATGAAGAATAAATGTTTTTGGAAATTTTAAAAAGATTGTCAATTGAACTGAAAAAAAATACATGTTTTGACAATTTTAAGAAGATTGTCTATTGGATTGCATGAAGAATACATTGTTTTGACATCTGTAAAAAGATTGTCAATTGGATTTGATTAAAAATAAATGTTTTGACAATTTCAAAAAGATTGTCAATTAGATTGGAGGACAAATATATTTTTTGACTATTTTAACCCCTTAAGCCCCATGGGTGGTTTGCACGTTAATGACTGGGCCAATTTTTACAATTCTGACCACTGTCCTTTTATGAGGTTATAACTCTGGAACGCTTCAACGGATCCCGGTGATTCTGACAATGCTTTCTCGTGACATATTGAGCTTCATGATAGTGGTAAAATTTCTTTGATATTACCTGTGTTTCATTGTGAAAAAAACGGAAATTTGGTGAAAATTTTGAAAATTTCACAATTTTTCAAATTTGAATTTTTATGCCCTTAAATCACAGAGATATATCACACAAAATACTTAAGAAGTAACATTTCCCACATGTCTACTTTACATCAGCACAATTTTGGAACCAAATTTTTTTTTTTGTTAGGGAGTTCTAAATGTTAAAAGTTGACCAGCAATTTCTAATTTTTACAACACCATTTTTTTAAGGGACCACATCACATTTGAAGTCATTTTGAGGGGTTTATATGATAGAAAATAACCAAGTGTGACACCATTCTAAAAACTGCACCCCTCAAAGTGCTCAAAACCACATTCAAGAAGTTTATTAACCCTTCAGGTGTTTCACAGGAATTTTTGGAATGTTTAAAAAAAAAAAAAATTAACATTTAACTTTTTTCACAAAACATTTACTTCAGCTCCAATTTGTTTTATTTAACCAAGGGTAACAGGAGAAAATGGACCCCAAAAGTTGTTGTACAATTTGTCCTGAGTACGCCGATACCCCATATGTGGGGGTAAACCACTGTTTGGGCTCATGGCAGAGCTTAGAAGGGAAGGAGCGCCATTTGACTTCTCAATGCAAAATTTACTGGAATTGAGATGGGACACCATGTTGCGTTTTGAGAGCCACTGATGTGCCTAAACATTGAAACCCCCCACAAGTGACACCATTTTGGAAAGTAGACCCCCTAAGGAACTTATCTAGATGTGTTGTGAGAGCTTTGAACCCTCATGTGTGTCACTACCATTTATAACGCAGAGCCGTGAAAATAAAAAATCATTTTTTTCCCACAAAAATTATTTTTAGCCCCTAGTATTGTATTTTTCCAAGGGTAACAGAAGAAATTGGACCCCAAACGTTGTTGTCCAATTTGTCCTGAGTACGCCAATACCCCATATGTAGAGGGGAACCAAAGTGTGCGCGCATGGCAGAGCTCGAATGGGAAGGAGCACCATTTGGAATGCAGACTTAGATGGATTGGTCTGCAGGCGTCACGTTACATAGTTACATAGTTATTAAGGTTGAAGGAAGACTATAAGTCCATCTAGTTCAACCCATAGCCTAACCTAACATGCCCTAACATGTTGATCCAGAGGAAGGCAAAAAAAACCCATGTGGCAAAGAGTAAGCTCCACATTGGGGAAAAAAATTCCTTCCTGACTCCACATATGGCAATCAGACTAGTTCCCTGGATCAACGCCCTATCAAGGAATCTAGTGTATATACCCTGTAACATTATACTTTTCCAGAAAGGTATCCAGTCCCCTCTTAAATTTAAGTAATAAATCACTCATTACAACATCATACGGCAGAGAGTTCCATAGTCTCACTGCTCTTACAGTAAAGAATCCGCGTCTGTTATTATGCTTAAACCTTTTTTCCTCCAAACGCAGAGGATGCCCCCTTGTCCCTGTTTCAGGTCTATGATTAAAAAGATCATCAGAAAGGTCTTTGTACTGTCCCCTCATATATTTATACATTAAAATAAGATCACCCCTTAGTCTTCGTTTTTCCAAACTAAATAGCCCCAAGTGTAATAACCTATCTTGGTATTGCAGACCCCCCAGTCCTCTAATAACCTTGGTCGCTCTTCTCTGCACCCCCTCTAGTTCAGCTATGTCTTTCTTATACACCGGAGACCAGAACTGTGCACAGTATTCTAAGTGTGGTCGAACTAGTGACTTGTATAGAGGTAAAATTATGTTCTCCTCATGCGCATCTATGCCTCTTTTAATGCATCCCATTATTTTATTTGCCTTTGTAGCAGCTGCCTGACACTGGCCACTGAATATGAGTTTGTCATCCACCCATACACCCAGGTCTTTTTCATTGACGGTTTTGCCCAGAGTTTTAGAATTAAGCACATAATTATACATCTTATTACTTCTACCCAAGTGCATGACCTTACATTTATCCCCATTAAAGCTCATTTGCCATTTATCAGCCCAAGCTTCTAGTTTACATAAATCATCCTGTAATATAAAATTGTCCTCCTCTGTATTAATTACCCTGCAGAGTTTAGTGTCATCTGCAAATATTGAAATTCTACTCTGAATGCCCCATTTGCAGAGCCCCTGATGTACCTAAACAATAGAAACCCCCCACAAGTGACCCTATATTGGAAACTAGACCCCCCCAAGGAACTTATCTAGATGTGTTGTGAGAACTTTTAACCCCCAAGTGTTTCACTACAGTTTATAATGGGGTACAATGGTGTGCACTCAGTCAATTTAGAACGAGGTGATAGTGTCATGGACTGAGAAGTCTTAGTAATCAAATATTATTTGGAAGACACTGGACACTCTAGTGATAATTTATGCAAGATAGTGTGAGTTTATTAGACATAACTCAATATAAGTAACACATGGGAGCATAACAACAAACAATGGATAAGCGACCTAATGTAATAACAAAAACATGACGATTTGACTCTCCTGAGTCTTAATCATACCATCGCTAAAAGACAAAAAAATAAACACAAGTAAATACAACATATAATATGTACATATATACAGGTCTGCAAAATACATGCATAATAAACTGTCCGTTTATCGAAAGGATTAACAAAGAGGCATGACCAGCAACCGTTGAACCTTCAAGGCACCAATGAGTACACCAGGGTGAATAAGCTGTTAATATCCTCATGAGGGTGAAGAATATAGGTGGTCCAGAAGTTGTAGTGGTTTAGACCAGAAGGAGGTAGACAGGAGAGGTGACAGAAAGCACTAGTTACCTTAGTATGGTGGTAATGATACGTAAATGAAGCAATTCCATGGTTTTGGATATATGGGTAGTACTATAGAGGGTTAATGGGGGATATAGGTCAGAATCATGGAAATAACAGTGTGGCTGGTTAATGGTAATGAAAAAAGGAGGGTGTCATTGTTTAAATACCTAATTGGTGATAGGGTAAACAAACGCCCATGGCTGTACGCTGCCCTGTGTGAGGGACCTAGAATAGAATGGGGAATAATGAGTAAAGAAAGCCCTTAATCAGGGATCGTATTGTATAGCCTTAAGGAGTGCCACCACGGACTGGCTATATCAGGAGGGACGTTGGTCTCAAGTGGTAAGAGCGTGGTGGGCACTAAGGCCGGCTTCACACTCAGCGTATGAAAATACGGTCCGTATATTACGGCCGTAATACGCTGAAATGTCCCGAAAATAGTGGTCCGTAGCTCCTCCGTAGGCAGGGTGTGTCAGCGTTTTTTGCGCATGGCATCCTCCGTATGTAATCCGTATGGCATCCGTACTGCGTGGTTTTCTCGCAGGCTTGCAAAACCAACATACCGCTATAGAAATGATCCATGTGTCCCAAAAAGAAAAAAATATATATATATACTGTCTATATATATATATATATATATATATACATATATATATATATATATATGTCAGTAGACACATATATGTATATATATTACTATTTTTTCCAGCGCTATACAGCTTGAAAGCCGGTAATTCAATTACCGGCTTTTTCTTTCTCCTTCCTAAAACCCGACATGATTTGAGACATGGTTTACATACAGTAAACCATGTCTTCTCTCCATTTTTTTTGCAGATTCCACACTACTAATGTCAGTAGAGTGTATCTGCAAAATTTGGCCGTTCTAGCTCTTAAAATAAAGGGTTAAATGGCGGAAAAAATTGGCATGGGCTCCCGCGCAATTTTCTCCGCCAGAGTAGTAAAGCCAGTGACTGAGGGCAGATATTAATAGCCTGGAGAGGGTCCATGGTTATTAGCCCCCCCCCTGGCTAAAAATATCTGCCCCCAGCCACCCCAGAAAAGGCACATCTGGAAGATGCGCCTATTCTGGCACTTGGCCACTCTCTTCCCACTCCCGTGTAGCGGTGGGATATGGGGTAATGAAGGTTTAATGCCACCTTGCTATTGTAAGGTGACATTAAGCCAAATTAATAATGGAGAGGCGTCAATTATGACACCTATCCACTATTAATCCAATTGTAGTAAAGGGTTAAATAAAACACAAACACATTATTTAAAATTATTTTAATGAAATAAAAACAATGGTTGTTGGAGTATTTTATTCTACGTCCAATCCAGTCACTGAAGACCCTCGTTCTGTGAAAGAAAAAACATAATAAACCAACAATATACTTACCCTCCGCAGATCTGTAACGTCCAACGATGTAAATCCTTCTGAAGGGGTTAAAACATTTTGCAGCAAGGAGCTTTGCTAATGCAATGCTACTCCTCGCTGCAAAACCCCGGGGAATGAGTCTAAATATAGATCAATGAGCTATATTTAGCTTCATTTGCGGTGAGGCACCCCCTGCTGGATGTTCATGCAAAATGTTTTAACCCCTTCAGAAGGATTTACATCGTTGGACGTTACAGATCTGCGGAGGGTAAGTATATTGTTGGTTTATTATGTTTTTTCTTTCACAGAACGAGGGTCTTCAGTGACTGGATTGGGCGTAGAATAAAATACTCCAACAACCATTGTTTTTATTTCATTAAAATAATTTTAAATAATGTGTTTGTGTTTTATTTAACCCTTTACTACAATTGGATTAATAATGGATAGGTGTCATAATTGACGCCTCTCCATTATTAATTTGTCTTAATGTCACCTTACAATAGCAAGGTGGCATTAACCCTTCATTACCCCATATCCCACCGCTACACGGGAGTGGGAAGAGAGTGGCCAAGTGCCAGAATAGGCGCATCTTCCAGATGTGCCTTTTCTGGGGTGGCTGGGGGCAGATATTTTTAGCCAGGGGGGGGGCCAATAACCATGGACCCTCTCCAGGCTATTAATATCTGCCCTCAGTCACTGGCTTTACTACTCTGGCGGAGAAAATTGCGCGGGAGCCCACGCCAATTTTTTCCGCCATTTAACCCTTTATTTTAAGAGCTAGAACGGCCAAATTTTGCAGATACACTCTACTGACATTAGTAGTGTGGAATCTGCAAAAAAAATGGAGAGAAGACATGGTTTACTGTATGTAAACCATGTCTCAAATCATGTCGGGTTTTAGGAAGGAGAAAGAAAAAGCCGGTAATTGAATTACCGGCTTTCAAGCTGTATAGCGCTGGAATAAATATTAATATATATACATATATGTGTCTCACTGACATATATATATATATATACCTATTCTATGTGTACACATTTATTCTACCTATTCTACTGTAAGCTGTCAGTGTGATTTTACTGTACACCGCACTGAATTGCCGGCTTTTCTCTCTAACAGCGCTGCGTATTTCTCGCAAGTCACACTGCTTGTCCGTGTGTAATCCGTATTTTTCACGCTTCCATAGACTTTCATTGGCGTATTTCTTGCGCAGTACGGTGACAAACGCAGCATGCTGCGATTTTGTACGGCCGTAGAAAGCCGTATAATACTGATCAGTAAAATACGGCAGATAGGAGCAGAGGCATAGAGAATAATTGTGCCGTATTTTTTGCGAGTTTTACGGACGTAGTTTCTGCGCTCTTACGTCCGTAAAACTCGCAAGTGTGAAGCCGGCCTTATAAACGGTCCCACTAGTAAACAGCTGCCATACCTGAGTAGCGTGTCTTGAATAGCGGCGCTCCCACGCCTTGCAGATGCCGGCTTGGTGAGAGGAGGCAGGATGGGGCTTTTTATAGGAGAGCGGTGACATATAGTATAGTTACATATAGTTACATATACACAGGCTCCTTTACACTTTGGGCATGCGCAGGCGGGACTTCCGGTCCGGTTGACGCACTTCTGGTCTGGCGGTCACCGCTCTCCTATAAACAGCCCCATCCTGCCTCCTCTCACCACGCCGGCATCTGCAAGGCGTGGGAGCACCGCTATTCAAGACGCGCTACTCAGGTATGGCAGCTGTTTACTAGTGGGACTGTTTATCAGTGCCCACCACGCTTTTACCACTTGAGACCAACATCTCTCCTGATATAGCCAGTCCGTGGTGGCACTTCTTAAGGTTATACAATACGATCCCTGATTAAGGGCTTTCTTTACTCATTATTCCCCATTCCATTCTAGGTCCCTCACACAGGGCAGCGTACAGCCATTGGCTTTTGTTTACCCTATCAGCAATTAGATATTTAAACAATGAATCCCTACTTTTTCATTACCATTAGCTAGCCGCACTGTTATTTCCATGATTCTGACTTATATCCCCCATTAACCCTCTACAGTACTACCCATATATCCAAAACCAAGGAATTGCTTCATTTACGTATCATTACCACCATACTAAGGCAACTAGTGCTTTCTGTCACCTCTCCTGTCTACCTCCTTCTAGTCTAAACCACTACAACTTCTAGACCACCTATATTCTCCACCCTCATGAGGATATTAACAGCTTATTCACCCTGGTGTACTCATTGGTGCCTTGAAGGTTCTACGGTTGCTGGTGGTCATGCCTCTTTGTTAATCCTTTAGATAAACGGACAGTTTATTATGCATGTATTTTGCAGACCTGTATATATGTCCATAGCCCAGAGGTGTGTGAGCCTTATGAGTGATAAACATATTTTTATTAGTTATTTCTGGGACTCATCGCCCATGTATTCGATGAGTGGTGGCAGCGCGAATGAGCGGGTGTGTGGCCTGGGTCGGTGTGTGATTTATGCTCCCCTTACAGCATAGGACAGAGGTTGAATGCTGGACGGAGAGTGGGGAGATAGATTAACCCTTGCAGGCACAACCCAAAGTCACGTGTGAGAGCAGGCACGTGATGAATAAGTGACACCACGGAGTAGCGATCCGTGACAAACTTTCTCCTCTCCAATCCATCTTAAATGCGGCAGCCAGGGTCATATTTCTGTCCAGCCGCTTCACCGATGCCTCCATCTTGTGCCAGTCATTACACTGGCTACCCATTCACTACAGGGTTCAGTATAAACTCATCTCTCTCACCCACAAAGCTCTCCACAGTTCTGCACCGCCCTATATCTCCTCTCTCATCTCCGTCTATCGCCCTACACGTGCCCTCCGTTCTACAAATGACCTAAGACTAACATCCCCCGTAATCCGAACCTCGCACCTCCGTCTCCAAGACTTCTCTCGTGCTGCGCCAGCTATCTGGAATGCACTTCCCCAGACGATCAGACTGATAACTAGCCCCGACCTATTCAAGCGCGCTTTAAAAACCCATCTCTTCAAACAAGCCTACCACATCAACTACTCAGTAAACTAACTTTGTCCTGTTCCCTCCTTCCAAATATTACTCTGAATCTGCACCCTACTATTCATCTGTCTCCACACCCTCCATGCACACGATAACTGCACTTGATACTTGACTATTGCACTTAAACACACGGGCTGATGACCGGATCATGCAGCTTTATATGAAAATCCCTATTTATTATAATTGCCAGACCTGAAATAACAAGCACTTTTCACCTATTGTGTCCCCCCATTTCCTAGTAGATTGTAAGCTTGCGAGCAGGGACCTCACCCCTAATGTCACTGTTTAAATTGTCTTAACTTGTACTGAATTTATTGTCTGTACATGTCCCCGCTTATTGTAAAGTGCTGCAGAATTTGTTGGCGCTATATAAATAAAAAATATTATTTATAAAATTATTATTATATGTACATATTATATCCCCTTAATGACAGCCAATACGTCTTTTAACTGACCTGACATATAAGAGAATAGCATCCCCATACAGTTAACAATTTAGCATCTGTCGGTTGTGCACTATAGCTGACAACTTGCTGTATCAGCCACGATCAGTGTTTGCACTGTCCAAATCTGTTTAACCCCTTAGATGCTGCTGTCAATAGTGACTACATCATTATCTATGGTTAACAGTGGGTAGGGGCTTCCTCTTTATTCCAGTTGGTGACCTCAGATCATGATTGTGTGGTCCTGATGTTTGCCATGGCAATTCATGACCAAATGGCAGCCTTAGAGTCTGACGGCTATAGTAATCTGTTCAGGATTTAGAGACATTTAGGTAATAAAAATACACATTTTCAATTCTGTCATACCACTTTGCATTAATTCCTGTAAAGCACCTGAAGGGTTAATAAACTACCTGACTGCAGTTTTCAATATGTCTAGGGGTGCTGTTTTTAAAATGGTATCATGTTTGGCGGTTTCCCAATATATGAGACCCCTAAAGTCACTTCAAACATGGATAAGTCCTTAAAAAAATAAATTTAGTAAATTTCCTTAAAAAATGAAAAATTGCTGCTACATTTTTAAACCTCCTGAAATGCTAACAAAATAAAATAACATTTTACAAATGATGCAGATGTAAAGCCGACATGAGGGAAATGTTATTTATTAATAGTTTGGTGTGGTATGACCATCAGAATTAAAGGGATAATCATTCAAATTTTGAAAACTACAAATTTTTTAACATTTTTCTCAAATTTTTTATATTTTTCATGAATAAACACAAATCATATTGACCTAAATTTACCATTATCATAAAGTATAATGTGTCACGAAAAAACAATCTCAAAATCACTGGGATTTGTTGAAGCGTTGCAGAGTTATTACCACATAAAGTGACACTGGTCAGATTTCAAAAATTTGGCTCCGTCACTAGAGGGATATGTTGTATTTACTTGTGTTTATTTTTTTGTCTTTTAGAGATGGTATGATTAAGACTCGGGAGAGTCGAAACGTCATGTTTTTGTTACATTAGGTCGCTTATCCAATGTTTGTAGTTATGCTCCCATGTGTTACTTATATTGAGTTATGTCTAATAAACTCACACTATCTTGCATAAATTATCACTAGAGTGTGCAGTGTCTTCCAAATAATATTTAACTACAGTTTATAATGCAGAGCCGTGAAAATAAAAAAAAAAACATTTTTTCCCACAAAAATGTTTTTTTAGCCCCCCAAATTTATTTTCCCAATGGTAACAAGAGAAATTGGACCCCAAAAGTTGTTGTCCAGTTTGTCCTGAGTACGCTGATACCCCATATGTTGGGGTAAACCCCTGTTTGGGCACACGGGAGAGCTCGGAAGGGAAGGAGCACTGTTTTATTTTTCAACGCAGAATTGGCTGGAATTGAGATCGGACGCCATGTCGCGTTTGGAGAGCCCTGATGTGCCTAAACAGTGAAAAACCCCAATTGTAATTGAAACCCTAACCCAAACACACCCCCTAACCCTAACCCCAACCACACTCCTAACCCCAACACTCCCCTAACCCTAATCCAAACCCTAACCACACCCCTAACTCCAACACACCCCTAACCCTAATCCCAACCAAAACCCTAACCACACCCCTAACCCTGACACACCCCTAACCCTAATCCCAACCGTAAATGTAATCCTAACCCTAACTTTAGCCCCAACCCTAACCCTAACTTTAGCCCCATCCCTAACTGTAGCCCTAACCCTAGCCCCAATTCAAACCCTAGTTCCAACCTTAGCCCTAGCCCTAACCCTAGCCCTAGCCCTAACCCTAATGGGAAAATGGAAATAAATACATTTTTTAAATTTTATTATTTTTCCCTAACCAAGGGGGTGATGAAGGGGGGTTTGATTTACTTTTATAGCGGGTTTTTTAGCGGATTTTTATGATTGGCAGCCGTCACACACTAAAAGACGCTTTTTATTGCAAAAAATAGTTTTTGCGTCTCCACATTTTGAGAGCTATAATTTTTCCATATTTTGGTCCACAGAGTCATGTGAGGTCTTGTTTTTTGAGGGACGAGATGACGTTTTTATTGGTAACATTTTCGGGCAAGTGACATTTTTTAATCGCTTTTTATTCCGATTTTTGTGAGGCAGAATGACCAAAAACCAGCTATCCATGAATTTCTTTTGTGGGGTGCGTTTATACTATTCCACGATTGGTAAAATTGATAAAGCAGTTTTATTCTTCGGGTCAGTACGATTAAGCGATACCTCATTTATATCTTTTTTTATGTTTAGACAATAAACTATTTTATAGAAAAAATAATTATTTTTGCATCGCTTTATTCTGAGGACTATAACTTTTTTATTTATTCACTGATGATACTGTATGGCAGCTTGTTTTTTGTGGGAGAAGATGACATTTTCAGCGGTACCATGGTTATTTATATCCGTCTCTTTGATTGCGTGTTATTTCACTTTTTGTTCGGCGGTATCATAATAAAGCGTTTTTTTGCATCGTTTTTTTTACAGCTTTCACTGAAGGGGTTAAGTAGTGGGACAGTTTTATAGGTCGTGTCATTACGGACGCAGCAATACTAAATGTGTACTTTTATTTTTTTTTTATTTAGATAAAGAAATGTATTTATGGGAACAATATTTTTTTTTCTTTATTTAGGAATTATTTTTTTTACACCTCTAAATATATATTTTTTTTACATTATCACATTGTCCCAGGGGGGACATCACTATATAGTGACAGATCGCTGATCTGACACTTTGCAGAGCACTGTGTCAGATCAGCGATCTGACGTGTACTGCTGCAGGCTTAGAGGCGCCTGCTCTGAGCAGGCGCTGGTAAGCCACCTCCCTGCAGGACCTGGAAGTAGCCTCACCACCATTTTGCATTCAGGGCCTGCAGGGAGGAGACGCTCGGTATAAGGCATAAGGTGAGCACATCGTCTTGTACTGAGGGTCTCAGGGAAGCCCGCAGGGAGCCCCCTCCCTGCGCGATGCTTCCCTATGCCCCGGGAACGCTGCGATCATGTTTGATCGCAGTGTTCCAGAAGTTAATGTGCAAGGGGCGGTCTGAGACCACTCCTGGCACATAGTGGCGGATGTCAGCTGCGATAGTCAGCTGACACTCGGCCGCGCTCCCCCGTCCCCCCGATTACATATGACTTACTATACTGTCACTGGGAATCAAGTCCCAGGTCACCTCGACGGGATAGTACGTAATATGGGATTAAGGGGTTAAAAAGATTGTTAATTGTCTTACATTAAAATACATTTTTTGACAATTTTAAAAAGATTGTCAATTAGATTGGATGATTAATACTTTTTTGACAATTTTCAAAAGATTTGTCAATTGGATTACACGAAGAATACATTTTTTGACATTTGTAAAAAGACTGTCAATTGGATTGGATGACAAATAAATGTTTTGACAGTTTTCAAAAGATTGTCAATTGGATTGGATGAAGAATAAATTTTTTGACAATTTCAAAAAGATCAATTGAATGGTTGAAGAATACTTTTTTTTGATTATTTTAAAAAGATTGTAGACTGGATTGGATGAAGAATACATTTTTTGACCATT
The DNA here is from genome assembly GCF_032444005.1 of Ranitomeya imitator. Lineage (NCBI taxonomy): Eukaryota > Metazoa > Chordata > Amphibia > Anura > Dendrobatidae > Ranitomeya > Ranitomeya imitator. The sequence continues at coordinate 133,128,401 of NC_091282.1, forward strand.
TTAAAAGATTGTCAATTGGATTGCATTTTTTAGGTAATTTCTGTCTACACATGACCATAAAGAGACCGAATCGTGCAATGAATGCATGGAAAGAAGACCTCATGTTTTGGACTGTGGAATAGTATAAAACAAAGATGGTGATAGGACTTGCCTGCAAAAGAATATTTTCTCAAGTCAGGGAACTGACCTCATCCCTTACTAGATACATATGTAAATGTTCAAATAAAAACTAACCGAACAGAAAAAGAAGCGAAGAATTTGCATCTGTTACAAGTAAAGGTGCTGTTAACACTTTAGTATTTCTGATGACCAGATTATCAAACATTTTGCAAAAAGTCCATAAAACAAATTCTTTAAAATCTTTGCAAGACTGTAAGCTAATGATCCATAAAATGATTACTGCTTTCATTACAGCTTTTTAAAAGAAGCAACACTGCATTTTAAAAATGTCACCCACGCAGCCTGGTGCTCAGTGCCCACACAGAGGTTTGTTTTCTAATGACACCCACAGAGCCTGACACTGCCCCTCACTCCAGCCACGTCCGTTCATTACGCTAGTCAGAGCAGAATGGCGTCGCTGCCCGTGATACGGCAGTTAAGCTTCATCTCCCAAAATTAGGAGTGAAAATTTTAAAAACAGTGGGACTCCTAGAGTGGTAAAGCCAGAACAGTATGTGCAAGGCCTGACAAAAATTAGCAGGCACTGTGATACACACTGGAAGAAACGTAGAGGAGTGCCTCTGAAAAATTATTTTTACCATTTGGAAGTAGTAGGACATCTACACTGGTAAAGTCAATGCACTATGTGCATGTGATGCCAAAAATTAGAAGGAAGCATTGCGATACACCCTGAAAGAGATGTAGAGGTGTGCCTCTGAAAAATAATTTTTACTATTTGAAAGGATTGGGAGTTGGGATTCCTATACTGGTAACACCAATGCATTATATGCAAAGTTTGAAAAAAATGTATACATACATATCTAAGATGATTTAACAGATATACCTTTAAAAATTATATAGTAAGTTGGATCGCCCCCATGGGGCCGTGGGGTACTCTGTACCGGGTCCTTCGGTTCACAGGGGGATGTCACGGTGGCTGACCCAGTTCATGGCCCTGGGACGTCCATGTAAAAGGGAAAGGTCTTTAAAGGGATAAAGTTTGTGTTTGTTGTGACGCCACCTGTAGTATTCGGTCAGGGAGACCGACCCTGGTTTTAGGGGTCCGCTGGGGTGATGTTATGGCAGCTAGATGGTATACCTTCCCACAGGTGAAGTATGTCCCCAGGGCATCCCGGTGTGTAGATGGTGGATGATGAGAAGCGCAGAGAAGAACGAGGACACAAGGTTGCAGTCTCTTTACCTTTACTGAAGACTTCAGCATCCACAGTCCAGGGCACCAGATCACAGGGCAGGCAGAGTCCGGCCGGTTTGCAGGCAAGTCCAGAGTCCCCTTGTCCAGATGGAAATCAGTAGCCTTCCCTTGCACTGCAGTGTTGTAGTTCCTTACTGCCTAAGGCTTCACATAAGGCCCTCACAGATGTAATGTCTCTCTCTCTGTCCCCCATATAGGATAGGACAAACCCGTATGACTGGTGGGGACTCTATCATGCCCCAGCCTCTAAGGGGTGCCACCGTGCCTCCTGGGTGTAGGGCAGACAGGTAATGTGAAATTAGCTGTCCTGCCGGTCTCTGGAGCAAGGCATAAAGGTCGTTACTCCCTCGATGTCCCGGCTACCGGGCTTCTGCACCTCAGAAAGAGACAGCCTGTGCAGGGCTGGCCCCCTTCTGGTATCCTCTTCTTTGCTATGACTTCCTTCACGCTCGCTGCAATACAGTTCTGCCTTCTGTGTCTCTTTGTAGGAGATGCAGCTCTGAGGGCATGCACAGCTCCATGTCCTTCTCCTTCGTTCTCTGGCAGGATCCCACCCCTATCAGGGACCAACTCACTGAGCTAAACTCAACCAGCAACTCACTAACTTTCCCTACAGGCGACCAGTTTTACCTATGTGGGAAGTGACTTAATAAATAAGAGCAAGAGCTCCCCCTGGTGGCCTGGAGTGTGAAATGTGTTGCATGCTTGAGATACCTGGATGCAGTTGTCCTTCTTTGCCTCCAAACATAGCATCACTCTCCCCGAGAGGAAAGCAATACCACTGCGATGACCAGGACCCTGGGGCGCCGCAGGGGCATCAGACATACCCTTGAAAAATTAGGAGCAAGTGTGGGAGGAGGAGGAGGAGGATACTAAAAATTACCAAACCAGAAATGTATATCCTTGTTTATGTGGGAAGGGGTGTCTGGAAATAAACCCTTAAAAAAAGGAACATATTATTTGACTTTATGTTCTGCTGCCTTCATCCAGTGGTGTTGCAAAGTCTTGGCCAATCCAGGCCTTGTTAATTTTGATGAGAGTTAGCCTGCCAGCATTTTCAGTTGACATGCAGATGTGCCCATCAGTTATCATGCTCCTGGCAGCACTAAAAACCCGCTCTGACAAAATGCTAGTGGCAGTACAGGCAAGCAACTTCAAGTCATAGAGGAATAGTTCATGCCATGTGTCCATCTGGGACACCAAATAGTTGCACGGCACAAAGGAATCACAGAAGACAGTGGTACAGTCGACTAGGTACTCCTTCACCATCTTCAGTAACTTTCCCTCCTTTTCAGAGTACTACGCACATCATGGCCTGGGAGCTGCTAGGGTCTAATAAAACTCTCTCGGATCTTTTATAGTGTTCCCTTACCTCTGTTGGACCACTTGTGTGTCTGCCTCCTCTTTACTCCTTGGTGGTACAAAGAACTCTTACCTCTACAGCTAGCTTTGTCAGATTTTTTTACCAATTCTTCTACTAAGACCATCTGGTGTTGCACCGTTTTATTAGCCCTCTCTGCTGCCAGAAGGAGAGATGGAAAGTTCTCCTTGTAGTGGGGGTCAAAAAGGGTAAATGACCAGTAATAGGTGGTACCCAAAATGCATATAATGCAAGGGGTCATGTGAAAGGCAGCTGGATACAAAGTCTGCCATGTGTGCTAGATTCCAAAGAGTCAAGAGTTACTGTCCCAACCAAGAGGACGACTCTCCATCTCCTCCCTCTCCTCCTGTTCAAGCTATCCATGTTGAACAGATGAGAAGCCGCTTTTGGTAGTACCCTTTATTGCGTAGGTAACATCTCCTTTTCCTCATCCTCCTCATTATCACCCAATCTGTGTCGAGAAGATGAGTTAAGGCAGGGCTGGATAGTATCACATTGTCTACTTTCTTTCTCCATTGCCAATTGGTCTGCATTCAAAGCTTAATCTCTAATTCTGAACAGCAACCTTTGGGAAGACATAGAAGCGAAGTGGTCACGTTAATTGTGTCGTCATTGCCGACACGCACTTGTACACAAGTCGGTTGTTAAGTGAACCTTCCCAGTAACTGCATTGGTCAGGGCACAGGCTTTGTTATGGGACACGTGCTGGTGTAAGGCGGGGACGGCTTTCTGAAATGGCGTCGACTGAAGACCGAGTACTAAGGGACGGCCGCCGGCATGAGTTTGCGGAAAACCTCAGTGTCCACAAGTCTAAACGGCAACATTTTCAGGGCTAGCAGTCTGGAAATGTGCTTGTTTAGTGTTTGGGGCTGTGGGTGGCTGCATATTTACGCTTGCGTTCAAAGGACTGTGGTAGGGACAGTTGAAAACTGCATTTGGACAAGGAAGTGTACATGGTTACTGATGGTTGTTGCATATGTGCAAGAATAGGTGCAGGGAGGGAGGGATCTGTGCATGCTTCCTACATGCGTCCTACAGGTAAGCATGTAGCACAGGGGAAAAGGCAGTGGTGTCACCTGCAGACACTTACTGGGGACTCAGTCGGGAGGCTCCCCCTAGTCAGGTACTTAGATGAAATGTAAACCCCCAAAAATATTCATCAAAAAATTGATTACATTATTTTATTAAAATGTAAGGCAAAATGACACAACAATACCGAATAAAAAATACATAATAAAAACAAGGAATTTTATTAAAATAAACAAAAATGCAAAGAAAAATAAATAAACCTGTATGCGGGGGGGCAGCGTATGTCAGACCAATTGATAAAAAAAATCTATCTATCAATCTATATATATCTACTATATAATTGTCTATGGGTCACTTCTGTCTTTCTGTCTGTCCTTCTGTCTGTCACGGAAATCCCAAGTCGCTGATTGGTCGCGGCAAAACAGCCACGACCAATCAGCGACGGGCACAGTCCGGTGGCAAAATGGCTGCTCCTGTTAGGGGGTCGAGTTCCTGCCTCTGCACAGGGGTCTCCCATTCTTCTCAAGCCGCAGAGGAGCCTGCTCAGCGGAGACGTCGATCCCAGCGTCTTGCTCAGTCTGACTCTGTGCTAAGAGTTACTGCTGCATTTCCTGCTTCTGCCATTGAAGTCAGTGCTGGGCAGCGGCGAGCGGACGCTTCTGGGGCTAAGTCCTGCTTTTCACATTCTGAGCATGCCCAGAGTAAGATCTCTCAGTGGAGATCGAGGGTCACATGATCAGATACTGCAGCTAAGGTCCTTGTAGGTGCTAGGACAAAATCCTGCTTTGCACTCTGAGCATGCCCAGGGCAAGATCTCTCAGTGGAGGTCTGGGGTTACGTGCTCAGGTGCTGCAGCTCTCCATTGGTCCTTCTTTGTAAGGTCCTAAACGTGCTGCAACTATTTAAGGCTCGCATGGCCGCACGGATATGCGCTAGTATCAATTCATATATGTGCTTTGCGCCAGTGTGGTTATGTATGAGTGTTCAGGGACCCGGCTGAAATGAGCCCCTAGAATACCGGCTTCTCCGGTGAGGAGATTGCATGTTGCATAACCACTGACTGCTATCAGCTTGGCAGTAAGCTTGTGCTCCTGTGAGGCTAACAGGGCGCAGTGCTTCCCTTTCATGGCGACTCTGTGGAGTAACAGAGCTAGTCTATACCGCCTAACAGTGCCGCCATTCGCTAGCAGCAGGTTCCTACTGCATGGTGGACCCCGGGCTGCGAACGCACCATTTATAATAAAACATCTCTATTTTCTCGGTGCGTTCCGCTAGCCCTAACAGCTCCTTACTCCCGCAGTCAGTGCCCGCTCCATACTCCCCTCCAGTCAGTGCTCACACAGGGTTAATGGCAGCGTTAACGGACCACGTTATGCCGCGGTGTAAAGCTGCTATTAACCCTGTGTGACCAACTTTTTACTATTGATGCTGCCTATGCAGCATGAATAGTAAAAAGAACTAATGTTAAAAATAATAAAAAAAATTAAAAAATATTTAAAGTGCCCCTCTCGGCTTATACTCGAGTCACGGTCGGCGGGTGAGGGGGGAGAGAGGATTGTCGCATACTCACCTAGTCCCGGCGCTCCTGACACTGCCCCTGCCTGTCCCATGGTCTTCGGGTGCCGCAGCTCTTCCCCTGTACAGCGGTCACGTGGGACTGCTCATAAAACTTATAAATATGGACTCCACTCCCATAGGGGTGGAGCCGCATATTCATTCCTCTAATGAGCGGTGCCAGTGACCGCTGACAGAGGAAGAGCTACGGCACCCGAAGACAGTGTGACAGGCAGGGACAGCGTCAGGAGCGCCGGGACTAGGTGAGTATTTTATATTTACCTGTCCACGTTCCACCTGCCGGGCGCCGCTCCGTCTTCCCGTCCTCTTGCTCTGACTGTTCAGGTCAGAGAGCGCGATGACGTACTAGTGTGCGCGCCACCCTCTGCCTGAACAGTCAGTGCGGAGAGACGCCGAGACGGGACGCTGAGGAGCTGCGGGCAGCAAGAGAGGTGAGTATGTGTTTTTTTTTTTTATTATTGCAGCAGCAGCAGCAGCGTTATATATGGCACAGCTTTATAAGGAGCATCTATGGGGCCATAATGAACGGTGCAGAGCATTCTATATGGCACAGCTTTATAAGGAGCATCTATGGGGCTATAATGAACGGTGCAGAGCATTCTATATGGCACAGCTTTATAAGGAGCATCTATGGGGCTATAATGAACAGTGCAGAGCATTCTATATGGCCCAGCTTTATAAGGAGCATCTATGGGGCCATAATGAACGGTGCAGAGCATTGTATATGGGGCACAGCTTTATAAGGAGCATCTATGGGGCCATATTGAACGGTGCAGAGCATTCTATATGGCACAGCTTTATAAGGAGCATCTATGGGGCCATAATGAACGGTGCAGAGCATTGTATATGGGGCACAGCTTTATAAGGAGCATCTATGGGGCCATAATGAACGGTGCAGAGCATATATGGCACAGCTTTATAAAGAGCATCTATGGGGCCATAATGAACGGTGCAGAGCATTGTATATGGGGCACAGCTTTATAAGAAGCATCTATGGGGCCATAATGAACAGTGCAGAGCATATATGGCACAGCTTTATAAGGAGCATTTATGGGGCCATAATGAATGGTGCAGATCATTGTATATGGGGCACAGCTTTATATGGAGCATCTATGGGGCAATAATCAACGGTGCAGAGCATTATATATGGCACAGCTTTATATGGAACCTCCTTTGGGGCAATAATGAACGGTATGGAGCATCTATTTTTATTTTTGAAATTCACCGGTAGCTGCTGCATTTTCCACCCTAGGCTTATACTCGAGTCAATAAGTTTTCCCAGTTTTTTGTGGCAAAATTAGGGGGGTTGGCTTATACTCAGGTTGGCTTATACTCGAGTATATACGGTGCATACATATTCTAGAATACCCGATGCGTTAGAATCGGGCTACCATCTATATATATATATATATATATATATATAGAACATGGGAAAGGATATATTTTAAATATTGAAAGTTCTCTTACTTATTTTGAATAGTGACTGACTGGTATTAAAGAAATATGTTATATAGACGAATATGAATATAGCCAACTGTTACTGAATGCTCAAATAAAGTGCAATATCACCCATAAACAATTACTAAAAAACAAAAGTGAATTTATAAAGGGGTGTGTGTGTATATATATATATATATATATATATATATACACAAATTAATATATGTGTAACCAAACAAATAAAATTAATTAGGAAAGTGCCAGTGCTTAAAAACTCTCCTGAATAAAGTGCAAAAAAAAGCAAAATTAGATTATATGGGCAAAGAGCAAAATATAGTAAGTAAACCAGCCACAAATACCAACCGATATGACCACCACTGCCCCTACACACATCCAATCCAATGGTGAGTGCCTGGCCCAGATCACTGCGAGTCAAAAGCTTAAAAGGAACCTGTCAGCAGGATTGTGCGCAGTAACCTGCAGACAGTATAAGGTCGGCGCCGTTATACTGATTAATACCTTGGTTGATGACTAACTAAAAACTGAATATAAAGATTAAAGAACAACCACAAGACGGATTTCATCAACCAATGTATCATTGTAATCAGTATAACAGCACACCGACCTCACACTGTGTGTAGGTTACTGTGCACAATCCTGCTGACAGGTTCCCTTTAACCCCTTCGCCCCGAAGCCTGTTTTCACGTTCCTGACAGGCCAATTTTTACAATTCTGACCACTTTCACTTTCAGGTCGTAACTCTGGAATGCTTCAATTTTTCGTGACATATTGTACTTTATGATAGCAGTAAAATTTATTTGATATGACTTGCATTTATTTGCTAAAAAACAGAAATTTGGCAAAAATTTTGCAATTTTCAAACTTTTAATTCTTATGTCCTTAAATGAGAGAGTCATATCACACAACATAGTTAAAGGGACTCTGTCACCTGAATTTGGAGGGAACAATCGTCAGCCATAGGGGCAGGGTTTTCGGTTGTTTGATTCACCCTTCCTTACCCGTTGGCTGCACGCTGGCTGCAATATTGGATTGAAGTTAATTCTCTGTCCTCCGTAGTACATGCCTGCACAAGGCAATCTTGCCTTGCGCAGGCGTGTACTATGGAGGACAGAGAATGAACTTCAATCCAATATTGCAGCTGGCGGGTAAGGAAAGGGTGAATCAAACACCCGAAAACCCCGCCCCTATGGCTGAAGATTGTTCCCTCCAAATTCAGGTGACAGAGTCCCTTTAATAAATAACATTTCCCAGATGTCTATTTTACATCACATCAGCACAATTTTGGAACCAAATTTTTTTTTGTTAGAAAGTTATAAGGGTTAAGGGGTCTATGTGAAAGAAAACACCCAAAAGTGACACCATTCTTAAAACTTCACTCCTCAAATTACATTTTCCCAAAAAACGAACTTTTAGCAACAATTTTTAATTTTCACTAGTGTAAAAAGAGAAAATGGTCTCCTAATGTTGTTGAGCAATTTCTCCTGAGTACGCCAATACCCAATATGTGGGGGAAAACCACTGTTTGGGTGCACGGCAGGGCTCGGAAGAGAGAGCACCTTTTGACTTTTTGAACACAAAATTGGCTGGAATTGAGAGTGGACACCATGTTGCATTTGAAGAGCCCCTGATGTGCCTAAACACTGGAAAACCCCCACAAGTGACCCCATTTTGGAAACTAGACCCTACAAGGAACTTATCTAGCCATGTGGTGAGCACTTTGAACCCCCAGTTGCTTCACAGAAGCTCAAAATGTAGAGCAGTGAAAATAAAAAAAATCTAATTTTTTCCCCAAAAATGATCTTTTAGCAACAATTTTCATTTATTTTAACAAGGGTAACAGAAGAAAATGGTCCACTAAAGTTGTTGAGCAATTTGTCCAGAGCACGTCAATAACCCATATGTGGAGAAAACCACTATTTGGGCACACGGCCGGCCTCAGAATGGAAGGAGTGACATTTGGATTGCAGACTTTGATGGCATGGTCTGCGGGCGTCATTGGGCATTTGCAGAGACCCTGATGTGTCTAAACAGTGGAAATCCCCCACAAGTGACCTGATTTTGGAAAGTACACACCTGAAGGAATTTATCTAGAGGCATAGTTTTATAGTAATGATTATATTGCTTTTGAATTAACTGGTGTAGGAATTTATGATGTGGTGTTATGTGTAAGATAACAAAGTAAAGATCTAAAATTCGCACCGACCACCACGGCCAAGTCTTTCGATCTATATATCAGCATCAAAAATTTTTTACGCAATCTAGCCTTGAAAAAATATTTCTTAAAAAAAGGCGAACCCCATCACAATGTCACGTATTTAGTTCAAAATCCAGTACCGTCACACAAATTTGTCTCAACCATCCACCTTCAACCCCCTCAATGAGTATTCCAACTCATTTAAGGCTTTTGAAACTCTGGTGACCACAGACATTAAAAAAGTATACAGAAAAAAGCCTGGTTATATACCACATAATTTAAGTTATGGTGAACAAAATGCCATAATCAAACTCCAAGAAAACAACAATATCATCATTTGCCCAGCCGATAAGGGGGGGGGCATTGTGGTCCTGAACTGCAATATGTACCATGATGAGTCCATGAGACTCTTAGGGGATTCAGTTACATACAATAAACTAACCTTTGACCCTACCACTTATTTTACCCAGAAACTTAACGCATTAGCATCAAAAGGCAAGCTTTCAGGTATTCTCACTAAAAAAGAATGCCTGTTTATTAATAACAAAATGCCCTCAACAGCAATTTTTTACCATATCCCCAAGATGCATAAAGACAAGGTAAACCCTCCCGGAAGGCCAATCATCTCTGGCATAAACTGCCTAACGGCCAACTTATCAAGATATGTAGATACACACTTACAGAAATGTATGACCTTAATACCCGCCTATCTAAAAGACACCACTCATGCTCTCCAAGTTCTTAATCAATTCAAGTGGCAAACCAATTTTATATTAGGAACCTTAGATATCACATCTTTATATATAGTGATTGACCCCACACTAGGCTGTCAAGCAACAAACCATTTCTTACAAGCCGTAGGAACCTACAAAACATCTTAAATCCAATTCATTATTAACAGCATCGATTTCATTTTGAAACACAACTATTTCATGTACAACAAACAGTATCATCTACAAACTCACGGGATCGCAATGGGTACTCGCTTTGCGCCAAGTTTCGCAAATTTATATGTGGCAAAATGGAGAACAAGATCATATTTACGACAACAATTACACACATACGGGCCTCAAATTATGGCGTTGTTTCATAGACGATGTCTTGTTCATTTGGGAGGGTACAATTCCAGACTTACAAATCTTCATCATGGGGTTAAACTCTAACACTTATGACTTAGAATTTACGGCCTCATATAGCCAATCCAGTATAAACTTTCTCGACTTAACCATTTGTATCGAGAACAAAGAACTGGTCACTAAATGGTATCATAAGGATGTAGACTGAAACAGCTTCATCCATACTAGTAGCTGCCACCTCCCTGTATGGCTAACCAACATCCCCAAGAGACAATTTATGAGAATACAGAGAAACTGTACCAAAATTGAAGATTACCACAAAGAAACTCAATACCTAACCGCCCAATTTAAGGAGAATGGGTATAATGCACAAACTCTAGTTCAGGCCAGATCAGAGGTGGAGGCTATTCCAAGGGATTCTTTATTATTCAAAATCAAAGTTAATCACAATCCACCAACTATTAAGGAACAAATCAACCAACTACCCATTATTACTCAATTTCATGTGGACCATAGAAAATTCAATAAAATTGTCCGCAAACATTGGCCGATATTACAGGGAGACAAATGTATTGGTGACTTACTACCACAACATCCCAAATTTATATACAAAAAAGCACAAAATTTGGGCCTCTCACTGGCCCCTACAACTAAATCAGTCACCTCAACCACCATCAAACAAGCTTTGCTGCCTACAAAATCCTTAATACAAACAGGGGTTTTTTGCCCATGTGGCACGTGTTCCTGCTGCAAACGCACAGCACTGCCAAAAAGCTGTATACCTCTTTCACGGATACATACAAGTCAAATCATTACAACATTAGAAAAAACATCACGTGTCAAACCAAGGGAGTCATCTACATCCTAATATGCCCTTGTGAAAAAATATATGTAGGTAGAACCAAAAGACGTCTACAGAATAGAATTAAAGAACATTTGGACAATATTAGCAAGGGATTTAACTTAGTGACGGAGCCAAATTTTTTAAATCTGACCAGTGTCACTTTATGTGGTAATAACTCTGCAACGCTTCAACAAATCCCAGTGATTTTGAGTTTGTTTTTTCATGACACATTATACTTTATGATAATGGTAAATTTAGGTCAATATGTTTTGTGTTTATTTATAAAAAATATCCCAAATTTGAGAAAAATGTAAAAAAATTAGCAATTTTTAAACTTTGAATGATTATCCCGTTAATCCAGATGGTCATACCATAGCAAACCATTGATAAATAACATTTCCCACATGTCTGCTTTACATCAGCACCATTTGTAAAATGTTATTTTATTTTGCTAGCATTTTAGGAGGATTAAAAATGTAGCAGCAATTTTTCATTTTTTCAAGGAAATGTACAAAATTTATTTTTTTAGGGACTTATCCATGTTTGAAGTGACTTTAGGGGTCTCGTATATTGGGAAACCCCCAAACGTGATACCATTTTAAAAACAGCACCCCCTGACATATTGAAAATTGCAGTCAGGTAGTTTATTAACTCTTTAGGTGCTTTACAGGAATTAATGCAAAGTGGCATGATAGGAATGAAAATGTGCATTTTTACCACCTAAATGTCTCTAACTTCTGAACAGATTACAACAGCCGTCAGACTCTAATGCCGCTATTTGGTCATGAATTGCCATGGCAAACATCAGGACCACAAAATCAAGATCTGAGGGCACCAATTTGGTTAAATAGGTAGCCCCCACACTCTGTTAACCATTTATAATGATGTAGTCATTATTGACAGCAGCATCTAAGGGGTTAAACAGAGTTGGATGGTGCAAACACTGATCATGGCTGATGCAGCAAGTTGTCAGCTATAGTGGACAGCCGACAGCTGCTGGATTGTCACCTGTATGGGGAGGATATTCTCTTATATCTCAGGTCAGTTAAAAGGTGTATTGGCTGTCATTAAGGGGTTAAGGGACATCCATTGTCACGGTACTTTTCCGAGAAACATAACCAATCTTGCCGTGGAATTTTCTTTTGTGGCATTCAAGTGGTCCTGCCAAACTCTAGGGGCGGGGACTTCCTAAAAGCTATGTCCAGAATCGAATCCAAATGGATCTTTACTCTAGACCAGGGGTGGGCAATTCATTTTGCCATGGGGCCGCATGAGAAATTTGGATGGTTTCAGAGGGCCGGACTAATATAATTAACTCATTTTTACCCAATACTGTAGTATACATATGCTATCTTTTCATAAACAAACAGTATGTTAAACAATGCAGACATTTACATTTCATTTCTGCCCCCATAATGTCCAGATTTCATTCATTTGTGCCCCCATAATGTCTTGTTTGTGCTGCCCCCATCCGCATCCCCCCCAGGGCTGGCCGCTGCTCCCTCCCCCTACCCCCTATCTTGCATGCAGGCAGGCAGGCGCCAGGCAGCTCCATTAACCGGTCCCGCGGCATGGAACACTTACCACCGACCACCGGCACCGTCCGACCCCACAAGTTACCACAGTACAGCCGCACAGAACACCGGCGTCCGGCGCAACAGATGGAGGAGCAGCGCAGCAGCCTGTGTCACGCTCAGTGACGTCACCTGCTGCTGGCGCTTCCCTGATGCGGAAGTGCCAGCGGCGGTCAGCGCCTCTCAGCGGACAGGGGTTTCAATGCAGGGCGCACAGGCGCAGGCGCTGGAGTGGCTGAAGAGAAGGGGAACCTGGCTGGTAGCGCCTTAGCGACGCGCAGCAGCTGCACTGTCTCTGGCGGCTGGCCAAGCGGTGCCGCGGGCCGTTTAAAATAGTCAGGCGGGCCGAATGCGGCCCGCGGGCCGCATCTTGCCCGGGTCTGCTCTAGACAGTCTGGCCCCTAATGGCCTGAACCTGGAGATCGAGCTTTACCCATTCTAACACTCTAGCTACAAATGCTCAGGTACTCGCCCGACTGTCTCAGCACTATTATATACGCACTAATGCGCGTTGGCATATATACTTTGCCTATTTTATTTGTGTGTATTTTTATATTTTTATACATACACAATTTTTACATGTATTTCCCATAATTCATTTATTACTCTATATTTCTAATTTTCACTTTAATTTTTATTTTTTAACTATTAATAAAATTGCATTTTTAATTATATTTATCATCTATATATTCATTAGTAGCCCACCACCTTATTCATGTAGGTATATCCACAGGTGTTTTACAAGGTGTCCTCCATACACACACAGCAACTTTCATGGACCCAACATATAATATTGATTATCTACCTTTCACGGCATGGCCCTTTTGTACTACAATTTATACAATTAATCTCTTAAGCCTGCCACTGATTAGCAATCAAGTCTTCTAAAGCCCTATCATATTATTCACTCATCTAAACAAGCATCAGTTAATCAAGCAATAGGGAGTAATGGGGAGCCTTGGGTATATATTGAGGTGAGCAGCCAGTTAGGCTATTTTCACACTAGCGTCATGCACTGCACGTCGCTATGCGTCGTTTTGAAGAAAAAACGCATCATGCAAAAGTGCTTGCAGGATGCGTTTTTCTCCATTGACTTGCATTAGCGTCGCATTGCGACGCTTTGCCACACGTCGCAACCGTCGTGCGACAGTTGCGCCGTGTTGTGGCGGACCGTCGGCTGCAAAAAACATTACATGTAACGTTTTTTGCTGCCGACGGTCCGCCATTTCCGACCGCGCATGCGTGGCCGGAACTCCGCCCCCACCTCCTTGGACCTCACAATGGGGCAGCGGATGCGCTGGAAAAATGCATCCGCTGCCCCCATTGTGTGGTGCATTTACTGCTAGCGTCGGTATGTACGACGCTAGTGTGAAAGTAGCCTTATGGAGACAGCCCTGATGAAGAGAGGAGTCACCTCTCGAAACGCGTTGGTTAATTTCCCTAACCGAGCCTCCGTCCTTGCTCATCTGTGACGTCAAACTTTAGCTCCGCCCACCTCACGTACCGTATTCCATCGTCACTCACGGCCGAAGGACACGGACCACGGGCGCCTCCAGTGTACTCCTGAGGCCCCCGACCATAGCGCTTCACGCACCAAACACTCCTTCCCTCTGGCAGCAAGTCTCGAGCGCTACTCTCCCACTCGGTCACATTCAATTACCCGGCGGGTCCTTCACAGCCCTCAAACCTTATCTACAACCTTGCAAGTAAGTGTGCCTTCTTACCAACCACTCCAAACAAGCTGTATTGGGGCATTTATACCTGATTACTATCCAGGGTACTATAACTGCACCCCATGTGTGCTTATCTACATACTACAGAGACTCCATATTACACCGGTAACACGGAATTGGTACCTCTCCTCACTGGCAGCAATTCTTCAAACGCCAAAACCCGGCACAGCTCCAGTGGACTATCTATTCTAAATAACTCCCTTTTACGGGCCCTGCAGTGCATTGCACGCGGTAGCACCTGTAAGTGCATCCTTATACCTTAAGTGCACTATATATATATATATATATATATATATATATATATATATTTATCCCCAATTTACCTTAACTACTAGAGTTGAGTGACCTTGACCTTTTTAGAGTCGAGCCGGGTTTTGCGAAACCCGACTATGTCCAAAGTCGGGTCGAGTGAAATCGGCCGATTATGACGTAAAGTCGGGATCGACCGAAACACGAAACCCAATGCAAGTCAATGGGGCAGCATAGTCGGCAGTGAGTGGGGGCCAGGAAAACACCTAGAGTGGCCATTTTAATGTCAAAACCATCCATTCTTCTTAATGAAGCTTGTCAAGCGTAATTTACCTTATAATAATTGGAAGGCATTTGAAATTGGGGGTCATTTGGCTAAAGTTGTGGGGGGTAGGGCTGGTTCAAGTAATTAGTGGGCCCAGGAAATCTGGACCACGTCACGGCAGTGGAGCAGGGAGAGGTAAGTATTTCAACTTTGCAAGTGCTGTGAACCTGAGCAAGCAGGGGGGGCCCACTCGTTGGCATTGGCACTGGCACAGGGCCCCTCAAAGTACAGCGGTGTGTTTGCACGGCGGGGGCGCCTCCCACCGGCAGCAACACTTTTGCGTACTATGAGAGGCCCTGTGCCAGTGACGTCGCCAACTAGTATTCCTCCCCCCACCTGATGAAGGAACCTGCACTTTCATCTGCACCTTCCTCTTTGTCCCCGTGTAAGGTGGTATGGTATGCGGGAAGAGCAACCTGACTTTCAGCAGGGTCACAATGTTGTTGTGTAGCGTGCACGGGGAATGTTGCGTTATGGGTCAATGTACCAGCAGACTCATCTATCACTGGCTGGGCAATGGGCACGATGAAGTGGAAACACAGATATAGGCCCAAAGAAGAAAGTGGGCTAAATGCAGTTCAAAATTGGTAACACAGGAATAACCAGGGGGCATTGCAGTGGAGGACAACTGGAATGAGAGGCTGACACAGAGAGTAGGGCCAAATCAGTAAGTAGTCGAAATGCAGTTCAAAATTGGCAACCGTAGTAAACAGGCGGCACAGCTTTGTTCAGTGGAGGAGAACAGCAAGGAGTGGCAGACACCGATAGTAGGCCCCAAACCAACTAGTACGCCAAATGCAGTTGTTCCATTTAACCACAATTTAATGAGAGCCTGAAGATAGAAGCTCAGGAAAGGCAACCTGGGGAACACCTTGGAGTGTAACACACCATCTCTCTCCACCCCATACCCATTTTGTATGGCCTAATGCAGTGTACTTTTCTACAACTACTAAACGAGAGTCGGAAGACCGAAGCAATGGCAAGGAAACCTGGGGAACACCTTAGAGTGTAACACACCCTCTCTCTACACCCCATACCCAATTTGAAGGTCTAATGCAGTGTAGTTTCCAAGAACTACTAAACGAGAGCCGGAAGATCGAAGCTCAGGAAAGGCAACCTGGGGAACACCTTGGAGTGTAACACACCCTCTCGCTACACCCCATACCCAATTTGAAGGCCTAATGCAGCGTAGTTTCCAACAACTACTAAACGAGAGCCGGAAGATCGAAGCTCAGGAAAGGCAACCTGGGGAACACCTTGGAGTGTAACAAACCCTCTCTCTACACCCCATACCCAATTTGTAGGCCTAATGCAGCGTAGTTTCCGACAACTACTAAACGAGAGCATGAAGATCGAAGCTCAGGAAAGGCAACCTGGGGAACACCTTGGAGTGTAACACACCCTCTCTCTACACCCCATACCCAATTTGTAGGCCTAATGCAGCGTAGTTTCCGACAACTACTAAACGAGAGCCGGAATATCGAAGCTCAGGAAAGGCAACCTGGGGAACACCTTGGAGTGTAACACACCCTCTCTCTACACCCCATACCCAATTTGAAGGCCTAATGCAGTGTAGTTTCCAAGAACTACTAAACGAGAGCCGGAAGATCGAAGCTCAGGAAAGGCAACCTGGGGAACACCTTGGAGTGTAACAAACCCTCTCTCTACACCCCATACCCAATTTGTAGGCCTAATGCAGCGTAGTTTCCGACAACTACTAAACGAGAGCCGGAATATCGAAGCTCAGGAAAGGCAACCTGGGGAACACCTTGGAGTGTAACACACCCTCTCTCTACACCCCATACCCAATTTGAAGGCCTAATGCAGTGTAGTTTCCAAGAACTACTAAACGAGAGCCGGAAGATCGAAGCTCAGGAAAGGCAACCTGGGGAACACCTTGGAGTGTAACACACCCTCTCGCTACACCCCATACCCAATTTGAAGGCCTAATGCAGCGTAGTTTCCAACAACTACTAAACGAGAGCCGGAAGATCGAAGCTCAGGAAAGGCAACCTGGGGAACACCTTGGAGTGGAACACACCATCTCTCTACACCCCATACCCAATTTGAAGGCCTAATGCAGAGTAGTTTCCAAGAACTACTAAACGAGAGCCGTAAGATCGAAGCTCAGGAAAGGCAACCTGGGGAACACCTTGGAGTGTAACACAACGTCTCTCTACACGACGGAAGGGCTGATTCTTAGGAAGGAAGGCTGTTGGAAATAAGCATTGCGCGTCCGAGGGTGATTATATTCTTATTAGGTATATACTCACCCTCGGACGCGCCCTGCTTCTTTATTTGGAATGAATGTTTATTTGCAATGTGGTGTTGACTTTCTCTATTATTTTGGTAATTAATGATTTTATTATTTTCATTATTTTGCATCTTCTCGGCAATAATATAAAGAAGACGCGACAGGACAACACTCGGTGGATGCCATATGTGTGTTTTCAATTTAAAAAAACTTTCAGTTAACTACTTGCAGGAGAAAGTAATTGTAGCTGGTGGCCATTTTTAGTACTGTACCAGATTTTAGTTGTGTGTTTGTTTTTAATGTTAAAATGTCTGCATTTGATATCTCACCAGTATTTTCTTTTTTATAAGCAAAATACTTATTTTTATATTTTCTGATGTTGGTTCCAGGGGTACACGGCCAGCAGTGCCCTGGTCAGTGTAGTAGTAGTTGAAAGAATGGACCGCAGACAGGCATCGAAGGCCTAAAATAATAACACATGGCTGTAGGCAATTTTAAATTGGTTCCAGGGGTACACGGACAGCAGTGGTGTGGTCAGTGGAGGCCTAGTGGAAGGAGTGACCGCAGACAGGCATCGAAGGCCTAAAATAATAACACATGGCTGTAGGCAATTTTAAATTGGTTCCAGGGGTACACGGGCAGCAGTGACCTGGTCAGTGTAGTAGTAGTTGAAAGAATGGACCGCAGACAGGCATCGAAGGCCTAAAATAAAAAAATTGGGCTGGCTGTAGGCAATTTTAAATTGGTTCCAGGGGTACACGGACAGCAGTGGTGTGGTCAGTGGAGGCCTAGTGGAAGGAGTGACCGCAGACAGGCATCGAAGGCCTAAAATAATAACACATGGCTGTAGGCAATTTTAAATTGGTTCCAGGGGTACACGGGCAGCAGTGACCTGGTCAGTGTAGTAGTAGTTGAAAAAATGGACCGCAGACAGGCATCGAATGCCTAAAATAATAACACATGGCTGTAGGCAATTTTAAATTGGTTCCCGGGGTACACGGGCAGCAGTGACCTGGTCAGTGTAGTAGTAGTTGAAAAAATGGACCGCAGACAGGCATCGAATGCCTAAAATAATAACACATGGCTGTAGGCAATTTTAAATTGGTTCCAGGGGTACACGGGCAGCAGTGACCTGGTCAGTGTAGTAGTAGTTGAAAGAATGGACCGCAGACAGGCATCGAAGGCCTAAAATAAAAAAATTGGGCTGGCTGTAGGCAATTTTAAATTGGTTCCAGGGGTACACGGACAGCAGTGGTGTGGTCAGTGGAGGCCTAGTGGAAGGAGTGACCGCAGACAGGCATCGAAGGCCTAAAATAATAACACATGGCTGTAGGCAATTTTAAATTGGTTCCAGGGGTACACGGGCAGCAGTGACCTGGTCAGTGTAGTAGTAGTTGAAAAAATGGACCGCAGACAGGCATCGAATGCCTAAAATAATAACACATGGCTGTAGGCAATTTTAAATTGGTTCCAGGGGTACACGGACAGCAGTGGTGTGGTCAGTGGAGGCCTAGTGGAAGGAGTGACCGCAGACAGGCATCGAAGGCCTAAAATAATAACACATGGCTGTAGGCAATTTTAAATTGGTTCCAGGGGTACACGGGCAGCAGTGACCTGGTCAGTGTAGTAGTAGTTGAAAAAATGGACCGCAGACAGGCATCGAATGCCTAAAATAAT
Source organism: Ranitomeya imitator (assembly GCF_032444005.1). Taxonomy (NCBI): domain Eukaryota; kingdom Metazoa; phylum Chordata; class Amphibia; order Anura; family Dendrobatidae; genus Ranitomeya; species Ranitomeya imitator. The sequence continues at coordinate 133,147,145 of NC_091282.1, forward strand.
AACACATGGCTGTAGGCAATTTTAAATTGGTTCCCGGGGTACACGGGCAGCAGTGACCTGGTCAGTGTAGTAGTAGTTGAAAAAATGGACCGCAGACAGGCATCGAATGCCTAAAATAATAACACATGGCTGTAGGCAATTTTAAATTGGTTCCAGGGGTACACGGACAGCAGTGGTGTGGTCAGTGGAGGCCTAGTGGAAGGAGTGACCGCAGACAGGCATCGAAGGCCTAAAATAATAACACATGGCTGTAGGCAATTTTAAATTGGTTCCAGGGGTACACGGGCAGCAGTGACCTGGTCAGTGTAGTAGTAGTTGAAAAAATGGACCGCAGACAGGCATCGAATGCCTAAAATAATAACACATGGCTGTAGGCAATTTTAAATTGGTTCCAGGGGTACACGGGCAGCAGTGACCTGGTCAGTGTAGTAGTAGTTGAAAGAATGGACCGCAGACAGGCTTCGAAGGCCTAACATAACAAAATTGGGCTGGCTGTAGGCACTTTAAATTGGTTCCAGGGGTACATGGGCAGCAGTGTATGGTCAGTGGAAGTCTAGTGGAAGGAGTGACGGCAGACAGTCTTCGAAGGCCTAACATAACAAAATTGGGCTGACTGTAGGCACTTTTAAATTGGTTCCAGGGTAACACGGCCAGCAGTGGCCTGGTCAGTGTAGTAGTTGTAGAAAGAAGGGACCGCAGACAGGCTTCGAAGGCCTAACATAACAAAAATGTCAAAACAATGGTATTGTCAGTGCCAGGCATTGAAGGATGTCAGCGGCTAGACTACACATTGGTGAAGCTGTGAGAGATAATTTTGCTAGTGGTAGAGCACTGTTTGAGCTGGGGGGGGGAACTGTCTTGTGGCCGGCGGTACAGGCACAGGGCCCCTCATATTACAACGGTGTGTCTGACGTTGGGTGCGCACCACCACCGCCAGAGACACTTTATTGTACTATGAGGGACCCAGTGGCAGTGCCGTCGACCAAAAGCGGCCACACCCACCTCTTCAGACAAACAGCACTCTCAAGGGTCCAAGCGCAAAGTGGCGATAGCACGGCCCCGTGTGGGGAGTTTGGCCATTTCGTGAGGTGGAAACATGTCGTATGCTGGACAATCAGGTGAAGAAAATTACGAGATTGGAAAAGTCATTCAGAATAGTCCACAGGCAAGACCTTTTCATAGGAAAGCTAGGTGTCAGCCGGGCAGGGTGGGGCAAAAGATTTTGAAATCCAGTTGTGGTTCATTTTAATGAAGGTTAGATCATCTACATTTTGGGTAGCCAGACGAGTCCTTTTTTCTGTTAGTATTGAACCTGCAGCACTGAATACTCTTTCTGATAGGACACTAGCTGCCGGGCAAGCAAGCTCCTGCAATGCATATTCTGCCAATTCTGGCCAGGTGTCTAATTTGGATGCCCAGTAATCAAATGGGAATGACGGTTGAGGGAGAACGTCGATAAGGGATGAAAAATAGTTTGTAACCATACTGGACAAATGTTGTCTCCTGTCACTTTGAATTGATGCTGCAGTACCTGTCCTGTCTGCGGTCATAGAAAAATCACTCCACAACCTGGTCAGAAAACCCCTCTGTCCAACGCCACTTCTGATTTCTGCCCCTCTAACACCTCTGGTCTGCTGGCCCCTGGAGCTCGTGTGAGAACGATCACGGGCGCTGTGTGCAGGGAATGCCAGAAGCAAACGGTCAACAAGAGTTGATTGTTTTGTTGCTAATATTAGTTCCAAGTTCTCATGTGGCATAATATTTTGCAATTTGCCTTTATAGCGAGGATCAAGGAGGCAGGCCAACCAGTAATCGTCATCGTTCATCATTTTTGTAATGCGTGTGTCCCTTTTGAGGATACGCAAGGCATAATCCGCCATGTGGGCCAAAGTTCCCGTTGTCAAATCTGCGGTTGTGCTTGGTTGAGGGGCAGTTGCAGGCAAATCTACGTCACTTGTGTCCCTCAAAAAACCAGAACCCGGCCTTGCCACGCCACCAATTTCCCGTGCCCCCGGGAAAGCTTCCTCATTAAAAATATACTCATCCCCATCATCCTCCTCATCCTCCACCTCCTCTTCGCCCGGTACCTCGTCATGTACACTGCCCTGACCAGACAATCGCTGACTGTCATCAAGGCTTTCCTCTTCCTCTGGTGCAGACGCCTGATCCTTTATGTGCGTCAAACTTTGCATCAGCAGACGCATTAGGGGGATGCTCATGCTTATTATGGCGTTGTCTGCACTAACCAGCCGTGTGCATTCCTCAAAACACTGAAGGACTTGACACATGTCTTGAATCTTCGACCACTGCACACCTGACAACTCCATGTCTGCCATCCTACTGCCTGCCCGTGTATGTGTATCCTCCCACAAAAACATAACAGCCCGCCTCTGTTCGCACAGTCTCTGAAGCATGTGCAGTGTTGAGTTCCACCTTGTTGCAACGTCTATGATTAGGCGATGCTGGGGAAGGTTCAAAGAACGCTGATAGGTCTGCATACGGCTGGAGTGTACAGGCGAACGGCGGATATGTGCGCAAAGTCCACGCACTTTGAGGAGCAGGTCGGATAACCCCGGATAACTTTTCAGGAAGCACTGCACCACCAGGTTTAAGGTGTGAGCCAGGCAAGGAATGTGTTTCAGTTGGGAAAGGGAGATGGCAGCCATGAAATTCCTTCCGTTATCACTCACTACCTTGCCTGCCTCAAGATCTACAGTGCCCAGCCACGACTGCGTTTCTTGCTGCAAGAACTCGGACAGAACTTCCGCGGTGTGTCTATTGTCGCCCAAACACTTCATAGCCAATACAGCCTGCTGACGTATGCCAGTAGCTGCCCCATAATGGGAGACCTGGTGTGCAACAGTGGCAGGTGCGGATGGAGTGTTTGTGCGACTGCGGTCTGTGGACGAGCTCTTGCTTCTGCAGGAGGACGAGGAGGAGGAGGAGGAGGGGGTGCGAACGGCTACAGACAACTGTTTACTAGACCGTGGGCTAGGCAGAACTGTCCCAAACTTGCTGTCCCCTGTGGACCCTGAATCCACCACATTTACCCAGTGTGCCGTGATGGACACGTAACGTCCCTGGCCATGCCTACTGGTCCATGCATCTGTTGTCAGGTGCACCTTTGTGCTCACAGATTGCCTGAGTGCATGGACGATGCGCTCTTTAACATGCTGGTGGAGGGCTGGGATGGCTTTTCTGGAAAAAAAGTGTCGACTGGGTAGCTCGTAGCGTGGTACAGCGTAGTCCATCAGGTCTTTGAAAGCTTCGCTTTCAACTAACCGGTAGGGCATCATCTCTAACGAGATTAGTCTAGCTATGTGGGCGTTCAAACCCTGTGTACGCGGATGCGAGGCTAAGTATTTCCTTCTTCTAACCATAGTCTCATGTAGGGTGAGCTGGACTGGAGAGCTGGAGATCGTGGAACTAGCGGGGGTGCCGGTGGACATGGCAGACTGAGAGACGGTGGGAGATGGTATTGTTGCCGCCGGTGCCCTAGATGCAGTGTTTCCTACTACGAAACTGGTGATTCCCTGACCCTGACTGCTTTGGCCTGGCAAAGATACCTGCACAGATACAGCAGGTGGTGCGCTAAATGGTGGTCCTACACTGCCGGAAGGGATGTTGCGTTGATGACTAGCTTCATTGGCCGAGGGTGCAACAACCTTAAGGGACGTTTGGTAGTTAGTCCAAGCTTTCAAATGCATGGTGGTTAAATGTCTATGCATGCAACTAGTATTGAGACTTTTCAGATTCTGACCTCTGCTTAAGGAAGTAGAACATTTTTGACAGATGACTTTGCGCTGATCAATTGGATGTTGTTTAAAAAAATGCCAGACTGCACTCTTTCTAGCATCGGATACCTTTTCAGGCATTGCAGACTGAGCTTTAACCGGATGGCCACGCTGTCCTCCACCAGGTTTTGGCTTTGCCACGCGTTTTGGGCAAGATACGGGCCCGGCAGATGGAACCTGTGGCGATGTTGATGCCTGCTGCGGCCCCTCCTCCTCCTCTGCTTCAGAACTGCTGCCGCCTGCACCCTGTTCCCCCAATGGCTGCCAATCGGGGTCAAGAACTGGGTCATCTAATAACTCTTCTTGTACCTCCTGCGCAACTTCGTCTGTGTCACCGTGTCGTTCGGTGGTATAGCGTTCGTGATGGGGCAACATAGTCTCATCAGGGTCTGATTCTTGATCAGCACCCTGCGAGGGCAATGTTGTGGTCTGAGTCAAAGGACCAGCATAGTAGTCTGGCTGTGGCTGTGCGTCAGTGCACTCCATGTCAGATTCAATTTGTAATGGGCATGGACTGTTAACTGCTTCACTTTCTAAGCCAGGGACGGTATGTGTAAAGAGCTCCATGGAGTAACCCGTTGTGTCGCCTGCTGCATTCTTCTCTGTTGTTGTTTTTGCTGAAGAGGACAAGGAAGTGACTTGTCCCTGACCGTGAACATCCACTAACGACGCGCTGCTTTTACTTTTACCAGTTTCACGAGATGAGGCAAAAGAGCTAGAGGCTGAGTCAGCAAGATAAGCCAAAACTTGCTCTTGCTGCTCCGGCTTTAAAAGCGGTTTTCCTAATCCCAGAAAAGGGAGCGTTCGAGGCCTTGTGTAGCCGGACGACGAACCTGGCTCCACAGCTCCAGACTTAGGTGCAATATTTTTTCCCCCACGACCACCTGATGCTCCACCACTACCACTACCCTCATTACCAGCTGACAATGAACGCCCCCGGCCACGACCTCTTCCACTAGACTTCCTCATTGTTTTAAAAACGTAACCAAACTAACGTTATTTGTTGCAGTCACACAACTTACACGGTGAGCTATAACTTCAGTATGATTTAGCTACCCCTTTACAGGTTGGTGAGACCACAGCGAAAATCAGGCCCAATGTTACACACTCTTTTTTTGGTGGCTGCAAATTAGAGAGATGCCCCACACGCAGGACTGTCACTGAAGCACAAATGTTAATATTAATGTCACACTATTATTTTTTTTTTATTTTTATTTTTTTCAGGAACACTTTAGAAACCCCCCCCAAAAAAAAAAATAGATTTTTGCAGGGAGAATTTAGAAAACAAATGTAACAAACTATATGCTTTCTATGGGCCACTGAGTGAGAGATGACGCACACAGGAATCAGGAGTGGCACACAAGCCCAGAGGCCAATATTTTTCTACCAATGATTGATGGAGTTATTTTCTCTGGTAGATTTTGGAACCCAAATCAAGGAAAAAAAATGTAGGCTTTCTATGGACCACAATTGGAGAGAGAGAGAGAGAGAGATGGCACACCCAGGAGTCAAGACTGGCACACAAGCAGAAAGGCCAATATTAATCTCCCACTGTTTTTTTTTTTTTTTTTTTTTTTTTTTTTTTTCAGGGAGACTTTAGAAAAAAAAATAATAAAAAAAATATGATTTTATCAGGAAGAATTTAGAAACCAAATAAAATAAAATGATTTTTTCAGGGAGAATTTATAAAACAAATAAAAACAAAAATAGGCGTTCTATGGCCCACTGACTGAGAGATGACACACACAGGAGTCAGGAGTGGCACACAAACCCAGAGGCCAATATTTTTCTACCAATGATTGATGGAGTTATTTTCTCTGGTAGATTTTGGAACCCAAATCAAGGAAAAAAAATGTAGGCTTTCTATGGACCACAATTGGAGAGAGAGAGAGAGAGAGATGGCACACCCAGGAGTCAAGACTGGCACACAAGCAGAAAGGCCAATATTAATCTCCCACTGTTTTTTTTTTTTTTTTTTTTTTTCAGGGAGACTTTAGAAAAAAAAATAATAAAAAAAATATGATTTTATCAGGAAGAATTTAGAAACCAAATAAAATAAAATGATTTTTTCAGGGAGAATTTATAAAACAAATAAAAACAAAAATAGGCGTTCTATGGCCCACTGACTGAGAGATGACGCACACAGGAGTCAGGAGTGGCACACAAACCCAGAGGCCAATATTTTTCTACCAATGATTGATGTAGTTATTTTCTCTGGTAGATTTTAGAACCCAAATCAAGGAAAAAAAATATAGGCTTTCTATGGACCACAATTGGAGAGAGAGAGAGAGAGAGAGAGAGAGAGAGAGAGAGAGAGATGGCACACCCAGGAGTCAAGACTGGCACACAAGCAGAAAGGCCAATATTAATCTCCCACTGTTTTTTTGGTTGTTTTTTTTTTTTTTTTTCAGGGAGACTTTAGAAATAAAAATAATAAAAAAAATATGATTTTATCAGGAAGAATTTAGAAACCAAATAAAATAAAATGATTTTTTCAGGGAGAATTTAGAAAACAAATAAAACCAAAAATAGGCGTTCTATGGCCCACTGACTGAGAGAGAGAGAGAGAGATGGAACGCTTAGTACTGGCACACAAGCCCAAAGGGCAATATTAATCTCCCTTTTTTTTTCCAGGGAGAATTTCTAAAACCCAAAAAAAAAATAAAATAGGCTTTCTATGGCCCACTATTTGTGAGAGAGATGGGACGCTCAGGACTGGCACAGATGGCACGCTCAGGACTGGCACACAAGCCCAGAGGCCAATATTAATCTCCCTTTTTTTCTGGGAGAATTTATAAAACCAAAAAAATATTTAAATAGGCTTTCTATGGCCCACTATTTGTGAGAGAGATGGCACGCTCAGGACTGGCACAGATGGCACGCTCACAACTGGCACACAAGCCCAGAGGCCAATATTAATCTCCCTTTTTTTCAGGGAGAATTTATAAAACCCCCAAAAAAAATAAAATAGGCTTTCTATGGCCCACTATTTGTGAGAGAGATGGGACGCTCAGGACTGGCACAGATGGCACGCTCAGGACTGGCACAGAAGCCCAGAGGCCAATATTAATCTCCCTTTTTTTCTGGGAGAATTTATAAAACCAAAAAAATATTTAAATAGGCTTTCTATGGCCCACTATTTGTGAGAGAGATGGCACGCTCAGGACTGGCACAGATGGCACGCTCACAACTGGCACACAAGCCCAGAGGCCAATATTAATCTCCCTTTTTTCAGGGAGAATTTCTAAAACCCAAAAAAAAAATAAAATAGGCTTTCTATGGCCCACTATTTGTGAGAGAGATGGGACGCTCAGGACTGGCACAGATGGCACGCTCAGGACTGGCACAGAAGCCCAGAGGCCAATATTAATCTCCCTTTTTTTCTGGGAGAATTTATAAAACCAAAAAAATATTTAAATAGGCTTTCTATGGCCCACTATTTGTGAGAGAGATGGCACGCTCAGGACTGGCACAGATGGCACGCTCACAACTGGCACACAAGCCCAGAGGCCAATATTAATCTCCCTTTTTTCAGGGAAAATTGATAAAACAAAAAAAAAAATTAAATAGGCTTTCTATGGCCCACTATTTGTGAGAGAGATGGCACGCTCAGGGCTGGCACAGATGGCACGCTCAGGACTGGCACACAAGCCCAGAGGCCAATATTAATCTCCCTTTTTTTCAGGGAGAATTTATAAAACCCCCCAAAAAAATAAAATAGGCTTTCTATGGCCCACTATTTGTGAGAGAGATGGGACGCTCAGGACTGGCACAGATGGCACGCTCAGGACTGGCACAGAAGCCCAGAGGCCAATATTAATCTCCCTTTTTTTCTGGGAGAATTTATAAAACCAAAAAAATATTTAAATAGGCTTTCTATGGCCCACTATTTGTGAGAGAGATGGCACGCTCAGGACTGGCACAGATGGCACGCTCACAACTGGCACACAAGCCCAGAGGCCAATATTAATCTCCCTTTTTTCAGGGAGAATTTCTAAAACCCAAAAAAAAAATAAAATAGGCTTTCTATGGCCCACTATTTGTGAGAGAGATGGGACGCTCAGGACTGGCACAGATGGCACGCTCAGGACTGGCACAGAAGCCCAGAGGCCAATATTAATCTCCCTTTTTTTCTGGGAGAATTTATAAAACCAAAAAAATATTTAAATAGGCTTTCTATGGCCCACTATTTGTGAGAGAGATGGCACGCTCAGGACTGGCACAGATGGCACGCTCACAACTGGCACACAAGCCCAGAGGCCAATATTAATCTCCCTTTTTTCAGGGAAAATTTATAAAACAAAAAAAAAAATTAAATAGGCTTTCTATGGCCCACTATTTGTGAGAGAGATGGCACGCTCAGGGCTGGCACAGATGGCACGCTCAGGACTGGCACACAAGCCCAGAGGCCAATATTAATCTCCCTTTTTTTCAGGGAGAATTTATAAAACCAAAAAAAAAAATAAATAGGCTTTCTATGGCCCACTATTTGTGAGAGAGATGGCACGCCTAGGGCTGGCACAGATGGCACGCTCAGGACTGGCACACAAGCCCAGAGGCCAATATTAATCTCCCTTTTTTTCAGGGAGAATTTATAAAACCCCAAAAAAAATAAAATAGGCTTTCTATGGCCCACTATTTGTGAGAGAGATGGCACACTCAGGACTGGCACACAAGCCCAAAGGCCAATATTAATCTCCCACTGTATTTTTATCAGGGAGAATTTATACACCCCACAAAAAAAAATACAGAAAAATGAAAAGGCTTTCTATGGCCCACTATGTGAGAGAGATGGCACACACAGGGATGGCACTCTAGCAGAAATGCCAAATTGCCAATCTTAATCTCCCACCAAAAAAAAAAAAAAACAGGGAATGTCCTACAATTACTATCTCCCTGCCTGCAGTAATCTCAGCCAGGTATGGCAGGCAGCTACTATCTCCCTGCCTGCAGTAATCTCAGCCAGGTATGGCAGGCAGCAATAAGGAGTGGACTGATGCACAAATGAAATAAAAAGTGTGGACAAACAAAAAAGATAGCTGTGCAGAAAGGAAGGAACAAGAGGATTTGTGCTTTGAAAAAAGCAGTTGGTTTGCACAGCGGCGTACACACAGCAATGCAGCTATCAGGGAGCCTTCTAGGGCAGCCCAATGAGCTACAGCGCTGAGGGGAAAAAAAAAAAAAAAAAAACTTCCACTGTCCCTGCACACCGAGGGTGGTGTTGGACAGTGCAAATCGCTGCAGCACAAGCGGTTTTGTGGTTAATGGACCCTGCCTAACGCTATCCCTGCTTCTGACAAAGCGGCAGCAACCTCTCCCTAAGCTCAGATCAGCAGCAGTAAGATGGCGGTCGGCGGGAACGCCTCTTTATAGCCCCTGTGACGTCGCAGACAGCAAGCCAATCACTGCAATGCCCTTCTCTAAGATGGTGGGGACCAGGACCTATGTCATCACGCTGCCCACACTCTGCGTTTACCTTCATTGGCTGAGAAATGGCGCTTTTCGCGTCATTGAAACGCGACTTTGGCGCGAAAGTCGCGTACCGCATGGCCGACCCCGCACAGGGGTCGGATCGGGTTTCATGAAACCCCGACTTAGCCAAAAGTCGGCGACTTTTGAAAATGTTCGACCCGTTTCGCTCAACCCTATTAACTACTATTTTCAGCTCTACCAACAGCTGTTTCAGCAAATAGGACTTCCTGATAGACCTACGCATGTCAGTTCCTTTTTTAACAAGCAAGTGAGTACTAGAACAGGGGTGGGCAATTCATTTTGCCATGGGGCCGCATGAGAAATTTGGATGGTTTCAGAGGGCCGGACTAATATAATTAACTCATTTTTACCCAATACTGTAGTATACATATGCTATCTTTTCATAAACAAACAGTATGTTAAACAATGCAGACATTTACATTTCATTTCTGCCCCCATAATGTCCAGATTTCATTCATTTGTGCCCCCATAATGTCTTGTTTGTGCTGCCCCCATCCGCATCCCCCCCAGGGCTGGCCGCTGCTCCCTCCCCCTACCCCCTATCTTGCATGCAGGCAGGCAGGCGCCAGGCAGCTCCATTAACCGGTCCCCGCGGCATGGAACACTTACCACCGACCACCGGCACCGTCCGACCCCACAAGTTACCACAGTACAGCCGCACAGAACACCGGCGTCCGGCGCAACAGATGGAGGAGCAGCGCAGCAGCCTGTGTCACGCTCAGTGACGTCACCCGCTGCTGGCGCTTCCCTGATGCGGAAGTGCCAGCGGCGGTCAGCGCCTCTCAGCGGACAGGGGTTTCAATGCAGGGCGCACAGGCGCAGGCGCTGGAGTGGCTGAAGAGAAGGGGAACCTGGCTGGTAGCGCCTTAGCGACGCGCAGCAGCTGCACTGTCTCTGGCGGCTGGCCAAGCGGTGCCGCGGGCCGTTTAAAATAGTCAGGCGGGCCGAATGCGGCCCGCGGGCCGCATCTTGCCCGGGTCTGTACTAGAATATTATATATTTTTATCTATTCTTGGGACTATTCTCCCTTGCTATATCTCCACCTAGTCTAGCTAGCGCGGCGATTATTTTACTTTGTTACTAGTCACTCTGCCTTTTAACAGGTACCTACACAGAACCTGTTTAAATCGCCAGCTGCTTCTGGACCTCCCCCCCCCCCCTTTTTTCTTCCCTACAGTGGTAAGCGCCAGTGCTATTATCTAGTTATGTGTAAAGGTACCGTCACATTTAGCGACGCTGCAGCGATCTAGACAACTATCCTGATCGCATAAGCGTCGCTGTGTGGTCGCTGGAGAGCTGTCACACAGACAGCTCTCCAGCGACCAAGTATGCGAAGTCCCCTGGTAACCAGGGTAAACATCGGGTTACTAAGCGCAGGGCCGCGCTTAGTAACCCGATGTTTACCCTTGTTACCAGCGTAAACGTAAAAAAACAAACACTACATACTTACATTCCGCTGTCTGTCCCCCGACGCTGTGCTTCTCTGCACTGACTGTGGCGCCGGCCGGAATCGAGAATCAAGCGGAGTCAAAGAGCGAAGCCGCAGAGCAAGAGCAGAGCGGAACTGCAGAGCGGTAACCACAGAGCGAGAGCAGAGTGGTAACTGCAGAGCGAGAGCAGAGATTCAGATTGAAAGCAGAGCGGTAACCGCAGAGCATACAAAGAAGACACAAGGATACACACAGCATGGAAGGAAGCCACTGACACGGAAACAAACAGATATAGGTTAGGACTGAGTTCAGACAAGATCAGGTACAGGGACAGGATCTAGGATACAAGAATAGGATACAATACAGACAAGGTCGGACACGGAAAGAGATACTGGACAAGGACACGGGCCTGAGTATACAGTACTCAGGGAGGCAGAACATAGGACACAAATCACAAGGTAACAGGTCTGGGAATGCAGCCCCCAGAGAGGGTGGAAATAAGACCGGACCTGGCACCTCAGCAGCAAGACACTGACTGAGGAAAATAGTTGCTCAGGCATTCAACTAGGGTTGGGAATGCCTTAGGTACCTGGGGCCTCTTGTCCATTGGCCGGGGACACTTTAGGAAGGTGCACACTGACTCTATAAGAACCAGGAATTGCCTGCACCGCCCCCCTATGCACACAGCCAGGAAGCATGCATACAGCAGGCAGGAGACATGAGGCACACAGCATGGAGCCAGCAAAAGACAGAACTCACAGCATGGCCCGGAGTAGTGAGTAAGTTGGTGTATAAGGCAAGTGGAAGATGGGAGGCCATGCAGTGATGTCGGCAGGATTGCTACAGTGCCTCAGCAAATTTTCTACTGAAGTGTTCAACCACTGGCCAAATTTTATATAGACAATCTTAGTTTGGATAGTCTCAGGGAGAACACTGCGCATTATCACTATAATGCCAAAAAAATTTGAATTGCTTCAAATCATGTCCTTGTCATGGCCATGCAGAACACCAGCGTACTGTAGAGAATATCAGTACTCCAGTATTGCTGAAGCTTTGGTTTTTGGATTATGCCCATATGCAGCACACAGGGCCGGCGTCAGCACCCAGCGTACCCCGGTAAGTGCCGAGGCCCTGGCGAGACAGGAGGGCCCATTCAAGGCTAATTATACTCACCTACTCCTGGCAGCTGGCGCGGTCCCTGCAGGTCCCCGGCTCCTCAGCTTCCTCCTGTACTGAGCGGTCACATGGTACCGCTCATTACAGTAATTAATATGCGGCTCCACCTCCCATAAGGGTGGAGCCGCATATTCATTACTGTAATGAGCAGTAACGGTGACCGCTCAATACAGGAAGAAGCTGCCGGCTCCGGGAAGCAGGGACTGCACAGCGCCAGGAGCAGGTGAGTACAACGGGGAGGGGAGCACAGCGCTGCGCAATATTCACCTGCTCCTCGTTCCAGCCGCCGCTCCGTCTTCCATGCCCTCTGCAGAGATGCTGAGGTCAGAGGGCGTGGTGACGTGGTTAGTGCACGCCCTCTGCCTGAGCGTTAGTACAGAAGACGCTGAAGAAGATGGAGCAGCGGCTGGAACGAGGACAAGTGAATATTGAAAGTGCCTGGGGCCTGAGCGACGGAGAGGTGAGTATGTGTTTTTTTTTTTTTTTTTTAATAGCAGCAACAGCAAATGGGGCAAGTGTCTGTATGGAGCATCTTATGGGGCAATAATGTTTGTGCAGCACTATATAGGGCAAGTGTCTGTATGGGGCCATAACGTTTGTGCAGCACTATATGGGGCAAGTGTCTGAATGGGGCCGTGATGTTTGTGCAGCACCATATGGGGCAAGTTTCTGTATGGAGCATCTATGGGGCGATAATGTTTGTGCAGCACTATATGGGGCAAGTGTCTCTATATAGTACATGGCTGTTCTATATACTACATAGGCCGTGTTATATACTACATGGGCTGTTATATGCTACGTGGGCCGTGTTATATACTATGTGGCTGTGCTATATACTATATGGGCTGTGCTATATACTACGTGGCTGTGTTATATGCTACGTGGGCTGTTATATACTACATGGCTGTGTTATATGCTACGTGGCTGTGCTATATACTACGTGGGCTGTGTTATATACTACATGGCTGTGTTTATATGCGATCATGAATCGTGGTATGTGTTAAAGGGAGGGCCCACTGAGACTCTTTCACCCGAGGCCCTCAAAAACCTGGAGCTGGCCCTGGCAGCACAATTCCCCAAAATGTCATCTCTGCTGCATTTATAGGGGTCCATCTGAAGTATGATGAAGTTGGATTTTGGATGAAAAATTGATGGGCATACGTGTTTGTCTGGGTCATAATATTTATTATTTCCTCACTGAAGAAGAATTTGAAGAAGTCAATTTCAGTAAGGCCAGTGGTGTCAAACTGGATTCCTGAAGTTCTTATGAAATCTGGAATGACGGGCTAATAATTTTCGGGGGTTTGCAATCCATATGGGATCGATTGCTGCAGGAGTTACCTGGGTCCTAGGGTGCCTTGATGGGGGTCTTTCCTTAGTAGATGAAGAGGAGGAATGTGGGATCTTCCTCACTGCCTGAATCCATGTCGGAGGCAAGGAAGGCGTATGCCTCCTCTTGTGAATATCATCTTCTTGACTAATGGGCCATTTTTTTCCAAACCCCGGGAATATGTGTGTAAGGCCGGGTTCACATTTGCGTTTGGGGGCTTTGCGGAGGGCTACGTATTTCCTCTGCTAAGCTCCGCCTACTTCCGCATACCTCTGCATGCATCCTGCATACCTATCTTTAACATTGGGTATGCAGGACATGCGGATGTATGCAGATGCATTATTTTGACGTGCCCGCCATCCGCACAAGACGCAACTTGTTGCGTTCCCGTGCGGTCAGTGGGCGTGTAAAAACAACACATCAGCATACATCCGCATGTCCTTCGTACTTAAGGTTAAAGTTAGGATGCATGCGGAAGTATGCGGAGCTTAACGGAGGAAGTACGCAGCTCTTCAAAGCCCCTGAACGCAAATGTGAACTTAGCCTAAGTGGTGCTTTTACATGTGTAATGTGTGGGGCTGGTGTATAGGGTACTATTTATTATTAAAAAAAACAGAGAAAAAAGTAGAGAGAAAAAATGTAGAACAAACAATAAAAAAATGAAAAGAAAAATCAGATGTAAAAAATAAGTTTGTATAAAAAATACAGATGTTCACTACACTAATGCCCTCCCTATAAATTTACCCAACACAACTATTTTTTTACAAAAGAAAAGCAAACGTCAACAACGTGATGTACACTCCCCTAATGCACTCGCTAAAAATTTACTCGACGCAACTAATTATTCTTTTTAGAAAACAAAAACGAACTTCACCAACTATGTGACGTACGCTCCTCTAATGAACTCGTTAAAAATGTACTCGACGCAACTAATTATTTTTTTACAAAAGAAAACAAACATCACCAAAAATATGATGTATGCTCCCCTAATGCACTCGCTAAAAATTTACTTGACGCAACTAGTTATTTTTTTTACAAAAGAAAAAGGAACATCACCAACAATGTGACGTACGCTCCCCTAATGCACTAGAAATTACCTGGCGATAACAGTTTTTTGAATGCAAAAAAAAATACGCTACCTCCCTACCTATAAAACTACTCTAAACATTTTTCTTTCTCTAAAACAAGATCAGATGTCACCAAACACTGACGCCAGATACACTAACATGCTACCTATAAAACTACTTTGGACAATTTTTTTTTTTCTCTAAAACAAGATCAGTCATCAAAACCAAACACTGCGATGCTGGCTACACTAACGTGCTACCTTGCTACCAATAAAACTACTGTACGATTTTTTTTTTCTGTAAAAGATCGGTCATCACTAACACTGACGCCGGCTACGCTACCTCTAAAACTACACTGTACTAACTACTATTTCTTTTTTGTAATAAAAACAATCGGTCGTCACTAGAGTTGAGCGACTTTTACTTTTTTTGGATCAAGTTGGGTTTCGCGAAACCCGACTTTGTCAAAAGTCGGGTCGGGTGAAATCGGCCAATTATTTCGAAAAGTCGGGGGCCGACCGAAACACGAAACCCAATGAAAGTCAGTGGCGAATCAAAGTTGGCAGTGAGTGGAGGACAAGAAAACACCTACAGTGCTCATTTTAATGCCAAATACATCAATTCTTATTTCTTAAGCTTGTCAATCTTAATTTACTTTATAATAATAGTTAGGCATTGAAAACAGGGGGTCATTCGGCTAAAGTTGTGGGGGGGTGGGGCTGGCTAAAGATTTTCGTGGGCCCAGGAAACGAGGAATACGTCACGGCGGTGGAGTAGGGAGAGGTAAGTATTTCAACTTTGCAAGTGATGTGATCCTGAGCAAGCAGGGGGGCCCACTCGTTGGCATTTGGCACTGGCACAGGGCCCCTCATAGTACGGCGGTGTGTTTGACGGCGGGTGGCGCCTTCCACTGCCAGAGACACTTTTGCGTACTATGAGAGGCCCTGTGGCAGTGACGTCGCCAACGAGTATGCCCCCCCACCTAATGAAGGAACCTGCACTTTCATCTGCACTTTCCTCTTTGTCCCCGTGTAAGGTGGTATAGTATGCAGGAAGAGGAACCTGACTTTCAGCAGGGTCAGATTCAGGCTGTGTAGAGTAGGACACAAGGAAACGTCTTGTTCCTGACCGGGAGCATCCACTGACGACTCGCTGCTTTTATATTCGGAACTTTCTGAAGAGGAGGCGAAAGAGCTAGAGGCCGTTTTCCTACTCCCAGATAAGGGAGCCTTCGAGGCTTTGTGTAGCCAGACAATGACGCTGGCTCAACACCTCCAGCCTTAGGTGAGGTGCTATTGTGCTTTTGCCACTACCACCAGAATCACCACCACCACCATCAGTACCAGCTGGCAACCACGGCCTCTTCCACCTGACTTCCTCATTTTTTGGAAAATCTAACCAAAATAACAACCGTTATATGGTACTGTAAAACAAGGTAGAAGGTGTATATAAACGTGTTGAGATTTTAAATCTCCCTTTTTTGGGGGGGAGACGGAACAAAAAATCAGGCCCTGTGCAAAAAACAACACAATGTAAGTGGCTGAAAGTGGCTGGCTGATATACGACAAACTAACAGGACAGAAGTATATCCACTTTGTGACAATTTGAATCTCCCTTTTTTTTGGGAGACTGAACCACAACTTAGGCCCAGTGTATAAAACAACACAATGTAAGTGGCAGAAAGTGGTTGGAAGATATATGAAAAAATACAAGGACTGCAATACAATTTCAATCTCCCTACAATGATCTCCGGAAAAGGATGGCAGCAATAAAAAGGACTGCTGCACACAAGTGTGGACAAATAAACAAGATAACTGTGCAGAAAGGAGCAACAGGATTTTTGCTTTTAAAAAAGCAGTTGGTTGGTTTGCATCGCTACAAAATCGCTACAGCACAAGCAGTTTCGGGGCTTAATCTTCCCTCCCTAACTATATCCCTTCTTCTGATGAAGCTGCGGCAACCTCTCCCTATGCTACGATCGGCAGAAGTAAGATGGCGGTCAGCGTGCACGCCCCTTTATAGCCCCTGTGACGCCGCAGAAAGCAAGCCAATCACTGTCATGCCCTTCTCTAAGATGGTGGGAACCGAGACCTATGTCATCACGCTGCCCACACTCTGTGTCCTCCTTCATTGGCTAAAAAATAGCGCTGAAAGCGTCATACGAAACGAGACTTTGGCGCGAAGATCGCCGACCTCATGGCCGATCCCACACTAGGGTCGGGTTTCATGAAACCCGACTTTGCCGAAAGTCGGCGATTTTTGAATTTATCCCATCCGTTTCGCTCAACCCTAGTCATCACTAACACTGTGATGCCGGCTACTTTACCTTGCTGCCTCTAAAACTACGCTGCACTAATATTATTATTTTTTTCTAAAAACTAACTAGCTAAAAAAAAACAAAAAAAAACCTGCGGCACAATCTCTGATCAGCAGCGATACTAATCAGAGTGCTGGGGACACAAGAAGAGCATGAATGCTCTGCACAGGATGCCACACACACGAAAAAAAAGTGCAAAAAACTGCGCTAAAAATTCAATTGAAAGGGGAGGGGAGGTGGGTACTGGAACAGGGATGGGGAGGACTGGGATGAGGATGGGGGAGTTGCTGCTGCTGTGATCACTGAGTCACACAGCATCCAGCACAAGACAGGATCTCAGCAGAGAAGGATGCTGGAATCAGGGGCAGGAGGGATCACAATGGCCACCAATGAATCTTTTCTCAGGTGACACAGAGGGACTATACAACCGCTCTGCATGCCAAATCTGAGATAAAGATGGTGTGCAGAGTGGTGATCACTGTTTTACATTAACCCCTTTGGCACTGATTGGCCAGAAACTATTGTTCAGCCAATCTGTGCCAAAGGGGTTAATCAGGTGACGTGTTTCCGCGATCACCCCACCCATTGTGACAACTGCGATTGGTGCTGTGTCACACTGAAGGGATCACAGCATGTCACATTTTTTTGTTTTTTTCACTAACTTTATTGACATAATGCTGTGATTGGCTGGTCAGGCTATGACCATTAACATCACAGGTCTTCCTGGGTCTGGTAATAGATTCAGTGAAACAAGAATGCCGCCTTCAGGAGGAGAAAGAAAGAAATACCATGAGCCTTATCTCATCGATAGTAGCGAGTCAAAAAATGTCCTTCAAGAAAAACGGTTATTTGGGTGGTTGTTGACTTATTCAATAAACAAGCTCACTTTATTCTGTTATCTGGGTTACCAAATGCTGAAACAATTTCCAGGTTATTTATCAATTATGTGGTGAGATTGCATGGCATTCCTTTAAACATTGTATCTTGTAGATAGTTGCAATTTATTTCTAAATTCTGGAGAGCATTTTGTAGGAAGTTGGGGATTGATTTGTCTTTTTCCCCTGATTTTCACAAGCAGTCAGAGAGGACGAATCAATCGCTAGAACAAATTTTAAGATGTTTTGTGGCAATTCAGCAGGAGGACTGGTACTCATTTTTGCCCCTTGCTGAGTTCACCTTTAAGGCCGGGGTCACACTGGCGTATTGCATCCGATGCCAGAGCATCGGATGCAATATGCTAATGACACTCGGCTCCTGCTCGCAGCAGAGCAGGAGCCGAGTGTCATGCGTCTGTGCTCCGATTCTCTCGCACAGGGAGGATCGGAGCACAGCTGTGGAGGAGGCGGAGAAATGAATTTCTCCATCTCCTCCATTGCTGGGGACCGCTTATAGCGCACATCACTCGGATGATATCCGAGTGGTGTGCGCTGTCTCACTCGCACCCATAGGCTTATATGGGTGCGAGTGAGCCGAGAGTTTTCCTCGGTCTGTGACAATCGCAGCATGCTGTGAGTGTCTCGGACCGAGGAAAACGGCCGACAAAAAGTCGGCTGCTGGGAGCGGCACCATATGCTAACATTGGTCCGAGTGCAATGCGTTTTTTTTTTTTTTTATCGCATTGCACTCGGCCGTATTACTGCCTAGTGTGACCCCGGCCTAACAGTTGGGTCCACTGGAAGCTCTCCTTTCTTTTGTAATTATGGTTTTAATCCTCATTTTGGTGAATTCTCTAGGATGAGTTCTGGATGCCCTGGAGTGGAGGTGACCATTCAGGAATTTGGGGATGTTTGGAGGGACGTTCAGAGGAATATTAGGGTGGCTCAGTTTCGGCAAAAATGTAAGGCAGATAGGAAACGTTCAGCGGGTTCCACTTTCAAAGTTGGGGATAAAGTTTGGTTATCGTTCAAGAATATTAGGCTAAAAGTACCTTTGGCAAACTTGCGTCCGAAATTCATTGGCCCGTATGAGATTATAAGTAATAAATCCAGTTACCATTAGATTAAAGCTTTCACAGTCCCTTCGTGTCCCCAATGTTTTCATAAATCCCTGTTAAAGAAGTTTGTTCCTTCTGTATTGTCTGTCTCTTCCCCTCCTACTCCAGGCTCTGTTGATGGAGGTTTGGAGTACGAGGTGCAGAGGATCGTGGACTCTCGGAGGGTCAAAGGGATACGGACCTGAAGAAAGATCCTGGGTTCCAGCTCACTCGGTAAAGGCTGATTGTTTGGCCAGAGCTTTTAATTGTAGGTTTCCTGGGAAACCTGGGGGTCCGGTGGCCCACCCTTGAAGAAGGATACTGTCACAATTCCTCTGCTCAGTGTGTTTGGGACTAAAGGTACCGTCACACTCAGCAACTTTGCAAACAGAATGACAACAATTCGTGACCTTACAGCGTCCTGGATAATGATCTCGTTGTGTTTGACACGTAGCAGCGATCTGGATCCCGCTGTGCCATCGCTGGTCGGAGCTAGAAGTCCAGAACTTTATTTCGTCACCAGGTCGGCATGTATCGTCATGTTTGCCATCAAAAGCAACAATGCCAGCAATGAGCATAGGGCCCCAAGATGTGTGTTGGATCGGTACACTCCGGCTGTTTGACATGGAGCTAACAACCAGCGAGAACGAGAAGTGAGTTGCCGTTACGTCACTGGATCGCTCCTGCATCGTTCTGGAGTTGCTGTGTTTGACGTCTCTACAGCGACTTAAACAGCGACGCTCCAGCGATCTAGTTTAGGTCGGCTCGTTGTCTATATCGCTGCAGCGTCGCTGAGTGTGACGGTACCTTAAGTGATGGACAGCTCTGTCATCCTGTCCTGTGCTGGGGTGTGCTGAGCTGTCAGTGCTTTTATGTGAGCTGTCTGGCCCAGATCACTGCCAGTCAAAAGCTTGTTCAAAGCCTGTGCTCTCTGGTGTGTATTTGCCTGATCCCTGTGCTATAAGTTCTGAGCTTCTGCTGCCAACCTTGGACCGTGTTCAGATTACCCATTTGTTATTGCCCCTTTGCAATTGATATTTTGCTGATGATTTTTGGACCATGTTCAGACCACCCTTTTGCTATTGCCTCTTTGTATCTGATATTCTGCTGCTACCCATTTGTTATTGCCCATTTTCTTATCAGCTATTTCTCTGGTATTCTGACCCTGGCATGTGACCTGACTTACGACTTAGCATTTTCCCTTGATTTACTACGTGCTCTTTTGGTATAGACCCCAGAACGTCGGACTTTGCTGACTCACGGCCTGTCTGTGGGTTGTGACTAGCATCACAGCTATAATATTGATAAGTCAGCATAAACTACTATGACAAATATGATCTACTAGATGGTGGCCCGATTCTAACGCATCGGGTATTCTAGAATATGCATGTCCACGTAGTATATTGCCCAGCCACGTAGTATATTGCCCAGCCACGTAGTATATTGCCCAGCCATGGCAGGCGGAAGCTTGCGGTCCCAGGGCTGGTGTGAGCAGGACCTATGATGACGTCGCGGTCACATGACCGTGACGTCACGGCAGGTCCTTGTCGCACACCAGCCTTGGGATGGGACCGGAAGCTGCCGCTTGCAATGGAGCGGTCCCGGGAGCATGGCGAGGAGCCAGAAAGGCGGCGGAGGGTGAGTATAGCAGGTTTTTTGTTTTTTTATTATTTTTAACATGACATATTTTTACTATTGATGCTGCATAGGCAGCATCAATAGTAAATAGTTGGGGACACACAGGGTTAATAGCAGCGGTAACGGAGTGCGTTACACCGCGGGCCGTTACCGCTGCCATTAACACTGTGTGAGCGGTGAGCGGAGGGGATTACGGAGCGGGCGCCGGGCAGTGAGTGCAGGAGAGTAGGGGAGGGACTAATCGGACTGTGCCCATCGCTGATTGGTCGCGGCAGCCATGACAGGCAGCTGCCGAGACCAATCAGCGAACGAATAACCGTGACAGAAGGACAGACAGACAGACGGAAGTACCCCTTAGACAATTATGTATATAGATTTAGACAGTTTTAATAAATCTGCCCCACTTCTATTAAAGTCACTATTCATGTAGGATAGTTTAAGAATAAAGTAGTATTTTAATGATGGACTCCCCTACATATGTTATTTTTTTGACATGTTAGGAAATTATAAATTGTTACCCTTTGTAGTTCCACCAATATTAAAAGCAAATGATGGGGGCAATAAATTAAATAAACAGATCAACCTTTATCCCAGTATCTACCCATGAGGAAACAGTCATGATAGTTACTGATC
Source organism: Ranitomeya imitator (assembly GCF_032444005.1). Taxonomy (NCBI): domain Eukaryota; kingdom Metazoa; phylum Chordata; class Amphibia; order Anura; family Dendrobatidae; genus Ranitomeya; species Ranitomeya imitator. The sequence goes on from NC_091282.1 coordinate 133,167,995, forward strand.
CTTCAGTTCTAAACGTGTCCACACATGCCGACTTTCAAATAATGCACCAATTAGCAATTACCATAGGGAATCCAGGTTGGCCACAAATAAGAGACTATAAACAGTAAGATGTTTCAATGACAATGATAAATTAACACTACAGTATATTGGGTCTTCATATAGGAACTGAGAAAGATTAAACAATTCCAACGATCTCTTTGAGCGTTATTGAGGTCATGTGGCCTACAGTACAGTCCTATACCTTACCATTGATTATGTAGAGATGATGGAGATATGCTATTAGCCCATTCATCTCTACTACGAAAATATTAGACAAAGTACAAACAGATGTATCCATCCTTACTTGTTCTTTTAGCCAGTGATGGACTGGGGTGTCTCTGGGGGCCCACTTATCAGCTGCATGCAAATATTACATTACCCTCATTCATAAATTTATATAATAATGAACTGGGTAGTTTGTTAAATGAATGATGAAATGCAGCCTTTGCCTGCACATAGTAAATCAATGTATTGAACAAATTACTACTCATATAGGAGAGTGGGGAGTCCACCAGGGAATTAACCTGTTTCCATGTGGACTAATCCAAGCCCGATTTAAGAATGGATCAAGATGGACATGACTGTAGGGAGTTGATATTGGAATTATTACAAGTTTTAAGTTCCTATTGCTAAAACTTGTATACAATTAATGTTGTAGATAGCTGCCTTCCTTTCTTAAAATCCTATTACTCATTGGTACTTGCATGACTATTAGTTGACATTTCAAACTTTTCTTTTTTCATTCTTTCCTGTGAGTCATGTTTCTGGTGAAATACAATAATCAGCTTATTTTCTGACTTCCTGGCTAAGGAGAACGGCATGAACATTTGCCTCTAGGTTTAATGCAATGAGAATAAGACACCTGAAGAAAAGTTAAGCTATTCATCATGACTCTTCAATGAAACACATGGCCAGAAAATATTGCTCCATAAGAACATATTTACCCCCAGTGGTTCTGTAGGTTCTGCTGTGCACTGAAAGTTCTTCCCCCGTAAGGATGCATCTAATATCACATTTCTGGGCTGCACTATTTTCGCTTTTTCACATCAGTACTCATAACCTTTTTGTTTTGCAGTCTAAATAGCTGTAATACATCTTGCTTTATAGTTAGTCTCTCTTTTTTAACTGTAAGTTCAATATACATTTTCATTTCCAATTAAATAAGTAAAAAAATTATAATTTCAGAATTTTGTTACTGTTGCTCGAAAGACAGAATACAATAAATGTGTAAAATGTTAGTGTACCTACAGTTTTAGAAGAGTTTTCACATGTCATAGAGTTAGTGGAAATGTGAGTGGATATGCCACTAAAGGGCAATCCCACACATCCAGATTCCAGTACCGGAAAAAAATCGGTACCGGACTTATCCGTGTCCGTGTGCCCCTGCGTTTCTGTGGCACATCAGTGTGGCACACGTGTGCCGCCCGTGTGCCCACTGGGTACCACACGCACTGTGCAGGAGACAGCGCTAAAGTTTAGCGCTGTCCCCTGCATCGTGCTGAAGCCGCGATTCATATCTTCTGTGCAGCAGCGTTTGCTGTAGAGAAGATATGAATAATCCATTTTTTTGTGGTTTTTAGTGTTTAAAATAAAGGTCCATGTCCCCACCCCCCCTCCTTCCCCCTGTGCGCCCCCCCGCTGTTCTGAAAATCTGTTCTGAAAATACTCACCCGCCTCCCTCGTTGGCTGTCACTGCTTCCTGTCCTGGCCGCACCTTCTACTGTATGTGGTCACGTGGGGCCGCTCATTTACAGTAATGAATATGCGGCTCCACCCCTATGGGAGGTAACATAGTAACATAGTAACATAGTTAGTAAGGCCGAAAAAAGACATTTGTCCATCCAGTTCAGCCTATATTCCATCATAATAAATACCCAGATCTACGTCCTTCTACAGAACCTAATAATTGTATGATACAATATTGTTCTGCTCCAGGAAGACATCCAGGCCTCTCTTGAACCCCTCGACTGAGTTTGCCATCACCACCTCCTCAGGCAAGCAATTCCAGATTCTCACTGCCCTAACAGTAAAGAATCCTCTTCTATGTTGGTGGAAAAACCTTCTCTCCTCCAGACGCAAAGAATGCCCCCTTGTGCCCGTCACCTTCCTTGGTATAAACAGATCCTCAGCGAGATATTTGTATTGTCCCCTTATATACTTATACATGGTTATTAGATCGCCCCTCAGTCGTCTTTTTTCTAGACTAAATAATCCTAATTTCGCTAATCTATCTGGGTATTGTAGTTCTCCCATCCCCTTTATTAATTTTGTTGCCCTCCTTTGTACTCTCTCTAGTTCCATTATATCCTTCCTGAGCACCGGTGCCCAAAACTGGACACAGTACTCCATGTGCGGTCTAACTAGGGATTTGTACAGAGGCAGTATAATGCTCTCATCATGTGTATCCAGACCTCTTTTAATGCACCCCATGATCCTGTTTGCCTTGGCAGCTGCTGCCTGGCACTGGCTGCTCCAGGTAAGTTTATCATTAACTAGGATCCCCAAGTCCTTCTCCCTGTCAGATTTACCCAGTGGTTTCCCGTTCAGTGTGTAATGGTGATATTGATTCCCTCTTCCCATGTGTATAACCTTACATTTATCATTGTTAAACCTCATCTGCCACCTTTCAGCCCAAGTTTCCAACTTATCCAGATCCATCTGTAGCAGAATACTATCTTCTCTTGTATTAACTGCTTTACATAGTTTTGTATCATCTGCAAATATCGATATTTTACTGTGTAAACCTTCTACCAGATCATTAATGAATATGTTGAAGAGAACAGGTCCCAATACTGACCCCTGCGGTACCCCACTGGTCACAGCGACCCAGTTAGAGGCTATACCATTTATAACCACCCTCTGCTTTCTATCAATAAGCCAGTTACTAACCCATTTACACACATTTTCCCCCAGACCAAGCATTCTCATTTTGTGTACCAACCTCTTGTGCGGCACGGTATCAAACGCTTTGGAAAAATCGAGATATACCACGTCCAATGACTCACCGTGGTCCAGCCTATAGCTTACCTCTTCATAAAAACTGATTAGATTGGTTTGACAGGAGCGATTTCTCATAAACCCATGCTGATATGGAGTTAAACAGTTATTCTCATTGAGATAATGCAGAATAACATCCTTCAGAAACCCTTCAAATATTTTACCAACAATAGAGGTTAGACTTACTGGCCTATAATTTCCAGGTTCACTTTTAGAGCCCTTTTTGAATATTGGCACCACATTTGCTATGCGCCAGTCCTGCGGAACAGACCCTGTCGCTATAGAGTCACTAAAAATAAGAAATAATGGTTTATCTATTACATTACTTAGTTCTCTTAGTACTCGTGGGTGTATGCCATCCGGACCCGGAGATTTATCTATTTTAATCTTATTTAGCCGGTTTCGCACCTCTTCTTGGGTTAGATTGGTGACCCTTAATATAGGGTTTTCATTGTTTCTTGGGATTTCACCTAGCATTTCATTTTTCACCGTGAATACCGTGGAGAAGAAGGTGTTTAATATGTTAGCTTTTTCCTCGTCATCTACAACCATTCTTTCCTCACTATTTTTTAAGGGGCCTACATTTTCAGTTTTTATTCTTTTACTATTGATATAGTTGAAGAACAGTTTGGGATTAGTTTTACTCTCCTTAGCAATGTGCTTCTCTGTTTCCTTTTTGGCAGCTTTAATTAGTTTTTTAGATAAAGTATTTTTCTCCCTATAGTTTTTTAGAGCTTCAATGGTGCCATCCTGCTTTAGTAGTGCAAATGCATTCTTTTTACTGTTAATTGCCTGTCTTACTTCTTTGTTTAGCCACATTGGGTTTTTCCTATTTCTAGTCCTTTTATTCCCACAAGGTATAAACCGCTTACACTGCCTATTTAGGATGTTCTTAAACATTTTCCATTTATTATCTGTATTCTTATTTCTGAGGATATTGTCCCAGTCTACCAGATTAAGGGCATCTCTAAGCTGGTCAAACTTTGCCTTCCTAAAGTTCAGTGTTTTTGTGACTCCCTGACAAGTCCCCTTAGTGAAAGACAGGTGAAACTGCACAATATTGTGGTCGCTATTTCCTAAATGCCCAACCACCTGCAGATTTGTTATTCTGTCAGGTCTATTAGATAGTATTAGGTCTAAAAGTGCTGCTCCTCTGGTTGGATTCTGCACCAATTGTGAAAGATAATTTTTCTTGGTTATTAGCAGAAACCTGTTGCCTTTATGGGTTTCACAGGTTTCTGTTTCCCAGTTAATATCCGGGTAGTTAAAGTCCCCCATAACCAGGACCTCATTATGGGTTGCAGCTTCATCTATCTGCTTTAGAAGTAGACTTTCCATGCTTTCTGTTATATTTGGGGGTTTGTAACAGACCCCAATGAGAATTTTGTTACCATTTTTCCCTCCATGAATTTCAACCCATATGGACTCGACATCCTCATTCCCTTCGCTAATATCCTCCCTTAAAGTGGACTTTAGACAAGACTTTACATAGAGACAAACCCCTCCTCCTCTCCGATTTTTACGATCCTTTCTAAACAGACTGTAACCCTGTAAGTTAACTGCCCAGTCATAGCTTTCATCTAACCATGTCTCGGTTATTCCCACTATGTCAAAGTTACCTGTAGATATTTCTGCTTCTAGTTCTTCCATCTTGTTTGTCAGGCTTCTGGCGTTTGCGAGCATGCAGTTTAGAGGATTTTGTTTTGTTCCAATCTCCTCACTGTGGATTGTTTTAGAAATGTTCTTACCTCCTTTCTGAGTATGTTTTCCTGGGTCGTCTTTGTTCGAGTCTAATGTTTTTCTTCCCGTCCCCTCTTCTGGATGTTATGAAAGGCAATTCAGTACTACAATGGACATAGCGGTCAGAGCACATACAGTGATCTGACAATAACCCAAAATCATAGAACGAGCTCTGAGACGTGGGAACTCTGCAGACCGCAATCCCTAATCCTCTCCAAACAACACTAGAGGCAGCCGTGGATTGCGCCTAACTCTGCCTATGCAACTCGGCACAGCCTGAGAAACTAACTAGCCTGAAGATAGAAAATAAGCCTACCTTGCCTCAGAGAAATACCCCAAAGGAAAAGGCAGCCCCCCACATATAATGACTGTGAGTTAAGATGAAAAGACAAACGTAGAGATGAAATAGATTCAGCAAAGTGAGGCCCGACTTTCTTAACAGATCGAGGATAGAAAAGGTAACTTTGCGGTCTACACAAAACCCTAAAGAAAACCACGCAAAGGGGGCAAAAAGACCCTCCGTACCGAACTAACGGCACGGAGGTACACCCTTTGCGTCCCAGAGCTTCCAGCAACAAAATAGACAAGCTGGACAGAAAAAATAGCAAACAAATAGCAAAGAAGAACTTAGCTATGCAGAGCAGCAGGCCACAGGAATGATCCAGGGAAAAGCAAGTCCAAAACTGGAACATTGACAGGAAGCCAGGATCAAAGCATTAGGTGGAGTTAAGTAGAGAAGCACCTAACGACCTCACCAGATCACCTGAGGGAGGAAACTCAGAAGCCGCAGTACCACTTCCCTCCACCAACAGAAGCTCACAGAGAGAATCAGCCGAAGTACCACATGTGACCACAGGAGGGAGCTCTGCCACAGAATTCACAACAGTACCCCCCCCTTGAGGAGGGGTCACCGAACCCTTACCAGAGCCCGCAGGCCGACCAGAATGAGCCACATGAAAGGCACGAACAAGATCGGGAGCATGGACATCAGAGGCAAAAACCCAGGAATTATCTTCCTGAGCATAACCCTTCCATTTAACCAGATACTGGAGTTTCCGTCTAGAAACACGAGAATCCAAAATCTTCTCCACAATATACTCCAATTCCCCCTCCACCAAAACCGGGGCAGGAGGATCAACAGATGGAACCATAGGTGCCACGTATCTCCGCAACAATGACCTATGGAATACGTTATGTATGGAAAAAGAATCTGGAAGGGTCAGACGAAAAGACACAGGATTAAGAACCTCAGAAATCCTATATGGACCAATGAAACGAGGTTTAAACTTAGGAGAGGAAACCTTCATAGGAATTTGACGAGAAGATAACCAAACCAGATCCCCAACACGAAGTCGGGGACCCACACGGCGTCTGCGATTAGCGAAACGTTGAGCCTTCTCCTGGGACAAGGTCAAATTGTCCACTACATGAGTCCAAATCTGCTGCAACCTGTCCACCACAGTATCCACACCAGGACAGTCCGAAGACTCAACCTGTCCTGAAGAGAAACGAGGATGGAACCCAGAATTGCAGAAAAATGGCGAAACCAAGGTAGCCGAGCTGGCCCGATTATTAAGGGCGAACTCAGCCAAAGGCAAAAAGGACACCCAGTCATCCTGATCGGCAGAAACAAAGCATCTCAGATATGTTTCCAAGGTCTGATTGGTTCGTTCGGTCTGGCCATTAGTCTGAGGATGGAAAGCCGAGGAAAAAGACAAGTCAATGCCCATCCTACCACAAAAGGCTCGCCAAAACCTTGAAACAAACTGGGAACCTCTGTCAGAAATGATATTCTCTGGAATGCCATGTAAACGAACCACATGCTGGAAGAACAATGGCACCAAATCAGAGGAGGAAGGCAATTTAGACAAGGGTACCAGATGGACCATCTTAGAAAAGCGATCACAGACCACCCAAATGACTGACATCTTTTGAGATACGGGAAGATCAGAAATAAAATCCATAGAGATATGTGTCCAAGGCCTCTTCGGGACCGGCAAGGGCAAAAGCAACCCACTGGCACGAGAACAGCAGGGCTTAGCCCGAGCACAAATCCCACAGGACTGCACAAAAACACGCACATCCCGCGACAGAGACGGCCACCAAAAGGATCTAGCCACTAACTCTCTGGTACCAAAGATTCCAGGATGACCAGCCAACACCGAACAATGAACCTCAGAGATAACTTTATTGGTCCACCTATCAGGGACAAACAGTCTCTCCGCTGGACAACGATCAGGTTTATTAGCCTGAAATTTTTGCAGCACCCGCCGCAAATCAGGGGAGATGGCAGACACAATTACTCCTTCCTTGAGGATACCCGCCGGCTCAGACAAACCCGGAGAGTCGGGCACAAAACTCCTAGACAGAGCATCCGCCTTCACATTTTTAGAGCCCGGAAGGTACGAAATCACAAAGTCAAAACGGGCAAAAAACAGCGACCAACGAGCCTGTCTAGGATTCAACCGCTTAGCAGACTCAAGATAAGTCAAGTTCTTATGATCAGTCAATACCACCATGCGATGCTTAGCTCCTTCAAGCCAATGACGCCACTCCTCGAATGCCCACTTCATGGCCAGCAACTCTCGGTTGCCCACATCATAATTTCGCTCAGCAGGCGAAAACTTCCTGGAAAAAAAAGCGCATGGTTTCATCACTGAGCAATCAGAACCTCTCTGCGACAAAACAGCCCCTGCTCCAATCTCAGAAGCATCAACCTCGACCTGGAACAGAAGAGAAACATCTGGTTGACACAACACAGGGGCAGAAGAAAAACGACGCTTCAAGTCTTGAAAAGCTACCACAGCAGCAGAAGACCAATTGACCAAATCAGCACCCTTCTTGGTCAAATCGGTCAATGGTTTGGCAATACTAGAAAAATTGCAGATGAAGCGACGATAAAAATTAGCAAAGCCCAGGAACTTTTGCAGACTTTTCAGAGATGTCGGCTGAGTCCAATCATGGATGGCTTGGACCTTAACAGGATCCATCTCGATAGTAGAAGGGGAAAAGATGAACCCCAAAAATGAAACCTTCTGCACACCAAAGAGACACTTTGATCCCTTCACAAACAAAGAATTAGCACGCAGGACCTGAAAAACTGTTCTGACCTGCTTCACATGAGACTCCCAATCATCCGAGAAGATCAAAATGTCATCCAAGTACACAATCAGGAATTTATCCAGGTACTCTCGGAAGATGTCATGCATAAAGGACTGAAACACTGATGGAGCATTGGCAAGTCCGAATGGCATCACTAGATACTCAAAATGACCCTGGGGCGTATTAAATGCAGTTTTCCATTCATCTCCTCGCCTGATTCGCACCAGATTATACGCACCACGAAGATCTATCTTGGTGAACCAACTAGCCCCCTTAATCCGAGCAAACAAATCAGATAACAATGGCAAGGGGTACTGAAATTTAACCGTGATCTTATTTAGAAGGCGGTAATCTATACAAGGACTCAGCGAACCATCCTTCTTGGCTACAAAAAAGAACCCTGCTCCTAATGGTGACGATGACGGGCGAATATGCCCCTTCTCCAGGGATTCCTTCACATAACTGCGCATAGCGGCGTGCTCAGGCACGGATAAATTAAACAGTCGACCTTTTGGGAATTTACTACCAGGAATCAAATTGATAGCACAATCACAATCCCTATGCGGAGGTAGGGCATCGGACTTGGGCTCATCAAATACATCCCGGTAATCAGACAAGAACTCTGGAACCTCAGAAGGGGTGGATGATGAAATTGACAGAAATGGAACATCACCATGTACCCCCTGACAACCCCAGCTGGACACCGACATGGATTTCCAATCTAATACTGGATTATGGGCTTAATAACATCAGGATGCCAGTGACCCACATAGTAAATATGTCATGCGTAAATAACGCTAAACAGTGCCCCTAAACAGGGAGCCACAGATAAACCCACTCCATAACGACATGAGAACCGGAGGAAAAACTGAGTATAGCGGGTTAAGAACAAGGTACTTTATTAAATAATAACTCAATCAAATAACACACAATATACAAAAATTAAAAACAAGGACAGGATGTATGGATGATCACCCGCACCATCAACCCCCCATATGTGGATAGATTGATTTTTGGCAGCGAGGGCGCGGGGGCCGCCGACCATGTGCTGTGCTGGCTTCGTTATATTGATGATATTTTTTTCATGTGGGCGGGGACTTCACGGCAGCTCGAGGATTTTATGCTTAGACTGAACACGAATCAATATAACATCAAATTGACTTATCAATATGATCCTGATAGGATCAATTTTTTAGACATCACACTGGAACTCGATAACACTCGGTGTATCCAGACTGATGTCTTTCGAAAACCAACTTCTGTCAACTCTTTGATTCGTGCTGATTCGGCCCACAATCCTGCCACCATCAGAGCTGTCCCGGTCGGACAGTTCCTAAGGATGAGACGGATCTGCTCGACCGATCAGAAATTTTACAACCAAGCGGCAGATTTACAATCCCGCTTTGAGGCACGCGGCTATAGCCGCAGGTGCATCAAGCGTGGATTCAATAGAGCGAGGAAAACTCGGCGCGGCGACCTGCTATATGCAAATAAGAGACACAACAAAGGAGGTGAGAGGGACACCATTAAGTTTATTGGTACCTATAACCATGAATGGTCAAATATTAGGGGCATCTTGAACAAACATTGGTCTATTTTGAAGACCGAGCCCGCCCTGGGGGCCAGTTTGGGTGACTTTCCAGCTATGACCGCCAGAAGGGCACCAAATATTGGCAACTTACTGGTTAGGAGTCATTACATTCCACCCATAAATAACATCTTCGGCACTCGGGGTCCAAACTTAGGTTGTTTTCAATGTGGCCACTGCATGGCATGCGCCAATGTCCAACGCACCTCTACCTTCGAGACCTCTGATGGCCTGAAACAATTTGAAATCAGACCAACATATCACATGTGGCACGAAGAATGTCATCTATTACGCCACATGTGCTTGTCCTAAAATTTATATAGGCCTTACGTCTCGGGAGTTCAGGATCAGGGTGCGTGAGCACGTTCGGGACATTGGCGCGGCCAGGGCGGTGATCGATCCCTCTGGACTGAAGACGATTCCGCGCCACTTCAGGACTTTCCATGATTGTGACGCGGGGTCTCTTCGGGTCAGGGGGATCGAAAGCCTACACTTGGGCATTAGGGGTGGGGACTACAAAAAACTCTTGGCCCAAATGGAGGCAAGCTGGATAGTGCGCCTCAACACAATGGTGCCAAATGGGTTAAATGAGTCGTTAAGCTTTGCATCTTTTCTGTGATTTCCGATTGGGTCATTTTGTCATCCCCATTTTTTCGTGTCATTCTGCTCCCCTGGGATCGTGATATGGGTCTTTGTTTGTCTGTGTTTTTATATTGTTTTTAATTTGTATGTGACTTTCTATATATTTTCAGTAAATTCTTGAGGCACGGACCTAGATATGCCGGTTATGGTTTCAAGTTATCTTACCACTTGGCCGGAACTCCATGCACCAATGTTAACATGCGTTATGCCGGGGCACCACTCATACAGGAAGAGGATATGCTGCTGATCCTATTTTGGAGATGTACTTCGGATCCATATAAATTGCTTGCAGCATTGGACTTTTTCTCTCTCTGTTGTGGTTACTATGTCCTGACCCGATTGTATTCAAGTCTGATATTGGTTGCTGGCTGTGCGCATGCGCGTGGCTTCCGCGGTTTCCTTTCTCGGCTGCGGCGTCTCTCTGGCTGTTCACGCGTGCGCGGTGACGTTCTGTCGCCGCGCGTGCGCGTCTGTGCCTGATGCCGTCGGCCGAGCTAGGACCTGCGGACTGCGGGGCGCATGCGCCATTGACGCCAATAGTATTGGCCGAGTCACAACATGTGATCGACCTTGTGTGATGTCATACGGCTATTAAAGGTCCTTGCTGAGGTACGGCGGCATCCCCTTGAGAAAGCTGTACACCAAAGAGGCGAAACGTACGTTGGGGCACCTGCTAGATTCATTCCGGCACCCTCAGCCCATCCAGCCTTGTTACCTCATTCTAGACCATTGTGGTAAGCGCTGCTCCGCTACATTTTTTATGTTTATGTGAACCACTTGGTTGTTACATGTGCCCATGTTTTGGAGAGTCAGTGCATTGCCCTATAGTATTTTCTGACACATATGGGGGGTTGATGGTGCGGGTGATCATCCATATATCCTGTCCTTGTTTTTAATTTTTGTATATTGTGTGTTATTTGATTGAGTTATTATTTAATAAAGTACCTTGTTCTTAACCCGCTATACTCAGTTTTTCCTCCGGTTCTCATGGATTATGGGCTTGTAGCCATGGCAACCCCAACACGACCACATCATGCAGATTATGCAACACCAGAAAGCGAATAACCTCCTGATGTGCAGGAGCCATGCACATGGTCAGCTGGGTCCAGTATTGAGGCTTATTCTTGGCCAAAGGCGTGGCATCAATTCCTCTCAATGGAATAGGACACTGCAAGGGCTCTAAGAGAAACCCACAACACTTAGCATACTCCAAGTCCATCAAATTCAGGGCAGCGCCTGAATCGACAAATGCCATGACAGAATACGATGACAAAGAGCAGATCAAGGTAACGGACAGAAGAAATTTTGACTGTACCGTACCAATGGTGGCAGACCTAGCGAACCGCTTAGTGCGCTTAGGACAATCAGAGATAGCATGAGTGGAATCACCACAGTAGAAACACAGCCCATTCAGACGTCTGTGTTCTTGCCGTTTAACTCTGGTCAAAGTCCTATCGCACTGCATAGGCTCAGGTTTAAGCTCAGGTAATACCGCCAAATGGTGCACAGATTTACGCTCACGCAAGCGTCGACCGATCTGAATGGCCAAAGACATAGACTCATTCAAACCAGCAGGCATAGGAAATCCCACCATGACATCCTTAAGGGCTTCAGAGAGACCCTTTCTGAACATAGCTGCCAGCGCAGATTCATTCCATTGAGTGAGCACAGACCACTTTCTAAATTTCTGACAACATACCTCTATCTCATCCTGACCCTGACAAAGAGCCAGCAAATTTTTCTCTGCCTGATCCACTGAATTAGGTTCATCGTACAGCAATCCGAGCGCCAGGAAAAACGCATCGATATTACTCAATGCAGGATCTCCTGGCGCAAGAGAAAATGCCCAGTCCTGAGGGTCGCCGCGCAAAAAAGAAATAACAATCAAAACCTGTTGAACTGGATCACCAGAGGAGCGAGGTTTCAAGGCCAGAAATAATTTACAATTATTTTTGAAACTCAGAAACTTAGTTCTATCTCCAAAAAACAAATCAGGAATAGGAATTCTTGGTTCCAACATAGCTTTCTGATCAATAGTGTCTTGAATCTTTTGTACTCTTGCCGAGAGCTGATCCACAAATGAAGACAGACTTCTAATGTCCATCGCTACACCTGTGTACTGAACCACCCAAATGTCTAGGGGAAAAAAAAGGCAAAACACAGTGCAAAGAAAAAAAAATGGTCTCAGAACTTCTTTTTTCCCTCTATTGAGAATCATTAGTACTTTGGGCTTCCTGTACTGTTATGAAAGGCAATTCAGTACTACAATGGACATAGCGGTCAGAGCACATACAGTGATCTGACAATAACCCAAAATCATAGAACGAGCTCTGAGACGTGGGAACTCTGCAGACCGCAATCCCTAATCCTCTCCAAACAACACTAGAGGCAGCCGTGGATTGCGCCTAACTCTGCCTATGCAACTCGGCACAGCCTGAGAAACTAACTAGCCTGAAGATAGAAAATAAGTCTACCTTGCCTCAGAGAAATACCCCAAAAGATAAGGCAGCCCCCCACATATAATGACTGTGAGTTAAGATGAAAAGACAAACGTAGAGATGAAATAGATTCAGCAAAGTGAGGCCCGACTTTCTTAACAGATCGAGGATAGAAAAGGTAACTTTGCGGTCTACACAAAACCCTAAAGAAAACCACGCAAAGGGGGCAAAAAGACCCTCCGTACCGAACTAACGGCACGGAGGTACACCCTTTGCGTCCCAGAGCTTCCAGCAACAAAATAGACAAGCTGGACAGAAAAAATAGCAAACAAATAGCAAAGAAGAACTTAGCTATGCAGAGCAGCAGGCCACAGGAATGATCCAGGGAAAAGCAAGTCCAAAACTGGAACATTGACAGGAAGCCAGGATCAAAGCATTAGGTGGAGTTAAGTAGAGAAGCACCTAACGACCTCACCAGATCACCTGAGGGAGGAAACTCAGAAGCCGCAGTACCACTTCCCTCCACCAACAGAAGCTCACAGAGAGAATCAGCCGAAGTACCACATGTGACCACAGGAGGGAGCTCTGCCACAGAATTCCCAACAGGTGGAGCCGCATATTCATGACTGTAATCGACAGCCCCACGTGACCGCATACAGAAGAATGTGTGGCCAGGACAGGAAGCAGCGACAGCCAACGAGGGAGCCGGGTGAGTATTTTCAGAACAGCGGGGGGGGGGGGGGGGGGGTTCGCACAGGGGGTGGGGACATGGACCTTTATTTTAAACATGAAAAACCACAAAAAAAATGGATTATTCATATCTTCTCTACAACAAACGCTGCTGCACAGAAGATATGAATCGCGGCTTCAGCACCATGTGGGGGGGGAACAGCGCTTACTGGAGCGCTGTCTCCTGCACAGCACACGGACAAAGAAAAAATGGCCGACTGTAGGGCTGCGTTCCTTCGAAACGCGTCGGCTGTTTGCTTGGTCCCAGTGTTGCTCCATGCTTTTTGTGACGTCACACAGTGAGCGCTCCCGTCGGCCATTTTTTCTTCTCCTTCACTGTCTCCAGGGACGCCACCGGCCGGGGCGTTCCTGGTTTCCACGCCGACTCACCGCCTTCCTGTTTGGCTGCAGCCACCTGGCGCTGGTCTCCTCGCCCAGTACTTGTTCCTCAGGATCAGCGTCTCATGTGCCGGACTCTTTTTCTGGGCGCTCGGATCCTTGGTACCTTTGGCACTACGTCTAACATCAGACTTCGGTGAGTCAGACTCTTATTGGTTAATACCAACACCTCTGGTACCATGTTGTGCTCAGCATAGCATTTATCACAGTGCACTTATCCTTCCATTTTTATTTATTTATTTTTTCTTTTCCATTATATACAGCTGGGACTCAGCGGGGAGTTAATTAATAGGGGTAACTTTGGTATACTCCACCTGTTGGTATATTGATTCCTCAACACAGAATTCCCTTTAGCGTGGTATCATCCTGTTTTACTAATATTGTGTACTTACATTGACAGCCTTGGCATCTGGCTGTTTTGATACCAGCAGCAAAGGGTATCTTTTCTATTGGTAGTGCTGGTGTTTTTCTTTGTTATATAGCCTTATAATATATTTGCTGGTTTTTGATTGGACCACGGCCGATCCCCCAATGAATATATTATTTTCCTCTGAACACTCTTTGCCTAAAGCTTCTCACAGATAGTGTCAGGCTGTAATTGACATCTCTCTTCAAAAGAGCTAGAAGCTGTGAAATGTTTCCCCTTTTTCCTGGTTCCCTTCAAGACCCCCTGGCGAGATTGGAGACAATAGACTGCTTGCTCAGGATACCATACGTTGTGACCCCCTGTGAGACCTGCAGTTTCCGGACAGATATTAATTTACTGCTAGTCACCCATATATACATTTACATATTTCACTACAACAATCTACCTGAAAGATTTCATCCATTATAAGTTTATGCTTAAAACATACAACACTGACCGTCACCTCTCCAAGTAAACCTATTTCAACACCTTCATCACCTCACTATCTAATATCTTGAAACATCTCTTTGACACTTTTCATTCCCTACTCAACCCAAGAGTGCAGGCCCCAACCACAGATCTCCGTGCTGACGATCTGGACAATTACTTCAAAGAAAAAATTGACCATATCAGACAGGAAATTTTCTCCCAATCCCCTCATACCATGCACTGAACTCCCTCCCCCACTGCATCTAGCTCAGTCTCTGATTTTGAACCAGTCACAGAAGACGTAATCAGGCTCCTTGCATCTACTCGCCCTACTACTTGCACCAGTGACCCCATTCTGTCACATCTCCTCCAGTCCCTTTCCCCTGCTGTCACCACTCACCTAACAAAAATATTCAACCTTTCTCTCTTCTGGTATCTTTCCCTCCTCATTTAAGCATACCATCATACATGCATTACTTTAAAAACCATCCCTTGACCAAAACTGTCCTGCTAACTATAGACCTGTCTCTAATCTTCCCTTCATCTCTAAACTCCTGGAACGCCTGGTCTTATCTGCTATCTCTCAGATAACTCTCTTCTCGACCCTCTTCAAGCCGGTTTCTGCTCTTTACACTCTACTGAAACTGCTCTCACTAATGTCTCTAATGATCCAACAGCTAAATCTTATGGTCACTACTCCATGCTAATTCTCTTGGATCTCTCTGCAGCTTTTGACACTGGATCATCAGCTCCTCCTCACTATGCTCCGCTCCATCGGCCTCAAGGACAATGTTCTCTCCTGGTTCTCCTCCTCTCTCTCTGACCACTCCTTCACTGTATGTTTTGATGCCTCCTCCTCCTCTCATCTTCCCCTTACTGTTGGGGTTCCTCAAGGATCAGTCCTAGGCCCCCTCCTCTTCTCTTTGTATACTGCCCCTATTGGACAAACAATCAGTAGATTTGGTTTCCAGTACCATCTCTATGCTGATGACACTCATGAGAACCTCCTGACATCATGCCTGCCTTTTAAGAAAACACCAGTGATTGTCTTACCGCTGTCTCTAACATCATGTCCTCCCTCTATCTGAAACTAAACCTGTCAAAAACTGAACTTCTTATGTTTCCTCCCCCTACTAACCTAAATATGCCCTACATTGCCATTTCCGTGTGTGGTTCCACCATTACTCCCCAGCAACATGCCCGCTGTCTTGGGATCATACTTGATTTAGAGCTTTCATTCACCCCCCCAGATCCGATCACTGGCTCGCTCTTGTTATCTGCACCTCAAAAACATTTCTGCCGTAGAATTCAACCCTTTCTTACTTTCGACTCTGCAAAAACTCTAACTGTTTCTCTTATTCATTCTTGTCTGGACTATTGTAAGACTCTACTGATCGGTCTCCCTCTTACCATACTCTCCCCTCTCCAATCTGTCTTGAATGCTGCAGCCAGGATCATATTCCTCACCGACCGTTACACCGATGCCTCTACCTTCTGCCAGTCATTACACTGGTTACCCATCCACTCCAGAATCCAGTATAAACTTATTACCCTCACCCACAAAGCAATCCATGGATCAGCACCACCCTACATCTCCTCCCTCATCTCAGTCTACCACCCTACCTGTGCCCTCTATTCTGCTAATGACCTGAGGTTAGCATTCCCAATAATCAGAACCTCCCAGTCCCGTCTCCAAGACTTTTCACGTGCTGCGCCAATTTTTTGGAAAGCACTACCCAGGCTAATTCTATTAATCCTCAATACCCACAGTTTTAAGCGTGCCCTAAAAATGCATTTTTTTCAGACTGGCCTACCGTCTCAATGCATTAACCTAACTATTCCTGTGTTGCCCATTCAAAATTTTTACTATAACCAGGTTCCTTGTATCATGTTCTCATACTACTACTTAATGCATGTAATAACCCTCTGTGTCTGTACTGTTACATATTTAGGCTGATAACCGGTTCATGCAGCATTACATGAACACCCGATTCTTACACTATGGATGGTCCGAACAATGAAAGCAATTGTTACCATTTACCTTTCGTGTCTCCCATTTTTCCTCATAGAGTGTAAGCTTGCGACCAGGGCCCTCATTACTTTTGGGATCTGTTTTTGATCTACAGTATGTGTTTATTGTCATGCTGTAATGTCTATTGTCTTTACAAGTCCCCTCTAAAATGTAAAGTGCTGCGGAATATGTTGGCATTATAGAAATAAAATTATTACTATTATTATTATTATTATTATTAACAAAGTGGTCTGAGAAAGAGCAGGATGGGGCCATGACAAGCCCTCTCAAATTAATGACGAGTGGCAGCATTCTTTATGCTGTAAATATTACTCCAGTAGCTCTGCAGCACTGGGGTCCTGGGGTAAAATCCCACCAAGTACAACATCTGCAAGGAGTTTGCATGTTCTCCCCATGTTTGTGTGGGTATTCCTCTGGGTTCTCCAGTTTCCTCCTATACTCCAAAGACATATTAATAGGGGATTTAGATTGTGAGTCCCATTAGGGACAGTGATGATAATGTCTGTAAACCACTGTGGAATATGATGGCTGTATATAAGTAAGCAAAACACAATTTTCTAGTGTTAATTAAAACTACCATCCTTTGGATATTCCTTTTTCTTACTTGTTATGGCACCCATGTTGTCCTGTCCCTGTCAGAAAGTACTTTTAAGGCTATTTTACTGTTTGTGTTGGTAAATTCCTTTGTTCTGCTCCAGATCAAAGCTGGATCCATCACATGATGGACATCAACTGCACCTAACAGACCCCATTGACTATAAAAGAATCCATCAAGTTTCTGTCATGGTGTACGTCATTTTGTGGTAAATGTGATTAAATCTGCAGTGGACACACTGAACAAAGCAGATTCTCTTGTACATGGTGGACAGAAGTCATTTGGATGTTTTGGGTTTTCATTATGATTTAAAAAGAGAAAACACAGTAGTTTGATAATAAATGGCTTCACCCATCCACTAACCATGAGTGGAGAAAGTTTTGGCGTTATCATTCATATTCTCTGAAAAAAGGCCAAGAAAGCAAAAATTCTGTCGGGGTATGTAAACTTGCTTTTAGCACAACTGTATATTTCCTGGATCATCCTTTTAGGAATGATGCTGAGCTGCAAATCCAGACTCTATAGGTAAGAGATCCATAAGGACCCTGCAGTCGGTAGTAAAAGTGTCAGTTTCCTGGACCCATATGACTGCAACTTATGAGGAGGATCAGGAATCAAGTTAACTGCAATCAAAACCTGAATTTTGAGACTTAATATTTTATGATTTGTGCTGTAAAAACTCCATACAAAAGTTTGTAAAAGAATTGATACTTATTCCAAGCTGTACTGTCAGGTATATGGAACATCGTAATGTGCCTCCATGGGCAGGGAATATGATTTCATAGCAAAAATAAAAATATTGATATTTACGAAGTAAACCTACGGTAGGTATTTTCTATAGTAGTTGGAAATTCTGAGAAAATATGTAAACATCCAAGCCAGACAATAGAAGCAGATGTCTGCACACCTTACAAATACAACTAATTTTGAAATAAACATATATACTTCAAGTAACAATGTCCTTGGGACATAATTTAACATATTCCCAGAGGCCTTCAAACTAGTGTAACGTTAAGACAGATGCTGTGAGATTTGCCACATTTTTATGTCCCAAATGAATAGATAAATCATTACAAATCAACAATGTGTTAGTGACAGGCTGTTCCTAATGCTAAGGCTTTGTTGCCTTCTGCAGAGAATCCCCAGCTTATGGCGCAGGAGCCTCACAATCTCTGTACATATGTAGCACATGACGTTCAAAGTCTCGGTAAACCTATTACAATAGTCAAATAACTGAAAGTTTTACTCGCATCACTAGAGGACAATGCACTGAAAGTTAAGATGCTAAAACTACATGAATATTAAATATGAATAATGTTTCTAAATCTGAATAAATAATATACATGTATGCGTGTACCCAATTATCAATGTTACAATGATTGGGGATCTTTTGCTACTATAGCATCATTATTATCTGCCTTATTTTTGTTTTCCAGTCTATTCCTACATACAATATATGCAAGAATGTTGGTAATCCAGATTTCTGAGAATTCTCAGAACTGTAGGTGTAAATATTAAATGAAATAATTGTTATTAAAGGGAACCTGTCATGTCCCCAAATGCTGTTAACCTGCAGATATGGGGTTAATATATAGGTTGATAGAGTTCTAAATCTGCTCGGCCGCCACATTAAAAGCCTGGCTACTGTGGAGGAAATGCACTTTATTCTTCCCGGACAGCCTCTGGCCTTCAGTCATAGAGGCATGCCTATGTGGCTTCAGTCACTGCTTGGTATACAGTGAAACCAAAGAAGTGAGCAGGAACAAAACTTGAAATACAACCACTAAGTAGGTGCACGTCAATGTGGCCACTCAGCAGACAAAACCCAAGGTAAAAACAAAATGAGCATATATATACCTTGTAGGAAGTAAATACTGGATCATAGGACCATCCCAACTGGGAACGCCTTGTCGCGGTGGGATGGCTCTTACCCTTTTTGATCAAATTAATGTTAGCTAAGTGACCTATGTCATTTAGATCCCAACAAAAAGCGGACTTATATCTCCTTAGCCGCAAGAAGAGACCCATATATAAAACCACATTTATTTATTTCCAAAATTAAAATCCACAAGACAGAAAAACATATCACATAAACAGAGTGTGTAGGAAGGACACGATATATAATGTTTTTGTATACACATCTAGCAGTAATCAGTAGTATTTTTTCTTCAGGGTAAAATCATATCTTTATATTATTTAAGCATATATATGTAATATCCACTTATATCTACAGCCCATTTAAGAAAAACTTTTTATGTATTGCATATACCAATACCGGTAATTTTAATCCTAGTTATTATATTATCACATTTTCTCATATTAAGTGTATATGCAGCTATAAAAAATCGCTCATAGTAACCTGTTAGGAGTCGAGTTTCATCTGCTGCACAGGGGGAATCTCGATCCGTCTCCGCTGCGGTCTCCCATTCTCCTCCAGCCGCAGTGGAGTCTGCTCAGCAGGGACGTCGGTCCCAGCGTCTTGCTCGCTCTCACTCTGTACAGAGAGTCACTGCTGCTTCTTCAGCTCCTGCCATTAAAGTCAGTGCTGGTCAGCGGCGAGCGGACTTCCCTGGGACTAAGTCCTTGTTTGCGCACACTGAGCATGCCCAGAGCAAGATCTCCCGTTGGAGATCGAGGGTCATGTGCTCTGGCTCTGCAGCGCATTCCATTGGTCCTCTTGGCAGGCCCTGGAAGGGCAAAGTTTCTGTGGCCACTTCCTGTCCTGCAATTATATAAACTGCGCATGACCGCACGGCCATGCGCTAGTGTACAATTGAATACGTGTGTTTGTTGTGAGTGCAAGTCGTTCATTAAATACCCCTACCCTATTGTATGACTGTTCGCGTATGGAGTATGGCTGCTATCTAGCGCCCGACTAATCACTCAACGTGTCACACACGTATCAGCGTCTATTGCTGTGACCGCCAGTGCGGCGCCACGCGCCAGTAGTGCGCTTCCTGACCCACGTCTGGGTGCTTAGTGGTGCCTGCCAGCACGGCACAGTTCGCACTTCGGTGCTCTAATTATAAAAGTTGCCTAACACACCCTGTTGCGGTGTTGTGTCAGCAAGTGGTCTAATCGGACTTCAATCCTAGTTGGGGTTAAGTTCGCTGACTGCTTGCTCGCCATCTATGTGCGGTACCGCGATCCTGTGACGCAACAGGATCGCTTCCTTCACGTTGGGTGAAGTTTAACCCACGCGAGTATACTTATGAGTACCGCCATATAGTCCATCATTAATCAGCAGCAGGTTCCATCTCTGCACGGTGGACCCCGGGCTACGAACGCACCGTACACTATCAGTCTTATTATTTGGTGCGTTCCACTAGCCCTAACATTACACTAGCGCCAGGGTCTGGCTAGTGATGACGGACAAACAGCAATCCCTGCGGTATATACAGCAGCTGGAGGGTAGGTTGGCGGCTCTCGAGAGCGCAACCTCAGCTGTGGATGTTACCGCAGTTGCTGTACAGGCTGCCAGCGTGGCTGCAGCAACTTTGTCCATTGCCACCCCTGTTCCGACATTTTCTCGCCTCCCGCTACCAGAAAAATTTTCTGGTAATAGCAAATTTTGTAGGGGATTCGTGAGTCAGTGCTCTATTCATCTCGATCTTCTGGCTGCACGTTTTCCCACAGAGCGGGCTAAGGTGGGATTTATTGTGTCTCTATTGTCGGACAGGGAATGGGCTACGCCGCTGTGGGAGCGTGGTGATCATGTGGTGCAGAGTGCTCCTCTGTTTTTGAGCACTTTAAAACAGGTCTTTTTAGGACCTCAAGTCACCCATGACAATGCGCTCCAACTGCTGGCATTAACTCAGGGTGAGTCCTTGGTCAGTCATTTTGCCGTCCAATTCCGCACTTTAGCATCTGAGCTGGAATGGTCGGATAAAGCTCTTATCCCCATATTTTGGAGGGGCTTGGCTGACCATGTAAAGGACGCTCTGGCCACTAGGGAGATTCCTGCCACACTGGAGGAGTTAATAACAGTCTCCACTCGAATTGACCTCCGTTTTAACGAGCGGAGGTTAGAGCGAGCCCAGTGTAGGCAGAGGTTTCGGCTGGCTCCTACTTTCGCCAAACCTCTGGAATCTCCGGTCCTGGTTCCTGAGTCACATGAGGCCAGGGAAGTGTCACAAGCGGGACCTAAGTCCCGGACCGCTTGTGCACTCAGGGTCTGTCATGTTTGCCAGCAGTCTGGACATTTAGCCACCAGATGTCCTCAGCGGTCGAGGAAACGTCAGCGTCTAGTGGTCGCAGGTGGAGGTAACTAGACACGGCGACGTTTGCCTCTAAATTGTCCTTTAAGGGGACAATTACTATAGGCTCATTCTCCCACTCGGTAGAGCTCTGCATGGATTCTGGGGCGGAGGGCAATTTTATGTCTTCTGCCTTCGCCCAACGCCACGCAATACCTCTGGTTATGCTAGCTCAACCTGTAACGGTACGAGTGGTGAATGGGTCGACTCTGCCCTCACAGTCGCCATCTCATCAGGAGATTATTTCTCTGCTCGTCATTCCAGAGGGAATTGATGAAGTCCTGTTGGGAATACCTTGGCTACGGTACCACTCTCCTCATATCGAGTGGTCCTCAGGCAGAATTCTGGGATGGGGTGAATCTTGTGGGGGTAGGTGTCAGAGGGAGTGCGTTCAGGTAGCTACAACTGAGGTACCCGCAGATCTTTCCTCTCTCCCCAAGCAGTATTGGTCGTATGCAGACGTATTCTCCAAAAAGGCGGCGGAGACCCTTCCGCCCCATCGCCCCTATGACTGTCCTATTGACCTCTTGCCTGGTGCTGAGCCTCCCCGGGGTCGAGTCTATCCGCTATCTCTCCCGGAGACAGAGGCAATGTCACAGTACATCCAGGAAAATCTGGCAAGAGGGTTCATCAGGAAGTCAGTGTCACCTGCTGGGGCAGGGTTCTTCTTCGTGCAGAAGAAGAATGGGGAATTGTGTCCATGCATAGACTACAGGGGTCTTAACGCCATCACCGTTAAGAATAAATACCCTTTGCCTTTGATATCTGAACTGTTCGATAGGCTTCGGGGAGCAAGGGTATTTACTAAATTATATCTGCGGGGTGCTTACAACCTGATTCGCATCCGTGAGGGGGACGAATGGAAGACGGCTTTTAACACCAGGGATGGGCACTATGAATATCTGGTGATGCCCTTTGGGCTCTTTAATGCCCCAGCCGTTTTCCAAGACTTTGTGAACGATATCTTCCGGGATATGCTTTCCACCTCGGTCGTAGTCTATCTGGATGATATTCTCATCTACTCTCCAGATATTGACTCCCACCGGAGAGATGTTTGCAAAGTCTTCGACCTCCTACGGGCAAACTCCCTCTATGCCAAGTTGGAGAAGTGTATGTTTGAGCAGGAGTCCTTACCTTTCCTAGGCTACATCATCTCAGCCCAGGGATTGGCTATGGATCCTGCCAAACTACAGGCTGTGATGGACTGGCAGGAACCCCATTCTCTTAAAGCGGTGCAGCGCTTTATGGGGTTCATCAATTATTATCGCCAGTTCATCCCGCATTTCTCAACTTTGGTAGCTCCCTTGGTTGCCCTCACCAAGAAGGGAGCGAATCCCAAATTGTGGTCTGAGGAGGTCTCCAAGGCTTTTATCTCTATAAAGTCACACTTCGCTAGCGCTCCCATTCTTCATCGCCCCGATGTTGATAAGCCATTTATCATGGAGGTGGATGCCTCTTCTGTTGGTGCTGGAGCAGTCCTCTTTCAAAAGGATGCTCAAGGTCGGAAGCATCCTTGCTTCTTTTTCTCCAAGACCTTCGCACCAGCAGAGAGGAATTATTCCATCGGGGACAGGGAGTTGCTAGCCATGAAGTTGGCTTTCTCGGAGTGGAGACATCTCTTGGAGGGAGCACGTTTTCCCTTCCAAGTCTTCACAGATCACAAAAATTTGGTGTATCTGCAGACAGCTCAGCGGTTGAATTCTCGCCAGGCCAGATGGTCCTTGTTCTTCTCCCGGTTTCATTTCACCCTCCATTTTCTTTCTGGGGAGAAGAACATTCGGGCCGACGCTCTCTCTCGCTCCGTTGTGTCATCTGCGGAGGAGGAGGAGGAGCCTCGGCTTATTGTCCCTACCGAGAGTTTGAGAACCGTGGCCCCGGTTTCGCTGGAGTCTGTGCCCCCGGGCAAGACTTTTGTTCCATCTAGTTTGCGACCGGAGGTTCTCTCTTGGGCGCACTCGTCCAGGGTGGGTGGACATTTTGGTACTAAAAGGACATCAGAGTTACTGGCGAGGACATACTGGTGGCCGCATATGGCTCGTGATGTCGCGGAGTACGTTCGGGCGTGTGTCTCTTGCGCCAGGAACAAGACTCCTCGGCAACGGCCAGCTGGGTTGCTTTATCCTCTGCCCGTGGCTGACAGGCCCTGGGAGATGGTCGGGATGGACTTTGTGGTTGGCTTACCCAAGTCTCGTAATTGCACCATTATCTGGGTGATCACCGATCATTTTTCCAAAATGGTGCATTTGGTGCCTCTTCCACGGCTACCATCTGCACGGGCGTTGGCTGTCTTGTTTATCAAGCATATCTTTCGCTTACACGGTATGCCAGACAAAATTGTTAGTGACCGGGGTCCCCAGTTTGCGTCTCGATTCTGGAGGGAGCTATGTCGTCTACTCAGTATTGAGTTAAATCTCTCTTCGGCATATCATCCCGAGACGAATGGGTTGGTAGAAAGGGCCAACCAGACCTTGGTCACATATCTGCGACATTTTGTTTCTGCCAGACAGGATGACTGGGCATCCTTGCTACCGTGGGCAGAGTTTGCACTTAACAATGCCGTAGCCGACTCTACCGGTCAGACTCCATTCCTCTTAAATTACGGCCAGCATCCGCGTGTTCCTGTGCCCATGCCTGTGTCTTCCGCTGATCCCAGGGTGGCAGACTGGGCTGTGGAGGCACGGGACATTTGGGATCGCACGCAGGATGCCATTCAGGCCTCCAAGGAGAGAATGAGGTCCTCCGCCGATGTTCATCGGCGCCCCGCTCCGACTTTTGCCCCTGGCGACTTGGTGTGGCTCTCCGCCCGTAACATCAGGCTGCGAGTTGAGTCCACTAAGTTTGCTCCTCGCTACTTGGGTCCCTTCAAGGTTCTCGAACAGGTTAATCCTGTGGTCTACCGCCTGGCTCTTCCTCCACGCTTGGGTATCACCGACACCTTTCATGTGTCCCTCTTGAAACCCGTATACATGTCCCGGTTTTCCGAGTCATCTGCCGGGACATCGGGTTCGTCTACGGACGATTACGAGGTGAACGCTATTTTGGGGTGCAAGGTGGTACGCGGCAAAAAGTTTTATTTGGTGGATTGGAAGGGTTATGGTCCAGAGGACAGGTCTTGGGAGCCTCTTGAAAACATTCGGGCCCCACAGCTCATTGCTGCCTTCGAGCGTAGCGAGGCCCAAGGAGGGGGGGGCCCTAGGAGGGGGAGTAATGTTAGGATTCGAGTTTCCTCTGCTGCACAGGGGGAATCTCGATCCGTCTCCGCTGCGGTCTCCCATTCTCCTCCAGCCGCAGTGGAGTCTGCTCAGCAGGGACGTCGCTCCCAGTGTCTTGCTCGCTCTCACTCTGTACAGAGAGTTACTGCTGCTTCTTCAGCTCCTGCCATTAAAGTCAGTGCTGGTCAGCGGCGAGCGGACTTCCCTGGGACTAAGTCCTTGTTTGCGCACACTGAGCATGCCCAGAGCAAGATCTCCCGTTGGAGATCGAGGGTCATGTGCTCTGGCTCTGCAGCGCATTCCATTGGTCCTCTTGGCAGGCCCTGGAAGGGCAAAGTTTCTGTGGCCACTTCCTGTCCTGCAATTATATAAACTGCGCATGACCGCACGGCCATGCGCTAGTGTACAATTGAATACGTGTGTTTGTTGTGAGTGCAAGTCGTTCATTAAATACCCCTACCCTATTGTATGACTGTTCGCGTATGGAGTATGGCTGCTATCTAGCACCCGACTAATCACTCAACGTGTCACACACGTATCAGCGTCTATTGCTGTGACCGCCAGTGCGGCGCCACGCGCCAGTAGTGCGCTTCCTGACCCACGTCTGGGTGCTTAGTGGTGCCTGCCAGCACGGCACAGTTCGCACTTCGGTGCTCTAATTATAAGAGTTGCCTAACACACCCTGTTGCGGTGTTGTGTCAGCAAGTGGTCTAATCGGACTTCAATCCTAGTTGGGGTTTTAGTTCGCTGACTGCTTGCTCGCCATCTATGTGCGGTACCGCGATCCTGTGACGCAACAGGATCGCTTCCTTCACGTTGGGTGAAGTTTAACCCACGCGAGTATACTTATGAGTACCGCCATATAGTCCGTTATTACTCAGCAGCAGGTTCCATCTCTGCACGGTGGACCCCGGGCTACGAACGCACCGTACACTATCAGTCTTATTATTTGGTGCGTTCCGCTAGCCCTAACAGTAACCAATCGCTGCAATATACGTGCTATTAAGGGTTCTATATGGGATATATTAATCACATGCAGAGTTTAAATTACCTGAGACAAATGGTGATCCGAGGGGCCAGATAAGGTGCGAGGTGCCTGCTATACGTGCCTTCTTAGTGCGCCCCGACGCGCGTTTCGCCCTAGCTTCTTCCGGGGGCGTGTCATAGTGAGAGACGGATGGCTTTTTATATTAGTCAGGGCCAATCGGGAAGTGCGACGTAAGTGCCAAAATACACATGGGGGATCGTCATAGGGATGTGCCGGCTATAGCGACGCATGCTGCTTCTGTTCCGCTCTGTGTAGTTAACGTTACTTCTGCGCAAGCGCTCAGTGGAACGCAAGCTGGAATGCAAGTGTTCCTACATACGAGCGCTGACAGAAGTGTATCAGAGCTAGAGCGTACTGCGCATGCGTTCAGCACGGCAACAAAAAACTCCTATCTCAGCTATATTTAATACCCAAATATTTAGTGCATAATGTGAGATCTCCTTCAGACTATTGGTATAGGTGAAGATTAATTAAAATACCGCATATAAAGTGCAAAGTGCTGTTAAGTGTGAATTTATTGAAAATGTGATACATAAATTTATTTGTTGATAATAAAAATGAATACAATAATAATGCTAACTGTATATTAATATAAAAACTAATCCATTAATACATAAAGTGCAAGGTGCCAAAGTGCCTAAGGGGAATATAAATACATTAACACATAAATATGCAAAAGCCTAAAAAACAAATCTCAGCACATATAAGTATAATTAAGAAAACACTAAATAGATTAATACATCAAAATTTCAGTTATCCCCAGCTGTATCCGATTTCATAAATATCATAGTCATCTAATATTATATCCTTCAAAACAGCAAAAACAAGCCAATAAGCTGTTGGGAGACCCAAAATGTTATCGTAAACTATGTTATAATCCCATTTCTTCTTTTCAGGCCGAGCTGATTGACATACTGGAGAGAGCTTTTGATCAGAATATCATTTCCAAAATGTTTGTGGACAAGATAAAAAATTTCAAACCAAAAGTGCTCAACTTCTATTTAATACCTAAACTGCATAAAGATCCTCTGGATCCCCCTGGACGACCCATCGTCTCAGGTAACGGAGGGTTATGTGAATTAATTTCAAACATTATTGATCATTTTCTAAGACCTTTGGTCATTTCCCTTCCTTCGTATATTAGAGACACCACGTCGGCACTACAACGTCTAGATCAGATATGTGTGGATGACCATATGGTCAATTGTTACAGCCGACGTGGAGTCCCTATATACCTCAATCAAACATTTGGATGGATTGAATGCAGTCAGACAGTTTCTTCTTTCCAGCAATTTGGAGGCCCCCCTTGCCGAACTCATTCTGATTTTATTGGAATTTTTGTTACATCATAACGTTTTTACCTTTAATTCTAATTTTTTCTTACAGTTACAGGGTACGGCAATGGGGGCCACCTGTGCCCCAGCTAACGCAAATTTATTTTTGGGGGCATGGGAGAGAGAAATTTTTCAAGATGGCCTCATCCAGGAGATGAACTATGTTCATAACTGGATGAGGTACATCGATGATGTTCTATTTTTCTGGGAAGGTGATGAAGAAGGACTAAATAGCCTCATGTCCAAATTTAATGACAATAAATTAAATATTAAACTGACTTTTGTCTTTGGCAGACAAATCGATTTTTTTTGGACATAAAAATCGACATTGATCAGGGAGGTAGAATCCAAACGGATGTTCATCGAAAACCAACGGCTACAAACTCCTTACCGAAAGCAGATTCATCTCAACTAAAATCTACCATACAAGGAATCCCAGTTGGTCAGTTCCTGCGAATCAAAAGAATCTGTTCGAATAATGAGAACTTCGAGAGGCAGTCAGAAGACCTGACAGCAAAATTTATTCAAAGAGGTTATAGTAAAAGATCAATAAAAAGAGGATACTCAAGAGCCAAAAAGACAACACGTGACCAACTATTATATGGCTCATCTGAGAAGAAAAAAGATATGGAACAGGTACGCTTTATATCCACCTATAGCAATGACTGGCAGGAATTGACCCAAATAATACAAAAGCACTGGGGAGTACTTATGATGGATCCTATCCTAAAAAAAGAATTACCTCCACGACCTTCCTTCGTGGCCAAAAGAGCGGCAAACCTTAAGGACATTTTAGTGCATAGCCATTACAAACCAATCAAAACAGATTTCAAGAAAAAGGAGAGTAAAAATCGGGTTGGCTTCTTTCCATGCGGGCTATGTAAGGGTTATTTAAACCATGTTAAAACCAGTACCTTTACTAACCATGACGGATCACGAGTCTTTGACATAAGGATATATTTAAATTGTACCTCCAAAGGTGTCATCTATCAGGCCTTATGCACTTGCGGCAAAATCTATGTTGGTCTGACGACCAGGGAATTGAGAATTAGAACACGTGAACACGTCAGAGACATAGAAAAAGCCAGAGGAGTGGAGGATTATAATGCCTTGAAGTCTTTACCAAGGCATTTTAAGAAGCATCATGGGTGTCAAAGCAAAGATTTGACTGTGAAAGGGATTGACCAGGTGGATTTAGGGATAAGAGGAGGAGATTTGGGTCGCGCACTAGCGCAATTGGAGAGCAAGTGGATTTATCGCGTGGGATCGATGAGTCCACAGGGTCTCAATGAGAGTTTGGGATTTCCAGCATTTCTTTGATAGACATATATATATATTCTACTTTGATTTAGAGGTGTCCTTTTTAGTTTAGTGAGGTCATTCACTTTTTATTGACATTTTATATGTGTTTCGTTGTCTATTTGTCTTTTACTAATATGTTTTTCTATTTAGTAGATGGCTTTGGATATATTTTTGGGCCATTCGGTGCTGCTTTTTTCATGGTGATGATACTGGGACCTATAATACGTTATCTGCAGTTTTTCCAGGAACAGTATGGGGAATCGGATGGAAGACATGGACTATTTATGCCTCCCCATATATTTGTTATTAATTTTTTGTCGGTGTTTATAAACATATGGACAGTGTCAAGGGAAAGCAATTATATCGTAAAATCGATGTTAAATATATAATATGGTTGGAGATATGATGATTGTTGTTTTTCCATCTGCTTTTTTCTCCCTGCTCCTTTCCCATACCTTCCCCCCTTCCCCCCCCCCCTCTCCTCCCTTCTCCCCCTTAACTCCCTTTCCCTCCCCCCCCCCCCCCTCGCCTTGGGATAAAATAGTAATTGCTGTTTTGAAGGATATAATATTAGATGACTATGATATTTATGAAATCGGATACAGCTGGGGATAACTGAAATTTTGATGTATTAATCTATTTAGTGTTTTCTTAATTATACTTATATGTGCTGAGATTTGTTTTTTAGGCTTTTGTATATTTATGTGTTAATGTATTTATATTCCCCTTAGGCACTTTGGCACCTTGCACTTTATGTATTAATGGATTAGTTTTTATATTAATATACAGTTAGCATTATTATTGTATTCATTTTTATTATCAACAAATAAATTTATGTATCACATTTTCAATAAATTCACACTTAACAGCACTTTGCACTTTATATGCGGTATTTTAATTAATCTTCACCTATACCAATAGTCTGAAGGAGATCTCACATTATGCACTAAATATTTGGGTATTAAATATAGCTGAGATAGGAGTTTTTTGTTGCCGTGCTGAACGCATGCGCAGTACGCACTAGCTCTGATACACTTCTGTCAGCGCTCGTATGTAGGAACACTTGCATTCCAGTTTGCGTTCCACTGAGCGCTTGCGCAGAAGTAACCTTAACTACACAGAGCGGAACAGAAGCAGCATGCGTCGCTATAGCCGGCACATCCCCATGACGATCCCCCATGTGTATTTTGGCACTTACATCGCACTTCCCGATTGGCCCTGACTAATATAAAAAGCCATCCGTCTCTCACTATAACACGCCCCCGGAAGAAGCTAGGGCGAAACGTTGGTTGGGGCGCACTAAGAAGGCACGTATAGCAGGCACCTCGCATCTTATCTGGCCCCTCGGATCACCATTTGTCTCAGGTAATTTAAACTCTGCATGTGATTAATATATCCAATATAGAACCCTTAATAGCACGTATATTGCAGCGGTTGGTTACTATGAGCGATTTTTTTATAGCTGCATATACACTTAATATGAGAAAATGTGATAATATAATAACTGGGATTAAAATTACCGGTATTGGTATATGCAATACATAAAAAGTTTTTCTTAAATGGGCTGTAGATATAAGTGGATATTACATATATATGCTTAAATAATATAAAGATATGATTTTACCCTGAAGAAAAAATACTACTGATTACTGCTAGATGTGTATACAAAAACATTATATATTGTGTCCTTCCTACACACTCTGTTTATGTGATATGTTTTTCTGTCTTGTGGATTTTAATTTTGGAAATAAATAAATCTGGTTTTATATATGGGTCTCTTCTTGCGGCTAAGGAGATATAAGTCCGCTTTTTGTTGGGTACTAATGGTTTGGAAGTGCCATAGAATTGAATTGTAATGAGACATAGAGGTTCCTTTGACTATGTCATTTAGATGTAGTTTTGTTATTTACTTACTACAGGGTATATGCTCATTTTGTTTTTTGGTTTTATCTGTTTAGTCTACAGTGAGCGGCGACTGTAAGCACACCCTAGTATATTGACTGACAGCCATCTCTGTCGTGCATCTGTGCAGAGATGGCTGTCTTTCAATATGCCAGTGCATGCTTACAGCTTGCTGTATTTTGTCTTATGCACTTAAATCATTTTTCATAACTACAGTGTTTAGGAATTAATACTTCAAAATAAATAGATATAATACAAGAATAATTATGAAAAAATAATGTATAAAAATATTATAATAAAACCTAAATCTGAGCCATTGCACAACTGGGGAAAACCACGTTTTCTAGACTGTGAAATATAATGAGTGTTTTTGGCTTGTTACAGAAGAATGGGCCAGGATATACAGTACCTGTACAAAATGAATTCTAAATCATGAAGTAATGGTGGCTGCCAACAGCTGGGAACATCTAGGTTGTTGGCTCTTCCCGAATGCCAGCACTTGGCAATCTCCACTGTTATTCACTTAGACTTAAAAAGAACTTTATGTAATTTCTTTTCACATGTGTCCTGGGCATAACTCATTTTTAACTAATCAATCTTGAAGTCTGACTGCACTGGACAAACCTCGTGGAAGAGCCAAATGTAGCTGCCAGAAAATATGGTTTCAGTCCAGAGGAATTCATTGGAACGAGTTGTAAATAGAGTTGGTGCATGACCCTTTCCATTGGCCACAACAGTGGTCTACAGCTACATGTGCGAGGGAGTCCCACCTTTTATCTGCCAGTATCCGCTGCTCTTATTTTGATTGGCTGGCTTGGCTTCACGTCACTGTTGCAGCATGTCGCACATGTGACATCCCGCCAAACCAGCTAGACAGAAAAAAAGTGGGCAAGTAAAAGCTGGTACTCCCGGTCCCATGCTTGAGCTACAGACCACTTTGCTGATGGAATGGCAGGATGTTCAAATCGATTTGCTGTAATGCTAGTTATAAGGTTTACTTTGCAGCACATGTAAAGTACTGACCAGCTGACTCATGAGAACTTGCTCTTAGAGAGGCATACTGGATTTTACTTTTAAACACCAAATTTCCCAATGGGATGAATTACGGTAAATAAATGACCTGTACTACATTTATTATTTTTGTTCAAATCTAGATCGTCATTGGTTTGCTCACCTGCATACATTTGTAATTGATTAATTTTAATCGATGATTGGTTTAATTTTCTTTATACGTTCGTTTTTACTTTTTTTCTGACATCCTATGACTAAGGGTGCAGTTTTTGTGCCATAAATGAGTAAGGTTTATTTTAACTTCTTTTAATTTTACCAGAATGGGTGTGCCGGATTGAATCCTCTCTTTTCCCCTAACATCTATGGTGGTTATGGTATATATTTGATACAACTGTGCTCAAACGTTTACATACCTTGGCAGAATTTTTGCTTTCTTGGCCTTTTTTCAGTGAATATGAATGATAACACCAAACCTTTTTCTCCACTCATCGTTAGTGGTTGGGTGATGCTATTTATTGTCAAACTACTTTGTTTTCCCTTTTAAATCATAATGACAAAGCAAAACATCCAAATGACCCTGATCAAAGTTCACTTACCCTGGTAATTTTGGTCTGATTACATGCACAGAAGTTGACACAAATGGGTTTGAATGGCTACTAAAGGTAATATCCTCACCTGTGACCTGTTTGCTTGCAATCAGTGTGTGTGTACATAAAAGACGAGTGCGTTTCTGGGATCCAGACAGACTCTTGCATCTTTCATCCAGCCACTGACATTTCTGGATTGTGAGCCATGGGGAAAGCAAAAGAATTGTCAACTGATCTACGGTAAAAGGTGGTTGAACTATATAAATTAGGTAAGAAATTGATAATGCCAGTCAGCGGCACTCAAACTATGATTAATGGAAAATCGGGGGCTCTGTAAAAACAAAACCACGGTCAGGTAGACCAACAAAAATGTTGTCCACAACTGCTAGGAAAATTGTTCGGGATGCAAAGAAAATCCTACAAATCCTACAAATAACATCAGCTGAAATACTGGACTCTCTTAAAACTAGCAGTGTGGCTTTTCAAGATGCACAATAAGGAGGCACTTGAAGAAAAATGGGCTGCATGGTCGAGTTGCCAGAAGAAAACCATTACTGCAGAAATGCCACAAAGTATCTCGCCTACAATATTCAAAACAGCTCAGAGAAAAGCCTCAAAACTTCTGGAACAAGGTAATATAGAGCGATGAGACCAAAACTGAACTTTTTGATCACAACTATAAAAGTTACATTTGGAGAGAGGTTTACAAGGCCTACGATGTAAGGAACACCATTCCTGTTGTGAAATCTGTTGTCGGGCTCCCTCCTGTGGTCATGAATGGTGCTTCGGCTGGTTCTGTCCATGGACTTCCTCTGGTGGGTGTTTCTGAGTTTCCTTCCACAGGTGACGAGGTTAATTCGTTAGCTGCTGCTCTATTTAACTCCACTTAGATCTTTGCTCCATGCCACCTGTCAATGTTCCAGTATTGGTTTAGTTCACTCCTGGATCGTTCTTGTGACCTGTCTTCCCAGCAGAAGCTAAGTTCCAGCTTGTATTTCTTTGGTTTGCTATTTTTCTGTCCAGCTTGCAATTTTTATTGTTGTCTTGCTTGCTGGAAGCTCTGGGACGCAGAGGGAGCGCCTCCGCACCGTGAGTCGGTGCGGAGGGTCTTTTTGCGCCCTCTGCGTGGTCTTTTTGTAGGTTTTTGTGCTGATCACAAAGTAACCTTTCCTATCATCGGTCTGTTCAGTAAGTCGGGCCTCACTTTGCTAAATCTATTTCATCTCTGTGTTTGTATTTTCATCTTACTCACAGTCATTATATGTGGGGGCTGCTTTTTCCTTTGGGGAATTTCTCTGAGGCAAGGTAGGCTTTATTTTTCTATCTTCAGGGCTAGCTAGTTTCTTAGGCTGTGCCGAGTTGCATAGGGAGCGTTAGGCGCAATCCACGGCTATTTCTAGTGTGTTTGATAGGATTAGGGATTGCGGTCAGCAGAGTTCCCACGTCCCAGAGCTCGTCCTTTATTATCAGTAACTATCAGGTCATTCCGTGTGCTCTTAACCACCAGGTCCATTATTGTCCTGATCACCAGGTCATAACAGTACAGGTGGCCCAAAGTACTAATGCATCTCAAAAGAGGGATAAGAGAAGTTCTGAGACCATTTTTTTTTCTTTGCAGTGTGTTTTGTCTCTTTTTTCCCCTTTACCTCTGGGTGGTTCAGGACACTGGTGTAAACATGGACATTCAAGATCTGTCCTCTTGGATGGATAATCTCACTACAAGGGTACAAAACATTCAAGATTTTGTGGTTCAGAATCCGATGTCTGAGCCTAGGATTCCAATTCCTGATTTGTTTTTTGGTGATAGATCTAAGTTCTTGAATTTCAAAAATAATTGTAAATTATTTCTTGCCTTGAAACCTCGCTCCTCAGGTGACCCTGTTCAACAAGTAAAGATCATTATTTCTTTGTTACGTGGTGACCCTCAAGACTGGGCATTTTCCCTTGCGCCAGGAGATCCGGCATTGCGTGATGTTGATGCGTTTTTCCTGGCGCTTGGATTGCTTTATGACGAACCTAATTCAGTGGATCAGGCAGAGAAATATTGTCAGAAGTTTAGAAAGTGGTCTGTGCTCACTCAGTGGAATGAATGTGCCCTGGCAGCAATCTTCAGAAAGGGTCTCTCTGAAGCCCTTAAGGATGTCATGGTGGGGTTTCCCATGCCTGCTGGTCTGAATGAGTCTATGTCCTTGGCCATTCAGATCGATCGACGCTTGCGTGAGCGTAAAGCTGTGCACCATTTGGCGGTACTATCTGAGCATGGGCCTGAGCCTATGCAATGTGATAGGACTTTGACCAGAGCTGAACGGCAAGAACACAGACGTCGGTATGGGCTATGTTTTTACTGTGGTGATTCCACTCATGCTATCTCCGTTTGTCCTAAGCGCACTAAGCGGTTCGCTAGGTCTGCCACCATTGGTACGGTACAGTCTAAATTTCTATTGTCTGTTACTCTGATTTGCTCTTTGTCATCCTATTCTGTTATGGCATTTGTGGATTCAGGCGCTGCCCTGAATTTGATGGACTTGGAGTATGCTAGGCGCTGTGGTTTTTTCTTGGAGCCCTTGCAGTATCCTATTCCATTGAGAGGAATTGATGCTACGCCTTTGGCCAAGAATAAGCCTCAGTACTGGACCCAATTGAGCATGTGCATGGCTCCTGCACATCAGGAGGATATCCGCTTTCTGGTGTTGCATAATCTGCATGATGTGGTCGTTTTGGGGTTGCCATGGCTACAGGTTCATAATCCAGTATTGGACTGGAAATCTATGTCTGTGTCCAGCTGGGGTTGCCAGGGGGTACATGGTGATGTTCCATTTTTGTCTATTTCGTCATCCACCCCTTCTGAAGTTCCAGAGTTTTTGTCGGATTATCGGGATGTATTTGATGAGCCCAAAGCCAGTGCCCTACCTCCTCATAGGGATTGCGATTGTGCAATTCATTTGATTCCTGGTAGTAAGTTTCCTAAGGGCCGATTGTTCAATTTATCTGTGCCAGAACACGCCGCTATGCGGAGTTATGTAAAGGAATCCTTGGAGAAAGGCCATATTCGCCCGTCGTCATCACCGTTAGGAGCAGGGTTCTTTTTTGTGGCCAAGAAGGATGGTTCTTTGAGACCTTGTATTGATTACCGCCTTCTTAATAAAATTACAGTCAAATTTCAGTATCCTTTGCCGTTGTTATCTGATTTGTTTGCTCGTATTAAAGGGGCTAGTTGGTTCACCAAGATAGATCTTCGAGGGGCGTATAATCTTGTGCGTATTAAACAAGGCGATGAATGGAAAACAGCATTTAATACGCCCGAGGGCCATTTTGAGTACCTGATTATGCCATTCGGGCTTTCCAATGCTCCATCAGTATTTCAGTCCTTTATGCATGACATCTTCCGAGAGTACCTGGATAAATTCCTGATTGTGTATTTGGATGATATTTTGGTCTTTTCGGATGATTGGGAGTCTCATGTGAAGCAGGTCAGAATGGTGTTCCAGGTCCTTCGTGCGAATTCCTTGTTTGTGAAGGCGTCAAAGTGTCTCTTTGGAGTTCAGAAGGTTTCATTTTTGGGGTTCATTTTTTCCCCTTCTACTATCGAGATGGACCCTGTTAAAGTCCAGGCCATTTACGATTGGACTCAGCCGACATCTGTGAAGAGCCTGCAGAAGTTCCTGGGCTTTGCTAATTTTTATCGGCGCTTCATCGCTAATTTTTCTACTGTTGCTAAACCGTTGACTGATTTCACCAAGAAGGGTGCTGATGTGGTCAATTGGTCTTCTGCGGCTGTAGAGGCTTTTCAGGAATTGAAGCATCGTTTTTCTTCTGCCCCTGTTGTTAGGGGTCGAGTTCCCGCTTCTGCACAGGGGGAATCTCGAGCCACCTCCGCTGCGGTCTCCCATTCTTGTCCAGCCGCAGTGGAGTCTGCTCAGCAAAGACGTCGGTCCCAGCGTCTTGCTCATTCTCACTCTGTTCTGAGAGTTACTGCTGCTTCTCCAGTCTCTGCCATTAAAGTCAGTGCTGGTCAGCAGCGAGCGGACTTCTCTGGGACTAAGTCCTTGTCTGCACGTACTGAGCATGCCCAGGGTAAGATCTCCCGTTGGAGATCGAGGGTCATGTGCTCAGGCTCTGCAGCACATTCCATTGGTCCTCTTGGCAGGTCTTGGAAGGGCAAAGGTGCTGTGGCCACTTCCTGTGCTGCTGCTATATAAACTGCGCATGACCGCACGGCCATGCGCTAGTATTGTCTTTCAATCGCTAATGTGTGTATGTTGTGAGTGCAAGTCGTCCTTGGATACCCCTACCCTATTGAATGACTGTTCGCGGAAGGTGTATGGCTGCTACCTAGCGCCCGACTTATCCTACAGCACTAGTCACACATTATAGCGTCCAGTTGCTGTGACCGCCAGTACGGCGCCGTGCACTTCTTCTGTGCTTTCCTTACCCAAGCCTGGGTGGTTAGTGGCGTTCGTCAGTGCGGCACTGTATGCACTCTTGTGCCTTAATAATGCTCTTCAGTTTCCTACACACCCAGTTGCGGTGTTGTGCCAGCAAGGGTCTAATCGGACTTTAATCCTAGTTGGGGTTGAGTTCGCTGACTACTTGCTCGCGCTTTAGGTACGGTACCGCGGTCCTGTGCCTTAACAGGATTGCTTCTTTCACGCTGGGTGAGGTTAACCCACGCGTGTATACTTTAGTGTACCGCCATATAGTCTGCTAATTGGTAGCAGCAGGTTTTCACCTGCACGGTGGACCCCGGACTGCGAACGCATCTATACCATCTGTCTTGGTGCGTTCCGCCAGTCCTAACACCTGTGTTGTGCCAGCCAGATGTTTCGCTCCCGTTTCAGGTTGAGGTTGATGCTTCTGAGATTGGAGCAGGGGCTGTTTTGTCGCAAAGAAGTTCTGATGGCTCGGTGATAAAGCCATGTGCTTTCTTTTCTAGAAAGTTTTCGCCTGCTGAGTATAACTATGATGTTGGTAATCGTGAGTTGTTGGCCATGAAGTGGGCATTCGAGGAGTGGCGTCATTGGCTGGAAGGAGCCAAGCATCGCGTGGTGGTCTTGACAGATCACAAGAATTTGACTTATCTTGAGTCTGCCAAACGGTTGAATCCGAGACAGGCTCGATGGTCGTTATTTTTCTCCCGTTTTGATTTTGTGGTTTCGTACCTTCCGGGCTCTAAGAATGTGAAGGCTGATGCCCTGTCAAGGAGTTTTGTGCCTGACTCTCCGGGTGTTCCTGAGCCGGCGGGTATTCTCAAAGAGGGGGTAATTTTGTCTGCCATCTCCCCTGATTTGCGGCAGGTGCTGCAAAAATTTCAGGCTGATAGACCTGACCGTTGCCCAGCGGAGAAACTGTTTGTCCCTGATAGATGGACTAGTAGAGTTATCTCTGAGATTCATTGTTCAGTGTTGGCTGGGCATCCTGGAATCTTTGGTACCAGAGATTTGGTGGCTAGATCCTTCTGGTGGCCGTCTTTGTCACGGGATGTGCGTTCTTTTGTGCAGTCCTGTGGGACTTGTACTCGGGCTAAGCCCTGCTGTTCTCATGCCAGTGGGTTGCTTTTGCCCTTGCCGGTCCCGAAGAGGCCCTGGATGCATATTTCTATGGATTTTATTTCGGATCTCCCCGTCTCTCAAAAGATGTCGGTCATTTGGGTGGTTTGTGATCGCTTTTCTAAGATGGTCCATTTGGTACCTTTGTCTAAGTTGCCTTCCTCCTCTGATTTGGTGCCATTATTTTTCCAGCATGTGGTTCGTTTACATGGTATCCCGGAGAACATCGTTTCTGACAGAGGTTCCCAGTTTGTTTCGAGGTTTTGGCGATCCTTTTGTGCTAGGATTGGCATTGATTTGTCTTTTTCCTCGGCTTTCCATCCTCAGACAAATGGCCAAACCGAACGAACCAATCAAACTTTGGAAACATATCTGAGATGCTTTGTTTCTGCTGATCAGGATGATTGGGTGTCCTTTTTGCCGTTGGCTGAGTTCGCCCTTAATAATCGGGCCAGCTCGGCTACTTTGGTTTCGCCGTTTTTCTGCAATTCTGGTTTCCATCCTCGTTTCTCTTCAGGGCAGGTTGAGTCTTCGGACTGTCCTGGTGTAGATACTGTGGTGGATAGGTTGCAGCAGATTTGGACTCATGTGGTGGACAATTTGACATTGTCCCAGGAGAAGGCTCAACGTTTCGCTAACCGCCGGCGCTGTGTGGGTCCCTGACTTCGTGTTGGGGATTTGGTTTGGTTGTCGTCTCGTTATGTTCCTATGAAGGTTTCCTCTCCTAAGTTTAAGCCTCGTTTCATTGGTCCGTATAAGATTTCTGAGGTTATCAATCATGTGTCATTTCGTTTGGCCCTTCCTGCTTCTTTTGCCATCCATAATGTGTTCCATAGGTCGTTATTGCGGAGATACGTGGTGCCTGTGGTTCCATCCGTTGATCCTCCTGCCCCGGTGTTGGTTGAGGGGGAGTTGGAGTATGTGGTGGAGAAGATTTTGGATTCTCGTGTTTCGAGACGGAAACTCCAGTACCTGGTCAAGTGGAAGGGTTATGGTCAGGAAGATAATTCCTGGGTTTTTGCCTCTGATGTTCATGCTGCCGATCTGGTTCGTGCCTTTCATTTAGCTCATCCTGGTCGGCCTGGGGGCTCTGGTGAGGGTTCGGTGACCCCTCCTCGAGGGGGGGTACTGTTGTGAATTCTGTTGTCGGACTCCCTCCTGTGGTCATGAATGGTACTTCGGCTGGTTCTGTCCATGGACTTCCTCTGGTGGGTGTTTCTGAGTTTCCTTCCACAGGTGACGAGGTTAATTCGTTAGCTGCTGCTCTATTTAACTCCACTTATATCTTTGCTCCATGCCACCTGTCAATGTTCCAGTATTGGTTTAGTTCACTCCTGGATCGTTCTTGTGACCTGTCTTCCCAGCAGTAGCTAAGTTCCAGCTTGTATTTCTTTGGTTTGCTATTTTTCTGTCCAGCTTGCAATTTTTATTGTTGTCTTGCTTGCTGGAAGCTCTAGGATGCAGAGGGAGCGCCTCCGCACTGTGAGTCGGTGCGGAGGGTCTTTTTGCGCCCTCTGCGTGGTCTTTTTGTAGGTTTTTGTGCTGATCGCAAAGTAACCTTTCCTATCCTCGGTCTGTTCAGTAAGTCGGGCCTCACTTTGCTAAATCTATTTCATCTCTATGTTTGTATTTTCATCTTACTCACAGTCATTATATGTGGGGGGCTGCCTTTTCCTTTGGGGAATTTCTCTGAGGCAAGGTAGGCTTTATTTTTCTATCTTCAGGGCTAGCTAGTTTCTTAGGCTGTGCCGAGTTGCATAGGGAGCGTTAGGAGCAATCCACGGCTATTTCTAGTGTGTTTGATAGGATTAGGGATTGCGGTCAGCAGAGTTCCCACGTCCCAGAGGTCGTCCTTTATTATCAGTAACTATCAGGTCATTCCGTGTGCTCTTAACCACCAGGTCCATTATTGTCCTGACCACCAGGTCATAACACATTCCAACTGTAAAGCACGGAGGTGGATCGCTGATATTTTGGGGATGTGTGAGCTACAAAGGCACAGGAAACTTGGTCAAAGTTGACGGAAAGATGAATGCCCCACGTTATCAGCAAAGGCTGGAGGTAAACTTGCACTCATTAGTCTGGTAGCTGCGCATGGGACGTACTTGGACGTTCCAACATGACAACGATCCACAACACAAGGCTAAGTCGACCTGTCATTGGCTACAGCAGAACAAAGTGAAAGTTCTGGAGTGGCCATCTCAGTCTCCTGATCTCAATATCATTGAGCCACCCTCGGGAGATCTCAAGCGCACAGTTCATGCTAGACAGCCCAGGAATTTACAGGAACTGGAGGATTTTTTCCAAGAAGGGTGGGCAGCATTACCATCTGAGAAAATAAAGAACCTCATCTACATCTACCACAAAAGACTTCAAGCTGTCATTGTTGTTAGAGTGAGCAATACATGGTACTAAGAAATGGGGTATGTGAACTTTTGATCAGGGTCATTTGGATGTTTTGGGTTGTCATGAGAGAAAACACAGTAGTTTGACAATAAATGGCATCACTTAACCACTAACCATGAGTGGAGAAAAAGTTTTGGTGTTATCATTCATATTCTTTGAAAAAAAGCAAAGAAAGCAAAAATTCTGCCAGGGTATGTAAACTTTTGAGCACAACTGTGTCTAAAGTTGTTCTCTTTTAGTAATACTATACTGCTAATATCTGAGAGCAAATGATCAATGAAATAAAATGTATGGGTTGGCTACTGTGACTAAGCCATTGACATCAAACAGAAAAGTCTCAAACACCAAAATCTTTTAGCAGCCACATTTACTGTTTCTAATTGAAACAAATCTAGACATTTTGTGTTCTTTTTTTTACTCTATTTTACACCCCTTCTCAATTGATGGAATCTGTATAAAATTAGGTTGTCTTTTTGGATTGTATTGAACTTCTTTTGAGCTCATTAGTACAAGCACAGCCTTAATAATGTCCAAACTCATATGGCTATGTGAATACAAATGGTAACTGGTTGTATACAAGTTATTAAACAAGATACAGGAGTATTAGACTTGCTAGATTACTTAAATTGTAAAGTGGTCAAAAAATTATCCTTTTTTTGTGGCAGATGCCTGCCTTGTTGGTGTTTAAACACAATATAATAGAAGAAGCTATGGCTTCTTCAAACAGGGTGGTGCAAAATTACCTCTGTTTGGAGACTTTTTTACTTTGCTAAATGAAGAAGCAAATGCTTTTTCATGAGGTTTCCAAAATTATCTTTTTATTCAGAAAGCAAAAAACAGGTGAAAAAAAAATCCCTTTTTGGCATCCACAACAGGTTTGTTATTCCCAAAACAAGTAAACGATCACAAAGGCTTTTGATCAAGCCTTCCAAAAATTATACATTTTGTTTAAGGAACAGAAATAGACAAGCTGTTTTGAAAGTGAACAAGCAATGGCTTGTTATCAACAAGCCTTTCAAAAAAATTAACCCTACTTTATGATCATCAGCAGTATAGTCTATCACAATAAAACACAGTAGGCCGCCAGGAGAAATGAGGTTTTGCAGTGGTAGTGGTACAAGTCACATGGTAAAAAATTAGGACAGGAGGGGACAGGAGACTGCAAATGATAATTGAGAGTGAGGGACGAGGACCGCAATTGAATTGAAGGTGGGGGAGTGGGAGAGCAAATGATGATCTGGGGAGAGAGCAAATAATGAATTTTGACAGCGGGGGAGTAAATGATGTATTGAATATGGGGGGAGAGCTGTTGATAGTGAATAGAGGGTGGGAGAGAGAAGACATGACAATGAATTGGGGCAGAAGGGGCATGTAAATATAACAAGTCGGGGGAGCTGGAGATACATAGTGGGGGGCGTTGAGTATGCAGTGACTGGTAATGAATTGGGGGAAAGCATGCAAGGGCTAAGGTGAGGAAAGTGGTTATGTATAGTTAGTTTGGGCACAGTGGCGAATTACAATTTATATTTGGAATGGTGGATTGCATAATAACCAATTATGTATTAATGGTGGCTGCATATCTGTATTCTGATGTGCAGTGTAGAAGAAAGGGAAAAAGTGGGGAATGTGCTCTGGAAGTGGTGCTCTAGGTAATTATGTGTTATTTTATGCAGAGTCCAGGCTGGAAGAAGTGATGGCGGTCTGCGCTGCATGAAAAAGAAAAGCAAAGATTAAGGACTTCAGCTAGATACCATCACTGGTGAGTCAGTGTGCTACCTGTATACTGACACTATACACTGTATACTCTGTACAGAGCTCCTGTGTATAATGTAACTAGTGATCACTATATTATTTGTACACTGACATTGTATACAGAGGTCCTGTGTATAATGTTACTGGTGATCACTGTATTACCTGTACACTATATACAGAGCTCCTGTGTATAATGTCACTGGTGATCATTGTATTACCTGTACATGGACACTATATACAGAGCTCCTGTGTATGTCACCAGTGATCACTG
This sequence comes from Ranitomeya imitator, assembly GCF_032444005.1. Taxonomy (NCBI): domain Eukaryota; kingdom Metazoa; phylum Chordata; class Amphibia; order Anura; family Dendrobatidae; genus Ranitomeya; species Ranitomeya imitator. Next base: position 133,209,758 of record NC_091282.1, read on the forward strand.
TATTACCTGTACACTGACACTATATACAGAAATCCTGTGTATAATGTCACTGATGATCACTGTATTACCTTACACTGACACTATATTCATAGCTTCTGTGTGTAGTGTCACTGCTGATCCCTGTAATACCTGTAAACTATACACTATATACAGAGCTCCTGTGTATAATGTCACTGCTGCTCCCTGTATTACCTGTAAACTATACACTATATACAGAGCTCCTGTGTATAATGTCACTGGTGATCACTGTATTACCTGTACACTGACACTGTACTATGTAGAGAGTTTCCTGTACAGTGACAGTAATTACAGAGTTCTTGTGCATAATGTCACTTAATATTGTGTTTTTTTTTATTAATGATTAGTATTTTAGTATTCAGCCACTATGTAGTGGTAATATGTGGTCCGGCCATGGTGTGGTGGCATTTGCTCCTTGTATGTGGTATTATTTGGTGACCAGTTGATGGTAATATGTGGTCTGGCCATGGTGTGACGTGTTATGGCTGGCAATCAGGCAACACAGCGTGCAGTAATCAGCGCACATACAGAGATCTGGCAATAACCAAAAACAATAGGACGAGCTCTGAGACGTGGAATCTCTGTAGACTGCAGTACCTGATCTATCCTCACACAACTATAAGCAGCAGTGGATTGCGCCTAACAACTACCTATGCAACTCGGCACTGCCTGAGGAGCTGACTAGCCTGAAGATAGAAATACAAGCCTGACTTACCTCAGAGAAATACCCCAAAGGAATAGGCAGCCCCCCACATATAATGACTGTTAGCAAGATGAAAAGACAAACGTAGGAATGAAATAGATTCAGCAAAGTGAGGCCCGATATTCTAGACAGAGCGAGGATAGCAAAGAGAACTATGCAGTCTACAAAAAACCCTAAAACGAAAACCACGCAAAGGGGCAAAAAGACCCACCGTGCCGAACTAACAGCACGGCGGTGCACCCCTCTGCTTCTCAGAGCTTCCAGCAAAAGACAATAGCAAGCTGGACAGAAAAAAACAGAAAACAAACTAGAAGCACTTATCTAGCAGAGCAGCAGGCCCAAGGAAAGATGCAGTAGCTCAGATCCAACACTGGAACATTGACAAGGAGCAAGGAAGACAGACTCAGGTGGAGCTAAATAGCAAGGCAGCCAACGAGCTCACCAAAACACCTGAGGGAGGAAGCCCAGAGACTGCAATACCACTTGTGACCACAGAAGTGAACTCAGCCACAGAATTCACAACAGTACCCCCCCCTTGAGGAGGGGTCACCGAACCCTCACCAGAACCCCCAGGCCGACCAGGATGAGCCACATGAAAGGCACGAACAAGATCTGGGGCATGGACATCAGAGGCAAAAACCCAGGAATTATCTTCCTGAGCATAACCCTTCCATTTGACCAGATACTGGAGTTTCCGTCTAGAGACACGAGAATCCAAAATCTTCTCCACAATATACTCCAATTCCCCCTCCACCAAAACAGGGGCAGGAGGCTCCACAGATGGAACCATAGGTGCCACGTATCTCCTCAACAACGACCTATGGAATACATTATGTATGGAAAAGGAGTCTGGGAGGGTCAGACGAAAAGACACCGGATTGAGAATCTCAGAAATCCTATACGGACCAATAAAACGAGGTTTAAATTTAGGAGAGGAAACCTTCATAGGAATATGACGAGAAGATAACCAAACCAAATCCCCAACACGAAGTCGGGGTCCCACACGGCGTCTGCGATTAGCGAAAAGCTGAGCCTTCTCCTGGGACAAGGTCAAATTGTCCACTACCTGAGTCCAGATCTGCTGCAACCTGTCCACCACAGAATCCACACCAGGACAGTCCGAAGACTCAACCTGTCCTGAAGAGAAACGAGGATGGAACCCAGAATTGCAGAAAAATGGAGAGACCAAGGTAGCCGAGCTGGCCCGATTATTAAGGGCGAACTCAGCCAACGGCAAAAATGACACCCAATCATCCTGGTCAGCGGAAACAAAACATCTCAGATATGTTTCCAAGGTCTGATTGGTTCGTTCGGTCTGGCCATTAGTCTGAGGATGGAAGGCCGAGGAGAAAGATAGGTCAATGCCCATCCTACCACAAAAGGCTCGCCAGAACCTCGAGACAAACTGGGAACCTCTGTCAGAAACAATATTCTCAGGAATGCCATGTAAACGAACCACATGCTGGAAGAACAAAGGCACCAAATCAGAGGAGGAAGGCAATTTAACCAAGGGCACCAGATGGACCATTTTAGAAAAGCGATCACAGACCACCCAAATGACCGACATTTTTTGAGAAACGGGAAGGTCAGAAATGAAATCCATCGAAATATGTGTCCAAGGCCTCTTCGGGACCGGCAAGGGCAAAAGCAACCCACTGGCACGTGAACAGCAGGGCTTAGCCCTAGCACAAATTCCACAGGACTGCACAAAAGCACGCACATCCCGTGACAGAGATGGCCACCAGAAGGATCTAGCAACCAACTCCCTGGTACCAAAGATTCCTGGATGACCGGCCAGCACCGAACAATGAAGTTCAGAGATAACTTTACTAATCCACCTATCAGGGACGAACAGTTTCTCGGCCGGACAACGATCAGGTTTATTAGCCTGAAATTTCTGCAACACTCTCCGCAAATCAGGGGAGATGGCAGACACAATGACTCCTTCCTTGAGGATACTCGCCGGCTCAGATAACCCCGGAGAGTCGGGCAAAAAACTCCTAGACAGAGCATCCGCCTTCACATTTTTAGAGCCCGGAAGGTATGAAATCACAAAATCAAAACGAGCAAAAAATAACGACCAACGGGCCTGTCTAGGATTCAAGCGCTTGGCAGACTCGAGATAAGTCAAGTTCTTATGATCAGTCAATACCACCACGCGATGCTTAGCACCCTCAAGCCAATGACGCCACTCCTCGAATGCCCACTTCATGGCCAGCAACTCTCGGTTGCCCACATCATAATTACGCTCAGCAGCAGAAAATTTCCTGGAAAAGAAAGCACATGGTTTGAACACTGAGCAACCAGAACCTCTCTGTGACAAAACCGCCCCTGCACCAATCTCAGAAGCATCAACCTCGACCTGGAACGGAAGAGAAACATCAGGTTGACACAACACAGGGGCACAGCAAAAACGACGCTTCAACTCCTGAAAAGCTTCTACGGCAGCAGAAGACCAATTAACCAAATCAGCACCCTTCTTGGTCAAATCGGTCAATGGTCTGGCAATGCTAGAAAAATTACAGATGAAGCGACGATAAAAATTAGCAAAGCCCAGGAATTTCTGCAGACTTTTTAGAGATGTCGGCTGAGTCCAATCCTGGATGGCCTGAACCTTAACCGGATCCATCTCGACAGTAGAAGGGGAAAAGATGAACCCCAAAAATGAAACTTTCTGCACACCGAAGAGACACTTTGATCCCTTCACGAACAAGGAATTAGCACGCAGTACCTGGAAAACCATTCTGACTTGCTTCACATGAGACTCCCAATCATCTGAGAAGATCAAAATGTCATCCAAGTAAACAATCAAGAATTTATCCAGATACTCACGGAAAATGTCATGCATAAAAGACTGAAAAACAGATGGAGCATTGGCAAGTCCGAACGGCATCACCAGATACTCAAAATGACCCTCGGGCGTATTAAATGCCGTTTTCCATTCATCTCCCTGCCTGATTCTCACCAGATTATACGCACCACGAAGATCAATCTTAGTAAACCAACTAGCCCCCTTAATCCGAGCAAACAAGTCAGAAATCAATGGCAAGGGATACTGAAACTTAACAGTGATCTTATTAAGAAGGCGGTAATCAATACACGGTCTTAGCGAACCATCCTTCTTGGCTACAAAAAAGAACCCTGCTCCCAATGGTGACGACGATGGGCGAATATGTCCCTTCTCCAGGGACTCCTTCACATAACTGCGCATAGCGGTGTGTTCAGGTACGGACAAATTAAATAAACGACCCTTAGGGAATTTACTACCAGGAATCAAATCGATAGCACAATCACAATTCCTATGCGGAGGTAGGGCATCAGACTTGGACTCTTCAAATACATCCTGAAAGTCCGACAAGAACTCTGGGATGTCAGAAGGAATGGATGACGAAATAGACAAAAATGGAACATCACCATGTACTCCCTGACAACCCCAGCTGGTTACCGACATAGAGTTCCAATCCAATACTGGATTATGGGTTTGTAGCCATGGCAACCCCAACACGACCACATCATGCAAATTATGCAGTACCAGAAAGCGAATAACTTCCTGATGTGCAGGAGCCATGCACATGGTCAGCTGGGCCCAGTACTGAGGCTTATTCTTGGCCAAAGGTGTAGCATCAATTCCTCTCAACGGAATAGGACACCGCAAAGGCTCCAAGAAAAATCCACAACGTTTAGCATAATCCAAATCCATCAGATTCAGGGCAGCGCCTGAATCCACAAACGCCATGACAGAATACGATGACAAAGAGCACATTAAGGTAATGGACAAAAGGAATTTGGACTGTACAGTACCAATAACGGCAGAGCTATCGAACCGCCTAGTGCGTTTAGAACAATTAGAAATAGCATGAGTAGAATCACCACAATAGAAACACAGTCTGTTCAGACGTCTGTGTTCTTGCCGTTCTACTTTAGTCATAGTCCTGTCGCACTGCATAGGCTCAGGTTTACTCTCAGGCAGTACCGCCAGATGGTGCACAGATTTACGCTCGCGCAAGCGACGACCGATCTGAATGGCCAAGGACATAGACTCATTCAAACCAGCAGGCATAGGAAATCCCACCATTACATCCTTAAGAGCTTCAGAGAGACCCTTTCTGAACAAAGCCGCTAGTGCAGATTCATTCCACAGAGTGAGTACTGACCATTTCCTAAATTTCTGACAATATACTTCTACATCATCCTGACCCTGGCATAAAGCCAGCAGATTTTTCTCAGCCTGATCCACTGAATTAGGCTCATCGTAAAGCAATCCGAGCGCCAGGAAAAATGCATCAACATTACTCAATGCAGAATCTCCTGGTGCAAGAGAAAACGCCCAGTCCTGTGGGTCGCCGCGCAAAAAAGAAATAATAATCAAAACCTGTTGAATAGGATTACCAGAAGAATGAGGTTTCAAGGCCAAAAATAGCTTACAATTATTTCTGAAGCTCAGGAACTTAGTTCTGTCACCAAAAAACAAATCAGGAATCGGAATTCTTGGTTCTAGCATCGATTTCTGATCAATAGTATCTTGAATCTTTTGTACATTTACAACGAGATTATCCATTGAGGAGCACAGAGCCTGAATATCCATGTCCACAGCTGTGTCCTGAAGCACTCTAATGTCTAGGGGAAAAAAAAGACTGAAGACAGAGCTAAGAAAAAAAAATGATGTCAGGATTTCTTTTTTCCCTCTATTGGGAATCATTGGTGGGGCTCCTTGTACTGTTATGGCTGGCAATCAGGCAACACAGCGTGCAGTAATCAGCGCACATACAGAGATCTGGCAATAACCAAAAACAATAGGACGAGCTCTGAGACGTGGAATCTCTGTAGACTGCAGTACCTGATCTATCCTCACACAACTATAAGCAGCAGTGGATTGCGCCTAACAACTACCTATGCAACTCGGCACTGCCTGAGGAGCTGACTAGCCTGAAGATAGAAATACAAGCCTGACTTACCTCAGAGAAATACCCCAAAGGAATAGGCAGCCCCCCACATATAATGACTGTTAGCAAGATGAAAAGACAAACGTAGGAATGAAATAGATTCAGCAAAGTGAGGCCCGATATTCTAGACAGAGCGAGGATAGCAAAGAGAACTATGCAGTCTACAAAAAACCCTAAAACGAAAACCACGCAAAGGGGCAAAAAGACCCACCGTGCCGAACTAACAGCACGGCGGTGCACCCCTCTGCTTCTCAGAGCTTCCAGCAAAAGACAATAGCAAGCTGGACAGAAAAAAACAGAAAACAAACTAGAAGCACTTATCTAGCAGAGCAGCAGGCCCAAGGAAAGATGCAGTAGCTCAGATCCAACACTGGAACATTGACAAGGAGCAAGGAAGACAGACTCAGGTGGAGCTAAATAGCAAGGCAGCCAACGAGCTCACCAAAACACCTGAGGGAGGAAGCCCAGAGACTGCAATACCACTTGTGACCACAGAAGTGAACTCAGCCACAGAATTCACAACAGTGACGGTATTTGTCCTTTGTATGTTGTATTAGGCTATGTACACACATATTCTTGGCTACTGCGGATTTTTCCGCAGCAAATTTGATAAATCTTCAGGGCAAAAACGCTGCGTTTTTGCTGCAGATTTATCGCGGATTTACCGCAGTTTTTCTGTGGTTTTCACTGCGGTTTTACAACTGCGGTTTTCCATAGGGGCAGTTGTAAAACCGCTGCGGAATCCGCAGAAAGAAGTGACATGCTGCGGAATGTAAACCGCTGCGGAATGTAAACCGCTGAGTTTCCGCGCGTTTTTTTCTGCAGCATATGCACAGTGTTTTTGGTTTCCCATAGGTTTACATTGAACTGTAAACACATGGGAAACTGCTGCGGATCCGCAGCAAAATCCGCATCGTGTGCACATACCCTTAATGGTCATTTAAAAAAAAAATGTATGTGACTCATTCCCTTAATGAAAAATACATAAAAATATATTTATATTTAATAGGTTAGAGTAGAGTATGGCCAGCCAAAAGAGTCTATCGTGTTGTTGTGGCAGCTTAAATATTCTTTTGGCCAGAACAAGAGCTGCTGGTTATGAATGTGATCTGGTGTTTAATGGGAACTGTTAATATCTGACTGATGAGGACATGGTGGAGCAGTTGAGTTTTTCCAAGAGTGGACGATGGGACTGTGGAAGGTTCAAAGGGTGGAGGTGAAGCTGGGGTGGAGTCTCGGCGGAGTTTCAAGAGGGCCCGAAAATTTTGCCAGTATGGGGCCTCAAAATTACTAATAGCAGCCCTGGTTACTAAGCCTTCTGTGAACATTATGGTCACTAGCACTGTTTGTGTCTGACATTGGACATATTTGTGTCTTTCATTAATTTCTTCCAATAATGGAAAAGAAAAGTATTACTTTTAAAGCAAGCATAAGCTCAGTGTAAGTTGCCTAAAAAGTAAGCAATTTTGCTTAAATTTTACATTTTTAATTATGCAGCATTACTTATGTTATAATCAATAGAATAAAATATTATTTACAGTATGAATTCATTATAAGCTGGCAAAAAAAGTATTGTTTACCTCATGCAATTTACTGGTTAAAACTCATAGGTTCAAAACATTTTTTAGCTATATAAAATTCCTGTGACAAGCCAAGCAGACTTTACCTAAAATATAGGGTCAAATGTTTCACAAGAAGAACAATAGCGTGCCTGCATCCTGACTTGTGAGCCAAGGGATGTTGTTCTGGTGACTGTCCTGTAAATGGGAGGAAGCACTGAATATTTTGTGAACAATTAAGGTTGGGGTTCATGTCCCCTCTAGTAGAGTTTGCAGCCAGCAAGATACATATTACAGGAATCCATGAGGAAAAATGGAACTGCGCATTATGCAATCTGACGTTTTGAAGACAATTCATGCTATAATTATAGGTCACTTCAGTGATGAATTCTTTATACAGGCACGCGGCACTTGCATAAATATTAAAAAAATAGACCCTGGCTGTGACTAGCACTCAATCTTAATAGGACTGTTAATAAATATATATATATATATATATATACAGTGGGGCAAAAAAGTATTTAGTCAGTCAGCAATAGTGCAAGTTCCACCACTTAAAAAGATGAGAGGCGTCTGTAATTTACATCATAGGTTGACCTCAACTATGGGAGACAAACTGAGAAAAAAAAATCCAGAAAATCACATTGTCTGTTTTTTTAACATTTTATTTGCATATTATGGTGGAAAATAAGTATTTGGTCAGAAACAAACAATCAAGATTTTTGGCTCTCACAGACCTGTAACTTCTTCTTTAAGAGTCTCCTCTTTCCTCCACTCATTACCTGTAGTAATGGCACCTGTTTAAACTTGTTATCAGTATAAAAAGACACCTGTGCACACCCTCAAACAGTCTGACTCCAAACTCCACTATGGTGAAGACCAAAGAGCTGTCAAAGGACACCAGAAATAAAATTGTAGCCCTGCACCAGGCTGGGAAGACTGAATCTGCAATAGCCAACCAGCTTGGAGTGAAGAAATCAACAGTGGGAGCAATAATTAGAAAATGGAAGACATACAAGACCACTGATAATCTCCCTCGATCTGGGGCTCCACGCAAAATCCCACCCCGTGGGGTCAGAATGATCACAAGAACGGTGAGCAAAAATCCCAGAACCACGCGGGGGGACCTAGTGAATGAACTGCAGAAAGCTGGGACCAATGTAACAAGGCCTACCATAAGTAACACACTACGCCACCATGGACTCAGATCCTGCAGTGCCAGACGTGTCCCACTGCTTAAGCCAGTACATGTCCGGGCCTGTCTGAAGTTTACTAGAGGGCATTTGGATGATCCAGAGGAGTTTTGGGAGAATGTCCTATGGTCTGATGAAACCAAACTGGAACTGTTTGGTAGAAACACAACTTGTCGTGTTTGGAGGAAAAAGAATACTGAGTTGCATCCATCAAACACCATACCTACTGTAAAGCATGGTGGTGGAAACATCATGCTTTGGGGCTGTTTCTCTGCAAAGAGGCCAGGACGACTGATCCGGGTACATGAAAGAATGAATGGGGCCATGTATCGTGAGATTTTGAGTGCAAATCTCCTTCCATCAGCAAGGGCATTGAAGATGAAACGTGGCTGGGTCTTTCAACATGACAATGATCCAAAGCACACCGCCAGGGCAACGAAGGAGTGGCTTCGTAAGAAGCATTTCAAGGTCCTGGAGTGGCCTAGCCAGTCTCCAGATCTCAACCCTATAGATAACCTTTGGAGGGAGTTGAAAGTCTGTGTTGCCAAGCGAAAAGCCAAAAACATTACTGCTCTAGAGGAGATCTGCATGGAGGAATGGGCCAACATACCAACAACAGTGTGTGGCAACCTTGTGAAGACTTACAGAAAACGTTTGACCTCTGTCATTGCCAACAAAGGATATATTACAAAGTATTGAGATGAAATTTTGTTTCTGACCAAATACTTATTTTCCACCATAATATGCAAATAAAATGTTAAAAAACAGACAATGTGATTTTCTGGTTTTTTTTTTTCTCAGTTTGTCTCCCATAGTTGAGGTCTACCTATGATGTAAATTACAGACGCCTCTCATCTTTTTAAGTGGTGGAACTTGCACTATTGCTGACTGACTAAATACTTTTTTGCCCCACTGTATATATATATATATATATATATATATATATATATATAGCTTGTCCTGTCTATCTTCTGTTGTGACTGGTTGAGGTCCTGATTATATTATGAATAGACAAATATACAGATATATTTTTAACTAGGATTTTTATTTCGTGGTATTATGAAAAATGCGATAACTGGCTAGCATGTGTAACTGGTGAGGCTTTAAGATCGACTAGGTCATTGGAATCAGCAGAACAAACAAGAAATGGCATTGACTGGGGTAAAGTGATCCCTCCATTGAAGTACCTGGCATAGCAACGTCCGTATGAATATGGATGCACCTGGTACTGACAGCGGGATTTAGGGTATGTGCACACGTTGCAGATTCTCTGCGGATCCGCAGCGTTTTTTGCAGTGCAGAAACGCTGCAGATCCGCAATTGATTTACAGTACAATGTAAATCAATGAGAAAAAAAAATGCTGTGCACACTTTGCGGAAAATCCACTGCGGAAACGCTGTGGTTTAAAAGAAGTAGCATGTCACTTCTTTTTTGTGAATCTTCAGCGTTTTTGTACCCATTCCATTATAGAAAACCACAGGGGTAAAAAACGCAGCAAATCCGCAAGAAAACCGCAGCAAAAACGCACAAAAAATGCTGCGGTACCGCACAAAAAACGCAACAAATCCGCATGTGCGTTTTCTTCCAGGAGAGGCAGAATCCGCACCAGAAATTCCTAAGCCTAATCCGCAACGTGTGCACATAGCCTTAACATCACTCCACCCGAGATTGTTAGCGACAGTTCCCCCGCTATAATACACAGCCATCAGCTGCTGTGTATAGATGAGCTCGCTGCCTGAGCCTACTCCATACACCCTCTTCTGACTTGCACCATAGATATACGGCGGATGTCATGAAGGCGTTAAGATGGGGAAGGATAGAAAACCTAAGGATTTTGAACAAAATGTTGCTACTCATGGCACCAACACTGCACCAGCCATCCGGACAATAGTATTACCAAATGCAGGCCACAATTGGCCTTTGCCTCCAGCAAGCATATTTGTGAGGAGGATGTGGGGGCATTATGGAATATATGGCACATCACAGTTCTACAAAGAACGGTCTGCCTGAAAACAAATTACTAAGAGCAATAATTTTTGGACCATTTTTTAAAATTTTAGTGTACTTATTAGATGGTTGCTACAGGTTACAGATGTGCTCAAAGGTTTACATACCCCGGCAGAATTTTTGCTTTCTTGGCCCTTTTTAAGAGAATATGAATGATAACACCAACATGTTTTCTCCACTCATGGTTAGTGGTTGGGTCAAGCCATTTACATTTCTATGGTGAGGACTTTGACATTACTAAGGCTGTGTTTGTGCAACAGAGCCTGAAAGGGTTTGTATTCAATACCATATACAATAGCAGACTTTAGAGTGTTTCACGTCTTCTCTGGGCAATTTGAGGCTTTGAAGTATTGAGATTTGCAGCAAAACGATTCACTGCAATTCGATTTTTTTTACAAAATTCAACAAGCCTGGAAATTTGAAATGCAAAAGATTCAATGATCTCTAGTATGTACACTCTTTCACACTGAAATTTCAACATCAAAAAGAAAACGTTGTACAATAGAACTATGAATCACATTACTGATAGACATGTTAATGATATGTGCAACGCCCCAGAGATCTGGTCGTTGCAGTATGACGTTCTGCCTCTAAGGGGAGTGATGGCACTGAAGGAATTCTCCTGACCAGGTATCACCAGAACACATTACACTTCACACTCCGGCCACTAGGGGAGCAAAAGGCTTTATTTATTGGGCCACTCCTCACACTGGAAAATCTAGGGATTGGGGAGGAAGTTAGTCAGAAGCTTACTGGGTTGGATTCAGGCAACATCCCGTGGCAGGGGGTGTTGCAGGGAGAAGACACAGAGGGGTCCCTGTCAGGCGTGGGAACCTGACAGTTGCCTAGCGAACAGAACAGAGCATAACGGAACCGCGCCTGCACTACCTTGCGGCGGTATCCTAAGAAAGAGACACGAAGGGAAGGATATTGTGGAACAGTGTAAACGAGATCAAGCACAAAGGAGAGCCAGTAGGAGTCGTGCCGTGAGACCGAGGCAACATCCTACTGAGGCGCGTAGCTGGTGGCCGGAACACTGCGGGAGTAACTGACTCTAGGCCTTACTTCGAACTCCGCAGGACAGTTAATTATAGGTTGGCTGTCTACCTTAAATTTCCTAAGAAGACATAGGGGGCAACAGTGGGAGAGGGGCGTCTCTATGGTCCCGGAAGACCTCCAGGCCTTCCCGTCATACGGGTGCGTCCTAGCCAAAACATACTGGGGGACGAGAAACTAGCAACATCTGGAACTAAAGAAAGAGAGAGAGCTGTAGAGAACGACGAACGAGAACAGCAGTTGTGAGGACTATTCCGAATGCTCAGCAAGGTAGGACTACAACACACAAGCGCTAGTGGTAGGCAACGATTTCCATCTGCGAAGGAGACTCTGGAAGTGCCCATCGGACCGGCCGGTCTCCGATAGCCCTGTTAAACGTGCTCTGGATTGAGGATCCTGAAGTCTACAGTAAAGAGGTAAAGAGACTGCAACCTTGTGTCCTCGTTATTGCCTGCACCTCACACCATCACCATCCATCTTACTGGGAAGCCCTGGGGACATACTTCACCTGTGGGAAGGTATACCATCCAGCTGCCATTCATCACCCCAGCGGACCCCACAGCAGCGTCGGTCACCCTGACCGAACACCACAGGTGGCGTCACGAACCCCTGACAGACTGCACCACCTTTATTGGACGCCCCTTAGCAGGGTCGCGGACCGGGTCTAGCCACCGTGACAGCCTCAGAACCGAAGCAGAGAGGCCCGGTACCGAGAACGCGTGGCCCTGTGTCTGGGGGCGATCCATATGCAATTTATTAAAAAAATGGATAAAAATGTTCACAACATATCTCTTTTTTTCAGTATTGAGTATGAATGCCAGTTGCAAAAAAACATGCACTTGCACGCCTTGCCATGCTATCAATTAGGTTATTAATGGTTGAAAAATGTTCTGCCACTCTGAATGGACATGGCCACACCACTCATCAAGATTTACTGCTGGCAGCTTCCTTAACACTTGCTGACCAAATGTCCCTGATTGGAGACAGGTTCGGAGATGTCACAGGCCATGGCAGCACATTTAAGCCATACAGGCTAATCAGTATAGCTTGAGCAATATGCGGCCTAGGTTTTGTTGTGTATAAAATCACCTTATGGAACACTTTGGAGAAATGGCTGTACCACTGGTTCCAAGTTTGATCCACTTTGTACCCGACTGTACTTGAAATTGGAACTCACATACCAAACCTAAAGAGTCACACAGTGTCTGCACAACTCATTAGAAGCTGTTTAGACGACATTGGGCTAAGAGCCAGACTCCCAGTTATACATGTTCCAATGACTACACGTTATCGGTCTCAATTATAGTACTGAGCAAGATGGCAATGGAGACTGGAGTGAAGGACTATCCTTTTCAACGATGAGTCTTACTTTTGTCTTTGATGCAATAATAGCCAGAGATTGGTCTGGTGGGCAACACCCTGAAGAGATCTTCAATGTGGAATGTCACTCCTGTCCTACTTCCAGGGTTATAGTGTGGCATAATTTACAGTAGTTGGACCCTTCCAGTCTTCTATCCAGGTATAATAACAGCTCAGCTGTTAGTTAATTTGGTCATTATATCAGTGTTACTCTCATTTTTCCAAACTGTTTTCAACATAACAGCATGAAGCCGCATATTGCTCATGCTACTGTGAGCAGCCTGTGTGGCCTAAAAGTGCAACCATAGCCTGCATCGTCTCCAAAATTATCTCCCATCAATAACATCTGGGAAGTCATTGGTCAGCAATTGCAAATTGCGGCGAATCTTGATGAGTTTCATGCACAAGTGCATTCAAAGTGGTAGAACTTTCCATAGAACGCGATTAAAGAAATGCTCCCATCAAAATTTTTATCCTCTTAATATGTGGCAGTCATCATATTATATAGCACTGTGTTCTTACAATTGTTTCCTGTTTGTACGTAGAGCAGAAAAAAGAGAAGAAATATTTGAGTAGAAAGGGAAAATGAGCAATTGCAAGTATGCAGTGCTATATAATATGATGAAAGCAATATATTAAGAGGATAAAAATTTTGATGGGACTGCTTGTTTAATAACCTCATTGATAACATGCTAAGGTGTGTAAGTGCGTGTATTTTCTGTAAGTGGTGCTGATACTAAATACTGTGTATATTCAAGATGTTTTGAAAATTTTGTTTTCACTTTTTTAACATTTGAATATCATTAATATGCCTGTCAATACTGTAATTTCCAAAATTCCACCACTTCTTTCTTGGTGTTGTATATTCAATGCTGAATTGTGTATATTGGGTATATTTTTCTGCTGCACATAATTTGCTTAACATTTGAACATATTCTATAGAGGATCTGATAGGTCTCTTATGCTACCCAATTGAAGTACAGCTTAAAAAAATAGAAAAACCTAAAAAGCTGCCAAGAATCATATAGAAAATTTTTGAGTCCTGCTTCTCAAGAATGATTTTACTCATTGACATCAAATATAGATCTTAACATACCGGTAAGTGTTTTTACAATTCAGGAGTCATTAAAGCTTAAATATCATGTCAGCAATCAATGCTGGACACTATGAGATGTGTCTGATAGGAAGATTTGCAGTATATTTTGCTTAATTTTTCATTTTCAAAATTACACAAAAAGTAATAAGCCTATAACTGGAATTTTTGAGTAAAAATGTGTAACAAGTATGTATTTGTGTATTATGGTCCAAGAATGCACCACGATGTGTGGACTGGCCACGAGTCTCACAATCTGAACTTGACAGCTTCATATATGCCTATTACTCTGTCATGTTTGAGCAAGAAGACCCTTGGCTAGTCTGTGTATCACGATCTGTAGTGGGTTCATGATGCCCATACATCTAAACGCGACCTTAGGACTCAATCAGATATATTAGAAAAATAGTCATAGTTTCATTAGTGATTCTACTCAGAGATTTATCAGATTTTCATAGTGCCATTTGAGTTTTATCAGCTTTTCTCTATCTTCTCCTATCAGCAGTCTGTGAAAAACAGACAGCACTTGGATAGCATCAAAGTGCTGTCCAATTTTTTCATGGATTCATAGACTTGCGTTGATCCGGCTCTTGGCACAATATCAGACATGTCACCTTGATTTTGTGTGGACCACTCTGTCCTGAAAAATAAAAATCAGACATGTGAACAGCCCCATAGACTATACCAAGTACAAGTTCAATCTGTGAAAAACATGAGTAGACCTCACATGTAGAAAACGGAAATCTGAATGAACCCTTATATTTATATTTTCAATATGAGGTCAGACTTTTCTACTGCACTGTTATAGAGAAAAGCTAGACAGACAGAAAGTAACACAGTCCTATCTGAAAAAAAAATTGCTTTTAAAAACAGTCTAGGAATTTTTGGAGTACTCTTAATTTTAAGTCATTAAAAAATAAGCACAGAAACATAAGAAGTAATTTGCAAAAAGTCAAGGGGTGGGAAAAATCCTAAAATAGATACTCTTAGTTCCAGTGAGTGCCTACATCAGTGTATGCTCTCTTGTCATTTTTAAACTCATGAAGCGTAAAAATATTATGAAATTGCATTATTTTTTTATCTATTGAATCCCCTTTAATGCAACCACCTGAAAAAAATGCCACATTTGTTTTTCAATGTCAAAACATAATAGTGTTATAAATGAAGCCAGTTAATATCTAATTCAGTTAGTAATAACTCTTATCTTTGCTATATTTTGCTCACTCTAAAAGGCCACCTGAATATTTTGATGAATTATATGTATTAGATTTTTTGGACTACTGTGCATTTGTTTCTTTATGTGGCTACAGATTATACTTATTTCAACATATCAATATGTAAACATGATAATGCAGGGATCTACGCAATCATTTGTTTTAAATGAAAACCGAGTGCTTGGTTTTGCTGGGTTTGATATGACAGTGTGCAACAAAGCCTTGAGAAGATTTGGCTTCAAGTTTTTTTTTTTTTTAAAGGGAACCTGTCACCCCCAAAATCGATGGGGAGGTAGACTCACCATCATCAGGGGCTTATCTACAGCATTCTGTAATGCTGTAGATAAGCCGCCGATGTTACCTGAAAGAGGAGAAAAAGAAGTTAGACTATACTAACCCAGGGACGGTTCCGCTGAGGTCTGGTCAAATGGGTGTCTCAGGTCCGCTCCGGCACCTCCAATCTTCATTCCATGATGTCCTCTTCTGGTCTTCATGCCGCGGCTCTGGCACAGGCATACTCTATCTGCCCTTTTGAGGGCAGAGGAAAGTACTGCAGTGCGCAGGCGCCGGAAAGGTCAGAGAGGCCCGGCGTCTGCGCACTGCAGTACTTTGCTCTGCCCTCAACAGGGTAGACAAAGTACGCCTGCGCCAGAGCCGCGGCGTGAAGACCAGAAGAGAACGTCATGGAATGAAGATAGGAGGCGCCGGAGCGGACCTGAGACACCCATTTGACCAGACCGCAGCGGGACCGGCCCTGGGTGAGTATAATCTAACCTCTTTTTCTCCTCTTTCAGGTTACATCGGGGGCTTATCTACAGCATTACAGAATGCTGTAGATAAGCCCCTGATGAAGGTGAGCTTACCTCACCATCGATTTTGGGGGTGACAGGTTCCCTTTAACCTGGATTTGTTAAACAGGTGAAAACTAAGAAAATTACCAAACAATAACTGCAATGCAAAGCTGCATGACTTTTTGGTAAAATATGTGCAGCTTGGCTGACCTACACACTGCCACTACTTTTGTACCTTGCTTTGTGCACTGAGTAATGGTGCATGCAACATCATTGAGTTTCACACAGTACATACCATAATTTTTGGCTTACACTACATCCAAAAATAGATCTCTACAGTCATTGTCCATTATGATTTGGAAAATCAGCTCTGTTGTAACCCTTTTGATTATTGGAGAACTTGATCTCAATACAAGAGAAAGTTAGAACATGCCACTATGCCCCCCTCCGAGGGGAGACTGGCAACTTTTAATATGGTTTCCATGGACAGGCTTTGTACAAGCCACGCCGCCTAATAGTCCCAGGGAAACTCTGGCCTTCACCCTCTGGCCTGTATACAGTGATATGGTATAACAGAGGTCCTCACCCTACATCAACAAAGGGACTGCTGGCCTTTGGAGAGAGCTAGCAGAATAGCTGTGATGCTTGGTCGTGTACTGAAGGTCAAAGTCAGGGCCGAAATTAAGAAACAGTCAGTTAGTCAAAATACAAGCCATGGTCAGGAACCAAAAACCAGAAAGTACAAAGAAGGAAGAGCAAAACCAAGCTGTAGACCAGAAGTACTGGCAACACTGCTAGATTACAGGAGGGTTACATTGAGTGTGGCCATAGTCAAAGCTCACAGCAAGAAACCAATAAGATATACAATGTTAAGGTAATAACCAATGAGGTCACTGCCCAGACAGCTCCACAAGTTGCAGAAATCACTTAAAGGAGCACTCCCATCAAAGTTTTTATCCTCTTAGTATATTGCAATCATCATAATATACAGCTCTGGCAAAAATTAAGAGACCACTGCAAAAATGTTCAGTTTGTCTGATGTTTCTCTGTATTGGTATATTTTCGAGTAAAATGTACATTTTTCTTTTATTTTATAAACTACTGACAACATGTCTCCGAATTTCCAGGCAATAAATTTTGTATTTTATTTCTAAAAACGAGAAATGCTCAAAATTAAAAAAACAAAAACAATGCTTTCAGACCTCAAATAATGCAAAAGAAAACAAATTCATAATTATTTAGAGACAACAATACTAATGTTTAAACTCAGGAAGAGTTCAGAAATCAATATTTTGTGGAATAACCATGATTTTTAATCACCGCTTTCATGCATCTTGGAATGCTTTCCACCAGTCTTTCACACTGCTTCTGGCACAAAAATGTAAGCAGTTCTTTGTTTAATGGCTTGTGACTATCCATCATCCTCTTGATTACATTCTAGAGGTTTTCAATGGGTTTCAGGTCTGGAGATTGGGCGGCCCATGACAGGGTTTTGATGTGGTGGTCTCTTAATTTTTCCCAGAACTGTATAGCACTGTGTACTTACAATTGCTCAACTGCTCAATCGCTTGTGTACTATATACTGCAATACCACAATCTTGCAGTATATAGTAAAATCATAGTCTCCTATGGGCAGCATGGTTGCTCAGTGGTTAGCACTAGGGTTGAGCGAAATGGGTCGTTCATTTTCAAAAGTCGCCGACTTTTGGCAAAGTCGGGTTTCATGAAACCCGATCCGACCCCTGTGCGGGGTCGGCCATGCGGTACGCGACTTTCGCGCCAAAGTCGCGTTTCAATGACGCGAAAAGCGCCATTTCTCAGCCAATGAAGGTAAACGCAGAGTGTGGGCAGCGTGATGACATAGGTCCTGGTCCCCACCATCTTAGAGAAGGGCATTGCAGTGATTGGCTTGCTGTCTGCGGCGTCACAGGGGCTATAAAGGGGAGTTCCCGCCGACCGCCATGTTACTGCTGCTGATCTGAGCTTAGGGAGAGGTTGCTGCCGCTTCGTCAGAAGCAGGGATAGCGTTAGGCAGGGTCCATTAACCACCAAACCGCTTGTGCTGTAGCGATTTCCACTGCCCAACACCACCTTCGGTGTGCAGGGACAGTGGAAGCTACATTTTTTTTTTTTTTCCCCTCAGCGCTGTAGCTCATTGGGCTGCCCTAGAAGGCTCCCTGATAGCTGCATTGCTGTGTGTACGCCGCTGTGCAAACCAACTGCTTTTTTCAAAGCACAAATCCTCTTGTTCCTTCCTTTCTGCACAGCTATCTTTTTGGTTTGTACACACTTTTTATTTAATTTGTGCATCAGTCCACTCCTTATTGCTGCCTGCCATACCTGGCTGAGATTACTGCAGGGAGATAGTAATTAAAGGACACTCCCTGTTTTTTTTTTTTTTTTTGTGGGAGATTAAGATTGACATTTCTGCTAGAGTGCCATCCCTGTGTGTGCCCTCTCTCACTCACTGGGCCATAGAAAGTCTATTTATTTTTTTGCTTGATTTGGGTTATAAAATCTACCTGAAAAAATCACTACATCAATCAGTGGGAGAAAAATATTGGCCTCAGGGCTTGTGTGCCACTCTTGACTCCTGTGTGTGCCATCTCTCAGTCAGTGGGCCATAGAAAGCCAATTTATTTTTTTGCTTGATTTTGGTTCTAAAATCTACCTGAAAAAATCACTACATCAATCAGTGGGAGAAAAATATTGGCCTCAGGGCTTGTGTGCCACTCCTGACTCCTGTGTGCATCATCACTCACTCAGTGGGCTGTTATGGCTGGCAATCAGGCAACACAGCGTGCAGTAATCAGCGCACATACAGAGATCTGGCAATAACCCAAAACAATAGGACGAGCTCTGAGACGTGGAATCTCTGTAGACTGCAGTACCTGATCTATCCTCACACAACTGGAAGCAGCAGTGGATTGCGCCTATCAACTACCTATGCAACTCGGCACTGCCTGAGGGGCTGACTAGCCTGAAGATAGAAATACAAGCCTGACTTACCTCAGAGAAATACCCCAAAGGAATAGGCAGCCCCCACATATAATGACTGTTAGCAAGATGAAAAGACAAACGTAGGAATGAAATAGATTCAGCAAAGTGAGGCCCGATATTCTAGACAGAGCGAGGATAGCAAAGAGAACTATGCAGTCTACAAAAAACCCTAAAACGAAAACCACGCAAAGGGGCAAAAAGACCCACCGTGCCGAACTAACAGCACGGCGGTGCACCCCTTTGCTTCTCAGAGCTTCCAGCAAAAGATAAAAACAAGCTGGACAGAAAAAACAGAAAACAAACTAGAAGCACTTATCTAGCAGAGCAGCAGGCCCAAGGAAAGATGCAGTAGCTCAGATCCAACACTGGAACATTGACAAGGAGCAAGAAAGACAGACTCAGGTGGAGCTAAATAGCAAGGCAGCCAACGAGCTCACCAAAACACCTGAGGGAGGAAGCCCAGAGACTGCAATACCACTTGTGACCACAGAAGTGAACTCAGCCACAGAATTCACAACAGTACCCCCCCCTTGAGGAGGGGTCACCGAACCCTCACCAGAACCCCCAGGCCGACCAGGATGAGCCACATGAAAGGCACGAACAAGATCTGGGGCATGGACATCAGAGGCAAAAACCCAGGAATTATCTTCCTGAGCATAACCCTTCCATTTGACCAGATACTGGAGTTTCCGTCTAGAGACACGAGAATCCAAAATCTTCTCCACAATATACTCCAATTCCCCCTCCACCAAAACAGGGGCAGGAGGCTCCACAGATGGAACCATAGGTGCCACGTATCTCCTCAACAACGACCTATGGAATACATTATGTATGGAAAAGGAGTCTGGGAGGGTCAGACGAAAAGACACCGGATTGAGAATCTCAGAAATCCTATACGGACCAATAAAACGAGGTTTAAATTTAGGAGAGGAAACCTTCATAGGTATATGACGAGAAGATAACCAAACCAGATCCCCAACACGAAGTCGGGGTCCCACACGGCGTCTGCGATTAGCGAAAAGCTGAGCCTTCTCCTGGGACAAGGTCAAATTGTCCACTACCTGAGTCCAGATCTGCTGCAACCTGTCCACCACATAATCCACACCAGGACAGTCCGAAGACTCAACCTGTCCTGAAGAGAAACGAGGATGGAACCCAGAATTGCAGAAAAATGGAGAGACCAAGGTAGCCGAGCTGGCCCGATTATTAAGGGCGAACTCAGCCAACGGCAAAAATGACACCCAATCATCCTGGTCAGCGGAAACAAAACATCTCAGATATGTTTCCAAGGTCTGATTGGTTCGTTCGGTCTGGCCATTAGTCTGAGGATGGAAGGCCGAGGAAAAAGATAGGTCAATGCCCATCCTACCACAAAAGGCTCGCCAGAACCTCGAGACAAACTGGGAACCTCTGTCAGAAACAATATTCTCAGGAATGCCATGTAAACGAACCACATGCTGGAAGAACAAAGGCACCAAATCAGAGGAGGAAGGCAATTTAACCAAGGGCACCAGATGGACCATTTTAGAAAAGCGATCACAGACCACCCAAATGACAGACATCTTTTGAGAAACGGGAAGGTCAGAAATGAAATCCATCGAAATATGTGTCCAAGGCCTCTTCGGGACCGGCAAGGGCAAAAGCAACCCACTGGCGCGTGAACAGCAGGGCTTAGCCCTAGCACAAATTCCACAGGACTGCACAAAAGCACGCACATCCCGTGACAGAGATGGCCACCAGAAGGATCTAGCAACCAACTCCCTGGTACCAAAGATTCCTGGATGACCGGCCAGCACCGAACAATGAAGTTCAGAGATAACTTTACTAGTCCACCTATCAGGGACGAACAGTTTCTCGGCCGGACAACGATCAGGTTTATTAGCCTGAAATTTCTGCAACACTCTCCGCAAATCAGGGGAGATGGCAGACACAATGACTCCTTCCTTGAGGATACTCGCCGGCTCAGATAACCCCGGAGAGTCGGGCACAAAACTCCTAGACAGAGCATCCGCCTTCACATTTTTAGAGCCCGGAAGGTATGAAATCACAAAATCAAAACGAGCAAAAAATAACGACCAACGGGCCTGTCTAGGATTCAAGCGCTTGGCAGACTCAAGATAAGTAAGGTTCTTATGATCAGTCAAAACCACCACGCGATGCTTAGCACCCTCAAGCCAATGACGCCACTCCTCGAATGCCCACTTCATGGCCAGCAACTCTCGGTTGCCCACATCATAATTACGCTCAGCAGCAGAAAATTTCCTGGAAAAGAAAGCACATGGTTTGAACACTGAGCAACCAGAACCTCTCTGTGACAAAACCGCCCCTGCACCAATCTCAGAAGCATCAACCTCGACCTGGAACGGAAGAGAAACATCAGGTTGACACAACACAGGGGCACAGCAAAAACGACGCTTCAACTCCTGAAAAGCTTCCACGGCAGCAGAAGACCAATTAACCAAATCAGCACCCTTCTTGGTCAAATCGGTCAATGGTCTGGCAATGCTAGAAAAATTACAGATGAAGCGACGATAAAAATTAGCAAAGCCCAGGAATTTCTGCAAACTTTTTAGAGATGTCGGCTGAGTCCAATCCTGGATGGCCTGAACCTTAACCGGATCCATCTCGATAGTAGAAGGGGAAAAGATGAACCCCAAAAATGATACTTTCTGCACACCGAAGAGACACTTTGATCCCTTCACGAACAAGGAATTAGCACGCAGTACCTGGAAAACCATTCTGACTTGCTTCACATGAGACTCCCAATCATCTGAGAAGATCAAAATGTCATCCAAGTAAACAATCAAGAATTTATCCAGATACTCACGGAAAATGTCATGCATAAAAGACTGAAAAACAGATGGAGCATTGGCAAGTCCGAACGGCATCACCAGATACTCAAAATGACCCTCGGGCGTATTAAATGCCGTTTTCCATTCATCTCCCTGCCTGATTCTCACCAGATTATACGCACCACGAAGATCAATCTTAGTAAACCAACTAGCCCCCTTAATCCGAGCAAACAAGTCAGAAATCAATGGCAAGGGATACTGAAACTTAACAGTGATCTTATTAAGAAGGCGGTAATCAATACACGGTCTTAGCGAACCATCCTTCTTGGCTACAAAAAAGAACCCTGCTCCCAATGGTGACGACGATGGGCGAATATGTCCCTTCTCCAGGGACTCCTTCACATAACTGCGCATAGCGGTGTGTTCAGGTACGGACAAATTAAATAAACGACCCTTAGGGAATTTACTACCAGGAATCAAATCGATAGCACAATCACAATTCCTATGCGGAGGAAGGGCATCAGACTTGGACTCTTCAAATACATCCTGAAAGTCCGACAAGAACTCTGGGATGTCAGAAGGAATGGATGACGAAATAGACAAAAATGGAACATCACCATGTACTCCCTGACAACCCCAGCTGGTTACCGACATAGAGTTCCAATCCAATACTGGATTATGGGTTTGTAGCCATGGCAACCCCAACACGACCACATCATGCAAATTATGCAGTACCAAAAAGCGAATAACTTCCTGATGTGCAGGAGCCATGCACATGGTCAGCTGGGCCCAGTACTGAGGCTTATTCTTGGCCAGAGGTGTAGCATCAATTCCTCTCAACGGAATAGGACACCGCAAAGGCTCCAAGAAAAATCCACAACGTTTAGCATAATCCAAATCCATCAGATTCAGGGCAGCGCCTGAATCCACAAACGCCATGACAGAATATGATGACAAAGAGCACATTAAGGTAATGGACAAAAGGAATTTGGACTGTACAGTACCAATAACGGCAGAGCTATCGAACCGCCTAGTGCGTTTAGGACAATTAGAAATAGCATGAGTAGAATCACCACAATAGAAACACAGTCTGTTCAGACGTCTGTGTTCGTGCCGTTCTACTTTAGTCATAGTCCTGTCGCACTGCATAGGCTCAGGCTTACTCTCAGACAATACCGCCAGATGGTGCACAGATTTACGCTCGCGCAAGCGACGACCGATCTGAATGGCCAAGGACATAGACTCATTCAAACCAGCAGGCATAGGAAATCCCACCATTACATCCTTAAGAGCTTCAGAGAGACCCTTTCTGAACAAAGCCGCTAGTGCAGATTCATTCCACAGAGTGAGTACTGACCATTTTCTAAATTTCTGACAATATACTTCTACATCATCCTGACCCTGGCATAAAGCCAGCAGATTTTTCT
This sequence comes from Ranitomeya imitator, assembly GCF_032444005.1. NCBI lineage: Eukaryota > Metazoa > Chordata > Amphibia > Anura > Dendrobatidae > Ranitomeya > Ranitomeya imitator. Next base: position 133,232,914 of record NC_091282.1, read on the forward strand.
CAGCTTGATCCACTGAATTAGGCTCATCGTAAAGCAATCCCAGCGCCTGGAAAAATGCATCAACATTACTCAATGCAGAATCTCCTGGTGCAAGAGAAAACGCCCAGTCCTGTGGGTCGCCGCGCAAAAAAGAAATAATAATCAAAACCTGTTGAATAGGATTACCAGAAGAATGAGGTTTCAAGGCCAAAAATAGCTTACAATTATTTCTGAAGCTCAGGAACTTAGTTCTGTCACCAAAAAACAAATCAGGAATCGGAATTCTTGGTTCTAGCATCGATTTCTGATCAATAGTATCTTGAATCTTTTGTACATTTACAACGAGATTATCCATTGAGGAGCACAGAGCCTGAATATCCATGTCCACAGCTGTGTCCTGAAGCACTCTAATGTCTAGGGGAAAAAAAAGACTGAAGACAGAGCTAAGAAAAAAAAATGATGTCAGGATTTCTTTTTTCCCTCTATTGGAAATCATTGAATGGCTCCTTGTACTGTTATGGCTGGCAATCAGGCAACACAGCGTGCAGTAATCAGCGCACATACAGAGATCTGGCAATAACCCAAAACAATAGGACGAGCTCTGAGACGTGGAATCTCTGTAGACTGCAGTACCTGATCTATCCTCACACAACTGGAAGCAGCAGTGGATTGCGCCTATCAACTACCTATGCAACTCGGCACTGCCTGAGGAGCTGACTAGCCTGAAGATAGAAATACAAGCCTGACTTACCTCAGAGAAATACCCCAAAGGAATAGGCAGCCCCCACATATAATGACTGTTAGCAAGATGAAAAGACAAACGTAGGAATGAAATAGATTCAGCAAAGTGAGGCCCGATATTCTAGACAGAGCGAGGATAGCAAAGAGAACTATGCAGTCTACAAAAAACCCTAAAACGAAAACCACGCAAAGGGGCAAAAAGACCCACCGTGCCGAACTAACAGCACGGCGGTGCACCCCTTTGCTTCTCAGAGCTTCCAGCAAAAGATAAAAACAAGCTGGACAGAAAAAACAGAAAACAAACTAGAAGCACTTATCTAGCAGAGCAGCAGGCCCAAGGAAAGATGCAGTAGCTCAGATCCAACACTGGAACATTGACAAGGAGCAAGGAAGACAGACTCAGGTGGAGCTAAATAGCAAGGCAGCCAACGAGCTCACCAAAACACCTGAGGGAGGAAGCCCAGAGACTGCAATACCACTTGTGACCACAGAAGTGAACTCAGCCACAGAATTCACAACAGTGGGCCATAGAAAGCCCTTTTTTTTTTTTTTTTTGCTTTATTTGGGTTCTAAATTCTACCTGAAAAAATCAATAAATCAATCAGTGGGAGATTAATATTGGCCTTTGGGCTTGTGTGCCAGTCCTAAGCGTGCCATCTCTCTCTCTCAGATAGTGGGCCATAGAAAGCCTATTTATTATTTTTTTTATTGGGTTTATAAATTTTCCCTGGAACCAAAAAAAAAAAAGTGGGAGATTAATATTGGCCTCTGGGCTTGTGTGCCAGTCCTGAGCGTGCCATCTCTCTCACAAATAGTGGGCCATAGAAAGCCTATTTATTTTTTTGCTTGATTTGGGTTCTAAAATGTACCTGAAAAAATCACTACATCAATCAGTGGGAGAAAAATATTGGCCTCAGGGCTTGTGTGCCACTCCTGACTCCTGTGTGCATCATCACTCACTCAGTGGGCCATAGAAAGCCCTTTTTTTTTTTTTTTTGCTTTATTTGGGTTCTAAATTCTACCTGAAAAAATCAATAAATCAATCAGTGGGAGATTAATATTGGCCTTTGGGCTTGTGTGCCAGTCCTAAGCGTGCCATCTCTCTCTCTCAGATAGTGGGCCATAGAAAGCCTATTTATTATTTTTTTTATTGGGTTTATAAATTTTCCCTGGAAAAAAAAAAAAAAAGTGGGAGATTAATATTGGCCTCTGGGCTTGTGTGCCAGTCCTAAGCGTGCCATCTCTCTCACAAATAGTGGGCCATAGAAAGCCTATTTATTTTTTTTTTTTTGGTTTTATAAATTCTCCCTTAAAAAAAAAAGGGAGATTAATATTGGCCTTTGGGCTTGTGTGCCAGTCCTAAGCGTGCCATCTCTCTCTCTCTCTCAGATAGTGGGCCATAGAAAGCCTATTTATTATTTTTTTTATTGGGTTTATAAATTTTCCCTGGAACAAAAAAAAAAAAGTGGGAGATAAATATTGGCCTCTGGGCTTGTGTGCCACTCCTGACTCCTGTGTGCGTCATCTCTCACTCAGTGGGCCATAGAAAGCCTTTTTTTGTTTTCTAAATTCTCCCTGAAAAAATCATTTTATTTTATTTGGTTTCTAAATTCTTCCTGAAAAACTCATTTTATTCTATTATTTTTTTTTCCTAAAGTCTCCCTGAAAAAAAAAAAAAAAAACAAATCAGTGGGAGATTAATATTGCCCTTTCTGCTTGTGTGCCAGTCTTGACTCCTGGGTGTGCCATCTCTCTCTCTCTCTCCAATTGTGGGCCATAGAAAGCCTATTTTTTTTTTAGCTTGATTTGGGTTCCAAAATCTACCTGAAAAAATCACTACATCAATCAGTGGGAGATAAATATTGGCCTCTGGGCTTGTGTGCCACTCCTGACTCCTGTGTGCGTCATCTCTCACTCAGTGGGCCATAGAAAGCCTTTTTTTGTTTTATTTGTTTTCTAAATTCTCCCTGAAAAAATCATTTTATTTTATTTGGTTTCTAAGTTCTTCCTGAAAAAATCATTGTATTCTATTATTTTTTTTTCCTAAAGTCTCCCTGAAAAAAACAAAAAAAAAACAAATCAGTGGGAGATTAATATTGCCCTTTCTGCTTGTGTGCCAGTCTTGACTCCTGGGTGTGCCATCTCTCTCTCTCTCTCCAATTGTGGGCCATAGAAAGCCTATTATTTTTTTAGCTTGATTTGGGTTCCAAAATCTACCTGAAAAAATCACTACATCAATCAGTGGGAGATAAATATTGGCCTCTGGGCTTGTGTGCCACTCCTGACTCCTGTGTGCGTCATCTCTCACTCAGTGGGCCATAGAAAGCCTTTTTTTGTTTTATTTGTTTTCTAAATTCTCCCTGAAAAAATCATTTTATTTTATTTGGTTTCTAAATTCTTCCTGAAAAAATCATTGTATTCTATTATTTTTTTTTCCTAAAGTCTCCCTGAAAAAAACAAAAAAAAAACAAATCAGTGGGAGATTAATATTGCCCTTTCTGCTTGTGTGCCAGTCTTGACTCCTGGGTGTGCCATCTCTCTCTCTCTCTCCAATTGTGGGCCATAGAAAGCCTATTATTTTTTTAGCTTGATTTGGGTTCCAAAATCTACCTGAAAAAATCACTACATCAATCAGTGGGAGATAAATATTGGCCTCTGGGCTTGTGTGCCACTCCTGACTCCTGTGTGCGTCATCTCTCACTCAGTGGGCCATAGAAAGCCTTTTTTTGTTTTATTTGTTTTCTAAATTCTCCCTGAAAAAATCATTTTATTTTATTTGGTTTCTAAATTCTTCCTGAAAAAATCATTGTATTCTATTATTTTTTTTCCTAAAGTCTCCCTAAAAAAAAAAAAAACAAACAAATCAGTGGGAGATTAATATTGCCCTTTCTGCTTGTGTGCCAGCTCTCTCTCTCTCTCCAATTGTGGGCCATAGAAAGCCTATTATTTTTTTAGCTTGATTTGGGTTCCAAAATCTACCTGAAAAAATCACTACATCAATCAATGGGAGATAAATATTGGCCTCTGGGCTTGTGTGCCACTCCTGAATCCTGTGTGCGTCATCTCTCACTCAGTGGGCCATAGAAAGCCTTTTTTTGTTTTATTTGTTTTCTAAATTCTCCCTGAAAAAATCATTTTATTTTATTTGGTTTCTAAATTCTTCCTGAAAAAATCATTGTATTCTATTATTTTTTTTCCTAAAGTCTCCCTGAAAAAAAAACAAAAAAAACAAATCAGTGGGAGATTAATATTGCCCTTTCTGCTTGTGTGCCAGTCTTGACTCCTGGGTGTGCCATCTCTCTCTCTCTCTCTCTCTCCAATTGTGGGCCATAGAAAGCCTATTATTTTTTTAGCTTGATTTGGGTTCCAAAATCTACCTGAAAAAATCACTACATCAATCAGTGGGAGATAAATATTGGCCTCTGGGCTTGTGTGCCACTCCTGACTCCTGTGTGCGTCATCTCTCACTCAGTGGGCCATAGAAAGCCTTTTTTTGTTTTATTTGTTTTCTAAATTCTCCCTGAAAAAATCATTTTATTTTATTTGGTTTCTAAATTCTTCCTGAAAAAATCATTTTATTCTATTATTTGTTTTCCTAAAGTCTCCCTGAAAAAAAAAAAAAAAATCAAATCAGTGGGAGATTAATATTTACATTTGTGCTTCAGTGACAGTCCTGCGTGTGTGGCATCTCTCTCATTTGTTGCCACCAACAACAGAGTGTGTAACATTGTGCCTGATTTTCGTTGTGGTCTCACTCACCTGTAAAGGGGTATCTAAATCATACTGAAGTTATAGTTCACCGTGTAATTTGTGTGACAGCAACAAATACCGTTAGTTTGTTTACGTTTTTAAAACAATGAGGAAGTATGGTGGAAGAGGTCGTGGCCGGGGGCGTTCATTGTCAGCTGGTAATGAGGGTAGTGGTAGTGGTGGAGCATCAGCTGGTCGTGGGAAAAAAAATATTGCACCTAAGTCTGGAGCTGTGGAGCCAGGTTCGTCGTCTGGCTACACAAGGCCTCGAACGCTCCCTTTTCTGGGAGTAGGAAAACCGCTTTTAAAGCCGGAGCAGCAAGAGCAAGTTTTGGCTTATCTTGCTGACTCAGCCTCTAGCTCTTTTGCCTCCTCTTGTGAAACTGGTAAATGTCAAAGCAGCGCGTTGTTAGTGGATGTTCACGGTCAGGGACAAGTCGCTTCCTTGTCCTCTTCAGCAAAAACAACAACAGAGAAGAATGCAGCAGGTGACACAACGGGTTACTCCATGGAGCTCTTTACACATACCGTCCCTGGCTTAGAAAGTAAAGCAGTTAACAGTCCATGCCCATTACAAGTTGAATCTGACATGGAGTGCACTGATGCACAGCCACAGCCAGACTACTATGCTGGTCCTTTGACTCAGACCACAACATTGCCCTCGCAGGGTAATGATCAAGAATCAGACCCTGATGAGACTATGTTGCCCCATCACGAACGCTATACCACCGACCGACACGGTGACACAGACGAAGTTGCACACGAGCTACAAGAAGAGGTAATAGATGACCCAGTTCTTGACCCCGATTGGCAGCCATTGGGGGAACAGGGTGCAGGCGGCAGCAGTTCTGAAGCGGAGGAGGAGGGGCCGCAGCAGGCATCAACATCGCAACAGGTTCCATCTGCCGGGCCCGTATCTTGCCCAAAACGCGTGGCAAAGCCAAAACCTGTTGGAGGACAGCGTGGCCATCCGGTTAAAGCTCAGTCTGCAATGCCTGAAAAGGTATCCGATGCTAGAAAGAGTGCAGTCTGGCATTTTTTTAAACAACATCCAATTGATCAGCGCAAAGTCATCTGTCAAAAATGTTCAACTACCTTAAGCAGAGGACAGAATCTGAAAAGTCTCAATACAAGTTGCATGCATAGACATTTAACCACCATGCATTTGCAAGCCTGGACTAACTACCAAACGTCCCTTAAGGTTGTAGCACCCTCGGCCAATGAAGCTAGTCAGCAACGCAACATCCCTTCCGGCAGTGTAGGGCCACCATTTTCCGCACCACCTGCAGTATCTGTGCAGGTTTCTTTGCCAGGCCAAAGCAGTCAGGGTCAGGGAATCACCAGTTTCGTAGTAGGAAACACTGCATCTAGGGCACCGGCGGCAACAATACCATCTCCCACCGTCTCTCAGTCTGCCATGTCCACCGGCACCCCCGCTAGTTCCACGATCTCCAGCTCTCCAGTCCAGCTCACCCTACATGAGACTATGGTTAGAAAAAGGAAGTACTTAGCCTCGCATCCGCGTACACAGGGTTTGAACGCACACATAGCTAGACTAATCTCGTTAGAGATGATGCCCTACCGGTTAGTTGAAAGCGAAGCTTTCAAAGCCCTGATGGACTACGCTGTACCACGCTACGAGCTACCCAGTCGACACTTTTTTTCCAGAAAAGCCATCTCAGCCCTCCACCAGCATGTTAAAGAGCGCATCGTCCATGCACTCAGGCATCTGTGAGCACAAAGGTGCACCTGACAACAGATGCATGGACCAGTAGGCATGGCCAGGGACGTTACGTGTCCATCACGGCACACTGGGTAAATGTGGTGGATGCAGGGTCCACAGGGGACAGCAAGTTTGGGACAGTTCTGCCTAGCCCACGGTCTACGAAACAGTTGGCTGTAGCCGTTCGCACCCCCTCCTCCTCCTCTTCGTCCTCCTGCAGAAGCGAGAGCTCGTCCACAGACCGCAGTCGCACAACCACTCCATCCACAGCTGCCACTGTTGCACACCAGGTCTCCCATTATGGGGCAGCTACTGGCAAACGTCAGCAGGCTGTATTGGCTATGAAGTGTTTGGGCGACAACAGACACACCGCGGAAGTTCTGTCCGAGTTCTTGCAGAAAGAAACGCAGTCGTGGCTGGGCACTGTAGATCTTGAGGCAGGCAAGGTAGTGAGTGATAACGGAAGGAATTTCATGGCTGCCATCTCCCTTTCCCAACTGAAACACATTCCTTGCCTGGCTCACACCTTAAACCTGGTGGTGCAGTGCTTCCTGAAAAGTTATCCGGGGTTATCCGACCTGCTCCTCAAAGTGCGTGGACTTTGCTCACATATCCGCCGTTCGCCCGTACACTCCAGCCGTATGCAGACCTATCAGCGTTCTTTGAACCTTCCCCAGCATCGCCTAATCATAGACGTTGCAACAAGGTGGAACTCAACACTGCACATGCTTCAGAGACTGTGCAAACAGAGGCGGGCTGTTATGTTTTTGTGGGAGGATATACATACACGGGCAGGCAGTAGGATGGCAGACATGGAGTTGTCAGGTGTGCAGTGGTCGAAGATTCAAGACATGTGTCAAGTCCTTCAGTGTTTTGAGGAATGCACACGGCTGGTTAGTGCAGACAACGCCATAATAAGCATGAGCATCCCCCTAATGCGTCTGCTGATGCAAAGTTTGACGCACATAAAGGATCAGGCGTCTGCAGCTGAGGAAGAGGAAAGCCTTGATGACAGTCAGCCATTGTCTGGCCAGGGCAGTGTACAGGACGAGTTAGCGGGCGAAGAGGAGGAGGAGGATGAGGAGGATGATGGGGATGATTATATTTTTAATGAGGAAGCTTTTCCGGGGCCACTGGAAATTGGTGGCGCGGCAAGGCCGGGTTCTGGTTTTTGGAGGGACACAAGTGACGTGGATTTGCCTGAAACTGCCCCTCAACCAAGCACAACCGCAGATTTGAGAACTGGAACTTTGGCCCACATGGCGGATTATGCCTTACGTATCCTCAAAAGGGACACACGCATAACTAAAATGATGAACGATGACGATTACTGGTTGGCCTGCCTCCTTGATCCTCGCTATAAAGGCAAATTGCAAAATATAATGCCACATGAGAACTTGGAACTAATATTAGCAACCAAACAATCAACTCTTGTTGACCGTTTGCTTCTGGCATTCCCTGCACACAGCGCCCGTGATCGTTCTCACACGAGCTGCAGGGGCCAGCAGACCAGAGGAGTTAGAGGGGCAGAAATCAGAAGTGGCGTTGGCCAGAGGGGTTTTCTGACCAGGTTGTGGAGTGATTTTGCTATGACCGCAGACAGGACAGGTACTGCAGCATCAATTCAAAGTGACAGGAGACAACATTTGTCCAGTATGGTTACAAACTATTTTTCATCCCTTATCGATGTTCTCCCTCAACCGTCATTCCCATTTGATTACTGGGCATCAAAATTAGACACCTGGCCAAAATTGGCAGAATATGCATTGCAGGAGCTTGCTTGCCCGGCAGCTAGTGTCCTATCAGAAAGAGTATTCAGTGCTGCAGGTTCAATACTAACAGAAAAAAGGACTCGTCTGGCTACCCAAAATGTAGATGATGTAACCTTCATTAAAATGAACCACAACTGGATTTCGAAATCTTTTGCCCCACCTTGCCCGGCTGACACCTAGCTTTCCTATGAAAAGGTCTTGCCTGTGGACTATTCTGAATGCCTTTTCCAATCTCGTAATTTTCTGCACCTGATTGTCCAGCATACGACATGTTTACACCTCACTAAATGGCCAAACTCCCCACACGGGGCCGTGGTATCGACACTTGGCGACAGCACCCGTAAGAGTGCTGTTTGTCTGAAGAGGTGGGTGTGCCCGCTTTTGGTCGACGGCACTGCCACTGGGTCCCTCCAAGTACAATAAAGTGTCTCTGGCGGTGGTGGTGCGCACCCAACGTCAGACACACCGTTGTAATATGAGGGGCCCTGGGCCTGTACCGCCGACCACAAGATAGTTCCCCCCCCAGCTCAAACAGTGCTCTACCACTTGCAAAATTATCTCACAGTTCCACCAATGTTAGTCTATGCGCTGACATCCTTCAATGCCTGCCACTGACAATACCATTGTATTGACATTTTTGTTATGTTAGGCCTTCGAAGCCTGTCTGCGGTCACTCCTTCCACTAGGCCTCCACTGACCACACCACTGCTGCCCGTGTACCCCTGGAACCAATTTGAAATTGCCTACAGCCAGCCCAATTTTTTTATTTTAGGCCTTCAATGCCTGTATGCGGTCCATTCTTTCCACTACTACTACACTGACCAGGCCACTGCTGCCCGTGTACCCCTGGAACCAATTTAAAATTGCCTACAGCCATGTGTTATTATTTTAGGCCTTCGATGCCTGTCTGCGGTCACTCCTTACAATATGCCTCCACTGACCACACCACTGCTGCCCGTGTACCCCTGGAACCAATTTAAAATTGCCTACAGCCATGTGTTATTATTTTAGGCCTTCGATGCCTGTCTGTGGTCACTCCTTCCACTAGGCCTCCACTGACCACACCACTGCTGCCCGTGTACCCCTGGAACCAATTTAAAATTGCCTACAGCCAGCCCAATTTTTTTACTTTAGGCCTTCGATGCCTGTCTGCGGTCACTCCTTCCACTAGGCCTCCACTGACCACACCACTGATGCACGTGTACCCCTGGAACCAATTTAAAATTGCCTACAGCCATGTGTTATTATTTTAGGCCTTCGATGCCTGTCTGTGGTCACTCCTTCCACTAGGCCTCCACTGACCACACCACTGCTGCCCGTGTACCCCTGGAACCAATTTAAAATTGCCTACAGCCATGTGTTATTATTTTAGGCCTTCGATGCCTGTCTGCGGTCACTCCTTACAATATGCCTCCACTGACCACACCACTGCTGCCCGTGTACCCCTGGAACCAATTTAAAATTGCCTACAGCCATGTGTTATTATTTTAGGCCTTCGATGCCTGTCTGTGGTCACTCCTTCCACTAGGCCTCCACTGACCACACCACTGCTGCCCGTGTACCCCTGGAACCAATTTAAAATTGCCTACAGCCAGCCCAATTTTTTTACTTTAGGCCTTCGATGCCTGTTTGCGGTCACTCCTTCCACTAGGCCTCCACTGACCACACCACTGCTGCCCGTGTACCCCTGGAACCAATTTAAAATTGCCTACAGCCATTTGTTATTATTTTAGGCCTTCGATGCCTGTCTGTGGTCACTCCTTCCACTAGGCCTCCACTGACCACACCACTGCTGCCCGTGTACCCCTGGAACCAATTTAAAATTGCCTACAGCCATGTGTTATTATTTTAGGCCTTCGATGCCTGTCTGCGGTCACTCCTTACAATATGCCTCCACTGACCACACCACTGCTGCCCGTGTACCCCTGGAACCAATTTAAAATTGCCTACAGCCAGCCCAATTTTTTTACTTTAGGCCTTCGATGCCTGTCTGCGGTCACTCCTTCCACTAGGCCTCCACTGACCACACCACTGCTGCCCGTGTACCCCTGGAACCAATTTAAAATTGCCTACAGCCATGTGTTATTATTTTAGGCCTTCGATGCCTGTCTGTGGTCACTCCTTCCACTAGGCCTCCACTGACCACACCACTGCTGCCCGTGTACCCCTGGAACCAATTTAAAATTGCCTACAGCCATGTGTTATTATTTTAGGCCTTCGATGCCTGTCCGCGGTCACTCCTTACAATATGCCTCCACTGACCACACCACTGCTGCCCGTGTACCCCTGGAACCAATTTAAAATTGCCTACAGCCAGCCCAATTTTTTTACTTTAGGCCTTCGATGCCTGTCTGCGGTCACTCCTTACAATATGCCTCCACTGACCACACCACTGCTGCCCGTGTACCCCTGGAACCAATTTAAAATTGCCTACAGCCATGTGTTATTATTTTAGGCCTTCGATGCCTGTCTGTGGTCACTCCTTCCACTAGGCCTCCACTGACCACACCACTGCTGCCCGTGTACCCCTGGAACCAATTTAAAATTGCCTACAGCCATGTGTTATTATTTTAGGCCTTCGATGCCTGTCTGTGGTCACTCCTTCCACTAGGCCTCCACTGACCACACCACTGCTGCCCGTGTACCCCTGGAACCAATTTAAAATTGCCTACAGCCAGCCCAATTTTTTTACTTTAGGCCTTCGATGCCTGTCTGTGGTCACTCCTTCCACTAGGCCTCCACTGACCACACCACTGCTGCCCGTGTACCCCTGGAACCAATTTAAAATTGCCTACAGCCATGTGTTATTATTTTAGGCCTTCAATGCCTGTCTGTGGTCACTCCTTCCACTAGGCCTCCACTGACCACACCACTGCTGCCCGTGTACCCCTGGAACCAATTTAAAATTGCCTACAGCCATGTGTTATTATTTTAGGCCTTCGATGCCTGTCTGCGGTCACTCCTTACAATATGCCTCCACTGACCACACCACTGCTGCCCGTGTACCCCTGGAACCAATTTAAAATTGCCTACAGCCATGTGTTATTATTTTAGGCCTTCGATGCCTGTCTGTGGTCACTCCTTCCACTAGGCCTCCACTGACCACACCACTGCTGCCCGTGTACCCCTGGAACCAATTTAAAATTGCCTACAGCCATGTGTTATTATTTTAGGCCTTCGATGCCTGTCTGTGGTCACTCCTTCCACTAGGCCTCCACTGACCACACCACTGCTGCCCGTGTACCCCTGGAACCAATTTAAAATTGCCTACAGCCATGTGTTATTATTTTAGGCCTTCGATGCCTGTCTGCGGTCACTCCTTACAATATGCCTCCACTGACCACACCACTGCTGCCCGTGTACCCCTGGAACCAATTTAAAATTGCCTACAGCCATGTGTTATTATTTTAGGCCTTCAATGCCTGTCTGCGGTCACTCCTTCCACTAGGCCTCCACTGACCACACCACTGCTGCCCGTGTACCCCTGGAACCAATTTAAAATTGCCTACAGCCAGCCCAATTTTTTTACTTTAGGCCTTCGATGCCTGTCTGCGGTCACTCCTTCCACTAGGCCTCCACTGACCACACCACTGCTGCCCGTGTACCCCTGGAACCAATTTAAAATTGCCTACAGCCAGCCCAATTTTTTTACTTTAGGCCTTCGATGCCTGTCTGCGGTCACTCCTTCCACTAGGCCTCCACTGACCACACCACTGCTGCCCGTGTACCCCTGGAACCAATTTAAAATTGCCTACAGCCATGTGTTATTATTTTAGGCCTTCGATGCCTGTCTGCGGTCACTCCTTCCACTAGGCCTCCACTGACCACACCACTGCTGCCCGTGTACCCCTGGAACCAACATCAGAAAATATAAAAATAAGTATTTTGCTTATAAAAAAGAAAATACTGGAGAGATATCAAATGCAGACATTTTATCATTAAAAAGAAACACATACAACAAAAATCTGGTACAGTACTAAAAATGGCCATCAGCTACAATAACTTTCTCCTGCAAGTAGTTAACTGAAAGTTTTTTTCAATTTAAAACACAGATATGGCATCCACCGAGTGTTGTCCTGTCGCGTCTTCTTTATATTATTGCCAAGAAGATGCAAAACAATGAAAATAATAAAATCATTATTTACCAAAATAAATAGAGTAAGTCAAAACCACATTGCAAATAAACATTCATTACAAATAAAGAAGCAGGGCGCGTCCGAGGGTGAGTATATACCTAATAAGAATATAATCACCCTCGGACGCGCCCTGCTTCTTTCCGACAGCCTTCCTTCCTAAGAATCAGCCCTTCCGTGGTGTAGAGAGAGGGTTTGTTACACTCCAAGGTGTTCCCCAGGTTGCCTTTCCTGAGCTTCGATCTTCATGCTCTCGTTTAGTAGTTGTCGGAAAGTAGGCTGCATTAGGCCTACAAATTGGGTATGGGGTGGAGAGAGATGGTGTGTTACACTCCAAGGTGTTCCCCAGGTTTCCTTGCCATTGCTTCGGTCTTCCGACTCTCGTTTAGTAGTTGTAGAAAACTACACTGCATTAGGCCTACAAAATGGGTATCGGGTGGAGAGAGATGGTGTGTTACACTCCAAGGTGTTCCCCAGGTTGCCTTTCCTGAGCTTCGATCTTCCGGCTCTCGTTTAGTAGTTGTTGGAAACTACACTGCATTAGGCCTACAAATTGGGTATGGGGTGTAGAGAGATGGTGTGTTCCACTCCAAGGTGTTCCCCAGGTTTCCTCGCCAATGCTTCGATCTTCCGGCTCTCGTTTAGTAGTTGATGGAAACTACGCTGCATTAGGATTACAAATTGGGTATGGGGTGTAGAGAGATGTTGTGTTCCACTCCAAGGTGTTCCCCAGGTTTCCTCGCCAATGCTTCGATCTTCATGCTCTCGTTTAGTAGTTGTTGGAAACTACGCTGCATTAGGCCTACAAATTGGGTATGGGGTGTAGAGAGATGGTGTGTTCCACTCCAAGGTGTTCTCCAGGTTGCCTTTCCTGAGCTTCGATCTTCCGGCTCTCGTTTAGTAGTTCTTGGAAACTACACTGCATTAGGCCTACAAATTGGGTATGGGGTGTAGAGAGATGGTGTGTTCCACTCCAAGGTGTTCTCCAGGTTGCCTTTCCTGAGCTTCGATCTTCCGGCTCTCGTTTAGTAGTTCTTGGAAACTACACTGCATTAGGCCTACAAATTGGGTATGGGGTGTAGAGAGATGGTGTGTTCCACTCCAAGGTGTTCTCCAGGTTGCCTTTCCTGAGCTTCGATCTTCCGGCTCTCGTTTAGTAGTTCTTGGAAACTACACTGCATTAGGCCTACAAATTGGGTATGGGGTGTAGAGAGATGGTGTGTTCCACTCCAAGGTGTTCTCCAGGTTGCCTTTCCTGAGCTTCGATCTTCCGGCTCTCGTTTAGTAGTTGTTGGAAACTACGCTGCATTAGGCCTACAAATTGGGTATGGGGTGTAGAGAGATGGTGTGTTCCACTCCAAGGTGTTCTCCAGGTTGCCTTTCCTGAGCTTCGATCTTCCGGCTCTCGTTTAGTAGTTGTTGGAAACTACGCTGCATTAGGCCTACAAATTGGGTATGGGGTGTAGAGAGATGTTGTGTTCCACTCCAAGGTGTTCCCCAGGTTTCCTCGCCAATGCTTCGATCTTCATGCTCTCGTTTAGTAGTTGTTGGAAACTACGCTGCATTAGGCCTACAAATTGGGTATTGGGTGTAGAGAGATGGTGTGTTCCACTCCAAGGTGTTCTCCAGGTTGCCTTTCCTGAGCTTCGATCTTCCGGCTCTCGTTTAGTAGTTCTTGGAAACTACACTGCATTAGGCCTACAAATTGGGTATGGGGTGTAGAGAGATGGTGTGTTCCACTCCAAGGTGTTCTCCAGGTTGCCTTTCCTGAGCTTCGATCTTCCGGCTCTCGTTTAGTAGTTCTTGGAAACTACACTGCATTAGGCCTACAAATTGGGTATGGGGTGTAGAGAGATGGTGTATTCCACTCCAAGGTGTTCTCCAGGTTGCCTTTCCTGAGCTTCGATATTCCGGCTCTCGTTTAGTAGTTCTTGGAAACTACACTGCATTAGGCCTACAAATTGGGTATGGGGTGTAGAGAGATGGTGTGTTCCACTCCAAGGTGTTCTCCAGGTTGCCTTTCCTGAGCTTCGATCTTCCGGCTCTCGTTTAGTAGTTCTTGGAAACTACACTGCATTAGGCCTACAAATTGGGTATGGGGTGTAGAGAGATGGTGTGTTCCACTCCAAGGTGTTCTCCAGGTTGCCTTTCCTGAGCTTCGATCTTCCGGCTCTCGTTTAGTAGTTGTTGGAAACTACGCTGCATTAGGCCTACAAATTGGGTATGGGGTGTAGAGAGATGGTGTGTTCCACTCCAAAGTGTTCCCCAGGTTTCCTCGCCAATGCTTCGATCATCATGCTCTCGTTTAGTAGTTGTTGGAAACTACGCTGCATTAGGCCTACAAATTGGGTATGGGGTGTAGAGAGATGGTGTGTTCCACTCCAAGGTGTTCTTCAGGTTGCCTTTCCTGAGCTTCGATCATCCGGCTCTCGTTTAGTAGTTGTTGGAAACTACGCTGCATTAGGCCTACAAATTGGGTATGGGGTGTAGAGAGATGGTGTGTTCCACTCCAAGGTGTTCCCCAGGTTTCCTCGCCAATGCTTCGATCATCATGCTCTCGTTTAGTAGTTGTTGGAAACTACGCTGCATTAGGCCTACAAATTGGGTATGGGGTGTAGAGAGATGGTGTGTTCCACTCCAAGGTGTTCTCCAGGTTGCCTTTCCTGAGCTTCGATCTTCCGGCTCTCGTTTAGTAGTTGTTGGAAACTACGCTGCATTAGGCCTACAAATTGGGTATGGGGTGGAGAGAGATGGTGTGTTCCACTCCAAGGTGTTCCCCAGGTTTCCTCGCCAATGCTTCGATCATCATGCTCTCGTTTAGTAGTTGTTGGAAACTACGCTGCATTAGGCCTACAAATTGGGTATGGGGTGTAGAGAGATGGTGTGTTCCACTCCAAGGTGTTCTCCAGGTTGCCTTTCCTGAACTTCTCTCTTCAGGCTCTCATTAAATTGTGGTTAAACGGAACAACTGCATTTGGCGTACTAGTTGGTTTGGGGCCTACTATCGGTGTCTGCCACTCCTTGCTGTTCTCCTGGTTTCCTGTCCTGAAATTCCGTTTTCAGGCGCTCGTTAAGTAGTTGTTAATGTTAGACTGCATTTGGCCTTCTAGTTGGGTTGGGGCCTACGATCGGTGTCTGCCACTCCTTGCTGTTCTCCTCCACTGAACAAAGCTGTGCCGCCTGTTTACTACGGTTGCCAATTTTGAACTGCATTTCAACTACTTACTGATTTGGGCCTACTCTCTGTGTCAGCCTCTCATTCCAGTTGTCCTCCACTGCAATGCCCCCTGGTTATTCCTGTGTTACCAATTTTGAACTGCATTTAGCCAACTTTATTCTTTGGGCCTATATCTGTGTTTCCTCCTCATCCTGCCCATTGCCCAGCCAGTGATAGATGAGTCTGCTGGTACATTGACCCATAACGCAACATTCCCCGTGCACGCTACACAACAACATTGTGACCCTGCTGAAAGTCAGGTTGCTCTTTCCGCATACCATACCACCTTACACGGGGACAAAGAGGAAGGTGCAGATGAAAGTGCAGGTTCCTTCATCAGGTGGGGGGAGGAATACTAGTTGGCGACGTCACTGGCACAGGGCCTCTCATAGTACGCAAAAGTGTTGCTGCCGGTGGGAGGCGCCCCCGCCGTGCAAACACACCGCTGTACTTTGAGGGGCCCTGTGCCAGTGCCAATGCCAACGAGTGGGCCCCCCCTGCTTGCTCAGGTTCACAGCACTTGCAAAGTTGAAATACTTACCTCTCCCTGCTCCACTGCCGTGACGTGGTCCAGATTTCCTGGGCCCACTAATTACTTGAACCAGCCCTACCCACCACAACTTTAGCCAAATGAACCCCAATTTCAAATGCCTTCCAATTATTATAAGGTAAATTACGCTTGACAAGCTTCATTAAGAAGAATGGATGGTTTTGACATTAAAATGGGCACTCTAGGTGTTTTCCTGGCCCCCACTCACTGCCGACTATGCTGCCCCATTGACTTGCATTGGGTTTCGTGTTTCGGTCGATCCCGACTTTACGTCATAATCGGCCGATTTCACTCGACCCGACTTTTGAGATAGTCGGGTTTCGCGAAACCCGGCTCGACTCTAAAAAGGTCAAGGTCGCTCAACTCTAGTTAGCACTGTTGCTTTGCAGCACTGGGGTCCTGGGTTCAAATCTCACCAAGAACAACATTTGCAAGGAGTTTGTATGTTCTCCATGTGTTTGCATGGGTCCCACATTCCAAAGACATACTGATAAAGAATTTAGATTGTGAGCCCAATGACAGGGACAGTGATGATAAAACACTGTGAAATATGTAAAATGCTGTGAAATATGATGGTACTATATAAGCAAAGCATAATAATGAACATCTGCCTGAGGCTGGTCTTCGTAGGATCACCATCATGGCATACACAAGGGACTTCAGTAGACCCTGACTGCCAGGGCCACCTATCAGCACCAGAGTTGCCAATCGTCCAGAAATTCCCGAACCAACCATAAAAATAGGACTCTCTTTTCACTTACAATCATTATGATTTATTAGGGCAGTGAGAATCTGGAATTGCTTGCCTGAGGAGGTGGTGATGGCGAACTCAGTCGAGGGGTTCAAGAGAGGCCTGGATGTCTTCCTGGAGCAGAACAATATTGTATCATACAATTAGGTTCTGTAGAAGGACGTAGATCTGGGGATTTATTATGATGGAATATAGGCTGAACTGGATGGACAAATGTCTTTTTTCGGCCTTACTAACTATGTTACTATGTTACTATGTTACTATGTATGGGTGCACATGATCCAATTCACAGATGCATTTGCAGGATACTGAGATCTGCACTGCCCCATAGTATAATATTCGACTCAGTGTTATCCGATAAATCATTGGATAGCACTTGGCCGTGTTATACGCTCATGTGAGTGAGCTATTAAGCCATGTTCACGCTTTCAGTATTTGGTCAGTATTTTACATCAGTATTTGTGAGCCACAACCAGGAGTGGAACAATCACAGGAAAATTATAATAGACACACGTCACCACTTTTGTATTTTTCACCCACTCCTGGTTTTGGCTTACAAATACTGATGTAAAATATTAACCAAATTCTAAATGAGTGAACATTGCCTTAGAGTAAGATGCTCGCTGTATAACCATTATCTACCAGCAAAGAAAGAAGTTCAGTTCCTGATCTTTCATTAAAGAAGGGAACCCAACATGTGACGTAATAGTACTTCATATGAGGGATAAAAGAAAAAATAAACCATAAAAAGCATGACTAAAGAGAAAGAAACTTAAAAAGAAGAAAAAAAAGAGGGAATAAAGAGGAGATATACACTGTTGCAAATTATTATGCAAATTGGATAAAGATTTAATTGTTTTGTCTTTCAAACAAACTCGTGGATGGTATTGTGTCTCAGGGCTCAATGGATCACTGAAAACAATCACACATGTGATAATTAGTTTTGCAGGTGATTCTAATTAAAGGAAAACTACTTAAAAATGATGTTCCACATTATTAAGTTGGCCACAGGTTTCAAGCAATATGGGAAATTAAAAGGATCTCTCTGCTGCTGAAAAGAATTAAATAGTGCAATGCTTTGGACAAGGTATGAAAACATTGGATATTTCACGAAAACTTAAGAGTGATCATCATACTGTGAAGAGATTTGTGACTGAAACAGAGCACAGACAGAGTTCATGCAGATAAAGGCATAATGACGAAGGTTTCTGCCAGACAAATTCATTGGATTAAGAGAGCAGCTGCCAAAATACCATTGCAAAGCAGCAAACAGTTATTTGAAGCTGCTGGTGCCTCTGGAGTCCCTCAAACCTCAAGGTGTAGGATTCTTCAAAGGCTTGCTGTTGTGCATAAACCTACTATTCAGCCACCCCTAAACAGTGTTCACAAGCAGAAATGGTTGCAGTGGGCCCGAGCATGTTTCCACATTTATCCCACAGAAGCTGATGACAAATTGCACACCCAGATAATGCCCCACAGCAGCCCCACAGGCAGGATTGCAGAGTACACACAGCAGCTTAAAGGCACATTACTCCCACAGATATGGGTTCAAAGAATACACAGTTTGCAAGAAATGAAACATCGTACACTACAAAGATTGTTCTAAAAGCAAACTGTGTTACGAGATATCTTTGTTGTAAAAAAAAACTTGATGTTAATAGTCCATTTTTGAACAACCAAATTTCTACATCTGTACCAGCCCAAATTTTCTTTCAAATCAACGAAATATAACACCAGGCAAGCTTTAGAGTATATGTGACAATGGTCAACAACCATCTACATTTTCTACATCTATACCAGCCAAATTTTGGATTTTATTTCAAACCAAAAGAAAATTCACACAAACCAAGTTGTAAAGCATATGTGACAATAGTCAATTTTTAGAACAAAAATATTTTAACTGTACCAGGACAAGCAGTTTGTAAAATTTTTAACCCACTGTAATTTGAAACAATGCACGTTAAACTGTATCTATGACTAACTGTCATCACACACAGTTGTGTGAGCATGGCCAAAAGTCCATTGTCTAACCATTATTTTTGTTTTTTTCACCAGTGCGCAAAGTCAAAACACGTTGGCGTTCGATGAATAACAGCTTCAACAAGGACCTGCGTCAAGAGAGCTGTGTTCCCAGTGGTTCTGGAGCAAGGATCCGAAAGTATGAATACCATCGCATTCTGGCATTTTTAAGACTAGTCCTTGCCCAGAGAATGTAAGTATTTTCCTGTGTATTAGGTTATGTTGTATTGCCATAATCTGTATGCTTCTATTCAACAGTTGGCTTTTTTTAGTGTTTGGTATTAATTTTTTTTCTTTGTTCACAACACATGGAGCAGCCCTGTTGACCCAGATTCTGGAGTGGTCCTTCATCAGACAGCCACGGACCCGTCTGTTGTGAATTCTGTTGTCGGGCTCCCTCCTGTGGTCATGAATGGTTCTTCGGCTGGTTCTGTCCATGGACTTCCTCTGGTGGGTGTTTCTGAGTTTTCTTCCTCAGGTGACGAGGTTAATTCGTTAGCTGGCTTCTCTATTTAACTCCACTTAGATCTTTGCTCCATGCCACCTGTCAATGTTCCAGTATTGGTCTAGTTCACTCCTGGATCGTTCTTGTGACCTGTCTTCCCAGCAGAAGCCTAGTTCCAGCTTGTATTTCTTTGGTTTGCTATTTTTCTGTCCAGCTCGCTATTTTTATTGTTGTCTTGCTTGCTGGAAGCTCTGGGACGCAGAGGGAGCACCTCCGCACCGTGAGTCGGTGCGGAGGGTCTTTTTTGCGACCTCTGCGTGGTCTTTTTGTAGGTTTTTGTGCTGACCGCAAAGTAACCTTTCCTATCCTCGGTCTGTTCAGTAAGTCGGGCCTCACTTTGCTAAATCTATTTCATCTCTGTGTTTGTATTTTCATCTTTACTCACAGTCATTATATGTGGGGGGCTGCCTTTTCCTTTGGGGAGTTTCTCTGAGGCAAGGTAGGCTTTATTTTTCTATCTTCAGGGCTAGCTAGTTTCTTAGGCTGTGCCGAGTTGCATAGGGAGCGTTAGGCGCAATCCACGGCTATTTCTAGTGTGTTTGATAGGATTAGGGATTGCGGTCAGCAGAGTTCCCACGTCCCAGAGCTCGTCCTTTATTATCAGAAACTATCAGGTCATTCCGTGTGCTCTTAACCACCAGGTCCATTATTGTCCTGACCACCAGGTCATGACAGTACAGGTGGCCCAAAGTACTAATGCATCTCAATAGAGGGATAAGAGAAGTTCTGAGACCATTTTTTTTTCTTTGTAGTGTGTTTTGTCTCTCTCTTCCCCTTTACCTCTGGGTGGTTCAGGACACTGGTGTAAACATGGACATTCAAGGTCTGTCCTCTTGGATGGATAATCTCACTACAAGGGTACAAAACATTCAAGATTTTGTGGTTCAGAATCCGATGTCAGAGCCTAGGATTCCAATACCTGATTTGTTTTTTGGTGATAGATCTAAGTTCTTGAATTTCAAAAATAATTGTAAATTGTTTCTTGCCTTGAAACCTCGCTCCTCAGGTGACCCTGTTCAACAAGTAAAGATCATTATTTCTTTGTTACGTGGTGACCCTCAAGACTGGGCATTTTCCCTTGCGCCAGGAGATCCGGCATTGTGTGATGTTGATGCGTTTTTCCTGGCGCTTGGATTGCTTTATGATGAACCTAATTCAGTGGATCAGGCAGAGAAAATCTTGCTGGCTCTGTGTCAGGGTCAGGATGAAGCGGAGATATATTGTCAGAAGTTTAGAAAGTGGTCTGTGCTCACTCAGTGGAATGAATGTGCCCTGGCAGCAATCTTCAGAAAGGGTCTCTCTGAAGCCCTTAAGGATGTCATGGTGGGGTTTCCTATGCCTGCTGGTCTGAATGAGTCTATGTCCTTGGCCATTCAGATCGATCGACGCTTGCGTGAGCGTAAAGTTGTGCACCATTTGGCGGTACTATCTGAGCATGGGCCTGAGCCTATGCAATGTGATAGGACTTTGACCAGAGCTGAACGGCAAGAACACAGACGTCGGAATGGGCTATGTTTTTACTGTGGTGATTCCACTCATGCTATCTCCGATTGTCCTAAGCGCACTAAGCGGTTCGCTAGGTCTGCCACCATTGGTACGGTACAGTCTAAATTTCTATTGTCTGTTACTCTGATTTGCTCTTTGTCATCCTATTCTGTTATGGCATTTGTGGATTCAGGCGCTGCCCTGAATTTGATGGACTTGGAGTATGCTAGGCGCTGTGGTTTTTTTTGGAGCCCTTGCAGTATCCTTTTCCATTGAGAGGAATTGATGCTACGCCTTTGGCCAAGAATAAGCCTCAGTACTGGACCCAATTGACCATGTGCATGGCTCCTGCACATCAGGAGGATATCCGCTTTCTGGTATTGCATAATCTGCATGATGTGGTCGTTTTGGGGTTACCATGGCTACAGGTTCATAATCCAGTATTGGACTGGAAATCTATGTCTGTGTCCAGCTGGGGTTGCCAGGGAGTACATGGTGATGTTCCATTTTTGTCTATTTCGTCTTCCACTCCTTCTGAAGTTCCAGAGTTTTTGTCGGATTATCGGGATGTATTTGATGAGCCCAAAGCCAGTGCCCTACCTCCTCATAGGGATTGCGATTGTGCAATTAATTTGATTCCTTGTAGTAAGTTTCCTAAGGGCCGATTGTTCAATTTATCTGTGCCAGAACACGCCGCTATGCGGAGTTATATAAAGGAATCCTTGGAGAAAGGCCATATTCGCCCGTCGTCATCACCGTTAGGAGCAGGGTTCTTTTTTGTGGCCAAGAAGGATGGTTCTTTGAGACCTTGTATTGATTACCGCCTTCTTAATAAAATTACAGTCAAATTTCAGTATCCTTTGCCGTTGCTGTCTGATTTGTTTGCTCGTATTAAAGGGGTTAGTTGGTTCACCAAGATAGATCTTCGAGGGGCGTATAATCTTGTGCGTATTAAACAAGGCGATGAATGGAAAACAGCATTTAATACGCCTGAGGGCCATTTTGAGTACCTGGTTATGCCATTCGGGCTTTCCAATGCTCCATCAGTATTTCAGTCCTTTATGCATGATATCTTCCGAGAGTACCTGGATAAATTCCTGATTGTGTATTTGGATGATATCTTGGTCTTTTCGGATGATTGGGAGTCTCATGTGAAGCAGGTCAGAATGGTGTTCCAGGTCCTTCGTTCGAATTCCTTGTTTGTGAAGGGGTCAAAGTGTCTCTTTGGAGTTCAGAAGGTTTCGTACCTTCCGGGCTCTAAGAATGTGAAGGCTGATGCCCTGTCAAGGAGTTTTGTGCCTGACTCTCCGGGTGTTCCTGAGCCGGCGGGTATTCTCAAAGAGGGGGTAATTTTGTCTGCCATCTCCCCTGATTTGCGGCGGGTGCTGCAAAAATTTCAGGCTGATAGACCTGACCGTTGCCCAGCGGAGAAACTGTTTGTCCCTGATAGATGGACTAGTAGAGTTATCTCTGAGATTCATTGTTCAGTGTTGGCTGGGCATCCTGGAATCTTTGGTACCAGAGATTTGGTGGCTAGATCCTTCTGGTGGCCGTCTTTGTCACGGGATGTGCGTTCTTTTGTGCAGTCCTGTGGGACTTGTGCTCGGGCTAAGCCCTGCTGTTCTCGTGCCAGTGGGTTGCTTTTGCCCTTGCCGGTCCCAAAGAGGCCCTGGACGCATATTTCTATGGATTTTATTTCGGATCTCCCCGTCTCTCAAAAGATGTCGGTCATTTGGGTGGTTTGTGATCGCTTTTCTAAGATGGTCCATTTGGTACCTTTGTCTAAATTGCCTTCCTCCTCTGATTTGGTGCCATTATTGTTCCAGCATGTGGTTCGTTTACATGGTATCCCGGAGAACATCGTTTCTGACAGAGATTCCCAGTTTGTTTCGAGGTTTTGGCGATCCTTTTGTGCTAGGATGATATTTTGGTCTTTTCGGATGATTGGGAGTCTCATGTGAAGCAGGTCAAAATGGTGTTCCAGGTCCTTCGTGCGAATTCCTTGTTTGTGAAGGGGTCAAAGTGTCTCTTTGGAGTTCAGAAGGTTTCGTACCTTCCGGGCTCTAAGAATGTGAAGGCTGATGCCCTGTCAAGGAGTTTTGTGCCTGACTCTCCGGGTGTTCCTGAGCCGGCGGGTATTCTCAAAGAGGGGGTAATTTTGTCTGCCATCTCCCCTGATTTGCGGCGGGTGCTGCAAAAATTTCAGGCTGATAGACCTGACCGTTGCCCAGCGGAGAAACTGTTTGTCCCTGATAGATGGACTAGTAGAGTTATCTCTGAAATTCATTGTTCAGTGTTGGCTGGGCATCCTGGAATCTTTGGTACCAGAGATTTGGTGGCTAGATCCTTCTCGTGGCCGTCTTTGTCACGGGATGTGGGTTCTTTTGTGCAGTCCTGTGGGACTTGTGCTCGGGCTAAGCCCTGCTGTTCTCGTGCCAGTGGGTTGCTTTTGCCCTTGCCGGTCCCGAAGAGGCCCTGGACGCATATTTCTATGGATTTTATTTCGGATCTCCCCGTCTCTCAAAAGATGTCAGTCATTTGGGTGGTTTGTGATCGCTTTTCTAAGATGGTCCATTTGGTACCTTTGTCTAAATTGCCTTCCTCCTCTGATTTGGTACCATTATTTTTCCAGCATGTGGTTCGTTTACATGGTATCCCGGAGAACATCGTTTCTGACAGAGGTTCCCAGTTTGTTTTGAGGTTTTGGCGATCCTTTTGTGCTAGGATGGGCATTGATTTGTCTTTCTCCTCGGCTTTCCATCCTCAGACAAATGGCCAAACCGAACGAACTAATCAAACTTTGGAAACATATCTGAGATGCTTTGTTTCTGCTGATCAGGATGATTGGGTGTCCTTTTTGCCGTTGGCTGAGTTCGCCCTTAATAATCGGGCCAGCTCGGCTAATTTGGTTTCACTGTTTTTCTGCAATTCTGGTTTCCATCCTCGTTTCTCTTCAGGGCAGGTTGAGTCTTCGGACTGTCCTGGTGTAGATACTGTGGTAAATAGGTTGCAGCAGATTTGGATTCATGTGGTGGACAATTTGACATTGTCCCAGGAGAAGGCTCAACATTTCGCTAACCGCCGGCGCTGTGTGGGTCCCCGACTTCGTGTTGGGGATTTGGTTTGGTTGTCGTCTCGTTATGTTCCTATGAAGGTTTCCTCTCCTAAGTTTAAGCCTCGTTTTATTGGTCCGTATAAGATTTCTGAGGTTATCAATCCTGTGTCATTTCGTTTGGCCCTTCCTGCTTCTTTTGCCATCCTGTTGTGAATTCTGTGGCTGAGTTCACTTCTGTGGTCACAAGTGGTATTGCAGTCTCTGGGCTTCCTCCCTCAGGTGTTTTGGTGAGCTCGTTGGCTGCCTTGCTATTTAGCTCCACCTGAGTCTGTCTTCCTTGCTCCTTGTCAATGTTCCAGTGTTGGATCTGAGCTACTGCATCTTTCCTTGGGCCTGCTGCTCTGCTAGATAAGTGCTTCTAGTTTGTTTTCTGTTTTTTCTGTCCAGCTTGCTATTAACTTTTGCTGGAAGCTCTGAGAAGCAAAGGGGTGCACCGCCGTGCTGTTAGTTCGGCACGGTGGGTCTTTTTGCCCCTTTGCGTGGTTTTCGTTTTAGGGTTTTTTGTAGACTGCATAGTTCTCTTTGCTATCCTCGCTCTGTCTAGAATATCGGGCCTCACTTTGCTGAATCTATTTCATTCCTACGTTTGTCTTTTCATCTTGCTAACAGTCATTATATGTGGGGGGCTGCCTATTCCTTTGGGGTATTTCTCTGAGGTAAGTCAGGCTTGTATTTCTATCTTCAGGCTAGTCAGCTCCTCAGGCAGTGCCGAGTTGCATAGGTAGTTGATAGGCGCAATCCACTGCTGCTTATAGTTGTGTGAGGATAGATCAGGTACTGCAGTCTACAGAGATTCCACGTCTCAGAGCTCGTCCTATTGTTTTTGGTTATTGCCAGATCTCTGTATGTGCGCTGATTACTGCACGCTGTGTTGCCTGATTGCCGGCCATAACAGTACAAGGAGCCCTCCAATGATTTCCAATAGAGGGAAAAAAGAAATCCTGACATCATTTTTTTTTCTTAGCTCTGTCTTCAGTCTTTTTTTTCCCCTAGACATTAGAGTGCTTCAGGACACAGCTGTGGACATGGATATTCAGGCTCTGTGCTCCTCAATGGATAATCTCGTTGTAAATGTACAAAAGATTCAAGATACTATTGATCAGAAATCGATGCTAGAACCAAGAATTCCGATTCCTGATTTGTTTTTTGGTGACAGAACTAAGTTCCTGAGCTTCAGAAATAATTGTAAGCTATTTTTGGCCTTGAAACCTCATTCTTCTGGTAATCCTATTCAACAGGTTTTGATTATTATTTCTTTTTTGCGCGGCGACCCACAGGACTGGGCGTTTTCTCTTGCACCAGGAGATTCTGCATTGAGTAATGTTGATGCATTTTTCCAGGCGCTGGGATTGCTTTACGATGAGCCTAATTCAGTGGATCAAGCTGAGAAAAATCTGCTGGCTTTATGCCAGGGTCAGGATGATGTAGAAGTATATTGTCAGAAATTTAGGAAATGGTCAGTACTCACTCTGTGGAATGAATCTGCACTAGCGGCTTTGTTCAGAAAGGGTCTCTCTGAAGCTCTTAAGGATGTAATGGTGGGATTTCCTATGCCTGCTGGTTTGAATGAGTCTATGTCCTTGGCCATTCAGATCGGTCGTCGCTTGCGCGAGCGTAAATCTGTGCACCATCTGGCGGTATTGTCTGAGAGTAAACCTGAGCCTATGCAGTGCGACAGGACTATGACTAAAGTAGAACGGCACGAACACAGACGTCTGAACAGACTGTGTTTCTATTGTGGTGATTCTACTCATGCTATTTCTAATTGTCCTAAACGCACTAGGCGGTTCGATAGCTCTGCCGTTATTGGTACTGTACAGTCCAAATTCCTTTTGTCCATTACCTTAATGTGCTCTTTGTCATCATATTCTGTCATGGCGTTTGTGGATTCAGGCGCTGCCCTGAATCTGATGGATTTGGATTATGCTAAACGTTGTGGATTTTTCTTGGAGCCTTTGCGGTGTCCTATTCCGTTGAGAGGAATTGATGCTACACCTTTGGCCAAGAATAAGCCTCAGTACTGGGCCCAGCTGACCATGTGCATGGCTCCTGCACATCAGGAAGTTATTCGCTTTTTGGTACTGCATAATTTGCATGATGTGGTCGTGTTGGGGTTGCCATGGCTACAAACCCATAATCCAGTATTGGATTGGAACTCTATGTCGGTAACCAGCTGGGGTTGTCAGGGAGTACATGGTGATGTTCCATTTTTGTCTATTTCGTCATCCATTCCTTCTGACATCCCAGAGTTCTTGTCGGACTTTCAGGATGTATTTGAAGAGTCCAAGTCTGATGCCCTACCTCCGCATAGGAATTGTGATTGTGCTATCGATTTGATTCCTGGTAGTAAATTCCCTAAGGGTCGTTTATTTAATTTGTCCGTACCTGAACACACCGCTATGCGCAGTTATGTGAAGGAGTCCCTGGAGAAGGGACATATTCGCCCATCGTCGTCACCATTGGGAGCAGGGTTCTTTTTTGTAGCCAAGAAGGATGGTTCGCTAAGACCGTGTATTGATTACCGCCTTCTTAATAAGATCACTGTTAAGTTTCAGTATCCCTTGCCATTGATTTCTGACTTGTTTGCTCGGATTAAGGGGGCTAGTTGGTTTACTAAGATTGATCTTCGTGGTGCGTATAATCTGGTGAGAATCAGGCAGGGAGATGAATGGAAAACGGCATTTAATACGCCCGAGGGTCATTTTGAGTATCTGGTGATGCCGTTCGGACTTGCCAATGCTCCATCTGTTTTTCAGTCTTTTATGCATGACATTTTCCGTGAGTATCTGGATAAATTCTTGATTGTTTACTTGGATGACATTTTGATCTTCTCAGATGATTGGGAGTCTCATGTGAAGCAAGTCAGAATGGTTTTCCAGGTACTGCGTGCTAATTCCTTGTTCGTGAAGGGATCAAAGTGTCTCTTCGGTGTGCAGAAAGTTTCATTTTTGGGGTTCATCTTTTCCCCTTCTACTATCGAGATGGATCCGGTTAAGGTTCAGGCCATCCAGGATTGGACTCAGCCGACATCTCTAAAAGGTCTGCAGAAATTCCTGGGCTTTGCTAATTTTTATCGTCGCTTCATCTGTAATTTTTCTAGCATTGCCAGACCATTGACCGATTTGACCAAGAAGGGTGCTGATTTGGTTAATTGGTCTTCTGCTGCCGTGGAAGCTTTTCAGGAGTTGAAGCGTCGTTTTTGCTGTGCCCCTGTGTTGTGTCAACCTGATGTTTCTCTTCCGTTCCAGGTCGAGGTTGATGCTTCTGAGATTGGTGCAGGGGCGGTTTTGTCACAGAGAGGTTCTGGTTGCTCAGTGTTCAAACCATGTGCTTTCTTTTCCAGGAAATTTTCTGCTGCTGAGCGTAATTATGATGTGGGCAACCGAGAGTTGCTGGCCATGAAGTGGGCATTCGAGGAGTGGCGTCATTGGCTTGAGGGTGCTAAGCATCGCGTGGTGGTTTTGACTGATCATAAGAACCTTACTTATCTTGAGTCTGCCAAGCGCTTGAATCCTAGACAGGCCCGTTGGTCGTTATTTTTTGCTCGTTTTGATTTTGTGATTTCATACCTTCCGGGCTCTAAAAATGTGAAGGCGGATGCTCTGTCTAGGAGTTTTGTGCCCGACTCTCCGGGGTTATCTGAGCCGGCGAGTATCCTCAAGGAAGGAGTCATTGTGTCTGCCATCTCCCCTGATTTGCGGAGAGTGTTGCAGAAATTTCAGGCTAATAAACCTGATCGTTGTCCGGCCGAGAAACTGTTCGTCCCTGATAGGTGGACTAGTAAAGTTATCTCTGAACTTCATTGTTCGGTGCTGGCCGGTCATCCAGGAATCTTTGGTACCAGGGAGTTGGTTGCTAGATCCTTCTGGTGGCCATCTCTGTCACGGGATGTGCGTGCTTTTGTGCAGTCCTGTGGAATTTGTGCTAGGGCTAAGCCCTGCTGTTCACGTGCCAGTGGGTTGCTTTTGCCCTTGCCGGTCCCGAAGAGGCCTTGGACACATATTTCGATGGATTTCATTTCTGACCTTCCCGTTTCTCAAAAAATGTCGGTCATTTGGGTGGTCTGTGATCGCTTTTCTAAAATGGTCCATCTGGTGCCCTTGGTTAAATTGCCTTCCTCCTCTGATTTGGTGCCTTTGTTCTTCCAGCATGTGGTTCGTTTACATGGCATTCCTGAGAATATTGTTTCTGACAGAGGTTCCCAGTTTGTCTCGAGGTTCTGGCGAGCCTTTTGTGGTAGGATGGGCATTGACCTATCTTTTTCCTCGGCCTTCCATCCTCAGACTAATGGCCAGACCGAACGAACCAATCAGACCTTGGAAACATATCTGAGATGTTTTGTTTCCGCTGACCAGGATGATTGGGTGTCATTTTTGCCGTTGGCTGAGTTCGCCCTTAATAATCGGGCCAGCTCGGCTACCTTGGTCTCTCCATTTTTCTGCAATTCTGGGTTCCATCCTCGTTTCTCTTCAGGACAGGTTGAGTCTTCGGACTGTCCTGGTGTGGATTATGTGGTGGACAGGTTGCAGCAGATCTGGACTCAGGTAGTGGACAATTTGACCTTGTCCCAGGAGAAGGCTCAGCTTTTCGCTAATCGCAGACGCCGTGTGGGACCCCGACTTCGTGTTGGGGATCTGGTTTGGTTATCTTCTCGTCATATTCCTATGAAGGTTTCCTCTCCTAAATTTAAACCTCGTTTTATTGGTCCGTATAGGATTTCTGAGATTCTCAATCCGGTGTCTTTTCGTCTGACCCTCCCAGACTCCTTTTCCATACATAATGTATTCCATAGGTCGTTGTTGAGGAGATACGTGGCACCTATGGTTCCATCTGTGGAGCCTCCTGCCCCTGTTTTGGTGGAGGGGGAATTGGAGTATATTGTGGAGAAGATTTTGGATTCTCGTGTCTCTAGACGGAAACTCCAGTATCTGGTCAAATGGAAGGGTTATGCTCAGGAAGATAATTCCTGGGTTTTTGCCTCTGATGTCCATGCCCCAGATCTTGTTCGTGCCTTTCATGTGGCTCATCCTGGTCGGCCTGGGGGTTCTGGTGAGGGTTCGGTGACCCCTCCTCAAGGGGGGGGGTACTGTTGTGAATTCTGTGGCTGAGTTCACTTCTGTGGTCACAAGTGGTATTGCAGTCTCTGGGCTTCCTCCCTCAGGTGTTTTGGTGAGCTCGTTGGCTGCCTTGCTATTTAGCTCCACCTGAGTCTGTCTTCCTTGCTCCTTGTCAATGTTCCAGTGTTGGATCTGAGCTACTGCATCTTTCCTTGGGCCTGCCTATCTGCTAGATAAGTGCTTCTAGTTTGTTTTCTGTTTTTTCTGTCCAGCTTGCTATTAACTTTTGCTGGAAGCTCTGAGAAGCAAAGGGGTGCACCGCCGTGCTGTTAGTTCGGCACGGTGGGTCTTTTTGCCCCTTTGCGTGGTTTTCGTTTTAGGGTTTTTTGTAGACTGCATAGTTCTCTTTGCTATCCTCGCTCTGTCTAGAATATCGGGCCTCACTTTGCTGAATCTATTTCATTCCTACGTTTGTCTTTTCATCTTGCTAACAGTCATTATATGTGGGGGGCTGCCTATTCCTTTGGGGTATTTCTCTGAGGTAAGTCAGGCTTGTATTTCTATCTTCAGGCTAGTCAGCTCCTCAGGCAGTGCCGAGTTGCATAGGTAGTTGATAGGCGCAATCCACTGCTGCTTATAGTTGTGTGAGGATAGATCAGGTACTGCAGTCTACAGAGATTCCACGTCTCAGAGCTCGTCCTATTGTTTTTGGTTATTGCCAGATCTCTGTATGTGCGCTGATTACTGCACGCTGTGTTGCCTGATTGCCGGCCATAACACCATCCATAATGTGTTCCATAGGTCGTTATTGCGGAGATACGTGGCGCCTGTGGTTCCATCCGTTGATCCTCCTGCCCCGGTGTTGGTTGAGGGGGAGTTGGAGTATGTGGTGGAGAAGATTTTAGATTCTCGTGTTTCGAGACGGAAACTCCAGTACCTGGTCAAGTGGAAGGGTTATGGTCAGGAAGATAATTCCTGGGTTTTTGCCTCTGATGTTCATGCTGCCGATCTGGTTCGTGCCTTTCATTTGGCTCATCCTGGTCGGCCTGGGGGCTCTGGTGAGGGTTCGGTGACCCCTCCTCAAGGGGGGGGTACTGTTGTGAATTCTATTGTCGGGCTCCCTCCTGTGGTCATGAATGGTACTTCGGCTGGTTCTGTCCATGGACTTCCTCTGGTGGGTGTTTCTGAGTTTCCTTCCTCAGGTGACGAGGTTAATTCGTTAGCTGGCTGCTCTATTTAACTCCACTTAGATCTTTGCTCCATGCCACCTGTCAATGTTCCAGTATTGGTCTAGTTCACTCCTGGATCGTTCTTGTGACCTGTCTTCCCAGCAGAAGCCTAGTTCCAGCTTGTATTTCTTTGGTTTGCTATTTTTCTGTCCAGCTCGCTATTTTTATTGTTGTCTTGCTTGCTGGAAGCTCTGGGACGCAGAGGGAGCGCCTCCGCACCGTGAGTCGGTGCGGAGGGTCTTTTTTGCGCCCTCTGCAGTCTTTTTGTAGGTTTTTGTGCTGACCGCAAAGTAACCTCTCCTATCCTCGGTCTGTTCAGTAAGTCGGGCCTCACTTTGCTAAATCTATTTCATCTCTGTGTTTGTATTTTCATCTTACTCACAGTCATTATATGTGGGGGGCTGCCTTTTCCTTTGGGGAATTTCTCTGAGGCAAGGTAGGCTTTATTTTTCTATCTTCAGGGCTAGCTAGTTTCTTAGGCTGTGCCGAGTTGCATAGGGAGCGTTAGGCGCAATCCACGGCTATTTCTAGTGTGTTTGATAGGATTAGGGATTGCGGTCAGCAGAGTTCCCACGTCCCAGAGCTCGTCCTTTATTATCAGAAACTATCAGGTCATTCCGTGTGCTCTTAACCACCAGGTCCATTATTGTCCTGACCACCAGGTCATAACACCCATCCCAGCCATCCTGCAGCGCTGCAGCAAGTGGGCCTGCCACACTAACTGGAGACTAAAGAGCTGGTCCATCAGGTGTTCCCCTTTACCAGTCCTCTGCCTCTGCCCCTATTTTTTGTGCTCCTCCCGGCAGCGGCAGAGGGCATCGGACAGGTCACTCATGCTCGAGTTTTTGCACTTGAGCTCGGTTTTTCACGATGGACTCAAGGCTTTGGGTGACTGACTGGATATTGCCATTAGCCATATGAATACACGTATCCAGGAGGTCACCAAAAGCCGTGACCAAGTAAAAGCCGACCTCCAGAGGCCAGCACATCATTTTTTTTTAACCAAATTGAACAGGGCATGTCGGAACACCTTTCTCCTGATCTCCAGCTTAGTGTCATGCAATGCTGCTTACGAGCAGGCTATGCAGCAGAGTCGGTATTTTCAGCAGACAGTGGCAGCATGTCCACCTGTGCCTACACTGTCACAATTGACCTCAATGCCGACCTCTGCTGCATACCACTGCACGGCCACCTCCAATCCTAGCACTGCCGGACACCACTACAGCACCACCACCATGCCGAGTGCTGTAGGGCAGCCCACCGCCACCACCATGACAACTGCTGCTCCTGCTTGGACCTCCTCCACTGACCCTACCATGCAGCAGCAGGACCCAGGCATGGCCTTTCGCTCCACCACCACGATGCAGCAGGACCCTGGCATGGCCTTCCGCTCTGCCAACATGATGCTGCAGCAGGACCCTGGCATTTCCTTCCGCTCTGCCACCACGATGCAGCAGCAGGACCCTGGCATTTCCTTCCGATCCGCCACCACGATGCAGCAGCAGGACCTTGGCATGTCCTTCTGATCCGCCACCACGATGCAGCAGGACCCTGGCATGGCCTTCCAACCTCCAACCGCAACCATGCAGCAACCGTAGTGGGACAAAGAGACTGACACTTCGGCCACTATGACCAGGCCGCAAGAAATTAGCCCTCCGAGGCTCCCCAGACAGCAGGGCCGATCCCAAAAATGTGTCTGTAATGTCAGGTTGGTCTCACCCTTCCAGAGTGTCTCAGCCCTCTCATGCATCGAGCCCCATCCCCGATCTGCCAGACCCCAGTAATTTAATTGCCCCTTCTCCTGCCACCCCTGCATTGTCCACAGTCAGTCAAGCTTCACAGCTATATACCCCCCGTTTCCATCACTCTACCCCAAGCAGGCACTGTTAATTTTATTTTATTTGCTAAAAAAATAAATAATAATGTATTTTGACCCCAAAAAGGATTGGTTAATTGTGTATTTTGCCACCAACACACACCGTGCGCCAAATAAAAAACTGCGCCGCACACTTTATTTTTTGCCCACATCATAGCTCCAGTAGTTAGCAAGTACAACACTGCAATTTTGTCTGTCATTAGTATAGAGATATGAGGTGGGCCAAAAAATTTATACTTGTATTTTATTCATAATCTCTTGCTTCTGCTTAGTCTGTGACTAGTGTTGCAGACTGAAGAGAAAATGGTGGCAATACAATGCAGAACTATACTCAACAGGTCAGGTGTCCAAATACTCATTAGTTAGGACACCTGACCTGGTGAGTAGAGAACTGCCTTGTATAACCTCCATTTTCTCTTTGTGTGAAATAGATTACGTACACATAAGTAAAGGGACGATGGCAGTCATAAAAGCCCTTTAACATGTACAGCACCATGGTATTAATGGTGCTATATAAATGAATAATAATACAAGGCATATCTATGCTCACCTGAACACGTGTCAGAAATAGTGAATTCATAAGGCTGTTATATGTGCATCATGAATTCATTATTTCTGACACCTGACTTGATGAGTATAGATCTGTTTTGTATTAAACAGCCATCGTCTCTTCAGTCTTCATCCAATAGATACTGCTGAACAGAATCAGGAAGTAATGACATCAACAACCTTATATTTTTGGTATCTTGACCGTGTCTCCTATGTATTTCCTCTACAAACCAAGGCTGCTGTCACAGTAGCAGTATTTGGTCAGTATTTTACATCAGTATTTGTGCCAAAACCAGGAGTGGAGCAATTGGAGGAAAAGTATATTAGAAACATATGCACCACTTCTGCATTTATCACCCACTCCTGGTTTTGGCTTACAAATACTGATGTAATATACTTACCAAATACTGCTAATGTGACGACAGCCTTGGTTTGTAGAGGAAATACATAGGAGACACGGTCAAGATACCAAAAATATAAAGTTTATTAACAACAAATATTAATAACATTTAAAACATAACAGGTACAGACCCGAACCCAACAGGACATTTTACACTATATTGTCCTGCCAAGCCACACGTCCAATATCAGAATCAAAAAAGGCAGCAAATTGGTCCCGCATGTGGCCAACTTCAGCAGTTGACCGCAGTGGGTGATGCTGGTAATCTGGCAATGGGTTTGCATCTGGTTCATCCAGTTCAATGTTGGGTCGCTCCTTAGCCATTATGTAATTGTGGAGAACCACACAGGCTTTGACAACCTCATCGACTGTCTCCATTTTTAGATTCATGGCTGTTGCAAGAATGTGCCATTTTGAGACTAGAATGCCAAAGGTACACTCTACTGTTCTTCGGGCCCTGGTCAGTCTGTAGTTAAAGATCCTTTTTGTGTGGTTCAAGTCCCGACTGGAATATGCCTTCAGTAGGTTTTCACACATCTGAAAGGCCTCATGCCCTACCATAACAAATGGCATCGGTGGACCTTGAGTGTTGGGGAGAGGTCGTGGCCATGGAAAATTAAAATTTTTGCCATACACACGGCGGCCCATATGCGAATTCTTAAAAGTCTGGGAATCGTTGCCACGGCCAAAAGCTCCAATGTCCACGGCGATGAAGCGACATTCCGCATCAGCTATTGCCATGAGCACAACATAAAAATATTTTTTTATAATTGAAGTACTCCGATCCTGTTCTGGCTGGATTGATAATGCGGATGTACTTTCCATCCACCACTCCCAAACAGTTGGGGAAATCACACACACTCCAGAATTTTTCAGCAATTTCAATCCACATGTCCGCAGTGGGTAGGGGTATAAACTCATCCCAGAGAACATTCCACAAAGCCCGGCAGGTGTCCGCAACTATTCCGGACAGGGTGGAAATTCCAAGCCGGTATTGGAAGTGGAGGGATGATAAACTCTTTCTGGTTTCCAGAAATCTGGAAGAAAATAAATAAAAAAAATTACAATCAATTCTATTTATGGTGTTCTGCTAAAGACATAAAGGAAAATACAAAAAGAATACATGTCAGAACAAACAAAATTAGGACTGGCATTTGTTTAGAATTGTTACGTACCTTAATGTAACCAGCAGACGTTCCTCTGGTGAAATCGCTCTACGGAGCTGGGTGTCCTGTCTCCGGATGGCTCCTTGGACACGAGCTAGCAAATCCCGGAAAGAGTCTTGCGGCATCCTTGTATATTCTGGGAATTTTTCCGGGTTGGCATTAAGCTCACCATACAGCGGCTCCACGGCTTTCACGTAGTTCGATAATGGGGTGTCTCCAAAAAACACCTAAGCCGTCACCTTCTCCATCTTTCGTGATTTCTGTGTTGCTCCCAAGCAAATGCACAGGCAAGAAACAGCTTGATGCTTAAATCTAGGTTGAAATAAAAGCTCTCCATGCAAAGATCCATCATGACACAGGATACAGTAGCACACTGTTAAGATTTCAGCAGTCCTAGGGTCTATATAGCGATATCCCATAATACACGCCCTCTGTAGTCACATTGGCAGTGTCTGGTTATCTAGATTTTTCACCATGCGCACAAAAATTGCAAACGCATGACAAAACGCATGAAAAAGCGTGAAAACGCAGCATTTTATTAACCGCATGCGTTCCCGCATGCGTCTAAAAAATGCTGCGTTTGTACGTGTTTCTATGCATTTTTCCTGCACTTGCGGATGAGATTAAACGCTGCAGATTCTAACGCAAATGTGAAACTAGCCTTAGTCATTTGATTTGGATACGCTGAGGGAACGTGAGCCAGTGAAGAGATTTGCAGAGGGGAGAAGTGGAGGAGTAGCAAAGTGAGAGATGAATTAGTTGGGTAGCAGAGTTAAGGATGGATTGGAGAGGTGCAAGGGTGTTAGCAGGGAGGTAACAGAAAAGGATGTTGCAGTAGTTGATGTGGGAGATGATGAGGGCATGCACAAGCATTTTAGTAGATTGAGGGTTGAGGAAAGGACAGATTCTGGAAATATTTTTGAGTTGGAGGCGACAAGAGGAGGAAAGAGCTTGGATGTGCGGTTTGAAGGACAGGGCAGAGCCAAGAGTTACTCCAAGGCAGCGGACTCCCGGTAAGGGGGAAAGCATGATGTCATTAATTGTGATAGATAGGTCAGGTAAGGAAAATCTGTGAGATGGAGGAAAGATGATGAGTACAAATTTGTCCATATTAAGTTTGAGGAAGCTAGAGGAGAAGGAGGAAATGGCTGATAGACACTCTGGGATTCTGGACAGCAGAGAGGTGATGTCTGGGCCACAGAGGTATATCTGAGTGTCATCAGCATAAAGGTGGTACTGGAATCCATGGGTCTTTATGAGTTGTCCCAGGCCAAGTGTATAGATTGAGAAAAGTAGGGGTCCTAGAACAGAGCCTTGGGGGGCTCCAACAGAGAGAGGGTGGAATGAGGAGACTCTGAATGTGTGGTTAGAAAGGTATGAGGAGATCCAGGATAGGTCGAGGTCTTTGATGCCAAAGGAGGACAGGATCTGTAGTAGGAGGCAGTGGTCAATTGTGTTGAGGACAGGTTTAGAAAGAGGAGTATAGAGTATTGTCAATTAGCTTTGGCTATAAATAGGTTATTAGTAATTTTGGTTAGGGCTGTCTCAGCGGAGTGAAATCGGATTGTAGATTGTCAAAGAGCAAGTTAGATGAGAGGTGGGAGGAAAGTTCAGTGTGGACGTGCTGCTCCAGGAGTTTGAAAGCGAATGGGAGCAGCGATATTGGGCGATAGCTGGACATAGCGGTTGGGTCAAGGGTTGGCTTTTTAAGGATAGGCGTGATTGAGGCATGTTTTAAAGCAAAAGGGAAGGTACCAGAAGTTAGTGATAGGTTGAAGAGGTTGGTTACAGATGGGATAAGAGTGGTGGTGAGGTTGGGAAGAAGGTGGGATGGGGTCTAGTGCACAGGTGGTGAGGTGTGATTTGGAGAGGAGACAATTAAGCTCCCCTTCAGTGATGTTGGAGAGGGAAATAATGGGGTTTGGTCATTGGTCTGGTATACAAAGGGGTTGTGGTGGTTGAACAATGAAGACTTGCCTTATTTTGTTGATCTTATTTTTGAAGTGTGTGGCAAAGTCCTCAACAGAGATGAGGGAGGTTGGAGGGGGAGTGAGGGACAGAGGAGGGAGTTAAAAGTTTTGAATAACTTTGGGATTGTAGGATAGGGAAGATACAAGTGTTGTGTAGTAGGCCTGTTTAGCAGAGGTAAGGGCAGATTTGAAAGCGAGTGTTGCCTGTTTGAATGCAGTGAAATAGTCTTGCGATTTTGTTTTCTTTCAACACCTGATTAGTAATCAAAGCCTGATTAGTAATGGAGAGGCATCAATAAGACACCTTACCATTACTAATCCTATAGTGGTGAAGAGTTCAAAAAGACACAGCCAGAAAAAAAGTATTTTAATATTCTTAATTTCACCATACTTACAAGTTCGTCTATTTCCTGCGACACCCTCAATTGCCTGCAAAAAAGAAAAAAATAATAAACCAACCGTATACTCGCTGTCTGCCGTAGTCCAATTAATGACAAGTGTCCCACGATGATCTCCCCTATAGAACAGTGACATCAGGTGATGTTACCACCCTATAGGGCCTCCAGTGACACACTGACAGGAGACAATGGCTCCTGCAGTGCATCACTGAAGAGGTTACAGTAGTTCATTGCTATCATTTTTATGGCAATGCTGCGTGGGAATTTTGAACTATACTGTACTCAAAGCGGTGGAGGGATGCAGTGCGGAAGGATACCTTCCGTCATTGTATCGCCGGAGCCCCTGGAGAGCGGTCGCATCAGTTGATGTGGCAGCTCTCCATGGGAGATCGTCGTGGGACACTCGTTTTAATTGGCTAATGTGTCAGTCACTGTCACTGTAGCAGGCATAGCCATATAGGACTTATAGTCCCATCGGACGATGCCTGCACACACACACAACCCCCCGCAGACCCCCCGGACAGCCCGCAGACCCCCCCAGACAGACTCCTGGACAACCCGCACAGACCCCCGGACAGCGTCACACAGCCCCGCAGACCCCTGGACAGCACCGCAGAACCCAAGACATCCCCACAGACCCTCGGACAGCGCTGGACAGCGCTGGACAGCCCCGCAGACCCCTGGACAGCCCCGCAGACCCCAGACAGCACCACACAGCCCCACAGACCCCCGGACAGTGCCGCACAGCCCCGCAGATCCCCGGACAGCGCCGCACAGCCCCGCAGATCCCCGCACAGTACCGCACAGCCCCGGACAACCCGCAGACCTCGCCCGCACACACTATACATGCACACAGTCACCGCCCACACACTCCCTCCTCCCGATCTGCAGGGTTTCATCCGCAGCTAAACCTCAGATCTTTTTTACATCTGCGGTTTTGCTGCAGATGTGCCTGACACAATTGAAGTCAATGGGTGTAGAAACGCTGCAGATCCACAAAAAGAATTGACATGCTGCAGAAAATACACCGCAGCATTTCCGCGCGGTATTTTCCACAGCATGTACACAGCGGATTTGGTTTTCCATAGGTTAACATGCTACTGTAAAATGCATGGAAAACTGCTGCAGATTCGCAGCGTCAAAAATGCTGCGGATCTGCAGGCAAATCCACAACGGGTGCACATAGCCTTGTGCTGATTCTGCAGCATTTTACACCTATTCCATTATAGGAATCTGCAGGTGTAAAAACGCAGGCAAAATCAGCATAAATTTTGCAGAAAACCAGCAGGGAATCCACAGGTAAAATGCAGGTCATTTTACCTGCGGATTCTGTAGAATCCGCGTGGAAAAATCTGCAATGGAATCCGCAACGTGTGCACATACCCTTAAAGGTTATATACCATCA
The DNA here is from genome assembly GCF_032444005.1 of Ranitomeya imitator. Taxonomy (NCBI): domain Eukaryota; kingdom Metazoa; phylum Chordata; class Amphibia; order Anura; family Dendrobatidae; genus Ranitomeya; species Ranitomeya imitator. The sequence goes on from NC_091282.1 coordinate 133,270,704, forward strand.
AAATGTACCCAAGAAAACGCAATACTGTATGGATGGACAAAATAAAAATGATGGGTGAGCAATATAATACAATATAATAACGTTTTTGAGGGTTAAATTATTATTAATATTTATTATTATAGCGCCATTTATTCCATGGCGCTTTACATGTGAAAAGGTAAATGTAAAAAAGTTCATTTTTTTTCTCATTAATGTACACTCTGCAACCCATCTTGACTGAAAAAAATAGAAATGTAGAAATTTTTGCAAATTTATTAAAAAAGAAAACTGAAATATCACATGGTCATAAGTATTCAGACCCTTTGCTCAGTATTGAGTAGAAGCACCCTTTTGAGGTAGTACAGCCATGAGTCTTCATGGGAATGATGCAACAAGTTTTTCACACCTGATTTGGGGATCCTCTACCATTCTTCCATGCAGATCCTCTCCAGTTCCGTCAGTTGGATGGTGAACGTTGGTGGACAGCCATTTTCAGGTCCCTCCAGAGATGCTCAATTTGTTTTAGGTCAGGGCTCTGGCTGGGCCAGTCAAGAATGGTCACAGAGTTGTTCTAAAGCCACTCTTTTATTTTAGCTGTGTGCTTAGGGTCATTGTCTTGTTGGAAGGTGAACCTTCGGCCAAGTCTGAGGTCCAGAGCACTCTGGAAGAGGTTTTCATCCAGAATATCTCTTTACTTGGCCGCATTCATGCTTCCTTCATTGACAACCAGTCGTCCTGTCCCTGCAGCTGACAAACACCCCCATAGCATGATGCTATCACCACCATGTTTCACTGTTGGGATTGAATTGGATAGATGATGAGCAGTGTCTGATTTTCTCCACACATACCGCTTAGCATTATCACAAGAAAGGTCTATTTTCATCTAATCAGACCAGAGAATCTTATTTCTCACAGTCTGGGAGTCCTTCGTGTGTTTTTTAGAAAACTCTATGTGGACTTTCATATGTCTTGCACTGAGGAGAGGCTTCCGTTGGGTCACTCTGCCATAAAGGCCTGACTGGTGGAGGGCTGCAGTGGTAGTTGACTTTGTGGAACTTCTCTCCCGACTGCATCTCTGGACCTCAGCCACAGTGATCTTGGGGTTCTTCTTTACCTCTCTCACCAAGGCTCTTTTTCCACGATTGCTCAGTTTGGCTGGATGGCCAGATCTAGGAAGACTTCTGGTGGTCCCAAATTTCTTCCATTTAAGCATTATGGAGGCCACTGTGCGCTTAGGAACCTTGAGTACTGCAGAAATTATGTTGTAACCTTGGCCAGATCTGTGCCTTGACACAATTCTGTCTGAGCTCCTTGACCAGTTCCTTTGATCTCATGATTCTCATTTGGTCTGACATGCACTGTGAGCTGTGAGGTCTTATTGCCAGGTGTGTGCCTTTCCAAATCAAGTCCTGTCAATTTAATGAAATACAACTGGACTCCCATAAAGGAGTAGAACAATCTCAAGGAGGATCACAAGGAAATGGACAGCATGTGACTTAAATATGAGTGTCTGAGCAAAGAATCTGAATACTTATGACCATGTGATTTTTCAGTTTTTCTTTTTTATTAAATTTGCAAAAAAATTTTTTTTTCAGTCAAGATGGGGTACATTAATGTGAAAAAATGAACTTTTTTGAATTTACCAAATCAATGTAATGAAACAAAGAGTTAAAAATGTAAAGGGTTGTGAATACTTTCTGTTCCCATGAGTTTCACTTTTTGTATTGAAGAAGTGAAATAAATTAACTTTATGATGATATTCTAACTTTGTGGGAAGCACCTGTACATTTAAAAAAAAAAATAAAAGTTTAAAAAATGATGCATATGTAAAATAGACATGTGGAAAGTGTTAAATATTCATATTTTAGTGGTAAGACTGCTTGAAGGGCATAAAAATTAAAAGTTAAAAAATTGTAAATTATTCCAAATTTTCATGAAATTTCCAATTTTTTTTTATAAATAAATGTAAATAACGTCGACCTAAATACACTACTAAGATAGTACAATGTGTCACAAAATAAACATTCCAGGAACCACTGGAATATGTTGAAGCATTTCAGAGTTATTAACACATAAACTGAATTATCAGATTTAAAAAATTTGGTCTGGTCATAAAAGTGAAAATTTTCTTGCTTTTTCACCTGTCTTTACAGTTTCTTCCTTATCCTTTCATTTACTTTCCCTTCACCTTATCGCTATGTTCACACGTTATGTTTTTGCTTCGTTTTTACATCCAAATTTTAAGCTGCGTTTTACAGGAGCAGCAAAAGCTATGATATTTCAGAAATCTCATGCACACACATTCGTTTTCTTTCCTGACTGAATTCAAAAATTGCTGAGTTTTTGAAAACTACGGTATGTCACTTTTTGCAGCATTTTTTCACCCATAGAAAGCAAAAAGTGCAAAAAACAAAGTTTAAAATTCAGGTATCAGGTTTTGCTGTGTTTTTAGTGACAAAAGCATGTACAGCAGTATGTGAGACCCATTTATTTTGTGATTTTCCCCAAGCTTAAACCACAATGTCTTGGTCTCCGCATATTAGCATGGCAGACAGGAAGTTAGGATTAGTATACTTTAATTTAACTAGTGATGCGTTCAAAGTAAACATTGGCTGACCAAGATGAGAAATTGAACAATACCTGATCAACTCAAGGGCTGACCAAAGTGTGAAAGTAAACAGTGTCCTACAGTTGTGGCCAAAAGTATTGACACCCCTGCAATTCTGTCAGATAATACTCAGTTTCTTCCTGAAAATGATTGCAATCACAAATTCTTTGGTATTATTATCTTCATTTAATTTGTCTTAAATGAAAAAACACAAAGAGAATGAAGCAATAAGCAAAACATTGATCATTTCACACAAAACTCCAAAAATGGGCCAGACAAAAGTATTGGCACCCTCAGCCTAATACTTGGTTGCACAACCTTTAGCCAAAATAACTGCGACCAACTGCTTCCGGTAACCATCAATGAGTTTCTTACAATGCTCTGCTGGAATTTTAGACCATTCTTCTTTGGCAAACTGCTCCAGGTCCAGGTCTAACTGCCATTTTTAGATCTATCCACAGGTGTTCTATGGGATTCAGGTCTGAACTCATTGCTGGCCACCTTAGAAGTCTCCAGTGCTTTCTCTCAAACCATTTTCTAGTGCTTTTTGAAGTGTGTTTTGGGTCATTGTCCGGCTGGAAGACCCATGACCTCTGAGGGAGACCCAGCTTTCTCACACTGGGCCCTACATTATGCTGCAAAATTTGTTGGTAGTCTTCAGACTTCATATGCCATGCACATGGTCAAGCAGTCCAGTGCCAGAGGCAGCAAAGCAACCCCAAAACATCAGGGAACCTCCGCCATGTTTCACTGTAGGGACCGTGTTCTTTTCTTTGAATGCCTCTTTTTTTTCTCCTGTAAACTCTATGTTGATGCCTTTGCCCAAAAAGCTCTACTTTTGTCCCATCTGACCAGAGAACATTGTTCCAAAACGTTTTAGGCTTTTTCAGGTAAGTTTTTGCAAACTCCAGCCTGGCTTTTTTATGTCTCGGGGTAAGAAGTGTGGTCTTCCTGGGTCTCCTACCATTCAGTCCCTTTTCATTCAGACGCCGACAGATAGTACAGGTTGACACTGTTGTACCCTCGGACTGCAGGGCAGCTTGAACTTGTTTGGATGTTAGTTGAGGTTCTTTATCCAACATTCGCACAATCTTGTGTTGAAATCTCTTGTCAATTTTTATTTTCCGTCCACATCTAGAGAGGTTAGCCACAGTGCCATGGGCTTTAAACTTCTTGATGACACTGCACACGGTAGACACAGGAACATTCAGGTCTTTGGAGATGGACTTGTAGCCTTGAGATTGCTCATGCTTCCTCACAATTTGGTTTCTCAAGTCCTCAGACAGTTCTTTGGTCTTCTTTCTTTTCTCCATGCTCAATGTAGTACACACATGGACACAGGACAAAGGTTGAGTCAACTTTAATCCATGTCAACTGGCTGCAAGTGTGATTTAGTTATTGCCAACACCTGTTAGGTGCCACAGGTAAATTACAGGTGCTGTTAATTACACAAATTAGAGAAGCATCACATGATTTTTCGAACAGTGCCAATACTTTTGTCCACCCCCTTTTTATGTTGGTGTGGAATTATATCCAATTTGGCTTTAGGACAATTCTTTTTGTGTTTTTTTCATTTAAGACAAATTAAATGAAGATAATAATAACAAAGAATTTGTGTTTGCAATCATTTTCAGGAAGATACTGAGTATTATCTGACAGAATTGCAGGGGTGTCAATACTTTTGGCCACAACTGTACAATCTTAATGTTCTGCTAATGTTTTAGGTAAACTATTCCCGACCAATTCATCTCCCTCACTGATACATTTGTAATTGTGTATTTTTTCATGAACACATGTGAACTTTCTCGTTCAGAATAGTCACTTTTCAGACATAAAAATGTTTTTTCCACTAAATAATTTTCTAAAATGGTTTTATGGTTTCACATACAGTACAGACCAAAAGTTTGGACACACCTTGTCAACTAAGATTTTTCTGTGTTTTTATGACTATGAAAATTGTAAATTCACAGTGAAGACATCAAAACTATAAATTAACACATGTAGAATTATATACTTAACAAAAAAGCGAAACAACTGAAAATATGACTTACATTCTGGGTTCTTCAAAGTAGCCACCTTTAGCTTTGATGACTACTTTGCACACTCTTGGCATTCTCTTGATGAGCTTCAAGAGGTAGTCACTGGGAATGGTTTTCACTTCACAGGTGTGTCCTGTCAGGTTTAATAAGTTGGATTTATTGCCTTATAAATGGGGTTGGGACCATCAGTTGTGTTGAGCAGAAGTCTGGTGGATACACAACTGATAGTCCTACTGAATCGACTGTTAGAATTTGTATTATGGCAAGAAAAAAGCAGCTAAGTAAAGAAAAACGAGTGGACATCGTTACTTTAAGAAATGAGGGTCAGTCAGTCTAAAAAATTGGGAAAGCTTTGAAAGTGTCCCCACATGCAGTTGCAAAAACCATCAAGCGCTACAAAGAAACTGGCTCACATGAGGACCGCCCCAGGAAAGGAAGACCAAGAGTCATCTCTGCTTCGGAGGATAAGTGTATCCGAGTCATCAGCCTCAGGAATCGCAGGTTAACAGCAGCTCAGATTAGAGACCAGGTCAATGCCACACAGAGTTCTAGCAGCAGACACATCTCTACAACAACTGTTAAGAGGAGACTTTGTGTAGCAGGCCTTCATGGTAAAATAGCTTCTAGGAAACCACTGCTAAGAATAGGCAACAAGCAGAAGAAACTTGTTTGGGCTAAAGAACAGAAGGAATGGATATTAGACCAGTGGAAATCTGTGCTTTGGTCTGATTAGTCCAAATTTGAGATCTTTGGATTCCAACCACCGTGACTTTGTGCGACGCAGAAAAGGTGAACAAATGGACTCTACATGCCTGGTTCCCAACGTGAAGCATGGAGGAAGTGAGATGGTGTGGGGGTGCTTTGCTGGTGACACTGTTGGGGATTTATTCAAAATTGAAGGCATACTGAACCAGCATGGCTACCACAGCATCTTGCAGCGGCATGCTATTCCATCCGGTTGCGTTTAGTTGGACCATCATTTATTTTTCAACAGGACAATGACTTCAAACACACCTCCAGGCTGTGTAAGGGTTATTTGACCAAGAAGGAGAGTGATGGGGTGCTACGCCAGATGACCTGGCCTCCACAGTCACCAGACCTGAACCCAATCGAGATGGTTTGTGGTGAGTTGGACTGCAGAGTGAATGCAAAAGGGCCAACAAGTGCTAAGCATCTCTGGGAACTCCTTCAAGATTGTTGGAAGACCATTCCCGTTGACTACCTCTTGAAGCTCATCAAGAGAATGCCAAGAGTGTGCAAAAGCAGTCATCAAGGCAAAAGGTGGCTACTTTGAAGAACCTAGAATATATGACATAATTTCAGTTGTTTCACAGTTTTTTGTTAAGTATATAATTCCACATGTGTTAATTCATAGTTTTGATGCCTTTAGTGTGAATGTACAATTTTCATAGTCATGAAAATACAGAAAAAGCTTTAAATGAGAAGGTGTGTCCAAACTTTTGGTCTGTACTGTATGTCTTTCATTGGTGACCTGTGTTCATGCTTCTATGGTGGAAGAAATGTTGAATTTTGGGATCCTGAAAAACACAGTAAAAATGCAGCAAAACCTACTTTTTGTTAGCAGCTTCTTTACTACCAAGAAAGCAGTTTTTACCTGCAGAAAACAACGCAGCAAAAATGTAGCATGTGAACATAGATAATTAACTCCTTAATCCCATATGACGTACTATTCCGTCGAGGTGACTTGGGACTTAATTCCCAGTGACGGGATAGTACGTCATATGCGATTGGCCGCGCTCATGGGGGGAGCACGGCCGATCGCGGACGGGTGTCAGCTGACTATCGCAGCTGACATCCGCAACTATGTGCCAGGAGCGGTCATGGACTGTCCCTGGTACATTAACCCCCGGCACATTGCGATCAAACATGATCGCAGGGTTCCGGCGGCATAGGGAAGCATCGCGCAGGGAGGGGGCTCCCTGCGTGCTTCCCTGAGACCGTCGGAGCAACGCGATGTGATCGCGTTGCTCCAAGGGTCTCCTGTTGTGAATTCTGTGGCAGAGTTCACTCCTGTGGTCACAAGTGGAAACTTCGGCTGATTCTCTCTGGGATCTTCCGTTTGTGGAGGAAAGTGGTACTGCAGCTTCTGAGTTTCCTCCCTCAGGTGATCTGGTGAGCTCGTTAGCTTCTTCTCTACTTAACTCCACCTGATGCTTTGATCTATGCTTCCTGTCAATGTTTCAGTGTGGGACTTGTTTTTTCCCTGGATCATTCCTGTGGCCTGCTGCTCTGCAAAGCTAAGTTTTGCTTATGTTATTTGTTGCTATTTTTCTGTCCAGCTTGCTTAATTGGTTTTTCTCGCCTGCTGGAAGCTCTGAGACGCAGAGGGACCACCTCCGTACCGTTAGTCGGTGCGGAGGGTCTTTTTGTCCCCTCTGCGTGGTTTTTTATAGGTTTTTGTGCTGACCGCAAAGTTATCTTCCCTATCCTCGTTCTGTTCAGCTAGTCGGGCCTCACTTTGCTAAATCTGTTTCATCTCTATGTTTGTGTTTTCATCTTACTCACAGTCATTATATGTGGGGGGCTGCCTTTTCCTTTGGGGAATTTCTCTGAGGCAAGGTAGGCTTATTTTTCTATCTTCAGGATTAGCTAGTTTCTCAGGCTGTGACGAGGCGCCTAGGTTCTGGTCAGGAGCGCTCCACGGCTACCTTAAGTGTGGTTTGATAGGCTTAGGGATTGCGGTCTGCAGAGTTCCCACGTCTCAGAGCTCGTTCTATTATTTTGGGTTATTGTCAGTTCACTGTATGTGCTCTGACCTCCATGTCCATTGTGATTCTGAATTGCCTTTCATAACAGTACAGGAAGCCAAAAGTGCTAATGATTCTCAATAGAGGGAAAAAAGAAGTTCTGAGACCATTTTTTTTTCTTTGCACTGTGTTTTGTCTTTTTTTTCCCCTAGACATTTGGGTGGTTCAGGACACAGGTGTAGCAATGGACATTAAAGGTCTGTCTTCATGTGTGGATCAGCTCACGGCAAGAGTTCAAAATATTCAAGATTTTGTGGTCCAGAATTCTTTGCTTGAACCAAGAATTCCTATTCTAGATTTGTTTTTTGGAGATAGAACTAAATTTCTGAGTTTCAAAAATAATTGTAAACTATTTCTGGTTTTGAAACCTCGCTCTTCTGGTGACCCAATTCAACAGGTTAGGATCGTCATTTCTTTTTTGCGCGGCGACCCTCAGGACTGGGCGTTTTCTCTTGCGTCAGGAGATCCTGCATTGAGTAGTATCGATGCGTTTTTCCTGGCGCTTGGGTTGCTGTACGATGAGCCTAATTCAGTGGATCAGGCAGAAAAAAATTTGCTGGCTCTTTGTCAGGCTCAGGATGAGATAGAGGTATATTGTCAGAAATTTAGAAAGTGGTCAGTGCTCACTCAATGGAATGAATCTGCGCTGGCAGCAATATTCAGAAAGGGTCTCTCTGAAGCCCTTAAGGATGTCATGGTGGGATTTCCTATGCCTGCTGGTTTGAATGAGTCTATGTCTTTGGCCATTCAGATCGGTCGACGCTTGCGTGAGCGTAAACCTGTGCACCATTTGGCGGTATTACCTGAGTTTAAACCTGAGCCTATGCAGTGTGATAGGACCTTGACCAGAGTTGAACGGCAAGAACATAGACGTCTGAATGGTCTGTGTTTCTACTGTGGTGATTCCACTCATGCTATCTCTGATTGTCCTAAGCGCACTAAGCGGTTCGCTAGGTCTGCCACTATTGGTACTGTACAGTCAAAATTTCTTCTGTCCGTTACCTTGATCTGCTCTTTGTCATCATATTCTGTCATGGCATTTGTGGATTCAGGCGCTGCCCTGAATTTGATGGACTTGGAATATGCTAAACGTTGTGGGTTTTTCTTGGAGCCCTTGCAGTGTCCTATTCCATTGAGAGGAATTGATGCTACGCCTTTGGCCAAGAATAAGCCTCAATACTGGACCCAGCTGACCATGTGCATGGCTCCTGCACATCAGGAGGTTATTCGCTTTCTGGTGTTGCATAATCTGCATGATGTGGTCGTGTTGGGGTTGCCATGGCTACAAGCCCATAATCCAGTATTAGATTGGAAATCCATGTCGGTGTCCAGCTGGGGTTGTCAGGGGGTACATGGTGATGTTCCATTTCTGTCAATTTCGTCATCCACTCCTTCTGAGGTCCCAGAGTTCTTGTCTGATTACCGGGATGTATTTGATGAGCCCAAGTCCAATACCCTACCTCCGCATAGGGATTGTGATTGTGCTATCAATTTGATTCCTGGTAGTAAATTCCCAAAAGGTCGATTGTTTAATTTGTCCGTGCCTGAGCACACCGCTATGCGCAGTTATGTGAAGGAATCCCTGGAGAAGGGGCATATTCGCCCGTCATCGTCGCCATTAGGAGCAGGGTTCTTTTTTGTAGCCAAGAAGGATGGTTCGCTGAGACCTTGTATAGATTACCGCCTTCTTAATAAGATCACGGTTAAATTTCAGTACCCCTTGCCATTGTTATCTGATCTGTTTGCTCGGATTAAGGGGGCTAGTTGGTTCACAAAGATAGATCTTCGTGGTGCGTATAATCTGGTGCGAATTAAGCAAGGTGATGAATGGAAAACTGCATTTAATACGCCCGAGGGTCATTTTGAGTATCTCGTGATGCCGTTCGGACTTGCCAATGCTCCATCAGTGTTTCAGTCCTTTATGCATGACATCTTCCGAGAGTACCTGGATAAATTCCTGATTGTGTACTTGGATGACATTTTGATCTTCTCGGATGATTGGGAGTCTCATGTGAAGCAGGTCAGAACGGTTTTTCAGGTCCTGCGTGCTAATTCTTTGTTTGTGAAGGGATCAAAGTGTCTCTTTGGTGTGCAGAAGGTTTCATTTTTGGGGTTCATCTTTTCCCCTTCTACTATCGAGATGGATCCTGTTAAGGTCCAAGCCATCCATGATTGGACTCAGCCAACATCTCTGAAAAGTCTGCAAAAGTTCCTGGGCTTTGCTAATTTTTATCGTCGCTTCATCTGCAATTTTTCTAGTATTGCTAAACCATTGACCGATTTGACCAAGAAGGGTGCTGATGAGGTCAATTGGTCTTCTGCTGCTGTGGAAGCTTTTCAAGAGTTGAAGCGTTGTTTTTCTTCTGCCCCTGTGTTGTGTCAACCAGATGTTTCTCTTCCGTTCCAGGTCGAGGGTGATGCTTCTGAGATTGGAGCAGGGGCTGTTTTGTCGCAGAGAGGTTCTGGTTGCTCAGTGATGAAACCATGCGCTTTCTTTTCCAGGAAGTTTTCGCCTGCTGAGCGTAATTATGATGTGGGCAACCGAGAGCTGCTGGCCATGAAGTGGGCATTCGAGGAGTGGCGTCATTGGCTTGAAGGAGCTAAGCATCGCATGGTGGTATTGACTGATCATAAGAACTTGACTTATCTCGAGTCTGCCAAGCGCTTGAATCCTAGACAAGCTCGTTGGTCGTTGTTTTTTGCCCGTTTTGACTTTGTGATTTCGTACCTTCCGGGCTCTAAAAATGTGAAGGCGGATGCTCTGTCTAGGAGTTTTGTACACGACTCTCCGGGTTTATCTGAGCCGGCGGGCATCCTCAAGGAAGGAGTAATTGTGTCTGCCATCTCCCCTGATTTGCGGCGGGTGCTGCAAAAATTTCAGGCTAATTAACCTGATCGTTGCCCAGCGGAGAAACTGTTTGTCCCTGATAGGTGGACGAATAGAGTTATCTCTGAACTTCATTGTTCGGTGTTGGCTGGTCATCCTGGAATCTTTGGTACCAGAGAGTTAGTGGCTAGATCCTTTTGGTGGCCCTCTCTGTCACGGGATGTGTGTGCTTTTGTGCAGTCCTGTGGGATTTGTGCTCGGGCTAAGCCCTGCTGTTCTCGTGCCAGTGGGTTGCTTTTGCCCTTGCCGGTCCCGAAGAGGCCTTGGACACATATCTCTATGGATTTTATTTCTGACCTTTCCGTTTCGCAAAAGATGTCAGTCATTTGGGTGGTCTGTGATCGCTTTTCTAAGATGGTCCATCTGGTACCCTTGTCTAAATTGCCTTCCTCCTCTGATTTGGTGCCTTTGTTCTTCCAGCATGTGGTTTGTTTGCATGGCATTCCAGAGAATATTGTTTCTGACAGAGGTTCCCAGTTTGTTTCGAGGTTTTGGCGAGCCTTTTGTGGTAGGATGGGCATTGACTTGTCTTTTTCCTCGGCTTTCCATCCTCAGACTAATGGCCAGACCGAGCGAACCAATCAGACCTTGGAAACATATCTGAGGTGCTTTGTTTCTGCTGATCAGGATGACTGGGTGTCCTTTTTGCCTTTGGCTGAGTTCGCCCTTAATAATCGGGCCAGCTCGGCTACCTTGGTTTCACCGTTTTTCTGCAATTCTGGGTTCCATCCTCGTTTCTCTTCTGGACAGGTTGAGTCTTCGGACTGTCCTGGTGTGGATACTGTGGTGGACAGGTTGCAGCAGATTTGGACTCAGGTAGTGGACAATTTGACCTTGTCCCAGGAGAAGGCTCAACTTTTCGCTAATCGCAGACGCCGTGTGGGTCCCCGACTTCGTGTTGGGGATCTGGTTTGGTTATCTTCTCGTCATATTCCTATGAAGGCTTCCTCTCCTAAGTTTAAACCTCGTTTTATTGGTCCGTATAGGATTTCTGAGGTTCTTAATCCTGTGTCTTTTCGTCTGACCCTTCCAGATTCTTTTTCCATACATAACGTATTCCATAGGTCATTGTTGCGGAGATACGTGGCACCTATGGTTCCATCTGTTGAGCCTCCTGCCCCGGTTTTGGTGGAGGGGGAATTGGAGTATATTGTGGAGAAGATTTTGGATTCTCGTGTTTCAAGACGGAAACTCCAGTATCTGGTTAAATGGAAGGGTTATGCTCAGGAGGATAATTCCTGGGTTTTTGCCTCTGATGTCCATGCTCCCGATCTTGTTCGTGCCTTTCATGTGGCTCATCCTGGTCGGCCTGGGGGCTCTGGTGAGGGTTCGGTGACCCCTCCTCAAGGGGGGGGTACTGTTGTGAATTCTGTGGCAGAGTTCACTCCTGTGGTCACAAGTGGTACTTCGGCTGATTCTCTCTGGGATCTTCCGTTTGTGGAGGAAAGTGGTACTGCAGCTTCTGAGTTTCCTCCCTCAGGTGATCTGGTGAGCTCGTTAGCTTCTTCTCTACTTAACTCCACCTGATGCTTTGATCTATGCTTCCTGTCAATGTTTCAGTGTGGGACTTGTTTTTTCCCTGGATCATTCCTGTGGCCTGCTGCTCTGCAAAGCTAAGTTTTGCTTATGTTATTTTGTTGCTATTTTTCTGTCCAGCTTGCTTTATTGGTTTTTCTCGCCTGCTGGAAGCTCTGAGACGCAGAGGGACCACCTCCGTACCGTTAGTCGGTGCGGAGGGTCTTTTTGTCCCCTCTGCGTGGTTTTTTATAGGTTTTTGTGCTGACCGCAAAGTTATCTTCCCTATCCTCGTTCTGTTCAGCTTGTCGGGCCTCACTTTGCTAAATCTGTTTCATCTCTATGTTTGTGTTTTCATCTTACTCACAGTCATTATATGTGGGGGGCTGCCTTTTCCTTTGGGGAATTTCTCTGAGGCAAGGTAGGCTTATTTTTCTATCTTCAGGATTAGCTAGTTTCTCAGGTTGTGACGAGGCGCCTAGGTTCTGGTCAGGAGCGCTCCACGGCTACCTTTAGTGTGGTTTGATAGGCTTAGGGATTGCGGTCTGCAGAGTTCCCACGTCTCAGAGCTCGTTCTATTATTTTAGGTTATTGTCAGTTCACTGTATGTGCTCTGACCTCCATGTCCATTGTGATTCTGAATTGCTTTTCATAACAGTCTCCTACCTTCTTCTCCAAAATGGCCACGGGGCTGCATCTGGATCCTGCAGGGAGGTGGCTTACCGGCGCCTGCTCAGAGCAAGCGCTGGTAAGCCTGCAGCCCTGCCTGTCAGATTGCTGATCTGACACAGTGCTGTGCAAAGTGTCAGATCAGCGATCTGACCCTATAACATGATGCCCCCCCTCCTGGGGCAATGTTGTAAAGTAAAAAAAAAAAAAAATTCACATGTGTAAAAAAAAAAAAAAAAATTCCTAAATAAAGAAAAAAAATATTGTTCCCATAAATACATTTCTTTATCTAAATATTAAAAAACAATAAAAGTACACATATTTAGTATCGCCGTGTCCGTAACGACCCCACCTATAAAACTGTCCAGCTAGTTAAACCCTTCAGTGAACGCAGTAAAAAAAAAGAGGGAAAAAACAATGCTTTATTATCATACCGCCGAACAAAAAGTTGAATAACACGCGATCAAAAAGACGGATATAAATAACCATGGTACCACTGAAAATGTCATCTTGTCCCGCAAAAAACGAGCCACCATACAGCATCATCAGCGAAAAAATAAAAAAGTTATAGTCCTCAGAATAAAGAGGTGAAAAAATAATTATTTTTTCTATGAAATAGTTTTTATCGTATAAAAGCACCAAAACATAAAAAAATGATATAAATGAGATATCGCTGTAATCATACTGACCCGAACAATAAAACTGCTTTATCAATTTTACCAAACGTGGAATTGTATAAATGCCCCCCCCCCCCAAAAGAAATTCATGAATAGCTGGTTATTGGTCATTCTGCCTCACAAAAATCGGAATAAAAAGCGATCAAAAAATGTCACGTGCCTGAAAATGTTTACAATAAACTTGTCCCGCAAAAACAAGATCTCACATGACTCTGTGGACCAAAATATGGAAAAATTATAGCTATCAAAATGTGGTGACGTAAAAACTATTTTTTGCTTTTGCAATAAAAAGCGTCTTTTAGTCTGTGATGGCTGTCAATCATAAAAATCCGCTATCCCTTGGGAAAATAAAAAATTGGGGGCGAAAAGATCATTTTTGTGAAAAAAAAGGATTTTTTTATTTTTACGGCTCTGCATTATAAATTTCTGTGAAGCACTTGGTGGTTCATAGTGCTCACCACACATCTAGAAAAGTTCCTTATGGGGTCTACTTTCCAAAATGGTGTCACTTGTGGGGGGTTTCAATGTTTAGGCACATCAGGGGCTCTCCAAACGCATCATGGCGTCAGATCTCAATTCCAGTCAATTTTGCATTGAAAAGTCAAATAGTGCTCCTTCCCTTCCGAGCTCTGCCATGCGCCCAAACAGTGGTTTACCCCCACATATGGGGTATCAGCGTACTCAGGACAAATTGCACAACAACTTTTGGGGTCTATTTTCTCCTGTTACCCTTGGTAAAATAAATCAAATTGGAGCTGAATTAAATTTTGTGTGAAAAAAAGTTAAATGTTCATTTTTATTTAAACATTCCAAAAATTCCTGTGAAACACCTGAAGGGTTAATAAACTTCTTGAATGTGGTTTTAAGCACCTTGTGGGGTGCAGTTTTTAGAATAGTGTCACACTTGGTTATTTTCTATCATATAGACCCATCAAAACGACTTCAAAAGAGATGTGGTACCTAAAAAAAAATGGTGTTGTTAAAACGAGAAATTGCTGGTCAACTTTTAACACTTATAACTCCCTAACAAAAAAATTTTGGTTCCAAAATTGTGCTGATGTAAAGTAGACACGTGGGAAATGTTACTTATTAAGTATTATGTGTGACATATCTCTGTGATTTAAGGACATAAAAATTCAAATTTGGAAAATTGCGAAATTTTCAAAATTTTCACCAAATTTTCATTTTTTTCACAAATAAACGCAAGTCTTATTGAATAAATTTTACCACTATCATGAAGTACAATATGTCACGAGAAAACAAAGTCAGAATCATCAGGATCCGTTGAAGCGTTCCAGAGTTATAACCTCATAAATGGACAGTGGTCAGAATTGTAAAAATTGGCCCGATCATTAACGTGCAAACCACCCTTGGGGCTTAAGGGGTTAAAGTTTTTTCCTTCCACCCTTCACTTTTCTGTAATGTTCCCAATGTCTGTTTATAAAACTTCGGCTGGAGTCAAACTAGCACATAATATGAACGAGTGCTATGCAAGGAAAAAAAAAATCACAAAGCACTCAGACCACTGTTAGTCTATGGGGCAGCTCACATCACCGTTTTTTTTCTCAGCCGTATTATACGTGTGAGTGCTGCGATTTGCAGCGTATATCAGCCGAGACTCGCCAATACAAGTCTATGGGTGCGACAAAAAAAAAAATCGCACACCACACGGACCATCAGTGTGACTTGTGAAAATTACGCATCAGCGTCCTTTGAAAATCCAGCAATTCATGTGCGGTGTACAGTAAAATCTCACTGACAGGTTAGAATAGGATATTTACACATAGAATAGGTGTGTGTGTATATATATATATATATATATATATATATATATGTCAGTGACACACACACATATATATCTTTATATTGCATAGAGATATAGAAAGAAGATTAGCCGCTAATTTATTTACACAGTTATTAAGGTTGAAGGAAGACTATAAGTCCCTCTAGTTCAACCCATAGCCTAACCTAACATGCCCTAACATGTTGATCCAGAGGAAGGCAAAAAAACCATGTGGCAAAGAGTAAGCTCCACATTGGGGAAAAAAATTCCTTCCCGAATCCACATACGGCAATCAGACTAGTTCCCTGGATCAACGCCCTATCAAGGGATCTAGTGTATATACCCTGTAACATTATACTTTTCCAGAAAGGTATCCAGTCCCCTCTTAAATTTAAGTAATGAATCACTCATTACAACATCATACGGCAGAGAGTTCCATAGTCTCACTGCTCTTATAGTAAAGAATCCGCGTCTGTTATTATGCTTAAACCTTCTTTCCTCCAGACGTAAAGGATGCCCCTTGTCCCTGTCTCAGGTCTATGATTAAAAAGATCATCAGAAAGGTCTTTGTACTGTCCCCTCATATATTTATACATTAAAATAAGATCACCCCTTAGCCTTTGTTTTTCTAAACTAAATAACCCCAAGTGTAATAACCTATCTTGGTATTGCAGACCACCCCAGTCCTCAAATAACCTTGGTCGCTTTTCTCTGCACCCGCTCTAGTTCAGCTATTTCTTTCTTATACACCGGAGACCAGAACTGTGCACAGTATTCTAGGCGTGGTCGAACTAGTGACTTGTATAAAGGTAAAATTATGTTCTCCTCATGAGCATCTATGCCTCTTTTAATGCATCCCATTATTTTATTTGCCTTTGCAGAAGCTGCCTGACATTGACCACTAAATGTGTTTGTCATCCACCCATACACCCAGGTCTTTTTCATTGACGGTTTTACCCAGAGTTTTAGAATTAAGCACATAGTTATACATCTTATTACTTCTACCCAAGTGCATGACCTTACATTTATCCCCTTTAAAGCTTATTTGCCATTTATCAGCCAAAGCTTCTAGTTTACATAAATCATCCTGTAATATAAAATTGTCCTCCTCTGTATTGATTACCCTGCATAGTTTAGGTGTCATCTGCAAATATTGAAATTCTGCTCTGTATGCCCCCTACAAGGTCATTAATAAATATGTTAAAAAGAAGAGGGCCCAATACTGACCCCTGTGGTACCCCACTGCTAACCGCGACCCAGTCCGAGTGTGCTCCATTAATAACCACCCTTTGTTTCCTATCCCTGAGCCAGCTCGTAACCCACTTACACATATTTTCCCCTATCCCCATTATTTTCATTTTATGTATCAACCTTTTCTGTGGCTTCTATAAAATCAATGCAGGAGCCGATATGATGGGAGACATGGTTTACATTCAGTAAATCCATGCAGAATAGTTAGATATATAGATGTGTGTGATCAATACAATTAGTATAGTGTGTTTGCAAATTAGGGGACATGTATTTAATAGAAGATTCTTTTCGCGGAAAAAACTGGCGTGGGCTCCTGCACAATTTTCAGTGCCAAAGGGGGAAAGCCAGTGACTGGGCGCAGATATTAATAGCATAGGAAGGGACCATGGTTAATGGCACCCCCCTGGCTAACAACATCTCTCCCAGCCACCCCAGAAAAGGCGCATCTCTAAGATGCACCAATTCTGGCACTTAGCCTCTCTCTTCCCACTGCCCTGTAGCCATGGCATATGGGGTAATAGTTGGGGGCTGATGCCACCTTTGTATTGTAAGGTGACATCAAACCTGGCTAAGCAATGGAGAGGTGTCAATAAGATACCTATCCATTACTAATCATATAGTTGGTAAATAAAGACACAGCCAGAATAAAGTATTTTAATGAAATAAAACACTAAACACAGTTTACTATCTTTATTGTTCTGCTAATCCACGCAATGCCCTCGATCTCCTGTAATAAAGAAAAAATAACAAACCAACAATATACCATACCTGAACGGCGTTCAGTCCCAAGCCGGAATCCATATCTAGGAGGATATATAGTTTACAACCGGGAGCGGTGCTGATGTGACTGCCCCGGCTGTAAACCACTGATGAATGAATGAGAAGCTGCGGGTGGCAGCATCAGTGGCTAGCTGTGCCATCATTGATGCTACACTGCCTCACAGCTTGACCTGTGGTGAACTCTTGAGTGTGGGAAAATAAACTGGCATTTTCCCATGCTCAAAAGTTCACCACGGGTCAGGCTGTGAGTCAACGCAGCATCAGTGACGTCAGTGCTCATTCATCAGCGGTTTACAGCTGGGGCGGTCGCATTAGCACGCTCCTGGTTGTAAACTGTATATCCCCTAGATATGGATTACGGCATGGGACTGAATGAGGGACAGGTATGGTATATTGTTGGTTTGTTATTTTTCCTTTATTATAGGAGATCGAGGGCGTCGCATGGATTAGCAGAACAATAAAGATGTTTAGTGTTTTATTTCATTAAAAGACTTTATTCTGGCTGTGTCTATATTTAACCCTTTACCAACTATAGGATTAGTAATGGCTAAGGGGTCTCTTTGACACCTCTCCATTACTAAGCCAGCTTGATGTCACCTTACAATACAAAGGTGACATCAACCCCACAACTATTACCCCATATGGTAGGTTAGCTGGGGCTTTGAATCAACCCAAACCAAAAATTATTAGGATATCAGCGGGTTCAGGTTTAATAAAACGTAACTTTTACTTCTACTACCTATAAAAACAACCACACATTATCTAATGTGCATGACAAACCGTGCAAAGTTAAGTGCTATGGAAAAAGTGCCAATAAAAACATATAGTACCCATGGATACAACAGGGGAATTTTTTACCACAACCTGTGTGGTGCCATATAGATACTTTTTACCCCTGTTGTTCCTATGTTCAGATCTTTATATTATTAAATACAGTACATAAAAGTCCCATAATTTGCACATATTATTTGCATAATTTGGTCACTGACATCTATATATCAAACTATTCTGCATATGTTTACAGTATGTAAGCCATGTTTCCTATCCTGTCAGCTCCTGCAGTGATTTTACAGAAGCCAACAAATGAATTAACAGCTATTATTCTATTATTTATTCTATTATAACCTATTCTATTCTGTTCGAGGCAGATCATTTGCCGGTTTTTAATCTGTCTATTTTATATATATATATATATATATATATATATATATATATATATATATATATATATATATATACAGTGGGGCAAAAAAGTATTTAGTCAGTCAGCAATAGTGCAAGTTCCACCACTTAAAAAGATGAGAGGCGTCTGTAATTTACATCATAGGTAGACCTCAACTATGGGAGACAAACTGAGAAAAAAAAATCCAGAAAATCACATTGTCTGTTTTTTTAACATTTTATTTGCATATTATGGTGGAAAATAAGTATTTGGTCAGAAACAAACAATCAAGATTTCTGGCTCTCACAGACCTGTAACTTCTTCTTTAAGAGTCTCCTCTTTCCTCCACTCATTACCTGTAGTAATGGCACCTGTTTAAACTTGTTATCAGTATAAAAAGACACCTGTGCACACCCTCAAACAGTCTGAATCCAAACTCCACTATGGTGAAGACCAAAGAGCTGTCAAAGGACACCAGAAACAAAATTGTAGCCCTGCACCAGGCTGGGAAGACTGAATCTGCAATAGCCAACCAGCTTGGAGTGAAGAAATCAACCGTGGGAGCAATAATTAGAAAATGGAAGACATACAAGACCACTGATAATCTCCCTCGATCTGGGGCTCCACGCAAAATCCCACCCCGTGGGGTCAGAATGATCACAAGAACGGTGAGCAAAAATCCCAGAACCACGCGGGGGGACCTAGTGAATGAACTGCAGAGAGCTGGGACCAATGTAACAAGGCGTACCATAAGTAACATACTATGCCACCATGGACTCAGATCCTGCAGTGCCAGACGTGTCCCACTGCTTAAGCCAGTACATGTCCAGGCCCGTCTGAAGTTTGCTAGAGAGCATTTGGATGATCCAGAGGAGTTTTGGGAGAATGTCCTATGGTCTGATGAAACCAAACTGGAACTGTTTGGTAGAAACACAACTTGTCGTGTTTGGAGGAAAAAGTATACTGAGTTGCATCCAACAAACACCATACCTACTGTAAAGCATGGTGGTGGAAACATCATGCTTTGGGGCTGTTTCTCTGCAAAGGGGCCAGGACGACTGATCCGGGTACATGAAAGAATGAATGGGGCCATGTATCGTGAGATTTTGAGTGCAAACCTCCTTCCATCAGCA
The DNA here is from genome assembly GCF_032444005.1 of Ranitomeya imitator. Lineage (NCBI taxonomy): Eukaryota > Metazoa > Chordata > Amphibia > Anura > Dendrobatidae > Ranitomeya > Ranitomeya imitator. The sequence goes on from NC_091282.1 coordinate 133,289,955, forward strand.
GGGGCATTGAAGATGAAACGTGGCTGGGTCTTTCAACATGACAATGATCCAAAGCAAACCGCCAGGGCAACGAAGGAGTGGCTTCGTAAGAAGCATTTCAAGGTCCTGGAGTGGCCTAGCCAGTCTCCAGATCTCAACCCTATAGAAAACCTTTGGAGGGAGTTGAAAGTCCATGTTGCCAAGCGAAAAGCCAAAAACATCACTGCTCTAGAGGAGATCTGCATGGAGGAATGGGCCAACATACCAACAACAGTGTGTGGCAACCTTGTGAAGACTTACAGAAAACGTTTGACCTCTGTCATTGCCAACAAAGGATATATTACAAAGTATTGAGATGAAATTTTGTTTCTGACCAAATACTTATTTTCCACCATAATATGCAAATAAAATGTTAAAAAAACAGACAATGTGATTTTCTGGATTTTTTTTTCTCAGTTTGTCTCCCATAGTTGAGGTCTACCTATGATGTAAATTACAGACGCCTCTCATCTTTTTAAGTGGTGGAACTTGCACTATTGCTGACTGACTAAATACTTTTTTGCCCCACTGTATATATATATATATATATATATATATATATATGCACAAAGAAAGAGTCTGGGTGCAGAGCCCCCCAGGCAAATACCAAGCTTGAGAAAGGTTCCTGTTGGGACCGAAACGTTCGTTGTGTATTACAATGCGATTTTAACATGAGCTTTTACATAGAGAACTGCTGTATGTAAAAGCTCATGTTAAAATCGCATTGCATACGGATGCCATACGGTTACTAGATGCGTGGAAATCGCATCTTCGCATTGTGAAATAATTACACACGGATCACCGTACGGAGAACATTTGTGCGATTCTCGGCCGTCAAAATTGGTCTGATTTTTTTTTTACGTTAAGTGTGACTCAAGCCTTCCAGTGTGTATTGTATTCTCCTCCCTTTAAAAAAAACAATAACAAAATATTCTGACAAAAAAAGGAATTTTCTTGTAAAAAAAGTAGTAAAACATAAAAAAAAACAAAATAATTGGCTATCATTGTAATAATCAACACACAAAATAAATTTAATATGTCAATTATACTGCATGGTGAACTGCATAAAAAATTAAATAAAAAAAAAAAAATTCAGATTTATTGTTTTTTGTTTGTGCCTCCTACCAAAAAATTATTTAAAAAGTGATCAATATGTCCTATGCATCTACATATTGTACCAAAATTGTACCTACAAAAATTTAAAAAAGTTAGGCGTATCAGAATTTTATTCTTAAGTCATTGTTTTGCCTTTTTTCAGTCTTCTCTCGCAGCTTGCACGTTCAACCCTCCCTCTTAGATGCTTCCAATCTGAACTTTAGCAGTCTGAGACACTGCAAAGCTGTGATTGCCAGCCTCTGGGAGGAAAGTGTAAAAGTACACAAATCCAGAGAAGACTCTGAAGTTAGACTGCATAAAAAAATTTCACATACTGAGCTCCAAAACCAGCACATGTCAATATCTCTGCAATAGTGTGACACACAGTGCATAAAAGGAAAAAAGCAACAGTATCACGGGTCTTCAGGAATTTTTACAAGGTATTTAACTGAATTTTTGGAACAAATTACAGGTCATCTTACACCCTTTCCTGACCTATGCATAGGTAGTATGAGGTGCCCTCCTCTCCTGCACACAGTATAGGAGGTATGAAGTGTCTTTATCTTCTACTTCTCTCAGTATCACAAAACTTTTTCTTACATCTATCTTAATCTTGTACAGAAGCCATCAGTAGCGTTGGTACTGAAGGGGCAGAGGAGGCTATCGCCCCGCGCTCTGAGGGGACCCACCGGGAGCTAGGCTACTGTAACTGTATAGGAGTGCACAGCACGCCAATACAGTTACATTCTGCAGCAGAGCAGGGAGAGTCGATCTCCTTGCAATGCCGCCCGGCTGCTATGAGGTCCCTGAGCATGCGGGGGGTGCCCAGTGCCAGCAGTGGGCCCCCCGCCTGTCATCACAGGTTCATCTGTATGGGCTACATGCCGATACAGCTGACCACACTGATGAGAGAACGAGCGCTCCCATCATCCCCGTCAGCGTCTGACGTCACCGACGCTGACACTGACAGCGGGCGCTCAGAGCAGCAGAGGAACCAGGAAGAAGAGAGGTATTTATTTATTTTTATGGGGGCTTCCTTATACTACAGAGTCTGCCTATGGGGGCTGCCTTATTACAGAATCTGCCTATGGGTGCTGCCTTGTGCTATAAATTATGCCTATGGGGGCTGCCTTATGCTATATAGTCTGCCTATGGGGGCTGCCTTATGCTATAGAGTTGTGCCTATGGGGGTGTATTATACAATATAGAGTAAGCCTATGGGGAGTGCATTATACTATATGAAGACCTATGGGGAGTGCATTATACTGTATTGAGGACTATCTGGTGCATTATACTATATGGAGGCTATCTAGGGGACATCATACAGTATGGAGATTACAGTGAGGGGGTCATCATACAGTGTTGGAGCCATCAAACAGTTTGGGTGCTACTAAGGGGCCAGTATACTGTGTGGGTGTACTATACAGTGAGGGGGCATTATACTGTGTATAAGAGAGCATCATACTGTGTATAGGGCAGTTGCTCTGGGGGGAGACTCGGGACATTATTAAATGCAAAGTGAGTACTTATTGTTATAGGGGGACTATCAAAGGGGTACACAGAGGGCATTATTACTTTCTGGGGGGGGGGCAAAATATGGGCACTGTTTTCTAGAGCACTTGCACCCGGCATTACTATATTATAGAGGGGTGCTTTAGAATTTAGAAGGCACAGAGCACCACATAGCAGGTGTAGTAATAAGGACACATATGGCAGCAGCTTAGCATTGGGATATCAGCAGGATGAGGAGTTTGTGCAGATTGGTAATAGATGGTGATGGGGCTGGAATATGAGAAGTGAAAGATGTCTTTGTTGTATTCTCTGCTGCTGAGTCGTCGCTGGAAGAAGTTATGTCGGGCTGGGTCTGATGGAAAAGACGGGAAAAGTGAACGATTCCATCAGAAAGAACGTTAGCGGTAAGTCTTTATCTGTAACTGTGCTGTGATCTTATATGTTCTGTAGGACTGGTATCTACCACTGACCATATGGCGGTAACATCCATGTTGGTCTTTGTATAGAGATTATTTTCAGCAACATCGCTGTCATTTGCTGAGGTCCTCCTCCACTATCAGGGCGCGTCACCGAGTTGTAATCAAGGTTACCTGATTAGGGGCCCACTGAGAAGTTTCATCCCCCTTGAACCAAAGCCCTAGCTACGCCTCTACACGCCATGATAAGTTATCACAGTCACAGCGCGTGTGCAGACTTCCATCTTCTCCGATCTTCTGCAGCACATCCCCACACGATGCCCTTAAAGATAGTATTGTCATTATACTGCTCCCGAAGAAAAATCTGCCCTATAAATTGCCCCTTACTATATTCCCTGCACAAAATATGACCTACACAATGCCCCTCTTATGGTACATGATCTTCACATTGCTCCCTCTTCACACTGTCCTCTCACGCTGTATCCCCTCATCAAGGCTCAGTCTCTATACTATGCCCCCTCACCCCACTCCCTCTCCTTGGCTTATTACTTCCTGGCTGTGTCGTTATACTGTCCCCCATGCTACCGTCCCCCACACTACTAAGTATTTATTCTATGCCCACTCACACTTTTCTTCCCTTATACTGTCTCCTTGAAGTATTCCCCTCAATATTCTCCTCACATGTTTCCCCCTCCCTCTTAATACATTACCCTTTCACTTTTCATACTGGCTCCTCACTCATACCCCACACTCCCCATGCTGTGTCCACACCCATCCCATCAACCTCGCTCCCCATACTGTGTCAGCATATATTTTCATCTCGCTCCTCATACTGTGTCCGTACCCATCTCCCCACTCACCATACTGTGTCTGCACCAACCCCCACACTGTTTCCTCATACAAGCCAGCATCACACCCCTTGCTCCTTATATTGTGTCTTCAAATTTTTCCAGCTCCCCATATTGTGACTGCATCCGTTCGTTCCTTGCTCCCCAAACTTGTGTCCTCAAATCATCCTCCTCGTTACATTAAATCTCCCTTCTCCAGTCCAGTTATACAAAATTTCCCCAACAACAGTAAATCTCCCCTTGTTCTGTCTCCGCCATCTAATATTGTTACCCTGATTATTTGCTTGCATAATTGCAGTTTCCTCAGTATACAGTATTGATATATTCATGCCTTTATTCATCTGTGAATTGGGGGGTGGGGTCAGAACAGTTAATAATTTAAGAAATAGAAGTACAGAGAGGAACATTAAGTGCATGTATACTAATGCCAGACGCCTCGCCAACAAAATGGACGAATTAGAACTAATGTTGTTGGAGCATAATTATGACATGGTGGGGATATCTGAAACGTGGCTGGATGAGAGCCATGACTGGGCTGTTAACTTGCAGGGCTACAGCCTGTTCAGAAATGACCGTACAGATAAGCGAGGGGGAGGGGTGTGTCTATATGTAAAATCATCCTTAAAATTCATCCTGCGCGATAATATAGGTGAATTTAATGAAAATGTAGAATCCCTGTGGGTGGAGATAAGGGGAGGGGGAAAAAATAATAAATTACTGATAGGGGTTTGTTATAAATCTCCAAAAATAATGGAAGCAATGGAGAATATCCTCGTAAAGCAAATAGATGAAGCTGCGACTCAAGGAGAAGTCATTATTATGGGGGACTTCAACTACCCTGAAATAGATTGGGGAATAGAAACCTGCAGTTCCAGCAAAGGTAATCAGTTTTTGACAATTATGAGAGACAATTACCTTTCACAACTGGTTCAGGACCCAACAAGAAGGGGGGCACTGCTAGACCTAATATTAACCAACAGGCCAGACCGCATATCAAATATAAGGGTTGGGGGTCACTTGGGAAATAGCGATCACAAAATAATAAGTTTTCAAGTATCCTTTAAAAAGATGTGTAGTAGAGGGGTTACAAGGACACTAAACTTCAGGAGGGCAAATTTCCAACGGATGAGAGAGGATCTTGGTGCAATTAACTGGGACGATATCCTGAGACACAAAAATACACAAAGAAAATGGGAGACGTTTATTAGCATCCTGGATAGGACCTGTGCACAGTATATACCGTATGGGAATAAACATACTAGAAATAGGAGGAAACCAATATGGCTAAATAGAGCTGTAAGGGGCGCAATAAGTGACAAAAAGAAAGCATTTAGAGAATTAAAGGAAGTAGGCAGTGAGGAGGCATTAAATAAATACAGAAAATTAAATAAATTCTGTAAAAAGCAAATCAAGGCAGCAAAGATTGAGACAGAGAGACTCATTGCCAGAGAGAGTAAAAATAATCCTAAAATATTCTTTAACTACATAAATAGTAAGAAGCTAAAAAATGATAGTGTTGGCCCCCTTAAAAATAGTCTGGGTGAGATGGTGGATGAGGATGAGGAAAAAGCCAATATGCTAAATGACTTTTTTTCATCAGTATTTACACAAGAAAATCCCATGGCAGACAAAATGTCTAGTGATAAAAATTCCCAATTAAATGTCACCTGCTTAACCCAGCAGGAAGTGCGGCGGCGTCTAAAAATCACTAAAATTGACAAATCTCCGGGCCCGGATGGGATACACCCTCGAGTACTGCAGGAATTAAGTACAGTCATTGATAGACCATTATTTTTAATCTTTAAAGACTCCATAATAACAGGGTCTGTGCCACAGGACTGGCGTATAGCAAATGTGGTGCCAATATTCAAAAAGGGAACAAAAACTGAACTCGGAAATTATAGGCCAGTAAGCTTAACCTCTACTGTGGGTAAAATCCTGGAGGGCATTCTAAGGGACGCTATACTGGAGTATCTGAAGAGGAATAACCTCATGACCCAGTATCAGCACGGGTTTACTAGGGACCGTTCATGTCAGACTAATTTGATCAGTTTCTATGAAGAGGTAAGTTCCAGATTGGACCAAGGGAACCCAGTGGATGTAGTGTATATGGACTTTTCAAAAGCTTTTGATACGGTGCCACACAAAAGGTTGATACATAAAATGAGAATAATGGGGATAGGGGAAAATATGTGCAAGTGGGTTGAGAGCTGGCTCAGGGATAGGAAACAAAGGGTGGTTATTAATGGAGCACACTCGGACTGGGTAGCGGTTAGCAGTGGGGTACCACAGGGGTCAGTATTGGGCCCTCTTCTTTTTAACATATTTATTAATGACCTTGTAGGGGGCATTCAGAGTAGAATTTCAATATTTGCAGATGACACTAAACTCTGCAGGGTAATCAATACGGAGGAGGACAATTTTATATTACAGGATGATTTATGTAAACTAGAAGCTTGGGCTGATAAATGGCAAATGAGCTTTAATGGGGATAAATGTAAGGTCATGCACTTGGGTAGAAGTAATAAGATGTAAAATTATGTGCTTAATTCTAAAACTCTGGGCAAAACCGTCAATGAAAAAGACCTGGGTGTATGGGTGGATGACAAACTTAAATTCAGTGGCCAGTGTCAGGCAGCTGCTACAAAGGCAAATATAATAATGGGATGCATTAAAAGAGGCATAGATGCTCATGAGGAGAACATAATATTACCTCTATACAAGTCACTAGTTCGACCACACTTAGAATACTGTGCACAGTTCTGGTCTCCGGTGTTTAAGAAAGACATAGCTGAACTGGAGCGGGTGCAGAGAAGAGCGACCAAGGTTATTAGAGGACTGGGGGGTCTGCAATACCAAGATAGGTTATTACACTTGGGGCTATTTAGTTTGGAAAAACGAAGACTAAGGGGTGATCTTATTTTAATGTATAAATATATGAGGGGACAGTACAAAGACCTTTCTGATGATCTTTTTAATCATAGACCTGAAACAGGGACAAGGGGGCATCCTCTGCGGTTGGAGGAAAAAAGGTTTAAGCATAAACGCGGATTCTTTACTGTAAGAGCAGTGAGACTATGGAACTCTCTGCCGTATGATGTTGTAATGAGTGATTCATTACTTATATTTAAGAGGGGACTGGATACCTTTCTGGAAAAGTATAATGTTACAGGGTATATACACTAGATTCCTTGATAGGGCGTTGATCCAGGGAACTAGTCTGATTGCCGTATGTGGAGTCGGGAAGGAATTTTTTTCCCCAATGTGGAGCTTACTCTTTGCACATGGTTTTTTTTTGCCTTCCTCTGGATCAACATGTTAGGTTAGGCTATGGGTTGAACTAGATGGACATATAGTCTTCCTTCAACCTTAATAACTATGTAACTATGTAACTATGTGATGCTTTGGCTCCCTCTAGCGGTCAGAGTTATGTTGGCAGTTCAATCTTGTTTTTGTATTATCCATGTCTGATTCTCCTCCTCCTTTGCAATGCATTATGGTAGCTCGGCCTCCATTTCCCTCCATTTTTCCTTTCACTTTCTTCAGTTTGCCTTCAAGGAAAGACGCTTCACTTCATCCCCCTTGCGATTGCATTGCCGGTATGTCTTTATGCTTCCTATAGATATTCCTGCTCTATATTAGCTTAGTTTAACCAGTTGTACTCCCAGTTTAGTCACTAGCTTTCTAAATGTTATGCATAATGTATATCATGTGTATTATGTATCTGTTCTATGCCATGCACTGATTCTATGTATATCATTGTTCACAGTTTCACCGCATCAATATACCACTACGTTTAATAAAGCACAGACTCAACCACAGTCTCCTTATTGGACCCCGGTATAGCGGTTTAGCTGACTGTATAGCTACGTATGAGCCTGCCTCAGCTAGTGAGGACAGAACAGTGAAACGGCAGCCATCCAACTAGTGGGATTCAAGTCACCGGCTACACAGAGACTGAATACAGCTGCAGCAATCTCTGCACAGCCAAGCACTTTCCCAAGACACCATGTCTCACAAATCACATAGGACAAGATCTGTTACTTCCGTCTCCTCAAAGACAACATCCATCAGCAGCGCGGTCGCCATTGCCCGCGCAAATGCTGAAGCCGCCAAAATACGAGCGAGCTTTGCTGACCAAGAGATGCAACTTAAATTAGAAAAAGCACGCCTAGATGACGGAGAGAGAAGGTCACTCTTAGAGAGAGACGAGCAAGAGAGAAGGTCGCGCTTAGAGAGAGATGAGCAAGAGAGAAGAATGCAGTTAGAGAGAGCCGACCAAGAGAGAAGAATGCAGTTAGAGAGAGCCGACCAAGAGAGAAGAATGCAGTTAGAGAAGGCACGCGTGGATGCCGCCTTAGAAAGCCTAGCAGCAAAAAGGGAAGCTGCCGCAGCCCTCGCCGAAGCAGAATCGCTAGAAGCCGCGCAAAATCCCAAGCTGCATAGCCAAAGCAGTATGTCGAGTCTGGAGTTTCCACTGCAAGACTCACCACAACGCACATCTCAGTATGTTAATGACCTTCCTGATCCAAACTATAACCCTGAACCAGTACCAAAACCAGAATACGACACCTCCAGCGAAGTGAGCGAGAGTCGTCACGAGGCTCAGGACAGAAACAAACTTGAAAATGTGAGGCAAAACAACTCTGCTAATGACTACCTTGCCCCTCATCAGGTAACCAACGTGGATCACCCTGCTGACACACCGTACATCAAACCGAAGCAATACGATACCGGCTGGCGCCACCATGAGGACACTAACAGGTACGAACGCACCTCACATCACTATCAGGGCGACCCATCACGAGTATACTCTGCTGACAACCGGTTCACGACAGAATTTGCCAAGTTCTTCACACGACGTGAACTGGTTGCCAAGGGACTCATGAAATTCACTGACCGAGCTGAAGGTTACAGAGCTTGGAAAGCTTCCTTCCAAAATGTCATTAGAGACTTGGGGCTACAACACAGGGAAGAGATAGACCTGTTAGTCAAATACCTGGGAGAAGAGTCAGTCAAACACGCAGTAAGGATCAGAGACATTAATATAAACCGCCCTGAGACTGGCCTCAAAGAGATCTGGAAAAGGCTGGATGAGTGTTACGGCTCAGCAGAAGTAATAGAAAGAGCCTTGTTCAAAAGAATCGATGACTTTCCTAAAATATCTAACAAAGGTCTCCAGAAACTTAGAGAGCTAAGCGACTTGCTAAAGGAAGTCCAAGTTGCCAAATACGAGGACGACCTACAGGGACTTGCATTTCTCGACACAGCCAGAGGTGTTAACCCTATAGTCCAGAAGTTGCCCTACAATCTACAGGAGAGGTGGCTCACACATGGTTCCACGTACAAATACAAACACAGCGTTCCATTCCCTCCCTTCTCCGTTTTTGTAGACTTCATACACCAACAAGCAAGAATTAGAAACGATCCCAGCTTTGACTTTGCAATACCATATGCCACACCATCACCACCTGCAAATCCACGCAGAACATCTGTAGCAGTACACAAGACTTATGTTTCTTCTTCAGATTCTAATTACAGGTCTGCTGGCTGCTCCCAATCAGAGACAAAGGTGCAGGACCCTGACAAGCAGTGCCCACTTCATCAGAAGCCTCATCCTCTCCTGAAATGCAGAGCCTTCAGAGGAAAATCTATGCCAGATCGCAGAAGCTTCCTGAAAGAAAACGGTATCTGCTACAAGTGCTGCTCGTCCACAGCTCATCTCGCCAAGGATTGCAAGGTCAGTGTAAAATGCACAGAATGTGGCACCACAGATCATAACACTGCTCTACACCCCGGCCCAGCTCCATGGAGTACACAAAACACGCCAGCTGACAGTGAACATGGCGGGGAGGAAAGGAACACTGATACAGCTATGCCAGAGATCACTTCACAATGTACCGAGGTCTGCAAAGGGACAATAGACAGTAGCTCCTGTTCAAAAATATGCCTCGTCAAAGTATACCCGAAGGGCCATAGAGACCAAGCTGTAAGACTGTATGCTATCTTAGATGACCAAAGTAATCGATCCTTGGCTAGATCAACGTTCTTTGACCTATTCAACATCAAAGGGCCAAGCACTCCCTACTCCTTAAAGACGTGTGCAGGTACTGTGACAACAGCAGGCAGGAAAGCTACTGACTACCAGATCGAATCTTTAGATGGACAATTCTGCCTACCACTACCTACGATCATCGAATGTAACCAGATCCCAGACAACAGATCTGAAATCCCTACGTCAGATGTAGCAATCCATCACGCTCACTTAAAACAAATAGCACACCTCATACCGGAACTCGACCATCAGGCCCAGATAATTCTGCTGTTGGGGAGAGATATCCTACAGGTTCATAAAGTGAGACGTCATATCAATGGACTTCACAATGCTCCCTATGCCCAAAGGCTAGACCTAGGATGGGTCATAATTGGCAACGTATGCTTGGGACGCATGCACGCCCCATCTTCTGTGACAAGCATGCTGACAAATACATTGGAGAAAGGACGTCCATCTCTGTTTCAACCTTGTAACAATGAGTTCCATGTCAGGGAACTGCCACACCGCATCCAACTGCCCAACCATCTAATAGACTTTACTCACGACAGCAGTATAGTGTCGGGAAGCTATGAGGATCAGTTAGGGTGCACAGTCTTCCAGAGAACTAAGCAGGACAACCAAGTGGCAATGTCGGTAGAGGACAAGTTTTTCTTAGCGGTAATGGACAAGGGACTCGTTAAAGATGAGACCAACAGCTGGGTCGCACCTCTTCCCTTCAAAACCCACAGACCACGTCTACCGAACAACAGAAATCAGGCATTACAACGTTTCTCCTCTCTCATTCGTAATCTGCAAAAGAAACCAGAGATGAAAGATCACTTTTTCTCCTTCATGTCAAAGATTTTTGAAAACCGTCACGCAGAACTAGCTCCCACTCTCAAAGACTCTGAAGAATGCTGGTTCCTACCCATGTTCGGAGTATACCACCCTAAAAAACCAGGCCAGATCAGAGTCGTGTTTGATTCCAGTGCTAAGTTTAATTATGTCTCCCTGAATGACGTTCTGCTGACAGGACCAGACCTCAATAACAAACTACTGGGTGTACTTATGCGCTTCCGTAAGGATTCCATTGCCTTCATCGCTGACATCCAGCAAATGTTCCATTGTTTCCTTGTGAGAGAGAGAGACAGGAACTTCCTAAGATTCTTCTGGTACAGAGACAATGATCCTACTACAGAAGTCACAGAGTATCGCATGAGAGTGCACATCTTTGGCAACAGTCCTTCACCTGCAGTCGCCATTTACGGACTCAAAAGGTCAGCTCAGGAAGGAGAACCAGAATACGGAGCAGATGTCAGACAATTCATAGAAAAGGACTTTTATGTCGACGACTGTCTAAAAGCCATGCCTTCAAATGAGACTGCCATCAGTCTTCTCAGGAGAGCTCAGGACATGCTTGCCTACTCGAACCTTGGGCTTCATAAAATAGCCTCACACAGCCAAGAACTCATGGAAGCGTTCCCTTCTCAAGACCTATGTAATGGTCTCAGAGACCTGGACCTGGGGTCAGACCCCGCACCAATGCAACGCAGCCTCGGGCTTCTCTGGAATCTACAATCAGACACTTTCACCTTTCAGGTCAGCCAGGAAGAAAGGCCTTTCACACGTAGAGGCGTCCTGTCTACCATCAACAGCCTGTACGACCCCTTGGGTTTCGCAGCTCCTGTTACTATACAAGGCAAGGCCCTACTAAGAGACTTAACTAGGGAAACATCTGACTGGGATGCACCTCTGCCACCTGATAAGAGGATCCAGTGGGAAGAGTGGAAGAACTCGTTAGCGGCACTCTCCAACCTGCATGTGCCAAGACCATACACCCCTGTGCCATCTACTGAGATACAGAGCCAAAGACTGTACATATTTGCAGATGCTTCTGTCAAAGCAATTGCTGCTGTTGCCTACCTCAAAACTGTAGACTCCAAATGTCAGTGCCACATTGGTTTCGTCATGGGAAAGGCCAAACTCGCACCACAACCAGAGCACACTATACCCAGGTTAGAGCTTTGTGCCGCAGTCTTAGCCGTTGAGTTAGCGGAGTTCATTTCATCCGAAATGGATATCGACCTGACACAAGCCAAGTTCTACTCAGACAGCAAAGTAGTCCTGGGATATATCCACAACAAAACCAGGCGATTCTACGTTTATGTCAATAACAGAGTGCTACGAATCAGGAGATCAGTTCACCCACAGCAGTGGCATTACATACCCACAGACCAGAATCCCGCAGATCATGCAACTAGAGCAGTTGACGCAAGTCGACTAGGAAGCACAACGTGGCTCTCTGGACCAAAACTATTGTACATTGAGGAATGTTTTCCAGACACCTTCGAACTTGTAGGAGAGGACTCAGATGCTGAAATCCGCCCTCGGGTGTCTACACTACATACAATGACCTCTGTTATCCAGCTTGGATCTTGCAGGTTCGACAGATTCTCAAGTTGGAAGTCACTTACTCGAGCCATTACCTGCCTGACACATATAGCTCGCTCATTCAGGACCACCAGAACTCATGACATGGAAAAATGTAAAGGAGCAGCGAGGCTTACCCACGAAAGCCTAATCACCTTCATGGCTGAAGCTGCAGCTATAATCAATGCAAGACCACTGGTTCCAGTTCCTAACAACCCTGAGGAGCTCTTGTTATTGACTCCAGCTACTCTACTTACCCAGAAAACAGGACTGTCCAGTGCCCCTCCAGGAGGATTCGACGCGAAGGACCTCTACAAGCGCCAATGGAGACAGGTACAAAGTCTTGCAAATACTTTCTGGGACAGGTGGTGCAAACAATATTTGTCTACCCTGCAGCCACGTACGAAGTGGCAATCTACTAAACCTAATCTGAACATAGGTGACCTTGTTCTTGTGAAAGACTGTCAGCTTCACCGGAACCTGTGGCCACTTGGTCTAGTCACCGCAACGTTCCCGAGCAAGGACGGCAACGTCCGCAAAGTTGAGCTAAGGATGACCAAAGGGAATGAACCTAAGACATTTTCCAGACCGGTATCTGAACTGGTTCTATTGTTGCCTTCGGAAGAAAGGACTAGTGACATCCGTTGATGCCAGACGGGGAGTGTTCTGTCTCCGCCATCTAATATTGTTACCCTGATTATTTGCTTGCATAATTGCAGTTTCCTCAGTATACAGTATTGATATATTCATGCCTTTATTCATCTGTGATGCTTTGGCTCCCTCTAGCGGTCAGAGTTATGTTGGCAGTTCAATCTTGTTTTTGTATTATCCATGTCTGATTCTCCTCCTCCTTTGCAATGCATTATGGTAGCTCAGCCTCCATTTCCCTCCATTTTTCCTTTCACTTTCTTCAGTTTGCCTTCAAGGAAAGACGCTTCACTTCATCCCCCTTGCGATTGCATTGCCGGTATGTCTTTATGCTTCCTATAGATATTCCTGCTCTATATTAGCTTAGTTTAACCAGTTGTACTCCCAGTTTAGTCACTAGCTTTCTAAATGTTATGCATAATGTATATCATGTGTATTATGTATCTGTTCTATGCCATGCACTGATTCTATGTATATCATTGTTCACAGTTTCACCGCATCAATATACCACTACGTTTAATAAAGCACAGACTCAACCACAGTCTCCTTATTGGAACCCGGTATAGCGGTTTAGCTGACTGTATAGCTACGTATGAGCCTGCCTCAGCTAGTGAGGACAGAACACCCCTACACACTTTAAATCTTCCCCAGCACATTATACTAAATCTTCCTCACCACAGTAAATCTCCCCACAACGAATCTCCCCCAGACCAGCTACACTAAATCTCCCCCAGCACGTTACACTAAATCTCCCCAACACACTAAATCTCCCCAACACAGTAAATCTCCTCCAAACAGTAAATTTTTCCTACACAATAAATAACCTCACACACATAAAATCTCCCAGCGCCATTACACTAAATCTCCCCCCCCCACACAGTAAATCTTCCCCAATCCCGTTACCCCAAATGTCCCCGACACAGTAAATCTCCCCACACACAGGAAATGCTCCACACAGTAAATATCCCCACACACATTAAATACTCCACACAGTAAATACCCCCACACACAGAAAACCTCCTCCCAAACACAGTAAATCTACCCCACCATAGTAAATCTCCCCACCCTAAATCTCTCTGCCCCTGTTTCTAATCTTTGGTGTTTTTAGCTCCACTGGTATGGAGCACTTATAACTAATGTTATTTGCGCTTCTGTGCAACAGAGAATCACATCAACAGCAAGATCACATGACCTGACCACGCTACTAATGCAACTCTTACCCAGCGGTCAGAGCTTCCATTGTACTAGTGTCTTAAAGATGCTTGTACGACTGTCCATGGGCAGCCAGTGTACAGCACCTTCTCTGAGCCGGCTGTCAGTCCGGGGGTGGCAAAATGCAGCCAACAGGAGAGACACTTCGATCTGCTGCCAGACTTCGCTGCCTGCCTGCTGTGCCCGGGACACATGTCCTGGCTGCCCCTCAGATACTCTTCTGCTGTGAGGTGCTCTTCTCTATTGCACAAAGTGCCCTTTTCTCATGCAGACAGTATAGGAGTTGTGAGGTGTCCTTCTCTCATGCACACAGTATAGGAGGTCTGAAGTGTCCTTCTCTCCTGCACACAGTATAGGAGGTCTGAAGTGTCCTTCTCTCATGCACACAGTATAGGAGGTCTGAAGTGTCCTTCTCTCATGCACACAGTATAGGAGGTCTGAAGTGTCCTTCTCTCCTGCACACAGTATAGGAGGTCTGAAGTGTCCTTCTCTCCTGCACACAGTATAGGAGGTCTGAAGTGTCCTTCTCTCCTGCACACAGTATAGGAGGTCTGAAGTGTCCTTCTCTCATGCACACAGTATAGGAGGTATGAGGTGCCATTCTCTCATGCACACAGTATAGGAGGTCTGAAGTGTCCTTCTCTCATGCACACAGTATAGGAGGTCTGAAGTGTCCTTCTCTCCTGCACACAGTATAGGAGGTCTGAAGTGTCCTTATCTCATGCACACAGTATAGGAGGTCTGAAGTGTCCTTCTCTCCTGCACACAGTATAGGAGGTCTGAAGTGTCCTTCTCTCATGCACACAGTATAGGAGGTATGAGGTGCCATTCTCTCCTGCACACAGTATAGGAGGTCTGAAGTGTCCTTCTCTCCTGCACACAGTATAGGAGGTATGAGGTGCTCTTCTCTCCTGCACACAGTATAGGAGATATGAGGTGCCATTCTCTCCTGCACACAGTATAGGAGGTATGAGGTGCCATTCTCTCCTGCACACAGTATAGGAGGTATGAGGTGCCATTCTCTCCTGCACACAGTATAGGAGGTATGAGGTGCCATTCTCTCCTGCACACAGTATAGGAGGTATGAGGTGCCATTCTCTCCTGCACACAGTATAGGAGTTGTGAGGTTTCCTTCTCTCCTGCACACAGTATGGGAGTTGTGAGGTGCCATTCTCTCCTGCACACAGTATAGGAGGTGTGAGGTGCCCTTCTCTCCTGCACACAGTATAGGAGGTATGAGGTGCCATTCTCTCCTGCACACAGTATAGGAGTTGTGAGGTTTCCTTCTCTCCTGCACACAGTATGGGAGTTGTGAGGTGCCATTCTCTCCTGTACACAGTATAGGAGGTGTGAGGTGCCCTTCTCTCCTGCACACAGTATAGGAGGTGTGAGGTGCCCTTCTCTCCTGCACAGTATAGGAGGTGTGAGGTGCCCTTCTCTCCTGCACACAGTATGGGAGGTGTGAGGTGCCCTTCTCTCCTGCACACAGTATGGGAGGTATGGGGTGCCCTACTCTCCTGCACACAGTATATGAGAAGTGAGGTGCCCTTCTCTCCTGCAAACAACAAAGGAGGTATGATGTGCTCTTTTCTTCTGCACACAGTATAGAAGGCATGAAGTGCCCTTTCTCCTGCACACAGTATAGGAGGAATGATGTGCTCTTCTCTCCTGCACACTGTATAGGAGGTATGAGGTGCCCTTCTATCTTGCACACAGTATACGTGTGAGATGCCCTCCTCTCCTGCACACAGTATAGTATAGGAGGTATGATGTGTCCTTCTCTACTGCACACAGCATAGGAGATGTGAGGTGCCCTCTTCACCAGCAGTAAATGAAAAATAAGGTGGTTCAGAGTCCGCGCTGTATTGGAGGTATGAGGTGCCACTCTCTCCTGCACACTGTATAGGAGGTATGAGGTGCTGTCTTCTGCTGCACACAGTATAGGAGATATGAGGTGCCCCTCTTTCCTGCACACAGCATAGGAGATGTGAGGTGCCCTCTTCACCAGCAGTAAATGAAAAATATGGTGGTTCATAGTCCACGCTGTATTGGAGGTATGAGGTGCCATTCTCTCCTGCACACTGTATAGGAGGTATGAGGTGCTGTCTTCTACTGCACACAGTATAGGAGATATGAGGTGCCCTTCTTTTCTGCACACAGTATAGGAGGAATGAGGTGCCCTTCTCTCCTGCACACAGTATACTGTAGGAGGTATGAGGTGCCATTCTCTCCCACACACAGTATAGGAGGTGTGAGGTGCAATTCGTTCCCGCACACAGTATAGGAGGTATGACATGCTGTCATGGGGTTACCGCAGCATAGAGGAGTCAGAAGACCACAGTGTCTGATTGCTCCTACTCCTGCGCTGATAAGAATCACTTTTCCTTAGTTTTAATGGTGTTTATTTCTTTTGGCAGAACAGGGGTTAATCTGCCATGTTGGAAACTCTGAGCTCAGTTAGCCACTCCCATTCCCTTTATAATCTAGGTCTTGATTCAAATCCATGTCAGAGCTAGCATTTGCTGAATGACTTAGAAGGAGAGGTGTCCAGATGAGAAGGAGTTTTGGAGGAGTTATCAGTGACTGTTGCGTGGTTTGTAATTCTCTTCCCTTCTCTACTTTGTTTTTTTCCCCATCCTCCACTCCCCGCTGCATTCATCTGTCATACGTAAGTGAATATTCGTATGCCTGGTGTTTTTAGTTTACCCTTGTTTATGTAGCCTTGGTAGTTGGGTTGATGTACTGCAGTGCACAGTAGCGCCCCTCTTCCCTGGGTGGGGGAAGAGAACAGTCGGAGGGCAAACCCAAAAGATTAGGCAAGGGTAGCAGCCCTGGCATCTTCAAATTTGGATGTATCCCAGGGAATAAGGTGAACTAGGGCACCCCTAGTGTTAGGGACAGGGAAGGAAGCCCTGATCCCAGGTCACCTGACAGCTGAGTTGTGATACATGCCCTCATCTCCTGTACACAGTATAGAAGGTGTGAGGTGTGTTACGAACTGGTGATTCAGAACCACAATGGACCTAGTGGTTAAGAGCACACAAAGTGACCTGATAGTTACTAACATAGGACGAGAACTCTGCTGACCGCAATCCCTAATCCTATCATACCACACTAGAGGTAGCCGTGGAGCGCTCCTGACCAGACCTAGGCGCCTCGGGCACAGCCTGAGAAACTAGCTAGCCCTGAAGATAGAAAAATAAAGCCTACCTTGCCTCAGAGAAATTCCCCAAAGGAAAAGGCAGCCCCCCACATATAATGACTGTGAGTAAAGATGAAAATACAAGCACAGAGATGAAATAGATTTTAGCAAAGTGAGGCCCGACTTACTGAATAGACCGAGGATAGGAAAGATAGCTTTGCGGTCAGCACAAAAACCTACAAACAACCACGCAGAGGGGCAAAAAGACCCTCCGCACCGACTAACGGTACGGAGGTGCTCCCTCTGCGTCTCAGAGCTTCCAGCAAGCAAGAAAAACCAATATAGTAAGCTGGACAGAAAATATAGCAAACAAAAGTAACACAAGCAAAACTTAGCTTATGCAGGGCAGACAGGCCACAAGAACGATCCAGGAGAGAGCAAGACCAATACTGGAACATTGACTGGAGGCCAGGAACAAAGAACTAGGTGGAGTTAAATAGAGCAGCACCTAGCGACTTAACCTCGTCACCTGAGGAAGGAAACTCAGAAGCCGCACAGTATAGGAGGTATGAGGTGCCATTCTCTCCTGCACACTGTATAGGAGGTATGAGGTGCCCTTCTCTCCTGCACACTATATAGGAGGTATGAGGTGCCATTCTCTCCTGCACACAGTATAGGAGGTATGAGGTGCCATTCTCTCCTGCACACAGTATAGGAGGTGTGAGGTGCCATTCTCTCCTGCACACAGTATAGGAGGTGTGAGGTGCCATTCTCTCCTGCACACAGTATAGGAGGTATGAGGTGCCCTTCTCTCCTGCACACTATATAGGAGGTATGAGGTGCCCTTCTCTCCTGCACACAGTATAGGAGATATGAGGTGCCCTTCTCTCCTGCACACAGTATAGGAGTGAGGTGCCATTCTCTCCTGCACACACTATAGGAGGTGTGAGGTGCCATTCTCTCCTGCACACAGTATAGGAGGTGTGAGGTGCCATTCTCTCCTGCACACAGTATAGGAGGTATGAGGTGCCCTTCTCTCCTGCACACTATATAGGAGGTATGAGGTGCCCTTCTCTCCTGCACACAGTATAGGAGATATGAGGTGCCCTTCTCTCCTGCACACAGTATAGGTGTGAGGTGCCATTCTCTCCTGCACACACTATAGGAGGTGTGAGGTGCCCTTCTCTCCTGCACATAGTATAGGAGGTATGAGGTGCCTTTCTCTCCTGCACACAGTATAGGAGGTATGAGATGCCCTTCTCTCCTGCACACAGTATAGGAGGTACGAGGTGCCATTCTCTCCTGCACAGTATAGGAGGTATGAGGTGCCCTTCTCTCCTGCACACTGTATAGGAGGTATGAGGTGCCCTTCTCTCCTGCACAGTATAGGAGGTATGAGGTGCCCTTCTCCTCCGGCACACAGTATAGGAGGTATGGTGCCCCGCTCTCCTGCACACTGTATAGGTGTGAGGTATGAGGTGCCATTCTCTCCTGCACACAGTATAGGAGGTGTGAGGTGCCATTCTCTCCTGCACATAGTATAGGAGGTATGAGGTGCCCTTCTCTCCTGCACACAGTATAGGAGGTATGAGGTGCCATTCTCTCCTGCACACAGTATAGGAGGTATGAGGTGCCCTTCTCCCCTGCACAGTATAGGAGGTATGAGGTGCCCTTCTCTCCTGGACACAGTATAGGAGGTATGAGGTGCCCTTCTCCCCTGCACAGTATAGGAGGTATGAGGTGCCATTCTTTCCTGCACACAGTATAGGAGGTGTGAGGTGCCCTTCTCCCCTGCACAGTATAGGAGGTGTGAGGTGCCATTCTCTCCTGCACACAGTATGGGAGGTGTGAGGTGCCATTCTCTCCCGCACACAGTATAGGAGGTATGAGATGCCCTTCTCTCCTGCACACAGTAGAGGAGGTATGAGGTGCCATTCTCTCCTGCACACAGTATAGGAGGTATGAGGTGCCATTCTCTCCTGCACACTGTATAGGAGGTATGAGGTGCCCTTCTCTCCTGCACACTGTATAGGAGGTATGAGGTTCCATTCTCTCCTGCACACAGTATAGGAGGTGTGAGGTGCCCTTCTCTCCTGCACACTGTATAGGAAGTATGAGGTGCCCTTCTCTCCTTCACACTATATAGGAGGTATGAGGTGCCCTTTTCTCCCGCACACAGTATAGGAGGTATGAGATGCCCTTCTCTTCTGTACACAGCATGAGGTAGAAGGTGCCATTCTCTCCTGCACACAGTATAGGAGGCATGAGGTACCATTCTCTCCTGCACACTGTAGAGGAGGTATGAGGTGCCCTTCTCTCCTGCACACTGTATAGGAGGTATGAGGTGCCCTGCTCTCCTGCACACAGTATAGGAGGTATGAGGTGCCCTGCTCTCCTGCACACAGCATATGAGGTAGGAGGTGCCCTTCTCCTCCGGCACACAGTATAGGAGGTATGGTGCCCTGCTCTCCTGCACACTGTATAGGTGTGAGGTATGAGGTGCCATTCTCTCCTGCACACAGTATAGGAGGTATGAGGTGCCCTTCTCTCCTGCACACAGTATAGGAGGTATGAGGTGCCATTCTCTCCTGCACACAGTATAGGAGGTATGAGGTGCCCTTCTCCCCTGCACAGTATAGGAGGTATGAGGTGCCCTTCTCTCCTGCACACAGTATAGGAGGTATGAGGTGCCCTTCTCCCCTGCACAGTATAGGAGGTATGAGGTGCCATTCTTTCCTGCACACAGTATAGGAGGTGTGAGGTGCCCTTCTCCCCTGCACAGTATAGGAGGTGTGAGGTGCCATTCTCTCCTGCACACAGTATAGGAGGTGTGAGGTGCCATTCTCTCCCGCACACAGTATAGGAGGTATGAGATGCCCTTCTCTCCTGCACACAGTAGAGGAGGTATGAGGTGCCATTCTCTCCTGCACACAGTATAGGAGGTATGAGGTGCCATTCTCTCCTGCACACTGTATAGGAGGTATGAGGTGCCCTTCTCTCCTGCACACTGTATAGGAGGTATGAGGTTCCATTCTCTCCTGCACACAGTATAGGAGGTGTGAGGTGCCCTTCTCTCCTGCACACTGTATAGGAAGTATGAGGTGCCCTTCTCTCCTTCACACTATATAGGAGGTATGAGGTGCCCTTTTCTCCCGCACACAGTGTAGGAGGTATGAGATGCCCTTCTCTTCTGCACACAGCATGAGGTAGGAGGTGCCATTCTCTCCTGCACACAGTATAGGAGGTATGAGGTACCATTCTCTCCTGCACACTGTAGAGGAGGTATGAGGTGCCCTTCTCTCCTGCACACTGTATAGGAGGTATGAGGTGCCCTGCTCTCCTGCACACAGTATAGGAGGTATGAGGTTCCCTGCTCTCCTGCACACAGCATATGAGGTAGGAGGTGCCCTTCTCCTCCGGCACACAGTATAGGAGGTATGGTGCCCTGCTCTACTGCACACTGTATAGGTGTGAGGTATGAGGTGCCATTCTCTCCTGCACACAGTATAGGAGGTATGAGGTGCCCTTCTCTCCTGCACACAGTATAGGAGGTATGAGGTGCCATTCTCTCCTGCACACAGTATAGGAGGTATGAGGTGCCCTTCTCTCCTGCACACAGTATAGGTGTGAGGTGCCATTCTCTCCTGCACACACTATAGGAGGTGTGAGGTGCCGTTCTCTCCTGCACATAGTATAGGAGGTATGAGGTGCCCTTCTCTCCTGCACACAGTATAGGAGGTATGAGATGCCCTTCTCTCCTGCACACAGTATAGGAGGTATGAGGTGCCATTCTCTCCTGCACAGTATAGGAGGTATGAGGTGCCCTTCTCTCCTGCACACTGTATAGGAGGTATGAGGTGCCCTTCTCTCCTGCACAGTATAGGAGGTATGGGGTGCCCTTCTCTCCTGCACAGTATAGGAGGTATGAGGTGCCCTTCTCCTCCGGCACACAGTATAGGAGGTATGGTGCCCTGCTCTCCTGCACACAGTATAGGAGGTATGAGGTGCCCTTCTCTCCTGCACACAGTGTAGGAGGTATGAGGTGCCATTCTCTCCTGCACACAGTATAGGAGGTGTGAGGTGCCATTCTCTCCTGCACATAGTATAGGAGGTATGAGGTGCCCTTCTCTCCTGCACACAGTATAGGAGGTATGAGGTGCCATTCTCTCCTGCACACAGTATAGGAGGTATGAGGTGCCCTTCTCCCCTGCACAGTATAGGAGGTATGAGGTGCCATTCTCTCCTGCACACAGTATAGGAGGTATGAGGTGCCATTCTCTCCTGCACACAGTATAGGAGGTGTGAGGTGCCATTCTCTCCTGCACATAGTATAGGAGGTATGAGGTGCCCTTCTCTCCTGCACACAGTATAGGAGGTATGAGGTGCCATTCTCTCCTGCACACAGTATAGGAGGTATGAGGTGCCCTTCTCCCCTGCACAGTACAGGAGGTATGAGGTGCCATTCTTTCCTGCACACAGTATAGGAGGTATGAGGTGCCATTCTCTCCTGCACACAGTATAGGAGGTGTGAGGTGCCATTCTCTCCTGCACATAGTATAGGAGGTTGTCATGATCCCAATGGCAGGGGATCACAAAAGGACAAGCACAAAAAACAAAACAAGCTCTAGGGTGATGGAAACTGAGCTGACCGCGATCCTGAACCTAAACACACAACTAGCTGTAGCCGGGGAACGTGCCTACGATGATTCCTAGACGTCTCGCGCCAGCCGAAGGACTAACTTCCCCTATTAGAAGAAACACAGACCTCTCTTGCCTCCAGAGAAACACCCCACAGAAATAGCAGCCCCCCACATGTAATGACGGTGAAATGAGAGGAAAGCACATACGTAGTTATGAAAACAGATTCAGCAAAATGAGGCCCGCTAGAGCTAGATAGCAGAGGATACAAAAGTGAACTGCGCGGTCAGCGAAAAACCCTACAAAAAACCATCCTGAAATTACTTGAACTCATGTGCCAACTCATGGAACATGAGGAGTAATATCAGCCCACTAGAGCAACCAGCAAAAAGGAATCAAATATCTGCAAGCTGGACTAAGACAAAAATTAAGCAAAACGTGGAACAGGAAAATCAAAAACTTAGCTTGTCCTGAAGATTACAGAAGCGGGAAGCAGAGGTAACAAGACACACTGAATACATTGATAGCCGGCGAGGAAATGACAAGAAAGCCAGGTTAAATAGGAAACTCCCATATCCTGATAGAACAGGTGGACACCAGAGACCGCAGAGAACACAAGTCACCCAGTACCATCTGTAACCACCAGAGGGAGCTCAAAAACAGAATCCACAACAGTACCCCCCCTTGAGGAGGGGTCACCGAACCCTCACGAGAACCACCAGGACGACCAGGATGAGCCCTATGAAATGCACGGACCAAATCAGCAGCATGAACATCAGAGGCAGCCACCCAAGAATTATCCTCCTGACCATAACCCTTCCACTTGACCAAATACTGAAGTTTCCGTCTGGAAACACGAGAATCCAAGATCTTCTCCACAACATACTCCAATTCTCCCTCCACCAGCACCGGAGCAGGAGGCTCAAGCGAAGGAACAACAGGTACCTCATACTTCCGCAACAACGACCGATGGAACACATTATGAATAGCAAACGATGCCGGGAGATCCAAACGAAACGACACAGGGTTAAGAATTTCCAAGATCCTATAGGGACCGATAAACCGAGGCTTGAACTTAGGAGAAGAGACCTTCATAGGAACAAAACGAGAAGACAACCACACCAAGTCCCCAACACGAAGTCGAGGACCCACGCGGCGACGGCGATTAGCAAACTGCTGAGCCCTCTCCTGGGACAACTTCAAATTGTCCACCACATGACTCCAAATCTGATGCAACCTATCCACCACCATGTCCACTCCAGGACAATCAGAAGGCTCCACCTGACCAGAGGAAAAACGAGGATGAAACCCCGAATTACAAAAGAAAGGAGAAACCAAGGTAGCAGAACTAGCCCGATTATTAAGGGCAAATTCGGCAAGCGGCAAAAAGGTAACCCAGTCATCTTGATCAGCAGAAACAAAACACCTTAAATAAGTTTCCAAGGTCTGATTAGTTCGTTCCGTCTGGCCATTCGTTTGAGGATGGAATGCAGACGAAAAGGACAAATCAATGCCCATCTTAGCACAGAACGTCCGCCAAAATCTAGACACAAACTGGGATCCCCTGTCAGAAACGATGTTCTCCGGAATCCCATGCAAACGAACCACGTTCTGAAAAAACAGAGGGACCAACTCAGAGGAGGAAGGTAACTTAGGCAAGGGTACCAGATGAACCATCTTAGAAAAGCGGTCACACACAACCCAGATGACGGACATTTTTTGAGAGACAGGGAGATCCGAAATAAAGTCCATGGAAATGTGCGTCCAAGGCCTCTTCGGGATAGGCAAAGGTGACAACAATCCACTGGCCCGAGAACAGCAAGGCTTAGCCCGAGCGCAAACTTCACAAGACTGCACAAAAGAACGCACATCCCTCGACAAGGAAGGCCACCAAAAAGACCTGGCCACCAAGTCTCTAGTACCAAATATTCCAGGATGACCTGCCAACGCAGAAGAATGGACCTCGGAGATGACTCTACTGGTCCAATTATCCGGAACAAACAGTCTTTCAGGCGGACAACGATCAGGTTTATCCGCCTGAAACTCCTGCAAAGCACGTCGCAAGTCTAGGGAGACAGCCGACAAAATCACCCCATCCCTAAGGATACCAGTGGGCTCAGAATTTCCAGGGGAGTCAGGCACAAAACTCCTAGAAAGAGCATCCGCCTTCACATTCTTTGAACCTGGCAGGTATGAAACCACAAAATCGAAACAGGAGAAAAACAGTGACCAACGAGCCTGTCTAGGATTCAGACGCTTGGCAGACTCAAGGTAAATCAGATTTTTGTGATCAGTCAAGACCACCACACGATGTCTAGCACCCTCAAGCCAATGACGCCACTCCTCAAATGCCCACTTCATGGCCAAAAGCTCCCGATTACCAACATCATAATTCCGCTCAGTGGGCGAAAACTTTCTAGAAAAGAACACACATGGCTTCATCACTGAGCAATCGGAGCTTCTCTGCGACAAAACCGCCCCCGCTCCAATCTCGGAAGCATCAACCTCAACCTGAAAAGGAAGCGAAACATCTGGCTGACGCAACACAGGAGCAGAAGAAAACCGGCGCTTAAGTTCCTGTAAGGCCTCCACAGCCGCAGGAGACCAATCAGCAACATCAGCACCCTTCTTAGTCAAATCCGTCAAAGGCTTAACAACACTAGAAAAATTAGTTATGAAACGACGATAAAAATTAGCAAAGCCCAAGAACTTCTGTAGACTCTTAAGAGATGTAGGCTGCGTCCAGTCACAAATAGCCTGAACCTTGACGGGATCCATCTCAATAGTAGAAGGGGAAAAAATATACCCCAAAAAAGAAATCTTCTGGACTCCAAAGAGACACTTTGAACCTTTTACAAACAAAGAATTGGCCCGCAGGACCTGAAACACCTTCCTGACCTGCTGAACATGGGACTCCCAGTCATCAGAAAAAACCAAAACATCATCCAAATACACAATCATAAATTTATCCAGATATTCACGGAAAATATCGTGCATAAAGGACTGGAAGACAGAAGGAGCATTAGAAAGTCCAAAAGGCATCACCAAATACTCAAAATGGCCCTCAGGCGTATTAAATGCGGTTTTCCACTCATCACCCTGCTTTATCCGCACAAGATTATACGCACCCCGAAGATCAATCTTAGTGAACCATTTAGCCCCCTTAATGCGAGCGAACAAATCAGTCAACAATGGCAAAGGATACTGATATTTGACTGTAATCTTATTCAAAAGATGGTAATCTATACAAGGCCTCAAGGAACCATCTTTTTTGGCCACGAAAAAAAAACCTGCTCCCAAAGGGGATGAAGATGGACGGATATGTCCCTTTTCCAAGGACTCCTTAACATAATCCCGCATAGCAGTATGCTCTGGCACTGACAGATTGAACAAACGTCCTTTAGGAAATTTACTGCCAGGAATCAAATCTATAGCACAATCGCAATCCCTGTGAGGAGGAAGCGAATTGAGCTTAGGCTCCTCAAAAACATCCCGATAATCGGACAAAAATACAGGAACCTCAGAAGGAGTAGATGAAGCGATAGAAATCGGAGGTGCATCATCATGAACCCCCTGACATCCCCAGCTTAACACCGAAATCGTTTTCCAGTCCAAGACTGGGTTATGAGTTTGTAACCATGGCAGACCAAGCACTAAGACATCATGTAAATTATACAGTATCAGAAAGCGAATCACCTCCTGATGAACGGGAGTCATACGCATGGTCACTTGTGTCCAGTACTGAGGTTTGTTCATAGCCAAAGGTGTAGAGTCAATTCCTTTCAAAGGAATAGGGACTTCCAGAGGCTCCAGACTAAACCCACAGCGGTTGGCAAATGACCAATCCATAAGACTCAGGGCAACGCCTGAATCCACATAGGCATCGACGGAAATGGCTGATAATGAACAAATCAGAGTCACAGACAGAATGAACTTAGACTGTAAAGTACTAATGGCAACAGACTTATCAACCTTTTTTGTGCGTTTAGAGCATGCTGATATAACATGAGCTGAATCACCACAATAAAAACACAACCCATTTTTCCGCCTATAGTTTTGCCGTTCACTTCTGGACTGAATTCTATCACATTGCATTGTCTCAGGTGCCTGTTCAGAAGACACCGCCAAATGGTGCACAGG
Source organism: Ranitomeya imitator (assembly GCF_032444005.1). Taxonomy (NCBI): domain Eukaryota; kingdom Metazoa; phylum Chordata; class Amphibia; order Anura; family Dendrobatidae; genus Ranitomeya; species Ranitomeya imitator. The sequence continues at coordinate 133,316,088 of NC_091282.1, forward strand.
TTTGCGCCCCTGTAAACGCCGATCAATCTGAATAGCCATAATCATAGACTCATTCAGACCTGTAGGCGCAGGGAACCCCACCATAACATCTTTAATGGCCTCAGAAAGGCCATCTCTGAATCTTGCAGCCAGGGCGCACTCATTCCACTGAGTAAGCACCGACCATTTCCGAAATTTCTGACAATATATTTCTGCTTCATCTTGCCCCTGAGAGAGAGCCAATAAGGCTTTTTCAGCCTGAATCTCTAGGTTAGGTTCCTCATAGAGCAAACCCAATGCCAGAAAAAACGCATCCACATTGAGCAACGCAGGATCCCCTGGTGCCAATGCAAATGCCCAATTCTGAGGGTCACCCCGCAGGAAAGATATAACAATCTTGACTTGCTGAGCAGGGTCTCCAGAAGAGCGAGATTTCAAAGAAAGAAACAACTTGCAATTGTTCCTAAAATTCAGAAAACTAGATCTATCTCCAGAAAAAAACTCTGGGATAGGAATTCTAGGTTCAGACATAGGAGCATGTACAACAAAATCTTGTATATTTTGAACCTTAGCAGCAAGATTATTCAGGCTGGAAGCCAAACTCTGGACGTCCATGATAAACAGCCGAGGTCAGAGCCATTCAAGGATTAAGAAGAGGTAAGACGCAGCCAGGCTGCAATTAAGGCTAGGCAGCAAACTCTGAGGGGAAAAAAAAAAAAAAAACTCCCTCAGACTATTTTTCCTCCTACTTCAGCCAATACGATTACCACTTTTAGGCCGGCTATACTGTCATGATCCCAATGGCAGGGGATCACAAAAGGACAAGCACAAAAAACAAAACAAGCTCTAGGGTGATGGAAACTGAGCTGACCGCGATCCTGAACCTAAACACACAACTAGCTGTAGCCGGGGAACATGCCTACGATGATTCCTAGACGTCTCGCGCCAGCCGAAGGACTAACTTCCCCTATTAGAAGAAACACAGACCTCTCTTGCCTCCAGAGAAACACCCCACAGAAATAGCAACCCCCCACATGTAATGACGGTGAAATGAGAGGAAAGCACATACGTAGTTATGAAAACAGATTCAGCAAAATGAGGCCCGCTAGAGCTAGATAGCAGAGGATACAAAAGCGAACTGCGCGGTCAGCGAAAAACCCTACAAAAAACCATCCTGAAATTACTTGAACTCATGTGCCAACTCATGGAACATGAGGAGTAATATCAGCCCACTAGAGCAACCAGCAAAAAGGAATCAAATATCTGCAAGCTGGACTAAGACAAAAATTAAGCAAAACGTGGAACAGGAAAATCAAAGGTTGCCTTTCTCTCCTGCACATAGTATAGGAGGTATGAGGTGCCATTCTCTCCTGCACACAGTATAGGAGGTGTGAGGTGCCCTTCTCTCCTGCACATTATATAGGAGGTGTGAGGTGCCCTTCTCTCCTGCACACAGTATAGGAGGTGTGAGGTGCCCTTCTCTCCTGCACACTATATAGGAGGTATGAGGTGCCATTCTCTCCTGCACACTGTATAGGAGGTATGAGGTGCCCTGCTCTCCTGCACACTGTATAGGAGGTGTGAGGTGCCCTTCTCTCCTGCACACAGTATAGGTGTGAGGTGCCCTTCCCTCCTGCACAGTATAGGAGGTATGAGGTGCCATTCTTTCCTGCACACAGTATAGGAGGTGTGAGGTGCCCTTCTCCCCTGCACACAGTATAGGAGGTATGAGGTGCCCTGCTCTCCTGCACACAGTATAGGAGGTATGAGGTGCCCTGCTCTCCTGCACACAGTATAGATGTGAGGTGCCCTTCTCTCCTGCACACAGTATAGGAGGTGTGAGGTGCCATTCTCTCCTGCACAGTATAGGTGTGAGGCGCCATTCTCTCCTGCACAGTATAGGAGGTATGAGGTGCCCTGCTCTCCTGCACAGTATAGGAGGTATGAGGTGCCATTCTCTCCTGCACACTGTATAGGAGGTATGAGGTGCCCTTCTTTCCTGCATAGTATAGGAGGTATGAGGTGCCATTCTCTCCTGCACACTGTATAGGAGGTATGAGGTGCCATTCTCTCCTGCATACTGTATAGGAGGTATGAGGTGCCCTTCTCTCCTGCACACTATATAGGAGATATGAGGTGCCCTGCTCTCCTGCACACTGTATAGGAGGTATGAGGTGCCCTGCTCTCCTGCACACTGTATAGGAGGTATGAGGTGCCATTCTCTCCTGCACACTGTATAGGAGGTATGAGGTGCCCTTCTCTCCTGCACACTGTATAGGAGGTATGAGGTGCCCTTCTCTCCTGCACACTGTATAGGAGGTGTGAGGTGCCCTTCTCTCCTGCACACTGTATAGGAGGTATGAGGTGCCATTCTTTCCTGCACAGTATAGGAGGTATGAGGTGCCATTCTCTCCTGCACACAGTATAGGAGGTATGAGGTGCCATTCTCTCCTGCACACTGTATAGGAGGTATGAGGTGCCCTTCTCTCCTGCACACTGTATAGGAGGTGTGAGGTGCCCTTCTCTCCTGCACACTGTATAGGAGGTATGAGGTGCCATTCTTTCCTGCACAGTATAGGAGGTATGAGGTGCCATTCTCTCCTGCACACAGTATAGGAGGTATGAGGTGCCATTCTCTCCTGCACACTGTATAGGAGGTATGAGGTGCCATTCTTTCCTGCACAGTATAGGAGGTATGAGGTGCCATTCTCTCCTGCACACAGTATAGGAGGTATGAGGTGCCATTCTCTCCTGCACACTGTACAGGAGGTGTGAGGTGCCCTGCTCTCCTGCACACTGTATAGGAGGTATGAGGTGCCCTTCTCTCCTGCACACAGTATAGGAGGTGTGAGGTGCCATTCTTTCCTGCACAGTATAGGAGGTATGAGGTGCCATTCTCTCCTGCACACTGTATAGGAGGTATGAGGTGCCATTCTCTCCTGCACACTGTATAGGAGGTGTGAGGTGCCCTTCTCTCCTGCACACTGTATAGGAGGTATGAGGTGCCATTCTTTCCTGCACACTGTATAGGAGGTATGAGGTGCCATTCTCTCCTGCACACAGTATAGGAGGTATGAGGTGCCATTCTCTCCTGCACACTGTACAGGAGGTGTGAGGTGCCCTGCTCTCCTGCACACTGTATAGGAGGTATGAGGTGCCCTGCTCTCCTGCACAATGTATAGGAGGTATGAGGTGCCCTTCTCTCCTGCACACTGTATAGGAGGTATGAGGTGCCATTCTTTCCTGCACAGTATAGGAGGTATGAGGTGCCATTCTCTCCTGCACACAGTATAGGAGGTATGAGGTGCCATTCTCTCCTGCACACTGTATAGGAGGTATGAGGTGCCCTTCTCTCCTGCACACTGTATAGGAGGTGTGAGGTGCCCTTCTCTCCTGCACACTGTATAGGAGGTATGAGGTGCCATTCTTTCCTGCACACAGTATAGGAGGTATGAGGTGCCCTGCTCTCCTGCACACAGTATAGGAGGTATGAGGTGCCATTCTCTCCTGCACACTGTATAGGAGGTGTGAGGTGCCATTCTCTCCTGCACACTGTATAGGAGGTATGAGGTGTCCTTCTCTCCTGCACACAGTATAGGAGGTATGAGGTGCCCTGCTCTCCTGCACACAGTATAGGAGGTATGAGGTGCCATTCTCTCCTGCACACTGTATAGGAGGTATGAGGTGCCCTGCTCTCCTGCACACAGTATAGGAGGTTTGAGGGGTCCTTCTCTCCTGCACACAGTATAGGAGGTATGAGGTGCCCTGCTCTCCTGCACACAGTATAGGAGGTATGAGGTGCCCTGCTCTCCTGCACACAGTATAGGAGGCATGAGGTGCCATTCTCTCCTGCACACTGTATAGGAGGTATGAGGTGCCCTACTCTCCTGCACACAGTATAGGAGGTATGAGGTGCCATTCTTTCCTGCACACAGTATAGGAGGTGTGAGGTGCCCTTCTCTCCTGCACAGTATAGGAGGTATGAGGTGCCATTCTCTCCTGCACACAGTATAGGAGGTGTGAGGTGCCCTTCTCTCCTGCACAGTATAGGAGGTGTGAGGTGCCCTGCTCTCCTGCACACAGTATAGGAGGTATGAGGTGCCATTCTCTCCTGCACACAGTATAGGAGGTGTGAGGTGCCCTTCTCTCCTGCACAGTATAGGAGGTATGAGGTGCCATTCTCTCCTGCACACAGTATAGGAGGTGTGAGGTGCCCTTCTCTCCTGCACAGTATAGGAGGTGTGAGGTGCCCTGCTCTCCTGCACACAGTATAGGAGGTATGAGGTGCCATTCTCTCCTGCACACTGTATAGGAGGTGTGAGGTGCCCTTCTCTCCTGCACAGTATAGGAGGTATGAGGTGCCCTGCTCTCCTGCACACAGTATGGGAGGTGTGAGGTGCCCTTCTCTCCTGCACAGTATAGGAGGTATGAGGTGCCCTTCTCTCCTGCACAGTATAGGAGGTGTGAGGTGCCCTGCTCTCCTGCACACAGTATAGGAGGTATGAGGTGCCCTTCTCTCCTGCACAGTATAGGAGGTATGAGGTGCCCTGCTCTCCTGCACACAGTATGGGAGGTGTGAGGTGCCCTTCTCTCCTGCACAGTATAGGAGGTATGAGGTGCCCTGCTCTCCTGCACAGTATAGGAGGTATGAGGTGCCATTCTCTCCTGCACACAGTATAGGAGGTGTGAGGTGCCCTTCTCTCCTGCACAGTATAGGAGGTGTGAGGTGCCCTTCTCTCCTGCACACAGTATGGGAGGTGTGAGGTGCCCTTCTCTCCTGCACAGTATAGGAGGTGTGAGGTGCCCTGCTCTCCTGCACACAGTATAGGAGGTGTGAGGTGCCCTGCTCTCCTGCACACAGTATAGGAGGTGTGAGGTGCCCTTCTCTCCTGCACAGTATAGGAGGTATGAGGTGCCATTCTCTCCTGCACACTGTATAGGAGGTATGAGGTGCCCTGCTCTCCTGCACACTGTATAGGAGGTATGAGGTGCCCTTCTCTCCTGCACACAGTATAGGAGGTATGAGGTGCCCTTCTCCCCTGCACAGTATAGGAGGTGTGAGGTGCCCTGCTCTCCTGCACACAGTATAGGAGGTATGAGGTGCCCTTCTCTCCTGCACAGTATAGGAGGTATGAGGTGCCCTGCTCTCCTGCACACAGTATGGGAGGTGTGAGGTGCCCTTCTCTCCTGCACAGTATAGGAGGTATGAGGTGCCCTGCTCTCCTGCACAGTATAGGAGGTATGAGGTGCCATTCTCTCCTGCACACAGTATAGGAGGTGTGAGGTGCCCTTCTCTCCTGCACAGTATAGGAGGTGTGAGGTGCCCTTCTCTCCTGCACACAGTATGGGAGGTGTGAGGTGCCCTTCTCTCCTGCACAGTATAGGAGGTATGAGGTGCCCTGCTCTCCTGCACACAGTATAGGAGGTGTGAGGTGCCCTTCTCTCCTGCACAGTATAGGAGGTGTGAGGTGCCCTTCTCTCCTGCACACTGTATAGGAGGTGTGAGGTGCCCTTCTCTCCTGCACACAGTATAGGAGGTGTGAGGTGCCCTTCTCTCCTGCACAGTATAGGAGGTATGAGGTGCCCTTCTCTCCTGCACACAGTATAGGAGGTATGAGGTGCCCTTCTCTCCTGCACACAGTATAGGAGGTATGAGGTGCCCTGCTCTCCTGCACACAGTATAGGAGGTATGAGGTGCCATTCTCTCCTGCACACAGTATAGGAGGTATGAGGTGCCCTTCTCCCCTGCACAGTATAGGAGGTGTGAGGTGCCCTGCTCTCCTGCACACAGTATAGGAGGTATGAGGTGCCCTTCTCTCCTGCACAGTATAGGAGGTATGAGGTGCCCTGCTCTCCTGCACACAGTATGGGAGGTGTGAGGTGCCCTTCTCTCCTGCACAGTATAGGAGGTATGAGGTGCCCTGCTCTCCTGCACAGTATAGGAGGTATGAGGTGCCCTTCTCTCCTGCACAGTATAGGAGGTGTGAGGTGCCCTGCTCTCCTGCACACAGTATAGGAGGTATGAGGTGCCCTTCTCTCCTGCACAGTATAGGAGGTATGAGGTGCCCTGCTCTCCTGCACACAGTATGGGAGGTGTGAGGTGCCCTTCTCTCCTGCACAGTATAGGAGGTATGAGGTGCCCTGCTCTCCTGCACAGTATAGGAGGTGTGAGGTGCCCTTCTCTCCTGCACAGTATAGGAGGTGTGAGGTGCCCTTCTCTCCTGCACACAGTATGGGAGGTGTGAGGTGCCCTTCTCTCCTGCACAGTATAGGAGGTATGAGGTGCCCTGCTCTCCTGCACACAGTATAGGAGGTGTGAGGTGCCCTTCTCTCCTGCACAGTATAGGAGGTGTGAGGTGCCCTTCTCTCCTGCACAGTATAGGAGGTGTGAGGTGCCCTTCTCTCCTGCACACTGTATAGGAGGTGTGAGGTGCCCTTCTCTCCTGCACAGTATAGGAGGTGTGAGGTGCCCTTCTCTCCTGCACAGTATAGGAGGTATGAGGTGCCCTGCTCTCCTGCACACAGTATAGGAGGTGTGAGGTGCCCTTCTCTCCTGCACAGTATAGGAGGTGTGAGGTGCCCTTCTCTCCTGCACACAGTATAGGAGGTGTGAGGTGCCCTTCTCTCCTGCACACAGTATAGGAGATATGAGGTGCCCTTCTCTCCTGCACAGTATAGGAGGTGTGAGGTGCCCTTCTCTCCTGCACAGTATAGGAGGTGTGAGGTGCCCTGCTCTCCTGCACAGTATAGGAGGTGTGAGGTGCCCTTCTCTCCTGCACACAGTATAGGAGATATGAGGTGCCCTTCTCTCCTGCACAGTATAGGAGGTGTGAGGTGCCCTTCTCTCCTGCACACAGTATAGGAGATATGAGGTGCCCTTCTCTCCTGCACAGTATAGGAGGTGTGAGGTGCCCTTCTCTCCTGCACAGTATAGGAGGTATGAGGTGCCCTGCTCTCCTGCACACTGTATAGGAGGTGTGAGGTGCCCTTCTCTCCTGCACAGTATAGGAGGTGTGAGGTGCCCTTCTCTCCTGCACAGTATAGGAGGTATGAGGTGCCCTGCTCTCCTGCACACAGTATAGGAGGTGTGAGGTGCCCTTCTCTCCTGCACAGTATAGGAGGTGTGAGGTGCCCTGCTCTCCTGCACACAGTATAGGAGGTGTGAGGTGCCCTTCTCTCCTGCACTGTATAGGAGGTATGAGGTGCCATTCTCTCCTGCACACAGTATAGGAGGTATGAGGTGCCCTGCTCTCCTGCACACTGTATAGGAGGTACGAGGTGCCATTCTTTCCTGCACACAGCATATGAGGTACGAGGTGCCCCTCTTACAGGCACGTCTCTTCTCCTCAGCGTGCAGTCTGCAGCACAGTAACTTTAAAGCTTCCCTCTTGGCTCGGTTTCCCTGTAGCCTCCCCCTCCCCTCCCGCACGCCGAGCTCCAGCGCTGGTGGTAGGAGCCGTAGCTACAGACTACAGTAATTCCCCAGTAAGGGCGGCTTGAAACTGCTCGGGCTGAATAGCATTTGCTGTTCTGAGCAGGCGGCCCCTCCCTCCGCAGCCCCTGGGAGCGCTGCTGATCCCGGAAGTGCTGCTGCTGCCGCTGCTGCTGTGTCTCAGGCTCGTACACAAGTGCCACATGTAAGGCGGCTGTCCTATGTACGGACACAGACATGTGCCCACAGAACACGTGTGTGCCCACCACCCGGCTCACAGGTGGGCATTGCGGGTCTGCTCATAGCTGCAGTGCTGTGCAGACATCTATACAGGGCATGTACCTGTAAATACGTCTCATACAGTGTATATATACAGCTGCTGCAGTGTATACAGTACAGCACATACCCGTATATACAGCTCTTACTATATATATATATATATATATATAAAGCCCCCACAGCTTATACCCGTATATACAGCTCTTACAGTATATATAAAGCACCCACAGCTTATACCATATACCTGTATATACAGCTCTTACAGTATATATACACCTGTATATACAGCACCTACAGTATACACACCATGCACATACATTATATATTACAGCATTTTCCCAGTATATGCAGTACTCACTATATATATATATATATATATATATATATATATATATATATATATATATATATAGGGCCAGAAATATTTGGACAGTGACACAATTTTCGCGAGTTGGGCTCTGCATGCCACCACATTGGATTTGAAATGAAACCTCTACAACAGAATTCAAGTGCAGATTGTAACGTTTAATTTGAAGGGTTGAACAAAACTATCTGATAGAAAATGTAGGAATTGTACACATTTCTTTACAAACACTCCACATTTTAGGAGGTCAAAAGTAATTGGACAAATAAACATAACCCAAACAAAATATTTTTATTTTCAATATTTTGTTGCAAATCCTTTGGAGGCAATCACTGCCTTAAGTCTGGAACCCATGGACATCACCAAACGCTGGGTTTCCTCCTTCTTAATGCTTTGCCAGGCCTTTACAGCCGCAGCCTTCAGGTCTTCCTTGTTTGTGGGTCTTTCCGTCTTAAGTCTGGATTTGAGCAAGTGAAATGCATGCTCAATTGGGTTTAGATCTGGAGATTGACTTGGCCATTGCAGAATGTTCCACTTTTTGGCACTCATGAACTCCTGGGTAGCTTTGGCTGTATGCTTGGGGTCATTGTCCATCTGTACTATGAAGCGCCGTCCAATCAACTTTGCAGCATTTGGCTGAATCTGGGCTGAAAGTATATCCCGGTACACTTCAGAATTCATCCGGCTACTCTTGTCTGCTCTTATGTCATCAATAAACACAAGTGACCCAGTGCCATTGAAAGCCATGCATGCCCATGCCATCACGTTGCCTCCACCATGTTTTACAGAGGATGTGGTGTGCCTTGGATCATGTGCCGTTCCCTTTCTTCTCCAAACTTTTTTCTTCCCATCATTCTGGTACAGGTTGATCTTTGTCTCATCTGTCCATAGAATACTTTTCCAGAACTGAGCTGGCTTCTTGAGGTGTTTTTCTGCAAATTTAACTCTGGCCTGTCTATTTTTGGTATTGATGAATGGTTTGCATCTAGATGTGAACCATTTGTATTTACTGTCATGGAGTCTTCTCTTTACTGTTGACTTAGAGACAGATACACCTACTTCACTGAGAGTGTTCTGGACTTCAGTTGATGTTGTGAACGGGTTCTTCTTCACCAAATTAAGTATGCGGCGATCATCCACCACTGTTGTCATCCGTGGACGCCCAGGCCTTTTTGAGTTCCCAAGTTCACCAGTCAATTCCTTTTTTCTCAGAATGTACCCAACTGTTGATTTTGCTACTCCAAGCATGTCTGCTATCTCTCTGATGGATTTTTTTTTTCAGCCTCAGGATGTTCTGCTTCACCTCAATTGAGAGTTCCTTTGACCGCATGTTGTCTGCTCACAGCAACAGCTTCCAAATGCAAAACCACACACCTGGAATCCACCCCTGACCTTTTAACTTCTTCATTGATTACAGGTTAACGAGGGAGACGCCTTCAGAGTTAATTGCAGCCCTTAGAGTCCATTGTCCAATTACTTTTGGTCCCTTGAAAAAGAGGACGCTATGCATTACAGAGCTATGATTCCTAAACCCTTTCTCCGATTTGGATGTGGAAACTATCATATTGCAGCTGGGAGTGTGCACTTTCAGCCCATAGTATATATATAATTGTATTTCTGAACATGTTTTTGTAAACAGCTAAAATAACAAAACTTGTGTCACTGTCCAAATATTTCTGGCCCTAACTGTATGTATATATATATATATATATCTATATACAGGTCCTTCTCAAAAAATTAGCATATAGTGTTAAATTTCATTATTTACCATAATGTAATGATTACAATTAAACTTTCATATATTATAGATTCATTATCCACCAACTGAAATTTGTCACGTCTTTTATTGTTTTAATACTGATGATTTTGGCATACAACTCCTGATAACCCAAAAAACCTGTCTCAATAAATTAGCATATCAAGAAAAGGTTCTCTAAACGACCTATTACCCTAATCTTCTGAATCAACTAATTAACTCTAAACACATGCAAAAGATACCTGAGGCTTTTATAAACTCCCTGCCTGGTTCATTACTCAAAACCCCCATCATGGGTAAGACTAGCGACCTGACAGATGTCAAGAAGGCCATCATTGACACCCTCAAGCAAGAGGGTAAGACCCAGAAAGAAATTTCTCAACAAATAGGCTGTTCCCAGAGTGCTGTATCAAGGCACCTCAATGGTAAGTCTGTTGGAAGGAAACAATGTGGCAGAAAACGCTGTACAACGAGAAGAGGAGACCGGACCCTGAGGAAGATTGTGGAGAAGGACCGATTCCAGACCTTGGGGAACCTGAGGAAGCAGTGGACTGAGTCTGGTGTGGAAACATCCAGAGCCACCGTGCACAGGCGTGTGCAGGAAATGGGCTACAGGTGCCGAAATGGGCTACAGAGAAGCAGCACTGGACTGTTGCTAAGTGGTCCCAAGTACTTTTTTCTGATGAAAGCAAATTTTGCATGTCATTCGGAAATCAAGGTGCCAGAGTCTGGAGGAAGACTGGGGAGAAGGAAATGCCAAAATGCCTGAAGTCCAGTGTCAAGTACCCACAGTCAGTGATGGTGTGGGGTGCCATGTCAGCTGCTGGTGTTGGTCCACTGTGTTTCATCAAGGGCAGGGTCAATGCAGCTAGCTATCAGGAGATTTTGGAGCACTTCATGCTTCCATCGGCTGAAATGCTTTATGGAGATGAAGATTTCATTTTTCAGCACGACCTGGCACCTGCTCACAGTGCCAAAACCACTGGTAAATGGTTTACTGACCATGGTATTACTGTGCTCAATTGGCCTGCCAACTCTCCTGACCTGAACCCCATAGAGAATCTGTGGGATATTGTGAAGACAAAGTTGAGAGACGCAAGACCCAACACTCTGGATGAGCTTAAGGCCGCTATTGAAGCATCCTGGGCCTCCATAACATCTCAGCAGTGTCACAGGCTGATTGCCTCCATGCCACGCCGAATTGAAGCAGTCATTTCTGCCAAAGGATTCCCGACCAAGTATTGAGTGCATAACTGAACATTATTATTTGATGGTTTTTTTGTTTGTTATTAAAAAACACTTTTATTTGATTGGATGGGTGAAATATGCTAATTTATTGAGACAGGTTTTTTGGGTTATCAGGAGTTGTATGCCAAAATCATCAGTATTAAAACAATAAAAGACGTGACAAATTTCAGTTGGTGGATAATGAATCTATAATATATGAAAGTTTAATTGTAATCATTACATTATGGTAAATAATGAAATTTAACACTATATGCTAATTTTTTGAGAAGGACCTGTATATAATTGTCTAAGGGTTTTTCCGTCTGTCTGTCTATCTTTCTGTTTTTCTGTCTGTCTGTCTGTCCTGGAAATCCCGCGTCTCTGATTGGTCGAGGCCACTAGGCCTCGACCAATCAGAGACCGGCACAGCATCGACGTAGAAATCCCGCGTCTCTGATTGGTCGAGGCCGCCAGGCCTCGACCAATCAGCAACGGGCACAGCGACGATGTCATAAAGGATGTAGATATCCCGCGTCTCTGATTGGTCGAGGCCGCCAGGCCTCGACCAATCAGCAACAGGCACAGCGACGATGATGTCATAAAGGACGTAGACATCTCACGTTTCTGATTCAGCGACGGGCACAGTATCGACGTAGATGTCATAATGGTTGCCATGGCGACGATGATGTCATAAAGGTTGCCTCGACCAATCAGCGACGGGCACAGTCTGCCGCGAATTCTGGAATCATCATTGTCCATATACTACGGGGACATGCATATTCTAGAATACCCGATGCGTTAGAATCGGGCCACAATCTAGTATATCTATATATATAATTGCCTAAGGGTTTTTCCGTCTGTCTGTCTGTTGTTATGGCTGGCAATCAGGCAACACAGCGTGCAGTAATCAGCGCACATACAGAGATCTGGCAATAACCAAAAACAATAGGACGAGCTCTGAGACGTGGAATCTCTGTAGACTGCAGTACCTGATCTATCCTCACACAACTATAAGCAGCAGTGGATTGCGCCTATCAACTACCTATGCAACTCGGCACTGCCTGAGGAGCTGACTAGCCTGAAGATAGAAATACAAGCCTGACTTACCTCAGAGAAATACCCCAAAGGAATAGGCAGCCCCCCACATATAATGACTGTTAGCAAGATGAAAAGACAAACGTAGGAATGAAATAGATTCAGCAAAGTGAGGCCCGATATTCTAGACAGAGCGAGGATAGCAAAGAGAACTATGCAGTCTACAAAAAACCCTAAAACGAAAACCACGCAAAGGGGCAAAAAGACCCACCGTGCCGAACTAACAGCACGGCGGTGCACCCCTTTGCTTCTCAGAGCTTCCAGCAAAAGTTAATAGCAAGCTGGACAGAAAAAACAGAAAACAAACTAGAAGCACTTATCTAGCAGAGCAGCAGGCCCAAGGAAAGATGCAGTAGCTCAGATCCAACACTGGAACATTGACAAGGAGCAAGGAAGACAGACTCAGGTGGAGCTAAATAGCAAGGCAGCCAACAAGCTCACCAAAACACCTGAGGGAGGAAGCCCAGAGACTGCAATACCACTTGTGACCACAGAAGTGAACTCAGCCACAGAATTCACAACAGTACCCCCCCCTTGAGGAGGGGTCACCGAACCCTCACCAGAACCCCCAGGCCGACCAGGATGAGCCACATGAAAGGCACGAACAAGATCTGGGGCATGGACATCAGAGGCAAAAACCCAGGAATTATCTTCCTGAGCATAACCCTTCCATTTGACCAGATACTGGAGTTTCCGTCTAGAGACACGAGAATCCAAAATCTTCTCCACAATATACTCCAATTCCCCCTCCACCAAAACAGGGGCAGGAGGCTCCACAGATGGAACCATAGGTGCCACGTATCTCCTCAACAACGACCTATGGAATACATTATGTATGGAAAAGGAGTCTGGGAGGGTCAGACGAAAAGACACCGGATTGAGAATCTCAGAAATCCTATACGGACCAATAAAACGAGGTTTAAATTTAGGAGAGGAAACCTTCATAGGTATATGACGAGAAGATAACCAAACCAGATCCCCAACACGAAGTCGGGGTCCCACACGGCGTCTGCGATTAGCGAAAAGCTGAGCCTTCTCCTGGGACAAGGTCAAATTGTCCACTACCTGAGTCCAGATCTGCTGCAACCTGTCCACCACATAATCCACACCAGGACAGTCCGAAGACTCAACCTGTCCTGAAGAGAAACGAGGATGGAACCCAGAATTGCAGAAAAATGGAGAGACCAAGGTAGCCGAGCTGGCCCGATTATTAAGGGCGAACTCAGCCAACGGCAAAAATGACACCCAATCATCCTGGTCAGCGGAAACAAAACATCTCAGATATGTTTCCAAGGTCTGATTGGTTCGTTCGGTCTGGCCATTAGTCTGAGGATGGAAGGCCGAGGAAAAAGATAGGTCAATGCCCATCCTACCACAAAAGGCTCGCCAGAACCTCGAGACAAACTGGGAACCTCTGTCAGAAACAATATTCTCAGGAATGCCATGTAAACGAACCACATGCTGGAAGAACAAAGGCACCAAATCAGAGGAGGAAGGCAATTTAACCAAGGGCACCAGATGGACCATTTTAGAAAAGCGATCACAGACCACCCAAATGACCGACATTTTTTGAGAAACGGGAAGGTCAGAAATGAAATCCATCGAAATATGTGTCCAAGGCCTCTTCGGGACCGGCAAGGGCAAAAGCAACCCACTGGCACGTGAACAGCAGGGCTTAGCCCTAGCACAAATTCCACAGGACTGCACAAAAGCACGCACATCCCGTGACAGAGATGGCCACCAGAAGGATCTAGCAACCAACTCCCTGGTACCAAAGATTCCTGGATGACCGGCCAGCACCGAACAATGAAGTTCAGAGATAACTTTACTAGTCCACCTATCAGGGACGAACAGTTTCTCGGCCGGACAACGATCAGGTTTATTAGCCTGAAATTTCTGCAACACTCTCCGCAAATCAGGGGAGATGGCAGACACAATGACTCCTTCCTTGAGGATACTCGCCGGCTCAGATAACCCCGGAGAGTCGGGCACAAAACTCCTAGACAGAGCATCCGCCTTCACATTTTTAGAGCCCGGAAGGTATGAAATCACAAAATCAAAACGAGCAACAATAACGACCAACGGGCCTGTCTAGGATTCAAGCGCTTGGCAGACTCAAGATAAGTAAGGTTCTTATGATCAGTCAAAACCACCACGCGATGCTTAGCACCCTCAAGCCAATGACGCCACTCCTCGAATGCCCACTTCATGGCCAGCAACTCTCGGTTGCCCACATCATAATTACGCTCAGCAGCAGAAAATTTCCTGGAAAAGAAAGCACATGGTTTGAACACTGAGCAACCAGAACCTCTCTGTGACAAAACCGCCCCTGCACCAATCTCAGAAGCATCAACCTCGACCTGGAACGGAAGAGAAACATCAGGTTGACACAACACAGGGGCACAGCAAAAACGACGCTTCAACTCCTGAAAAGCTTCCACGGCAGCAGAAGACCAATTAACCAAATCAGCACCCTTCTTGGTCAAATCGGTCAATGGTCTGGCAATGCTAGAAAAATTACAGATGAAGCGACGATAAAAATTAGCAAAGCCCAGGAATTTCTGCAGACTTTTTAGAGATGTCGGCTGAGTCCAATCCTGGATGGCCTGAACCTTAACCGGATCCATCTCGATAGTAGAAGGGGAAAAGATGAACCCCAAAAATGAAACTTTCTGCACACCGAAGAGACACTTTGATCCCTTCACGAACAAGGAATTAGCACGCAGTACCTGGAAAACCATTCTGACTTGCTTCACATGAGACTCCCAATCATCTGAGAAGATCAAAATGTCATCCAAGTAAACAATCAAGAATTTATCCAGATACTCACGGAAAATGTCATGCATAAAAGACTGAAAAACAGATGGAGCATTGGCAAGTCCGAACGGCATCACCAGATACTCAAAATGACCCTCGGGCGTATTAAATGCCGTTTTCCATTCATCTCCCTGCCTGATTCTCACCAGATTATACGCACCACGAAGATCAATCTTAGTAAACCAACTAGCCCCCTTAATCCGAGCAAACAAGTCAGAAATCAATGGCAAGGGATACTGAAACTTAACAGTGATCTTATTAAGAAGGCGGTAATCAATACACGGTCTTAGCGAACCATCCTTCTTGGCTACAAAAAAGAACCCTGCTCCCAATGGTGACGACGATGGGCGAATATGTCCCTTCTCCAGGGACTCCTTCACATAACTGCGCATAGCGGTGTGTTCAGGTACGGACAAATTAAATAAACGACCCTTAGGGAATTTACTACCAGGAATCAAATCGATAGCACAATCACAATTCCTATGCGGAGGTAGGGCATCAGACTTGGACTCTTCAAATACATCCTGAAAGTCCGACAAGAACTCTGGGATGTCAGAAGGAATGGATGACGAAATAGACAAAAATGGAACATCACCATGTACTCCCTGACAACCCCAGCTGGTTACCGACATAGAGTTCCAATCCAATACTGGATTATGGGTTTGTAGCCATGGCAACCCCAACACGACCACATCATGCAAATTATGCAGTACCAAAAAGCGAATAACTTCCTGATGTGCAGGAGCCATGCACATGGTCAGCTGGGCTCAGTACTGAGGCTTATTCTTGGCCAAAGGTGTAGCATCAATTCCTCTCAACGGAATAGGACACCGCAAAGGGGCAAAAAGACCCACCGTGCCGAACTAACAGCACGGCGGTGCACCCCTTTGCTTCTCAGAGCTTCCAGCAAAAGTTAATAGCAAGCTGGACAGAAAAAACAGAAAACAAACTAGAAGCACTTATCTAGCAGAGCAGCAGGCCCAAGGAAAGATGCAGTAGCTCAGATCCAACACTGGAACATTGACAAGGAGCAAGGAAGACAGACTCAGGTGGAGCTAAATAGCAAGGCAGCCAACGAGCTCACCAAAACACCTGAGGGAGGAAGCCCAGAGACTGCAATACCACTTGTGACCACAGAAGTGAACTCAGCCACAGAATTCACAACAGTCTGTCCTGGAAATCTCACCTCTCTGATTGGTCGAGGCCTCCAGGCCTCGACCAATCAGCGACGGGCACAGCATCGACGTAGAAATCCCGCGTCTCTGATTGGTCGAGGCCGCCAGACCCTCGACCAATCAGAGACGGGCACAGCGACGATGATGTGATAAAGGACGTAGACATCCCGCGTCTATGATTGGTCGAGGCAGCCAGGCCTCGACCAATCAGCAACGGGCACAGTATCGACGTAGATGTCATAATGGTTGCCATGGCGACGATGATGTCGTAAAGGTTGCCTCGACTAATCAGCGACGGGCACAGTCTGCCGCGAATTCTGGAATCATCATTGTCCATATACTATACTAGAATACCCGATGCGTTAGAATCGGGCCACAATCTAGTATATATATATATATATATATATATATACATATATATAGTACAGACCAAAAGTTTGGACACACCTCATTAAAGATTTTCTGTATTGTCATGACCATGAAAATTGTACATTCACACTGAAGGCATCAAAACTATGAATTAACACATGTGGAATTATATACTTAACCAAAAAGTGTGAAACAACTGAAATTATGTCTTATATTCTAGGCTCTTCAAAGTAGCAACCTTTTGCTTTGATAACTGCTTTGCACACTCTTGGCATTCTCTTGATGAGCTTCAAGAGGTAGTCACCGGGAAATGTATTCCAACAATCTTGAAGGAGTTCCCAGAGATGCTTAGCACTTGTTGGCCCTTTTGCCTTCACTCTGCGGTCCAACTCACCACAAACCATCTCGATTGGGTTCAGGTCTTGTGAGTGTGGAGGCCAGGTCATCTGGCGTAGCACCCCATCACTCTCCATCTTGGTCAAATAGCCCTTACACAGCCTGGAGGTGTGTTTGGGGTCGTCCTGTTGAAAAATAAATGATGGTCCAACTAAACGCAAACCGGATGGAATAGCATGCTGCTGCAAGATGCTGTGGTAGCCATGCTGGTTCAGTATGCCTTCAATTTTTAATAAATCCCCAACAGTGTCACCAGCAAAGCACCCCCACACCATCACACCTCCTCCATGCTTCATGGTGGGAACCAGACATGTAGAGTCCATCCGTTCACCTTTTCTGTGTCGCACAAAGACACAGTGTTTGGAACCAAGGATCTCAAATTTGGACTCATCAGACTAAAGCACAGATTTCCATTGGTCTAATGTCCATTCCTTGTGTTCTTTAGCCCAAACAAGTCTCTTTTGCTTGTTGCCTGTCCTTAGCAGTGGTTTCCTAGCAGCTATTTTACCATTAAGGCTTGCTGCACAAAGTCTCCTCTTAACAGTTGTAGAGATTTGTCTGCTGCTAGAACTCTGTGTGGCATTGACCTGGTCTCTAATCTGAGCTGCTGTTAACCTGCTATTTCTGAGGCTGGTGACTCGGATAAACTTATCCTCAGAAGCAGAGGTGACTTTTGGTCTTCCTTTCCTGGGGCGGTCCTCATGTGAGCCAGTTTCTTTGTAGGGCTTGATGGTTTTTGGCACTGCACTTGGGGACACTTTCGGTGTTTGCCCAATATTTCGGACTGACTGACCTTCATTTCTTAAAGTAATGATGGCCACTCATTTTTCTTTACTTAGCTGCTTTTTTCTTGCCGTAATACAAATTCTAACAGACTATTCAGTAGGACTATCAGCTGTGTATCCACCAGACTTATGCACAACACAACTGATGGTCCCAACCCCATTTATAAGGCAAGAAATCCCACTTATTAAACCTGACAGGGCACACCTGTGAAGTGAAAACCATTCCCGGTGACTACCTCTTGAAGCTCATCAAGAGAATGCCAAGAGTGTGCAAAGCAGTCATCAAAGCAAGAGGTGGCTACTTTGAAGAACCTAGAATATAAGACATAATTTCAGTTGTTTCACACTTTTTTTGTAAAGTATATAATTCCACATGTGTTACTTCATAGTTTTGATGCCTTCAGTGAAAATGTACAATTTTCATAGTCATGAAAATACAGAAAAATCTTTAAATGAGAAGGTGTGTCCAAACTTTTGGTCTGTACTGTATATGCACTACTGTTCAAAAGTTTAGGGTCACTTAGAAATTTCCTTCTTTTTGAATGAAAAGCACAGTTTTTTTTCCAATGAAGCCAACATTAAATTATTATTATTATTTATTTATATAGCACCATTGATTCCATGGTGCTGTACATGAGAATGGGTTACATTCAAGTTACAGATATCACTTACAGTAAACAAACTAATGATTCAGAAATACACTCTATACATTGTTAATGTAAGGGGCGGACATATTATTGGTGCAACGTGTGGCACCGCACAGGGGCCAAAGAGGTAAGGGGCCCATTTCCACCTCCAAAGCAGGTGGAGTTGTTCATTATGATGAGGTTTTAGACAGTAAATGGCCCATATACTGTTCTTGAACAGGGGCCCACTTGTGTCTGTCTGCGGTAATTGACTTCTAGCTGCAAACGTCTGGTTTGTAATGCAATATCTTCATAGGTGTGTAGAGGCCCATTTCCAACAACCATCACTTCAGTGTTCTTATGGTACTTTGTGTTTGCTGTGTAAGAAGGCTAATGGATGGTTAGAATACCCTTGAAAACCTATGGGCAAGTATGTTAGCACAGCTGAAACAGTTTGGCTGATTAGAGAACCTATAAACCTGAACTTCATTTGAGCTAGTTGAGAATGTGGAGCATTACATTTGTTGGTTCCATTAAACTCTCAAAATGGCCAGAAAAAAAGAACTTTCATGTGAAACTTGACAGTCTATTCTTGTTCTTAGAATTGAAGGCTATTCAATGCGAGAAACTGCCAAGAAACTGAAGATTTCCTACAACGGTGTGTACTACTCCCTTCAGAGGAGAGCACAACAGGCTCTAACTAGGGTACAAAAGAGAAGTGGGAGGCCCCGCTGCACAACTGAGTATCAAGACAAGTACATTAGAGTCTGTAGTTTGAGAAATCGACACCTCACAGGTCCTCAACTGGCAGCTTCATTAAATAGTACACGCAAAACGCCAGTGTCAACGTCTACAGTGAAGAGGCGACGCCAAGATGCTGGCCTTCAGGGCAGAGTGGCAAAGAAAAAGCCATATCTGAGACTGGTTAATAAAAGGAAAAGATTCATATGGCCAAAATAACACAGACATTGGACAGAGGAAGACTGGAAAAAACTTTTATGGACAGACAAATCCAAGTTTGAGGTGTTTGGATCACACAAAAGAACATTTGTAATATGCAGAACAACTGAAAAGACGCTGGAAGAGTGTCTGATGCCATGTGTCAAGCATGGTGGAGGTAATGTGATGGTCTGGGGTTGCTTTGGTGCTGGTAAAGAGGGAGATTTGTACAAGGTAAGGCTGCCGTCACACTAGCAGTATTTGGCCAGTATTTTACATCAGTATTTGTAAGCCAAAACCAGGAGTGGGTGATAAATGCAGAAGTGGTGCATATGTTTCTATTATACTTTTCCTCTATTTGTTCCACTCCTTGTTTTGGCTTACAAATACTGATGTAAAATACTGACCAAATACTGCTAGTGTGACTGCAGCCTAAAAGGGATTTTGAATAAGGAAGGCTGTCACTCAATTTTGCAACGCCATGCCATACCCTGTGGAGAGCGCTTGATTGGAGCCAATTTCATCCTACAACAGTGACCCGAAACACACTTCCAAATTATGCAAGAACTATTTAGGGAAGAAGAATCCAAACCGAAAAAACCGGGAGCAGATGCCAATATAAAATTTTCCAATCACTTTATTAACAACAATTTAGTAAAAGAGTACAAACAAATAAAAAAATGAAGATACTAGTGCACAATATAACCGCCCGACTGGGTAGTACACCCCTATATATCTTGACAGTATCACCATAAATTACCATCCATATAGCTAAACACCACATACAGTGGGGCAAAAAAGTATTTAGTCAGTCAGCAATAGTGCAAGTTCCACCACTTAAAAAGATGAGAGGCGTCTGTAATTTACATCATAGGTAGACCTCAACAATGGGAGACAAACTGAGAAAAAAAAATCCAGAAAATCACATTGTCTGTTTTTTTTAACATTTTATTTGCATATTATGGTGGAAAATAAGTATTTGGTCAGAAACAAAATTTCATCTCAATACTTTGTAATATATCCTTTGTTGGCAATGACAGAGGTCAAATGTTTTCTGTAAGTCTTCACAAGGTTGCCACACACTGTTGTTGGTATGTTGGCCCATTCCTCCATGCAGATCTCCTCTAGAGCAGTGATGTTTTTGGCTTTTCGCTTGGCAACACGGACTTTCAACTCCCTCCAGAGGTTTTCTATAGGGTTGAGATCTGGAGACTGGCTAGGCCACTCCAGGACCTTGAAATGCTTCTTACGAAGCCACTCCTTCGTTGCCCTGGCGGTGTGCTTTGGATCATTGTCATGTTGAAAAACCCAGCCACGTTTCATCTTCAATGCCCTTGCTGATGGAAGAAGGTTTGCACTCAAAATCTCACGATACATGGCCCCATTCATTCTTTCATGTACCCGGATCAGTCGTCCTGGCCCCTTTGCAGAGAAACAGCCCCAAAGCATGATGTTTCCACCACCATGCTTTACAGTAGGTATGGTGTTTGATGGATGCAACTGAGTATTCTTTTTCCTCCAAACACGACAAGTTGTGTTTCTACCAAACAGTTCCAGTTTGGTTTCATCAGACCATAGGACATTCTCCCAAAACTCCTCTGGATCATCCAAATAATCTCTAGCAAACTTCAGACGGGCCCGGACATGTACTAGCTTAAGCAGTGGGACACGTCTGGCACTGCAGGATCTGAGTCCATGGTGGCGTAGTGTGTTACTTATGGTAGGCCTTGTTACATTGGTCCCAGCTCTCTGCAGTTCATTCACTAGGTCCCCCCATGTGGTTCTGGGATTTTTGCTCACCGTTCTTGTGATCATTCTGACTCCACGGGGTGGGATTTTGCGTGGAGCCCCAGATCGAGGGAGATTATCAGTGGTCTTGTATGTCTTCCATTTTCTAATTATTGCTCCCACTGTTGATTTCTTCACTCCAAGCTGGTTGGCTATTGCAGATTCAGTCTTCCCAGCCTGGTGCAGGGCTACAATTTTGTTTCTGGTGTCCTTTGACAGCTCTTTGGTCTTCACCATAGTGGAGTTTGGAGTCAGACTGTTTGAGGGTGTGCACAGGTGTCTTTTTATACTGATAACAAGTTTAAACAGGTGCCATTACTACAGGTAATGAGTGGAGGAAAGAGGAGACTCTTAAAGAAGAAGTTACAGGTCTGTGAGAGCCAGAAATCTTGATTGTTTGTTTCTGACCAAATACTTATTTTCCACCATAATATGCAAAAAAAATGATAAAAAAAACAGACAATGTGATTTTCTGGATTTTTTTTTCTCAGTTTGTCTCCCATAGTTGAGGTCTACCTATTATGTAAATTACAGACGCCTCTCATCTTTTTAAGTGGTGGAACTTGCACTATTGCTGACTGACTAAATACTTTTTTGCCCCACTGTATAAACTAAGGGCTCATATAAATGCGTATAATGCCCCAATGTATAGCTCCTATGTGCAAGGTGGCTTATCTTGGCCTACAACTCTCCTATAAGCATTTTCCCAGAAGGATACTAAATATTAAACTATCAAAAAACAAGGCTATATGTGATTCCTATAATGCATGTAGGTAACTGTTTGTTATAGGAAATGCAAACTGATTCCATAAAAATCTTTATTTTTATATAGCGCTAACATATTCCGCAGCGCTTTACAGTTTGCACACATTATCATCACTGTCCCCGATGGGCCTCACAATCTAGATTCCCTATCAGTATGTATTTGGAGTGTGGGAGGAAACCGGAGTGCCCGGAGGAAACCCACGCAAACACAGAGAGAACATACAAACTCTTTGCAGATGTTGTCCTGGGTGGGATTAGAACCCAGGACCCCAGTGCTGCAAGGCTGCAGTGTTAACCACTGTGCCATAAGGTAAAGTGCACAGTGCTTTTTTAGGGTCTGCTACAAGTCATATTACACATTTATTTTTAACAGGGCAACCGCCTCAATATAGTCTTCATTATAGCAGGCACAAGAAAAGGGTCAATTTCAACATGAAAATACAGGTTGCTTTAAGATATGTTACCTGAATCAGATAATTGGAGCAAACGTCTCCAGTATATCCCACCAATTGCGGACTTACATTACTTTGGCCGCATGAAGAGACCTATATAAGTTTAAAAAATTAATTCTTTATTAATCTACATCAAGAATAAAAAATATAACAAGACCAATCATAAACAAAGTGTCCAAGGAATGAATAGAGCAGGCTCAAACTTATGTATACTATTAATATTTAGTCCAAATTGGATCAAATGCCAGTAGCACTGCCTGATATGGTATAATTATTAATGTCATTTAACCACCTCAAAGTTTACAAGTTGTGGTAAATTACACACATAATAAAGGACAATAGATATTGTATAAAAGAGCTGCGGAATATGTTGGCGCTATTTAAATAAAAATTATTATTATTATAACCCATGCAGTACATGCAACCGCTAGATATCCACGATATTATACCGATAAATACTGTCTAAAACATGTAACCAGGACATCAGACCTAGTAAGGTATATGCAGCCATAATAATGCAAAAGCCATAGGTTACTTACAAGGTAAAAGCACCAAAAACAGGTAGCGGTATGAAGTGAAAGCCCACCGATCCTTCCACATGCGCCCCATTAGTATTAATGACAGCAACCACAAATAGACATAGGAGTTCAGTCTCAATCAACATAAGTGTAAAAGGGTATACGACCTAGTCAGGCAGCGTGGGTCCCCGACGCGCATTTCGCGTTCCGCTTCTTCCTGGGGGATTTACATGCATATTGATGTGGGAAGCGCCACTATTTAAGCCTTGTTTCTGGATAGGTATATTTAGGGAAGAAGCCAGCAGCTGGTATTCTATCTGTAATGTAGTAACCAGCGCAGTCACCAGATCTCAACCCCATTGAGCTGTTGTGGGAGCAGCTTGACCGTATGATAAGCAATAAATGCCCACCAAGCCAAACCAATGTGTGGGAGGGGCTTCTGGAAGCAGGGGGTGAAATTTCTCCAGATTACCGCAGGAAATTAACTGCTAGAATGCCAAAGGCCTGCAATTCTGGAATTGCCGCAAAGGGAGCATTCTTTGACAAAAACAAAGTTTGAAGGAGAAAATTATTATTTCAAATTAAAATCTTCTTTTCGAACCTGGTCAGTGTCTGGACTAGATTTTTAATTCATTCGGCAACTCATTTGATTAATAAGTATGAGTTTTCATGGAAAACACAAAATTGTCTGGATTACCCTAAACTTTTGAACAGTAGTGTACATACACTGCTCAACAAAATAAAGGGAACACTTAAATAACAGAATATAACTCCAAGTAAATCAGACTTCTGTTAAATCAAACTGTCCACTTAGGAAGCAACACTGTTTGACAATCAATTTCACATGCTGTTGTGCAAATGGAATAAACAACTGATGGACACATTTTTGGCAATTAGCAAGACACAATAAAGGAGTGGTTCTGCAGGTGTTGGACCACAGACCACGTCTCAGCACTAATGCTTTCTGGCTGATGTTTTGGTCACTTTTGAATGTTGCTTGTGCTTTCACACTCGTGTTAGCATGAGACGGACTCTAAAACCCACACATGTGGCTCAGGTAGTGCAGAAGGCAAGAAGGTTTGCTATGTCTGTCAGAGTATTGTCAGAGGCTGGAGGCGCTACCAGGAGACAGGCCAGTACACCAGGAGATGTGGAGGGGGCTCTAGGAGGGCAACAACCCAGCAGCAGGACCGCTACCTCAGCCTTTGTGCAAGGAGGAACAGGAGGAGCACTGCCAGAGCCCTGCAAAATGACCTCCAGCAGGCCACAAATGTGCATGTCTGCACAAATGGTTAGAAATCGACTCCATGAGGATGGTCTGAGTGCCCAATGTCCACAGATGGGGTTGTGTTCACAGCCCAACACCGTGCAGGAAGCTTGGCATTTGCCACAGAACACAAAGATTGGCAAATTCGCCACTGACACCCTGTGCTCTCATAGATGAAAGCAGGTTCACACTGAGCACATGTGACAAAGTCTGGAGAAGCCATGCAGAGCGATCTGCTGCCAGAAACATCCTTCAGCATGACCGGTTTGGCAGTTGGTCAGTAATGGTGTGGGGTGGCATTTCTTTGGAGGGACGCACAGACCTCCATGTGCTTTCCATAGGTAGCCCGACTGCCATTAGGTACTGAGATGAGATCCTCAGACCCCTTGTGAGACCATATGCTGATGCGGTTGGCCTTGGGTTCCTCCTAATGCAGGACAACGCCAGACCTCATGTGGCTGGAGTGTGTCAGCTGTTCCTGCAAGATGAAGTAAATGAAGCTATGGACTGGCCCACCCGTTCCCCAGACCTGAATCCAATTGAACACATCTGGGACATCATGTCTCGCACCATCAACCAACGTCACGTTGCACCACAGACTGTCCAGGAGTTGGCGGATGCTTTAATCCAGGTCTGGGAGGAGATCCCTCAGGAGACCATCTGCCGCCTCATCAGGAGCATGCCCAGGTGTTGTAGGGAGGTCATACCGGCACGTGGAGACCACACACACTACTGAGCATCATTTCCTTGTCTTGAGTCATTTCCACTGAAGTTGGATCAGCCTGTAACTTCATTTTCCACTTTGATTTGGGAATGATTCCAACTCCAGACCTCCGTGGGATATTAGTTGTGATTTACCTTGATAATTTTTTGGTTTTATTGTTCTCAACACATTCCACTATGTAATGAATAAAGATTTACAACTGGAATATTTCAGTGATATCTAGGATGTGGGATTTTAGTGTTCCCTTCATTTTTTTGAGCAGTGTATATATATATATATATATATATATATATATATATATTTATATTTAATAGAGAGTTAGGTAGCAGAATAGCCTATAATTCAATTTTACATACAGTAAACCATTGCATATCAGTTAGATTTATATATGTCCCTGACTAATAATGTTAGTACTATATGTGTGTGTTAAATTTTGGAGATGTAGGTGTAAAATTAACACATTTATTCAGGGAAAAAAATTGTGTGGGCTCCCACGCAATTTTCTTCGCCAGAGAAGGAAAGCCAGTGACTGAGGAGATATTAATAGCCTAGAAAGGGACCATTGCTATTGACCACCCCAGCCACCTCAGAAAAGGCGCATCTGTAAGATGCGCTAATTCTGCCATTTAGCCTCTCATCCCACTGCTGTGTAGCGGTGGCATATGGGGTAATAATGGGTTAATGTCACCTTGCTATTGTAAGGTGACATTAACCCCTTTACCCCCAAGGGTGATTTGCACGTTAATGACCAGGTCAATTTTTACAATTCTGACCACTGTCCCTTTATGAGGTTATAACTCTGGAACACTTCAACGGATCCCGGTGATTATGACATTGTTTTCTCGTGACATATTGTACTTCATGATAGTGGTAAAATTTCTTTGATTACCTGCGTTTATTTCTGAAAAAAAATTGGAAATTTGGCGAAAATCTTGAAAATTTCGCAATTTTCCAAATTTGAATTTTTATGCAATTAAATCACAGAGATATGTCACACAAAATACTTAATAAGTAACATTTCCCACATGTCTACTTTACATCAGCACAATTTTGGAACCAAATTTTTTTTTTCGTAGGGAGTTATGAGGGTTAAAAGTTGACCAGCAATTTCTCATTTTTACAACACCATTTTTTTTTAGGGACCACATCTCATTTGAAGTCATTTTTAGGGGTCTATATGATAGAAAATAACCAAGTGTGACACCATTCTAAAAACTGCACCCTTCAAGGTACTCAAAACCACATTCAAGAAGTTTATTAACGCTTCAGGTGTTTCACAAGAGATTTAACATGGAACAGTGACCATTAGATGCAGCTGTAGTAGATCATTAGAGACTTTAGTGAGGGCAGTTTCAGTAGAGTGTAAAGAGCGGAAACCAGATTGAAAAGGGTCGAGAAGAGAGTTATCTGAGAGATAGTGGATAAGACAGGAGTGGACCAGGTGTTCGAGGAGTTTAGAGATGAAGGGAAGATTAGAGACAGATCTATAATTAGCAGCACAGTTTTAGTCGAGGGATGGTTTTTTAAGTAATAGATGTATGATGGCATGCTTAACCTCTTCACCCCCCGAAAGTTTTTTGCTCCCCTCCTTCCCAGAGCCATAACTTTTATTTTTCCATCAATATGGCCATGTGAGGGCTTATTTTTTGCGGGACGAGATGTACTTTTGAACGACATCATTGGTTTTACCATGCCGTGTAACAGAAAATGGGAAAAAAATTCCAAGTGTGATGAAATTGCAAAAAAAGTGCAATATCACACTTGTTTTTTGTTTGGCTTTTTTGCTAGGTTCACCAAATGCTAAAACTGACCTGCCATTATGATTCTCCAGGTCATTACGAGTTCATATACACCTAACATGTCTAGGTTATTTTTTATCTAAGTGGTGAAAACAAATTCCAAAGTTTGCAAAAAAAAAAAAAAAACAATTGCGCGATTTTCTGATACCCGTAGCGACTCCAATTTTTGTGATCTGGGGTCAGGTGAGGGTTTATTTTTTGCGTGCCGAGCTGACATTTTTAATGATACCATTTTGGTGCAGATACGTTCTTTTGATCGCCCGTTATTGCATTTTAATACAATGTTGCGGCGACCAAAAAAACGTAATTTTGGCGTTTTGATTTTATTTTCGCTACGCCATTTAGCAATCAGGTTAATCCTTTGTTTTTATTGATAGATCAGGCGATTCTGAATGTGGCGATACCAAATATGTGTATTGTTGATTTTTTTTTTATTGTTTTGATTGGGGCGAAAGGGGGGTGATTTTAACTTTTATATATTTTTTATTTTTTTTATATTTTTAAACACTTCTTTTTTTTTAATTTTGGCATGCTTCAATAGCCTCCATAGGAAGCTAGAAGCATGCACTACACGATCGGCTCTGCTACATAGAGGTGAAGTACAGATCACCTCTATGTAGCAGAAAGGCAGGTGTACTTTCAACGCCGACCACAGGGTGGCGCTCAAAGCAATCGGCCATCAACAACCATAGAGGTCTCAAGGAGACCTCTGGTTGTTATGGCAATGCACCGCTGACCCCCGATCTTGTGACGGGGTCAGCGGCGTGAGCACTTCCGGCCGCGCGGCCGGGAGCGCTAGTTAAATACCGCTGTCAGCGCTTGACGGCGGCATTTAACTAGTTCGCGCTCATTGCGCGCACATGTCAGCTGTACAAAACAGCTGACATGTCGCGGCTTTGAGGTGGGCTCACCGCCGAAGCCCACCTCAAAGCAGGGGATCTGCCAGCTGACGTACTATTCCGTCAGCTAGCAGAAAGGGGTTAAATGAGGAGGGAAAGATACCGGAAGAGAGAGAGGTTAAATATTTTTGTTAGGTGAGAGGTGACAACAGGAGAAAAGGACTGGAGGAGATGTAACAGAATGGGGTCACTGGTGCAAGTGGTCGGGCGAGAAGATGCAAGGAGCCTGATTACTTCTTCTTCTGTAACTGTTTCAAAGTAGGGAGGACAGTGCATGGTATGAGAGGATTGGGAGATAATTTCCTGTCAGATGTGGTAAATTTTTTCTTTGAAGTAATTGGCCAGATCGTCAGTGTGGAGATCTGTGGTTGGGGTCTACACTCTTGGGTTGAGTAGGGAATGGAAATTGTCAAAGAGACATTTAGGGTTATTGGACAGTGAGGTGATGAGGGTATTAAAATAGGTTTGTTTGGAGAGATGAAGGGCAGAGTTGTATGTTTTAAGCATGAACTTATAATGGATGAAATCTTCAGGTAGATTAGATTTTCTCCACAGACGTTCGACACACCTGGAGCACCGTGTTTGCAGTGTGTGCCACGGTTGTCGCCGAGTTGTTCTATGTATAGAAGGTGCAATTTCATCCAGGGCAGTTTGCAGGGTTTCATTTGTAATGCTTCAGTGCAGAATCAGGACGTGAGATGGAGGAGATAGGGGCCAATGAGGACTGCAAGTTCTTCATAAGTTTCTGGGTGTTAACGGCCTGTATGTTTCTATAAGTGTGGAAAGTGGGGGTTACCTGAGCGGGATGGCAGCTCTTGATAGAGAATGAAAGAAAGTTGTGGTCAGAGAGCGGGAGAGGGAAGGTTGTGAAATCATCCACTGAGCAAAGCCAGGAGAAGAACAAGTCGAGGGAGTTCCGTCTTCATGCGTTGGAGAGTTAGTATGCTGCGGGAGGCTGAAGGAGGAGGTTAGAGATAAAAGGTGAGAAGCAGATGGGGAGAGGGGGGGAAGCAATGGGGATGTTGAAATCACCCATGATGAGGGTGGGGATGTCACAGGAGAGAAAATGTGGAAGCCAGGTGGCAAAGTGATCCAGGAACTGATAAGAGGGGCCGGGAGGACGATACACCACCGCCACTTGCATGGAGAAGGGGATGTAGAGTCTGACAGCATGGACCTCAAAAGAAGGGAAGATAAGTGAGGGTACTTGGGGATAACTTGGAAGGTACATTTGGTTGATAGGAGCAGGCCAACGCCTCCACCTGCTCTGTTGTCCAATCTTGGGGTATGAGAAAAGTGTAGTCCACCATATGAAAGAGCGGCAGCAGCGGTGGTGTCTGACTGCTGGATCCAAGTTTCAGTAAGAGCAGCCAGGAGGTTGAGAGAATTAGAAAGGAAGAAGTCGTGGATGAAAGGGAGTTTTACACACAGAGAGAGAATTCCAAAGGACACAATAAGTATAAGCTGTGTCCCTGTGCAGGCAGCGCAATGCAGTGATGTAATTGCACCTCTTGTCCCTGGACACTGACACCTTCTTTGTTATAGGCCAACAAGATGGA
Source organism: Ranitomeya imitator (assembly GCF_032444005.1). Classification (NCBI taxonomy): domain Eukaryota; kingdom Metazoa; phylum Chordata; class Amphibia; order Anura; family Dendrobatidae; genus Ranitomeya; species Ranitomeya imitator. The sequence continues at coordinate 133,345,098 of NC_091282.1, forward strand.
GAGTAATAGAGCAGGAAGATTATTGCTCCTTGCTCTGCAGCGGGATTGACCTGTATCAGCGTCATGTTGGCACAGAGACAATTAAAAGTGTCTCTCAACAGAGATCTGGGTACACCAAGCAAGATGTTTGGAGCCAGAGCCCCTGATCTTTGACCTTTGTGATTGTTGCATAGTTTGGTCGCAGAAGAAACTTGTGAGAGTAGATTATATGGGGTAATTCAACTTTTATCTACACAGAACATGAGATACATGCAGCAGCTTCTTAATACAGCATAACAGGAAGTCTGAAAGACCTTTTAAAAAGAGAGAAAGTGAAACCAAAGTGCAACAAGTATATGCATTTCATTCAACTAAGCATATAACAGTAACAACATCACCATCCACTGTCAGAAAAGTGTAAACTCCTCCTGCACACAAATAAGTCTGTATCTGTTGCATATCTGCCAACACCCTTTCTCAACAGTAAGGACTTATTCAGTTAAGACTAATTTATTCATCAGTCTCTCATGTCTTTCAGCATTCAATGCCTTTGTGAAAATATCTGCTGTCATATCTTCAGCTGGGCAGTAGTCTATATTTAGGATTCTTTGTTCCTGGTGATCTCTCAAGAAGTGAAACTTTACATCAAAGTATTTAGTTCTTGGGTTAACTTTCCATCTGAGCAAGAACTAGACTTCCTTGATTGTCCTCACACATCTTCTTTGGTCCCAATTGTTGATGTACTGAGTCTGTTATCTTAACCATAGAACTTCTTGACTGGCTAGTGCTGCGGCGACATATTCTACTTCTGTCGATGACAGTGTTACTATAGATTGTTTCTTACTAGTCCAACTAATTGGTCCGCCTGAGAGAAAGAAAAGATAGCCACTTGTAGATTTCCTGTAAATTGGATCTCCAGCCCAGTCTGCATCAACGTATCCGGTTAAAATGCATTTCACACTTGCTGGTAGTTTCAGTTTAACACTGCTAGTCCTTTTCAAATAACAGACTACTCTCTTCATTGTATTCCAATTCATTTTGTTTGGCTTTGACACCTTCCTGCTCAAAATTCCTACTGCTGCTGCAATGTCTGGCCTTGTAACAGTCGCAAGATATAATAATTTTCCCATTGCTTTTCTGTATTGTTCATTATTCGGTAACAGATTGTTAGGGCTAGCGGAACGCACCGAGTAAATATAGATGTTTATAATAATTGGTGCGTTCGCAGGCTGGGGTCCACCGTGCTGCTAGTGAATGGTGGCACTCTTTGGCGGTATAGACTAGCTCTGTTACTTCACAGAGTAGCCGTGAGAGGAAAGCACTGCGCCCTGTTAGCCTCACAGGAACACAAGCTTACTGCCGAACTGATAGCAGTCAGTGGTTATGCACACATGTAATCTCCTCACTGGAGGTGCTGGTATTCTAGGGGCTTATTTCAGCCAGGTCCCTGAATACAGTCATACAATCTCCTCACCGGAGGTGCCGGTATTCTATTGGCTTATTTCAGCCGGGTCCCTGAATACATTCATACATAACCACACTGGCGCAAAGCACATACTTGGATTGATACTAGCGCATGGCCGTGCAGCCATGCGAACCTTTTATAGCTGCAGCAAGTACAGGACCTTCCTAGAAGGACCAATGAGAGGCTACCACAGAGCCTGAGCAACTTCAGGACCTTCCTGGAGAACCAATAGGTTTTGCTGCAGTATCTAAGCATGTGACCCTTGATCTCCAATGAGAGATCTTACCCTGGGCATGCTCAGAAGAGGAGAAGCAGGACTTAGTCCCAAAAGCGTCTGCTCGCCGCTGCCCAGCACTGGCTTCAATGGCAGAAGCTGGAAAAGCAGCAGTAACCCTTTGCACAGAGTCAGACTGAGCGAGATGCTGGGACCAACATCTCTGCTGAGCAGGCTCCACTGCAGCAGGAGAAGAATGGGAGACCGCAGCGGAGACAGCCCGAGATTCCCCCTGTGCAGAAGTGGGAACACGACCCCTAACACAGATTTTGTTCAATATTTATTTCCTTCAATTGGTTTCCATTGGAGACTTTACTGGTTTTGCATCTTCCAATCCAAATGTTTTGATTATGTCTTGAATCATGTAATTTTGATTAAGAAGGAAACTCCCGTCTTCTTCTCGTTCTATCTGTATTCCTAGGTACTGTTTCGTATTTCTCAGATCTTTGATTTCAAATTGTTGATCCAAAGTTTTCACTATCTCAGCTTCATCCCTTTCTTTTTCAAAACAAACTAAAATATCGTCCACATATACCAGCACAAAGATCCATCTGTCTGCCAGTCTCTTTGTATATACAACCCATGGCAAAAATTATGTAATCACCGGCCTTGGAGGATTTTCATTCAGTTGTTTAGTTTTGCGCCATGTCTGTGATCTGCTTTTTTCCTACAAAATTAAAGTCATTTCAAATGGCAACTTTTTGGCTGTAAGAAACACTAAAAGAAATCAAGAACAAAAAAATGTCAGTAATGGTTACTTTTTTTTAACCAAGCATTGGGGAAAAATGATGGAGTTGTTCTGTCTCCGCCATCTAACATTGTTACCCTGATTATTTGCTTGCATAATTGCAGTTTCCTCAGTGTACAGTATTGATATATTCATGCCTTTATTCATCTGTGATGCTTTGGCTCCCTCTAGCGGCCAGAGTTATGTTGACAGTTCAATCTTGTTTTTGTATTATCCATGTCTGATTCTCCTCCTCCTTTGCAATGCATTATGGTAGCTCAGCCTCCATTTCCCTCCATTTTTCCTTTCACTTTCTTCGGTTTGCCTTCAAGGAAAGACGCTTCACTTCATCCCCCTTGCGATTGCATTGCCGGTATGTCTTTATGCTTCCTATAGATATTTCTGCTCTATATTAGCTTAGTTTAACCAGTTGTACTCCTAGTTTAGTCACTAGCTTTCTAAATGTTATGCATAATGTATATCATGTGTATTATGTATCTGTTCTATGCCATGCACTGATTCTATGTATATCATTGTTCACAGTTTCACCGCATCAATATACCACTACGTTTAATAAAGCACAGACTCAACCACAGTCTCCTTATTGGACCCCGGTATAGCGGTTTAGCTGACTGTATAGCTACGTATGAGCCTGCCTCAGCTAGTGAGGACAGATCAGTGAAACGGCAGCCATCCAACTAGTGGGATTCAAGTCACCGGCTACACAGGGACTAAATACAGCTACAGCAATCTCTGTACAGCCAAGCACTTTCCCAAGACACCATGTCTCACAAATCGCATAGGACAAGATCTGTTACTTCCGTCTCCTCAAAGACAACATCCATCAGCAGCGCTGTCGCCATTGCCCGCGCAAATGCTGAAGCTGCCAAAATACGAGCGAGCTTTGCTGACCAAGAGATGCAACTTAAATTAGAAAAAGCACGCATAGATGATGAGAGAGCCGATCAAGAGAGAAGGTTGCAGTTAGAAAAAGCACGCATAGATGATGAGAGAGCCGATCAAGAGAGAAGGTCGCAGTTACAGAAGGCACGTGTGGATGCCTCCTTAGAAAGCCTAGCAGCAAAAAGGGAAGCTGCCGCAGCCCTCGCCGAATCAGAATCGCTAGAAGCCGCGCAAAATCCCAAGCTGCATAGCCAAAGCAGTACGTCGAGTCTGGAGTTTCCACTGCAAGACTCACCACAACGCACATCTCAGTATGTTAATGACCTTCCTGATCCAAACTATAACCCTGAACCAGTACCAAAACCAGAATACGACACCTCCAGCGAAGTGAGCGAGAGTCGTCACGAGGCTCAGGACAAAAACAAACTCGAAAATGTGAGGCAAAACAACTCTGCTAATGACTACCTTGCCCCTCATCAGGTAACCAACGTGGATCACCCTGCTGACGCACCATACATCAGGCCGAAGCAAAACGACACCGGCTGGCGCCACCATGAGGACACTAACAGGTACGAACGCACCTCACATCACTATCAGGGCGACCCATCACCAGTATACTCTGCTGACAACCGGTTCACGACAGAATTTGCCAAGTTCTTCACACGACGTGAACTGGTTGCCAAGGGACTCATGAAATTCACTGACCGAGCTGAAGGTTACAGAGCTTGGAAAGCTTCCTTCCAAAATGTCATTAGAGACTTGGGGCTACAACACAGGGAAGAGATAGACCTGTTAGTCAAATACCTGGGAGAAGAGTCAGTCAAACACGCAGTAAGGATCAGAGACATTAATATAAACCGCCCTGAGACTGGCCTCAAAGAGATCTGGAAAAGGCTGGATGAGTGTTACGGCTCAGCAGAAGTAATAGAAAGAGCCTTGTTCAAAAGAATCGATAACTTTCCTAAAATATCTAACAAAGGTCTCCAGAAACTTAGAGAGCTAAGCGACCTGCTGAAGGAAGTCGAAGTTGCCAAATATGAGGACGACCTACAGGGACTTGCATTTCTCGAAACAGCCAGAGGTGTTAACCCTATAGTCCAGAAGTTGCCCTACAATCTACAGGAGAGGTGGCTCACACATGGTTCCACGTACAAATACAAACACAGCGTTCTATTCCCTCCCTTCTCCGTTTTTGTAGACTTCATACACCAACAAGCGAGAATTAGAAACGATCCCAGCTTTGACTTTGCAATACCGTATGCCACACCGTCACCACCTGCAAATCCACGCAGAACATCTGTGGCAGTACACAAGACGTATGTTTCTTCTTCAGGTTCTAATTACAGGTCTGCTGGCTGCTCCCAATCAGAGACAAAGGTGCAGGACCCTGACAAGCAGTGCCCACTTCATCAGAAGCCTCATCCTCTCTTGAAATGCAAAGCCTTCAGAGGAAAATCTATGCCAGATCGCAGAAGCTTCCTGAAAGAAAACGGTATCTGCTACAAGTGCTGCTCGTCCACAGCTCATCTCGCCAAGGATTGCAAGGTCAGTGTAAAATGCACAGAATGTGGCACCACAGACCATAACACCGCTCTACACCCTGGCCCAGCTCCATGGAGTACACAAAACACGCCAGCTGACAGTGAGCATGGCGGGGAGGAAAGGAACACTGATACAGCTACGCCAGAGATCACTTCACAATGCACCGAGGTCTGCAAAGGGACAATAGACAGTAGGTCCTGTTCAAAAATATGCCTCATCAAAGTATACCCGAAGGGCCATAGAGACCAAGCTGTAAGACTGTATGCTATCTTGGATGATCAAAGTAATCGATCCTTGGCTAGATCAACGTTCTTTGACCTATTCAACATCAAAGGGCCAAGCACTCCCTACTCCTTAAAGACGTGTGCAGGTACTGTGACAACAGCAGGCAGGAAAGCTACTGACTACCAGATCGAGTCTTTAGACGGACAATTCTGCCTACCACTACCTACGATCATCGAATGTAACCAGATCCCAGACAATAGATCTGAAATCCCTACACCAGATGTAGCAATCCATCACGCTCACTTAAAACGAATAGCACACCTCATACCGGAACTCGACCATCAGGCCCAGATAATTCTGCTGTTGGGGAGAGATATCCTACAGGTTCATAAAGTGAGACGTCATATCAATGGACTCCACAATGCTCCCTATGCCCAAAGGTTAGACCTAGGATGGGTCATAATTGGCAACGTATGCTTGGGACGCATGCACGCCCCATCTTCTGTGACAAGCATGCTGACAAATACATTGGAGAAAGGACGTCCATCTCTGTTTCAACCTTGTAACAATGAGTTCCATGTCAGGGAACTGCCACACAGCATCCAACTACATGATCATTTAATAGACTTTACTCACGACAGCAGTATAGTGTCGGGAAGCTATGAGGATCAGTTAGGGTGCACAGTCTTCCAAAGAACTAAGCAGGACAACCAAGTGGCAATGTTGGTAGAGGACAAGTTGTTCTTAGAGGTAATGGACAAGGGACTCGTTAAAGATGAGACCAACAGCTGGGTCACACCTCTTCCCTTCAAAACCCACAGACCACGTCTACCGAACAACAGAAATCAGGCATTACAATGTTTCTCCTCTCTCATTCGTAATCTGCAAAAGAAACCAGAGATGAAAGATCACTTTTTCTCCTTCATGTCAAAGATTTTTGAAAACCGTCACGCAGAACTAGCTCCCACTCTCAAAGACTCTGAAGAATGCTGGTTCCTACCCATGTTCGGAGTATACCACCCTAAGAAACCAGGCCAGATCAGAGTCGTGTTTGATTCCAGTGCTAAATTTAATGATGTCTCCCTGAATGACGTTCTGCTGACAGGACCAGACCTCAATAACAAACTACTGGGTGTACTTATGCGCTTCCGTAAGGATTCCATTGCCTTCATCGCTGACATCCAGCAAATGTTCCATTGTTTCCTTGTGAGAGAGAGAGACAGGAACTTCCTAAGATTCTTCGGGTACAGAGACAATGATCCTACTAAAGAAGTCACAGAGTATCGCATGAGAGTGCACATCTTTGGCAACAGTCCTTCACCTGCAGTGGCCATTTACGGACTCAAAAGGTCAGCTCAGGAAGGAGAAGCAGAATACGGAGCAGATGTCAGACAATTCATAGAAAAGAACTTTTATGTCGACGACTGTCTAAAAGCCATGCCTTCAAATGAGACTGCCATCAGTCTTCTCAGGAGAGCCCAGGACATGCTTGCCTGCTCAAACCTTAGGCTTCATAAAATAGCCTCAAACAGCCAAGAACTCATGCAAGCGTTCCCATCTCAGGACCTATGTAATGGTCTCAGAGACCTGGACCTGGGGTCAGACCCCGCACCAATGCAACGCAGCCTCGGGCTTCTCTGGAATCTACAATCAGACACTTTCACCTTTCAGGTCAGCCAGGAAGAAAGGCCTTTCACACGTAGAGGCGTCCTGTCTACCATCAACAGTCTGTACGACCCCTTGGGTTTCGCAGCTCCTGTTACTATAGAAGGCAAGGCCCTACTAAGAGACTTAACTAGGGAAACATCTGACTGGGATGCACCTCTGCCACCTGATAAGAGGATCCAGTGGGAAGAGTGGAAGAACTCGTTAGCGGCACTCTCCAACTTGCATATGCCAAGACCATACACCCCTGTGCCATCTACTGAGATACAGAGCCAAAGACTGTACGTATTTGCAGATGCTTCTGTCAAAGCAATTGCCGCTGTTGCCTACCTCAAAACTGTAGACTCCAAATGTCAGTGCCACATTGGTTTCGTCATGGGAAAGGCCAAACTCGCACCACAACCAGAGCACACTATACCCAGGTTAGAGCATTGTGCCGCAGTCTTAGCCGTTGAGTTAGCGGAGTTCATCGCATCCGAAATGGATATCGACCTGACACAGGCCAAGTTCTACTCAGACAGCAAAGTAGTCCTGGGATATATCCACAATGAAACCAGGCGATTCTACGTTTATGTCAATAACAGAGTGCTACGAATCAGGAGATCAGTTCACCCACAGCAGTGGCATTACATACCCACAGACCAGAATTCCGCAGATCATGCAACTAGAGCAGTTGACACAAGTCGACTAGGAAGCACAACGTGGCTCTCTGGACCAAAACTATTGTACATTGAGGAATGTTTTCCAGACACCTTCGAACTTGTAGGAGAGGACTCAGATGCTGAAATCCGCCCTCAGGTGTCTACACTACATACAATGACCTCTGTTATCCAGCTTGGATCTTGCAGGTTCGACAGATTCTCAAGTTGGAAGTCACTTACTCGAGCCATTACCTGCCTGACACATATAGCTCGCTCATTCATGGCTACCAGAACTTGTGGCACAGAAAAATGTAAAGGTTGCCTCCGACTTAGAGTTCTCTAGAAATCACATCATCCTTACTGTTCAAAGAGAAACCTACTTTGCAGAAATCCAATGTCTTACTAACAAAGCTCCAATACCAGCGAGATTGAGAAAACTCGACCCATTCATCGACAACAGCGGCCTACTGAGAGTAGGAGGCCGACTCAAAGAAGCTGAGATGGAGTTTGTGGAGAAATTCCCTCTTATACTTCCTGGAAAATGTCATGTTGCCTACCTAATCGTACAACATTACCACAATCTGGTCAAGCACCAAGGAAGACTATTTACAGAATGAGCAGCGAGGCTCACCCACGAAAGCCTAATCACCTACATGGCTGAAGCTGCAGTTATAATTAACGCAAGACCCCTGGTTCCAGTTCCTAACGACCCTGAGGAGCCTTTGTTATTGACTCCAGCTACTTTACTTACCCAGAAAACAGGACTGTCCAGTGCCCCTCCAGGAGGATTCAACGCGAAGGACCTCTACAAGCGCCAATGGAGACAGGTACAAAGTCTTGCAAATACTTTCTGGGACAGGTGGCGCAAACAATATTTGTCTACCCTGCAGCCACGGACGAAGTGGCAATCTACTAAACCTAATCTGAACATAGGTGACCTTGTTCTTGTGAAAGACTGTCAAATTCATCGGAACTAGTGGCCACTTGGCCTAGTTACCGCAACGTTCCCGAGCAAGGACGGCAACGTCCGCAAAGTTGAGCTAAGGATGACAAAAGGGAATGAACCTAAGACATTTTCCAGACCGGTATCTGAACTGGTCCTATTGTTGCCTTCGGAAGAAAGGAAAGGAGTAGTGACATCCGTTGATGCCAGACGGGGAGTGTTCTGTCTCCGCCATCTAACATTGTTACCCTGATTATTTGCTTGCATAATTGCAGTTTCCTCAGTATACAGTATTGATATATTCATGCCTTTATTCATCTGTGATGCTTTGGCTCCCTCTAGCGGCCAGAGTTATGTTGACAGTTCAATCTTGTTTTTGTATTATCCATGTCTGATTCTCCTCCTCCTTTGCAATGCATTATGGTAGCTCAGCCTCCATTTCCCTCCATTTTTCCTTTCACTTTCTTCGGTTTGCCTTCAAGGAAAGACGCTTCACTTCATCCCCCTTGCGATTGCATTGCCGGTATGTCTTTATGCTTCCTATAGATATTTCTGCTCTATATTAGCGTAGTTTAACCAGTTGTACTCCTAGTTTAGTCACTAGCTTTCTAAATGTTATGCATAATGTATATCATGTGTATTATGTATCTGTTCTATGCCATGCACTGATTCTATGTATAGCATTGTTCACAGTTTCACCGCATCAATATACCACTACGTTTAATAAAGCACAGACTCAACCACAGTCTCCTTATTGGACCCCGGTATAGCGGTTTAGCTGACTGTATAGCTACGTATGAGCCTGCCTCAGCTAGTGAGGACAGAACAGGAGTTACTCAATTCTGAGGGAAAAAATATGGAATCACCCTGTAAATTTTAATTCCCAAAACTAACACCTGCACTAAATTAATCTGCTTGTTAGTCTGCATCTAAAAAGAAGTGATCACACCATGGAGAGCTGTTGCACCAAGAGGACTGACATGGCTCCAACACAAGAGATGTCAATTGAAACAAAGAAGATGATTATCAAACTCTTAAAAGAGGGTAAATCATCACTAGTGTTGTGCATTCCGATACTGCAAATATCGGGTATCGGCCGATATTCGCTGTATCGGAATTCCGATACTGAGTTCCGATATTTTTGCGATGTCGGATACGGGAATCGGAAGTTCCCATAGTACAATGATGCACTATAGTGGAGTCTGGGCGGTGCGTGGTCGGAGACTGCGTGTGTGTGTGTCCGGGCGGGGTCTGTGCGTGATTGTGGGGGGTCTGCGTGCCTGCCGGGGGTCTGTGTGGGCTTTCCAGGGCTCTGTGCAGCTTGCGGGGGTTCTGTGCGGGCTTGCCGGGGCTCTGTGCGGGCTTGCCGGGGCTCTGTGTGGCTTGCGGGGGCTCTGTGCGGCTTGCAGGGGCTGTGTGCGGGCTTGCCGGGGCTGTGTGTGGCTTGCGGGGGCTCTGTACGGGCTTGCTGGGGCTCTGAGCGGGCTTGCCGGGGCTCTGTGTGGCTTGCGGGGGCTGTGTGCTGGCTTGCCGGGGCTGTGTACGGGCTTGCCGGGGCTCTGTGCAGCTTGCGGGGGCTCTGTGCGGGCTTGCCGGGGCACTGTGCGGGCTTGCCGGGGCTCTGTGCGGGCTTGCGGGGGCTCTGTGTGGGCTTGAGGGGGCTCTGTGCAGGCTTGCCGGGGCTCTGTGCGGGCTTGCTGGGGCTCTGTGCGGCTTGCGACGGCTCTGTGCGGGCTTGCTGGGGCTCTCTGCCGGCTGCCAGGGGTCTGTGCAGGCATCGTCCGATGGGACCACAAGTCCCATCGGATGATGCCTGCAACAGTGACCGTGATTGACACATTAGCCAATGATGGGAGAGTAGTAGTCCAATCATCCGGCTAATGTGTTGAATGTAAAAAAAAAAAATACTACATACATGCCACATACATGCTACATGCATGCTACATACATGCTACATACATTACAATCATACATTACATACAATACATACATACAGACATACAGTACATTAAACATAGAGTTTATACTCACCATTACTTGTCACGTTGATCCCCGAAGCCAGTGTCATCTGTAAAAAAGATTAAAATAACAAACAACCAATATACTCCCTGTCCGCAGAAATCCACGAGTGTCCCACGACGATCTCTCGTAGAGAACGGCAGCATCAGCTGTTGCGACCGCTCTCTAGGGGCTCCAGGAACACAATGACGGGAGGAAGGTATCCTTCCGCACTGTATTCCTCCGCCACTGTAAAAAAAAAAATAGTCCCTAGTCTCACTTTTGGCATTGCTGTATGAGAAATTTTCCCACGCAGCAATTGCCATAAAGTGAGACTTTGTCCTAAGGTAACCTCTCAGTGATGCACTGCAGGAGCCATTGTCTCCTGTCAGTGTGTCACTGAGGGTCCTATAGAGCAGTGACATCACCCAATGTCACTGTTCTATAGGGGAGATCGTCATGGGACACTCGTTATTAATTGGACTACAGTGGACAGGTAGTATACGGTTTATTATTTTACGTTTTTTTGCAGGCGCTGAAGTATGGTAAGTATGGTTAAATGAAGAATATTAAAATCCTTTTTCCTAATGTGTGTGTGTGTTTTATTAACCCTTTATTACTATTGGATTAATAATGGATAGGCGTCTTATTGACGCCTCTCCGTTATTAACCCGGCTCAATGTCACCTTACAATAGCAAGGTGACATTAACCCCTTATTACCCCATATCCCACCGCTACACGGGAGTGGGAAGAGGGGGGCTAAGTGCCCAGATGCGCCATTTCTGGGGCGGCTGCGGACTGGTATTTGTAGCTGGGGGGGGGGCAATATCCATGGCCCCTCCCTAGGCTATGAATATCAGCCCGCAGCTGTCTGCGTAGTCTTTCTGGCTATAAAATATAGGGGGACCCCCCAAAAAATGACGTGGGGTCCCCCTATTTTAATAGCCAGTAAAGGCTACGCAGATAGCTGCGGGCTGATATTCTTAGCAGGCTACAAATATTGGCTCCTGGCTTTCCCCCTCTGGCGCAGAAAATTGCGCAGGAGCCCACGCCGTTTTTTCTTCTTTTTTTTTAAAATTCAACGCTCATTAAGGCCTCTTTCACACTTGCATCAGTACGGGTCCGTCGCTATGCGTCGGGCCGACGTACCGACGCACGTTGTGAAATTTGTGCACGACGTGCGCAGCGGATGCAGTTTTACAATGCATCCGCTGCCCATTTTGAAGTCCGGGGAGGAGGGGGCGGAGTTTCAGCAGTGCATGCACGGTAGAAAATGGCAGACGCGTCGGACAAAAAAACGCTCACTTGAACGTTTTTTTGTGCCGACAGTCCGCCAAAACACGATGGATCCGTTGCACGATAATACAAGTCTATGGGTAAAAACGCATCCTGCAAGCAAATTTGCAGGATCTGCATTTTTCTGCCAGATCCGTTTTTTTCTCATAGAGTTGTATTATCGCCGGATTGCGCCTGATGGCCACACGTTTCATCCGTTTCTTGCCAGATCTGTCAAAAAAGCTGTTTCCGCCGGACGGAAAACACATACAGAGGAACGGTTTTTCTGTCCGGCGAAAAAACGCACGGCAACAGATCCGGCAAAAACGGATGAAACTGAGATGTGAAATGATGAATCCGGCATCCGAATCCATTTTTTCATGCATGTTTCCATTCAAATCATGCACATATTCAGTTTATTTATTTCCAAAAACTGCATCAAAAACCACACCAAAAACTGCATCAAAACCTGCACCAAAAACTGCATCAAAAACCGCATAAAAAACCGCACCAAAAACTGCATCAAAACTGCACCAAACACTGCATTAAAAACAGCATAAAAAATGGCACCAAAAAACTGCACCAAAAGCTGCATCAAAACCTGCATCAAATAATGGTGCAGTTTTGATGCAGTTTTTGGTGCGTTTTTTATGCGGTTTTTGGTGCAGTTTTGATGCAGTTTTTGATGCAGGTTTTTGGTGTGGTTTTTGATGCGTTTTTTGATGCTGTTTTTGGTGCAGTTTTTGATGCAGGTTTTTAGTGTGGTTTTTTATACGTTTTTTGATGCTGTTTTTGGTGCAGTTTTTGATGCAGGTTTTTGGTGTGGTTTTTGGTGCAGTTTTTGGTGCAGTTTTTGATGCAGGCTTTTGGTGTGGTTTTTGATGCTGTTTTTGGTGCAGTTTTTGATGCAGGTTTTTGGTGTGGTTTTTGATGCAGGTTTTTGGAGTGGTTTTGGGCCATGTTCACACTATGCGGTTTTTACTGCGGAACTGCGGCGATTTTGCCGCTGCGGGTCCGCAGCTGTTTTCCATGCAGGGTACAGTACAATGTTACCCTATGGAAAACAGAAACCGCAGTGCACATGATGCGGAAAAACCCGAAAAAAAGCGCAGAATTGCTGCGGGAAAAAAAGAAGGACCATGTCACTTCTTTGTGCAGAATCGCAGCGATTCTGCACACATAGAAATGCATTGATCCGCTTACTTCCCGCATGGGGCTGTGCCCACCATGCGGAAAGTAATGCGGATAATGTGCGGGTTATACCCGGGGTGGAGGAGAGGAGACTCTCCTCCACCCCGGGAACCATATTTGTATTAAAAAAAAAGAATTAAAATAAAAAATCATGATATACTCACCTCTGAAGTCTCAGCGCTGCACGCGGCCGTCGGGTCTCAGGTTTGCTATGCGACCAGGACCTTCGGTGACGTCGCGGTCACATGACCGTGACGTCACTGAAGGTCCTGGTCGCACAGCATCTTTGGAACCAGACCGCCGCCTGCAGCGCCGAGGAGATCGGGACGTCGGAGGGTGAGTATATCATCATGATTTTATTATTTTTAACACTACTATTGATGCTTTGATGCTGCATATTGCTGCATATGCAGCATCAATAGTAGGGGTAAATCCCGCAGCGGAACCCGCAGGACAAACCGCGATAAATCTGCAGGGATAACCGCAGCGGGTTTGCCCTGCAGATTTATCAAATCCGCTGCGGGAAAACCCGCAGTATAAAAAGGAACGTGTGAATGTGGCCTTGATGTGTTTTTTTATCCTGTTTTTGGTGCAGTTTTTGATGCATGTTTTCGGTGTGGTTTTTGATGCGTTTTTTGTGCAGTTTTTGGTGCAGTTTTTGATGCAGGTTTTTGGTGTGGATTTTGATGCGTTTTTTGATGCTGTTTTTGGTGCAGTTTTTGATGCAGGTTTTTGGTGTGATTTTTGGTGCAGTTTTTGGTGTGGTTTTTGATGCGTTTTTTTATGCTGTTTTTGGTGCAGTTTTTGATGCAGGTTTTTGGTGTGGTTTTTGATGCTTTTTTGATGGTTTTTGGTGCAGGTTTTTGGTGTGGTTATTTATGATTTTTGATGCTGTTTTTGAAAAAAAGGATCCAACCGAAAAAAACGGATCCAAGGGAAAAAACGGATCCTGCGGAAAAAAGCGGCTCCTGTGGAAAAAAAACGGATGCGGTGGAAAAAAAAAAACGGATCCGGTGGAAAAAAATGGATCCGGTGGAAAAAAAATGGATCCTGCGGAAAAAATGGATCCGGTGGAAAAACTGGATCTGGCAGAAAAAAAAACGGATCCAGTGGGAACAATCGGATCCTGCGGAAAAAAACGGATCCGGTGGAAAAAACAGTTCCGGTGAAAAAAACAGATTTGGCAGAAAAAAAGGATCCGTTTTTTTCAAAACTCGCCGGATAGTGCCTGACGGCAAAAACCTGATGTGTGAAAGCAGCCAGAAGAGCTGGTCATGCAGCAGTTTGGTCGATCGGTGGTTACTGCAGGTTGTAGGCTTGTCAGAAGAGGTGGGTCTTCAGGTTCTTTTTGAAGGTTTCGATGGTAGGCAAGAGTCTGATGTGTTGTGGTAGAGAGTTCCAGAGTAGGGGTGATATGCGAGAGAAATCTTGTATACGATTGTGGGAAGAGGAGATAAGAGGGGAGTAGAGAAGGAGATCTTGTGAGGATCGGAAGTTGCGTGTAGGTAAGTACCGGGAGACGAGGTCACAGATGTATGGAGGTGACATGTTGTGGATAGCTTTGTACGTCATGGTTAGGGTTTTGTACTGGAGTCTCTAGGCAATGGGGAGCCAGTGAAGGGATTGACAGAGGGGAGAAGCTGGGGAATAGCGGGGGGGACAGGTGGATTAGTCGGGCAGCAAAGTTTAGAATAGATTGGAGGGGTGCGAGAGTGTTCGAGGGGAGGCCACAGAGCAGGAGGTTGCAGTAGTTAAGGCGAGAGATGATGAGGGCATGGACTAGGGTTTTTGCAGATTCTTGGTTGAGGAATGAACGGTTTCGTGAAATATTTTTGAGTTGAAGTCGGCAGGAAGTGGAAAGGGCTTGGATATGTGGTTTGGAGGAGAGATCAGCATCAAGGATTACCCCGAGGCAGCGAGCTTGTGGGACTGGGGAGAGTGGGCAGCCATTTACTGTAATGGATAGATTCATTGGGGGGGTCGCATGAGATGGGGGAAAGATGATGAATTCTGTTTTGTCCATGTTAAGTTTGAGAAATCTAGCGGAGAAGAAGGATGAAATAGTGGACAGACATTGGGGGATTCTGGTTAGTAGGGAGGTGATATCTGGTCCAAAGATGTAGATCTGTGTGTCATCAGCATAGAGGTGATACTGAAAGCCATGAGATTCTATGAGCTGTCCCAGGCCAAAGGTGTAAATGGAGAAGAGCAGGGGCCCAAGGACTGAACCTTGTGGGACTCTGACACATAGAGGGTGAGGTGAGGAGGTGGTGTGTGAGTGGGAGACGCTGAATGTCCGGTCTGTTATGTATGATGAGATCCAGGATAGGGCTAAGTCTGTGATGCCAAGGGATGAGAGGGTCTGTAATAATAGGGAATGGTCCACTGTGTCAAAGGCAGCCGACAGGTCGAGGAGGAGGAGGACAGAGTAGTGTTGCTTGCTCTTGGCGGTTAAGAGGTCATTGGTGACCTTAGTTAGGGCAGTTTCAGTGGAATGGTGTGACCTGAAGCCAGATTGTAAGTGGTCAAAGAGGGAGCAAGAAGAGAGATGGGAGGACAGTTCAAGGTAAACATGTTGTTCCAGTAGTTTGGAGGCATAAGGGAGAAGTGATATAGGGCGATAGCTAGATACAGAGGATGGGTCAAGAGAGGGCTTTTTGAGGATAGGTGTGATGGAGGCATGTTTAAAGCTTGAGGGGAAAACACCAGTTGTTGGTGATAGGTTGAAGAGATGGATTAGGGTTGGGATGAAGACTGTGGTGAGGTTTGGGATGAGGTGGGATGGGAGCGGGTCAAGTGCACAGGTGATGAGATGCGATCTTGAGAGTAGAGTGGAGAGTTGATCTTCTGTAATGGTGGAGAAGTTGGTTTTGGAGGTGGAGGGCTGGGAAGTCGGGAGGAAGGGCTCTGGGGGTTGTTGACCAAAACTGTGTCTGCCTCATTTTTCAAGCAGAAGATTGATAGCATCAAAGTCTTCAGCGGAGATAAGTGGGGAGGGAGGAGGTGCTGGGGGACGGATGAGAGAATTGAAGGTGTTGAATAACTGTTTAGGGTTGTGAGACAGAGAGGATATGAGAGATGAGAAGTAGGTTTGTTTAGCTGTGGCAAGTGTAGTCTTGAAAGTAGTGAGGGACTGTTTGAATGCGATGAAGTGCTCGTTGGAGTGGGATCTTTTCCATCTGCGCTCAGCAGCCCTGGAAGCTCGCCTCAGTTCTTTGGTCAGGCTGGTGTGCCAGGGCTGTCTGTTGATTTTGCAAGCTTTGGTATGTGTAAGTGGGGCAGCAGATTCCAAAGCTACAGCTATTGTGGTGTTATTTGGAGGGGCAGCATCATCCGCATTGTGTATGGAACTTATGTCTGTGAGAGGGAGGAGGGATTCAGAGAATGAATGTAGGTCAAGATGTTTAAGATTTCTGCGAGGGTGTGAAAGTTTGTGGGGTGGGGATTGTAGACATGGAGTGGAGAGAGATGAGAATGTGAGAAGGTTGTGGTCAGAGAGTGGAAGAGGTGAGTTAGAGAAGTTAGATAGGGAGCAGAGGCGGGTGAAGATGAGGTCCAGTGTGTGACCATCTTTGTGAGTGGCTTCAGAAGACCATTGAGTGAGGCCGAAGGAGGAAGTGAGAGATAGAAGTTTAGTGGCAGCTGAGAGGGAAGTGTCAATGGGGATGTTGAAGTCACCCATGATGATAGTGGGGATGTCCGCAGCAAGGAAATGAAGTAGCCAGGTGGTGAAGTGGTCAAAGAAGGTGGTGGCTGGCCCTGGGGGGCGGTAGATTATTATTATTATTTATTATTATAGTGCCATTTATTCCATGGCGCTTTACATGTGAGGAGGCGTATACATGATAAAACATAATAAAACAAGTACAATAGTCTTGAACAATACAAGTCACAGCTGGTACAGGAGGAGAGAGGACCCTGCCCGCGAGGGCTCACAATCTACAAGGGATGGGTGAGAATACAGTAGGTGAGGATAGAGCTGGTCATGCAGCGGTTTGGTCGATCGGTAGTTACTGCAGGATGACAGCCAGTTGGAGGTTGGAAGGGGAGTAGATGCGCACAGTGTGCACCTCAAAGGAAGGGAGGGTAACAGAGGGTGGCAGTGGGATTGGGGTGAAGGAGCAGGTATCTGACAGGAGAAAACCAACTCCTCCGCCATGCTTGCTGCTGGGGCGGGGTGTTATGACCTGGTGGTTAGGAGCACCCGGCACGACCTGATAGTTAAACTCACACAGGACAAGCTCTGGGATGTGGGAGCTCTGCTGACCGCAGGCCCTAATCCTATCACAACAACTAGAAATAGCCGTGGAGCGTTCCTGACTCTCCCTAGACGCCTCTTCACAGCCTAAGAGCTAGCTAGCCCTAGAGAAAGAAAATAAAGCCTACCTTGCCTCAGAGAAATTCCCCAAAGGAAAAGGCAGCCCCCCACATATATTGACTGTGAGTAAAGATGAAAGTCACAAATGCAGAAATGAAACAGGTTTCAGCAAAGGGAGGCCAGACTTACTAGACAGACAGAGGATAGGAAAGGTATCTTTGCGGTCAGCACAAAAAACTACAAAAGACCACGCAGAGTGTGCAAAAAGACCTCCGCACCGACTAACGGTGCGGAGATGCCACTCTGCATCCCAGAGCTTCCAGTTAGCAAGACAAAATCATGATAGCCAGCTGGACAAGGAAACAATGAACAAATAATAACTATCAGGAACTTAGCTTCTGCTGGAGAAGACAGGTCACCAGAAAACTCCAAGAGCGAACTGAACCAATGCAGGAACATTGACAGCTGGCATGGAGTAACGATCTGAGTGGAGTTAAATAGAGCAGCCAACCAAAGGATAAACCACGTCACCTGTGTAAGGAACCTCAGAAGCAGCAGCTTCACTCACAGCCACCAGAGGGAGTCCATGGACAGAACTCGCCGAAGTACCATTCACGACCACAGGAGGGAGCTCAACAACAGAATTCACAACAGTATTCCCCCCTTGAGGAGGGGTCACCGAACCCCCACCAGAGCCCCCAGGCTGATCAGGATGAGCCAAATGAAAGGCACGAACAAGATCGGCAGCATGAACATCAGAGGCAAAAACCCAGGAATTATCTTCCTGACCATAACCCTTCCACTTGACCAGGTACTGGAGTTTCCGTCTCGAAACACGAGAATCCAATATCTTCTCCACCACATACTCCAACTCCCCCTCGACCAACACCGGGGCAGGAGGATCAACGGAGGGAACCATAGGCGCCACATATCTCCGCAACGACCTATGGAACACATTATGGATGGCAAAAGAAGCTGGAAGGTCCAAACGAAATGACACAGGATTAAGAACTTCAGAAATCTTATATGGCCCAATGAAACGAGGCTTAAACTTAGGAGAGGAAACCTTCATAGGAACATGACGAGATGACAACCAAACCAAATCCCCAACACGAAGTCGGGGACCAACACAGCGCCGGCGGTTAGCGAAACGTTGAGCCTTCTCCTGGGACAATGTCAAATTGTCCACCACATGAGTCCAAATCTGCTGCAACCTGTCCACCACCGTATCCACACCAGGACAGTCCGAAGGCTCAACCTGCCCTGAAGAGAAACGAGGATGGAATCCAGAAATACAGAAAAAAGAAGAAACTAAAGTAGCCGAGCTGGCCCGATTATTAAGGGCGAACTCAGCCAAAGGCAAGAAGGACACCCAATCATCCTGATCAGCAGAAACAAAGCATCTCAGATATGTTTCCAAAGTCTGATTAGTTCGTTCGGTTTGGCCATTAATCTGAGGATGGAAAGCCGAAGAAAAAGACAAATCAATGCCCATCTTAGCACAAAAGGACCGCCAAAACCTCGAAACAAACTGGGAACCTCTGTCCGAGACAATGTTCTCTGGAATGCCATGCAAACGAACCACATGCTGGAAAAACAATGGCACCAAATCAGAGGAGGAAGGCAATTTAGACAAGGGTACCAAATGGACCATCTTAGAGAAGCGATCACAAACCACCCAAATGACCGACATCCTTTGAGAAACAGGGAGATCAGAAAAAAAATCCATGGAAATATGCGTCCAGGGCCTCTTCGAGACCGGCAAGGGCAAAAGCAACCCACTGGCACAAGAACAGCAGGGCTTAGCCCGAGCACAAGTCCCAGAGGACTGCACAAAAGAACGCACATCCCGTGACAAAGAAGGCCACCAAAAGGATCTAGCCACCAAATCTCTGGTACCAAAGATTCCAGGATGACCAGCCAACACCGAACAATGAACCTCAGAGATAACTCTACTAGTCCATCTATCAGGGACAAACAGTCTCTCTGCTGGACAACGGTCTGGTCTATCAGCCTGAAACTTCTGCAGCACGCGCCGCAAATCAGGGGAGATGGCAGACAAAATTACCCCCTCTTTAACCCCTTTCTGCCATTAGACGTACTATTCCGTCCATGTGGGGTGGGCTTTACTTCCCAAGGACGGAATAGTACGTCATAGGCGATCGGCCACGCTCACGGGGGGAGCGCGGCCGATCGCGGCCGGGTGTCAGCTGCTTATCGCAGTGCTGGGGGCGGTCACGGACCGCCCCCAGCACATTAACCCCGGCACACCGCGATCAAACATGATCGCGATGTGCCGGCGGTGCAGGGAAGCATCGCGCAGGGAGGGGGCTCCCTGCGGGCTTCCCTGAGACCCCCGCAGCAACGCGATGTGATCGCGTTGCTCCGGGGGTCTCCTACCTCCTTCCTGCAGCAAGTCCCGGATCCAAAATGGCCGCGGATCCGGGTCCTGCAGGGAGGGAGGTGGCTTACCAAGTGCCTGCTCAGAGCAGGCACTTGGTAACGCTGCAGCGCTCTGAGACAGATCGGTGATCTGTCAGAGTGCTGTGCAAACTGGCAGATCACCGATCTGTATTGTCCCCCCCTGGGACAAAGTAAAAAAGTTTAAAAAATTTTTTACAAATGTGTAAAAAAATTAAAAAAAAAAAATCCTAAATAATGAAAAAAATATATATATATTATTCCCATAAATACATTTCTTTATCTAAATAAAAAAAACAAAACAATAAAAATACACATATTTAGTATCGCCGCGTCCGTAACGACCCGACCTATAATACTGTCCCACTAGTTAACCCCTTCAGTAAACACCGTAAGGAAAAAAAAAACAAAAAAACGTGACAACAAACAACGCTTTATTATCATACCACCGAACAAAAAGTGGAATAACACGCGATCAAAAGACGGATATAAATATTCTCCTGAGTACGCTGATACCCCATGTGTGGGGGTAAACCACTGTTTGGGCACACGTCGGGTCTCAGAAGGGAAGTAGTGACTTTTGAAATGCAGACTTTGATGGAATGGTCTGCGGGTGTAGAAACCCCCCACAAGTGACCCCATTTTAGAAACTAGACCCCCCAAGGAACTTATCTAGATAATGGTGAGCACTTTGAACCCCCAAGTGCTTCACAGACGTTTACAACGCCAAGCTGTGAAAATAAAAAATCATTTTTCTTTCCTCAAAAATTATGTTTTAGCAAGCAATTTTTTATTTTCACAAGGGTAACAGGAGAAATTAGACCCCAGTAATTGTTGCGCAGTTTGTCCTGAGTATGCTGGTACCCCATATGTGGGGGTAAACCACTGTTTGGGCACACGTTGGGGCTAGGAAGTGAGGGAGCACCATTTGACTTTTTGAATACAAGATTGGCTGGAATCAATGGTGGCGCCATGTTGCGTTTGGAGACCCCTGATGTGTCTAAACAGTGGAAACCCCTCAATTCTAACTCCAACACTAACCCCCCCACACCCCTAACCCTAATCCCAACTGTAGCCATAACCCTAATCACAACCCTAACCACAACCCTAATTCCATCCCTAACCCTAAGGCTATGTGCCCACGTTGCGGATCGTGTGAGATTTTTCAGCACCATTTTTTTTAAATCTGCGGGTAAAAGGCACTGCGTTTTACCTGCGGATTTACCGTGGATTTCCAGTGTTTTTTGTGCGGATGTCACCTGCGGATTCCTATTGAGGAACAGGTGTAAAACGCTGCGAAATCCGCACATAGAATTGACATGCTGCGGAAAATACAACGCAGCGTTTCCGCACGGTATTTTCCGCACCATGGGCACAGCGGATTTGGTTTTCCATAGGTTTACATGGTACTGTAAACCTGATGGAACACTGCAGCAAATCCGCAGCGGCCAATCCGCTGCGGATCCGCAGCCAAATCCGCACCATGTGCACATAGCCTAATTCTAAAGGTATGTACACATGCTGCGGAAAATGCTGCGGATCCGCAGCAGTTTCCCATGAGTTTACAGTTCAATGTAAACCTATGGGAAACAAAAATCGCTGTACACATGCTGCAGAAAAACTGCACAGAAACGCAGCGGTTTACATTCCGCAGCATGTCACCTCCTGCGGATTCCGCAGCGGTTTTACAACTGCTCCAATAGAAAATTGCAGTTGTAAAACCGCAGTGAAATGCGCAGAAAAACCGCTGTAAATCCGCCATAAATCTGCAGCGGTTTAGCACTGCGGATTTATCAAATCCGCAGCGGAAAAATCCGCAGAGGCCAAGAAGACTTGTGCACATATCGAAACCCTAACCCTAATTCTAACCTTAGTGGAAAAAAGAAAAAGAAAATATTTATTTTATTATTGTCCCTACCTATAGGGGTGACAAAGGGGGGGGGGGGGTCATTTACTATTTTTTTTTATTTTGATCACCGTGATAAAACCTATCACAGTGATCAAAATGCACATTGGAACGAATCTGCGCCCGCCATTTTGGAAGATGGCGGCGCCCATGGAGAAGACGGATGGACCCTGGGAGGCTCGGTAAGTATGATGGGGTGGGGGAGAGCACGGGGGGTGGATCGGAGCATGGGGGGTGGATCGGAGCGCGGGGGGTGGATCGGAGCACGTGGGGGTGGATCGGAGCATGGGGGCGGATCGGAGCAGGGGGGTGGATCGGAGCACGGGGGGATTGGAGCACGGGGGGAGCAGACAAGAGCACGGGGGAGCGGACAGGAGGACGGAGGGGAGCGGAACACTGTGTACAGGACAGATCGGTGGCTTGGGGGGGCGATCGGTGGTGGTGGGGTGGGAGCACATCAGGGTTTCCAGCCATGGCAGATGATATTGCATCGGCCATGGCTGGATTGTAATATTTCACCAGTTTTAACAGGTGAAATATTACAAATCGCTCTGATTGGCAGTTTCACTTTCAACAGCCAATCAGAGCGATCGTAGCCACGGGGGGGGGGGGGGGGTGAAGCCACTGGGCTGTACTACCACTCCCCCTGTCCCTGCAGATCGGTTGAAATTGGAGTTAACCCTTTCACCCGATCTGCAGGGACGCGATCTTTCCATGATGCCACATAGGCGTCATGGGTCGGATTGGCACTGACTTTCATGACGCCTACGTGGCGTAAAAGGTTGGGAAGGGGTTAAAATAGGGGGACCCCCAAAAAATGACATGGGGACCCCCTTTATTTTATAGCCAGAAAGGCTACGCAGACTGCAGGCTGATATGCATAGCCTAGAGAGGGGCCATGGATATTGCCCTCCCCCCCGGCTACAAATACCAGTCCGCAGCTGCCCCAGAAATGGCGCATCTGTAAGATGCACCAATTCCGGGACTTAGCCCCTCTCTTCCCACTCCCGTGTAGCAGGGGGATATGGGGTAATAAGGGGTTAATGTCACATTGCTATTGTAAGGTGACATTGAGCTGGGTTAATAACGGAGAGGCGTCAATAAGACGCCTATCCATTATTAATCCAATAGTAATAAAGGGTTAATAAAACACACACACATTAGGAAAAAAGGATTTTAATATTCTTCATTTAACCATACTTACCATACTTCAGTGCCTGCAAAAAACGTAAAATAAACCGTATATTACCTGTCCGCCATAGTCCAATTAATAATGAGTGTCCCACGACGATCTACCCTATAGAACAGTGACATCGGGTGGAGCCCCTAGAGAGCGGTCGCAACAGCTGATGCTGCCATTCTCTACGGGAGATCGTCGTGGGACACTCGTGGATTTCTGCGGACAGGGAGTATATTGGTTGTTTGTTATTTTAATCTTTTTTACAGATAACACTGGCTTCGGGATCAAAGTGACAAGTAATGGTGAGTATGAACTCTATGTTTAATGTACTGTATGTCTGTATGTATGTATTGTATGAATGTATTGTATGTAGTATGTGTGTAGTATTTTTTTTTTTCATTCAACACATAAGCCGGATGATGGGACTACTACTCTCTCATCATTGGCTAATGTGTCAATCACTGTCACTGTTGCAGGCATCGTCCGATGGGACTTATAGTCCCATCGGACGATGCCTGCACAGAGCCCCGTCTAGCCCGCACAGAGCCCCCGCAAGCCGCACAGAGCCCCGGCAAGCGCGCACAGAGCCCCGGCAAGCCCGCACAGAGCCCCGGCAAGCCCGCACAGAGCCCCGCAAGCCGCACAGAGCCCCGGCAAGCCCACACAGAGCCCCCACAAGCCGCACAGAGCCCCGGCAAGCCCGCACAGAGCCCCGGCAAGCCCGCACAGAGCCCCGGCAAGCCCGCACAGAGCCCCGATAAGCCCACACAGAGCCCCGGCAAGCCCGCACAGAGCCCCGGCAAGCTCGCACAGAGCCCCGGCAAGCTCGCACAGAGCCCCGGCAAGCCGCACAGAGCCCCGGCAAGCCAGCACAGAGCCCCGCAAGCCAAACAGAGCTCTGGCAAGCCCACACAGAGCCCCCGCAAGCCCGCACAGAGCCCCGGCAAGCCCGCACAGAGCCCCGGCAAGCCGCACAGAGCCCCGGCAAGCCCGTACAGAGCCCCCGCAAGCCACACAGAGCCACGGCAAGCCCGCACAGAGCCCCGGCAAGCCCGTACAGAGCCCCCAAAAGCGGAACAGAGCCCCGGCAAGCCCGCACAGAGCCCCCGGCAAGCCCGCACATAGCCCCGGCAAGCCCGCACAGAGCCCCCACAAGCCCGCACAGCCCCGGCAAGCCCGCACAGAGCCCTTGCAAGCCAGCACAGAGCCCCTGCAAGCCGCACAGAGCCCCAGCAAGCCCACACAGAGCCCCCGCAAGCTGCACAGAGCCCCGGCAAGCCGGCACAGAGCCCCCGCAAGCCGAACAGAGCTCCAGCAAGCCCACACACAGCCCCGGCAAGCTGGCACAGAGCCCTCGCAAGCCGCACAGAGCCCCGGCAAGCCCATACAGAGCCCCCGGAAGCCGCACAGAGCCCCGGCAAACCCGCGCAGAGCCCCGGCAAGCCCGTACAGAGCCCCCACAAGCTGCACAGAGCCCCGGCAAGCCCACACAGAGTCCCGGCAAGCCCGCACAGAGCCCCGCAAGCCACACAGAGCCCCGGCAAGCCCGCACAGAGCCCTGGCAAGCCCGCACAGAGCCCCGGCAAGCCAGCACAGAGCCCCCGCAAGCCGCACAGAGCCCCCGCAAGCCCGCACAGAGCCCCCGCAAGCTGCACAGAGCCCCGGCAATCTGGCACAGAGCCCCTGCAAGCCGAACAGAGCCCTGGCAAGCTGGCACAGAGCCCCGGCAAGCTGGCACAGAGCCCCGGCAAGCCCGCACAGAGCCCCCGCAAGCCCGCACAGAGCCCCGGCAAGCCCGCACAGAGCCCCGGCAAGCCCGCCAGAGCCCCCTAAGCCGCACAGAGCCCCGGCAAGCCCGCACAGAGCCCCGGCAAGCCCGCAGAGCTCAGGCAGGCCGCACAGAGCCCCAAGACGCCCGTACATATCCCCGGCAGGCCCACACAAACCCCGCCCGCACACACCGACACGCACAGTGTCCACCCACGCACCACCCACACTCTTCCCCCCTCCGGAACAGGATGTAGAAGGACAGAATGGGCTTATTTACTTTCCGATATTTGTGCCCCATTGACTTGCATTGGTAACGGGTATCGGTATCGGCGATATCCGATATTTTTTGGATATCGGCCGATCCAATCCAATACCGATACTTCTTGATATCGGAAGGTATCGCTCAACACTAATCATCACACAATGTTGCAAAAGATGTTGGTTGTTCACAGTCAGCTGGACCAACCAACTAATACCCGGACCAAATAAAAACAACATGGGAAGGTTGTTAAAGGCAGACATACTGGTAGACCAAGGAAGACATCAAAGCATCAAGACAGGAAACTTAAAGCAATATGTCTCCAAAACAGAAAATGCACAACAAAACAAATGAGGAACGAATGGGTGGAAACTGGAGTCAACGTTTGTGTCCGAACTGTAAGAAACCGCCTAAAGGAGATGGGATTTATATACAGAAAAGCTAAACGAAAGCCATCATTAACACCTAAACAGAAAAAAACAAGGTTACAGTGGGCTAAGGAAAAGCAATCATTGACTGTGGATGACTGGATGAAAGTCATATTCAGTGATGAATTACGAATCTGCATTGGGCAAGGTGATGATGCTGGAACTTTTGTTTGCTGCTGTTCCAATGAGATTTATAAAGATGACAATGAAGAGAGCATGCAAATTTCCACAGTCATTGATGATATGGGCCTGCGTGTCAGGTAAAAGCACTGGGGAGATGGCTGGCTGTCATTACATCTTCAATAAATGCTCAAGTTTATGTTGATATTTTGGACACTTTTCTTATCCCATCAATTGAAAGGATGTTTGGGGATGATGAAATTCTTTTTCAAGATGATAATGCATCCTGCCATAAAGCAAAAACTGTGGAAACATTCCTTGAAAAAAGAAGCATAAGGTCAATGTCATGGCCTTCAAATAGTCCGGATCTCAATCCAATTGAAAATCTTTGGTCGAAGTTGAAGAAAATGGTCCATGACAAGGCTCCAACCTGCAAAGCTGGTCTGGCAACAGCAATCAGAGAAAGTTGGAGCCAGATTGCTGAAGAGTACTGTTTGACACTCATTAAGTCCATGCCTCAGAGACTGCAAGCTGTTATAAAAGCCAGAGGTGGTGCAACAAAATACTAGTGATGCGTTGGAATGTTTTTTTGTATGCTTGTTCTTCATGATTCCATAATTTTTTCCCTCAGATTTGAGTGACTCCATAATTTTTCCCCTATGCTTGGTTAAAAAAAGTAATGTGGTAGTCAGTAAGACTACCACATTTTTTGTTCTTGATTTCTTTTAGTGCTTCTTAAAGCCACAAAGTTGCCATTTGAAATTACTTTAGTTTTGTGCCATGTCTATGATCTGTTTTTTTTTCAAAAAAATTAAACAACTGAATGAACATCCTCCAAAGCCGGTGTTTACATAATATCTGCCAGGGGTTGTAGACAAGGATCAGCTTTGCTTCTCTGAAAATGTTCATTTATGAATACTTCTGTGATTTTATTATTTCATGCTGTTAGGACTGGCGGAACGCACCAAGTATAAGGTGTAATGGTATTAGGTGCGTTCGCCGTCCGAGGTCCACCGTGCAGGTGAAAACCCTGCTGCTAGTAGAGACGGACGAGATGGCGGTACAATATGAATACACACTTGGGTTAACTTCACCCAGTGTGAAGGAAGTGAACCCTGTTGAGTCACAGGGCCGCGGTACCGCACCAAGAGAATATATTTAGAGGCACGAGAGTGCGTGCGGTGCCGCACTGGCAGACGCCACTAACCACCCAGGCTTGGGTTAGGAAAGCGCAGAGAAAGCGCACGGCGCCGCACTGGCGGTCACAGCAATAAGACGCTGTAATGTGTGTACCGTGCTGATGGCTAAGTCGGGCGCTAGGTAGCAATCACCCACCTTCCGCGAGCAGTAATACAATAGGGAGGGTATTTTACTGAACGACTTTCACTCACAACACACACACATTTACAAAAGACAATACTAGCGCATGGCCGTGCGGCCATGCGAGGCTTAAATAGCTGCAGCATGTTTAGGACCTTCCAAAGAAGGACCAATGGAGTGCTGCAGCACCTGAGCATGTGACCCTGGATCTCCACTGAGAGATCTCGCCCTGGGCATGCTCAGAGTGCAAAGCAGGACTTAGTCCTAGCAGCTACAAGGACCTTAGCTGCAGTATCTGATCATGTGACCCTCGATCTCCACTGAGAGATCTTACTCTGGGCATGCTCAGAATGTAAAAAGCAGGACTTGGCCCCAGAAACGTCCGCTCGCCGCTGCCCAGCACTGACTTCAATGGGAGAAGCAGGAAACGCAGCAGTAACTCTAAGCACAGAGTCAGACTGAGCGAGACGCTGGGATCGACGTCTCTGCTGAGCAAGCTCCACTGCGGCAGGAGAAGAATGGGAGACCGCAGTGGAGATGGCCCGAGATTCCCCCTGTGCAGAGGCAGGAACTCGACACCTAACATTACCCCCCCTCGTAGGGCCCCCCCCCCCCCTATCCTTGGGCCTCGCTACGCTCGAAGGCAGCAATGAGCTGCGGAGCCCGAATGTGCTCAGCAGGCTCCCAGGACCTGTCCTCAGGGCCATAACCCTTCCAATCCACCAAATAGAATTTTTTACCACGTACCACCTTGTACCCCAAAATAGCGTTCACCTCGTAATCATCCGTAGACGAACCCGATGTCCCGGCAGATGACTCAGAAAACCGGGACATGTATACAGGCTTAAGGAGGGACACATGAAAGGTGTCGGTGATACCAAGGCGTGGAGGAAGGGCCAGACGGTAGACCACAGGATTAACCTGTTCGAGGACCTTGAAGGGACCCAAGTAGCGAGGTGCAAACTTAGTGGACTCTACACGCAGCCTGATGTTACGGGCGGAGAGCCACACTAAATCGCCAGGAGCAAAGGTCGGGGCAGGGCGTCGATGTGCATCGGCGGAGGACCTCATTCTCTCCTTTGAGGCCCGAATGGCATCCTGAGTGCGGTCCCAAATGTCCCGTGCCTCCACTGCCCAGTCTGCCACCTTGGAGTCAGCAGAGGACACGGGCATAGGCACAGGAACCCGCGGATGCTGGCCGTAATTAAGGAGGAAAGGTGTCTGACCAGTGGAGTCGGCTACAGCGTTATTAAGGGCGAACTCTGCCCATGGTAATAAAGATGCCCAGTCATCCTGCCTGGCAGAAACAAAATGTCGTAGATATGTGACCAGAGTCTGATTGGCCCTCTCTACCAACCCATTCGTCTCGGGATGATATGCGGAAGAGAGATTTAACTCAATGCTGAGAAGACGACAAAGCTCTCTCCAGAACCGAGATGCAAACTGGGGACCCCGGTCACTGACAATTTTGTCTGGCATGCCGTGTAGGCGGAAGATGTGTCTTATGAACAACGCTGCCAAGGCCCATGCAGAAGGTAACCGTGGGAGCGGCACCAAATGCACCATTTTCGAGAAATGATCGGTAATAACCCAAATGACGGTACAGCCGCGAGACTTGGGCAAACCCACTACAAAGTCCATCCCGACCATCTCCCAGGGCCTGTCTGCCACCGGCAAGGGATAGAGTAACCCAGACGGCCGTTGTCGAGGAGACTTATTTTTGGCGCATGAGACACACACCAGAACGTAATCTCTGACATCTCGGAGCATATGCGGCCACCAGTACGTCCTCGCCAGCAGCTCAGATGTCCTTTTTGTCCCAAAGTGTCCACCCACCCTGGAGGAATGAGCCCAAGAGAGAACCTCCGGTCGCAAATTTATGGGCACAAAAGTCTTGCCCGGAGGCACAGACTCAAGCGACACCGGAGCCACGGTTCTCAAGCTCTCAGAAGGAACAATAAGCCGAGGCTCTCCTTCCTCCTCCTCAGATGACACAACAGAGCGAGAAAGGGCATCAGCTCGAATGTTCTTCTCCCCAGCGACATAATCGAGGGTGAAGTGGAATCGAGAGAAGAATAAGGACCATCTGGCCTGGCGAGAATTTAGCCGCTGGGCTGTTTGCAAATATAGCAAATTTTTGTGGTCTGTGAAAACTTGAAAGGGAAAACGAGCCCCCTCCAAGAGATGTCTCCACTCTGAGAAAGCCAATTTCATCGCTAGCAACTCCCTGTCCCCGATGGAATAATTCCTCTCCGCTGGTGTGAAGGTCTTGGAGAAGAAGAAGCACGGATGCTTCCGACCTTGAGCATCCTTTTGGAAGAGGACTGCTCCAGCACCAACGGAAGAGGCATCCACCTCCATTATAAACGGCTTATCGACATCGGGACGATGTAGGATGGGAGTGCTAGCAAAATGAGACTTAGTAGAAGAAAAGGCCCTGGAGACCTCTTCAGACCACACTTTGGGATTTGCTCCCTTCTTGGTGAGGGCTACCAAGGGAGCTACCAGAGTTGAGAAGTGGGGAATGAACTGGCGGTAATAATTAATGAACCCCATAAAGCGCTGCACCGCTTTAAGAGAATGGGGCTCTTGCCAGTCCATCACAGCCTGTAGTTTGGCAGGATCCATAGCCAATCCCTGGGCGGAGATGATATAGCCCAGGAACGGTAAAGACTCCTGCTCAAACATACACTTCTCCAACTTTGCATAAAGAGAGTTTGACCGTAGGAGGTGGAAGACTCTGCCAACATCTCTCCGGTGGGAGTCAATATCTGGAGAAAAGATGAGAATATCATCCAGATAGACTACAACCGAGGTGGAAAGCATATCCCGGAAGATGTCGTTGACAAAGTTTTGGAAAACGGCTGGGGCATTACAGAGCCCGAAGGGCATCACCAGATACTCATAGTGCCCATCCCTGGTGTTAAACGCCGTTTTCCATTCGTCCCCCTCACAGATGCGAATCAGGTTGTAAGCACCCCGCAGATCTAGTTTGGTAAACACCCTTGCTCCCCGAAGCCTATCGAAAAGCTCAGATATCAAGGGCAAAGGATACTTGTTCTTAACGGTGATAGCGTTAAGACCCCTGTAGTCTATGCATGGACGTAGTTCCCCATTCTTCTTCTGCACGAAAAAGAACCCTGCCCCAGCAGGTGACACTGACTTCCTGATGAACCCTCTTGCCAGATTCTCTTGAATGTACTGAGACATTGCCTCCGTCTCCGGGAGAGAAAATGGATAGACTCGACCCCGGGGAGGCTCAGCACCAGGCAAGAGATCAATAGGACAGTCATAGGGGCGATGGGGCGGAAGGGTCTCCGCCGCCTTTTTGGAGAACACGTCTGCATACGACCAATATTGCTTGGGGAGAGAGGATAGATCTGCAGGTACCTCTGTAGTAGCAACCTGAACGCACTCTCGGTGACACCTACCCCCACATGATTCACCCCATCCCAGAATTCTGCCTGAGGACCACTCGATGTGAGGAGAGTGGTACCGTAACCAAGGTATCCCCAACAGGACCTCATCAATCCCCTCAGGAATGATGAGCAGAGATATAATTTCCTGATGGGATGGTGACATGGACAGAGTAAAAGGGATGGTCTGATGTGTTATCTGTGCGGGCAGTGTCGACCCATTCACCACTCGTACCGTTACTGGTTGAGATAGCATAACCAGGGGTATTGCGTGACGTTGGGCAAAGGCAGAAGACATAAAATTGCCCTCCGCCCCAGAATCCACGCAGAGGTCTACCGAGTGGGAGGATGAGCCTAATGTTATTGTCCCCTTAAAGGATAATTTGGAGGCAAACGTCGCCGTGTCTAGTGCACCTCCACCTACTACCACTAGACGCTGACATTTCCTCGACCGCTGGAGACATCTGGTGGCAAGATGTCCTGACTGTTGGCAAACATGACAAACCTGGAGTGCACGAGCGGTCTGGGACTTAGATCCCGCTCATGACACTACCATAGGCTCATGGGACTCAGGAGCCTGGACTGGAGATTCCAAAGGTTTGGCGAAGGTGGGAGCCAGCCGAAACCTCTGCCTACACTGGGCTCGCTCTAACCTCCGCTCGTGAAAACGGAGGTCAATACGAGTGGATACTGTTATTAATTCCTCCAGTGTGGCGGGAATCTCCCTAGTGGCCAGGGCGTCCTTAACGTGGTCAGCCAGCCCCCTCCAAAATATAGGAATAAGGGCCTTATCCGACCACTCCAGCTCAGATGCTAAGGTGCGGAAGTGGACGGCAAACTGGCTGACCAAGGACGAGCCCTGAGTCAATGCCAACAGTTGGAGCGCCATATCATGGGTGACACGAGGTCCTAAAAAGACCTGTTTCAGAGTGCTCAGGAATAACGGAGCACTCTGCACCACATGATCGCCACGCTCCCACAGCGGCGTAGCCCACTGCAACACCCTGTCCGACAATAAAGATACGATAAAGCCCACCTTAGCCCGCTCTGTAGGGAAACGAGAGGCCAGAAGCTCGAGATGTATTGAGCACTGACTCACGAAACCCCTACAGGACTTACTGTCACCAGAAAATTTCTCAGGGAGCGGGAGGCGAGATAGCGTCGGTACAGGGGCAGCAGTGGACAAGGTAGCTGCAGCCACACTTGCAGCCTGAACAGCGACAGCAGTAACATCCACAGCTGAGGTTGAACGCTCAAGAGCCGCAAACCTTCCCTCCAGCTGCTGGATGTACCGCTGTGAACGCTGATCGTCCGTCATTACTAGCCAGACCTTGGCGCTAGTATTATGTTAGGACTGGCGGAACGCACCAAGTATAAGGTGTAATGGTATTAGGTGCGTTCGCCGTCCGAGGTCCACCGTGCAGATGAAAACCCTGCTGCTAGTAGAGACGGACGAGATGGCGGTACAATATGAATACACACTTGGGTTAACTTCACCCAGTGTGAAGGAAGCGAACCCTGTTGAGTCACAGGGCCGCGGTACCGCACCAAGAGAATATATTTAGAGGCACGAGAGTGCGTGCGGTGCCGCACTGGCGGACGCCACTAACCACCCAGGCTTGGGTTAGGAAAGCGCAGAGAAAGCGCACGGCGCCGCACTGGCGGTCACAGCAATAAGACGCTGTAATGTGTGTACCGTGCTGATGGCTAAGTCGGGCGCTAGGTAGCAATCACCCACCTTCCGCGAGCAGTAATACAATAGGGAGGGGATTTTAAAGAACGACTTTCACTCACAACACACACACATTTACAAAAGACAATACTAGTGCATGGCCGTGCTGCCATGCAAGGCTTAAATAGCTGCAGCATGTTTAGGACCTTCCAAAGAAGGACCAATGAAGTGCTGCAGCACCTGAGCATGTGACCCTGGATCTCCACTGAGAGATCTCGCCCTGGGCATGCTCAGAGTGCAAAGCAGGATTTAGTCCTAGCAGCTACAAGGACCTTAGCTGCAGTATCTGATCATGTGACCCTCGATCTCCAATGAGAGATCTTACTCTGGGCATGCTCAGAATGTAAAAAGCAGGACTTAGCCCCAGAAACGTCCGCTCGCCGCTGCCCAGCACTGACTTCAATGGGAGAAGCAGGAAACGCAGCAGTAACTCTAAGCACAGAGTCAGACTGAGCGAGACGCTGGGATCGACGTCTCTGCTGAGCAAGCTCCACTGCAGCAGGAGAAGAATGGGAGACCGCAGCGGAGATGGCCCGAGATTCCCCCTGTGCAGAGGCAGGAACTCGACCCCTAACACATGCTTTAGCGGTTTGTTTTAAACCATATATACTTTTTCATAGCTTACAAACCATGTTTGGTTTCCTTTTATCCTTGAATCCTGGGGGTTGTTCCATGTAAATGTCTTCTGTTAAGTCTCCATTCAGATATGCTGCCTTTACATCCACATGTTACAACTGCATTTGTTTCGTTGCTGCAACTGCAAACAAAGTTTTGATTGTGATGTGTTTAACAATTGGAGCCAATGTCTCATCATAGTCTTCTCCATATTTCTGAGAATAGCCTTAACTACGAGTTGCTCGGTATCGATCAGCTGTGCCGTCTGCTTGGTATTTTACTTTAAAAACCCATTTACATCCTACAGCTTTTTTTGGCCTCTTCTGAAAGTTGAGATATGTCCTCCCAAGATGTAGGTTCATAAATTTTATTTGTACTTGCCTTGTATGTAAGACGTTTAGGTTGTCTTCCCTTGCTTTCTCTTATTGAGTGTCTTGGTTCTGTGTCTGTATGGAGTTGTATCTCTTGACTTTCAGTTTTTTGATTTTCAGATGTTCCTGCAGTTTTATCACGGTCGTTTCTCTCATTTTTCGTTTCCAGTGATGTCATTATGTCATCATTTAGATCTTCAATGAATGTTACACTGTTACTCACTGTGATTCTGTCTGTCTTGGGATCTAGGATTCTGTATCCTTTGCAGTTGTCACTATATCCGACAAATATTCCTTCAATTGCTTTGTTTTGACGTTTGTAGCGTTTTTCATCTGGAATGAACACAAAAACTTTGCCACCAAAAACTCTTAAATGATTCACACTTGGTTTCTTACCTTGCCACAGTTTTGTTTTTTCAGTTTGTTTTTTTTTAAAGTCTGTTTTGCAGATAAGTAGTTGTCATTGCTGCTTCACCCCAGTATTTATCTGGCAGTTTGGAGTCTGTAAGCATACAGTACATCTTGTCATTTAGTCAGAATAATGTTTTCCTTCCTGCTACCCCATTCAGTTCAGTTGTGTATGCATGAGCAGGTCCAAGGATTCAGTAACGGTCAGAGGCAGAGCAAGGGTTAACAGGGGATTTTAATGAAACAGCATTACTCCTCGCAGGGAGAGGGTAAATGAGGGTAAGAAAACTGAGGTGGGTAGATGTGGGTATAGCAGGAAGATAAAGGGTTGAGGGAGATGCGAAGATATCAAACCTATCAGTCCGGCGGTGTTGAGGATCAGTCTCTGTAGATGACGATTACGTTCTGGCCTGAATGCTTGAAGAATCTGCCATCGTCCTGGTCCCAGGTGAATCCTGTGTTCCGGTGTTGGCGAGGGTCCTGGAATGTCCTTTTGTGGATCCTGGTTCCACAATGAGTCACAATGGAGAGAAAACAGTCCTATCTTTAGAAGCGTCGGAACAACGCTAATGCAGGCGGGAGAGTCAACGTACAATGGCTGCACACAGTTCACTGTCGGGGTGTTAGGTCTCGAACTGTGCTCCCTGTGGTATGGTCGTGGGGAAGACTCGCTCACGCTCAGTGACACTGTGGGAGCAGATGTCGGGGTCTCTCGAAGACTTCTCTTCTTACAGTCTCCAGTAAGTCTCCGTAGGCCTCTCTGACTTGGGCCTACTGTTTCCCGACTACACAGCGCACGAGGGCTCTCAATCTGCCTCCACACACCACAGCTTCCCAACAGAGCTCCTGTTCCCGTGCACTGTCCCCCTCTTATATTCTCCATGCCCCCTGATCTCAAGTTCAAAGGTCTGTTCCAGGGCATTAAACTCTCCCCCTTGCAACCTGGGTGACAGCACCAATGGTTCCGAACTCGTTCCAGACAAGGTACGCCAAGGCTGGTTCTCCTCCTTACATATGGAACAGTATTTTGATGCTTTATTCCTTTCTGTCTTAAGTAGTTTTCTATTTGGTGTCCTGTAAATTCACCTCCATTATCACTTCTGATAATGATTGGCTTCCTCTGAAACTTGTTATTTGACTTCTAATTTAAAAAAAAAATCACTTATGGGTCATTCCATGTCAAGTGAACCAATGATTTTTACCACTATATTCTTTTGAGATTTTGTTATTTGGTAACAGTGTGTCAGAGAATGCAAAATGTGAAGAAGAAAAAATTCTAGATTTTTTTAAAATTTTTAATTGATTTTCAAAGTTCGGAAAAAGTGCGAATTTCGGTGTTGCCTGCCTTTACATTTCTCCCCATAACTCAGGCTAGAAAAGAGATAGAGAAACAAAAATAAACACCATTCTACTCAGAACTGTACAGGCTTTCACCAGATATGTCACAAGAGTATCTTTGATAATATTTTACCTATGCGAACGCAAGCGCAAAACTTTAAAACGCATTTCCGAAAAAAAACGTTTAATTTAAAAATTTCAAAAACTGCACATATGCCTGCTATGCTCCGATCCACATCTGTACCAAAATACAAGATAGGATCGTGATGGGATCATATTTTAAAAAATAAAACTATTACAGTGTCAGTTCAAAAATCTTGATTTCAGATCTGTTCAGCCTGTGGTCTAACAGTGTGGGGTCTGTATTTACCAAATAATCCTTGATTGCTAGATATTACTGTATTATTTTATTATGTTACCACTTAGAAGCAGGAGAGGACAGAGGAGAAGCTTTGTTAGGGCTGAGAATGACCAGGTGTAGACAGTGAATGCAGAGCAGATGACAGGCTGGCAGCTCGGGCCTCCACAGACCGTATTCACACCAAATCTTATCACCCAGGAAACTCCTCAAATGGAGGGAGAAAAATATTCTTAACATCCAGTCCATGTATTGTACAAACCAGGACTACGAAGAGGAGGAGGAGAATTTGTTATAACATCAGTTACAGGAAGCAGAACCCATCACAGGGACTCAGCAATACCGGACTGTCATCCCATGTAGTGGAAATAAAGACAGTGACGACCATGAAGTGGTAGAAGGCGGCACAAGATCGGCAATGGATGACACAACTGGCTATGTGACCTGTGAATATGATCGGCGCTGGCGGCTACTGGACTCTCCAAAGATTGTGAAAATGAAGACGTAGAAGTGACTTTTCTGCACTTTCTGGTCCAGCGCCGTCCTTTGTGTATCCAAGAAAATCAGACATTGTAAAAGTGAACAAAAATCATATATAACTCATGTGGAGCCGCGCACCATGACAAGCCGCACATGGTGACACAGAAGGAAACGGCCAGTGCTAGTGAGCCCTTGTGGACAAGATGACATTTCACCCACTAGAAGGGACACATTGATGATAACAGGCCAGTGAAAAACCTACTATTAATTGTTTGATTAGTTCATATTTTATAGAGCGAGGATTTAACTACTGTACTATTCTTCTTAAACACTTCAGAAATGACATGTTTAGTGATATAGTAGAAAAAAAATTGTTCCATGTATAAATAGGTGGTAGAAATATTGGTTCTTTTAATCTTGTTTTTAACATATACGGTAATTAGGATGAGACTGTATTTAGAAAACCACACTTGAGGATGTGATCACCTTTTATCTTTTGGCTTGTTCAAAGAATTCAGGTTGAAAATGCTGAGCAAGTTGTTATGATGATTAAGATGTATTTATTCGGGCACTTCGGTATTTTTTTTTTGTGTTTCTTTATTGTTGCATATAAATGTTGAATTCAATAAGTTGTAATTTGAAAAAGGAAGAAACTCACACAAACATAAAATCAGATGATTCAAGGCTTAAAAAAAAATACAAATTTGATAGATCCCAAGTTGAGTCCCTGTTCAAATATAAACAAGGACACGAGTAACACACATGCATGTTTTCACAATTTTAAAACATACGTTTTTTTCAGAATTGCGCATCAAAATTTTTTATTTGATTTCTCCAAAACAAAATATAAAGAAACATAGTCTTGTGACATATCAAATGAAAGCTGGTACTGTTATGAGAAAAATGATGCCTCTCCCACCTCTATATCTTAATTCTAGCCCGAGATATAATAAAAAATGTAAAGCCATACCAGGCCAAAATCTGCGCCTTTTCAAAACTTTAAAAATCTGTAAAAAATTAACTGATGAAGAAAAAAATTCTAAACTTTTAATTTGTAATGAACTAAAGTTGTACTTCATAAAAACAAAAAATAAAAAAAATCTAAAGACGTAAGGTAAAAAAAATATTCATATTTGGATCACTTGATATGGAATTTCCCTTTTGTTAATTATTAAGTACATGACTGTGTATCTTGAGTAGTCATCTATGTAAGTCACCATATATCTATTACCTCATGATGTTGTCACTTTCATGGGTCCACATAAATCAGTGTGTACCAAGTGGTCTTGCGCTTTTTGTCTCACTGTCTTTAGGTATAGATACTGTTGTACCTTTAGATTTTATACAACATTCACATTTTACGGTAATTAAGCAATCAGATATCAATAGGTCTTTTGTCAAATTCTTCTTTTGTAACGCCATTATACTTTCAGGATGTCTGTGTCCTAGACGTCTATGCCACATGTAAATACAATTATTGTGATCATGTGTACATAACTTCATCTGTTCATTTACTGTTACTTGATGATATAATTATTCACTTGCTTTGACATTATTACCTTATCTCTCGCTAGGATTGCACAATTATCATCTTTGAATTTTACAGTAAGTCCTTTGATTGTCAGACGCTTGCCAGATAACAATCCTCCTTCTAGTCCTGGAACATATAACACATCCTTTACTAGTAATTTTGAATTTTGCTCAAATCTATCAAGACATATTAGGATTCCTTGTCCAATACCTTCTGCAGTTATTTTACTCCTATCTGCAAGATAAATTGCTTCCTTCTTATTTTCATCAAGTTCAGTAAAGAAGCTTTTATCACTAGTCATGTGACTTGTTGCTCCTGAGTCAATAAACCAGCCTGACGATAACTCTATTAGTTAATTCATATGTACCATTCCAGTGATCTGTATGTGGGTGAGAAATGTGCTTTTTTACTTTGTTTATTCTCCTTTTGGTGTAATTTCTCTTCTGCTTTCCATATAGTACAGTTTTTCTTTAAATGTCCCTTTTTCTTACATCTGAAACATTCTCTTGTCTCTGTATTATGGGGCTTCTTGTCTGTCGCTTTAAGAGCATTTTCACTATCCCTTCCAGTGGAATCGTTTGTTTGCTCTTCTATGATATTCATCTATAAGTCTGGTCTTTACAAACTCTAATGTAATGTCTGCTTCAGGTCTTTGCTCTAGTGAATTTATTAGAGCAGTGCATGAATCTGGTAAACTGCACAATAATATTGCTGCTTATTGCTGCTATATGGCTTTCCTTAGGCTGTGTTCACACGTTGCGGTTTTTTCGCGTTTTTTCCCGATAAAAACGCTATAAAACCGCATACAATAAGCATCCCATCATTTAGAATGAATTCCGCATGTTTTGTGCACATGATGCGTTTTTTTCCGCGAAAAAAACGCATCGCGGCAAAAAACGCAGCATGTTCATTAATTTTCCGTTTTTTTTTGCGGATTTCCCACTCCAAAATGCATTGGGAAGTGTCCGGAAAAAACCGCAGCAAAAACGCGGCAAAACCGCGGCAAAATCGCGGCAAAAATGCATGCGGTTTTCTTGCGGATTTCTTGCAGAAAATGTCCGGAATTCTCAGGAATTTTCTGCAAGAAATCCTGAACGTGTGCACATAGCCTTAATGTCTTCACCGACTGATCTCAGCTGTGTTACCACCTCCATCATGGAATTTATATTCTCCTTCATGTCTTTCCTTGCACTTAATCTCATCTTGTAAAGTTTTCTTAGCAGGAATAGTTTGTGATTTAATCTGGATCTTTCATGTAGCTTTCTCAATGCTTCCAACATTCCCTTTGCAGTATTCTCATTCCTTATGTGGATTAACTGATCACGCTCCACTAATAAGCTGATATAAGCTCTTGCTTGTCTGTTTTTCTTATCCCATGTCTGATTATTATCATTGGGTGTCTGTAGTGAATACCTCCCATAAATCATCTTTAGACAATAACATCTCCACTTTGAACTTCCATAACTGATAGTTCTCATTGTTCAGCTTAGCTACTGTGAGTCTCAGCTCTGAACTGCTGCTCATCTTTAACTTATTTGTCTTACTTGTTTGGAGAGAATTACTCTGAAGTATTCTTTTGCATTCACCATGTCTTTTTTGGCTGGGTCCATAACCTGTTGCATAGTTTGGTCGCAGAAGAAACTTGTGGGAGTAGATTATATGGGGTAATTCAACTTTTATCTACACAGAACATGAGTTACATGTATCAGTTTCTTAATACAGCACAACAGGAAGTCTAAAAGACCTTTTTACCAGAGAGAAAGTGAAACCAAAGTACAAGTATATGCATTACATTCAGCTAAGCATTAGGGTTGAGCGACCTTCACTTTTATAGGATCGGTCGGGTTTCACGAAACCCGACTTTTGGAAAAGTCGGGTCGAGTGAAATCGGCCGATCCTATAAAAAAGTCGGGGTCGGGGTCGGCCGAAACTCGAAACCCAATGCAGTGCATTGGGTTTCCATGGTTCCCAGGGTCTGAAGGAGCGGAAACTCTCCTTCAGGCCCTGGGATCCATATTTAAGTGTAAAATATAGAATTAAAATAAAAAATATTGCAATACTTACCCTCTGACGCGCCCTGGTACTAACCGGCAGCCTTCCTCCTTCGAATCCGCGCTTCTAGGACCTTGCCGTGACGTCGCGGTGACGTCGCGGCTTGTGATTGGCCGCGCGGCCGCCCATGTGACCGCTCGCGCGGCCAATCACAAGCCGCGACGTCACCCGCGACGTCACCGAAGGTCCTGGAAGGGCTGATTCTTAGGAAGGAAGGCTGTCGGAAGGAAGCAGGGCGCTTCCGAGGGTGAGTATATTCCTATTACACTGGCCACATCATGAGTAAGCGCCTAAAGATCTGAATAAAATACATACCATATATACTCGAGTATAAGCCAAGATTTTCAGCCCATTTGTTTTGGCTGAAAGTCCTCCTCTCGGCTTATACTCGAGTCATACCCAGGGTTTGGCAGGGGAGGGGTTAGCGGGGGCTGTCTAATAATACTCAACTGCTCCCGATGCAGTCCCTGCAGGTCCCTGGTTCTCCGGGTGCTGGCAGCTTCTTCCTGTAATGAGCGGTCACATGGTACCCCTCATTACATAGGGGTGGAGCTGCATATTCATTACTGTAATGAGCGGTACCATGTGACTGCTCAATACAGGAAGAAGCTGCGAAGCCGGGGAACCAAGGACTGCACCGTGCCAGGAGCAGGTGAGTATAATGGGGAGGCGAAGCACTGCGCAATATTCACCTCTCCTCGTTCCAGCCGCTGCTCCATCTTCAGCATCTTCTGCACTGACGCTCAGGTCAGAGGGTGCGGTGACGTGGTTAGTGCGCGCCCTCTGCCTAAACGTCAGTGCAGAAGACGCTGAAGACGGAGCGGCGGCCGGAAAGAGGAAAGGTGAATATTTAAAGTGCCGGGGGCCTGAGCGACGAGAGGGGAGTATGTGATTTTTTTTTTATCGCATCAAGAGCAAATGGGACAAG
The DNA here is from genome assembly GCF_032444005.1 of Ranitomeya imitator. Classification (NCBI taxonomy): domain Eukaryota; kingdom Metazoa; phylum Chordata; class Amphibia; order Anura; family Dendrobatidae; genus Ranitomeya; species Ranitomeya imitator. The sequence goes on from NC_091282.1 coordinate 133,384,878, forward strand.
TGTCTGTATGGAGCATCTTATGGGGCCATAATCAACGTTTGTGCAGGATTATATAGGACAAATATCTTTATGGAGCATCTTATGGGGCCATAATCAACGTTTGTGCAGGATTATATGGGGCAAATATGTTTATGGAGCATCTTATCGGGCCATAATTTACATTTGTGTAGCACTATATGGGGCAAGTGTCTGTATGGAGCATCTTATGGGGCCATAATTAACATTTGTGCAGCACTATATGGGGCAAATAAATTTATGGAGCATCTTATGGGGCCATAATCAGCATTTGTGCAGCATTATATGGGGTAAATGTGTCTATGGAGCATCTTATGGGGCCATTATTAACCTTTATGGAGCATTATATGGGGCGTATTTTGTATGGAGCATCTTATGGGGCCCATCATGAACTGTATGGAGCATTATATGGGGCTCCTGATTCAATATGGATATTCAAAAACACTTAACCTACTGATGTCTCAATTAATTTTACTTTTATTGGTATCTATTTTTACTTTTTAAATTTACCTGTAACTGCTGCATTTCCCACCCTATACTTATACTCGAGTCATTAAGTTTTCCCAGTTTTTTGTGGCAAAATTAGGGGGGTCGGCTTATACTCTGGTCGGCTTATACTCGAGTACATTTTTTTTATTTCTCATCTCTGTTGCAGAGTTATTAGCTTGTAAAATGTATATACTAATTTTCACCAAAACCAAGGGGCGTTAACAAAGGTATTTCACTGGTGTCATTTACTATTTTCCCTGCATCGCGAGAAGGTGTTATGCAAGGGAAAAAAAGAAAATGACCCTCCGGAAAGTCATAAATGTCTTTTTCTGCATTATATGATAAGACTAATGTCTAACCAGGTCACAAAGATTTAACTACTGGAGATTACTGTGCAGGAGGAGATGAGCAGAGCTGTGTATCATTACAAACACCACTCTGCATTTATCCCATGCAATAATGCCCTTGTTCCTGAAATTACTGCAAATCAGTCTATGTAACGTCCAGTGAAGGGTGCTCAAAGGAAATCATAACACGAGTATTGTTGCATCACAATATTGTACCTACCTGTTCTCTCAAACTAAGTGGTGCCCTAGTCTATCCCTGTCCCCCCAGAATACGCCGCAAGGTTGAGATGCCGGGGTCATGTACCTTGCTATGCTCCTATCTTAAACCTTAGCTGTTCCCTCCCACACCCAGGGAGGTGATAGGCTGAAGTGTATAGGATTACACTAACCAGACAGACAAGGGTAGACAGACAGGGATGAAATAAAACTACAGTCATACAAATATACTCACAAAACAACAGAGTGTACCACAGGGGAAGGATAGGTAGAAGAAACCAAATGGGAGAGGATGAGGATAAGCATGCAAATAAACTCCAAGCAGAAATATCCTGAACAACTCTCCAACCATCTACTCCAAACACTACATTTCTCCTCCAACACTTAACCATGAAGTAGAGCTATCATTGGCAATTCCGAAGTACCAGTGGCAAGCATATACCAGAGGGGAGTGACTAACACAGAACAGCTGAGGCAATTCAGATTGTAGAGCTCCAGGAGATCAACTGAACTGATTAACCCTTGCAATGACAGAGCAAGGAAAAATCCTGCACTGTTTAATAGAATGTGAAGCAATTCTAATCAGTGCAGGATTTTGTGTGACTAGACGCTGCGATCTTCTGGGCCCTCTCCGTTGTGGTATCCCCATAACAAATATTGTATGTATACTGTGTGCACAATTTAAAGTGAACATTTTGAGCATATCATCATTTTTATGCAGATTTTTCAACTCCAAACTGTAATAACTTGAGTCCTTATTGGATGAAACAGATCAGGTGGTGTGTGTGTAATGAGGGAAGGTGCTGCCTAATCTGAGGACAACGTGAAGTAGGGGTTAAAACAGTGAACTCAAGGAGTCCAGCCTACAGCAGCTCTGCTGTATTGCTAAATCTAAAAACTTTTATTGTGTCAGAACAAGTGCACCCAGTAAACTAAGTGATACATGATTGGATTCAGTGTCTCTGTCTGCACAACAAACTGCTCTTACAGGAGGTAGCAAAAACTTGCTGACATATTCCCTTTAACTTCCAAAGATTTGTAAAGAATCATTTTCCACAACTGCAACCTCTCTGGAGTGTTCAGAAGTACATGTTGTTCAGTACACAGAGACATGGCCGAGGAAAGGAGGACTGAAACTCGACCCGCACTGATCAAGACCCAGAAGTTGAATTGTCAAAACTGGGCTAATAAATGTCTGAACTATAAACATAAGGATGAATGACCTCAGGGAGATCAAAACATCCAACACCGCGGAGACACCATCATGTGTTTCTCAACACAGTGATTGAGAACACTGCCCCCATCCCTTATGGGAAATATGCAAATGCATGTAGAAAAGCCGCGGAGACACCATCATGTGTTTCTCAACGCAAGCAATAAATAGCCAGGTCTTTCACTAGGAAGGAACAACTACGGGAAGGGCCGCATCCAAAAAGGAAAACCACCTATGCCAAAACATGGTATCCATCCACAGACAGCTGTTTTGGGGTATTTGCCCCTCATCAGTGTGGAATAGGAAACTGGCTATTAGGAGCAGTGCCTACTAAAAGGACTATAAACATAAGGATGAATGACCTCGGGGAGATCAAAACATCCAACACCGGTGAGACACCATCACGTGTTTCTCAATGCAGTGATCCAGAACACTGCCCCCATCCCTTATGGGAAATATACAAATGCATGTAGAAAAGCCGCGGAGACACCATCACGTGTTTCTCAACGCAAGCAATAAATAGCCAGGTCTTTCACCGGGAAGGAACAACCACGGGAAGGGCAGCATCCAAAAGGGAAAACCACCTATGCCAAAACATGGTATCCATCCACAGACAGCTGTTTCGGGATATTTGCTCCTCATCAGTGTGGAGTAGGAAACTGGCTATTAGGAGTCCTTTTACTAGGCACTGCTCCCTTCCTGTGGTTGTTCCTTCCCGGTGAAAGACCTGGCTATTTATTGCTTGCGTTGAGAAACACTTGATGGTGTCTCCGCGGCTTTTCTACATGCATTTGCATATTTCCCTTAAGGGATGGGGGCAGTGTTCTGGATCACTGCGTTGAGAAATACGTGATGATGTCTCTGCGGTGTTGGATGTTTTGATCTCCCCGAGGTCATTCATCCTGATGTTTATAGTCCTTTTACTAGGCACTGCTCCTAATAGCCAGTTTCCTACTCCACACTGATGAGGGGCAAATACCCCAAAACAGCTGTCTGTGGATAGATACCATGTTTTGGCATAGGTGGTTTTCCTTTTTGGATGCTGCCCTTCCCGTGGTTGTTCCTTCCCGGTGAAAGACCTGGCTATTTATTGCTTGCGTTGAGAAACACATGATGGTGTCTCCGCGGCTTTTATTACATGCATTTGAATAAATGTCTGAAGTCAGATTTTTCAAAGGTTTTATTGACTGAGGAGCTGAGACCAGATGAATGAACCCCTGGCTATATCAGTAATGAGCATGAAGGTCCAATTTGACTGGAAGTGGGGGTGGGATACTCGTATGGGCTAGCATAAATAAGGATGAGATAGTTGTATCTTTTCGGGTTGAAGATGAGCTCAAAATCATCTCTGGCTAACAGACCATCAGTTACTACTAGGGTGTGTATTATCAAAGTGTTAATACAGTAAAATGCTAATATTGTGAATATTAAAATGCTTATACTTTTTTAATAATACAATTAAAAGAAATAACCCCTTAGAAAAGCAAGAAGGAAATAGTTTTTAGTCTAGAAGACTGATAGGTATTAATAAATTGTCAATACTCAAAATTTCTCTCTATTAACCCCTTCAACCCTGAATCTGTTTTCACCTTCTTGACCGGTGTCACTTTATGTGGTAACAACTCTGGAATTCTAGAATGTATGCCAGTGATCTGAGATTTTTTTCTTGACACATTTTACTTCATACTAATATTAAATTTAGGCAGTTATTTTTTTGCGTTTATTTGTAAAAATATCAGAAATTTGGCCAAAAGTTTGAAAATTTCTTAATTTTCAAACTTTTAGATTGTATTCCCTTAAACCTGATAGTTCTATCACACAAAATAGTTAATAAATAATATTTACCACATGTCTACTTTACAAAAGCATCATTTTTAAGCAGCTTAGATTGTGGCCTCTCCACTCTTCCTCCAGACTCTGGAACCTTGATTTCCAAATGAAATGCAACATTTACTTTTATCTGAAAACAACACCTTGGACCACTGAGCAACAGTCCAGTTCTTTTTCTCCTTGGCCCAGGTAAGACGCTTCTAGCATTGTCTATTGCTCATGAGTGACTTGATACAAGGAACGCGACACTTGTAGCCTGTGTCCTGCATACATCTATGTGTGGTGGCTTTCGAAGCCATGACTCCAGTAGCAGTCCACTCCTTGTGAATCTCCCCCAAATTTTTGAATGTCCTTTTCTTAACAATCCTTTCAAGGCTGCGGTTATCCCAGATGGTTGTGCACCTTTTTCTACCACACTTTTTCTTTCCACTCAACTTTCCATTAATAGGATCGGAATACAGTACTCTGAACAGCCAACTTCTTTAGCAATGACCTTATGTGGCAATCTATAGAGTATTGTCAAGAGGAAGATGAAAGACACCAGACGCAACAATGCACCTGAGATGAAGGCTGCAATCAAAGCAATCGGGGCTTCCATAACACTTCAGCAGTGCCACCATGCCACACCACATTGATGCAGTAATTGATGTAAAAGGAGCCCTGGCCAAGTATTGAGAGCATTTACTGAACATACATTTCAGTAGGCCAACATTTCGGATTTGAACCCCTTTACCCCGAGGATGGTTTGCATGTTAAAGATCGGGCCAATTTTTACAATTCTGACCACTGTGCCTTTATGAGGTAATAATTCTGGAACTCTTCCATTGATCCCGGTTATTCAGACAATGTTTTCTCAAGACATTGTTCTTCATGATAGTGTAAAATTTCTTTGATATGACTTGCGTTTATTTGTGAAAAAAACAGAATTTGGCGAAAATTTTGAAAATGTCACAATTTCCAACTTTGAATTTTAGGCAGTTATTTTTTTGCGTTTATTTGTAAAAATATCAGAAATTTGGCCAAAAGTTTGAAAATTTCTTAATTTTCAAACTTTTAGATTGTATTCCCTTAAACCTGATAGTTCTATCACACAAAATAGTTAATAAATAATATTTACCACATGTCTACTTTACAAAAGCATCATTTTTAAGCAGCTTAGATTGTGGCCTCTCCACTCTTCCTCCAGACTCTGGAACCTTGATTTCCAAATGAAATGCAACATTTACTTTTATCTGAAAACAACACCTTGGACCACTGAGCAACAGTCCAGTTCTTTTTCTCCTTGGCCCAGGTAAGACGCTTCTAGCATTGTCTATTGCTCATGAGTGACTTGATACAAGGAACGCGACACTTGTAGCCTGTGTCCTGCATACATCTATGTGTGGTGGCTTTCGAAGCCATGACTCCAGTAGCAGTCCACTCCTTGTGAATCTCCCCCAAATTTTTGAATGTCCTTTTCTTAACAATCCTTTCAAGGCTGCGGTTATCCCAGATGGTTGTGCACCTTTTTCTACCACACTTTTTCTTTCCACTCAACTTTCCATTAATAGGATCGGAATACAGTACTCTGAACAGCCAACTTCTTTAGCAATGACCTTATGTGGCAATCTATAGAGTATTGTCAAGAGGAAGATGAAAGACACCAGACGCAACAATGCACCTGAGATGAAGGCTGCAATCAAAGCAATCGGGGCTTCCATAACACTTCAGCAGTGCCACCATGCCACACCGCATTGATGCAGTAATTGATGTAAAAGGAGCCCTGGCCAAGTATTGAGAGCATTTACTGAACATACATTTCAGTAGGCCAACATTTCGGATTTGAACCCCTTTACCCCGAGGATGGTTTGCATGTTAAAGATCGGGAAAATTTTTACAATTCTGACCACTGTGCCTTTATGAGGTAATAATTCTGGAACTCTTCCATTGATCCCGGTTATTCAGACAATGTTTTCTCAAGACATTGTTCTTCATGATAGTGTAAAATTTCTTTGATATGACTTGCGTTTATTTGTGAAAAAAACAGAATTTGGCGAAAATTTTGAAAATGTCACAATTTCCAACTTTGAATTTTCATGCCCTTAAATCACAGAGATATGTCACACAAAATACTTAATAAGTAACATTTTCCTCATGTCTACTTTACATCAGCACAATTTTGGAACCCAAATTTTTTTTTTTTGTTAAGAATTTATAAGGGTTAAAATTTAAACGCGGGTTCTCATTTTTACAACACCATTTTTTTTAGGGACCAAATCACATTTGAAGTCACTTTGAAGGGTCTATATGATTGGGCATTTTCTAAGTGACACCATTCCAAAAACTGCACCCCTCAAGGTGCTCAAAACCACATCAAAGAAGTTTATTAGCCCTTCAGATGCTTCACAGGAATTTTTGGAATGTTTTTTGAAAAATTAACATTTAACTTTTTTTCACAAAAAATTTACTTCAGGTCCAATATTTTTTCTTTCACCATTGTAACTTGAGGAAACTCTTAATACCACATTGCAGGATTACCAACATCACTCTCTGAGGACTACAGTCCAAGTTGCCCAAATGAGGGATAAATTTGCAGCCTATTTTGTTTCTGATAGTGGACGTGTGTCATGACAAGATGAAATGGTTTAACCTGTAAATAAAATATACCTTTAATGTTATGTACTTTTAATGTTATGTAATGTACCTGTAATGTTATGTACCTGTAATGTTTTCCGACTCTAATATTAACACCTTGAATATGACTTGTATAATAAACACCTTTACGCCCGTTCATACTTCACTCAACAATACCCACATGGTTAAATAAAGAGAGAAAGAAAACACAATGAGACTGGTATTGTGAATCAAAACAATTTTTACTAATAGAAATAAAAAATGTACAATTTTTTTTTTAAAAAGGAAAAATGATTAATTACTTTCGGGGTCTGTGGGAGGGAGTAACATGGTGGACCAGGGGGGTGTCGGGCTGTGATGGTAGGTTAGGAGTGGTTGGGGAAGTTGTTACAGGGGAAGTGTAAGACAATTGGAGGATTCGGTCAGACACATTGGAGGAAGACACATTGAGGGAAGACACATTGGGGGAAGACACATTGGGGGAAGACACATTGGGGAAGAGGGCACATTAGGAGTGGAAAACAAGTTGGAAGGGATTGACACATTGGAAGGGAAAGAACAAAGCGAAGGTGTGGACAGACTAGAAAACACAGACACATTAGGAGGTGAGGGTTGAGGGGGTGCATGTAATATTTTTTTCCTGTTTTTTCTCCTCTGGGACTTGGTTTTTGTTGCTTTATTGCCCTGGTGCTGCGTTGGTGTAGAAGTGTGGGCTGCTGCACTCGGCATGATGGTGGAACAGGATGGCTGGGCTGCTACACTTGACTGCGTGGAATGTGGATGGCTGTGCTGCTGCACTCGGCTGCGTGGTGGTGGATGTGGATGGCTGGGCTGCTTCACTCGGCTGTGTGGTGGTGGATGTGGATAGCTGGGCTGCTGCACTCAGCAGCATGGTGAAGCTGGGTATTCTTGGCAATGACGTTATGTCCAGCGGTGGTGGTTGTAGATAAGTCTTTTGGCAAGTCGGTGCTGGCGGATTCTGCCACAGCTGCTGTCCTGGAGCTTGTTGCCCTGTAGAGAAAGAACTTTGTGCCTGCTGCTGATATCGGGACTGCTGCATGGGCTCAGTATAAGCATCCTGACAGGCCTTCATCACAAACAGCTGGAGATCAGGACTAAGGTTTTTCATCATGCCCCGTTCTATAGTGGAAATATAATGTCACGCCAGTCTATTAAGATCACCATCCAGGCGGTCAAGGCGTTTGTGGACTTCCTGGAACAGTGTGTTCACATGAGTGAACTCACTCTCAATCCTATCCACAACCGCCTTCATCCCCGCCTGGAAGACCAAGCTTAAGTGAATAAACGTGGGTATGACTGATCTCTCCCAAGCCCTCTGCCGCTGCCGAGCAGACCCAATTAAAGTAGTGGCAGAGGGCTGGGAGAGGGGAAAACCAAAAGGACGGCTTCCTGTTCCCCAGCCTGTGAAGCCTGCCTGGCTGCTGCATCGCTGGTGGATGATTAGGATGGTGCCGGTTTGTTGGCTGGTCCATGAGGGGCCACTCTAATAGAGGAAGATCCAGGTTCTACAGTGTTGTTCCAGGTTCTGTGTGGAAATGAAATAAAAAAAAGATTATTACAAAAACGAAAAAATTAAATAATAGTGACAGACAACACAAAAGCTACTCACGTTCGCTGAGCAAGCGCTGGCTTCAGAAAAGAAAGCTCTTTATGATACTTGTATTTTCTTAGTTTTTGTGCTGCACCACTTCGAACCCGAATCTCCTCTCTCATGTCCTTATTGAAGCGATCTTTCATCGTACGCCAACAAACTTTTATTCTCTTCTCTGTGAAGGGGGAAGAAAAAAAAAATTGTTAAAAGACAGCAAAATTTACAGAAAAACAGAGGCAGACAAAGTAGCTATACTTACCAAAATCCTTTCTGACGGGGGTCCCGCAGCGCTGCTCGCTCTTGCATAGCTTGAATCAGTAGGTCATTATCTATGTCACGTTGTGGAGCCTATAGATAAAATACAAAAAAAGAATTTGTTAGTAAAAATGATAAATTCAATAACAACGCTGAAAGGCTACTTACACCCCGTCTTTCCTCCTCAGCAACTTGAGGCCGATGACCCTGGGAAGAATCATTTCCACTTGACTGCTCCTGCTCTTCTGCAGTGTCAGGTACCTGTAAAGAAAATACATGATTTAACACGTCTAGTATTGACAGTCAATACATACCAATCAGTAAATCAAATGTGATTACATAATCATGGGTCATGGGCATATTCGGAACCTTAAGTGGAGGACATGTTGAGCAGGTAGCAGTCAAGTGAAACACTAGAGAGAAAAAAAAAGACAAATGTAACTTGTTAAAAGCAAAACACAATTTAGCAAAAAAAAATGGACACCAATACTTACATTACAGGCAGTAGTCCAAGCACACAGCAGGCAGGCACCACACAGCAGGAAACACAGCACAGCACCAGGTCGGACTGAAGAACAGTACCAGGACAGCAGCACTGGGACCAAGACAGTAGCACTGGGACCAAGAGAGCAGCACCAGTACCAAGACAGCAGCACCTAATCTACAAGGAATAGAACAAAAATTCTGTACAGAGTGTAAAGACAGAAAGACATTTTCAAAGCTTCTATACTTACATAGACGGCAGCACTGGGACCAAGACAGCAGCACCAAGAACAGGACAGCAGCACCGAGACCAAGACAGTGGTACTGGGACCAAGACAGTGGGACAGGGCCCAAGGCGGGGGCACTGGGACCAAGATGGTGGTACTGGGACCAAGACGGTGGCACTGGGATTAAGACAGCAGCACCTAGTCTACAAGGAATGGAAAAAAATCTGTACGGAGTACAGAGTGGAAAGACAGAAAGACATTTTCACATCTTCTATACTTACATATAGAAGGCACCACTGGGACTAAGACGGCGGCATTGGGACCAAGACGGAGGCAATAGGACCAAGACGGTGGTACTGGGACCAAGACAGAGGCACTGGGACCAAGACGGTGGTACTGGGTCCAAGACAGATGCACTGGGACCAGGACGGCAGTACTGGGACCAATAAAGCAGCATCTAATCTACAAGGAATGGAAAAAAAAATCTGTACGGATTACAGAGTGCAAAGTCAGAAAGACATTTTCACATCTTCTATACTTACATATAGACGGTACCACTGGGACCAAGACGGCGACACTGGAACCAAGACAGCGGCACCGGGATGGCAGCAATAGTCTAGAAGCAACAGAAAAAAACATAAGTGCAGAATGCAGTGAGAGACAGACAAACCTTTTCAAAGCTTCTATACTTACATCTAGAGTCTTCTGCCTTCTCCCAATGTCCTGTGCCCGCATCCAGAGTCTTCTGCCTTCTTCCAATGTCCTGTGGCCGCATCAAGAGTCTTGAGAGTAATGGACTTCCTGTATCCTTCCCCCCTTTTATACAGCTGGCAATTTTCATGTGCTTACATCATTTTCAAAGCAAAATTAGTCAGAAGTACGCATGCGTATCGAACGCAAGCGTACGCATGTCCTGGTGTAACAATGCATTCCCATAGACAGTTATGCGTTTTGTTGATGCAATCATCCGCAATCGTCTGCATGCAGACGATTAAGCAGTATTTGCTGCATCAAAAAATGCAACATGTTGCGTTCGCCGGAACCCGCCGCACACCTCCAAACGCCTGCAAAAACATGTCACTGCGTACACAATGTTAAAGATATGTACATGACGCATGCGCATTGATGCGGATCGTACGATACGCACACAGACGCAAATGTGAACCCGGCCTTAGGCTTGGTGCACATTTATCCTGCACTAAGCGCTTACATGGGGTTTCTGTGTAACTCTCTGAAATACATGATTCAGACAGAACTCCCGGTGGAAGATACCCTAAAATGAGGCAGATGGAGGCACTTTGAGCTGTGAGGTCTTACATAGGCCGGGTTCACATTAGCATTTGGGGGCTTTGCATAGGGCTGCGTACGTCCTCTGTTAAGCCCCGCCTACTTCCGCATACTTCTGCATGCGTCCTGCGTACCTATCTTTAACATTGGGTACGCAGGACAAGCGGATGTGTCGGTTTTACGCGCCCGCACAAAACGCATCTTGTTGCATTCCCGTGCGGTCGGCGGATGCGTCAAAACAATGCATCCACATAGGTCCGCATGTACTGCATGTTCCAAAAATGTAGCAAAAAAATTCCCAGGGATACATAAAATCACTCTGGGTTGGGGGAGACCAGAGAACATTTGCGAGACATTTCCTTTTCAAAAAGTTGGAAATGAATGCATGGCATGACCATCTATCTCTCATATAGTTATTGGTCAGGAGTGCTCCATATTGTTATATTAACGCGGCACCATAGATATTCGCACATGCCCTATTCCCAGTTCTTTATTACAAACCCTGGCAAAAATTATGGAATCACCGACCTTGGAGAATGTTCATTCAGTTGTTTAATTTTGTAGAAAATAAGCAGATCACAGACATGGTACAAAACCAAAGTCATTTCAAAAGGCAGCTTTGTGGCTTTAAGAAACACTAAAAGAAATCAAGAACAAAAAATGTGGTAGTCTGTAATGGTTACTTTTTTAAACCAAGCATAGGGGAAAAATTATGGAATCACTCAGTTCTGAGGAAAAAATTATGGAATCATGAAAAGCAAATAAACAAAAAAAACACTCCAACACATCATCACTAGTATTTTGTTAAACCACCTCTGGCTTTTATAACAGCTTGCAGTCTCTGAGGCATGGACTTAATGAGTGTCAAACAGTACTCTTCATCAATCTGGCTCTAACTTTCACTGATTGCTGTTGCCAGATCAGCTTTGCAGGTTGGAACCTTGTCATGGACCATTTTCTTCAACTTCCACCAAAGATTTTCAATTGAATTGAGATCCGGACTATTTGCAGGCCATGACATTGACCTTATGTGTCTTTTTTCAAGGAATGTTTTCACAGTTTTTGCTCTATGGCAAGATGCATTATCAACTTGAAAAATGATTTCATCATCCCCAAACTTCTTTTGATGGGATAAGAAAAGTGTCCAAAATATCAACATAAACTTGTGCATTTATTGAAGATATAATGACAGCCATCTCCCCAGTGCCTTTACCTGACGTGCAGCCCCATATCATTAATGACTGTGGAAATTTGCATGTTCTCTTCAGGCAGTCATCTTTATAAATCTCATTGGAACGGCACCAAACAAAAGTTCTAGCATCATCACCTTGCCCAATGCAGATTCGTGATTCATCACTGAATATGACTTTCATCCAGTCATCCACAGTCCACAATTGCTTTTCCTTAGCCCATTGTAACCTTGTTTTTTTCTGTTTAGGTGTTAATGATTACAAATTTCAAAAAACTGACCGTCACATCCAAACATAGATCAAGTGTGAACAGGTGCTGAACCTAGAGTCACCAACTCGTACACAGTCAAACAAACAAGGCAGCACACTGTAGCGCCAAAACATGCAAACATAAAATATGAAAGTTAGACTGCATTACTGCACTAGAAATATGAAAAAATGAGAGCGTTTAGTGTTGTGAATTCTGTGGCCAAGCTCCCTCCTGTGGTCGAGAGTGGTACTTCGGCTGGTTCTGTCTATGAGCTTCCTTTGGTGGATGAGAGTGGTACTGCGGCTTCTGAGTTTCCTTCCTCAGGTGATTAGGTTAAGTCGTTAGGTGCTGCTCTATTTAACTCCACCTGGTGCTTTGATCCTGGCCTCCAGTCAATGTTCTAGTATTGGTCTTGCTTCCTCCTGGATCGTTCCTGTGGCCTGTCTATCCTGCATAAGCTAAGTTTTGCTTGTGTTGTTTTTGTTTGCTGTTTTTTCTGTCCAGCTTGCTATATTGGTTTTTCTTGCTTGCTGGAAGCTCTGAGACGCAGAGGGAGCACCTCCGTACCGTTAGTCGGTGCGGAGGGTCTTTTTTGCCCCTCTGTGTGGTTGTTTGTAGGTTTTTGTGTTGACCGCAAAGCTATCTTTCCTATCCTCGGTCTATTCAGTTAGTCGGGCCTCACTTTGCTAAATCTATTTCATCTCTGTGTTTGTATTTTCATCTTTACTCACAGTCATTATATGTGGGGGGCTGCCTTTTCCTTTGGGGAATTTCCCTGAGGCAAGGTAGGCTTATTTTTCTATCTTCAGGGCTAGTTAGTTTCTCAGGCTGTGCCGAGTTGCATAGGGAGCGTTAGGCGCAATCCATGGCTACCTCTAGTGTGGTGTGATAGGATTAGGGATTGCGGTCAGCAGAGTTCCCACGTCTCAGAGCACGTCCTTTGTTTTTGGTAATTGTCAGGTCACTTTGTGTGCTCTGAACTTCAATGTCCATTGTGGTTCTGAATTACCTGTTCATAACAGTACTGGAGGCCAAAAGTACTAATGCTTCTCAATAGAGGGAAAAGAGAAGTTCTGAGGCCATTTTTTTTTCTTTGCACTGTGTTCTGTCTTTCTTTTCCCCTTTACATCAGGGTGGTTCAGAACACAGGTGTGGACATGGACATTCAAGGTCTGTTCTCTTTGATATATAATCTCGCTATAAATGTACAGAATATTCAAGATTTAGTGGTTCAGAATCCTATGTTAGAACCTAAAATTCCTATTCCTGAGTTGTTTTCTGGAGATAGAGCTAAATTTTTGAATTTTAAAAATAATTGTAAACTGTTTCTGGCTTTGAAACCCCGCTCCTCTGGTGACCCAGTTCAACAAGTTAAGATCATTATTTCTTTATTACGTGGCGACCCTCAAGACTGGGCATTTTCCCTTGCGCCAAGAGATCCTGCATTATGTAATATTGATGCGTTTTTTCTGGCGCTCGGATTGCTGTACGACGAACCTAATTCAGTGGATCAGGCAGAGAAAAATTTGCTGGCTCTGTGTCAGGGTCAGGATGAGATAGAGATTTATTGTCAGAAGTTTAGAAAGTGGTCAGTGCTCACTCAATGGAATGAATGTGCGCTGGCAGCTATTTTCAGAAAGGGTCTCTCTGAAGCCCTTAAGGATGTCATGGTGGGATTTCCTATGCCTGCTGGTCTGAATGAGTCTATGTCTTTGGCCATTCAGATCGGTCGACGCTTGCGCGAGCGTAAATCTGTGCACCATTTGGCGGTATTATCTGAGCATAAACCTGAGCCTATGCAGTGCGATAGGACTTTGACCAGAGCTGAAAGGCAAGAACACAGACGTCAGAATGGGCTGTGTTTCTACTGTGGTGATTCCACTCATGCTATCTCCGATTGTCCTAAGCGCACTAAGCGGTTCGCTAGGTCTGCCACCATTGGTACGGTACAGTCGAAATTTCTTTTGTCCATTACTTTGATCTGCTCTTTGTCTTCCTATTCTGTCATGGCATTTGTGGATTCAGGCGCTGCCCTGAATTTGATGGACTTGGAGTTTGCTAGGCGCTGTGGGTTTGTCTTGGAGCCCTTGCAGTGTCCTATTCCATTGAGAGGAATTGATGCTACGCCTTTGGCCAAGAATAAGCCTCAGTATTGGACCCAGCTGACCATGTGCATGGCTCCTGCGCACCAGGAGGATATTCGCTTTCTGGTGTTGCATAATCTGCATGATATGGTCCTGTTGGGGTTGCCATGGCTACAAGTCCATAACCCAGTATTAGATTGGAAATCAATGTCTGTGTCCAGCTGGGGTTGTCAGGGGGTACATGGTGATGTTCCATTTCTGTCTATCTCATCATCCACCCCTTCTGAGGTCCCAGAGTTCTTGTCTGATTACCGGGATGTATTCGATGAGTCCAAGTCCAATGCCCTACCTCCGCATAGGAATTGTGATTGTGCTATCGATTTGATTCCTGGTAGTAAGTTTCCTAAGGGTCGACTGTTTAATTTATCTGTACCTGAGCACGCCGCTATGCGGAGTTACGTGAAGGAGTCTTTGGAGAAGGGTCATATTCGCCCGTCATCGTCGCCATTGGGAGCGGGGTTCTTTTTTGTGGCCAAGAAGGATGGTTCGCTGAGACCTTGTATTGATTACCGCCTTCTAAATAAAATTACGGTCAAATTTCAGTACCCCTTGCCGCTGCTGTCTGATTTGTTTGCTCAGATTAAGGGGGCTAGTTGGTTCACCAAGATAGATCTTCGTGGTGCGTATAATCTTGTGCGTATTAAACGGGGCGATGAATGGAAAACAGCATTTAATACGCCCGAAGGCCATTTTGAGTACCTGGTTATGCCATTCGGACTTTCTAATGCTCCATCAGTGTTTCAGTCCTTTATGCATGACATCTTCCGAGAGTACCTGGATAAATTCCTGATTGTATACTTGGATGATATTTTGGTCTTCTCGGATGATTGGGAGTCTCATGTGAAGCAGGTCAGAATGGTGTTCCAGGTCCTGCGTGCTAATTCTTTGTTTGTGAAGGGGTCAAATTGTCTCTTTGGTGTTCAGAAGATTTCATTTTTGGGGTTCATTTTTTCTCCTTCTACTATCGAGATGGACCTTGTTAAAGTTCAGGCCATTTATGATTGGACTCAGCCAATATCTCTGAAGAGTCTGCAGAAGTTCCTGGGCTTTGCTAATTTTTATCGTCGCTTCATCACTAATTTTTCTAGTATTGCTAAACAGTTGACTGATTTAACCAAGAAGGGTGCTGATGTGGTCAATTGGTCTTCTGCTGCTGTGGAAGCTTTTCAGGAGTTGAAGCGTCGTTTTTCTTCTGCCCCTGTGTTGTGCCAACCAGATGTTTCGCTTCCGTTCCAGGTCGAGGTTGATGCTTCCGAAATTGGAGCAGGGGCTGTTTTGTCGTAGAGAAGTTCTGATTGCTCGGTGATGAAACCATGCGCCTTCTTTTCCAGGAAATTTTCGCCTGCTGAGCGAAATTGTGATGTTGGCAATCGAGAGTTGCTAGCCATGAAGTGGGCATTCGAGGAGTGGCGTCATTGGCTTGAAGGAGCTAAGCATCGCGTGGTGGTCTTGACTGATCACGAAAACTTGACTTATCTCGAGTCTGCCAAACGGTTGAATCCTAGACAGGCTCGTTAGTCGCTGTTTTTCTCCCGTTTTGACTTTGTGGTTTCGTACCTTCCGGGCTCTAAAAATGTGAAGGCGGATGCCCTGTCTAGGAGTTTTGTGCCCGATTCTCCGGGTTTGCCTGAGCCGGCGGGTATTCTCAAAGAGGGGGTAATTTTGTCTGCCATCTCCCCTGATTTGCGGCGGGTGCTGCAAAAATTTCAGGCTAATAGACCTGACCGTTGCCCAGCGGAGAAACTGTTTGTCCCTGATAGGTGGACGAATAAAGTTATCTCTGAGGTTCATTGTTCGGTGTTGGCTGGTCATCCTGGAATCTTTGGTACCAGAGATTTGGTGGCTAGATCCTTTTGGTGGCCTTCTTTGTCACGGGATGTGCGTTCTTTTGTGCAGTCCTCTGGGACTTGTGCTCGGGCTAAGCCCTGCTGTTCTCGTGCCAGTGGGTTGCTTTTGCCCTTGCCGGTCCCGAAGAGGCCTTGGACACATATCTCTATGGATTTTATTTCGGATCTCCCCGTCTCTCAAAGAATGTCGGTCATTTGGGTGGTTTGTGATCGCTTCTCTAAGATGGTCCATTTGGTGCCCTTGTCTAAATTGCCTTCCTCCTCTGATTTGGTGCCGTTGTTTTTCCAGCATGTGGTTCGTTTACATGGCATTCCAGAGAACATAGTTTCTGACAGAGGTTCCCAGTTTGTTTCGAGGTTTTGGCGAGCCTTTTGTGCTAGGATGGGCATTGATTTGTCTTTTTCCTCGGCTTTCCATCCTCAGACAAATGGCCAGACTGAACGAACCAATCAGACCTTGGAAACATATCTGAGATGTTTTGTTTCTGCTGATCAGGATGATTGGGTGTCCTTTTTGCCTTTGGCTGAGTTCGCCCTTAATAATCGGGCCAGCTCGGCTACTTTGGTTTCGCCATTTTTCTGCAATTCTGGGTTCCACCCTCGTTTCTCTTCAGGGCAGGTTGAGTCTTCGGACTGTCCTGGTGTGGATACTGTGGTGGATAGGTTGCAGCAGATTTGGACTCATGTAGTAGACAATCTGACTTTGTCCCAGCAGAAGGCTCAACGTTTCGCTAACCGCAGGCGCTGTGTGGGTCCCCGACTTCGTGTTGGGGATTTGGTTTGGTTGTCATCTCATTATATTCCTATGAAGGTTTCCTCTCCTAAATTTAAGCCTCGTTTCATTGGTCCATATAGGATTTCTGAGGTTCTTAATCCTGTGTCTTTTTGTTTGACTCTTCCAGCTTCTTTTTCCATCCATAACGTGTTCCATAGGTCATTGTTGCGGAGATACGTGGCACCTGTGGTTCCATCTATTGATCCTCCTGCTCCGGTTTTGGTTGAAGGGGAATTGGAGTATATAGTGGAGAAGATTTTGGATTCTCGTGTTTCGAGACGGAAACTCCAGTATCTGGTTAAGTGGAAAGGTTATGGTCAGGAAGATAATTCCTGGGTCTTTGCCTCTGATGTCCATGCTGCCGATCTGGTTCGTGCCTTTCATGTGGCTCATCCTGGTCGGCCTGGGGGCTCTGGTGAGGGTTTGGTGACCCCTCCTCAAGGGGGGGGTACTGTTGTGAATTCTGTGGCCAAGCTCCCTCCTGTGGTCGAGAGTGGTACTTCGGCTGGTTCTGTCTATGAGCTTCCTTTGGTGGATGAGAGTGGTACTGCGGCTTCTGAGTTTCCTTCCTCAGGTGATTAGGTTAAGTCGTTAGGTGCTGCTCTATTTAACTCCACCTGGTGCTTTGATCCTGGCCTCCAGTCAATGTTCTAGTATTGGTCTTGCTTCCTCCTGGATCGTTCCTGTGGCCTGTCTATCCTGCATAAGCTAAGTTTTGCTTGTGTTGTTTTTGTTTGCTGTTTTTTCTGTCCAGCTTGCTATATTGGTTTTTCTTGCTTGCTGGAAGCTCTGAGACGCAGAGGGAGCACCTCCGTACCGTTAGTCAGTGCGGAGGGTCTTTTTTGCCCCTCTGCGTGGTTGTTTGTAGGTTTTTGTGTTGACCGCAAAGCTATCTTTCCTATCCTCGGTCTATTCAGTTAGTCGGGCCTCACTTTGCTAAATCTATTTCATCTCTGTGTTTGTATTTTCATCTTTACTCACAGTCATTATATGTGGGGGGCTGCCTTTTCCTTTGGGGAATTTCTCTGAGGCAAGGTAGGCTTATTTTTCTATCTTCAGGGCTAGTTAGTTTCTCAGGCTGTGCCGAGTTGCATAGGGAGCGTTAGGCGCAATCCACGGCTACCTCTAGTATGGTGTGATAGGATTAGGGATTGCGGTCAGCAGAGTTCCCACGTCTCAGAGCTCGTCCTTTGTTTTTGGTAATTGTCAGGTCACTTTGTGTGCTCTGAACTTCAATGTCCATTGTGGTTCTGAATTACCTGTTCATAACAGTTTAGCGCATAAATTGGCCAATTTACGTGTACCTGGTAGCTACTTTACGGCATCTCTCGTATACCAGGTCCTACGCTTTCCCTGCTGAGAACAAATGTCTTCATCTGAATGGGTACCTGTGAAACCTCTTCTTAGACTAAATTTCTCTCTCTCTCTGTGGAGGGGTAATGGACCTGCTGTAATTAAAACACCTGTCTGTGGCTAAGAGGCGCACTTGATCTATATTTGGATGTGACGGTCAGTTTTTTGAAATTTGTATTTACTAGCCTTCTGACCAATGAAGACGTTTGTTCTCAGCAGGGAAACAGGTTAAAGGGATCATCCATTTGTACTCCGGTGATGCTCCCTAAAAGTATTACATTCTCTAAAAATCATTAACAGATAAAGGCTAATTGTACCAGCCGTTACCAATACAGCAAGTGTGATTTATTGCTTTCAGAACGGAGATCATTTTCATAGTATTATGCACAAAACATAGATATACATTTAGTTCATTAAATATTTTCTTCTTGACCTTGTAAATGTAATGTTGTTGTTTTTATTTCAGCTAACTGCTTGGCTGTAAATGGTTACATAACCTAATATCATCAAGGTCAAAATCGCATGAGTATGAAAAAAATTAGGCTAATTTGTTCAACCTCTCATAATCTCCACTGTCCTACTTTGCTTTTCTTGTGCACAGATTAAACAAGCCCCTGTGCTTCTGGGCATCAGTGTGGCGTACACTGCTGAGGTCAGCGGCATTGATCAAGTGAGACATCAACTTGTAAAAATATGACTCTCTGTATATATATATATATTTATTTATTTACATGTATTTATATATATATATATATATGTATATATATATATATATATAGAGCTACTGTAGATAGATAGATAAAGATAGATATATCTGTCCATATATAGATATGAATATATACAGTGGGTGAAATAAGTATTTGATCCCTTGCTGATTTTGTAAGTTTGCCCACTGACAAAGACATGAACAGTCTATAATTTTAAGGGTAGGGTAATTTTAACATTGAGAGATAGAATATCAAAAATAAAATCCAGAAAATCACATTGTATAAATTATATAAATTTATTTGCATTTTGCAGTGAGAAATAAGTATTTGATCCCCTATCAACCATTAAGAGTTCTGGATCTTACAGACCAGTTAGACGCTCGTAACAAACTCATTACCTGCATTAAAGACAGCAGTCTTACATAGTCAACTTTATAAAAGGCTCCTGCCCACAGACTCAATTAATCAGTCAGACTTTAACCTCTACAACATGGGCAAGACTAAAGAGCTTTTTAATGTCAGAGAAGAGATCATAGACCTGCACAAAGCTGGAATGGGCTACAAAACCAAAAGTAAGACACTGGGTGAGAAGGAGACAAGTGTTGCAATAGTAAAAAATGGAAGAAATACAAAATGACTGTCAATCGCAATGCATTTTTCTTTCTACTCCTCACCTTTGCAACTGTATACTGTTTTGAAGCCATCATTTCCAAAAACATTTTTGGGGGGGCTCATCACTCCAGAGTAGTCTTCATATTTTACAGCATGGGCCCTGGCATATTATAGGTAGGTATTTTTTTGTGCATGAGCTGTAAGAGAGGCTTTCTTCGTGGATGACACTCATGCATGCTATTCCTCTGCAGTGTTTGCCATATTGTGTCATGGGAAATACTCATCCTTCAACCCTTCTCATCAGAAGATGCTCCTGTTTAGGTGTTAACTTCTGTGGTCAGCCTAGACATCTATGTAAGATAGTTGCAATTCCATCTTTATAACATTTTTGTATGACTACAGTATTCTGACTGATAAGCATAGTTTGCTGATCTTCTAATAGCCTTCACCCTTCTTGTGTAAAGAATTTATTTTCTTTCTCAGGTCTTATGACATTTCTCTTCCTTGTGGTGCCATTGCTGACAGCATGAAATGGTAAGAGATTTTCTTTGTTGAAGGGGTATGCCCATCTCCAAGATCCTATCCTAATATGTAGTAGGTGTAATAATCATATTAGCAAATATCTTCAATTAGAAATGTAGCATAGTTTTTCTGTTCTGCTATGTCGCTTTCCTCATGTGCAGGCATTGCAAGACCTTAGGTATCCATGATTATGACAGTAGTAGTACCCCTTATCAGCTGATGCCTGACCGGTGGTAACCTTTTTATACTGCCGGTCACAGCTGCTGGGCTGGCTCACACAATGTCATTTGTTTTACAGTGTGAGAACCGCAGCGCTGTGACAGGCAGTAATGTGTAATGCTACCGCAGGTCAGAGACGTCACACAGATGATAGAGTGGGAAACGCTGGAAGTTCGGGCCACCCATTCATTTGAACAGGGTCCGGGTTTTTAAAAAAGTTCGGCCCAACCCACCAGACCCAAACATCCACAGGTTCACTCATCACTAATAAAGATAAGGTAAGATAACATTTTTTTCACTGCAATGAGAAACTTTTACAGCGACTCTGCCATATACTGGAGCACATTTAATTTTCATGTTAAAATCCAGAGCATATGTCATCATGGGACTTTTTTTGTTATATTTCTTTTAATTACTGGTTATATTCAGAGTAGAAAAGAACTAATAAAGTAGCAGTTCAATCTGAAATATGACAGATAAATAAGCATAAAAAATGTGTAATGAAAAGGTTAAATGTAAACAGGCACAACAAGAGAGAATCACAGTTTTATTCCTTTCCTCTGGATTGTAGATGTTTGTTCTGATGTGCTATATTTAGGAATGTTGACCCAGTTGGCAAGAAAGTAGAAGTAAGAAAGTTATAAGTATGTATCCTTGTGTTACATTAAATCCAAGTTTTGCCTGGTTCTCAGCGTTGATACTTAACACAGGAAAAGAAAACCAAAGTACCACTATTAAAAGGATTGTCCGGGTTTATCACAAAAGACTGCAGTCACTCTATGTGGCTGGGAGTATGCATATTGCATTCTTGCTGTCACATGACCACTTCGGGTACCACAGTAGTGCTGCCTTTCTCTCGGGGAGGGTAGTGCTATGCCTGGAAACAAGAGAGATCTCTTTGGCAGGTAATTCTCACACACAACACCTTCTGAATCCAGGCCAGGAGCGGGAGCTCAAAACCCGGTTTTATGGCAGCTTCCCTGAATAAAGATCCTGGTCTGGAGGTGGAGTCAGCCAGTCTGAGAGAGACAGTGGACAGAGACAGTTGGTCCAGGGAGACCAAGAGAGATTGCCAGAGAGGAGCTGGCCGAGGAACCTCAGCTAGGCGAAGCTGGTAAGAAAGAGGAGCAGCTGAGCAGACGTGGGAGTCTGCAGCTCCTGGCAGAAAGTGGAAGAAAAGCAGTGATAACAGACAGTGGGCCGTGCAGCAGAAGTGTGAGCTGCAGCGCCAGGACAGGAGAGAGAGGATTCCTTGCAAGCAAGCTATAAGCAGCAGGGACCTTGTCATCTTAGCACAAGTAGGAAAGGCTTACGGACCTCACCTGGGAGAGGGATCACCTTTGCCTCAAAGCCGGCCGGACCACATCACCATCCGTGCCTGGTACCCTGGACTGTGGACTACTACCACCAGTAAACCAGGTAAAGACTTTACCACTTGTGTCCTCCACTTATTCGTCGACATACAACACCCTTGCCACACACCTTGGGAACCCTGAGGACACCGCTTCACCTGTGGGAAGTGTCACCATCCAGCTGCCATATCATCACCCCAGAAGACCCCTTTAAGCGGCGTCAGTCCCTACTGACCGAGAACCACAGGTGGCATCACGAACAATAGACTTTATTCACAATTCCCCTTAAAAGACCGTTTCCTTTTACAGTGAGTCCCAGGGCCACGGACCAGGTTGCAGCCACCGTGACATCCCCTTTACGAGCGACCGGACCCGGTACCGAGTAACCCCACAGCCCAGGCGGGCGACTCACATACAGCTGCGGGGACTTGAATATATTATTCGAGCACGCCGAAGACACATGGTTAGCACATGAGCATGATCGTATAATGCGTTATCTGAGCACGTTCGCTCGTCACTAATCAGAAGTATTAGATTCCAGCACATGAATGTAAAAAGTGTACAGCATCGCTCCATTGTCTGTGTAGTGACCATTTTCAGGTGCTGTACCTCAGCTCCTATAGAAGTGAATGGCCATTGCACAGTGTTCAGAGCTGTGCTCTCTTAAATCTATATGCTATCAGACCTGAAAATAGCAGATTGGGGAAGTGGTCTCGGTATGATGACCTCTCCTAAGATAAACAATCAATATGTTAAACCTAGACAGCTACTTTAATAATATTGGGGACTGTATTATAATTAAAGTGTCAAATATGAATCTACGGATTATGGACAAGATTTTAGCTGACACCCAGATGACTACTTCACGGTCACTAAAATATAGTGCAAGCATAATTAAAAGCTACCGTTCTACACTATATCTTATCAGCAAAAGCCTATAATCCATGGAAGCATGAACCCATTAAAATTAATAATAAATATTATTACTAATTAAATCAACATACAGAATAAAATCACTGATTAAGAAAGGAAGAAGCCCAAGAAGGCAATCTGAACAACAACATGATATCCCCAAATAGTCAGCAATAGATAAGGCTGTAGAACTACATCCATATAATGAACTTAGGACCTAGTGTCTTGGCAGAAATGAGGTAAGTAGATGAAGACTTAGCATATACCCAAGTGATGGCGAAAGTAATAGGGAAAAATCCTACAGGGAAAGCCACGTAGGAGCAGATCAGCCCAAAGACGCATTTTGCATTAGCTTCCTCTAGTGGGCCTACATGTAGGTTGGAAGTAGGGTTACTTTTTCATAGTCATCAGTGGATGACCATGGTGAAAATAGCGTTCTCTGGAACAAAGCCATGCCCCAGAAATCAAGGACTCGGTGTCCAACATCATCGCCCTAGCCTCAACCTTAATGCATCATAAGGATAGGCTAGAAGCATACAATGCCCATGCACAAGGTAGCATCACGTTAAAAGCCCAATGCCAACCAGTCGCAGTGAGCACACACCACTAGCATGCATGTACCAAGAAAGCAATATCACCATATAGCATTGAAAGTAACACTGAGCTTATAAATAGAGGATAAATTACATACACATGTTATATCTTATCAGATAGAATAACCACAAGGATGGTATCAGAGGTTGGAAGAGCTGAATAATGTGTTTGGGGTGATTTAGAGTTGTTAATGCTGTTGACAGGTTGCATGATGTAAATGTAGGTAATGTATGAGAATGAGAAGTATTCCTTTTACCCGGCTGCCACAACACTGCCTCTTCACTGCCCTTCTGAATTCTTTATTGTCAGGACTGTAGCTCTTGCTGGCCTCAGCAATCATGCAAAGGCAGATGGCACTTCATCTCAGTACTTATTCTTAGGACCAGACTATAAAAAAACAACCACAAATATGACTGGCAATATTAATCACAATTTTCACCGACCTTTTTAATAAATATTTTTTTTAACTAATGGTACAATTTTACAGAATTCATTCAAAATAAGTTTAGTTTTTATGTAGCTGAATTATTTTGTCCAGCAAGCAGCTTGTGGACCCGATGTAACATTAACAAGTGAGTAGGGATAGCATGGAGAATATGGATTTTTTCCATTGGACAAGCTTCAAACTTCCAAGAAAAACATGTTTATCAATCTTGATGAAAACATTCCCATTTGCATGCTCTTTTAGATGTATCCAGCTGTTGGTCAGTCGATGTGAAAACACAGATAATGTGTAGGGTGTGTCAGGAAATGGAATGCCCTTGTGGTTGAACTCAGCTATGTCAGCACACATTTTCACTGCTTTACTGATGCAAATCCAGGTTAGAAAAACACCACATTACCTTGCTCTTTTTATATTCATTAACAAAAGTAGCAAGAGTTTAAAAAAAATCAAATTCTTTGGGCATTTGATATTAATGGCACGTCCTTGTGATAGGTCACCAATATTGGATATGTGGAGGTCCCACACCTAGCACCCTCATTGATCAGCTGCTATTAGCTCCAGCATTAGCCATATGTGAACATATGTGGACAGAGCCACATAGGTAGTTGTGCAATGTCTCTTCATTCTTAACATCCAGCCATTATGTGAGCTAATAGTGGCTGGTTGGTGATGCTGCGGGATGTCTGATACAAACCAATCTGATATTCATTACCTATCCTAGGGCTCCTATCAGAACCCTTGTACAGTTAATACCCTTATAAACCAGTGGCCTTAGTGGTTGTGGTTCATGTAGTTCTGTTTTAGTTATGTCTGTGGAGTGTGAAAGGAAATATGGGGAATTGAGGGAGAAGCATCTAAGCAGATGTTGCCCTAGTCCTAAATTGAATACAGAACCCCATAGCTTTAAGTCAACCACTGAGCCATTGTGCCTCTCATCTGATGCTGTCGTGGACCAATCCGCAATACAGCATAGCCAGCTCCTAAACTAGTTAAAACTTAACATTTAATATGTATACATAAAACCATTAACAAACAAAAAATAAAGTGCTCATGATTACCAGTGCGCTTAATAAAATGGCTCAATCTCACCCAATTGTTGTCACCTGGTTCTCCAAAGGTTCATATAGCGCCAGGGTGTGTGAGACCAAAATTTAGAGAGAAGGAGGACAGGAGGGGGGGGGGAAAGTTTGGGGCCTACTTTCCCTGTCGTGCCCTCTGCAAAAAACTCCCGTCCTCACAAGGGCAGTGCCCAAGTATGAGCCTATTTGTGGTGGAGAGACTCTTTTATCCTCACACTGAGGAATCTTTCACATAGGAAGGTTGTATCTGCCACTGCAGAAGACCTTCACTAGCCTGGACAACTTCCCCTGATGAACCCCCTGAACAGGGGAGGAAACGTGTTGGGAAGGGAAGACATATTATCCAGGGAGGCTACATTTACACAAAGTAGGCTCATACTTGGGTATGCCCTTGTGAGGGCGGGAGTTTTTTGCAGAGGGCACGACAGGGAAAGTAGGCCCCAAACGCTGCCCCCCTCATGTCCTCCTCTCTATATTTTGGTCTCACACACCCTGACGCTATATGAATCTTTGGAGAACCAGGTGACAACAATTGGGTGAGATTGAGCCATTTTATTAAGCGCACTGGTAATCATGAGCACTTTATTTTTTGTTTGTTAATGGTTTTATGTATACATATTAAATGTTAAGTTTTAACTAGTTTAGGAGCTGGCTATGCTGTATTGCGTATTTATATTGGTCAGATTAATCCAGAGCAGATTGTTCGGGTTTGATTCGCTGAGTATATGTCGTGGACCAATCCCAATATCTTTTTGCTTTTTTCATACACCATCCTGATGAGACACCGTTTTTAGTATTGTTTCACCTTTTTCAATTTAATCTAGCTTATTGAATAGTGGGAACTCTACTGGCCTGACAATTTTTTAATGTCAGTAATATGGCTCTGTTTGTTGTTGCCTGGCAGACCTTAGGGCTCCTATGGAAAGACTTTGCACTGACTACTCCAAGTGTCAAATCCAAGGGAAGCCCGGGCCTTCACCCTTTAGCCCCTGTACATAAAATTATATAGGGGCCCTGGGTTGAGTCCTCGGAGTAGTCAATGTCCAGTGGGTTGGCAGGAACGTTCAGGTTGTCGGGTCAGGAGGGCAGATAAGGGACAAAATTGTTAGACAAAAAAAATCATCAGAATCAATGTCACATGAAACAAACAGATTAATCAGGAGCTGAGCAACAGAAGCAAACTAGAGCTAGTAGAAACAGTAACTGGTAGTGGAAGCCTGAGATTTAGGTTTTTTTCACACTAGCGGACAAAAAAAAAATTGATCCCATTCTCATCCAGAAAAGTGGGATAAGGGCAATCCGTATGGTATTCCATATGACATGCGTGTGCAATGTGCATGCAACATGTTAAACCATCTTTTCCAAATTTAAGAGCCTATTCTTGAAGGGCCTGTTAGATTGCTAACCCTACAAAGCCTCCCTACCAATGGTCAGATTCCGTACATATCCATATTGTCTGGAAGATCCCCATATTATGTTATTCTTCCTGCAGCTGGTGATTCTCCTACCTGTACATATGCCCATAACTAATTTGTCCTTCAATACAATTAAAGGGGTACTGTTAAAATGGGTGCTGTCTTGTGAATTTGGGGCAAGGTACCTAGCAGTTACTGTTCCGAGGAGGAATCGCAGAGTCTAGGTCCATCATCTCCTCTGCCAACATGCAGCGCTTGTTAAATGCCACTGTAAGAGTTTGACAGCGGCATTTAACTGGTTAATAGCCGCAGGAGGATTGCGATTCCGCCCGCGGCTATTGCTGGCACATGTCAGCTGTTCAAAACAGTTGACATGTCCCGGCTTTGAGATGGGTTCACCGCCGGAGCCCACATCAAAGCGGGGGTACTGCCATCGGATGTACTATCTTGTCCCATGGCAGTAAGGGATTAGACTGAAGATTAAGTCTATATCTGAAGGTTAATAGCGTTTTTCCATGCGACAGGTTCCCTGTAAAGCACAACTCCAGGGGGGGGGTTTGGGGGTTGTCAGCGCTGGAGTGGCACTTTAAATGTAAGGCCTCTGCCCCCAGTCATATGCCCTCCAGCAAATTTACGATTTTTCGGCACTTCTCTGGTCCCGCAATGCAATCTAGTGCCCGTAACTTCTGACTTGCCAGCTCTCAATGCCAGAACGAGGCTCTCTTCTGCGCCACCCCATGAAACACTGGAGCTTTTTACAGGTCACTTTTCACCGGAGACCAACGAGAGACACTCTGGAAAACGATGAAGGTGGTGGCAGGTGAGTATGAGACAAGAGACAAGGGACTAACATTTAAAGCACTACTCCAGGAGTGCCATATAAAAAACACTGGAGTGCTGCTTTAAGGGTTTTTAATTGTCTTGTCTTATGTTGTAATAACGATTACAACCCACTTCTTTGTACTTGTATACATGCCCGGGTGGGGACATACTGTATGTATATATATATACACACTGTATATATAAATATATCTACTATATAATTGTCTAAGGGTCACTTCCGTCTGTCTGTCTGTTTGTCACGGATATTCATTGGTCGCGGCCTCTGTCCTGGAAATCCAAGTCGCTGATTTGTCGCGGCAAAACAGCCACGACCAATCAGCGACGGGCACAGACCGGAAGAAAATGGCCGCTCCATACTCCCCGCAGTCAGTGTCCTCGGTGCCCGCTCCATACTCCCCGCTCCATACTCCCCGCAGTCAGTGTGCCCGGCGCCTGCTCCATACTCCCTGCTCCATACTCCCCACGGCGCAGTCAGTGTCCCCGGCGCCCGCTCCATACTCCCTGCTCCATACTTCCCGCAGTCAGTGTCCCTGGCGCCCGCTCCATACTTCCCGCTCCATACTCCCCGCAGTCAGTGTCCCCGGCGCCTGCTCCATACTCCCCGCGGCGCAGTCAATGTCCCTGGCGCCCGCTCCATAATCCCCGCAGTCAGCGCCCGCTCCATACTCCCCTCCGGTCACCGTTCACACAGGGTTAATGCCAGCGGTAACGGACCGCGTTATGCCGCGGGTAACGCACTCCGTAACCGCTGCTATTAACCCTGTGTGACCAAGTTTTTACTATTGATGCTGCCTATGCAGCATCAATAGTAAAAAGATGTAATGTTAAAAATAATAAAAAAACAAAAAATTTGCTATTCTCACCTTCCGTCATCGGGCGATGCGCTCGCACCGGCCGCCATCTTCCATTCCCAGAGATGCATTGCGAACTTACCCAGAAGACTTAGCGGTCTATATATTATATATATATTATATATATAACATAGAAAATTGGAACAGCACTTTACCAATAGGTGGGTGCACTCCTCCCAGACAAAATATCCAAGACTTGCCTCAATCCAGACATAGGAAAAAATGCAGACATCACTCCATAGCTTAAAGGTGAAAAATGTGGTTTTATTTCAAACCCGCATGCTGTGGCAACGTTTCAGCTCAAATGAGCCTTTTTCAAGCCTACTCTACTTTTTCAGATACCCCCCCACACACACACACACACATAAGAGTGTGTCATGACCACATTTTTGCTTCATTTTTTTCTTCTATTTGCCTCCTTTAAAACTTAGGTATGTATTTTGGTCCGGTGCATCTTATAGTCTGAAAAATACGGTAATTTAATAAGTGACATGTAACTTAAAGGGGCCGTCTACTTCCTGGCCAACCCCTTTTTATATAAAGTAGTCCCCAATATAATATACAATACACGGTACTCACTCTATTCCAATGATATCGGTCTTTGTTATGGGAGGAATGTATAGGTTGTTATTTTTATTTTATAAGAGATCCTAAATTATTTAAAAAGGGGTTGATCGAGTAGTGGACAACCCCTTTTAATATAAGCAGTTCTGGTGCATTTTCCATTCAAGTGTCATGAAGGTAGCTGCAATTCAATTAGCCCCATTACATTTCTGCCGCTGATTTCATTACAAAACGTATTAAAGAATTATAAGTCACCTGAAAAAAAGTCAAAAACATATTTTGCCACTAAGAAATAAATTAGGTTTTAAAAAAAAAAATCTGTTTTAGCTGACAGGCAAGTATCTGGATGCATTTAAAACTTTTGCTATTAGTAATTGTCCTCAGCATCAGCAGTCAGGGGAAAAATCAGCAACACAAGTGATGGACCTACCAAGCATGAAATTTATGCTTGACCTTGGATCAGTTTGACTGCTATTGACAATTTACAGGTATATCTGACTTTGTGAATGTCACCATGTCTTGTATAAAAAGAGCCACTTGCATTTTGCTGAGTGAAGTTGGTTAAAAAAGACCACAAAACAAAGTCTCTTTGTGATTGTATGCCAATACTCCTAAAGTTAGAACCTATTTATCACAAATGATGACAATGCAGCTGAATTAGCCAAGAATCTGCCACAAAAGTGAAGCACATTGCATGGATAATTTGCATTGCAAAGGATGACATCCACAATGTAATAGGCATGCTACAGATTTGAGAATGTCCAACAGGCCCTAAAATCTGCACGAATATTTTCCAAACAAATGAATGGGGTTTTCGATAACTCTGTTTACTGGAATTGTGGACTCTGTCTAGTATTGCAATTCACCATTAATCCTCTCACAAGCCCAATGCACTAAAACGTCCCTAAACCCTCCAATGTTATAACCTCAAAGATATACATTGACTGAAGTAAGTATTGAACATGCCAAAAAAAAATTTAAGTAAATATATTTCTAAAGGTGCCATTGACATGAAGTACTCACCAGATGCCGGTAACAACCATCCTATCAACACAGGCAAAGAAATCAAACCATATATGTCCATAAATTAACTTACATGTATTAATGAGAAATGACACAGGGAAAAAGTACTGAACACATTAAGAAAGTGAGGAGCAAAAAGCCATGGAAAGGCATGACACCAGCTGAAATCTATCAGTAATTAGAAAACAATCCTGCCACTTAGTGAAAAATAATATCAGCTGGTTCCACTGATGACCAATAAAATGGTGTCTAATTACAAACGTGCCACACAACAATGGGTAAAACCAGTGAGCTGACTCAAGACCTTCACAACCTTATTGTTGCAAAACATACTGATGACATTGGTTACAGAAGAATTTCTAAATTATTGAAGGTTCCAGTAAATATAAACAAATGTACCGTATATACTCGAGTATAAGCCGAGATTTTCAGCCCAAATTTTTGGGCTGAAAGTGCCCCTCTCGGCTTATACTCGAGTCACGGTCAGCGGTGGGGTCGGTGGGTGAGGGGGAGAGGGCGCTGAGGCATACTTACCTAGTCACGGCGATCCTGGCGCTCCCCCTGCCGTCCCACGGTCTTCGGGTGCTGCAGCTCTTCCCCTCTTCAGCAGTCACGTGGGACCGCTTATTAGAAAAATGAATATGGACTCCACTCCCATAGGGGTGGAGCTGCACATTCATTTCTCTAATCAGCGGTAACGGTGACCGCTGATAGAGGAAGAAGCTGCGGCACCCAGAGACCAGCTGTCTGGGAGAAGGAGCAGGACGCCGGGAGCAGGTAAGTATGTCATATTTACCTATCCCCGTTCCACACGCCGGGCGTTGCTCCATCTTCCCGGCACCGCTCCATCTTCCCAGCGTCTCTCCGCTCTGACTGTGCAGGTCAGAGGGCGCGATGACGCATATAGTGTGCGCGCTGCCCTCTGCCTGATCAGTCAGTGCGGAGAGACGCCGGGACCGGACGCTGGGAGCTGCAAGCAAGAGAGGTGAGTATGTCATTTTTTTTTTATTGCAGCAGCAGCAGCAGCAATGGCACAGCTTTCTATGGTACATCTATGGGACAATAATGAACGGTGCAGAGCACTATATGGCACAGCTATGGGACAAAAATGAACGGTGAAGAGCACTATATGGCACAGCTATGGGGCAAGAATGAACGGTGCAGAGCACTATATGGCACAGCTATGGGACAAAAATGAACGGTGCAGAGCACTATATGGCACAGTTATGGGGCAATAATGAACGGTGCAGAGCACTATATGGCACAGCTATGGGGCAAAAATGAACGGTGCAGAGCACTATATGGCACAGCTATGGGGTAATAATGAACGGTGCAGAGCACTATATGGCACAGCTATGGGACAAAAATGAACGGTGCAGAGCACTATATGGCACAGTTATGGGGCAATAATGAACGGTGCAGAGCACTATATGGCACCGCAATGGGGCAAAAATGAACGGTGCAGAGCATTGTATATGGGGCACAGCTTTATATGGAGCATCTATGGGGCAATAATGAACTGTATGGAGCATTGTATGTGGCACATTTTTATATGGAGCATCTATGGGGCAATCATGAACTGTATGGAGCATTATATGGGGCTCCTGATTCAATATGGATATTCAAAAACACTTAACCTACTGATGTCTCAATTAATTTTACTTTTATTGGTATGTATTTTTATTTTTGACATTAACCGGTAGCTGCTGCATTTTCCACCCTAGGCTTATACTCGAGTCAATAAGTTTTCCCAGTTTTTTTGTGGCAAAATTAGGGGGGTCGGCTTATACTCGTGTCGGCTTATACTCGAGTATATACGGTATATATATTTACAGTAGATGATTCCTCTCTTATAATGTATAGCAATGTCTCTTATTACATAGCATCCTCTCTTGTTTAGTAAAGTGCCATACCTTATTACATCCCCATACCTAGCAGGTGATTGCTCAGTATTTCAACCAGGACCTGCCGCTAAGGGCTCATACTCACCTGTGAGAAACTCGGATGAGTCTCGCATGTTAATAGCCGGCACTCAGAGCGGAGTATGCGGCCGTGTAGCAATACATGCAGCCGCACGCTCCGCTCCTGAGTGCCGGGTGCAGTGCAGGGCATTGATGTGCGAGACTCATCCGAGTTTCTCGCAGGTGAATATGAGCCCTAATAATCACAAATGGAGCGGAGCTCCGCCTGTGATTGTTTGCCTGTTAAATGCTGCTGTCAATCTCTGACAGCAGCATTTAAAACACGCTGACAAGCACGCGTGTACTTACTTTCATCCATTGACCCATGATGTGATCGTGGGTCGCTGATGGGTTGTCATGACAGTCGGAGGTCAGCTGATGAGACCCCCGTGCTTACCATTACAGAACTCCTTTCAAACTATGCCTGTGGCAGAGCTTCAAAGGAGACTGTGATTTCTGCTTAATGCCGCGATGATGCCCAAGCGATCCGATGATCGCATATTCAAGTGGGAGCTAACAAAATCAGTGAAAAGTAAAAGAAAAAATGTTAAGAAAATGTTCAAATCACCCCCCTTTCCCTCCATTGAAAATAAAGATATATATATATATATATATATATACCGTATTTTTCTGACCACAAGACGCACTTTTTTTCCTCCAAATTTGGGAGGAAAGTGTGGGTGCGTCTTATGGTACGGATGTACCATGTGGGGAGGGGGGCAGCAGTGAGTGGGATCGCACTGTTATCCCACTTCAGGATGTCCTTGGAATCAGCTCAGGGGAAACCATGTGGTCCGGATGATTAAGTGCAGTGAATATTCATTAGCTACTCCCGGCCCACCTATCAGCTGAGTGGTGAGGCAGGAGAGGCAAATGAATACTGCACTTAAGCAGGGACACATATGGCTTCCCCAGCGCTGATTCCTGCAGCAGCTGGGGAGATCTGTGTGTCCGGGGGAGAGAAGGCAGCAGCAGGGTCCGGGGGAGAGGAGATCGCTGTACCTTCCTGGGCTGGAGCTGAGTGCTGTGCAGTGTGCACAAGGAGGACCTGTGATGATGTCAGAAGTGGGCGGGCTGGAGCATCACATGGCAGCACAGAGCCCTCCCTCTTCTTGACATCATCACAGGTCCTTCAGACTCCAACACTAGAATCTGCTGGCTTCCATTACCTGTGCTGGGGAAAGGCAACAAGAGGGAGGGCTCTGTGTGCAGTCATGGGATGCTTTTACCTCACCACAGTGTGGCTGGCTGCCGCAATTAAGAGGTTAGTCTTTCCAAAACACAATAAAGCACTCTGCCACTTCTTTAGTGAACTATAACTCCCAGTATGTCATAGGATCTGCAGGACATGCTGGAAGTTATAGTTCTCCCATTGGATTTAAAGCAGCACTCCAGTGTTATTTTGCAGTGCTGGAGTGGTGCTTTAAATATAGGCCCTGTGCCCCCATTCTTATACTCACCCTCCAGCATCTTCATATAGTACTGTACAGACACCACACTGGTCCCGCAGCTTCCAACATAATAACATACTATTATATGTGGTGTTATTATATATAATAGTATGTTATTAAATATTATACCACATTTTTTTGCTTCAAATATTTTTTTCCCTATTTTCCACCTCTAAAACCTGGGTGCGCCTTATAGTCCGAAAAATACGGTATATATATATATATATATATATATGTAATATATATATATAAAAATACATATATGTGGTATTGCCACATTAAGAAAATTCCAAAATATCAAAATATAAAAACAATTAACCCGATCAGTAAACACCGTAAGCGGAAAAAATTCATGAATGCCAAAATTACGGGTTTTTTTGGTTGCTACAATTCCACAAAACATGCTGTCAAAAACAAACTGGACATGTTTGATATCAAGATAATGATATTGATGAGGAGAATCATATTGCATGGTCAGTTTTACCACAAAATATACACAGTAAAAACAATTTCCAAAAAACAATGTCAAATTGTGTTCTTTTTCAGAAATTCACCACTCTTGGAATTTTTTTTCTCGTTTTTGAGTACACTATGTGGTAAAATGAATAATGTAATTCAAAAGTACGCTCCGTCTTGCAAAAAACACGTTCTCATATATTTTTGTAAACAGAAAAATAAAAGTTATGGCTCTGGGAAGAAGGGGAGGAAAAAACGGAAACAAAAAAACGAAAATGTGCCTCTTCATGAAGGGGTTAACAACAGCTGGGTTAGCTCAGCAGTGTGGAGTGTGTTGGATGTATGCTGCAGCCAGAGAGATGTTTGTTTAGTGAACACATTGAATATAAGTGTGAGCTGCTGCTGGGAATACTAAGGTTGGCGAGGCTGCTACATTTATGTTTCACTTTGCCTGAAGAAAAGGACTGTTTATGTTGTCCAATTGATACTGAAGGAAGGCTGTTTTTGTTTTGAAGCTGTTAAGTTTATGATGGACAATAAACTACATGCTGTTTTGATATAAAACCTTGTGCCACGTGTATCCAAGTGGCTACCTGAGAGTGTGATCGCCTGCAATACACACACAGTATCTATATACAGTATATAATTGTCTAAGGGGTTCTTCCGTCTGTTTGTCTGTAACTAACTTCCGTAACGGAAATCCCGCGTCACTGATTGGTCGCGGCCAGCTGGGTGCGATCAATCAACGACAGGCTTAGTCCGGCCGCGAATTGGCCCCTCCCTACTCTCCTCAAGTCAGTGCCCCCTCCCTGTTGTGAATTCTGCTCTTGGGCTCCCTCCAGTGGTTATGAGTGGTAGTGCTGTGGTAGTTGGATCGCAGCATTTATCAGGTGTATCTATTTTTTGCAATTTGGGCTGGGCTATATAGCCTTGCTTGATCCTTTAGTCAGTGCCAGTTGTCCATTGTTTTTGGAGGATTCACATCCCTTCTGGTCTCTCCTGTTTGCTGTGCTTTTCTTCAAAGATAAGTCCTGGCTTTGTTTTTGCTGTCCACCTGCTGTGGACCTTATAGTTCTGTGCATTTTCATGTTTTTGTCTTGTCCAGCTTAGTCTGCGAAGGATTTTTTGTAGCCTAGCTATTTCTCTGGAGATGCAGATATACCCTCCATGTCTTTAGTCAGATGTGGTGTTTTGTATTTTCTGTGGTGGATATTTTCTAGTGTTTTAATACTGACCACATAGTACTCTGTTCTATTCTTTCTTTTTAGCTAGTATGGCCTCCTATGCTAAATCCTGATTTCATGTCTGCGTATGTTATTTCCCTCTCCTCTCACAGTCAATATTTGTGGGGGGCTGTCTATCCTTTGGGGATTTTCTCTGAGGCAAGATAGGTTTCCTGTTTCTGTCTTTAGGGGTAGTTAGTTCTTAGGCTGTGTCGAGGGGTCTAGGGAGTGTTAGGTACCTGCCACGGCTACTTCTAGTTGCGCTGCTAGGTTCAGGGTTTGCGGTCAGTACAGGTGCCACCTTCTCCAGAGTACGTCTCATGCTGCTCCAAGGCCACCAGATCATAACAGTACAACTGGCCAACAATGAGTTAATTGCATCTCAGAAGAAGGGAGGAAAGATTTTGAGCCATTTTTTTTCCTTAGCCTGTTTGGTCTGTTCCTCCCTCTTAATCTCTGGATGGCTGCGGAACCTAGTAATAACATAAGTGTTCAGGAGTTAGTTTCTCATGTGGATCAGCTTGCTGCTAGGGTACAGGGTATTTCAGATTATATTGTTCAGACTCCTGCCTTGGAACCTAAGATTCCCACTCCTGATGTATTCTTTGGTGACAGATCCAAATTTTTGAGTTTCAAAAATAACTGTAAACTGTTTTTTTGCATTGAGACCCCGGTCTTCTGGTGATCCCATTCAGCAGGTTAAAATCATCATATCCCTGCTGCGTGGTGACCCACAGGACTGGGCATTTTCCCTGGAAACTGGCAATCCTTCTTTGCTTAATGTTGATTCTTTCTTTCAAGCATTAGGGTTATTGTATGATGAGCCTAATTCTGTGGATCAAGCTGAGAAAATCTTGCTGGACCTGTGTCAAGGTCAAGAAGCGGCAGAATCGTATTGCCAGAAATCTAGAAAATGGTCTGTACTGACTAAATGGAATGAGGATGCCTTGGTGGCAATTTTCAGAAAGGGTCTTTCTGAATCCGTTAAAGATGTTATGGTGGGGTTCCCCACGCCTGCTGGTCTGAGTGATTCTATGTCTCTGGCCATTCAGATTGATCGGCGCTTGCGCGAGTGCAGAGTTGTGCACACTATGGCGTTGTCCTCTGAGCGGAGCCCTGAGCCTATGCAGTGTGATAGGATTTTGTCTAAAGCTGAACGTCAAAGATTCAGGCGTCAGAATAGGTTGTGTTTTTACTGCGGCGATTCTGCTCAGATTATTTCTGATTGCCCTAAGCGTACAAAGAGAATCGCTAGTTCTGTTACCATCAGTACTGTACAACCTAAATTTCTGTTATCTGTGACCTTGATCTGCTCATTATCATCATTTTCTGTTATGGCATTTGTGGATTCAGGCGCCGCTCTGAACTTAATGGATTTAGAATTTGCCAGACATTGTGGTTTCCCCTTGCAGCCTTTGCAGAACCGTATTCCTTTAAGGGGCATTGATGCTACAACGTTGGCTAAAAATAAACCTCAGTTTTGGACACAGCTGACCATGCGCATGGCGCCAGCCCATCAGGAAGATTGTCGTTTTCTGGTGTTGCATAATTTGCATGATGATATTGTGCTGGGTTTTCCATGGTTACAGCTACATAATCCGGTGTTAGATTGGAAATCTATGTCTGTGACTAGTTGGGGTTGTCAGGGGGTTCATGGTCACGTTCCTTTGATGTCAATTTCCTCTTCCCCCTCTTCTGAAATTCCTGAGTTTTTGTCAGATTTCCAGGATGTATTCGATGAGCCCAAATCCAGTTCCCTTCCACCGCATAGGGACTGTGATTGTGCTATTGACTTGATTCCAGGTTGTAAGTTCCCTAAGGGCCGACTTTTCAACCTGTCTGTGCCAGAACATGCCGCCATGCGGAGCTATATTAAGGAGTCTTTGGAGAAGGGGCATATTCGGCCATCTTCTTTACCATTGGGAGCAGGTTTTTTTTTTTGCCAAGAAGGATGGCTCCTTGAGACCGTGTATTGATTATCGCCTCTTGAATAAGATCACAGTCAAATTTCAATACCCTTTGCCTTTGCTTACTGATTTGTTTGCTAGGATTAAGGGGGCTAGCTGGTTTACTAAGATTGACCTTCGAGGGGCATATAATCTTATTCGTATTAAGCAGGGTGACGAATGGAAAACTGCATTTAATACGCCCGAAGGCCATTTTGAATACCTTGTGATGCCATTCGGACTCTCTAATGCTCCATCTGTGTTCCAATCCTTCATGCATGATATCTTTCGGAGTTATCTTGATAAATTCATGGTTATATATTTAGATGATATTTTGATTTTTTCCGATGATTGGGAGTCTCATGTGAAACAGGTCAGGATGGTATTTCAGATCCTCCGTAATAATGCTTCATTTGTGAAGGGGTCAAAGTGCCTCTTTGGAGTACAGAAGGTTTCTTTTTTGGGCTTCATTTTTTCTCCCGCATCTATAGAAATGGATCCGGTTAAGGTTCAGGCCATTCATGATTGGATTCAGCCCACATCTGTGAAGAGCCTTCAGAAATTCTTGGGCTTTGCTAATTTTTATCGTCGTTTCATTGCAAACTTCTCCAGTGTGGTTAAACCTCTGACCGATTTGACGAAGAAAGGTACTGATGTGACGAATTGGTCCTCTGCGGCTGTTTCTGCCTTTCAGGAGCTTAAACACCGATTTACTTCTGCCCCTGTGTTGCGTCAGCCGGATGTTTCTCTTCCATTTCAGTTTGAGGTTGACGCGTCTGAGATTGGGGCAGGGGCCGTTTTGTCTCAGAGGAATTCTGATGGTTCCTTGATGAAACCGTGTGCCTTCTTTTCTCGGAAGTTTTCGCCTGCGGAACGCAATTATGATGTCGGCAATCGGGAGTTGTTGGCTATGAAGTGGGCATTTGAGGAGTGGCGACATTGGCTTGAGGGGGCCAAGCACCGTATTGTGGTCCTGACCGATCATAAGAATCTAATTTACCTCGAGTCTGCCAAACGGCTGAATCCTAGACAGGCTCGATGGTCCCTGTTTTTCTCCCGTTTTGATTTTGTGGTCTTGTACATTCCTGGTACTAAGAATGTTAAGGCGGATGCCCTCTCTAGGAGTTTTTTTCCTGATTCCCCTGGGGTTCTTGAGCCGGTCGGCATTCTGAAGGAAGGGGTGATTCTTTCTGCCATCTCCCCTGATTTATGACGGGTTCTTCAGGAGTTTCAGGCTGATAAACCTGACCGCTGTCCAGTGGGGAAACTATTTGTTCCTGATAGATGGACTGGTAAAGTGATTTCTGAGGTTCATTGTTCTGTGTTGGCTGGCCATCCTGGGATTTTTGGTACCAGAGATTTGGTTAGTAGGTCCTTTTGGTGGCCTTCTTTGTCGTGGGATGTGCGTTCTTTTGTGCAGTCCTGTGGGATTTGTGCGCGAGCTAAGCCTTGCTGTTCCTGCGCTAGTGGGTTGCTTTTGCCATTGCCGGTCCCTGAGAGACCTTGGACGCATATTTCTATGGATTTTATTTCAGATCTTCCGGTTTCCCAGAGGATGTCGGTTATCTGGGTGGTGTGTGACCAGTTTTCTAAGATGGTTCATTTGGTACCTTTGCCTAAATTGCCTTCCTCTTCTGATTTGGTTCCGTTGTTTTTTCAGCATGTGGTTCGTTTGCATGGCATTTCGGAGAATATTGTGTCCGATAGAGGTTCCCAGTTTGTTTCTAGGTTTTGGCGGGCCTTTTGTGCTAGGCTGGGCATTGATTTGTCTTTTTCTTCCGCATTTCATCCTCAGACAAATGGCCAGACCGAGCGAACTAATCAGACTTTGGAAACTTATTTGAGATCCTTTGTGTCTGCTGATCAGGATGATTGGGTGGCTTTTTTGCCATTGGCCGAGTTTGCCCTTAATAATCGGGCTAGTTCTGCTACCTTGGTTTCGCCTTTTTTTTGTAATTTTGGTTTTCATCCTCGTTTTTCTTCAGGGCAGGTTGAGCCTTCTGATTGTCCTGGTGTGGATTCTGTGGTTGACAGGCTGCAGCAGATTTGGGCTCATGTGGTGGACAATTTGGTGTTGTCTCAGGAGGAGGCTCAACGTTTTGCTAACCGTCGTCGGTGTGTTGTTCCCGGCTTCGGGTTGGGGATTTAGTCTGGTTGTCTTCCCGTCATGTTCCTATGAAGGTTTCTTCCCCTAAGTTCAAGCCTCGGTTTATTGGTCCTTATAGGATTTCTGAGATTATCAATCCAGTGTCTTTCGTTTGGCCCTTCCAGCCTCTTTTTCCATTTATAATGTGTTCCATAGATCTTTGTTGCGGAAGTATGTGGTGCCCGTTGTTCCCTCTGTTGATCCTCCGGCCCCGGTGCTGATTGATGGGGAGTTGGAGTATGTGGTTGAGAAGATTTTGGATTCTCGTTTTTCGAGGCGGAGGCTTCAGTATCTGGTCAAATGGAAGGGTTATGGCCAGGAGGATAATTCTTGGGTTGTTGCCTCCGATGTTCATTTGGCTCGTCCTGATCGGCCTGGGGGCTCTGGTGAGGGTTCCGTGACCCCTCCTCAAGGGGGGGGTACTGTTGTGAATTCTGCTCTTGGGCTCCCCCCCGGTGGTTATGAGTGGTAGTGCTGCGGTAGTTGGATCGCAGCATTTATCAGGTGTATCTATTTTTTGCAATTTGGGCTGGGCTATATAGCCTTGCTTGATCCTTTAGTCAGTGCTAGTTGTCCATTGTTTTTGGAGGATTCACATCCCTTCTGGTCTCTCCTGTTTGCTGTGCTTTTCTTCAAAGATAAGTCCTGGCTTTGTTTTTGCTGTCCACCTGCTGTGGACCTGATAGTTCTGTGCATTTTCATGTTTTTGTCTTGTCCACCTTAGTCTGTGAAGGATTTTTTGCAGCCTAGCTATTTCTCTGGAGATGCAGATATACCCTCCATGTCTTTAGTCAGATGTGGTGTTCTGTATTTTCTGTGGTGGATATTTTCTAGTGTTTTAATACTGACCACATAGTACTCTGTTCTATTCTTTCTTTTTAGCTAGTATGGCCTCCTATGCTAAATCCTGATTTCATGTCTGCGTATGTTATTTCCCTCTCCTCTCACAGTCAATATTTGTGGGGGGCTGTCTATCCTTTGGGGATTTTCTCTGAGGCAAGATAGGTTTCCTGTTTCTGTCTTTAGGGGTAGTTAGTTCTTAGGCTGTGTCGAGGGGTCTAGGGAGTGTTAGGTACCCCCCACGGCTACTTCTAGTTGCGCTGCTAGGTTCAGGGTTTGCGGTCAGTACAGGTGTCACCTTCTCCAGAGTACGTCTCATGCTGCTCCAAGGCCACCAGATCATAACACCTCCCTACTCCCCTCCAGTCAGCGCCAGTGTGTCGCCCCATCCCGGACCAACTTTTTACTATTGATGCTGCCTATGCAGCTATGCAGCATCAATAGTAAAAAGACATAATGTCAAAAATAATTTAAAAAAAAATTCTGCTATTCTCATCTTCCGTCGTCCACCGATGCGCGTGATACTGCCGCCAGCTTCTGTTCCAAGTGATGCATTGCGAAATGAGACCGCTAAGTCATCTAGGTAATTTCGCAATGCAACACTGGGAACAGAAGCTGGCGGCAGCATCGTGCGCATCGGGACAGCTTCGGTGGACACCAAAGGGTGAGTATATAACTATTTTTTATTTTAATTTTTTTTAACAGGGATACGGTGCTCACATTGCTGTATACTACGTGGGCTGTGTTATATACTGCGTGGGCTCTGTTATATACTGCGTGGCCTGTGTTATATACTACGTGGGCTGTGCTATATACTACGTGGGCTGTGCTATACAGTATATTATGTGGGCTGTGTTATATACTGCCTGGCTGCTATATACATGGGCTGTGTTATATACTACGTGGCCTGTGTTATACACTGCGTGGCCTGTGTTATATACTGCGTGGGCTGTGTTATATACTACGTGGCTGCTATATACCATGCGGCTGTGCTTTATACTACGTGGCTGTGCTATATACTACGTGGCTGTGTGTGTTACGTGGGCTGTGCTATATACTATGCGGCTGCTATATACTATGTGGCTGCTATATACTACATGGCTGTCCTATATAATATGTGGCTGTGTTATATACTACGTGGCTGTGCTAAGCGCGACGTACATACATACATACATATTCTAGAATACCCGAGGCTTTAGAATCAGGCCACCATCTAGTATATAATATGTAGCTTTGTCACCAAAAAAGGAGAGGGGATCAGACATACTTCTTGAGCAGGGACCCCCAGGTGTCAGTGTCCATACCTACGTATGTTCCGGTTTTTCATGATAATACAATATATTAAAGCCACACTGTGTGCATAATCTCACAATATATATATATATATATATATATATATATATATACATACACACAGTATATATTTTTAACCATTACCCCAATTAAAATGATAGTGAAATTGTTATAGGCAGAAGTTAGGATAGCACTTGTCATTAATTTCTACAAAGGCAATGGAGGTGTGAAGGAGTAAGCAAACATTTATCCATTCTGTCTTGAGTGAAAAAAGCCAGCCTTAAGGTACCGTCACATTTAGCGATGCTGCAGCGATATCGACAACAATGCCGATCGCTTCAGCGTTGCTGTTTAGGTCGTGTCAGAGTCTTGGTTTGCAAACTGCAGAGCAGATGGCTCTGCAAGATTCAGCTTGTGTGAAGCAACAATGAGCCAAGTGAAGCCAAAACACCTGGCACCTCTCAGCGTGACACGGTGGCGCAGTCACCCACGGCAACCGGTCTCGGATACGGACTGTCTTGATGCCTTGGCTGCGATACGGACGATACTGTTTGTTTTCCATTTGTTAGTTACGTTGGACATTAAAGACAGTTTGTTTGAAGTTTCCTGTGGTCACTGCCGATCTGTCGCACTGCACCAACCCTCTTTATGGAGAATGGAGGGGGGAGGAGGAGTGAGTTGCAGTGAGAAAATAGGCAGAAAAAGGGGCTGAGATTTATAACAAGTCTTTTATCTCACTCCAGATCTGGTTTCCCATCTACACTGCTCAGTACTGCTCCTGCATGCTGCTGCTTCTATCCCTGACTGCTACAAAGAGAAATAATAGCAGAAAAATATCTTTCTCTGTACTGTATATGGGAGACATCATAGCAACTAGTCTCCACCCACTAACTTAGAGTCAATTGCAAATTTAGAGATATATCTTGCAGACGGTTGAAGTGGTGAAAATGCAGGATACCAATCATATGAATAGATTATGTTATTTCATATTTACACACAATCACTTTGTCTGACAAGTTTCTTGAAAGTAGCTACCCTTTTCAAATACAAAGCTAATACAGATGTAAAATACACTTTAGTAATGAATGTGTGCGGATGACAAAACTCATATCTTTTGCAATATAGAATGATTTATTTTTGCTCATTGTATGTCACAGAACTTTGAATTTAAGTTCAAGAAATTT
This sequence comes from Ranitomeya imitator, assembly GCF_032444005.1. Taxonomy (NCBI): domain Eukaryota; kingdom Metazoa; phylum Chordata; class Amphibia; order Anura; family Dendrobatidae; genus Ranitomeya; species Ranitomeya imitator. Next base: position 133,426,662 of record NC_091282.1, read on the forward strand.
GTTAATATATATTCAGTTTGTATTTAATATATACCAGACAACCCGACCTCTGTACTGTATGCCGAATATGAGCACAAACGTTACATAATGTGTTTTTATTTATAGAAGATTAATTTGATAAGAAAGGCGGCTATCAGAGGGGCACCAAACCACAATTTCCTTGTTTTTAGACTGTCTATAATGTTCTATATCTGATAGATAGGTAAAAGCAAAAAGTAAAAAATGCACAGATGCTTATTTTTTAAGCTACTACCTTAGAAAAATTAATGTGGTATTCAGGTAATAAATAGCTATCATATCAGGACAGGTGATAATTCATTAATTTGTGGGAGCTAGGTGCTTCCACACTTGAGACCCCCAATTTTTGCCAATATGAGCACTTTTGTTACCTGTCTGAATGGAACAGCAGTGCATATGCAATACTGCCACTCCAGGCATTCTCCATGGAACTGCCAGAGAAAGGCGAGCTCTCCACTCAGCTATCTCCAGCTGTCTCATAGATAGAGAATTATGGAGAACAGAGGTCGAGAATGTGCATGTCGCTCCATTCAGTTAGGGTACATACAGTATGTCCCTTTTGTGGGAGGAGTCTCATGTAGAAAGGTGATGACTCCTTGTTACCGGAATATCCCTTTATCTAATTAGATTAGCTGTACTGTATACAAATGGTAGATTTCAGAGAGAACAAACTTTGGGATAAAGTAAGGTGGTAGTCTGGATCAAACAGCAAGAAGTTTGTAAACATGGAGACGTAGGTCTGTATGGGAGCTGTGTGCATAAAATGGCTGGCTATATTCCATCAAAACTATTTGTGAAGTTGCCTTTTTTGTATATTAGATCACTTGGATCAATAAAAATGGTTTTCCTTTAAGAGGCTATCAATCAATCAATCCTTTATTTACTTATTTTTCTCCTATAATATAATATAAAGACCTTGCTTCACCCCAAACTGTTTTTTTTTTCAGATTGACATAATTTCTTATGTGCAATATCATCTGTACATATACTGTGCTCTCTGGAATGACATTCCACCAAGGCAACACCACAGTATCATTTACAGCAGCTGTCATCACGCCTGTCAGCGGGATTTAAGCCTCTGATGAGGCAAACATTTTTAGGAGGTGGGAAAGCAAGTAGCCATATTCCATCTTAGCAGTTCTTAGACCACCAGGGTGATTGACAAGGCAATATGAGGGTTAGCTTTCCTGGAAGGAGAGGGGTCAAGAGATGTCAAGACACTGTGTACCGTTACTCTGTACAGTTCAGACTACTAAATAGAAAAGCACATGTGAATGTGATTATGGAATATATTCAATATCAAGTTTAAGTTATAACTCATCACTAAGTGGCAATAAAGTCAATCTCGCCAGCTCAAAATTTATATCAGCCATGTTCCCACAAACCAATAGCATGGACTACTATATATGAGAGCCCTATTCGGCTGTTAGAGAGTTCACTTTTTTCAGGTAAGGAAACAGTGTAAATGTAAAAGATTAGGCAGAATTTCTCTTCAACAAAATGGAGACAATGGTCTCTCTAATGTCACCTATAAGTGGCAGTACATTTTTTTTCCTTCTGGAAAAGGTTTTTCGTCTAAGGGTATGTTTTCACGGGTCGGATTACATCCGGATTAGCTGCGGATTGAACGCTGTGTACAGCCACAGCGTTCAATCCGCAGAATCCAGATGTTACAGCATTTTATGAAATCCCGTTTCCACTATGCGTGCAAACACACATCTGGCGGCCCTGCGTTTTCGGACATGCGGTGCATCTTTTTAGACAGCAGCATGTCTGTTTATCTTGCGGCGACACTCCGTCTCCACAAGGTAAATAACACAGTCCTATGTATAGGGTGCGGCGATTCTGGATGTGTTCAATGAACACATCCGGTATCACCGTGCGTACAGAAAGGGTAACGCTTTGGGCGGAGCAAAATCGCCGCTCTGTCCAAAGCGCCGGCAATACATCCCGTGGAGACGTATCCTAATAGGTTGTTCACTCTGAAAAAAGGGTATTTTTTATCATGATATAGTCCTGATTCATCAAAGCATTTTTGCCAGAATTCTAGTGTACATTGCTTTGAAAAGTCAAAACATTTTTGCCCAACTCTGAGTTGGGCAAAAATTTGGTGACTTGGCATTTTCACACTCTGCTCTGACAAATTAGGTGGGATGGAGGCACGGTGGGGCTTGATGCCACAGCTCATCTAATTTGGGACCAGCTGTCGTGTTCCTTGCACCAGAAATCTCTTGGTGGTGTAAACTAAAGCTAGAATGTCTTACAATGAGACAGATTGATCAAACAAAAACACAAGATAAAAAGATAATAAGCAAATACTCTGCGGCAAATAAATATAATTTTGATGAAAAAAATAAAAAAGCCATCTCATCATGTCACGGTGACCCTAATTAGGATGGTCCTAACCTCTAATATTAAAATGTTATGATTTGTCAAGTGACATGCATATGGATAATGGCAGAAAAGGATTGACATCCGGATAATGGATATGCAGCTAATGAATGTCCAACTAAAAAAGGCAGGCCACACCTTTATATGCACAGGGTGCAAACAGACTGAAACAGAAAACCTAAAGAGATGAAGTGGAGTATAAGCTGGTGTGCATGTGTAAGCAGGTGACAGAGTCCTTTAGGTGTTTCCCCTCCTGTGGACCCTGTGCACATGTATCCATGTGTGGCACCTTGACGTTTACTAATGTTAATGTTTGTTGCTGTATTGTTTACGTCCTGTAATGTGATGTATTTGATGTATGTTAGGTATAGAAGTAGGGATAAGATAGAAGATAGCATAGGATAATAGTGGTGTTAGAATAGTGGGGCACATTAGAGATAGGGAATAGGAATATTAGCTTAGGTTTGGTTAGCACTGGGTTTTCCAGTTGGGAGGGGCTACAGAGCAGTGCAGCATAGAGAAGGGGGATATAGGCAGGGACTTCCTGGTTAGGGCTCAGTGCAGTGAGGATGCAGCAATGAGAAAGGACAGTTGTGCCAGCCGTGGGGATAAGGCTGCTATGGCAGGAAGAGGCCCCAGGCTGAGTGGCATGCAGGCGGTCACCATAGTGAATAGACACCACCCCAAGGAGGATCCGGGGTCTACGACCGGGGTAGGTGAAGCTGAGATGGCGAGCCTGGCACCTTTTCCTATTGAAGCCGGACCAGGGGATGGTAGGAAATTGGTGGGCCTGAAAGCACGGAGGGGACAGAGATTGTCCAGGAGCAAGACAGAGATAGTCCAAGAACGAGGCAGAGAGAGCCCAAAGCAAGGCAGGGACTGCCTGTAAGAATAGAGGTTACCGGGAAGGCAGAGGAAGCTGGAGAGATGCCACTCTGTGTACACTGTGCTGCATATGTGATGGAAACCCTATTGCTCAGTAAAGTTGAACTGTTGAAAAAGGACATAGTCTCTGAAATGGTTTGTTGAGCTCGTGGATGCAGAGCCGGAGTGAAAGAAGCCGAAGGGACTCTGAGAGGAAATATGAGTATACTGTTGCGCACGCTGCATATGCAGCAGAAGGGACATTGCATTTCATCTGTGGAGCGCCAGGGTGTGGGAACACTACAGCTCGTTGCCACAACTACCACCCTGGCCGCCTTACACATGCAGCATGAAAGCTCATGTTCACACTGGTTATGAAACAGACAAAAACCCAAGATAAAAACATAAAAAACAAATAACCTGTTGTCAATAAATAAACCGCAATAGTGCATGAAAATACTGTAACACAGGGTGCTTAGTTAACATAATTTTTATTTAAAAAATACAAAAGCCATCCCACCACGTCACAGTGACCCCACCACGTCACATCACTTGACAAATGGTAAGGTTTTAATATTAGGGATTAGGACCGTCCCAAATAGGGTCACCGTGACGTTGTGGGATATCTTTTTCATTTTTTAAATCAAAATTATGTTAACTAAGCACCATATGTTATTTACATGCACTATTGATGTTTATTTACTGCAGGGTACTTGCTTATTATGCGTATTATGTTTTTTTCTTGGGTTTTTGTCTGTTTAGTGACCAGTATGAACATGAACTTACATACTGCATGCACACCAACTTATACTCCAGTTTTTCTCTCTGATACCAAAAAGTTCTATTTTGGTCTCATCTGAGCACATGCACTTCTCCCATGCCTCATCTGGATTATCCAGATGGTCATTGGCAAACTTCAAAGGGGCCTGGACATGTGCTATCGTGAGCAGGGGAACCTTGCGTGCCCTGCAGGATTTTAATACATGATGGTGTAGTGTGTTACTAACGGTAATGTTTGAGACTGTGGCTCCAGCTCTCTTCAGGTCATTGACCAGGTCCTCCCGTACAGTTCTGGTCTGATTCCTGAACTTTCTCAGAACCATCCTTACCCCATGAGGCAAGATCTTGCATGGAGCCTCAGACCGATAGAAGATTGACAGTTATCTTATGTTTCTTCCATTTTCTAATAATTGCGCCAATAGTTGTTGCCTTCTCACCAGGCTGTTTGTCTATTGTCCTGCAGCTCATCCCAGTGTTGTGCAGGTCTACAATTTTGCCCCTGGTGTCCTTAGACAACTCTTTTGTCTTGGCCATGGTGGAGAGGTTGGAATTTGATTGATTGAGTGGACGGACAAAATTGTTATACAGGTAATGAGTTCAAACAAGTACAATTAGTACAAGTAATGAGTGCAGAGTAGGAGAGCTTCTTAAAGAAAAGCTAACAGGTCTGTGAGAGCCAGAATTCTTGCTGGTTTGTAGGTGATCAAATACTTCTTTAGTGCAATAAAATGCAATATAATTATTTAAAAATCATACAATGTGATTTTCTGTTTTCTTTATTTTTAGATTCTGTCTCTCATAGTTGAATCATACCTACTAGAAAATTAATTACTTCTCCATTCTTTGTAAGCGGGAAAAGCTAGAAAATCATCAGTTTATCAAATACTTATTTTCTCCACTGTATGTATGTACGAATCTATATAAATACACACACGCATACACAGGTGCTTCTCACAAAATTACAATATCATCAAAAACGTAATTTATTTCAGTTCTTCAATACAAAAAGTGAAACATATATCTTATATAGAGTCATACAGAGTGATCAGTGTGTTTAGTAAATGCACTCAATACTTGGTCGGGGCTCCTTTTGCATCAATTACTTCATCCATGCAGTGCGGCATGGAGGCGATCAGTCTGTGGCACTGCTGAGGTGTTATGGAAGCCCAGGTTGCTTTGATAGCAGCCTTCAGCTCGTCTTCATTGTTGGGGCTGGTGACTCGCATCTTCCTCTTGACAATTACCCATAAAGTCTCTATGGGATTAAGGTCAGGCGAGTTTGCTGGCCAATCAAGCACAGTGATACTTTTGTTTTTAAACCAGGTATTGGTACTTTTGGCAGTATGGACAGGTGCCAAGTCCTCTTGGAGAATGAAATATCCATCTCCAAAAAGCTTGTCGGCAGAGGGAAGCATGAAGTGCTCTATAATTTCCTGGTAGATGGCTGCACTGACTTTGGTCTTGACAAAGCCCAGTGGACCTACACCAGCAGATGACATGGCTCCCCAAACCATTACCGATTGTGGAAACTTCACACTAGACATCAAGCAGCTTGGATTGTGGCCTCTCCACTCTTCCTCCAGACTCTGGGACCTTGGTTTCCAAATGAAGTGCAACATTTACTTTCATCTGAAAACAACACCTTGGACCACTGAGCAACAGTCCAGTTCTTTTTCTCCTTGGCCCAGGTAAGATGCTTCTGGCGTTGTCTATTGGTCATGTGTGGCTTGACACAAGGAATGCGACACTTGTAGCCCATGTCCTGGATACATCTGTGTGTGGTGGCTCTAGAAGCAATGACTCCAGCAGCAGTCCACTCCTTGTTAATTTCCCCAATCTTTTGATTGTCCTTTTCTTAATTTTTTTAAGGCTGTTGTTATCCGGTTGCTTGTGCACCTTTTTCTACAACACTTTTTCCTGCCACTCAACTTTCCATTAGTATGATTGGATACAGCACTCTGTGAAACTCCTCAGACTGAAACCTGTCAATCAGTTTTCCAAGCGATGCTACAGATCGCTTGGAAAACGCTAGCATTGTGTAAGCTAATTACGCTTGTAAAACGGTAGTGTTTAGCGGGAAAACGCATGCCAATTCAGCATGCATTTTTCCCGCGGCAGGGAGTTCCTTATTTACCGCAGAAATTTCCGCAGCAATTCCGGACGTGTGCACATAGCCTTAATGTTAAAAGAACTTCTAATTCCAAACAGAGTAGGAATCTGCATATTTACTTCAAATATAAATAAACAATAAATAAAAACATAAGCAATATGTCTTTAACAACAAAAGTGTGTTGGAACGAGATAATATAACGGCCATAGAGGGTGATCGAGGAAGTAGACGGCTTCAGTCTTTATATTGCTAATGCTTGTGTGCATAGCTCACAAGGTGAGTTATGCAGATCACATCTTTTGGGTATATTTTTTGCACCAGCAAATAATAAATTATTTGCAAGTCTTTGATATTCTGTCCTTAGGGTACGTCATCAATATCAGGTTACTGTAAATATTTAACACCCAGCGCCCCAGGCCTTGGAAGTTAACCGTACATGAAGCCAGATCAGCACAGTTCTATCCACTATCTAGTGGTCATTCTCAGGTACTTCATCTCAGCTAGGGTTGTCAGACCCCCATCAATGTGATATTGATGGCCCATCTTAGGCTAGGATCACTTGACCGTATTTTCTCTCATCCAAGAAAAGCGTTCCGATTATGCTGATGACACTCTGATCACAATCTGATCAGATTTTGATCAGAGTGTGATCATAGTGTGATCTGATTCTCTTGCATGAGGAAAAGATGTAACAAATAATTCTCCATCTTCTGCATTCTCTCAATTGTGAAAATCGAAGCACACTCGGATGTCATGGGAGTGCAGTCTGATTTTTTTCAACAGACTCGATGACTTGTATTGCAGAGGGTGATCCAAATATTGGATGCAAATTGTGCATACTACAATTTTTGTTTCCACAGACAGACTCTGTCCGAGCAAAATAAAACCAGACACGATCATTGCTCCATAGCATAATATTAGTCCGAGTGCAGTCTAATGTTTTGTTAGATTGCTTTTGGGCCGAAAATAAGGTCGTCTGCACCAGCAATAAAGATAGCCATCCGTATCAAAGTCCTAAACAACCCTTTAATCTTTGGAAAAAAGTGACTAAGCTTTGCATGGATATCCAAATTGTTTGTTGGCATAAAAAAAATTACAACTTTTTGTACTGTGCAATAAAAGGGGCAAAATGCTGCTATTTAAAAAAACAACTGGGGAATAGGAGATATTTTTTTTTCACTTAGGGTTCGCTCACATCTGCGTATAAAATCGGCCAGTGCAATGTGAGAAAAAAAAAAAATCGCATTGCACTAGGCACAATGTTATTCACATAGTCATTGTTCATTAGAGTTTTTCCTCACCTGGAATTGGGATGAGGAAAAAACAGTGCAGCGTAAAATGGCCAAGACTCACCAATGGAAGTCAAATAATTTGTACAGGTAAAGGACCTTTCTCTGTGTGTATTTTTTGCTTTAAACTTATATGGCTAGCAATGGGGGTGTGTTATAGATGCCTCTTCACTACTAACCTCTGGGCTTGATCTCATCCGATATTACAAAGGTGACACCAACCCAAAAACCATTACCCTGTTTACCAATGCACCAGGGCAAGCTGGAAGAGCCGAGGTTAAGCACCAGAATTGGAGAATCTAATGAATGTGCCAAAAGATGTTGGTTGTTCACAGTCAGCTGTGTCTAAACTCTGGACCAAATAAAAAACAACATGGGAAGGTTGTTAAAGGCAAACATACTGGTAGACCAATGAAGACATCAAAGCATCAAGACAGGAAGCTTAAAAGCAATATGTCTCCAAAACAGGAAATGCACAACAAAACAAATGAGGAACGAATGGGTGGAAACTGGAGTCAACGTCTGTGACCGAACTGTAAGAAACCGCCTAAAGGAAATGGGATTTACATACAGAAAAGCTAAACGAAAGCCATCATTAACACCTAAACAGAAAAAAGCAAGGTTACACTGGGCTAAGGACTGTGGATGACTGGATAAAAAGTCATATTCAGTGATGAATTGCAAATCTGCATTGAGCAAGGTGATGATGCTGGAACTTTTGTTTGGTGCCGTTCCAATGAGATTTATAAAGATGACAATGAAGAGAACATGCAAATTTCCAGTCATTGATGATATGGGGCTGCATGTCAGGTAAAGGCACTGGGGAGATGGCTGTCATTACATCTTCAATAAATGCACAAGTTTATGTTGATATTTTGGACACTTTTCTTATCCCATCAATTGAAAGGATGTTTGGAGATGATGAAATTCTTTTTCAAGATGACAATGCATCCTGCCATAGAGCAAAAACTGTGAAAACATTCCTTGACAAAAGACACATAAGGTCAATGTCATGGCCTGCAAATAGTCCGGATCTCAATCCAATTGAAAATCTTTGGTGGAAGTTAAAGAAAATGGTCCATGACAAGGCTCCAACCTGCAAATCTGATCTGGCAACAGCAATCAGAGAAAGTTGGAGCCAGATTGATGAAGAGTACTGTGTGACACTCATTAATCCATGCCTCAGAGACTGCAAGCTGTTAAAAAAACAGAGATGGTGCAACAAAATACTAATGATGTTTTGGAGTGTTTTTTTGTTTGTTTGTTTTTCATGATTCCAGAATTTTTTCCTCAGAATTGAATGATTCCATAATTTTTCCCTATGCTTGGTTAAAAAAGTAACCATTACAGACTACCACATTTTTTGTTCTTGATTTCTTTTAGTGTTTCTTAAAGCCACAAAGTTGCCATTTGAAATGACTTTAGTTTTGTACCATGTCTGTGATCTGCTTTTTTTCTGCAAAATTAAACAACTGAATGAACATTCTCCAAGGTCGGTGACTCCATAATTTTTGCTAGGGGTTGCATTAGTATCAGCCCGCAGCTGTCTACTTAGCCTTTGCTGGTTATTAAAAATAGGGGAGACCCCACGTCATTATTTTTTTTCCCCCTTTTTAATAACCAACAAATGCTAAGTAGACAGCTGAGAGCTGATATTAATAGCCTGGGAAGCTCCATTTTATTGCCCCCTTTCCAGACTATTAAGACCAGTTCTCAGCTTTCGGCTGTCCTTCAGCTGGTTAATAAAAATAAAGGGGACCCCATGCGATTTTTTTCATTTATTTATTTATTAGCAAAATACAATTACAGAAAACTACACAATCAAACACTGATTATATATCTCATTGACATATTTATATATCTGTATATAAGATTGTTTTATTAGGTAGAAAACTAGCTTGAAATGACAGACAATTACTGTATGTAAAAGCTGATAGTAAAAACGCATTGTATACGGATTGCATACACATGTCATATGGATGCTAGGTGAGAAAAAAATGCTTAACACTCGCCTGACACTCTCCAACTTTTCTGGACGAGAATCTCAGCTATTTTATATACCCAGATATGAGCGCACCCTTATTACAAGGCCGAATGCAGTCAGACTAGGTAAGGATCCCCAGAAGATAGATTTGCTTGTTCATAGAGCGTTTACTCTGAGGGTATGTGCAGACGTTGTGGATTGGCCGCTGCGGACTCGCAGCAATTTTCCATGCAGTTTACAGTACCGTGTAAACCTATGGAAAACCAAATCTGCAGTGCCCATGCTGCGGAAAATTCCGCGCGGAAACGCTGTGATTTATTTTCCGCAGCATGTCAATTCTTTGTGCGGATTCCGCAGCGTTTTACACCTATTCCATAATAGGATTCCGCAGGTGTAAAAACACAGGCAAAATCCGCACAAAAAAATGCAGGAAATGCGTGGTAAATCCGCAAGTAATCCACAGGTAAAACGCACTGCGTTTACCTGCGGATTTTTCAAAAACTGAGCTGAAAAATCCGCACAGAAATCCGCAACGTGGGCACATACCCTTACTGCTAACAAAGGTTAATTAATGCTTTTTGTAAATAAGTATGTGCTGGCTTTAATTACTTACTTGAGCCAAATAAAAGCATAAGTTATTTTCTAAAGAGGAATTACATACACCTAAACATGGTTACCTCTACTGTGCTAACAGAACTGGTTCCAGTGAGAGCGCAGGGACTGCAGAGCAGCTTATGTAACAGAGGAAAAGCGTGCACTGAATTTTTATAAAACATCTTTGAAATGCAAAAGACAGAAAAGCTGGCTTTATAATGGGGACTAACAATCGAGCAGGCTATATTAATAGTCATTAACTGCTCGCAGCTCATCAAGTATAGCAAAAATAGTTGCAAGATCATCAGCTTATTATGTTTATTTATCTCAATATGGTAGGTGTTTTTTATTTTTAGGGCATCCATATATTTCTACAGTCCTCTAATCAAATGAAACATCATCAGTGATGTTATTGCCATTGTGACAATATAAATAGAGTGGGGCACATTCCAGATTTAGAGAATGTGCTGAGAAACCTTCGCATCATATTCATGTCATTTCCAAAGAAATATTTCTGACGGCTGGAAAACTGCTCGGCACAAAAGCTCATTTTCCTTTTATTTTATGTTTGTTTCTTTGTCATGGATCATGTGTTTCGTACCAGTTAGTGAAATAAAATTCTGCCTTTACAATTTTGGTTACAGGGATGGCTGGACCTAAGCAGACTAATGAAGTACCATGCTTAGAAGAAAAGGCAAACGATGCGTCCTGTTAATTCACCTTCTTCGAGGTGAGGATTTTGATAATGAACGAGAGCCAGCAGATTGTATGCTGTTGTAGGCGTTAGTAACTAGCACAAGTATTATCTTTGCAGCTTTCTTGAATGTGTCACTTTTTATAATAAATTGTTCCCAAGTCAAATCAATTTTATCAATGATATGAATAAATGAGAAGCTAAATTTCCGCAATGTAAAAAGGTTTTTGGTGATGTTGGATCATGATAGGAATAGAACAGTGTGCTAGGTTGCTGTGTGATCAATTCATCTCTCCCATAATAAGTATGCATGGCCCCAGGGGGATCATCATTTACATCTGAGGCATGAAATACCCCACAGAGCAATGTATAATGTCAGGTGAGTACTTAGAAATCATGGTGCTCCATAGCAGAGGTTCTAATTGCCCCTCAACCCCTCTAAAAAAAAATATTTGTTGGCTCACAGAAGAGTATATCTTGCAACTCTGCAGCTGTTACAAAGCAATTGTAGATGTATGGCCGCCGGCACCCCTGCATAGTGCCCTCCCCCCTCCATGTAGGGAAGCCAACATACTCACTGCCCCGGCCCGCGGAGTGTTTTTCCGGCGTGCTCCTGCTTTGGTGCATGCTGCAGCTCCCAGCGGTGCGTCTACTGCGCGTGCTCTCCTGCTCTTAAAGGGGCAGCACACGCATATTTCAAATGTCCTCAGCCTGTTGCTGAGAGGCATTTAGCTCAATGTGCGCTAAATTATAAATGTGTTTCACACAGTGTAATGCAAACAAGGTAGAGAGCAAAATACAGTGAGGGGCGGACATACTGCCAGTGAAGTCAGTGGAGCTGAATCAGAGCCCAGGAATAGAGGAGGACCCGTGTAGGGGTGGCTTATATTGAGAGCTCCGGGAACCCATTGCTAAATTGCCCTCATCAACAGCAAAGCACCGGGCAGGGAGTGTTCCTGCAGCACAACTACCTACATTAGGAGATGTGTTGCTATTCATATTTCATATTTTTCACATATATTTCACATTGACATGCTTTAGCACTACAGAGTGCAACTTTTTTTTTATTGATTGTATATGGAGGTAACTGCTCCTAGTTGGCACCTATTCACATTAGCTTGGAAGTGCCAGTCAGTCTTTTTGTCATTGTATATTAGCTTTCTAACCGAGCACTCCGCCCTTCAGCATGTGGTGGATTCTAATTGCAGCAAGGTCCTACCTGCCCATACTATCAGACTTGGAAGAGAGGTATTCACATCTACCCAGGAATTCAGACTTAAGTCTTAGGCCTCATACTCACTTGCGAGAAACTCGGATAAGTCTCGCACGGCAATACCCGGCACTGCACCTGGCACAGAGGAGCGGAGCGTGCGGCTGCATGTATTCCTATGCGGCCGCACGCTCCGATCCGAGTGCCGGCAGCAGCGCCAGGTATTAACATGCGAGACTCATCCGAGTTTCTCGCAAGTGAGTATGAGCCCTTAGAGAGGTTGTCACGCCATAAACGGCGATAAAGGGGCAGGACGGCGTACTGGAACCCGCACCTGTCCCTACCACTTAAATGGGGCCATGGCTTTCCCTTATCTCGGTGGTACCTATGATGGTTACGAGGCCCGAGCCGCCAGCGTGTCCCTGTCTCCTGTGCATGCCCTATCAGAGGCCCTCTCTCCCCCAAAGGAGGTGGACCGCACCAGTGTAATAATACAACAAATAACAGGGTATACAGATAAAGTAAGTAAAAGTCTCAAACTCACCAAACGCTCACACAACCACAGAGGAAACACAAAGAAGGGAAGAGAAGGAATAAACTTAGGAAGGAAAACAGGTTTAACATGCAACCAAAACTGCAAACACCAATCTCTGTAAATAAACCTCCAACACCAACACTACGCTCCTACAACCTCCAAGCCAGGCAGTAGAACTGATCACTGACACTAGCTGAAGTCAGGACTGGGTCTATATATAGGATCAGATTACAAAATTCACTTCAGCTGAGAGACCCAGCTCTCAGCAACTTAGCAATAAGGTTAACTCCTGCACTGCTGGCACAAAGCAGCTAGGTCAGAATACAGGTGAAGAGCTTCTGTTCACTGTGTGTGAACGAGGCCCAGAGTGCTGCGGTTCTCTGGAACCTCTCTGTTGCGGTAGCCCCGTGACAGTACACCCCCCTTCTACGAGGGACCTCCGGAACCTCAGGACCAGGTTTCTCAGGATGAGCTGTATGAAATGCCCAAACCAACCTAACCGCATGGACATCGGCAGCAGGTACCCACATCCTTTCCTCAGGACCGTACCCTCTCCAGTGTACCAGATATTGTAGGGATCGAAGAACTAAATGAGAATCCATAACCCTGGAAATCTGGAACTCGAGACTTCCATAAACAAGGACCGGAGATGGAGGTGAAGGGGAGTGATTGGATGGCGCCACAACCTTTTTGAGTAAGGAGTGAAAAAAAACATTATGGATCTTAAATGACTGAGGCAAAGCCATCCGAAAAGCAACGGAATTCACGACGGCCACAATCCTATAAGGGCCAATGAACCTAAGGCCCAATTTCCACGAGCGAACTCTAAAATTAATATTTTTTGAGGACAACCAAACCCAATCACCCTCACACAGGTCCGGATCTTCCACACGTCTCCGATCAGCCGCATTCTTATACCTGGAACCCATCCTCTTTAATTTATCAAGAACCCCTTGCCATACGGACGTGATGGATGAAGAAAACCTCTCCTCTTCAGGAACACCTGAGGAATCCCTCCTATTAAATGCATTAGATTGAGGATGAAAACCATATGCCCCGAAAAACGGGGACTTACCAGTAGACTCATGAGTACGATTGTTTATAGCAAATTCTGCTAAAGGTAAGTACTTAACCCAGTCCTCTTGATTCTCTGAGATGAAACACCTGAGATAAGTCTCAAGATTTTGATTTACGCGTTCAGTCTGACCATTGGATTGAGGATGAAAAGCTGAAGAAAACGACAAATGAGTCCCCAGCCGGCTGCAGAAAGCCCTTCAAAACTTAGAAATAAACTGCACCCCACGGTCTGAGACAATATCTGAAGGAAAACCATGCAGTCTCACAACCTCTTTAATAAAGACCTGTGCCAGAGTCTTAGCATTTGGTAATGCGGGGAGCGCAATGAAATAAGACGTCTTGCTAAATATATCAACTACGACTAAAATAACTGTACTACCCTCCGAAACCGGTAAGTCAGTGATGAAATCTTTTGACAAATGAGTCCAAGGTCTATTGGGAATCTCCAAAGGTTGGAGAGACCCAGACGGGCGAGAACGAGAGGACTTGGAACGCGCACACACACTGCAGGCAGTGACATATTCCTGTACATCATGTCTTACCCCAGACCACCAAAAACGCCGAGTGAGTAGGTCCGCAGTAACCTTACTTCCAGAGTGTCCGGCCAAAACCGAGTCATGATGCTCATTTATGACCCTGAGACGGAGATTAGCTGGAACAAAAAGTTTACCTAACGGACAGGCTGCTGGGGCGTCCCCCTTTGCCTCTACCACCTCTTTCTCAAGATCAGAATTAATTGCGGCGACAACTACACCCTTCTGCAGTATAGGACCTGGTGCACAATTATCCCCACCCCCCGGGAAACAACGGGATAACGCATAAGCCTTGACATTCTTGTTTACGTAATATAGAAATTGAACCTGGCGAAGAACAGAGACCACCTTGCCTGCCTAGGTGTAAGACGCTTTGCACATTCTAAATACAACAGATTTTTGTGATCACCATTACAGGGTGAAGTGCTCCCTCCAAAAAATGACGCCATTCCTCAAATGCCCATTTAATTGCCAACAGCACCCTGTTACCAATGTCAAAATTCTTCTCCGTAGGAGATAATTTTCTCGAGAAAAATGCACACGGACACCACTTACTCGGAGAAATCCCCTGAGACAATACAGCTCCCACCCGTACCTCAGAAGCATCCACCTCTACCACAAATGGCTGAGTGATGTCAGGCTGTATTAATATGGAAAAACTTTTTCAAAGTTTTAAAAGCTTTTCTGGCTGCACTGGACCATACGGAGAAATCCGTACCCCTCTTGGTCATGTCTGTCAATGGTTTGGCTACCACTGAAAAGTCTTTAATAAATTTGCGATAGAAATTTGCAAAACCTAAAAACCTCTGTAAAGCCTTAAGGTCCTCAGGACGATCCCACTCCAAGACCGCCCTGACCTTAGCCGGATCCATATGAAAACCTGTGGAGGATAAGAAATAACCCAGAAACAGAATCTCTTTGACCACGAACATGCATTTCTCAAGTTTGGCAAACAGTTTATTGTCCCTGAGTACCTGAAGGACCTGCCGTACCTGATCCTGATGAGACTCGAGGTCAGGGGAATAAATTAAGATGTCATCGAGAGATACCACCACAAACCTACCTATTAAGTGACTAAATATATAATTGACAAAGTGTTGAAACACAGCAGGAGCATTACTTAACCCAAAAGGCATAACCAAGTTCTCGTAATGTCCCTTTGGAGTATTAAACGCCGTCTTCCATTCATCCCCCTCCTTCATCCGAATGAGATTATATGCCCCCCTGAGATCTAATTTGGAGAACCATTTAGCCCCACAATTTGGTTAAAAAGGTCCGGAATAAGAGGGAGCGGGAAAGGATCCCGAACCGTAATTTGATTCAATTCATGGAAGTCTAAGCATGGGCGTAAACCCCCGTCCTTCTTCTTTACAAAGAAGAACCCAGCAGCAATGGGTGATGACGAGGGTCTGATATGACCCTTGGCCAGACTCTCCGTGATATAGTTATTCATGGTCTGTCTCTCTGGGGTAGAGATGTTGTATAGCCTACTCTTAGGCAGTTTAGCACCAGGAATGAGACGTATGGCGCAATCATAAGGATGGTGTGGAGGTAGCTCTCGACTCCCCTCCTCAGAGAATACATCCTCAAAATCTGAGATGAACTCTGGCAAAACCTGAGAACTCAATCCGGCCAGCTGAGTACCCAGGCAATATTCCTTACAAAACTCACTCCATCTAGTAATCTCCCGGGTCTGCCAGTCTAACACCGGGTTGTGTAACGTGAGCCATGGTAAACCGAGAACTACAGGCGATGGCAAACCCCCCAACACATAACAATCTAATGACTCAGAGTGCAACGCCCCTATTTGTAGGCTCACCCCACGGACGGACAATATGAGTGAAAGTCCCCTGGCTCAAGGGTGCAGAATCAATGGCAATTATAGGTATGGGTCTAGACAACTCTTGAGTCTTAAACCCATGTGCCTGAACAAACCCAGCATCAATTAAATTAAACCCTACCCCAGAGTCCAGAAAGGCAGAGCTATTGAACCTATTTTCATCAAGACGAATCTCGGCTGGTAGAAAAAATTGAGTTTTACCTAAGGAGGAAATTAGTACACCCGAGTTGCCAACCTCCCCGCAACCCGGGCTCAATAGTTTTCTGGCGGTTGTCTTCTAGAAGGACACACATTCACATAATGACCCTTTCTGCCACAAAAAAAACATGCACCTTCCTTACGCCGTACTACTGCAGCCCCCTTAGAATGAGTAGCGCCACCCAACTGCATAGGTTCTCCTAGAGACTCAGATTCTGGTGAGTCCAAATCTGAATTACCCTTGAATAGCGGCGATTCATTAAGTCTCTGGCGCAGGCGGCGGTCCACACGGATTGCAAGAGATATAGCTACCTCCAGTGTGGTTGGTGTCTCCTGTAGGGCGAAGGCATCTTTTATTTTATCAGATAGGCCCTGATAAAATTGACTGCGGAGTGCAGGGTCATTCCACATTGTGTCAGTAGCCCATCTCCGAAACTCAGAGCAGTACTCCTCTACTGGCCGGTCTCCCTGTGTAAGATGGCATATTGTGGAATCAGCGAGGGAGAAGCGGTCAGGATCATCATACACTTGACCTAAGGCTTGAAAAAACTCCTCCACAGTCCGTAACGGCAAAGCTTCAGCGGGAAGTGAAAAAGCCCAGGCCTGAGGGTCACCTTGTAGGAGCGATACTACAATTCCAACCCTCTGCTCCTCTGAACCTGAAGTGTGAGGACGCAACCTAAAATACAATTTACAGGCCTCCCTGAAAGTAACAAATTTGTCACGCCCCCCAGAGAAACTGTCAGGTAACGCAATTTTAGGCTCCAGCAAAGCTTGTGGAGGTGTAGCAACCCCTGCAGTGGCCACTGGAATGTGCTGCACAACCGCTGAGCGGAGGTCAGCCACCTCTAGACTGAGTTGCTGCATTTGTCCAGCTAAAGCAACAATGGGGTCCATATTGGACCAAGAAAAATTTTTAAGGTCAGTGATACTGTCACGCCGTAAACGGCGATAAAGGGGCAGGGCGGCATACTGGAACCCGCACCTGTCCCTACCACTTAAATGGGGCTTTCCCTTAGCTCGGGGGTACCTATGATGGTTAGGAGGCCCGAGCCACCAGCATATCCCTGTCTCCTGTGCAGGCCCTATCAGGGGCCCTCTCCCCCCAAAGGAGGTGGACTGCACCAGTGTAATAATACAACAAATAACAGGGTATACAGACAAGGTAACTAAAAGTCTCAAACTCACCAAATGCTCACACAACCACAGAGGAAACACAGAGAAGGGAAGAGAAGGAATAAACTTAGGAAGGAAAACAGTTTTAACATGCAACCAAAACTGCAGACACCAATCTCTGTAAATAAACCTCCAACACCAACACTACGCTCCTACAACCTCCAAGCCAGGCAGTAGAACTGATCACTGACACTAGCTGAAGTCAGGACTGGGTCTATACAGAAGATCAGATTACAAAATCCACTTCAGCTGAGAGACCCAGCTCTCAGCAACTTAGCAATAAGGTTAACTCCTGCACTGCTGGCACAAAGCAGCTAGGTCAGAATACAGGTGAAGAGCTTCTGTTCACTGCGTGTGAATGAGGCCCAGAGCTCTGCGGTTCTCTGGAACCTCTCTGTCGCGGTAGCCCCGTGACAGAGGTATTCACATTAGACGCGTAGGACAAATCAGTTTTGAGACCACCTTGTCGTTGGTTCATGGGCATGCATTAGTTTGCCAAATTTTGTGTTTAGTGTCTCAGTATTTTTTCTAGTTTCCAGAATCAGTACTGCTATTCATATTTCATACATTTCGCATTGACATGCTTTAGCACTACAGAGTGCAACTTTTTTATTTATTGTATATGAAGGTAGCTGCTCCTAGTTGGCACCTGCTCACATTAGCTTGCAAATGCCAATCAGTCTTTTTGTCATTCTACATTAGAAGATGGAAGTGAAGTTGCAGGAAACTATCCTCAGTTTCCTGCTCAGCACTTTCTATATGATGAAGGTGCGCAAGGCGTGATAATGAGGAAGGAAGCAATGCCATGGGTGATAATCAGGAGAGGTAAATTATTATTATTATTTTTTTTTTTTACACAGTATGCAGAATGAGCATGATGAGGGAAAATGGGGGATAGGCTACTATCAATGACTTAGAATAAATTGGGGGGTGGCAGAGGACACTATCAAAGAGTTTTCTCCCTCCCCTCAATTTAATTCATTCTAAATCCATGATGGTATCTTCCACCACTCCCCATTTCAGCATATGAGTTGCCTGCCAGGGCCGTGGTACTGGGTCCGGGGTTCACAGGGGGATGTAACGGTGGTGACGTGGCCTGTGGCCCTGGGCGCCCATGTAAAAGGGAGATTGAATAAAGTTTATGTTCGTGACGCCATCTGTGGTATTCAGTCAGTGGGGACCGACGCTGCTTTAAGGGGTCCTCTGGGGTGAAGTTATGGCAGCTAGATGGTATAACTTCCCTCAGGTGAAGTATATCCCCAGGGCTCCCGGTGTGTAGATAGATAGTAAAGGGTGCAGTAAAGAACGAGGACACAAGTTTGCGGTCTCTTTACCTGGTTTACTGAAGACTTCAGGCAACCGCATTCCAGGGTACCAGATCACAGGACAGGCAGGGTCCGGCCGGCTTGGAAGCGAATCCAGAGTTCCCCTTTACCAGGTGGAGTTAAAAGCCTTCCTCTAGCGCGGTGGTGTTGTAGTCCCTTACTGCCTATGGCTTCTGATAAGGTCCTCACAGTTCTCTCTGTCCGCCATATAGGATAGGACACAAATCCGTATGGCAGGTGACTCGAGCCTTTTTACAGGATCTCTATCATGACCCGGGCTCTATACGTCACTGTTCCTCCTGGTTATTGAGGTGGACAGGTAACTTGCAGTTCAGCTGTCCTGCCAGTATCTGCTGCAAGTCTTAGAGTCCCATACAACCTTAGAGTTCCGGCTGCCGGTTATCTGCACTTCAAAGGGAGGCAGTTTGTTCGCAGCTGGTCTCCTCTAATATCACTCTCCTGTGCTTCGCTCGCCTTCACACTTACTGAACGATGTTCTTTCCTTCTGTCTCTTTCTCCAGGGGCTGTAGTACTTCAGACTACAGGGCCCCTTCAGACCTTCTGACACTCTATGTCGGTCTGACCTCTCCTCTGTTTCTCTCTGACAGGAACTAACTGATTTTCCCTCAAAACCACAATATATATAGGGGAGTCACCTAGGAATAGGATCAAGAGCTCCCCTTTGTGGCCTGGAGTGTGAACATGTTGTGTGCGTTGTGATTACTTGATAGAGAGATATCCTTCATCGCTTTCAAGCGTAACATCACTCTCACACGTCACCGTGACGATCAGGACCCTGGGGTGCCACACCCCCTCCTCCTCCCCTGTTAAATCCAGTACTCCCGGACTGGGAAAAGAAGAACAACAGAACAACAATACAAATTAGCAAAAAGACATACAAATTTTTAAATGCTGTAAACATGTAAAACAAGTTAATTAATGGAAACTTTGGCTTCCCTTTATTGGAGGAATTGATGCTTGAACGTTACTGGAACATATAAACATAGTATTCATACTTTCTATGACTGACTGTGAAATGCAATTACCCTCTAAGGGTATACTATCTTTAAGGCTTCAAAGTGCAAAACAAATGTCATCTTTATTTTCTTCAAATTGCAGAAATTTCGTTACAAACGACAACTACCCCTACGGGTATACTGCATCAGGTCCGCTTAATTCAAAAGTGCAACATTAGGCATACTATAACCTTCAACACTTTCTGCACATAATACTATCTGGCATATAAAATACAGTTCTAACTTACTTTTATGACTCTATCAAAACATCACTTTAATAAAGTGCAACAAGTCAACATTCCCTTTAAGCAGGGCCGGACTGGGACTAAAATTCAGCCCTGGCATTGGAAGTTACACAGGCCCACTTGTCACATGGTGACTGTATAATATCTTTGTACACTTGCAGGCAGGGCCAGTTTTAGGCAAAGTGGGGCCCTACGCCTAGGCAAAGTTTAAAATGGGGCCCCAAATTCTAACATATTGCACATCACACAAAAGCATTTCGGTTGTATTTACATGCGCTGATCTCAGGCCGCTAAATGAGTTTGATCGACAATACTGAAGTTGTTCAACACTTGTTTCCCGACCTCTTTCCACCAGCTGAGGAATAATGATGGGACAGAACGATCAATAATAGATCCCTAACAGATCACCGTACAGTATCATGTTATCAGCAGCACATCTAGAGTTTACACCGGGGATGTGCTGCTGAGAACAATGATTTTTGTTCCAGCAAAAACAATCTGAATACGCAGCATTTTACTTGTTTAGTAAAATACACCCCATAGTCCTCCATATATTATAATGTGCACCACAGTCCTCCATATAGTATAATTCACTCCCTATAGTCCTCCATATATTAAAATACACTGCTCAGTCCTCCATATAGCATAATACACTCCTCATAGTGCTCCATATAGTATAATGCATCGCCACAGTCATCCATGTAGTGCAATTCACTTCCCATAGTACAATGCACCCCATAGTTCTTCATATAGTATAACGAAATCCCCATAGTCCTCGATACAGTATAATGCAGCCCACATATAGTATAATGCAGCCACCACCCTACAGAATATAATGCAGCCACCCCAGAGTATAATGCAGCCACCCCATAGAATATAATACAGCCCACCTTCCCATAATATATAATGTAGCCCCCATAGAATATAATGCAGCCCCCCATAGTATATAACACAACCTCCCCCATAGAATATAATACACCAACAATAGTATATAACACAGCTACATAGTATATAACACGGCCTCCTCATAGAATATAATATACCCCCCATAGTATATAGCACAACCAGCATAGCAGATAACACAGCCCACGTAGCAGTATACAGCACAACCCATGTAGCAGTATACAGCACAGCCCACTTAGCATTATACAGCACTGCCCACACAGTAGTATATAGCACAGCCCATATAGTAGTATATAGCACAGCCTACACAGTAGTGTATAACACAGCCCACACAGTAGTATACAGCACAGCCCACATAGTAGTATACAGCAGAGCCCACACAGTAGTATATAGCACAGCCCATATAGTAGTATATAGCACAGCCCACATAGTAGTATATAGCACAGTCCACACAGTAGTATACAGCAGAGCCCACATAGTAGTATATAGCACAGCCCACACTGTAGTATACAGCAGAGCCCACAGTAGTATATAGCACAGCCTACATAGTATACAGCACAGCCCACACAGTAGTATACAGCAGAGCCCACACAGTAGTATATAGCACAGCCCACATAGAATACAGCACAGCCCACACAGTAGTATACAGAAGAGCCCACACAGTAGTATACAGCACACCCCACTTAGCAGTATACAGCAGAGCCCACACAGTAGTATATAGCACAGCCCACATAGTATACAGCAGATTCCACATCTCTCCTCCCTTCCCCCTAGAATAGCCCCACAGTCCAGTAAAAAAACAACAACATTCTCCTCACCTCACCTTGTGCCCGCGTTGCTCCCTGCTCCTGTCTCGGCGGCTGCCGCTGCACTGCCTGGGACACAGTGAGCGCACACGCACCCGCAGTGTCAGATGCAGAACGGGGAATGATGTTAGAGGGAGCGTCAGGTGACGCTCTCTCCTCCATCATTGCATTCAACTGTACCGGCATCATAGACGCTGGTATAGTTGAATGCGGCGGCGGCGGTGCTGGGGGGAAGGGTGAGTCGGCGTGTAGCGGCCCACTACTGGCACCGGCCCTTCTGGCATTTGCCAGAACTGCCCGATGGCCAGTCCGGCCTAGCCTTTAAGGGTGCAAATATTTTCAATTCATTAGTACTTTCTGTGTACGTTTCCTATTTATTCTGACTATATCAAATACTTTACTTTATTAAACAAAGTGCAACCAATTCAACATTTTATTATGCTTTCTTCTGCATATTTCCTTATCAACTATATGAACTAAGGTAGCATTTTCAAAAGTGCAATTTATCATTCAAGTTATTATTCAAGTCTATCAATAACATTTTTGAACAGCAGCAATGATGCAAGGGACCCGTCATGAACCCCCAATGTAGGTTTTGGCTTGGGCGGGCTACAAGGCGTGTATCCAGACCTGGAATCCTCCAACACCAAACGAGTTTTTCTTCAGGTTTCTGTAAAACAAGGCAACTTTGACAGCAAAATTAGAAACAATTTCTTTAAAGCTTCTTTGTAAAACCAGTAGGAAGCACCTAAATAGGTGCCAACTATATACAATGGAAAGTTTTTGGATCACTCACTGTCCATGATCTCACTGTCTTTAAACAAATGATCCTTTTAACGAAAACCTGGTCAGGTGTATTCAACTTTAAAATTTCAACTGTCATTTAACTTTTGGCAGCAGGTTAGCTTTTAACTATTTACAGTCATATTCTTCTTATTTACTTTAGCTGTCTCCAAGGTAATATTTTGCGTTGGTTGCTTCCTGGCCTGGGAAGATCTTGAGCCAAAAGTTACACCTGGTAACAAGTAGACATAATGTGTCCTGTATTCATGCACGGTTAGGTCATGTCCTGCAATGGGGGTTTGCGTGGCCTGGGTACGTGTGATAAAAGGTGCTGGAGTCACTGCTGTTTCAGTTGTGGTTATTGTACACACTGTTGTCTTAGTGATGGCTTTAGAGGCTGGTGTCACAGTAGGAGTAGTAGTGGTGGTGGCCACTTTGGCACTAGGTGGCTCTACTGGTGTCTTTGGTCTGGTATCCTTTATTTTTGGAGCATTGTCTCTGAGTTTCCTCACGTTTAAGGCATACCACTCCTTATCACCAAAATGCCGAGTGAAGGTCACAGTGTCCCCAGGATACAGGTCCCTGTCCGGATGTCCTTCTCTGAGGTGAGATTCTATGTCTCTTCGGTTGACGAATACCTCAGCATACAGGCCTGGCTTCTTAATAAACCCCCATCCTCTTTTTAGCTGAAGGCCACTACAGTGCCCTGCCTCAGCGGGGCCTGGTAGGTTTGTTTGTCATTGTGGGCCTGAGCCTTAGCGCATAGATCCCTTTCATCAAAGGCTTTGCTCCCAGCCTGGTACTCCTTGTCCTTTTCCTCCCACTTATACGCGAGTTGCTGTTGGTACTCCTCCCAGCTAAGGACTTCCATGACCACTCCTTCTTTCCTTTCGGTCCCGGGGAATCTCATCAGCTCTGTCCCAGGGTTCACCCAGCGATGCCCTGTCTTTTCAGCGTATATCTCGCCTGGCATTCTGGTGGGCTGGATCGGGGCTCTCGTGTGGCTCTCCACGTTCCTTGCTGTGTCCTCGTCTCTTTCCCGCTCTCTCCTGCGGGGGCGGAGCTTCTTTTTCCTCTTTCTCCCGCCATTCAGGATCAGAAGGCGGATTTCAGTTGCTTATGGGCATGTCCTTATGGTGCAAAAGTATTTGGAGTGGGCGTCCATTGTTTTCGCGCCTCACAGCTAGTTCCTGCCCACGATGGCACACTTTTTTTTTTTTACAGCGTTCCTCGTGGTGCTATAATGGTGACAGTTTTGGCGGCAATTGACAAGTAACAGTCTCTCAGCACAACACAGTCTGTTAGGCGCACATGACCCGATTCTCAGGGTTGGTCCATCCTGTTTGTGACGCCAAGATGAGTCGCCCGCCAGGGCCGTGAGGTACCCAGTACCGGGTCCAGTGGTTCACAGGGGGATGTCACGGTGGCGACCTGGTCTGTGGCCCTGGGCGCCCATGTAAAAGGGAGGTTTAATAAAGTTTATGTTCGTGACGCCACCTGTGGTATTCGGTCAGTGGGGACCGACGCTGTCTTAAGGGGTCCTCTGGGGTAAAGTTATGGCAGCTAGATGGTATAACTTCCCACAGATGAAGTATATCCCCAGGGCTCCCGGTGTGTAGATAGAAGATGGTGAAGGGTGCAGTAAAGAACGAGGACACAGGCTTGCAGTCTCTTTACCTGGTTTACAGAAGAATTCAGGCAACCACAGTCCAGGGTACCAGATTACAGGACAGGCAGGGTCCGGCCGGCTTGGAAGCGAATCCAGAGTTCCCCTTACCAGGTGGAGTTAAAAGCCTTCCTCTAGCGCAGTGGTGTTGTAGTCCCTTACTGCCTATGGCTCCTGATAAGGTCCTCACAGTTCTCTCTGTCCCCCATATAGGATAGGACACAAACCCGTATGGTAGGTGACTCGAGCCTTTTCACAGGATCTCTATCATGACCCGAGCTCTATGCATCACTGTGCTTCCTGGGTATTGAGGTGGACAGGTAACTTGCAGTTCAACTGTCCTGCTGGTCTCTGCTTTGAGTCTTAGAGTCCCATACAACCTCGGAGTTCCGGCTACCGGTTATCTGCGCTTCAGAGGGAGGCAGCTTGTTCGCAGCTGGTCTCCCCTGATATCAATCTCCTGTACTTCGCTTGCCTTCACGCTCACTGAACGATGTTCTTTCCTTCTGTCTCTTTCTCCAGGGGCTGTAGTACTTCAGACTACAGGGCCCCTTCAGACCTTCTGACATTCTATGTTGGTCTGCCCTCTCCTCTGTCTCTCTCACTCTGACAGGAACTAACTGACTTTCCCTCCCAACCACAATATATATATATAGGGGAGTCACCTAGGAATAGGATCAAAAGCTCCCCCTTGTGGACTGGAGTGTGAACATATTGTGTGCATTGTGATTACCTGATAGAGAGATATCCTTCATCGCCTCCAAGCGTAACATCACTCTCCCCATGAGGAAAGCAATGTCACTGTGATGACCAGGACCCTGGGGCGCCACACATACCTAAATAGCATTCTAGCTCACCCCTAATTCATAATAAGTCCCTGATAGTGCAGTGCCCAGAGGGGAAGTAAATGTTATAAGTGCCAGGGACCGCTGTTATGCTAAGGTAATTTAGTACCACAATGGACATAGAGGTCAGAGCACATACAGTGACCTGACAATAACCCAAAAACATAGAACGAGCTCTGAGACGTGGGAACTCTGTTGACCGCAATCCCTAATCCTCTCCAACCACACTAGAGGCAGCCGTGGATTGCGCCTAACGCTCCCTATGCAACTCGGCACAGCCTGAGAAACTAGCTAGCCTGAAAATAGAAAATAAGCCTACCTTGCCTCAGAGAAATACCCCAAAGGAAAAGGCAGCCCCCACATATAATGACTGTGAATTAAGATGAAAAGACAAACGTAGAGATGAAATAGATTTAGCAAAGTGAGGCCCGACTTTCTGAACAGAGCGAGGATAGGAAAGGTAACTTTGCGGTCAACACAAAACCCTACAAAAACCACGCAAAGGGGGCAAAAACACCCTCCGTACCGAACTAACGGCACGGAGGTACACCCTCTGCGTCCCAGAGCTTCCAGCAAGCAGGAAAAAACAAATAGACAAGCTGGACAGAAAAATCAGCAAACAAAATAGCAAAGCGAAACTTAGCTATGCAGAGCAGCAGGCCACAGGAACGATCCAGGAGGAAACAGGTCCAATACTAGAACATTGACTGGAGGCCAGGATCAAAGCACTAGGTGGAGTTAAATAGAGCAGCACCTAACGACTTCACCACATCACCTGAGGAAGGAAACTCAGAAGCCGCAGTACCACTTTCCTCCACCAACGGAAGCTCACAGAGAGAATCAGCCGAAGTACCACTTGTGACCACAGGAGGGAGCTCTGCCACAGAATTCACAACAGTACCCCCCCCCTTGAGGAGGGGTCACCAAACCCTCACCAGAGCCCCCAGGACGACCAGGATGAGCCATATGTATGGCACGAACAAGATCGGGAGCATGGACATCAGAGGCAAAGACCCAGGAATTATCTTCCTGAGCATAACCCTTCCACTTAACCAGTTACTGGAGTTTCCGTCTTGAAACACGAGAATCCAAAATCTTCTCCACAATATACTCCAACTCCCCCTCCACCAAAACCGGGGCAGGAGGGTCAACAGATGGAACCATAGGTGCCACGTATCTCCGCAACAATGACCTATGGAATACGTTATGTATGGAAAAAGAATCTGGAAGGGTCAGACGAAAAGACACAGGATTAAGAACCTCAGAAATCCTATACGGACCAATGAAACGAGGTTTAAACTTAGGAGAGGAAACCTTCATAGGAATATGACGAGAAGATAACCAAACCAAATCCCCAACACGAAGTCGGGGACCCACACAGCGTCTGCGATTAGCGAAACGTTGAGCCTTCTCCTGGGACAAGTCAAATTGTCCACTACATGAGTCCAAATCTGCTGCAACCTGTCCACCACAGTATCCACACCAGGACAGTCCGAAGACTCAACCTGTCCTGAAGAGAAACGAGGATGGAACCCAGAGTTGCAGAAAAACGGCGAAACCAAGGTAGCCGAGCTGGCCCGATTATTAAGGGCGAACTCAGCAAAAGGCAAAAAGGACACCCAGTCATCCTGATCAGCAGAAACAAAGCATCTCAGATATGTTTCCAAGGTCTGATTGGTTCGTTCAGTCTGGCCATTAGTCTGAGGATGGAAAGCCGAGGAAAAAGACAAGTCAATGCCCATCCTACCACAAAAGGTTCGCCAAAACCTCGAAACAAACTGGGAACCTCTGTCAGAAATGATATTCTCTGGAATGCCATGTAAACGAACCACATGCTGGAAGAACAATGGCACCAAATCAGAGGAGGAAGGTAATTTAGACAAGGGTACCAAATGGACCATCTTAGAGAAGCGATCACAGACCACCCAAATGACTGACATCTTTTGAGAGACGGGAAGATCTGAAATAAAATCCATAGAGATATGTGTCCAATGCCTCTTCGGGACCGGCAAGGGCAAAAGCAACCCACTGGCACGAGAACAGCAGGGCTTAGCCCGAGCACAAATCCCACAGGACTGCACAAAAGTACGCACATCCCGCGACAGAGATGGCCACCAAAAGGATCTAGCCACTAACTCTCTGGTACCAAAGATTCCAGGATGACCAGCCAACACCGAACAATGAACCTCAGAGATAACTTTATTCGTCCACCTATCAGGGACAAACAGTTTCTCCGCTGGGCAACGATCAGGTTTATTAGCCTGAAATTTTTGCAGCACCCGCCGCAAATCAGGGGAGATGGCAGACACAATTACTCCCTCTTTGAGGATACCCGCCGGCTCAGATAAACCCGGAGAGTCGGGCACAAAACTCCTAGACAGAGCATCCGCCTTCACATTTTTAGAGCCCGGAAGGTACGAAATCACAAAGTCAAAACGGGCAAAAAACAATGACCAACGAGCCTGTCTAGGATTCAACCGCTTGGCGGACTCGAGATAAGTCAAGTTCTTATGATCAGTCAAGACCACCACGCGATGCTTAGCTCCTTCAAGCCAATGACGCCACTCCTCGAATGCCCACTTCATGGCCAGCAACTCTCGATTGCCCACATCATAATTTCGCTCAGCAGGCGAAAACTTCCTGGAAAAGAAGGCGCATGGTTTCATCACCGAGCAATCAGAACTTCTCTGCGACAAAACAGCCCCTGCTCCAATCTCAGAAGCATCAACCTCGACCTGGAACGGAAGCGAAACATCTGGTTGACACAACACAGGGGCAGAAGAAAAACGACGCTTCAACTCTTGAAAAGCTTCCACAGCAGCAGAAGACCAATTGACCACATCAGCACCCTTCTTAGTCAAATCGGTCAATGGTTTAGCAATACTAGAAAAATTGCAGATGAAGCGACGATAAAAATTAGCAAAGCCCAGGAACTTTTGCAGACTTTTCAGAGATGTCGGCTGAGTCCAATCATGGATGGCTTGAACCTTAACAGGGTCCATCTCGATAGTAGAAGGGGAAAAGAGGAACCCCAAAAATGAAACCTTCTGAACACCAAAGAGACACTTTGATCCCTTCACAAACAAAGAATTAGCACGGAGGACCTGAAACACCGTTCTGACCTGCTTCACATGAGACTCCCAATCATCCGAGAAGATCAAAATGTCATCCAAGTACACAATCAGGAATTTATCCAGGTACTCTCGGAAGATGTCATGCATAAAGGACTGAAACACTGATGGAGCATTGGCAAGTCCGAATGGCATTACTAGATACTCAAAATGGCCCTCGGGCGTATTAAATGCAGTTTTCCATTCATCACCTCGCTTAATACGCACAAGATTAAATGCACCACGAAGATCTATCTTGGTGAACCAACTAGCCCCCTTAATCCGAGCAAACAAATCAGATAACAACGGCAAGGGGTACTGAAATTTAACCGTGATCTTATTTAGAAGGCGGTAATCTATACAAGGTCTCAGTGAACCATCCTTCTTGGCTACAAAAAAGAACCCTGCTCCTAATGGCGACGATGACGGGCAAATATGCCCCTTCTCCAAGGACTCCTTCACATAACTCCGCATAGCGGCGTGCTCAGGCACAGATAAGTTAACCAGTCGACCTTTTGGGAATTTACTACCAGGAATCAAATCGATAGCACAATCACAATCCCTATGCGGAGGTAGGGTATCGGACTTGGGCTCATCAAATACATCCCGGTAATCAGACAAGAACTCTGGAACCTCAGAAGGGGTGGATGACGAAATAGTCAGAAATGGGACATCACCATGTACCCCCTGACAACCCCAGCTGGACAGAGACATGGATTTCCAATCTAATACTGGATTATGGACTTGTAGCCATGGCAACCCCACCACGACCACATCATGCAGATTATGCAACACCAGAAAGCGAATAACCTCCTGATGTGCAGGAGCCATGCACATGGTCAGCTGGGTCCAGTACTGAGGCTTATTCTTGGCCAAAGGTGTAGCATCAATTCCGCTCAATGGAATAGGACACTGCAAGGGCTCCAAGAAAAACCCACAACGCCTAGCATACTCCAAGTCCATCAAATTCAGGGCAGCGCCTGAACCCACAAATGCCATGACAGAATACGATGACAAAGAGCAGATCAAGGTAACGGACAGAAGAAATTTTGACTGTACCGTACCAATGGTGGCAGACCTAGCGAACCGCTTAGTGCGCTTAGGACAATCAGAGATAGCATGAGTGGAATCACCACAGTAGAAACACAGCCCATTCAGACGTCTGTGTTCTTGCCGTTCAACTCTGGTCAAAGTCCTATCGCACTGCATAGGCTCAGGTTTAAGCTCAGGTAATACCGCCAAATGGTGCACAGATTTACGCTCACGCAAGCGTCGACCGATCTGAATGGCCAAAGACATAGACTCATTCAGACCAGCAGGCATAGGAAATCCTACCATGACATCCTTAAGGGCTTCAGAGAGACCTTTTCTGAAAATAGCTGCGAGCGCACCTTCATTCCACTGAGTGAGTACGGACCACTTTCTAAATTTCTGACAATATACCTCTATCTCATCCTGACCCTGACACAGAGCCAGTAAATTCTTCTCTGCCTGATCCACTGAATTAGGCTCATCGTACAGCAATCCGAGCGCCAGGAAAAACGCATCGATATTACTTAATGCAGGATCTCCTGACGCAAGAGAAAATGCCCAGTCCTGAGGGTCGCCACGTAAAAAAGAAATAATGATCCTAACTTGTTGAACTGGGTCACCAGAGGAGCGAGGTTTCAAAGCCAGAAATAGTTTACAATTATTTTTGAAACTCAGAAATTTAGTTCTATCTCCAAAAAACAAATCAGGAATAGGAATTCTCGGTTCTAACATTGAATTCTGAACCACAAAGTCTTGAATATTTTGTACTCTTGCCGTGAGCTGATCCACACATGAAGACAGACCTTTAATGTCCATCGCTACACCTGTGTCCTGAACCACCCAAATGTCTAGGGGAAAAAAAAGGCAAAACACAGTGCAGAGGAAAAAAAATGGTCTCAGAACTTCTTTTTTCCCTCTATTGAGAATCATTAGTACTTTGGGCCTCCAGTACTGTTATGCTAAGGTAATTCAGTACCACAATGGACATAGAGGTCAGAGCACATACAGTGACCTGACAATAACCCAAAAACATAGAACGAGCTCTGAGACGTGGGAACTCTGTTGACCGCAATCCCTAATCCTCTCCAACCACACTAGAGGCAGCCGTAGATTGCGCCTAACGCTCCCTATGCAACTCGGCACAGCCTGAGAAACTAGCTAGCCTGAAAATAGAAAATAAGCCTACCTTGCCTCAGAGAAATACCCCAAAGGAAAAGGCAGCCCCCACATATAATGACTGTGAATTAAGATGAAAAGACAAACGTAGAGATGAAATAGATTTAGCAAAGTGAGGCCCGACTTTCTGAACAGAGCGAGGATAGGAAAGGTAACTTTGCGGTCAACACAAAACCCTACAAAAACCACGCAAAGGGGGCAAAAAGATCCTCCGTATCGAACTAACGGCACGGAGGTACACCCTCTGCGTCCCAGAGCTTCCAGCAAGCAGGAAAAAACAAATAGACAAGCTGGACAGAAAAATCAGCAAACAAAATAGCAAAGCGAAATTTAGCTATGCAGAGCAGCAGGCCACAGGAACGATAAAGGAGGAAACAGGTCCAATACTAGAACATTGACTGGAGGCCAGGATCAAAGCACTAGGTGGAGTTAAATAGAGCAGCACCTAACGACTTCACCACATCACCTGAGGAAGGAAACTCCGAAGCCGCAGTACCACTTTCCTCCACCAACGGAAGCTCACAGAGAGAATCAGCCGAAGTACCACTTGTGACCACAAGAGGGAGCTCTGCCACAGAATTCACAACAGACCGCCAATAATAAATTAGGAATGTCACACAGCATTGTGGCGTTCTAGCCCTGTCCCTCCCACTGAGCCCTTACATCCTCTTAGGCTATGTGTACACGTTGCGGATTAGTGTGCAGATTTTTCCTCACCGTTTTTGAAAAATCCGCAGGTAAAATGCACTGCGTTTTACCTGC
Source organism: Ranitomeya imitator (assembly GCF_032444005.1). Taxonomy (NCBI): domain Eukaryota; kingdom Metazoa; phylum Chordata; class Amphibia; order Anura; family Dendrobatidae; genus Ranitomeya; species Ranitomeya imitator. The sequence goes on from NC_091282.1 coordinate 133,457,624, forward strand.
CGATTACCCACGTTTTTTGTGCGGATTTCACCTGCGGTTTTATACCTGCGGATTCCTATTGAGGAGCAGGTGTAAAACGCTGCGGAATCCGCACAAAGAATTGACAAGCTGCAGAATATGCAACGCAGCGTTTCCGCACGGTATTTTCCACACTATGGACACAGCGGATTTGGTTTTTCATAGGTGTACATGGTACTGTAAACCTGATGGTAAACTGCTGCGAATCCGCAGAGGCCAATCCGCAGGCAAATCCGCAACGTGTGCACATACCCTAAGTGTGTGTGCGCAGTTTCAAGGATGAATGCTGACAAGGGTATTACAGTAATCAAAAGTGAGTCTTTACTGTATTCACTTTACAATACATAGTTCATAGCGATGGTATCACAGTCCTTCATACAAGCTTGAAATTTTAGGTGGAAAGAGAGATGGTCACTGTGATGTTTAAAGGGAACCTGTCACCCAGTTTTTTCAAGAAGAGCTAAAAATAGCGTTAAATAGGGGCAGAGCTGGGCTTTACATTAGTGTATTTTGGAGCCTTTATTCCCCACCTTTGCTGCCGAAATATAAAGTCGCCGTTTTGGGCTGTCACTCATGCTGGTCAGGTCATATGGGCGTGGTGACAGCGCTGTTTCTCCCCCAGATCTCCGTTGGTGGCGTAGTGGTGTGCGCATGTCCAAGTGGCGAATCCACTGCACAGCTTTATTATTATTATTTATTATTATAGCGCCATTTATTCCATGGCGCTTTACATGTGAGGAGGGGTATACATAATAAAACAAGTACAATAATCTTGAAAAATACAAGTCACAACTGGTACAGGAGGAGAGAGGACCCTGCCCGCGAGGGCTCACAATCTACAAGGGATGGGTGAGGATACAGTAGGTGAGGGTAGAGCTGGCCGTGCAGCGGTTTGGTCAATCGGTGGTTACTGCAGGTTGTAGGCTTGTCGGAAGAGGTGGGTCTTCAGGTTCTTTTTGAAGGTTTCGATGGTAGGCGAGAGTCTGATATTTTGTGGTAGAGCATTCCAGAGTAGGGGGGATGCACGAGAGAAATCTTGTATGCGATTGTGGGAAGAGGAGATAATAGGGGAGTAGAGAAGGAGATCTTGTGAGGATCGGAGGTTGCGTGCAGGAAAGTACCGGGAGACGAGGTCACAGATGTATGGAGGAGACAGGTTGTGGATGGCTTTATATGTCATGGTTAGGCTTTTGTACTGGAGTCTCTGGGTGATGGGGAGCCAGTGCAGGGATTGACAGAGGGGAGAGGCCGGGGAATAGCGGGGGGACAGGTGGATTAGTCGGGCAGCAGAGTTTAGAATAGATTGGAGGGGTGCAAGAGTGTTAGAGGGGAGGCCACAGAGCAGGAGGTTACAGTAGTCAAGGCGGGAGATGATGAGGGCATGGACTAGGGTTTTTGCAGATTCTTGGTTTAGGAATGTGCGGATCCGTGAAATATTTTTGAGTTGGAGGCGGCAGGAAGTGGAAAGGGTTTGGATATGTGGTTTAAAGGAGAGATCAGTGTCAAGGATTACCCCAAGACAGCGGGCTTGTGGGACTGGGGAGAGTGGGCAGCCGTTTACTGTAATGGATAGGTTCGTTGGGGAGATTGCGTGAGATGGGGAAAGATGATGAATTCTGTTTTGTCCATGTTAAGTGGACAGCTTCAAGGAAAATAGCGCAATCTGCGCTATTCAGCCATTTATCGTGGGCGCGGCCATCTTTGTGAGGCCACGCGTGCGCAGATGGTTCTTCTCGGCTTCCCGTGGCTTCAGGAAAATGTCCGCGGGATGCCACGCGTGCGCAGATGGAGATCGCGGCAGCCATTTTCCTGCAGCCGAGATGTGAACTCGGCTTCAGGAAAATGGCCGTCGAGATCGCTAGAGGCTTCCTCAGGAACCCAGGCCGAGAGAGTGTCATGTGACCAAACTCTTGCACCTTTACACTTTGGACAGTAGATGGCAGTATAGAACAATTTATTGAATAAACCACATAACAGGACATAGGTTTTTGGTAACCTCCCGACTACTATATTTTGCAACAGATAGGAGGAGGTACTGGGACAATATAATAGCATCCTCTCCAACCCTCCAATTTAGTATACATCTCTAAATAGCATTCTAGCTCATCCATAATTCATTATAAGTACCTATAATATCTTATCACCCACCCCCAATTCATTATAAAGGTATACAGGGACTTGAATGAATAAATTGGGGAGGGGGAAACAGGAGAGTATGCTGTTAGAGACTTATAATGAATTGGGGGAAGGATACTATACTGGGACTTATAATGAAATGTGCGGTGGGAGAGGACACTGTAAAGTGACTTGTAAAATTTGGGGGAGACTCTATTCAGAGAGATTTTTTTGAATTTTAGAAAGAGAGGTCACGTGACAGGGACATAGATTTAATTAGGGGAGATTAAATTATAGTTATTGGCAGCAAAAATTATAGTTAATGAGTTAATGGGCTCACAGTGCTGATATCAATTTATATTTTGAGCGGTGCATTTGTATTTCAGGAACGGAGTGTGGGAGATTTTTTATTTAGAAGGGTAATGCATATATACGATATGTGATCATTTTTTTCGTTCTGCGGTGATCAGTGTGACAAGACGAGTCGTTTCTGGAAGATGTCGATATGAAAGTCTGACCAGATGAATAAATAAAAAAGAATTCTATTCAGATGAGATGTCTGCGGCATGTCAGTAGGTGTAAATATTTATTCTGCATCTATACTGTATGAATTGCAGAGACATGAAGGGCGTATTACTGTTGTTTGTAAAACAACTTTTCTTAGGCTACATTCACACATTTGTGTGAAATGTCCGTGTGCTTCCAAATTTTGTTATTGCACGTTACATGGGCCAATAAAGTTTCATAGATCTATTCATCTACTATATAATTGTCTAAGGGTCACTTCCGTCTTTCTGTCTGTCCTTCTGTCTTTTTTAGGATCGAGTCGGGTTTCGCGAAACCCGACTTTCTCAAAAGTCGAGTGAAATCGGCCAATTATCGCGAAAAGTCGGGGATCGACCGAAACACGAAACCCAATGCAAGTCAATGGGGAAGCATAGTCGGCAGTGAGTGGAGGCCAGGAAAACACCTACAGTGCCCATTTTAATGGCAAAAACATCCATTCTTGTTACTGAAGCTTGTCAATCTTAATTTACCTTATAATAATAGTTAGGCATTGTAAATTGGGGGTCATTTGGTTAAAGTTGTGGGGGTAGGGCTGGTTCAAGTTTTTAGTGGGCACTGGCACAGGGCCCCTCAAAGTACAGCGGTGCGTCTGCACGGCGTGGGCGCCTCACACCGGCAGCTACACTTTTGCGTACTATGAGGGGCCCTGTGCCAGTGACGTCGCCAATGAGTATGCCCCCCCCACCTGATGAAGGAACCTGCACTTTCATCTGCACCTTCCTCTTTGTCCCCATGTAAGGTGGTATAGTATGCAGGAAGGGGAACCTGACTTTCAGCAGGGTCAGATTCTGGCTGTGTAGCGTGCAAGGGGAATGTAGTGGTCTGGGTCAATGTACCAGCAGACTCATCTAGCACTGGCTGGGCAATGGGCAGGATGAGGAGGAAACACAGATATAGGCCCAAATAATAAAGTGGGCTAAATGCAGTTCAAAATTGGTAACAGGACTAACCAGGCGGCATTGCTTTGTTCAGTGGAGGACAACTGTAATGAGAGGCTGACAAAGTGAGTAGGCCCAAATCAGTAAGTAGGCTAAATGCAGTTCAAAATTGGTAACAGTAGTAAACAGGCGGCACTGCTTTGTTCAGTGGAGAACAGCAAGGAGCGGCAGACACCGTTAGTAGGCCCAACCAAACTAGTAGGCCAAATGCAGTTAACAATTTGTAAATATAGGCCGAAAGCCTGAAGATCGAAGCTCAGGAAAACAAACCAGGAGAACACCAAGGAGCGGTAGACAACGTTAGTAGGCCCCAACCAAACTGGTAGCCCAAATGCAGTTTCATATTAAAAATATAGGCCGAAAGCCTGAAGATTGAAGCTCAGGAAAGTAAACCAGGAGAACACCTAGGAGCGGCAGACACCGTTAGTGGGCCCCAACCAAACTAGTAGGCCAAATGCAGTGTAATATTACAAATATAAGCCGAAAACCTGAAGATTGAAGCTCAGGAAAGTAAACCAGGAGAGCACATAGGAGCGGCAGACACCATTTGTAGGCCCCAACCAAACTAGTAGGCCAAATGCAGTGTAATATTAAAAATATAGGCCGAAAGCCTGAAGATTGAAGCTCAGGAAAGTAAACCAGGAGAGCACCTAGGAGCGGCAGACACCGTTAGTGGGGCCCAACCAAACTAGTAGGCCAAATGCAGTTTAACCCCTTTACCCCCAAGGGTGGTTTGCACGTCAATGACCAGGCCAATTTTTACAATTCTGACCACTGTCCCTTTATGAGGTTATAACTCCGAAACGCTTCAACGGATCCTGGTGATTCTGACATTGTTTTCTCGTGACATATTGTACTTCATGATAGTGGTAAAATTTCTTTGATAGTACCTGCGTTTATTTGTGAAAAAAACGGAAATTTGGCGAAAATTTTGAAAATTTCGCAATTTTCAAACTTTGAATTTTTATGCAATTAAATCACAGAGATATGTCACACAAAATACTTAATAAGTAACATTTCCCACATGTCTCCTTTACATCAGCATAATTTTGGAACCAAATTTTTTTTTTGTTAGGGAGTTATAAGGGTTAAAAGTTGACCAGCAATTTCTCATTTTTACAACACCATTTTTTTTTAGGGACCACGTCTCATTTGAAGTCATTTTGAGGGGTCTATATGATAGAAAATGCCCAAGTGTGACACCATTCTAAAAACTGCACCCCTCAAGGTGCTCAAAACCACATTCAAGAAGTTTATTAACCCTTCAGGTGTTTAATAGGAATTTTTTGAATGTTTAAATAAAAATGAACATTTAACTTTTTTACACAAAAAATTTACTTCAGCTCCAATTTGTTTTATTTTACCAAGGGTAACAGGAGAAAATGGACCCCAAAAGTTGTTGTCCAATTTGTCCTGAGTACGCTGATACCCCATATGTGGCAGTAAACCACTGTTTGGGCGCATGGGAGAGCTCGGAAGGGAAGGAGCGCCGTTTGACTTTTCAATGCAAAATTGACAGGAATTGAGATGGGACGCCATGTTGCGTTTGGAGAGCCACTGATGTGCCTAAACATTGAAACCCCCCACAAGTGACACCATTTTGGAAAGTAGACCCCCTAAGGAACTTATCTGGATGTGTGGTGAGCACTTTGACCCACCAAGTGCTTCACAGAAGTTTATAATGCAGAACCGTAAAAATAAAAAATCATATTTTTTCACAAAAATTATATTTTTGCCCCCAATTTTTTATTTTTCCAAGGGTAAGAGAAGAAATTGGACCTCAAAAGTTGTTGTCCAATTTGTCCTGAGTACGCTGATACCCCATATGTGGCAGTAAACCACTGTTTGGGCGCATGGGAGAGCTCGGAAGGGAAGGAGCGCCGTTTGACTTTTCAATGCAAAATTGACAGGAATTGAGATGGGACGCCATGTTGCGTTTGGAGAGCCACTGATGTGCCTAAACATTGAAACCCCCCACAAGTGACACCATTTTGGAAAGTAGACCCCCTAAGGAACTTATCTGGATGTGTGGTGAGCACTTTGACCCACCAAGGGCTTCACAGAAGTTTATAATGCAGAGCCAGAAAAATAAAACAAAATTTTTTTTCCCACAAAAATTATTTTTTAGCCCCCAGTTTTGTATTTTCCCTAGGGTAACAGGAGAAATTGGACCCCAAAAGTTGTTGTCCAATTTGTCCTGAGTACGCTGATACCCCATATGTGAGGGGGAACCACCGTTTGGGCGCATGGGAGGGCTCGGAAGGGAAGGAGCGCCATTTGGAATGCATACTTAGATGGAATGGTCTGCAGGCGTCACATTGCGTTTGCAGAGCCCCTAATGTACCTAAACAGTAGAAACCCCCCACAAGTGACACCATTTTGGAAAGTAGACCCCCTAAGGATCTCATCTTGATGTGTTGTGAGAGCTTTGAACCCCCAAGTATTTCACTACAGTTTATAACGCAGAGCCGTGCAAATAAAAAATATTTTTTTTTCCACAAAAATTATATTTTAGCCCCCAGTTTTGTATTTTTCCAAGGTTAGCAGGAGAAATTGGACCCTAAATGTTGTTGTCCAATTTGTCCTGAGTACGCTGATATCTGATATGTGGGGGGGGAACCACCGTTTGGGCGCATGGGAGGGCTCGGAAGGGAAGGAGCATCATTTGGAATGCAGACTTAGATGGATTGGTCTGCAGGCGTCACATTGCGTTTGCAGAGCCCCTAATGTACCTAAACAGTAGAAACCCCCCACAAGTGACCCCATATTGGAAACTAGACCCCTCAATGAACTTATCTAGATGTGTTGTGAGAACTTTGAACCCCCAAGTGTTTCACTACAGTTTATAACGCAGAGCCGTGAAAATAAAAAATCTTTTTGTATTCCCACAAAAATTATTTTTAGCCCCCAGTTTTGTATTTTCCCAAGGGTAACAGGAGAAATTGGTCCACAAAAGTTGTTGTCCAATTTGTCCTGAGTACGCTGATACCCCATATGTGAGGGTAAACCCCTGTTTGGGCACACGGGAGAGCTCGGAAGGGAAGGAGCACTGTTTTACTTTTTCAACGCAGAATTGGCTGGAATTGAGATCGGACGCCATGTCGTGTTTGGAGAGCCCCTGATGTGCCGAAATAGTGGAAACCCCCCAATTATAACTGAAACCCTAATCTAAACACACCCCTAACCCTAATTCCAACGGTAACCCTAACCACACCTCTAACCCTGACACACCCCTAACCCTAATCCCAACCCTATTCCCAACTGTAAATGTAATCTAAACCCTAACCCTAACTTTAGCCCCAACCCTAACTGTAGCCCCAACCCTAACCCTAGCCCTAACCCTAACCCTAGCCCTAATCCTAGCCCTAACCCTAGCCCTAGCCCTAACCCTAGCCCTAACCCTAGCCCTAACCCTAGCCCTAACCCTAGCCCTAGCCCTAACCCTAACCCTAACCCTAGCCCTAACCCTAGCCCTAACCCTAGCCCTAACCCTAGCCCTAACCCTAGCCCTAGCCCTAACCCTAACCCTAGCCCTAACCCTAGCCCTAACCCTAGCCCTAATGGGAAAATGGAAATAAATACATTTTTTTTTATTTTTCCCTAACTAAGGGGGTGATGAAGGGGGGTTTGATTTACTTTTATAGCGAGTTTTTTAGCAGATTTTTATGATTGGCAGCTGTCACACACTGAAAGACGCTTTTTATTGCAAAAAATATTTTTTGCAATACCACATTTTGAGAGCTATAATTTTTCCATATTTTGGTCCACAGAGTCATGTGAGGTCTTGTTTTTTGCGGGACGAGTTGACGTTTTTACTGAAAACATTTTCGGGCACGTGACATTTTTTGATCGCTTTTTATTCCGATTTTTGTGAGGAAGAATGACCAAAAACCAGCTATTCATGAATTTCTATTGGGGGAGGCGTTTATACCGTTCCGCGTTTGGTAAAATTGATAAATCAGTTTTATTCTTCGGGTCAGTATGATTACAGCGATACCTCATTTATATCATTTTTTTATGGTTTGGCGCTTTTATACGATAAAAACTATTTTACAGAAAAAATAATTATTTTTGCATCGCTTTATTCTCAGGACTATAACTTTTTTATTTTTTTGCTGATGATGCTGTATGGCGGCTCGTTTTTTGCGGGACAATGACGCTTTCAGCGGTACCATGGTTGTTTATATCTGTCCTTTTGATTGCGTGTTATTCCACTTTTTGTTCGGCGGTATGATAATAAAGCGTTGTTTTTTGCCTCGTTTTTTTTTTTTTTTTCTTACGGTGTTTACTGAAGGGGTTAACTAGTGGGGCAGTTTTATAGGTCGGGTCGTTACGGACGCGGCGATACTAAATATGTGTACTTTTATTGTTTTTGTTTTTTTTTATTTAGATGAAGAAATGTATTTATGGGAATAATATTTTTTTTTTTTTCATTATTTTGGAATATTTTTTTTTATTTTTTTTTACACATTTAGAAAATTTTTTTTTTACTTTTTTACTTTGTCCCAGGGGGAACATCACAGATCAGTGATCTGACAGTTTGCACAGCACTCTGTCAGATCACTGATCTGACATGCAGCGCTGCAGCCTTCACAGTGCCTGCTCTGAGCAGGCTCTGTGAAGCCACCTCCCTCCCTGCAGGACCCGGATCCGCGGCCATCTTGGATCCGGGGCTGGAGGGAGCAGGGAGGGAGGTGAGACCCTCGCAGCAACGCGATCACATCGCGTTGCTGCAGGGGGCTCAGGGAAGCCCGCAGGGAGCCCCCTCCCTGCGCGGTGCTTCCCTGCACCGCCGGCACATCGCGATCATGTTTGATCGCGGTGTGCCAGGGGTTAATGTGCCGGGGGCGGTCCGTGACCGCTCCTGGCACATAGTGCCGGATGTCAGCTGCGATAAGCAGCTGACACCCGGCCGCGATCGGCCGCGCTCCCCCCGTGAGCGCGGCCAATCGGCTATGACGTACTATCCCGTCCAGGGTCAGATAAGCCCAGGGCACCTCGACGGGATAGTACGTCTAAGGTCACAGAGGGGTTAATATTAAAAATATAGAATGAAAGCCTGAAGATTGAAGTTCAGGAAACTAAACCAGGAGAACACCTAGGAGCGGCAGACACCGTTAGTAGGCCCCAACCAAACTAGTAGGCCAAATGCAGTATAATATTAAAAATATAGGCCGAAAGCCTGAAGATTGAAGCTCAGGAAAGTAAGCCAGGAGAACACCTAGGAGCGGCAGACACCATTAGTGCGGCCCAACCAAACTAGTAGGCCAAATGCAGTTTAATATTAAAAATATAGGATGAAAGCCTGAAGATTGAAGCTTAGGAAAGTAGACCAGGAGAACACCTAGGAGCGGCAGACACCGTTAGTAGGCCCCAACCAAAGTAGTAGGTCAAATGCAGTTTAATATTAAAAATATAGGCCGAAAGCCTGAAGATTGAAGCTCAGGAAAGTAAACCAGGAGAACACCTAGGAGTGGCAGACACCGTTAGTCGGCCCAACCAAACTAGTAGGCCAAATGCAGTTTAATATTAAAAATATAGGACAAAAGCCTGAAGATTGAAGCTAAGGCAAGAAAACCAGGAGAACACCTAAGAGCAGCAGACACCGTTTGTAGGCCCCAACCAAACTAGTAGCCCCAATGCAGTTTTCAAATTCCGATATGCTGAAAACCTGACAATTGAAGCTCAGCTTTTTAAGAGGAGGACAGCTGTATTGAGTGGCGCAGACAGACACAGGTAGTAGGCCTTAAACAAAAAAGTTGGCTCAATGCAGTTTAAAAAAGGTTACAGGGGTACACGGGCAGCATTGGTGTGGTCAGCGGAGGACAATTGGAAGGAGGGACCGCAGACAGACTTACTAGGCCTAAAATTAAAAAGTTGTCTCGATGCAGGTTTAAATAGGTTCCAGGGGTACACAGGCAGCATTGGTGTAGTCAGCGGAGGACAATTGGAAGGAGGGACCGCAGACAGACTTACTAGGCCTAAAATAAAAAAGTAGGCTCTATGCAGTTTTAAATAGGTTACAGGGGTAGACAGGCAGCATTGGTGTGGTCAGTGGAGGACAATTGGAAGGAGGGACCGCAGACAGACTTACTAGGCCTAAAATAAAAAAGTAGGCTCTATGCAGTTTTAAATAGGTTACAGGGGTACACAGGCAGCATTGGTGTGGTCAGTGGAGGACAATTGGAAGGAGGGACCGCAGACAGACTTACTAGGCCTAAAATAAAAAAAGTAGGCTCTATGCAGTTTTAAATAGGTTACAGGGGTACACAGGCAGCATTGGTGTGGTCAGCGGAGGACAATTGGAAGGAGGGACCGCAGACAGACTTACTAGGCCTAAAATTAATAAGTAGGCTCTATGCAGTTTTAAATAGGTTACAGGGGTACACAGGCAGCATTGGTGTGGTCAGGGAGGACAATTGTAAGGAGTGTCTGACACAGTTAGTAGGCCAAAATAATAAAGTGAGGTTATTGTCTGGCAAAAAAATTTTTTCACAAATAAACAGGTGGCATACCTAGGTAAGGTACAGGGGTGGGCTCCTCTGCTGACTTGCAGACAGTGGTAGTTGGCGCAAAGTATTAACTGGATTAACTGGTGTAAATGTAGGACAGGGCCCCTGAATATTTTTACTAGCATCATACATGTCAACAAATTGGTATTGGCAGTGCCATTGAAGGATTTAACCACATAGACTAAACAGTGGTGGAGCAGTGAGAGATAATTTTGCAAGTGGTAGAGCACTGTTTGAGCTGGGTGGGGACACTCTCTCATGGCAGGCGGTACTGGCCCAGGGCCCCTCATGTTACGACGGTGTGTCTGACGTTGGGTGCGCACCACCACCGCCAGAGACACTTCATTGTACTATGAGGGACCCTGTGCCAGTGCCGTCGCCCAAAAGTGGGCACACCCACCTCTTCAGCCAAACGGCACTCGCACGGGTGCTTGCGCCAAGTGGTGACCATGGCCCCGTGGGGGAAGTCAGCCCATTTAGGGAGGTGTAAAAATGGCGTAGGCTGGACATACAGCAGCCGCAAATGGAGAAATTGGAACAGTCAGTAAGACCAGTCCAAAAGCAAGACCTTTTTACAGGAAAGCTAGGTGTCAGCCGGGAAAGGTGGGGCAAAAAAATTAGAAATCCATGATTAGTTAATTTTAATGAAGGTTAGATCATCAACATTTTGGATAGCCAGACGACTCCTTTTTTCGGTCAGTATTGAACCAGCAGCACTGAATACTCTTTCTGATAGCACACTAGCTGCTGGGCAAGCAAGCTCCTGCAATGCATATTCTGCCAATTCAGGCCAGGTGTCTATTTTGGATGCCCAGTAATCAAATGGGAATGACGTGTGAGGGAGAACATCGATTAGGGAGGAAACATAGTAACCATACTGAACAAATGTTGTCTCCTGTCACTTTGAATTGATGCTGCAGTACCTGTCCTGTCTGCGATCATTGCAAAATCACTCCACAACCTGGTCATAAAACCCCTCTGTCCAACGCCACTTCTCTGCCATGTTGCCCCCTGCAGCTCGCGTGAGAACCATCACCGCCGCTGTGTGCTGGGAATGCCTGAATCAAACGGTCTACAAGAGTTGCTTGTTTGGTTGCCAATATTTGCTCAAGGTTCTCATGTGGCATAATATTTTGCAATTTCCCTTTATAGCGTGGATCCAGGAGGCAGGCCAACCAGTAATCGTCATCGGTCATCATTTTGATAATGCGGGGCTCCCTTTTTAGGATACGCAAGGCATAATCTGCATGTGGGCCAATGTTCCAGGTGTCAATTCACTGCTTGTGCTGGGTTGAGGAGCACTTTCTGGCAAATCAACATCACTTGTCTCCCTCAAAAACCCTGTACCTGACCTTGCAACGCCACCACTTTCTATTGCCCCCTGAGAAGCTTCCTCCTCCAAAAAATATTCATCCCCATCATCCTCCTCGTCCTCCTCCTCTTCGTCCACCACCTCGTCCAGGAGACTTCCCTAAGCAGACAATGGCTGACTGTCATCAAGGCTTCCCTCGTCCTCGGCTGCTGACGCCTGCTCCTTTATGTGCATCAAACTTTGCATCAGCAGATGCATTAGGGGGATGCTCATGCTTATGATGGCGTCGTCTGCACTAACCAGGCGTGTGCATTCCTCAAAACACTGAAGGACTTGACAAAGGTCTTGTAACTTCGACCACTGCACACCTGACAACTCCATGTCTGCCATCCAACTGCCTGCCCGTGTATGTGTATCCTCCCACAAATACATAATAGTACGCCTCTGTTCGCACAGCCTCTGAAGCATGTGCAGTGTGGAGTTCCACCTTGTTGCAACGTTGATTATTAGGCGCTGCTGGGGAAGCTTCAAAGATCGCTGATGGTTCTGCATATGGCTGGAATGTACGGGCGAATGGTGGATGTGCGAGCAAAGTCTTCGCACCTTTAGGAGCAGGTCGGGTAACCCCGGATAACTTTTCAGGAAGCACTGCACCACCAGGTTCAAGGTGTGAGCCAGGCAAGGAATGTGTTTCAGTTGTGAAAGGGCTATGGCAGCCATAAAATTCCTTCCGTTATCACTGACTATCGTGCCTGCCTCAAGATGTACACTGCCCAGCCATGACTGAGTTTCTTGCTGCAAGAACTCGGATAGAACTTCCGTGGTGTGTTTGTTGTCGCCCAAACACTTCATTTCCAACACAGCCTGCTGACGCTTACCACTAGCTGTTCCATAATGGGACACCTCGTGTGCAACACTGGCAGCTGCGGATGGAGTGGTCGTGCGACTGCGGTCTGTGGACGAGCTCTCGCTTCTGCTGAAGGACGAGAAGGAGGAGGAGGGGTGGCGAACGCCTACAGCCAACTGTTTCCTAGACCGTGGGCTAGGCAGAACTGTCCCAATATGGCTGTCCCCTGTGGACCCTGCATCCACCACATTAACCCAGTGTGCCGTGATGGACACGTAACGTTCCTGGCCATGCCTACTGGTCCATGCATCTGTTGTGAGGTGCACCTTTCTACTGACAGATTGCCGGAGTGCATGGACAATGCGGTCTTTTACATGCTGGTGGAGGGCTGGGATGGCTTTCCAGAAAAGAAGTGTCGACTGGGTAGGTCATAGCGTGGTACTGCGTAGTCCATCAGGGCTTTGAAAGCTTCGCTTTCAACTAACCGGTAGGGCATCATCTCTATCGAGATTAGTCTAGCAATGTGGGCGTTCAAACCCTGTGTACGCAGATGAGAGGATGAGTACTTCCTTTTCCTAACGAGAGTCTCTTTTAGGGTGAGCTGGACTGGAGAGCTGCATATGGTGGAACTAGCGGGGGTGGTGGTGGACATGGCAGACTGAGAGAGGGTTGGTGATGGTATTCTTGCTGTTGGTCTACATACAGTGTTTTCTACCAAGAACCTGGTGATTCCCTGACTGCTTTGGCCTTGCGACGATACCTCCATATTTGCTGCAGGTGGTGTCGTAAACGGTGGGCTTACAGTGAGGGAAGGAATGTAGCATTGCTGACTAGCTTCATTGTGAGCGGGTGCAACAACGTTACGGGACGTTTGGTAGTTAGTCCAAGCTTGCAAGTGCATGGTGGTTAAATGTCTACGCATGCAAGTTGTATTTAAATTTTTGACATTCTGATCTCTGCTAAAGGTCATTGAGCATTTCTTACAGATGACTTTGCACTGATCATTCGGATCTTGGTTAAAAAATTGCCAGACTGCACTCTTCCTACTATCAGATACCTTTTCAGGCATTGCACACTGAGCTACTTTAACCGGATGGCCACGCTGTCCTACAACTGTTTTTGGTTTTGACACACGTTTTTGGCCAGATACGGGACTGCCAGATGAAAGCTGTTGCAATGTTGATGCCTGCTGCAGCTCCTCCTCCTCCGCTTCAGAGCTACTGCCGGCGGCACCCTGTTCCCCCAATGGCTGCCAATCGGGGTCAACAACTGGATCATTTATCACCTCCTCTTCTATGTCCTGTGCACCGTCCTCTGTGTCACCGTGTAAGCCGGTGCTATAGCGTTCGGGACGGGGCACCATAGTCTCATCAGGGTCAGATTCTGGATCAGGACGCTGCGAGGGCAATGTTGTGATCTGAGTCAATGGAACAGCATAATAATCTAGCTGTGGCTGTGCATCTGTGCACTCCATGTCCGATTCATCTTGTAATGGGCATGGCCTGTTAACAATTTCCCTTTCTAACCCAGGCACGGTATGTGTAAAGAGCTCCATGGAGTAACCCGTTGTGTCGCCTGACGCATCTTTCTCTGTTGTTCTGGATGAAGGACACAAGGAAGTGACTTGTTCCTGACGGGGAGTATCCACTGATGACGCGCTGCTTTTAAATTTTGCACTTTCCGAAGAGGAGGCGAAAGAGCTAGAGGCAGAGTCAGCAAGGAAAGCCAAAACTTGTTCCTGCTGCTCCGGCTTTAAAAGCGGTTTTCCTACTCCCAGAAAAGGGAGCGTTCGAAGCCTTGTGTAGCCAGACGATGACGATGGCTCAACAACTCGAGACTTAGGTGCTATATTGCTTTTCCCACGACCACCTGATGCTCCACCACCACTACCATTATTACCAGCTGGCAATGACCGCCCACGGCCACGTCCTCTTCCACCAGACTTCCTCATTCTTGGAAAAATGTAACCAAACTAACAAACGTTATATGGTACTGTAAAACCAGTTAGAAGGTGTACGTTAACTTGTGAATTTAAATCTCCCTTTATAGGTGTGTGAGACAGCTGGGAAAATCAGGCCCACTGTATTACACTACACAGTTTCTGTGTCAGAAAGTGGCTGACAGATATGCCACAAACAGGACTCACGCAGATGCACTTAGTGGCAATAGAAATTTCCCTTTATAGGTGTGGAAGACTGCTGGGAAAATGAGGCCCACTGTATTACACTACACAGTTTCTGTGTCTGAAAGTGGCTGACAGATATGCCACAAACAGGACTGACACAGATGCACTTAGTGGCAATAGAAATTTCCCTTTATAGGTATGGAAACTGCTGGGAAAATCAGGCCCACTGTATTACACTACACAGCTTCAGTGGCAGACAGTGGCTAGCAGATATATATATATAGAAATATATATATATATATATATATACATATATATATATATTGTAGCTTGGCTAAAGGTCATGTGATTAATGGACGGTATGTATCGCAGAGGTGGGTGGCCCTGTGATGGAAGCCTGGGTATGTTTTGCTCAAGCAGATCTACTGCTGAGGGATTTGTTTACATTGGGAAGGCCTCCAGGTGATTGGAGAGATGGGAGGGTTCAGTCACCTACAAACCCACCCTAAGAGGCGTGTTTGAATACCTAAGATGGTTTTGTGTTGAAGGACATGTGGTGATGTCACACTCACCTGTCTGGCCATGTGACAGGTATCTGGGTGTGGTTACACTTATGTAAAGAGGTGTGTGTAGCCCATATGGTGAGAGTGTGTTTGGGAGTCTGCAAGAGTGGACAGACTTCCGTGTGTCCTGGCTGGACACTGCATAGTGGCCTGTGTGTTGGACGGTTCCACGTGGGGACAGACGTCCTGAACAGCACACAGTGACCATATTTAGGCTGAAGAGCCTACGTGCTGGATATGGCACAGCCTGAATGCTAACAGGTCTGAGAGAGAGCGGAGCTCTACTATGGACACTGAGGACTTTTCTGTCTGATGTAAGACTGTTTACCTGTTGTTCTTGTTGCTATGTGGTTTATGGAGTGAATAAACCTACATGAACGCTGAAGAGAATTTGCCTCCTGTTTCCTCCTATGCATCCGAGCGAGTACAAACCTTACAATATATATATATATATACATATATATATATATATATATATATATATATATAGGGACTGTGCTACAATAACAATCTCCCTGCAATGATCTCAGGACAAGTATGGCAGCCAGCAGTAAAAAGGACTGCTGCGCACAAAAGTGTGGACAGACAAAGAAACAAGGGAACTGTGCAGAAAGAAGCAACAGGATTTTTGCTTTGAAAAAAGCAGTTGGTTTGCACAGTGGCGTACAAACAGCAATGCAGCTATCAGGGAGCCTTATAAGGCAGCCTTATAAGCTGGAAAGAGAAGGAGATCCAGCTCAACGATATAGTGAAAAATCCATAGTTTTATTTCACTTAAAAATATAGTGTGAGGATGAAACATCAGCATACAGAAAAATTAAAACCAAAGTCAACGCGTTTCCGGTGACTAAGCACCCTTAATCATGATTAAGGGTGCTTAGTCACCGGAAACGCATTGACTTTGGTTTTAATTTTTCTGTATGCTGATGTTTCATCCTCACACTATATTTTTAAGTGAAATAAAACTATGGATTTTTCACTATATCGTTGAGCTGGATCTCCTTCTCTTTCCTGTTCGTCTACGCCCTGACACAGCGGTTCCGTGCTCCGAGCTCTTGGGAATGTCGGCATGGTGAGCTGGATCTTGTTTTTTATAGCCTTATAAGCTACAGAGCTGATGCACAGAAATCTAGCCTCCACTGTCCCTGCAAAGAAAAGGTGGTGTTGGACAGTGGAAATCGCTACAGCACAAGCGGTTTGGGGGTTTATATTCCCTCCCTAACAATATCCCTGCTTCTGATGAAGCTGCAGCAACCTCTCCCTATGTTCAGATCGGCAGAAGTAAGATGGCGGTCGGCGTGCACGCCCCTTTATAGCCCCTGTGACGCCGCAGACAGCAAGCCAATCACTGTAATGCCCTTCTCTAAGATGGTGGGGACTGAGACCTATGTCATAACGCTGCCCACACTCTGCGTCCACCTTCATTGGCTGAAAAATGGCGCTGAACACGTCATATGAAACGCGACTTTGGCGCGAAGATCGCCGACCGCATGGCCGATCCCACACTGGGATTGGCTCGGGTTTCACGAAACCCGACTTTGCCGAAAGTTGGCGATTTATGAAATTGACCGATCCGTTTCGCTCAACCCTAGTCGCGGCCTCTGTCTGTCATAGAATCCAAGTCGCTGATTGGTCTCGCCAGCTGCCTGTCATGGCTGCCGTGACCAATCAGCGACGGCCACAGTCCGATTAGTCCCTCCCTACTCCCCTGCAGTCAGCGCCCAGCGCCCGCTCCATACTCCCCGCAGTCACCGCTCACACAGGGTTAACGCCAGCGATAAAGGACCGCGTTATGCCACGGGTAACTCACTCTGTTACCGCCACTATTAACCCTGTGTGACCAAATTTTTACTATTGATGCTGCCTATGCAGCGTCAATAGTAAAAGGATCTAATGTTAAAAATAATAAAAAAATAAAAAATCATTATATACAGTACTCACTTTCCGCCGCCTTTCCCGCTCCTCGCAACGCTCCTGTAACCGCTCCATGCAAGCGGCAGGTTCCGGTGGCAAGGATGGTATGCGACAAGGACCTGCCATGATGTCACGGTCATGTGTTTGCGACCTCATCACAGGTCCTGCGCACGAAAGACCTGCCATGACGTCACAGTCATATGACCGCGTCATCATGGGTCCTGCGCTACCAACCCTGGGACCGGAAGCTGCCGAGTGCACCGCACACAGGCGACATGACTACAAGGGCTCCCTCGGAAGGTGGGTATATGTTTATTTTTTATTTTTTAACCTGTGACATACGTGGCTGGGCAATATACTACGTAGCTGGGCAATATACTACGTGACTGGCCAATATACTGCGTGGCTGGGCAATATACTACGTGGCTCTGTGCTGTATACTACGTCGCTGTGCATTAAACTATGTGGCTCTGTGCTGTATACTACGTGACTGGGCAATATACTACGTGACTGGGCAATATACTACGTGGCTGGGCAATATACTACGTCACTGGGCAATATACTACGTGATTGGGCAATATACTACGTAGCTGGGCAATATACTACGTAGCTGGGCAATATGCTACGTCACTGGGCAATATACTACATGGCTGGGCAATATACTACGTGGCTGGGCAATATACTACGTGGCTGGGCAATATACTACGTAGTTGGGCAATATACTACGTGGCTGGGCAATATACTACGTGGGCTGTGCAGTATACTACGTGGACTGTGCAATATACTACGTGGACATGCATATTCTAGAATACCACCATCTAGTATATGAAAATCACGGATTATCCATGAGGCTCAGAGCATGTCCTATTCTGCTCAGATTTTTTGGGTCAGAATAGGACATACTCAATGGGTCTGTGTGCTGGCTGATATAAAAACCAGGCATCACACTGACAATTTACACAGATGTGTGAATCTAGCCTTATTATGTATAGCACCGTGCCTTAGTATATAGCATACTCACTTATTACATCACTCTGCACACTAGATAAGGTCTACCTGTCACCAGAGGACCTGCTGCGATTCTTGTGTTTGGATGATTAGTTAACATAATTTTTTTGCAGTTATGTCTTATTCCTCTTTCTCCCACACCTCAACATTCCACTGAAGACGCTTCAGGAGCTAGCCAGAAACATGTCGGACGGTTTTATTTTTGGGGACACAGGTGCAAATTTACGCTTGGGTACTACCCTTGTAAAGAGCCACTCATCGGGGCACGACTGAGACCTAGGTTCAAAAGGGCATCTGTGCAGATGTGGCCCCACAAGTGGCTCTATGAATTACCACAACCTGTCTTCTGGATTGGGTGAGATAGCAACTATTTACTATCGAAACGGGTATTAGCATTGCACTGTATAGCATCTTTGTTTGACATACCTATTTATGTCCTTTGTCCTGAAATTGAAATTATATATAGGAGGGCAACAACCCAGCAGCAGGACAAGTACATCAGCTTTTGACAAGCAATTTCACATGCTGTTGTGCAAATGGAATAGACAGCGGATGGAAATTTTTGGCAATTATCAAGACACACTCAATAAAGGAGAGGTTCTGCAGGTGGGGACCACAGACCACATCTCAGTACCAATGCTTTCTGGCTGATGTCTTGCTCACTTTTGAATGTTGGTTGTGCTTTCACACTCGTGGTAGCATGAGACGGACTCTACAACTCACACAAGTGGCTCAGGTAGTGCAGCTCATCCAGGATGGCACATCAATGCAAACTGTGGAAAGAAGGTTTGCTGTGTCTATCAGCATAGTGTTCAAAGACTGGAGGCGCTACCAAGAGACAGATCAGTACACCAGGAGACGTGGAGGGGGCCATAGGAGGGCAACAACCCAGCAGCAGGACAAGTACATCAGCCTTTTTGCAAGGAGGAACAAGAGGAGCACTGCCAGAGCCCTGCAAAAGGACCTGCAGCAGGCCACAAATGTGCATGTGTCTGCACAAACAGTTAGAAACCCACTCCATGAGGATGGTCTGAGTACCCGGCGTCCACAGATGGGGGTTGTGCTCACAGCCCAACACCGTGCAGGACGATTGACATTTGCCACAGAACACCAGGATTGGCAAATTTGCCACTTGCGCTCTGTGCTCTTCACAGATGAAAGCAGTTTCACACTGAGCACATGTGACAGACATGACAGATTCTGGAGGCGCCGTGGAGAGCGATCTGCTGCCTGCAACATCCTTCAGCATGACTGGTTTGGCAGTGGGTCAGTAATGGTGTGGGGTGGCACTTCTTTGGAGGCACACACAGCCCTCCATGTGCTCGCCAGTGGTAGCCTGACTACCATTAGGTACCGAGATGAGATCCTCAAACCCCTTGCGAGACCATATGCTGGTGCGGTTGGCCCTGGGTTCCTCCTAATGCAGGACAATGCCAGACCTCATGTGGCTGGAGTGTGTCAGCAATTCCTGCAAGATGAAGGCATTGAAGTTATGGACTGGCCCGCCTGTTCCCCAGACCTGAATCCGATTGAACACATCTGGGACATCATGTCTCGCATCATCCAATGACGCCACATTGCACCACAGACTGTCCAGGAGTTGGGGGATGCTTTAGTCCAGGTCTGGGAGGAGATCCGTCAGGAGACCATCCGCCGCCTCATCATGCCCAGGTGTTGTAGGGAGGTCATACAGGCACGTGAAAGCCACACATACTACTGAGCATCATTTCTGTAATGTGCTGCTGCAGTGCAGTATACAGCAACCTCCACCAGGGGGTGCTGGTTAAGGAAAAGAGGGTGTACACACAGCGCAGCAACACTGAACAATAACACAGGTGTCACAGGTAATGAAAGAGACGTCAGACAAGCTAAGGTCATACACGGAGAGAGCAGCGCGGTACAGAAGGGGCAAGCGGAGAATATTCAGAGACAAACAAGAAGTCAGAGCCTACCGGGAACGTGGTAACCAAAACGTTAGACGTAAGACGGAGTCGGGGTACAAGCCAGAGGTCAGAACAAGTCATAAACGGGTGCAGGCAGTCAGAGGCAAAAGTAACACTAGTACAAGTATCCAGGTCAGGTGCTCAAACCGTGCAGCATGAACTATAGCTGACACTGGCCCACAGGCTGCAGAGGACTAAAATAGCTCAGCCAGCTTCAAAGTGAGGCAGAGGGGATAAACTCCCAGATGACCAGTCCAGAGATAAGACAGCTGAACATAAACTCAGAACTGGATCATGACAATTTCCTTGTCTTGAGGCATTTACACTGAAGTTGGATAAGTCTGTAACTTAATTTTCCACTTTGATTTTGAGCATCATTCCAACTCCAGACCTCCGTGGGATATTAGTTAATTAATTAGTAATTTTTAGGTTTTATTGTTCTCAACACATTCCACTATGTAATGAATAAAGATATCCAACTGGAATATTTAATTCAGTGATATCTAGGATGTGGGATTTTAGTGTTTCCTTTATTTTTTTGAGCAGTGTATATTAGCAATATAATCGCCTAATGCTATTTACTAACTTTATTCTGAGACTTACATCTGGCACTACGGTTTGAGTGTTTATTGCTGTATAATAGAATACTCACTTATTATGTATAGTACTTTGCCTTAGTATATAACATACTCACTTATTATATATAGCATTTATTACATAGCATCTTCTCTTGTTAAGTACAAAGCCATCCCTTATTAATCAGCATACTCTATAGTTATATATGATGCTGTCCCTTATTACATATTATTCTCTGTCGCTATGTATAGAACCGTTCCATTATTACACAGTACAATCTCTTGTCATGTATAGCATCGTCCTTTACATAGTATATTTTGCTATTCATAGTGGCCTCCCTTTATTACATAGAGTCCTCTTTTGTTAGGTATAAAATAAAATCACTGCTGATGGAGCAGCATTTGACTAGTAGACCAGCCCATCACCTCCTCCATTAGAAAAAAAGCTTTATCATATATCTGTCAGCAGACATTTTGTTATATGTAACAAAAGAGAATGCTATGTAATAAAAAGAGGGTGCCATGAATAAAAAAAAACAAAAAAACAAGGGAATACACTACGTAAGGCCGGTTTCACATGTCAGTGGCTCCGGTATGTGTGGTGACAGTTTCCTCACGTACCGGAGACACTGACTCACGTAGACACATTAAAATAAATGTGTCTCTGCACATGTCAGCGTGTTTTCACGGACCTTGTGTCTGTTTGCAAAACACGGAGACATGTCAGTGTTCATGGGAGCTCACGGATCACACGGACCCATTAAAGTCAATGGGTCCATGTAAACACATACCGCACATGGATGCTGTCCGTGTGCCATCCGTGTGCCATCTGTGTGCCGCCTGAGGACCACACGGAACAGCGCTACAGTAAGTGCTGTCCCCTGTGTGTTGTGCTGAAGCCGCCATTCATCCCTTCTGTCCTGCTCAGCTGAAAGCAGCGCTCGCAGGAGAGAAGAGATGAAAGATCAAGTTTTTTTTGGTGGAGCCGCATATTCATCACTGCAATGAGCGGTACCACGTGACCGCTCACACAGGACAAGCTGCCGGTGCTGAGAGGAGGTATTGCGGGAGCTGGGTCAGTATTTCTCTGCAAGCGGGTGGGCGCACAGGGGGTGAGAGGCGGGAAGTGACCCCAAACTTTATTTTTAACAAAAAAAACCTTGATTTTTCATCCCTTCTCTCCTGCAAGCGCTGCTTTCAGCCGAGCAGGACAGAAGGGATGAATGCCGACTTCAGCACCACACGCAAGGGACAGCGCAGTCTCTCCTGCATGGTCCGTGTGGTCCTCAGGCGGCACACGGGCTGCACACGGCTGCCGGACGTGTGCCACACTGATGTGCCACGTGAGCACACGGACACTGATAACTCCGGTACCGATTTCTCCGGTACCGGAATTATCTGGACGTGTGAGACTGGCCTAAGGGACAGTAATGTACATAACAAGAAAGGATGCTACATACTAAGTGATGAAAGTAATTTAGTGGCCAAGCATGTCTCCTGGTCTGAACCCAAATGAACTCCTATGGGGAATCCTGAAGAGACAAGTTGAGAATTTCTTTCCATCCCGCATCCAGGCTCTAAAAGAGGTTGTTCTTGAAGAATGGAAAAAGATGCAAGTAGAT
Organism: Ranitomeya imitator; assembly: GCF_032444005.1. Classification (NCBI taxonomy): domain Eukaryota; kingdom Metazoa; phylum Chordata; class Amphibia; order Anura; family Dendrobatidae; genus Ranitomeya; species Ranitomeya imitator. Next base: position 133,479,683 of record NC_091282.1, read on the forward strand.
GTTGTAATAGGTCATCAGCTTGTTCATTCCTTGCGTAGAAGACTTGGTGCTGTCCTTAATCCCTTCCCGACATGTACCGAATATATACTGCTCTACACAGCGGAAAGATCGCTCGGCCTCACGCTGAGAGCTGCAGCGATCACGTGCAGATGTCAGCTGTGTATGAGAGCTGACACCCCTCAGCAATGCCCTCGATCAGTGCTAGCACCGATCGTGGACATTTAACCCCCCTGATGCTGCTGTCAGTAGTGACAGTGGCATAGAGGAGCATCGCGCAGAGAATCAGTTCCCTGCTCGCTTCCATCAGGAGACCCCTGAACCCAAGATGGCTGCAGGGTCCTTCCAGGTCCTGCAGTGAAGGTGGCATGCCTCCTTCCCTGCCTCCTTGCCTGCCTGTCAGATCCTGATGTGATACTCTGCAGTGCAGAGTGTCAGATTAGCGATCTGATGTAATACAATAATGTCCCGTCCTGGGACAATGTAAAAAAGTTTTTTTTTAAATAGTGAAAACATATTTTTTTTTTAAGTCTCTAAATAAAGAAAAAAAAGAAATATTTTTCTAATAAATACATTTAGTTATGTAAATAATAAAACAATAAAAGTACACATATTTGGTATTGCCTCACTCTATAAAACTGTCCCGCAAGTTAACCCCTTCAGTGAACACCGTAAAAAAAATTAAAATTATACAACAATGCTTTATCATCATACCGCCAAACAAAAAGTGCAATAAAACATGATAAAAAAGACGGATGTAAATAAAAATGGTACCGCTGAAAACGTCATCTTGTCCCACAAAAAACAAGCCACAATACAGCTCCATCAGCAAAAAAATAAAAAGTTACAGAAGTTCAGAATAAAGCGATGCAAAAATAATTATTTTTTCTATAAAATTGTTTTTGTAAACTAAAATGTAAAAGCGCCAAAACAGGACCCTACACTTGCGGGCTTACATTCTACAGGATGGTGGGGAAGGAGACAGTAGGTTGACTGTTGCAGCAGCACCGGTGTTGGTGAGGCGGTGGCTCCGCTAGTGGTCGGAGGCAGCGGGGTCATTGCAGGCTGTAAGCTTTCTTGAAGAGGTGGGTTTTCAGGTTCTGTCTTTGTGGGACAAATTTTGGTGCCATTTTTACCCATTTCCCAGTGTGAAAATGTAAATCTTGGGGCTAACACACAATCTTGGTGGTAAAAATGTGAATTATTTTTTTTCACTGCCGAATGGTATAAAGTCTGTGACACACCTGTGGTGTCAATATAATCACTACACCCCTAGACAAATTCATTGAAAGGTTTAATTGGTAAAATGGGGTCACTTACGGGGGGGTTCTGCTCTTCTGGCACCTCAGGGGCTCTGACAATTTAACATGGAACCCTCAAACAAGTGCAGCAAAGTCTGCTCTGTAATAATGCGCTACTTCCCTTCTGAGCTTTGCACTGTGCCTAAAAGTAGTTTTCGACCACATATGGGGTATCGGTGAACTCAGGAAAAACTTCACAACAAACTTTGGGGTCCATTTTCTCCTTTTGCCCTTGTGAAAATACAAAATTTGGAGCTAAAAAAGATTTCTGTGGGAAAAATGTGATTTGTTTTATTTTCATGGCTTAACGCTATAAACTTCTATAAAGCACCTGGGGGTTCAAGGTGCTCACCACACATCTAGATAAGTTCTAGATAAGTTCCATAAGGGGTCTAGTTTCCAAAATAGCATCACTTGTGGGGGATTTCCACTGCACATCAGGGGCTCTCCAAACATGACATGACGTCTGCTAATTATGCCAGCAAATTTTACATTCAAAAAGTGAAATGTCGCTCCTTCCTTTCTGAGCCATGCCGTGCGCCCAAACAGCAGATTTCCCCCACATATGGGGTATCGGCATGCTCAAGAGAAATTGCACAACAAATTGTATGGTCCATTTTCTCCTGTGACCCTTGCGAAAGTAAAAAAAAAATTAGGTTTAAAGGAATATTTTTGTGAAAGAAAAGTAAGTTTTTCTTTTCCTTTCACATTCCAAAAACTCCTGTGAAGCACCTGAAGGGTTAATTAGCTTCTTGAATGTGGTTTTGAGTATCTTCAGGGGTTCAGTTTTTAGAATTGCGTCATTTTGGGGTATTTTCTGGCATATATGCCCCTCAAAATAATTTCAAATGTGAGGTGGTCCCTAAAAAAATGGTTTTGCAAATTTTGTTATAAAAATGAGAAATCGCTGGTCAACTTTTAACCCTCATAACTTCCTAACAAAAAAATAGTATGCTTCAAAAATTGTGCTGATGTAAAGTCGACATGTGGGAAATTTTTTATTAACTATTTTGTGCGATATGACTCTCTGATTTAAGGGTATAAAAATTAAGTTTCAAAATTTCTACATTTTTGCCAAATTTCTCTTTTTTTGTTATTACAAATAAACGCAAGTCATATCAAAGAAATGTTACCACTATGATAAAGTACAATATGTCATGAGAAAAGAATCTCAGAGTCAGTGGGATCCATTGAAGCATTCCAGAGTTATCACCTCATAAAGTGACACTGGCCAGAATTGTAAAAATTGGCCTAGTCAGGAAGGTGAAAACAGGCTTCATGATGAAGGGGTTAAAGGGAAACTGTCACCCCCAAAATTGCGGGTGAGGTAAGCCCACCTGCATCGGGGGCTTTTCTACAGCATTCTGGAATGCTGTAGATAGCCCCCGATGTATCCTAAAAGATGAGAAAAAGACGTTAGATTATACTCACCCAGGGGCGTTCCCGCTGTTGGTCCGGGTCCGGCGCCTCCTATCTTCATCAGATGACGTCCTCTTCTTGTCTTCCTGCCGCGGCTGCAGCACAGGCGTACTTTGTCTGCCCTGTTGAGGGCAGAGCAAAGTACTGCAGTGCACAGGCAGCGGGCCTCTCTGACCTTTCCCGGCGCCTGCGCACTGCAGTACTTTGCTCTGCCCTCAACAGGGCAGACAAAGTACGCCTGCGCTGGAGCTGCAGCGTGAAGACCAGAAGAGGACGTCATCTGATGAAGATAGGAGGCACCGGACCAACAGCAGGACCGCCCCTGGATGAGTATAATCTAACGTCTTTTTCTCATCTTTCACCATACATCGGGGGCTTAGATAAGCCCCGGATGCCGGTGGGCTTACCTCACCTGCGATTTTGGGGGTGACAGGTTCCCTTTAAAGATTATGGACGTCGTGCCAAATACTAGATGTAGTAGTTTTTAATATGGGGTGTTTCCATTTTTGCATCAACTAATTTGAGCATAACTGAAAATTTTCTAATGAAAATTACGTTATTAACCTTACTTTCATGTTATGAGTTAAAAAAAGTTCTATAAAACTCAGTCAAATTTTGGAAATTGTATTTGTGTTCAGCGAGATATTGAATAAAATTTTACTTTTCAAAAGGGGGTGTACTCATTTATGCTTAATACTGTATATATTTGTATGCAATATTTCTCCAACAAATAACTATATACGGTATAGGTCCCCTATAGCAAATGACTGTATATTGTTTAGCCTGTCTTCATGAGGGTGGGAATTTGTGAATCATAGGAAGTGGGCGCTGCTATAACAGTATTGCTGTGTGTGTGTGAGACAGATCACAGCAGGAGCGCGTGTGGAGAGACCTCAGAAAAAGCAGGAAAGTGGATCAGAGGCAGAGCCTGCAGGGAGCATCTAGACAGTGTGAGAAACAGCAAAACCGCCAACAAGTCAGGCAAAGAGCAGAAGACACTCGGTCGATTATAAGATATGGACAGCTTTAGGCGCTTTTTATTTTTATTTCAATGAACGTAATTTGGTCTAGAAATCATTTTTGCTATTTGGCTTCATTAAACATTTTGCATCATCTGCCTTTTATTGCCTCTGTGTTGCACTGTCTGCTTCTCGCTTAGGATGAAGTATCTGAGAATCCGTCAGTCAGCACCTTCTCACGGGAGTAAATTTTATCTGTCTTTCTCTGAGCTGCTGGGTGCTGATTTATGACCAAAGACCACATGAAGCAGAGCTGAAGTTTGTGATAATAAAATGAGTTATAGGTAAAAGAATTACCCACATTCCCAACAGAATGACCCGACTGATTCTCAGTCATTTCATTCAGCACCTGGCGAAGTACACTGGTATAAAATTCTGTGACAGATAAACAGTGCAAAATTGTCAATGAAGCCCAAATACGAAAAAAAATTGTAGCTCAAAACTTATTAGTTTTAAAAAACTATGCATAAATCAGTAGCACAAGCAAAACGAGAAACATTGTTATACTTTTTATTAGAACAATCTGCTTTCTCCACTTATGAGCCCCTTTTTCCCCATTCCTCTGCCTTATTTACTCCTCTGCCTCCTGCACTCATCAATCAATAAGACAAACTGACACAGTGAGATGAGTTACACTTTCTATTACAATATAATTTATACAGAGAGGAGGGAGCAGGAGTGGGGTTCAAAGTTAGAGACAGATTCTAGCTAGCTTTACCCTGTTTTGGATTCACAGCTACACTGATCAGTACTGATGTACAATTTCCTCAGTTTAGCTTCTCTTTCTGTCTCTGTGCTGCCAAATGGAAGTTTCCAAAAGTATTATTGTATGAATAAAAAATTAATAATGACATTTATACTTGCCCACCTAATGAGCAGAGTCTCAGTGGTCAGGCATGCTCTGTTGTTCTCCCCATAACCCTAGAATGCGTGACGTCTGAAATATACACATTCACATAATCTGGGCCTTTTGGCCTTTGTTAAATCCTATGGAGGAACTCAAATAAATTCACTTTTACAAGTTTATTTCAAAATTGCAAAGTAAGATATGAAAAATGCACTAAAGTAATTTTTCAGAAAATAGCAGAAAAGTAAGCAAGTCACACGTTTTAACCAATGATCTAATGTTAAAGGGCCACTGTCACCCCCCTGCAGCTGTTATAAACTAAAAGAGCCACCTTGTGCAGCAGTAATGCCGCATTCTAACAAGGTGGCTCTTTTAGTTTTGTGTTCAGGTGTTACTAAAATAAAGCGTTTTGAAACTTTGCAAAAATACCTGTCTTTGTCCACGGAGGCGGGTCCTCAGCCCCCAGTTTGAAGGGTATTCTGCCGTCACTCACATTTTCAGGGTCTTTCGGTGCCGCCCCCTCCGCGCTGTTTTCTTTTCAAATCCGGCGCCGGCGCTGTGTAAATATTTGTGGGGCAGGCGCAGTAAGCTCTGGCGGTCTGACATCCCAGCCAGGCTTGGAGACTGCGCCTGTGCGGGCAGTGCGGCCACCCACCTCGGTAATCCCTGCACCCCACACTGTGTTATGCATTGTGCACAGTGCGGGGCTGGGATTCCTGGGCATGCGCACTGCGCTTCTCAGCCTGTCACCCAGGTCCCCCGCCCCCCGCCTTACAGCGTCTTTATACTGTAATCAGCTGATCGTGCCTCCTCCTTCTCTCACTAGCAGTCGCCGGGAAAGAACCAACATTGGCAACTTGCCTGCTAGCTGGTGTGTGTTTTTTCTAGGTGTATTCTTTAGGTGTATGGATATGTTACTAAATTGGTGGCGAAATTTACCCAGCGAGAATGAAAGTTATATACTGATGTGGACATAACTTATAAGTTATACCGCACTGTGGATGCATATTGGTTGTTGGGGGGCATTAGACCACACTGCAGCTGAATATACGGCATATGTGCGGCATAATGCTCCCCAATATCTCCAAATATTCAGCTGCAGTGTGGTCTATTGCCCCCCAACAACCAATATGCATCCACAGTGCGGTATAAGTATGTATGGAGCACTATGCAGGACTCAGTATTCTGTATGGAACACTATGTGGTGCCCAGTTTACTGTATGAAGTACTCTGTGATGCCCATTATACTGAATGGAGCACTATGTAGGGTCATTAAACTGTATGGAGTACTATGGGGTGCCTAGTATACTGTATGGAGCACTGTGTGGGGCTATTATACTGAAGGAGCACTTTTGTGGCCATTATACTCTCTAGAGCACTATGTGGGGCCATTTTACTGTATGGAGCACTATATGGGGCTATTATACTGTATTGAGCACTATGTGTGGCCTACTATACTGTATGGAGCACTATGTGGGGCCATTATACTGTATTGAGCATTAAGGGGAGCCTACTATACTTTATGGAGCACTATGTGATGACCATTATACTGTATGAAGTGCCATGTAGGGTCATTATAAACTATGGAGCACCATGTGGGGTCATTATACTGTATGGAGCACTATGTGGGGCCATTATACTGTATGGGGCACTATGTGGGGCAGTTATACTGTATGGAGCACTATTTGGGGCCATTATACTATATAGAGTACTTTTTCTGGCCATTGTACTCTATGGAGTACTATGTGGGGCAAATGTACTGTATGGAGCACTTTTTATGGCCATTATACTGTATGGAGAACTATGTATGGCTATTATATTGTATGGAGTCCTAGGTTCTAATCCCACCTTGGAAAACATCTGCAAGGAGTTTGTATGTTCTCCCCATGTTTGCGTGGGTTTCCTCCGGGTACTCCGCTTTCCTCCCACATTCCAAAGACATACTGATAGGGAATTTAGATTGTGAGCCCCATCGGTGATAGAGATGGTAATGTGTGCAAAACTGTAAAGCACTGCGGAATATGTTAGCGCTATAAAAAAATAAAGATTATTATTATTATGGAGCACTATGTGGGGTCATTACACTGTATGGAGGACTATGTGGGGCCATCATATTGTCTGGAGGATTGTGTGTGAGGATTACAGTTGGAGAATGGTACTGTGATGGGATCACCATTCAGTGGGTTGAAGGAGGGGGGTACAGTAGGGTCATCATACCGTACGTGTGGAGGGTACTGTAGAAGAATTCACTGTGTGGGTATAATACTTTGGGGCACTGTAGTTTGCATCAAACTTTATTATTCGTATTCAAGGTTTTTTACCCTTTGTTATTACATATGGAACGCCCTCCAGGGCCGTGGGGTATTCGGTACCAGGCCCAGTATTCACAGGGGGATGTCATGGTGGCGGCGACCCGGTCCGTGGCCCTGGGCGCCCATGTTAAAGGGAATGTCCTTAAAGGGGTTTTAAATAAAGTTTGTGTTTGTGATACCATCTGTGGTATTCGGTCAGTGGGGACCGATGCTGCTTAAAGGGGTCCTCTGGGGTGATGTTATGGCAGCTGAGATGGTATAACTTCCCACAGGTGAAGTGTTTCCCCAGGGCTCCCGGTGTATAGATGAGGATGGTCAGTGGTACAGTAAAGAAAGGAGGACACGGGTTTGCACTCTCTTTATCTGGTTTACTGAAGACTTCAGGCAGCCACAGTCCAGGGCACCAGATCACAGGTACAGGCAGGGTCTGGCCGGCTTGGAAGCAAATTCAGAGTCCCCTTTAGCAGGTGGAGTTAAAAGCCTTCCTCATAGCGCGGTGGTGTTGTAGTCCCTTACTGCCTATGGCTTCTGATAAGGTCCTCACAGTTCTCTTTGTCCTCCATAAAGGTAGGACACAAATCCGTATGATAGCTGACTAGAGCCTTTTTACAGGGTCTCTATCACGACCCGGGCTCTATGTGTCACTGTGCCTCCTAGGTATTAGGGCAGACAGGCAGCCTTAGAGTGCCTCACAATCTCGGTCTTCCGACTACCGGTAATCTGTGCTTCAAATGTCACTCTCCTGTGCTTCGCTCTCCTGCACGCTCACTAAACAATATTCTTCCTTTCGTATTCTCTTTCTCCAGGAGCTGTAGCAACTCTGGCTACACGGCTCCCTAAGTCCTTCCGACACTCAATGTCTGACTGCTCTCTTCTCTGTCTTCTGACAGACTGCCTCCTCTCTCTCTCCCTCTGGACCAGAATGTATTTATGGGGGAGTTCCCCTTAATCTGGGTTCAGAGCTCCCCCTTCTGGCCTGGAGTGTGATCATGTTGTGTGTGTTGTGGTAACCTGATAAAAGATATCCTTCATCGCTTCCAAGCGTGACATCACTCTCCCCGTGGGGAAAGCAACTCCACTGTGACGACCAGCACCCTGGGGCGTCACACATACTTAATAAATGTGGAGTGTGGTATGTGCACCCTTCTCTGGACTAATGGAAATTAGAATTATAGTGAATTTTGAATAGTAAATCTACAGTATGTGTCGGAGTGCTCATTGCTATTTGCTATTGCTAAACAGGGACTTGTAGTACCTCATTGTAGCAGTGTGCTTTTATTCACCACTAGGCTATGCTGTGACCTGTAGTACCTGGGTATTGCAGTGCTAATTTAGTCACTACAAGGTTGTGCAGTGACTTGCAATGTACATTTATGCAATACTTGGCTATGCTGTGACTTAGAGTACCTCAGTGTTGTATTGTGAAGTTACCGACTGCTAGGTTATGCTGAGAGTTGTAGTACCTTAGTGTTGTAGTGTGAAATTACTGATTACTAGGTTATGCTGAGACTTATAGCACCTCAGCATTGCAGTGTGCATTTATGCACAGGTAGAGTTACCACCAGTCCGGTTATCCATTGGCCCGGACAGTATTTTTTCTATTTAGCTTGGCATGAGCAGCTTGTAGCGCTCTCCTCCTCCTCATCTGCAGCATCAGCTGCTCCTCACTCTCTGGCAAGTGTGCCCTCTGCACCATGCCACATGTGCCAGCCCCTGAGCTCACAGGCCAGAAGAGGCTTCAGCCCCTCCACTTATCATGTATACATTTTATTACTTTCTGGGGAAAAAAAATCAGCATTGTTAGGGTATGTGCACACGTTGCGGATTCTGTGCGGATCTGCAGCGTTTTTTGCGGTGCAGAAACGCTGCAGATCCGCAATTGATTTGCAGTACAATGTAAATCATTGAGAAAAAAAAAAAGCTGTGCACACGTTACGGAAAATCTGGTGCGGAAACGCTGCAGATTAAAAGAAGTAGCATGTCACTTCTTTTTTGCGGATCTGCAGCGTTTTTGTACCCATTCCAGTATAGAAAACCGCAGGGGTAAAAAACGCAGTAAATCCGCAAAAAACCCGCAGCAAAACTGCACAAAAAACGCTGCGGAACCGCACAAAAAACGCGACAAATCCGCAGGTGCGTTTTCTGCCAGGAGAGGCAGAATCCGCACCAGAAATTCCTAAGGCTAATCCACAACGTGTGCACATAGCCTTACTGATTAGGGGTCTCGAAGATGGCCATTTTATGTGTGGGAGCGCAAAGTGGAATGTTATTACTAATTTTGTGCAGAACGGGAAACTATTATTTTTCATCTGCATTATTACTTGGTACGGAACGGGCATTTTTACTGTGTCGGTGCGCAAAAAGAGTTATTAAAGGTACTGTGATAGCACATAATGACTGTTCAAACCAAGTACAGGTGCTCGGTGCTCCATAGATGGGGCCAATCATTTAAAGGGAACCTGTCACGCCCAAAATTGAAGATGAGCTAAGCCCACCAACATCAGGGGCTTATCTACAGCATTCTGTAATGCTGTAGATAAGCCCCCGATGTATCCTGAAAGATGAGAAAAAGAGGTAAGATTATACTCACCCAGGGGCGGTCCCGCTGCCGTCCGGCCGGATGGGCATCGCGGTCCGGCCCAGGGCCTCCCATCTTCTTACGATGACGTCCTCTTCTTGTCTTCATGCTGCGGCTCCGGCGCTTGCGTACTTTGTCTGCCCTGCTGAGGGCAAAGTACTGCAGAGCGCAGGCGCCGGGAAAAGTCAGAGAGGCCCAGCGCCTGTGCACTGCAGTACTTTGCTCTGCCCTCAACAAGACAGACAAAGTACGCCTGTGCCGGGGCCGCAGCCTGAAGACAAGAAGAGGACGTCATCCTATGAAGAAAGGAGGTCCCAGACGGGACCGCGATGTCCATCTGATCGGACAGCCCCCCCATGTGAGTATAATCTAACCTCTTTTTCTCATCTTTCAGGATACATCGGGGCTTATCTACAATATTCGAGAATGCTGTAGATAAGCCCCTGATGCTGGTGGGCTTAGCTCATCTTCGATTTTGGGGGTGACAGGTTCCCTTTAACTACACCTTCCCACTTGCTGGTTTTCAAACTATTTTCTCCCTTCTCTGGCCCTATGAAGCCAGAGCTGTCAATCAAAGAAGAGGTGGGGGGTGTAGATTGAGGGAAAACATCAGGTGAAACAAGCAGGTGGGAAGGTGTAGTTAAATGTTTGGCCCCACCAAAGGTGCACTGAGCGCCTGTACTTGGTTTGAACAGTCATTCTCTGTTGACATACTTCCTTAAATGGGGCAGAATGAGGATATTAGAACTGTAGTGGGGGCATGTGGGGCACATAGTTGGGCATTTGCACCGTGTAGTGATCACAACAGGATACTACTGTAATATTACTGTTACGATGTGGGGGCCCTATTACATTGTGGGTAATAAAGGGGGCCATTTTTAATGTGTGGTGTGATAATACCAGTCGTACCATTATTACCTTGGACGCAAAAAGGGTCAATGGGGGGGATACTACAATTCGGGGTATTATCGTTTTATGGGCATCATCAATGTGGCACCAGTCTTACAAACGTCGTCTCCAGAGCTGAACTCTGGCAGCAGACTTTAGATTTTTTGAATAAGGTTTTCCTGACACTAATAATGTGGGAACAGTCCCATACGCTGAATGAGCTATGTGCTATAAGCAGCAGCAGTCTTGTGTCCCAGCTCCACAGGAAGGGCACTTTCTGATGTCTCAGTTTCCATAAAAGCATATTTTGACAAAACAATATATTTCGCCTGCACATTTCTCAGATAAACCCAAAGCAAAGGGTTTGTGGTGTCTGTGCAGGCGGCTGCCCCCTCCTCAGAAGCGGCCAAACAGCATCCCCCAATAGTGAGGGAACAGGTTACATAGTATAAACAATGTGGTAATGTGGACAGGCTGCACTATACAGCAGATTACGGTAGTGTGAAGTAAAGCATGCTGGGAGAGGCATGGGAGAGCAGGAAGACATGTGAGTTGTGTTTATGTGACTGCAGAGGAAATGTGCAGGAAGGCAATGGGGAAAGTGCGGACAGGAGCATCTGTAGTGGTGTGTGCAGAAGTATATATAATATATATACATATATAGCTACAGGCATAACTATATACACACTCAGGGTCTGATACATGTTCTATACACATGTACCTTCATGGATATGTGCATGGCTATACATTGGATATATTTACACACAGAGTATATATATTGCTCACTTACAAACACGTGCATAAATATACATATTAATCCCCAGTATACCTATATATGCAGACACATGCATAGAGAACTATCTGTGACTCCATGTGGCTTCCATTATTGTGAATGCGGCTGCTGTGATTGGCCACTTGTGCGTTACCGCTGTCTCCATTCAGAAATTTCCACTTCCAGTTGTGAACGCACCAACACTCTGTCTATAGCAACTTACGCCTAGATGCTGGGAGTTGTAGTTCCCCACCACTTGCAGTGTCGGGGTTTGCAATGATTTACTGATATGTATTAACATACAAAGCACAGGATTTAAAAAAATTCTTCAACAGAGGAAATAAAAAAACTCAACAACGATATTTAAAGAGAAGCTGTCAGCAGGATTTGCTATGTAAACTCCAGGCCTCTTCACACGTTCAGTATTTGTAAGCCAAAATCAGAAGTGGTGACGTGTGTCTATAAGACTATGTGCACACGTTGCAGATTCCATTGCAGATTTTCCGCGCGGATTCTGCAGAATCCACAGGTAAAACGCCCTGCATTTTATTACCTGCGGATTCACTGCAGACTTTATGCAGATTTTGTGCGGATTTCGCCTGCATTTTTACACCTGCAAAACGCATGGAAAACTGCTGCGGATCTGTAGCCAAATCCGCAATGTGTGCACATCCCCTTATACTTTCCCTCTGATCCTCTGATTGTAAGCCAAAACCAGGAGTGAAACAAATACTGATGGAAAATACTGACCGAATACTGAACGTGTGAGCGTGACCTAACCCCTTAACCCCTTTCTGACCTCGGACGGGATAGTATGTCCGAGGTCAGATTCCCTTCTTTGATGCGGGCTCCGTTCTGAACAGCTGACATGTGCCCGCAATAGAGGTGGCTGAAATCGCGATTCACCCGCCGCTATTAACTAGTTAAATGCCGCTATCAAATGCTGACAGCAGCATTTAACTAGTGCTGCCGGCTGCAAGTGCCCACATCGCTGACCCCTGTCACGTGATCGGGGCTCAGCGATGCGTCGGCATGACAACTAAAGGTCTCCTGCAGACCCCTGTGGTTGTTGATGCCGGATTGCTATGAACGCCACCCTGTGGTCGGCGTTCATAGCAAGCCTGTAATTCAGCTGCATACTGTAGGAGGGATCTGAGCCTAGCTCCTATGTAGCAGAGGCAATCGAGTTGTGCCAGCTTCTAGCCTCCCATGTAGGCTATTAAAGCATGGCAAAAGTTAAAAAAAAAATGTTTAAAAAAAAAAAGTTTAAATCTCCCCTATTTCGCCACATTCAAAATAAAACAATAAAAAAAATCAAACCTACACATATTTTGTATGTCCGCATTCAGAATCACCCGATCTATCAATACAAAAAAAACCATTAACCTGATCGCTAAACGGCCACTCTGGCGGAGAAAATTGCACAGGAGCCCACGCCAATTTTTTCCACAATTTAACCCTTTAATTTAATAGAGCGCCCAAATTTTGCACATACACACTACTAACATTAGTAGTGTGGAATATGCAAAAAACAAAAAAAGGGATATGAAATGGTTTACTGTATGTAAACCATGTCTCATATCATGTTGGGTTTGAGAAGGAGATAGGAAAAGCCGGCAATTGAATTACCAGCTTTTAAGCTATCTAAAGCTGTATGATATATTAATATATATGTGTATATATATATATATATATATATATATGTGTGGGTCACTGAGATGTCTCAATGTTTTTGCGATTATTTGAGCCCATGGATCCATTGTATGTCCGTATTGCAAGCCTGTGAGAAAATCTCGCAGTACGGATGCCATAGGGATTACATACGCAAAATACGCTGACACACCCTGCCTACGGATGACATACGGATCACTATTTTGGAGACTTTTCTGCGTATTACGGCCGTAAATAACGGACCGTATTTTCATACGCCGAGTGTGACGCCGGCCTTTGCCACATGGGTTTTTTTTTTTGCCTTCCCCGGATCAACATGTTAGGTTAGGCTATGAGTTGAACTAGATGGACTTAACCCCTTCATGACCCAGCCTATTTTGACCTTAAAGACCTTGCCGTTTTTTGCAATTCTGACCAGTGTCCCTTTATGAGGTAATAACTCAGGAACGCTTCAATGGATCCTAGCGGTTCTGAGATTGTTTTTTCGTGACATATTGGGCTTCATGTTAGTGGTAAATTTAGCTCAATAAATTCTGTGTTTATTTGTGATAAAAACGGAAATTTGGCGAAAATTTTGAAAATTTCGCAATTTTCACATTTTGAATTTTTATTCTGTTAAACCAGAGAGTTATGTGACACAAAATAGTTAATAAATAACATTTCCCACACGTCTACTTTACATCAGCACAATTTTGGAAACAAAATTTTTTTTTGCTAGGAAGTTATAAGGGTTAAAATTTGACCAGCGATTTCTCATTTTTACAACGAAATTTACAAAACCATTTTTTTTAGGGACCACCTCATATTTGAAGTCAGTTTGAGGGGTCTATATGGCTGAAAATACCCAAAAGTGACACCATTCTAAAAACTGCACCCCTCAGGGTATGTGCACACGTCAGGTTTTTTTCCTGACAAAATCCAGAGAATTCTGGCAGAAAATCTCGTTTTTTTCCGCGCGGATTTATCGCGTTTTTTGCGCGGATTTTTTGCGGAATTTTTGCGGATTTTTTTTTTTTCATGAAAGTCATTTTGGCTTAGAAATCCGCAAAAAATCCGCAAAAAGAATGAGCATGTCCATTTTTTTTGCGGAATGCGTTTTTTTTTGCGGTAAAAAACGCATCCATCTGAACAAAAAATCCGGAATGCATTCTAAATGATAGGATGCATATTTTTAGCGTTTTTGATGCGGAATTATAGCGTTTTTATAGCGAAATTCCGCAAAAAAACGCTAAAAATCTGGACGTGTGCACATACCCTCAAGGTGCACAAAACCACATTCAAGAAGTTTATTAACCCTTCAGGTGCTTCACAGCAGCAGAAGCAACATGGAAGGAAAAAATGAACATTTAACTTTTTAGTCACAAAAATGATTTTTCAGCAACAATTTTTTTATTTTTCCAATGGTAAAAGGAGAAACTGAACAACGAAAGTCGTTGTCCAATTTGTCCTGAGTACGCTGATACCTCATATGAGGGGGTAAACCACTGTTTGGGCGCACGGCAGGGCTTGGAAGGGAAGTAGCGCCATTTGACTTTTTGAATGAAAAATTGGCTGCACTCTTTAGCGGACACCATGTCACGTTTGGAGAGCCCCCGTGTGCCTAAAAATTGGAGCTCCCCCCCAAGTGACCCCATTTTGGAAACTAGACGCCCCAAGGAACTTATCTAGATGCATAGTGAGCCCTTTAAACCCCCAGGTGCTTCACAAATTGATCCGTAAAAATGAAAAAGTACTTTTTTTTCACAAAAAATTCCTTTTCGCCTCAATTTTTTCATTTTCACATGGGCAATAGGATAAAATGGATCCTAAAATTTGTTGAGCAATTTCTCTCAAGTACGCCGATACCTCATATGTGGGGGTAAACCACTGTTTGGGCACATGGCAGGGCTCGGAAGGGAAGGCGCGCCTTTTGACTTTTTGAATGGAAAATTAGCTCCAATTGTTAGCGGACACCATGTCGCGTTTGGAGAGCCCCTGTGTGCCTATGCATTGGAGCTCCCCCACAAGTGACCCCATTTTGGAAACTAGACCCCCGAAGGAACTTATCTAGATGCACACTGAGCACTTTAAGCCCCCAGGTGCTTCACAGAAATTTATAATGCAGAGCCATGAAAATAAAAAATAATTTTTCTTTTCTCAAAAATGATTTTTTAGCCTGGAATTTCCTATTTTGCCAATAGTAAAAGGAGAAATTGGACCACAAATGTTGTTGTCCAGTTTGTCCTGAGTACGCAGATACCCCATATGTGGGGGTAAACCACTGTTTGGGCGCACGGCAGGGCTCAGAAGGGAAGGCACGCCATTTGGCTTTTTAAATGGAAAATTAGCTCCAATCATTAGCAGACACCATGTCGCGTTTGGAGAGCCCCTGTGTGCCTAAACATTGGAGATCCCCCAGAAATGACCCCATTTTGTAAACTAGACCCTCAAAGGAACTAATCTAGATGTGTGGTGAGCACTTTGAACCCTCAAGTGCTTCACAGAAGTTTATAACGCAGAGCCATGAAAATAAAAAAAAAAATTTATTTTCTCAAAAATGATTTTTTAGCCTGCAATTTTTTATTTTCCCAAGGGTAACAGGAGAAATTGGACCACAAAAGTTGTTGTCCAGTTTCTCCTGAGTAAGCTGATACCCCATGTGTGGGGGTAAACCACTGTTTGGGCACACGTCGGGGCTCAGAAGGGAAGTATTGACTTTTGAAATGCAGACTTTGATGGAATGGTCTGTGGGCGTCACGTTGCGTTTGCAGAGCCCCTGGTGTGCCTAAACAGTAGAAACCCCCCGCAAGTGACCCCATTTTGGAAACTAGACCCCGAAAGGAACCTATCTAGATATGAGGTGAGCACTTTCAACCCCCAAGTGCTTTACAGAAGTTTATAACGCAGAGCCGTGAAAATAATAAATACGTTTTCTTTCCTCAAAAATGATGTTTTAGCAAGCAATTTGTTATTTTCTCAAGGGTAACAGGAGAAATTGGACCCCAGTAATTGTTGCGCAGTTTGTCCTGAGTATGCTGGTACCCCATATGTGGGGGTAAACCACTGTTTGGGCACACGTCAGGGCTCGGAAGTGAGGGAGCGCCATTTGACTTTTTGAATACAAGATTGGCTGGAATCAATGGTAGCGCCATGTTGCGTTTGGAGACCCCCTGATGTGCCTAAACAGTGGAAACCCCTCAATTCTAACTCCAACACGCCCCTAACCCTTATCTCAACTGTAGCCGTAACCCTAATCACAACCCTAACCCCAACACACCCCTAACCACAACCCTAACCCCAACACACCCCTAACCCTAACCACAACCCTAATTCCAACCCAACCCTAACCCTAAGGCTATGTGCCAACGTTGCGGATTCGTATGAGATTTTTCAGCACCATTTTTTAAAAATCCGCGGGTAAAAGGCACTGCGCTTTACCTGCGGATTTACCGCGGATTGCCAGTGTTTTTTGTGCGGATTTCACCTGTGGATTCCTATTGAGGAACAGGTGTAAAACGCTGCGGAATCCGCACAAAGAATTGACATGCTGCGGAAAATACAACGCAGCATTTCCGCGTGGTATTTTCCGCACCATGGGCACAGCGAATTTGGTTTTCCATATGTTTACATGGTACTGTAAACCTGATGGAACACTGCTGCGAATCCGCAGCCAAATCCGCACCGTGTGCACATAGCCTAATTCTAAAGGTATGTGCACACGCTGCGGAAAACGCTGCGGATCCGCAGCAGTTTCCCATGAGTTTACAGTTCAATGTAAACCTATGGGAAACAAAAATCGCTGTACACATGCTGCAGAAAAACTGCACGGAAACGCAGCGGTTTACATTCCGCAGCATGTCACTTCTTTCTGCGGATTCCGCAGCGGTTTTACAACTGCTCCAATAGAAAATCGCA
The DNA here is from genome assembly GCF_032444005.1 of Ranitomeya imitator. Taxonomy (NCBI): domain Eukaryota; kingdom Metazoa; phylum Chordata; class Amphibia; order Anura; family Dendrobatidae; genus Ranitomeya; species Ranitomeya imitator. Next base: position 133,496,381 of record NC_091282.1, read on the forward strand.
GTTGTAAAACCGCAGTGAAATGCGCAGAAAAACCGCGGTAAATCCACAGCGGTTTAGCCCTGCGGATTTATCAAATCCTCTGCGAAAAATCCGCAGAGGACCAGAATACGTGTGCACATCCCGAACCCTAACCCTAACCCTACCCCTACCCCTAACCCTAACCCTACCCCTACCCCTAACCCTAACCCTAGTTCTTACCCCAACATTAGTGGGAAAAAAAAAATTCTTTATTTTTTTTTATTGTCCCTACCTATGGGGGTGACAAAGGGGGGGGGGGGTCATTTACTATTTTTTTTATTTTGATCACTGAGATAGGTTATATCTCAGTGATCAAAATTCACTCTGGAACGAATCTGCCGGCTGGCAGATTCGGCGGGCGCACTGCACATGCGCCCGCCATTTTGGAAGATGGCGGCGCCCAGGAAAGAAGACGGACGGACCCCGGGAGGCTAGGTAAGTATAAGGGGGGGGAGATCAGGGCACGGGGGGTGGAGCGTCGGAGCACGGGGGGGTGGATCGGAGCATGGGGGGGTGGATTGGAGCATGGGGTGGGGGATCGCTGTGCGGGGGGGTGGATCGGAGCACGGGGGGGGATCGCTGTGCGGGGGGGGATCGGAGTGCGGGGGGGTTGGATTGGAGCACGGGGGTGGGATTGGAGCACGGGGGGAGCGGACAGGAGGACGGGGGAGCGGAGCACAGTACGGAGGGGAGCGGACCACAGAACGGAGGGCTGGGGGGGCGATCGATGGGGTGGGGTGGGGGCACATAAGTGTTTCCAGCCATGGCCGATGATATTGCAGCATCGGCCATGGCTGGATTGTAATATTTCACCAGTTTTTTAGGTGAAATATTACAAATCGCTCTGATTGGCTGTTGAAAGTGAAACTGCCAATCAGAGCGATCGTAGCCACGAGGGGGTGAAGCCACCCCCCCTGGGCTAAACTACCACTCCCCCTGTCCCTGCAGATCCGGTGAAATGGGAGTTAACCCTTTCACCGGATCTGCAGGGACGCGATCTTTCCATGACGCATATGCTGCGTCATGGGTCGGAATGGCACCGACTTTCATGACGCAGCGTATGCGTCAAAGGTCGGGAAGGGGTTAAAGTCTTCCTTCAACCTCAATAACTACCGTTTATACTCGAGTATAAGCCGAGATTTTAAGCCCATTTTTTTGGGCTGAATGTCCCCCTCTCGGCTTATACTCCAGTCATACCCAGGGGTCGGCAGGGGAGGTGAGTCTAATAATACTCACCTTCTACCCGCGCGGTTCCTGCAGGTCCCTGGTTCTCCCGGCTTGCAGCTTCCTGTAGTGAGCGGTCACATGGTACCGCTCATTATAGTAATGAATATGGACCCCACTCCCATAGGGGTGGAGCTGCATATTCATTACTGTAATGAGCGGTAAAGGTGACCGCTCAGTACAGGAAGAAGCTGCGGCGCTGGAGAACCAGGGACCGCACCAGGAGCAGGTGAGTATAATGGGGATGAGGAGCACTGCGCTATATTCACCTCTCCTGGTTCCGGAGCCTCTCCGTCTTCAGCGTCATCTGCCTGTGACGCTCAGGTCAGAGGGCGCGGTGACATGGTTAGTGCGCACCCTCTGCCTGAATGTCAGTGCAGAGGACGCTGAAGACGGAGCGGTGCCCGGAACGAGGAGAGGTGAATATTGAAAGTGCCGGGTGCCTGAGCGACGAGAGGTGAGTATGTGATTTTTTTTTTTTTATCGCAGCAACAGCATATGGAGCATCTTATGGGGCCATTATCAACATTTGTGCACCACTATACAGGACAAATATCTGTATGGAGCATCTTATGGGGCAATAATCAACGTTTGTGCAGCATTATATGGGGCAACTACCTTTATGAAGCATCTTATGGGGCCATTATCAACCTCCATTATCAATGTTTGCACAGCACTATATGGGGCAAATGTTTTAATGGAGCATCTTATGGGGCCATAATCAACGTTTGTGCAGCACTGTATGGGGCAACTATCTTTATGGAGCATCTTATGGGGCCATAATTAACGTTTGTGCTGCACTATATGGGGCAAGTGTCTGTATGGAGCATCTTCTGGGGCCATAATTAATGTTTGTCCAGCACTGTATGGGGTAAATACAGTGGGGCAAAAAAGTATTTAGTCAGTCAGCAATAGTGCAAGTTCCACCACTTAAAAAGATGAGAGGCGTCTGTAATTTACATCATAGGTAGACCTCAACTATGGGAGACAAACTGAGAAAAAAAATCCAGAAAATCACATTGTCTGTTTTTTTATCATTTTATTTGCATATTATGGTGGAAAATAAGTATTTGGTCAGAAACAAAATTTCATCTCAATACTTTGTAATATATCCTTTGTTGGCAATGACAGAGGTCAAACGTTTTCTGTAAGTCTTCACAAGGTTGCCACACACTGTTGTTGGTATGTTGGCCCTTTCCTCCATGCAGATCTCCTCTAGAGCAGTGATGTTTTTGGCTTTGGACTTTCAACTCCCTCCAAAGGTTTTTTATAGGGTTGAGATCTGGAGACTGGCTAGGCCACTCCAGGACCTTGAAATGCTTCTTACGAAGCCACTCCTTCGTTGCCCTGGCGGTGTGCTTTGGATCATTGTCATGTTGAAAGACCCAGCCACATTTCATCTTCAATGCCCTTGCTGATGGAAGGAGGTTTGCACTCAAAATCTCACGATACATGGCCCCATTCATTCTTTCATGTACCCGGATCAGTCGTCCTGGCCCCTTTGCAGAGAAACAGCCCCAAAGCATGATGTTTCCACCACTATGCTTTACAGTAGGTATGGTGTTTGATGGATGCAACTCAGTATTCTTTTTCCTCCAAACACGACAAGTTGCGTTTCTACCAAACAGTTCCAGTTTGGTTTCATCAGATCATAGGACATTCTCCCAAAACTCCTCTGGATCATCCAAATGCTCTCTAGCAAACTTCAGATGGGCCCGGACATGTACTGGCTTAAGCAGTGGGACACGTCTGGCACTGCAGGATCTGAGTCCATGGTGGCGTAGTGTGTTACTTATGGTAGGCCTTGTTACATTGGTCCCAGCTCTCTGCAGTTTATTCACTAGGTCCCCCCGCGTGGTTCTGGGATTTTTGCTCACCGTTCTTGTGATCATTCTGACCCCAAGGGGTGGGATTTTGCGTGGAGCCCCAGATCGAGGGAGATTATCAGTGGTCTTGTATGTCTTCCATTTTCTAATTATTGCTCCCACTGTTGATTTCTTCACTCCAAGCTGGTTGGCTATTGCAGATTCAGTCTTCCCAGCCTGGTGCAGGGCTACAATTTTGTTTCTGGTGTCCTTTGACAGCTCTTTGGTCTTCACCATAGTGGAGTTTGGAGTCAGACTGTTTGAGGGTGTGCACAGGTGTCTTTTTATACTGATAACAAGTTTAAACAGGTGCCATTACTACAGGTAATGAGTGGAGGAAAGAGGAGACTCTTAAAGAAGAAGTTACAGGTCTGTGAGAGCCAGAAATCTTGATTGTTTGTTTCTGACCAAATACTTATTTTCCACCATAATATGCAAATAAATTGTTAAAAAAACAGACAATGTGATTTTCTGGATTTTTTTTTCTCAGTTTGTCTCCCATAGTTGAGGTCTACCTATGATGTAAATTACAGACGCCTCTCATCTTTTTAAGTGGTGGAACTTGCACTATTGCTGACTGACTAAATACTTTTTTGCCCCACTGTATCTCTATGGAGCATCTTATGGGGCCATAATCATCATTTGTCCAGTACTGTATGGGGTAAATATCTCTATGGAGCATCTTATGGGCCCATAATCAACATTTGTGCAGCATTATATTGTAAAAGTCAATATAGATTACAGATGAGGACCACATATACAGGAAAAAAGAAAGTGGACACGCCTGGAAACAATTCACACATTGATAATCCAAATACAAATATATATACACACCAGGTAATGGATGCTATTTACTCCAGCACAGTGCTGCACATGACATAAAGACCCTATCTCATAAAGCAGGGCACCCCCATAAAGTAGGCCTGAGTATGTACAATAAAGTAATTTAAACATACATCAAGAGAGAAATATTCCCATATAGGGCCGATGGGAGGTCCTGCAGAGTCTATTCAATCATAGTAAAATGGATATGAGATATTAAAAATAAAGACATATTCATTATCAGAGATGGCAGAGAGGATCCAGGCGTCCACCACACCTGACGCGCCTTTCGCAGTGAAATACTTTCTCCCGAACACAGTGCTGCTCCGTATGTTTTCAGAAACTACTGTTAGGCCAAATGTCGGGACTGAGAAGGAAGGAGCTGTATTTTGCTTTTGGAGCACATTTATTGCTACAATAGTTTGCGGGTGACATTTGCAGAACTCCGAAGGTGCTAGGACAAAAAGCCCAAAAGTGACCCCGTTGTAGAAACTGCACCTCTCATTGAATTAATCTACATCTGCAGTGACTATATTGTGACTTCCACGCCAGGCTTTTTTTTTTTTTTACAGGAAAATTGCAAATCTGCCAATCTAGTGCCCATACATTGTGTCCCCATACAGTGTAGTTCCCCAAAATTGTAGCACCCCCATACCTTGTGGCCAGTACTTCTGGTGATACACACCCATAAATTAAGTGCCTTCTCTCGATTACAGTAATGGCGAACTGTCAAGACACGGCTGACGGGTGACCCGGGACCAGGGGCTCCTTTCCTATCCCTAACACTAAGGGACGCCCTAGCTCGCCCAGCTCCCCAGGATACTACAGATTGTGAAGATGCTGGGGCTTCTGTCTTTGCCTTATCTCCAAAGTTAGTACTCCGTCTGTTCTCTTCCTCCATCTACCCCGAGAAGAGGGGGGTGCTACTGTGCACCGTAGTACACCAACCCGACAAACAAGACAACACAGACAAGGGTTAACAGAAAATTCCAGGCATATAAAATATTCACTCACATATAACAGAGGAATGCATCGGGGTGTGAAAGTAGGGGAAGAAATCAAAATAGAGAAGGATAAGGAATTACCACACATACAGACCTAGCAACAGTCACAGATAACTCCTCCAACTCCTTCTTATGTACTCCTCCGCCACCATTAGCCATGCAGCAAATGCTAGCTCTGACAAAGATTTGTGAGAGAGCCCAGATTATAGCGAGAAATGAGTGGCTAACCGAGCTCAGCTGTGAACATAGGGATTTCCAACCTGGCCGATTAACCCCTGTTCTGCCAGAAGAAATAAACACATTTCAAATTAAGGAGAAGTGCTTCTTTTCAGCGCTGGAGTAGGAGCAATCAGATGCTGCGGTCTTCTGGCTCCACACTGTCGCGATAGCCCAGTGACACAAACATGTGGCTGCTTACTGTGGTTTAGGCACAGTGGAGCTCAGAAGGATGGGGCATTTGGATTTGGGAGTGCAGAATTCACTGAAATTTTTTTGAGGGGGAGGGAGCCATGTAGTTTTACCAGTAAAGTGGGAAGTCCCTATAGTTCAAGTGACAGATGACGGAACTGAGTAGGAGCTGGTTTTGTGTGGGGTACATAATATTTTTTGATCGTTTCCGTATAAGACTGGGATCACATTCTTGTGTTCTACGCTGAGCATTTACATTGGATTTCCCTGTAAATCCCACAAAAATACGATTCAGATGAAACCTCCAAACGTAACCACCCACCATGAGGCAGATGGAGACACTTTATACTCCGTTTGGTATCTGCTCCGGTGGTATCCATCTTTTTAGGCGTGCACAGATCTGTAGTCGCCCACACTTGTGCACTGAAAAGACTCCTAAAATGATGGGATACAGCTGGAACACAGACCAGTCCAAAGTGACTTAATCTGCCTCATAAGTGAGTGGTTCCATCGGGGGTCTTGTTTGAATTGCGGATTTAGGGAAATTACACTTCCGACGGAAGTTCTCAGTTGAAAGCACAGGATATATGTGAGCTGAGCCTTATGCTGCTTTTTGGGAAGTAGAATGAACAAATAGACAGCAGTACAAGAATAGTTCTTATTTTTATTTTTGTGCAGTTCACCGTGCACAAAGTGATAAGGCGTATTTCTTTTTCGGGTCGGTTCAATTACAGCGATACTAGATTTCTAATAGTTTTTTTTAGGTTTTGCTGCTATTAAAGTAGTTTTTTTTGTCACAATATTCTGAGAGCTGTAACATTAATTTTTAGTGAACAGAGCTGTATGAGGGCTTATTATTTGCAAGACGAGTGGAAGATTTTTTTGGTACCATTTTGGGGTACATAATATTTTTGTATTTTTTTCATGCTTTGCTATTTTTACAGACTAAAGACAATATTTTACAAAAATTAATTAGTTTTTGCATTGCCAAATTCTGAGAGCTGTAACTTTTTATTTCTTTGCCGAATGAGCCATAAAAGGGCTTGATTTTTGTGGGACGGTTTGGCATTTTCATTTATACCATTTTTTAAACGTGACTTTTTGATTGCTTTTTAGTGCATGAGAGCAGTCAGTGACTCGCCTTACTGCATCTGTGAGACCCAGCTTATAAACTGGATCTCACAGACCTGTACCCTGGTGTCCTCAAATGACCTCAACTTAAATACCGCTGTCGGTATTGGCAGTGTTATTTAAGGGGATAATCGGCCCCAATCAGTCGCAAAACCATCCTAATCCGATACTGCAGGGTGTCAGCTCTCATATACAGCTGACACCAGTTGGAAACTCCACCAGGCGGTGCTATTCCCTTATTCCCCATTGACGTTTTAAAACGGCAATGAGGGAATAAGGCTCCTTAACAACCGCCATTTTAATGCATATCGGCAATGATACCTGAAGAAATCTGGTTTCTGATTCTTTTGTAATGATTGTTTAAAGTTTTGCTGTAATCATGTCTCCGTGCATTGGGGCGGACTATGGGCAGTTTCTTTTCTTGTTGCTCTGTCTCCTCTGTCTGCCTCCTGTTTGAATGACAGGTCCATCAGTAACCCGTCTCCTATTTTGCATATTGCATCTGCACAGTATTTTGTCTTCCCGCCCCAAAAAAATTAGGTCTCCCACAAAATGGCAGTAGTGCATGTGTGGTCCCATCTAAAACCCTGTAATAATTCTCATTGAGCTGCCTACCATTCCCACAGGATCAGCGCAATGTTTACAGTCTCATCTTCTGCAGTCTCCCGCGCTATTGCACCTATCCATAGGTTACATCTTGATGGTTGGTGGGTGTTTGACGATCCGCTGTTACCCACCGATCCATACAATTGCTCATTTTGCCTTTATTCCCAGCTAATTCTTCTCTTTTTTGCTCTATGTAGAAACCGTAAGTCTCTTGCCCCTGCATTTATCATTACCCTCTTCATCTCCTGACCCAGCTGCTCACTCCTCCATCTACCAGGGACTTTTGCAGTGACTTATGACTCATACATGGAAAATTCACTTCATGATTCTACATAGAGCTTAGATAGATTCAGCTAGTCAGTTTTTAATACCGTGATGTCATAGACAACAACAGGAGAACAGGAGAATTTGCTGGGTAAAAATGTGGCTGAGAGTGCTTCTTTAACCCCTTTCTGACATCTAACGTACTATCCCGTTGAGGTGACCCGGGCCCGTATGACCATCGATGGGATAGTACGTCATATGTGATCAGCTGCGCTCACGGCGGGAGTAGCGCTGCCGATCGCGGCCGGTTGTCAGCTGATTATCACAGCTGACATCCGGCACTATGTGCCAGGAGCAGTCACGGACCGCTCCCGACACATTAACCCCCAAAACACTGAAATCAAACATAATTGCAGCATTGCAGTGGCATAGGGAAGCATCGTGCAGGGAGGGGGCTCCCTGCCTGCTTCCCTGAGACCCTCAGAACAATGCGATGTGATCGATGTGACCCTTCCGGATCCTGCACGGAGGTCGCTTGCGAGCACCTGCTAGTAGCAGGCATACGCCTTAAAAGTAGTTTTTGACCACATATGGGGTATTGGTGTACTCAGGAGAAATTGCATGACAACTTTTGGGGTCCATTTTCTCCTGCTATCCTAGTGAAAATTTTAAAAAATGGGGCTTAAACAATATTTTTGTAGGAGAAATTATTTTTTATTTTTACTGATCGAGGTAAAATTCTGTGAAGCACCTGTGGGTTCAAGGTGTTCAATACACATCTAGATACTCTTCATTACTAACCTGTGGGCTTGATGTCAGTGGTCATAAAACAGCTGACATCAACCCCACAAATGTAACCCAACTTCGCACCAGGGCAAGCGGGAAAAGTGAGGCAAAGTGCCAGAATTCTGGCATCTAATAGATGTGCCTTTTCTAGGGCGGCTACGGGCTGCTATTTTTAGGCTTGGAGGGGTAGGGGCAATATCCATGGCCCCTTACCAGCGTGAGAATACCAGCCCCCAGGTGTCTTCTGTAGCTGGCCTGGTTGTGAAAAATGGGGGGAACCGATGGAATTTTTTAAATTATATATTTAAATGGCATGGGGACCCCTCTTGTTCTTAATAACCAGCCATGATGTAACGAACGGAAGCGGACCGACATGTGGTGAAGTTCACCACGGTCCGGTAAATATATTATTAAAATATTATTAAATGATTAAATTATGTTATTTATTATCATTTAATAATTTAATCATTTAATAACATTTTAATAATATATTTTTTAACACAAATAATAAAAAGGATATTTTAATTATAGTTCACAGTGGTAGTCCAACCTAACAAGGAAACACTAACCACCTAACAAATCCCAGAAAATTTATGTTTAGACCCAGTAGCCTGAGCTCTTCGAAGCCGACTCTGGTATTTGAACACTCTACTTCATAGGTTCTTGACGAAATTCTTTCAGCTCAAGTTGTTTTTTTGTTAATTTTTTAGTTCTATATTGTTTTCTTTTTCTTAAATCCCTGAAAAAGAAGAATAGATTTGTAACCGACGTAGTAATTTTTAATATATGATAATTATATGAGAATTTCCCTGGTATAAAGATTTGTTAAGCGTCTGTTTTCCATGAACTTTGACATCAGACGTCATTTGATTGTTTGGCGCCGTTTTTTGAATCTGACATATACTTAAACATTGCTAGTACATTGTCCTTGTATGTTGTATGTGGTAATACCTGAAGAAGGGGCCATAAGAGCCCTGAAATGCGTTGAATAAACCACTGTTTTAAGTCTACTACCAACTGAAACCTCATCATTATTATGGCAGCGCGGATTTAATCCACACTTCCTATAATATACTGTTTCATATGGTCGGTGACCGGCTTGTGGATCTGCGGCAGCCGAAATCTTTACCTGCCTGCTTTTAGCTTCACCAGGTGAGTGATTTTCTTGGTGATTCCTCCATCCTTTGTGAGATAAGACCCTATTTGCGCTTTCTGTCTCCCTTTTTCTCTTCAAATATTTGTCAAAGCCTTATGCAATATTAGCATAGGTGGTAGGTCCACCATAATCAATACTGCAAGATTTAAATAGACCCAGTGATTAGTCTGCCTGTCTCTCTGTATGGGATCACAGCCACAATCCTAACTGGTCTTTATGTAGCACATGGCAAAACAATGGTCACTGGACAGTATTTGATTATCAATAGCAATTGAATGCATTAGTTTTGTCTAACTATAAACCCTCTGTCTTTCATCATATCATTAATAGACCTATGTGACAGTTTAAAGATAACGAACCGTCTCACCCGATTCTGAGAGGCATTTGCCAATTCCCTCCTAATGATCGGTAGTAGACTCCATTCACTTGTGCCTCCCTTCTCCCGACATGTTTCGTCATCACTCATCAGTGGAGTCTCCAGGGATGTTTGCGACCATGTCGCTAAGTCAAATTGCCATTACAGATAACATAATTATTTCACATACTGAGAATAGGATTTAAAATAAACTTCACTTTTTTAGCTTTCTAGTAGTTATCTTGCATAAATGGCCACTAATTTTTTACCTTAAGACCGGCGTCACACTACCGTAGAATACGGGCGAGTGCTATGCGAGAAAACATCGCATAGCACTCGGCCAAGTGTTAGGCTATGTTCACACGTTCCTGATTTCCATCCTTTTTTTTTCTGCACTAAAAACCGCAGCTCTTGGCAGAAAACGCAGGTCCTTTTTTTGGTGCGTTTTTTGATGCGCTTTTTGATGCGTTTTTTGATGCGTTTTTTAGTGCGTTTTTTTATGCAGTTTTCTATGCAGAGTCTGTGTTTTCTAGGGAGTTTTTTAGAGTTAAAATGGCTGAAAATACCCTAACCCTACCCCTAACCCTAACCCTAACCCTACCCCTAACCCTAACCCTACCCCTATTCTAACCTTAGTGGGAAAAAAAAAATTCTTTATTTTTTTTATTGTCCCTACCTATGGGGGTGACAAAGGGGGGAGGGGTCATTTATTATTTTTTTTATTTTGATCACTGAGATAGGTTATATCTCAGTGATCAAAATGCACTTTGGAACGAATCTGCCGGCCGGCAGATTCGGCGGGCGCACTGCGCATGCGCCCGCCATTTTGGAAGATGGCGGCGCCCAGGGAGAAGACGGACGGACGGACACCGGGAGGCCGGGTAAGTATAAGGGGGGGAGATGAGCGCACGGGGTGGGGGGTCATCGGAGCACGGGGGGGTGGCATCGGAGCATGGAGGGGTGGGATTGGGGCACGGGGGGCAGCCACACTGCAGCCGTTCTGCACCACAAACCGCAGTAAAACCCGCAGATATATTTTTCATCTGCGGGTTTTACTGCGGGTTTGACCTCACAATGGAGGTCTATGGGTGCAGAACCGCTGCAGTTCTGCAAAAAGAAGTGACATGGTACTTCTTTTTTACCGCGGCTATTCAGCGCGGCTTTTTTTCCCGATTCCCGCATCATGTGCACAGTGGTTCCTGTTTTCCATAGGGTACAGTGTACTGTACCCTGCATGGAAAACAGCTGCGGAGCCGCAGCGGCAAAATCGCGGCGGTTCCGCAGTAAAAAACGCACTGTGTGAACATGGCCTTAGTCTAAGGGGCCGCTGCTCACATCACCGCTTATTTTTTCCAGCGTATTCAGCGTGCTTGTAAAATTGCAGCATGCTGCGATTGTCACTGAGACTCGGCCGAGACTTGCTTATGCAAGCCTGTGGGTGCGAGAAAACAATTGCACAGCAGTCAGACTATGTTAGTGCTGTCTGATTTTTATGCATCGGTGTCCTTTGAAAAGCCAGCAATTCATGTGCCGCGTACAGTAAAATCACACTGACAGGCTAGAATAAACTTGATAGAATAGATATATACACATAGAATACATAGATATACACTGTGTGCAGAATTATTAGGCAAGTTGTATTTCCAGGTCACTACCTGACAGCACCATTGGAGGACGTCCTTCTTACCCTCAGTGGGACAGGAACAACAAGCGGTTAAAAGGACCCTCTCCACTCGACCCACCAGTGTTTTTCCTGTCCCACTGTGAATAGGAACGGCAAGCTTTTCCTCCGACGGTGCTGTGCAGATGGTGGGGATCGGGGGGCCCAGCCTTTTCCTTCCCTGCCGCAAGATATCTGCGGCTGATACCTGCTATGGGGGAGTCCCTCAGCCTCCCCAATGTAGTGCTGCTCCTGGGGTCGGGTCCGTTTCCTCCGCACAGGGGGCTCTGAGACCGGGTGCCTGTCCGCTGGGGAGTGGAGGCGGAGGTCACTTCTAGCAGCGACCGATTCCCGGCATGCGGCCGCTTCTTCCTCCAGAGACTGCTTTCAAGCGGCCACATCCGGGTCTAGCGGCCGCGTCACTTCCGGCCACGACGGCCGCGTCACTTCCGGTCGCGGTGAGCGCCTGAGCATGGGGACGCCAGCAGCAGCGCCGGCCTCCTGTGAGGCCTCGGAGCACGGTCAGCCGCAGGGACGCGGTAAAGAGGGCAGGATCAACCAGGTAAATCCTATATAAATGTCAGAGTGGGGTCTTTATGCCGGACATCCTGAACAGGGAGCACTCGGCTAAAACGGCTAAACTATCTTCGCTATGGAAGACACAGCCAGACCTGAGGGGACTGACCAGCTTCAGGGACACGTGAGTGGGCTAATCTAAGCCATACCACAATGCTCCACCCTCCCCTTACTTCCCTATCTACTGCTGAGGAACATCTCAAAGCTAAGACCTCCAGAGATGTTATTCTCAAATCTCTTCCATTACTTAAAGTCGCAGCAGGCTTTATGGCGGACGCTTCAGCAGAGTCTGTACGCTTCGCCGCCAGAAGCGAGTCTTTGTTCAACGCGGCCAGAAGGGCTATCTGGCTAAAGACTTGGACAGGGGATATCCAATCAAAAAATAAACTGTGCGGAATTCCATTCTCAGGGAATAAAGTATTTGGGCCTATTCTAGATGACATTTTAGAAAAAGCCTCAGATATAAAGAAGGGGTTCCCTGAGGAGAACACACAAAAATTCCAGCCCTTTCGTATATCCCGACCTAGTCAGGAGACAGACTACAAAGGGAAATCGGGGAGGTGGTCTTATCCCAAGGGTGGAAAAGGTAGAGACTCCATCTTCCCAAGTACAGGTGCAGGAAAGCCAAATAAATGACATCAAGGTGGGAGGACGGTTACAAAAATTTCTAGGGGGTTGGCAGAAAATATCTCAAAATCCTTGGATTCTGCAGGTAATTGCTCAGGGGTACAAACTAGAGTTCTCCAACCGTCCCCCAGAAATATTTGTAGTAACCAGACGCTGTCCGCTCTTAGACTGCTTTATGTGGACAAACATCCAGGAGTTGTTAGAGTTAGAGGCAATCATCCTGGTGCCCGTCTCAGAAAGAGGCAAGGGCCATTATTCTCACTTGTTCTCAATAAAAGGCTCCCGAACGATCATAAATTTAAAACCCTTGAACAAGTGGGTCAGGTACAAAAGATTCAGGATGGAATCTATAAGGTCCACAACGCCTCTCATAGACAAAGACATGGTGATGTGCACCTTAGATCTAAGCAATGCATACTACCATGTCCCAATACACGCTTCCTACCAGAAGTTTCTGAGATTCGCCCTGATGAACAAAGGAGTAATGTATCACTTCCAGTTCAGCGCCCAGAATTTTTACCAAACTAATGTCGGAGGTAGTAGCCTATTTAAGGAACCAGAATATTGCCATAGTGCCATATCTGGATGACTTTCTGGTAATGGCAAGGTCGGAGAAACTTCTCAAGATCGACTGCACTTCACACTCTCCATTCTACAGGACCTGGGGTGGATTGTGAATTGGAAAAAATCATGCCTGGTCCCAAATTCCAGAATGAAATTTTTGGGGGTCATATTAGACTCCAATACCAGAACATCTTTTTTTACCAGAAGACAGACAGAAGGCCTTGATCAGGCACATATACCAATTCAGAAGGAGTACCCCCTCCATAAGAGGCAGTGAGGATTCTGGGCCTAATGACCGCATGTATACCCTGCGTGAAGTGGAGCCAATTCCACTCGCGAGGGTTACAGAAAGAGATTTTGAAATCTTGGAACAGGAGACAGGACTCTCTGGACAAGAAGGTGATTGTTTCTCCGTCTGGAAAGAAATCCCTTAACTGGTGTACCACACCGAAGAACCTAAAAGTGGGGGTTCCATGGGTCCTCGATCCCTGTGTCACTGTTACCACAGACGCCAGTCAATTCGGATGGGGCGGACATATAGAAAGGACATACTACCAGGGAGAATGGAGCCCTCAGATTGCCGCAAGGTCGTCAACTTTCAGAGAGCTGTATGCTATCTGGAAGGTGCTATACCACGCCCAGTCACAGGTCAGAGACAGACATGTAAGAATACTGTCCGACAATGTGACAGCAGTAGCATTTCTAAGACACCAAGGAGGTCCGAAACATCCACTGCTGCAATACTTAGCAGACCAGATCTTCAGATGGGCGGAGAAATCTGTCAAGTACATCTCAGCAGTTCACCTGGAAGGCGCCAAAAACCAGGTAGCAGACTTCTTGAGCAGAACGCCTGTACATCCAGGAGAATGGGAACTAAACCCAGAAATATTCAGCAGTCTGTGCCAGCAGTGGGGAACAGCCCAGGTGGATCTTTTTGCCACCAGGTCAAATGCAAAGACCAGAGCATTTTTTTTCTCTCAATCCTCTAGATGGAGCCACAGGAGTAGACGCCTTGTCTCAGTATTGGGGAGAAGGTCTCCTGTACGCATTTCCGCCTCTTCCTCTGATACCGAAGACACTCAGGAAGATACGGGACGAGAGAGCAACCGTAATCCTGGTGGTTCCTTTTTGTCCAAAAAGGAGCTGGTTCTCTCTGCTATCTAGAATGTCAACAGAGAAACCAATCTTACTACCGAACAGGCAAGACCTTCTACTACAGGGGCCGGTGTTCCACAAAGACTCAGACTCTCTACACCTATCTGCTTGGATCCTGAACGGCGAACCCTAAGATCCAGAGGCCTGTCAGAGGATATCATTACCACACTCCAGGCAAGCAGAAAGCCGGTGACCTTAGCGATCTATAACAAAATCTGGAAGCGTTATTCTTCCTTGCTAGGAGAGGTTCCTGTGGATACTTCAAAACCTGATATTCCCAGAATCCTCGACTTCCTAGTACTTTAAAAGAACAGATTGCAGCACTTAGTGTCTTTTTTGATATGTCACTAGCCTCCCATCCTTGGATAGCAAGATTTTCCAGGGCCACGCAGAGAATGAGACCTGTTGTGAATTCTGCTCTTGGGCTTCCTCCGGTGGTTATGAGTGGTAGTGCTGCTGTCTTTAGTTTGCAGCATTTATCAGGTGTGTCCACTTGGACTAATTGCAATTTGGACTGGGCTATTAAGTCTTGCTTGATCCTTTAGTCAGTGCCATTTGTCCATTGTTTTTGGAGGATTCACATCCCTGACTGGTCTCTCCTGTTTGCTGTTCTTTTCAACAAAGATAAGTTCTGACTTTGTTTTTGCTGTCCACATGCTGTGGGCCTTATAGTTCTGTGCATTTTCATGTTTTGTCTTGTCCAGCTTTGTCTGTGTTAGGATTTTTTGCAGCCAAGCTGTATCTCTGGAGATGCAGATATACCCTCCATGTCTTTAGTCAGATGTGGAGTTCTGTATTTTCTGTGGTGGATATTTTCTAGTGTTTTAATACTGACCACATAATTCTCTGTCCTATTCTTTCTTTTTAGCTAGAAAGGCCTCCTTTGCTAATCCTGATTTCAGTCTGCGTATGTCATTTCCCTCTCCTCTCACAGTCAATATTTGTGGGGGGCTGTCTATCCTTTGGGGATTTTCTCTGAGGCAAGATACTTTTCCCTTTTCTATCTTTAGGGGAAGTTAGTCCTTGGGCTGTGTCGAGGTGTCTAGGGAGTGTTAGGTACATCCCACGGCTACTTCTAGTTGCGGTGCTAAGCTCAGGGTCTGCGGTCAGTACAGGTACCACCTTCTCCAGAGTACGTCACATGCTGCTCCTAGGCCACCAGATCATAACAGAGACCACTCAGGACCCATATCTTCAGATCTTTGATGACAGGATAGTCTTAAGACTTAACCCTGCCTTCCTCCCCAAGGTAGTGTCCTCAACAAATATAAATCAGGAGATAATCCTTCCCTCATTCTGCCAACAGCCTAGAAACACAAAGGAAGGAGTCTACCATAACCTTGACGTTAGGGAGACTGTTCTAAAATACCTGGGGGCGACGGAAGGTTGGAGATGGGACACTAACTTGTTCATGCAGTACGGGGGTCCGAATGGAGGTTGTAAGGCAGCAAAATCAACCATTGCTAGGTGGATCAAAACCATGATAATCCTAGCATATACAGACCAAGGGAAAGATCCCCCGGATATTCTTAGAGCCCATTCAACTCGAGCTATCTCTACATCATGGGTGGAGAAGGGGGGAGCCTCAGCAGAGTAAATTTGTAGGGCGGCGACTTGGACCAGTCTTTCTACCTTTGCTAGACACTATAAATTAGATGTCTCATCAGATCAGTTAGCTTTTGGTAGAAAAGTATTACATGCAGTAGTCCCACCCTAGTTTACCATCCTTTGGTATTTCTCCAATGGTGCTGTCAGGTGGTGAACTGGAAAACGGTAATTAGACCTACCGGTAATTATATTTCCAAGAATCCATCCTGACAGCACTACTAGTTCCCTCCCACTGCGAGTTTATACTATTGACTAATGTGATGTAACATTGGTGTATCCCCAAAAAAAAGGTAGAAAAGAAGTGCACTTACCCGTATATGCTAGTCACAATATTTATTCGGACATAATACAAAACGTGCAGGGAGGGATGTGAAAAAAGCGGACAACGGCCGTTTCGTGCCTCAGCACCAGCCGTTGTCCGCTTTTTTCACATCCCTCCCTGCACTTTTTGTATTATGTCCGAATAAATATTGTGACTAGCATATAAGGGTAAGTGCACTTCTTTTCTACCTTTTTCTACCTTTTTTTTGGACTACTATGTATCACTTTGGAGGCTGCACCCCGTCTCTACTATAGAAGGTATTTGGCTCTCTAAGTGACTTGGGTCGTTCTACGCACAGAATCCAACTATATAGCAGCTGTGCGGAGGTCTCTTTTCTGCTTTTGCTCATAACATTGGTGTATAACTGTTAATAAACTCTCTTTTTTGCATCCATCAGATGTGGTACTTAGAAAATCACTGGTGGGTGGAGTGGGGAGGGTCCTTTTAACCGCTTGTCGTTCCTGTCCCACTGAGGGTAAGAAGGACGTCGTCCAATGATGCTGTCAGGATGGATTCCTGAAAATACAATTAACGGTAGGTCTAATTACCATTTTTGATCACATGATACTTTTTATACATGTTGTCCTACTCCAAGCTGTTCAGGCTTGAGAGCCAACTACCAATTAAGTAAATCAGGTGATGTGCATCTCTGTAATGAGGAGGGGTGTTGTCTAATGACATCAAAACCCTATATAAGGTGTGCTTAATTATTAGGCAACAAACTTTACTTTGGCAAAATGGGTCAGAAGAGAGATTTGACAGGCTCTGAAAAGTCTAAAATTGTGAGATGTCTTGGAGAGGAATGCAGCAGTCTTTAAATTGCCAAACTTTTGAAGCGTAATCACTGAACAGTCAAGAGTTTCATGGCAAATAGCTAACTAGGTGTTGGGCAAAAAAAGGCGCAAAATAACTGCCCATGAATTGAGGAAAATCAAGCGTGAAGCTGCCAAGATGCCATTTGCCACCAATTTTGCCATATTTCAGAGCTGCAACGTTACTGGAGTAACAAAAAGCACAAGGTGTGCAATACTCAGGGACATGGCCAAGGTAAGGAAGGCTGAAAAACGACCATATTTGAACAAGAAACATAAGATAAAATGTCAAGACTGGGCCAAGAAATATCTTAAGACTGACTTTAAGGTTTTCTGGGCTGAAGAAATGAGAGTGACTCTTGAATGGGCCAGATGGATGGGCCAGAGGCTGGATCGATAAAGGGCAGAGAGCCCCACCCTGACTCAAGACGCCAGCAAGGTGGAGGTGGGGTACTGGTATGGGCTGGTATCATCAAAGTTGAACTTGTGGGACCTTTTCGGGTTGAGGATGGAGTGAAGCTCAACTCCCAGACCTACTGCCAGTTTCTGGAAGACAACTTCTTCAAGCAGTGGTACAGGAAGAAGGTATCGTTCAAGAAAAACATGATTTTCATGCAGGACAATGCTCCATCAAATGCCTCCAAGTACTCCACAGCGTGGCTGGCCAGTAAAGGTCTTAAAGAAGAACAAATAATGACATGGCCCCCTTGTTCACCTGATCTGAACCCCATAGAGAACCTGTGGTCCCTCATAAAATGTGAGATCTATAGGGAGGGAAAACAGTACACCTCTCGGAATAGTGTCTGGGAGGCTGTGGTGGCTGCTGCATGCAATGTTCATCGTAAACAGATCAAGCAACTGACAGAATCTATGGATGGAAGGCTGCTGAGTGTCATCATAAAGAAAGGTGACTATATGGATCACTAATTTTTTGGGGTTTTGTTTTTGCATGTCAGAAATGTTTATTTCTACATTTTGTGTAGTTATATTTGTTTACCTGGTGAAACAAGTGAGATGGGAATATATTTGTTTTTTATTAAGTTGCCTAATAATTCTGCACAGTAATAGTTACCTGCACAAACAGATATCTATATATATAATTACCTAAGGGGTACTTCCGTCTGTTTCTAACTTCCGTCTGTCTCTAACGGAAATCCTGGGTCGCTCGGAAATCCTGGGTCGCTGGTTGGTCCCGGACGGCCGGGACCAATCAGCTATATTGGGGCGGTATTAAACGCCACCTCACTTTTTACTATTGATGCTGCCTATGCAGCATCAATAGTAAAAACATAGAATGTTAAAAATAATAAACAAAAAACATTATATTCTCACCTTCCGAAGTCTGCTGCAGCCTTTCCCGCTCCTCGCGCTCCGGTCCCAAGAATGCATTGCGGCAATGCTTTGAGATCATGTAGCAGTCTCGCGAGACCGCTACATGATCACGGGTTATTGCCGCTAGTCATTACTGGGAGCGGAGCGTCGGTAAAGGCCTCCAGCTGGATTTTAGGGCCGACAGAAGGTGAGCATATAACTATTTTTTATTTTAATTATTTTTTTATCAGGGATATGGTACCCACATTGGTATATACTGTGTGGGCTGTGTTATATACTGCGTGGGCTGTGTTGTATACTGCGTGGGCTGTGCTATATACTACGCGCCTGTGTTATATACTGCATGGGCTGTGCTATATACTGCGTGGGCTGTGCAATATACTACGTGGCTATGCTATATACTTCGTTGTCTGTGTTATATACTACGTGGACTGTGCTATATACTACGGGAACTGTGCTATATACTATGTGGCTGTGCTATATACTGCGTGGGCTGTGTTATATACTGCGTGGGCTGTGCAATATACTACGTGCCTATGCTATATACTACGTGGGCTGTGTTATATACTACGTGGCTGTGGTATATACTATGTGGGCTTGACCCGTAGAAGTGCTCACATAGCACGAAACGGCCGTCGTCTTCACCTGCTCACCTCAGCTCCATTACTCACTCTCCCGGCCATGGATTTTAAATGAAGATGCAATAAAGCAATGAATTTTTTAACAGATCGGTGAGTGCCTTCTTTTTTTTATTCATTTCAAGTGGATTATCTTGTTATATTTCGAAGAGCACCCGTGATCAAAAGCACAGAATGTAACCGTATGGATAAATTACACACCTGTGAATGTACAGCTTGGCAGCTTTGCAGTGTTAGCAGTGCCGTCTTTTGTTTTCTTTTTTACATTCCATTTACTATGTGGGCTTAATTAATGAGGAAAAGCGTCTGACCGGTGGAGTCGGCTATGGCGTTGTTAAGCGCAAACTCTGCCCACGGTAGCAAGGATGCCTAGTCATCCTGGCTGGCAGAAACAAAATGTCATAGATATGTGACCAGGGTCTGGTTGGCCCTCTCTACCAACCCATTCGTCTCAGGATAATATGCTGAGGAGAGATTCAACTTAATGCTGAGTAGACGACAAAGCTCTCTCCAGAATCAAGATGCAAACTGGCGACCCCGGTCACTTTTGTCCGGCATACCGTGTAGTCGAAAGATATGTTTGATAAGCAATGCCACCAGAGCCAGAAGGTAGCCATGGAAGAGGCACCAAGTGCACCATTTTGGAAAAATGGTCGGTGATCACCCAAATGGTGCAACTACGAGACTTGGGTAAGCCCACCACAAAATCCATCCCGACCATCTCCCAGGGCCTGTCCGCTCCCCGCAGGGAGTGAAGCAACCCAGCTGGCCGTTGACAAGGAGACTTGTTCTTGGCGCTGGAGACACACGCCCGAATATAGTCTGCGACGTCACGGGCCATATGCGGCCACCAGTATGTTCTCACCAGTAGGTCAGATGTCCTTTAGGTCCCAAAATGTCCACCCACCCTGGACGAGTGAGCCCGAGAGAGCACCTCCGGACGCAAACGTGAATGTACAAAAGTCTTGCCCGGAGGCACAGACTCTAGCGATACCGGGGCCACAGTTCTCAGGCTCTCAGAAGGGACAATAAGCCGAGACTCCTCTTCCTCCTCCTCAGATGATACAACGTAGTGAGTGAGAGCATCGGCACGAATGTTCTTCTCCCCGGAAAGAAAATGGAGGGTGAAATGGAACCGTGAGATTAAGGGCCATCTGGCCTGGCGAGAATTTAACCGCAGGGCTGTCTGTAAATAGACCAAATTCTTGTGGTCTGTGAATGCTTGGAAGGGAAAGAGCGGTCCTGAACTTAGATCCCGCTCGTGACACTTCCATGGCCTCATGTGACTCAGGGACCAGGACTGGAGATTCCAAAGGTTTGGCAAAGGTGGGAGCCAGCCGAGACCTCTGCCTACACTGGACCTGCTCTAACCTCTGCTCGTGAAAACGGAGGTCAATACGAGTAGACACAGCTATTATCTCCTCCAGTGTGTTGGGAATCTCCCTAGAGGCCAGAGCTTCCTTCACGTGGTTAACCAGCCCCCTCCAAAATATAGGGATAAGGGCTTTATCCGACCACTCCAGCTCAGATGCTAGGGTGCGGAAGTGGACGGCAAAATGGCTGACCAAGGAGGAGCCCTGAGTCAATGCTAACAGTTGGAGCGCCGTATCATGGGTGACTCGAGGCCCTAAAAAGACCTGTTTCAGAGTGCTCAGGAACAGCGGAGCACTCTGCACCACATGATCGCCACGCTCCCACAGCGGCGTAGCCCATTCCAACGCCCTGTTTGACAGGAGAGACACAATAAATCCCACCTTTGCCCACTCTGTGGGGAAATGTGCGGTCAGGAGCTCGAGGTGTATAGAGCATTGGCTCACGAAACCCCTACAAGATTTACCATCACCAGAAAATTTTTCTGGCAGCGAGAGGCGAGATAGAGTCAGAACAGGGGTGTCAGCGGACAAGATTGCTGCAACCACGCTAGCAGCCTGAACCGCAACTGCGGTAACATCCACAGCTGAGGTTGTGCGCTCGAGAGCCGCCAACCTACCCTCCAGCTGCTGGATGTACCGCAAGGATTGCTATGTGTCCGCCATTTACTACCAGACCCTGGTGCTAGTATTCTGTTAGGGTTGGCGGAACGCACCGAATCTATAATATAACGCTGGGAGCGTCACTCTGTCCGAAGCCTCTATAGACTGCGCAGGCGCAAGCGCCGGCGCAGTCTGGGCCTCACAGAGTGACGCTCCCGGGAGATCGCGGTGTGCGTTCACACTGAACGCACACCGCGATCTCCAACAAAGAAGCAGGGACCGCCAGGAGGGTGAGTATGAGCTATATTCACCTGTCACCGTTCCATCGCTGAGCGCCGCCATCTTCCCGGTCTTCGGCCTGTAACCTTCAGTTCAGAGGGCGCGATGACGCGCTTAATGCGCGCCGGCGCCGCCCTCTGACTGAACAGTCACGGCCAGGAGACCGGGAAGATGGCGGCGCTCAGCGATGGAACGGGACAGACAGGTGAGTATAGCAAGTGCTGGGGGGCCTGAGCTAGCGGCGATACCGGCACCTGACCCCCACAGCGCGCCGGTGTCCCCGCCTGCTCAGGCCCCCCAGCACTCGGCGCCGAGCGGGTCAGAGGCAGTATGGGGACGCAGGATGGAGCAGCACATAAGGATGGGGACGCAGGATGGAGCAGCACATAAGGATGGGGACGCAGGATGGAGCAGCACATAAGGATGGGGACGCAGGATGGAGCAGCACATAAGGATGGGGACGCAGGATGGAAGCAGCACATAAGGATGGCGACGCAGGATGCAGCAGCACATAAGGATGGGGACGCAGGATGGAGCAGCACATAAGGATGGGGACGCAGGATGGAGCAGCACATAAGGATGGGGACGCAGGATGCAGCAGCACATAAGGATGGGGACGCAGGATGGAGCAGCACATAAGGATGGGGACGCAGGATGGAGCAGCACATAAGGATGGGGACGCAGGATGGAGCAGCACATAAGAATGGGGACGCAGGATGGAGCAGCACATAAGAATGGGGACACAGGATGGGAGCAGCGCATGACAGGATGGGGACGCAGGATGGGAGCAGCGCATGACAGGATGGGGACGCAGGATGGGAGCAGCGCATCACAGGATGGGGACACAGGATGGGAGCAGCGCATGACAGGATGGGGACGCAGGATGGAGCAGCGCATGACAGAATGGGGACGCAGGATGGGAGCAGCGCATGACAGGATGGGGACGCAGGATGGAGCAGCACATACCAGGATGGAGACCATATACCAATATAAATGCTCACCACCCGGGCGTAGAACGGGTTCAATAGCTAGTATATATATATATATATATATATATATATATATATAGATAGATAGATAGATAGATAGATAGATAGAGACTCAAAAAAAGAGGCAGCACTCCATTTCTTCAGTGAAAATGTGGAAGATTTAATCAACCCACTTTGCTGGGCCCAGCAAAGTGGGTTGATTAAATCTTCCACATTTTCACTGAAGAAATGGAGTGCTGCCTCTTTTTTTGAGTCTCTGTGAACCTGGTGCAATCGTTGGACTGGTTGCTTGGGGCCCTGCACCCGAAGATAAGTAATAGTGTTGTGCCGTTCCCTTTTTTTTTACTATATATATATATATATATATATATATATATATATATATATATATATATATATACAGGTCCTTCTCAAAAAATTAGCGTATAGTGTTAAATTTCATTATTTACCATAATGTAATGATTACAATTAAACTTTCATATATTATAGATTCATTATCCACCAACTGAAATTTGTCAGGTCTTTTATTGTTTTAATACTGATGATTTTGGCACACAACTCCTGATAACCCAAAAAACCTGTCTCAATAAATTAGCATATTTCACCCATCCAATCAAATAAAAGTGTTTTTTAATAACAAACAAAAAAACCAACAAATAATAATGTTCAGTTATGCACTCAATACTTGGTCGGGAATCCTTTGGCAGAAATGACTGCTTCAATGCGGCGTGGCATGGAGGCAATCAGCCTGTGACACTGCTGAGATGTTATGGAGGCCCAGGATGCTTCAATAGCGGCCTTAAGCTCATCCAGAGTGTTGGGTCTTGCGTCTCTCAACTTTCTCTTCACAATATCCCACAGATTCTCTATGGGGTTCAGGTCAGGAGAGTTGGCAGGCCAATTGAGCACAGTAATACCATGGTCAGTAAACCATTTACCAGTGGTTTTGGCACTGTGAGCAGGTGCCAGGTCGTGCTGAAAAATGAAATCTTCATCTCCATAAAGCATTTCAGCCGATGGAAGCATGAAGTGCTCCAAAATCTCCTGATAGCTAGCTGCATTGACCCTGCCCTTGATGAAACACAGTGGGCCAACACCAGCAGCTGACATGGCACCCCACACCATCACTGACTGTGGGTACTTGACACTGGACTTCAGGCATTTTGGCATTTCCTTCTCCCCAGTCTTCCTCCAGACTCTGGCACCTTGATTTCCGAATGACATGCAAAATTTGCTTTCATCAGAAAAAAGTACTTGGGACCACTTAGCAACAGTCCAGTGCTGCTTCTCTGTAGCTCAAAAGTGGCTTTACCTGGGGAATGCGGCACCTGTAGCCCATTTCCTGCACACGCCTGTGCACGGTGGCTCTGGATGTTTCCACACCAGACTCAGTCCACTGCTTCCTCAGGTTCCCCAAGGTCTGGAATCGGTCCTTCTCCACAATCTTCCTCAGGGTCCGGTCTCCTCTTCTCGTTGTACAGCGTTTTCTGCCACATTGTTTCCTTCCAACAGACTTACCATTGAGGTGCCTTGATACAGCACTCTGGGAACAGCCTATTTGTTGAGAAATTTCTTTCTGGGTCTTACCCTCTTGCTTGAGGGTGTCAATGATGGCCTTCTTGACATCTGTCAGGTCGCTAGTCTTACCCATGATGGGGGTTTTGAGTAATGAACCAGGCAGGGAGTTTATAAAAGCCTCAGGTATCTTTTGCATGTGTTTAGAGTTAATTAGTTGATTCAGAAGATTAGGGTAATAGGTCGTTTAGAGAACCTTTTCTTGATATGCTAATTTATTGAGACAGGTTTTTTGGGTTATCAGGAGTTGTATGCCAAAATCATCAGTATTAAAACAATAAAAGACCTGACAAATTTCAGTTGGTGGATAATGAATCTATAATATATGAAAGTTTAATTGTAATCATTACATTATGGTAAATAATGAAATTTAACACTATATGCTAATTTTTTGAGAAGGACCTGTATATATGACACAGCAGGTGCGTTTGCAACCCGGGGTCCACAGTGCAGGAGAGAAACCTGCTGCTAGTAACAGGCGGTACTGTATGGCGGTATAAGCGAACTCCGTCCTCCCTCTGTTGTATGCATGGCTCCTCCATCCTCACCCTGTTGTGTGCATGGCTCTTCCGTCCCCCCCGTTGTGTGCATGGCTCCTCCATTATCCCCTGTTGTATGCATGGCTCCTCCGTCCTCACTCTGTTGTGTGCATGACTCCTCCGTTCTCCCCCTGTTGTGTGCATGGCTCCTCCATCCTCCCCCTGTCGTGTGCGTGGCTCCTCCATTCTCCCCCTGTTGTATGCATGGCTCCTCCGTCCTCCCCTTGTTGTGTGCGTGGCTCCTCCGTCCTCCCCGTTGTATGCATGGCTCCTCTGTCCTCCCCTGTTGTATTCATGGCCCCATTTGGCTCCTCCGTCCTTCTCTGTCCTCCCCCGTCCTCCTCACCCTGCTTGCACTGTCGCTGCACGTCCCTGCATCTCTCTGTAGTCCCGGGACCGGCAGCTTCTGTTACAGAACCCCCCAGCACCAAGAATGTTATGCAGTATATGTATGTATAATAGTTTCCATGTGAAATGCATCAGTCCACAGGCTGTGCCCCTGGACAAGATATTCTCTTTCTGACCTCCCCCCACCTTTGTAATTCCCACAGTAAATATCGGCAGACTCCGGCCCCCTGCGGCTATTGTAATGTTTGTCTGGCCTGCTGTTTTTCTATTGGCCTGCCCTGTGTATCTGTGTTATATATTCTGTGTGCTGTAAATAAAGGGTGTTCTTAGACTGGAAATACGTGGAGAAGCAGTCAGCTTTTATATGCTCTCATGTAATCAAGAAATTCCTGCCAGCATCCTTCATTCAGAATCCAGCAAAAGCAGAGTGGACCTCCTGAAACACGGGGTGGTACTGAAAGAGGTACGCCAGCTTGGTAGACCCCGTTACACTGGTGGCAGACAGCGGGATGTGATATCCCTTCTACAGGAGGAAAGGAATGGAAGAGAACTACCAGAAGTTAAAGAGGACTACATTAAAAGATCTGGTGGAAGCCCGAGGGTTAATCGCCAACAACAAAACAAAAGCGGATTTGATAGCAGCCATCATGGAACACGACAGTGCAGCGCCCCCCAATGTGAACGTGGAGGAGACTGAATTCCAGAGGGAGGTAAAGAACAGACTAGCGTTCTATGGCCCAAACCCTGCAGTAGAGATCATACGAGAGGTGATGGCTGTTGTGCGTACTGATCTGAAGGAAGAGATGGCCGAGCTGACCAGGATAGAGCTAGCCAAGATGGAGATGGCAGAGCGGAGAGAGGAGAGTCAGCGAGCAAGGGGAGCTCTGGCCTCCGCCCAGGTACCTTCAACCGTAAGCCACAAAAAGATCCAGTATAATGCCTTCCGTCAGTTGGGGGAGGCAGAGAAAGACATTGATGGCTTTCTGCAGGACTTTGAGCGGCAGTGTGCCCTTCATCAAGTGAAGCCGGAGGAACGGGTTCAGATTCTGGCCAGCAAGCTGACAGGGGCCGGGCAGCGGACGCCTATCGCACGGTACCCGATGAGGACTGTATGGACTATGAGCGGATCAAAGAAGTGTTCTTGGCCCGATATGTGCTGACACCAGAGGCATACCGCCAAAAGTTCCGCTGACTTATAAAACGAGTAACCGATACCCACGCTGAATGGGCCTGTAAATTACGGTGGTCACTGTTACAGTGGGTACAAGGGAGCCAAGCAACCACTAAGGAGGACGTCCTCCAGCTCTTCTTGTTAGAACGATTCTTTAATGGACTAAACCCCGAGACACAGGAATGGCTTTGGGACAGGCGGCCAATGACTCTTGAGGAAGCCGCTCGTCTGGCCGATGAACATCATGATTCCAGGAGGCCTCAGTTGTCCGGATCAAAGATGGTCACTAGGGGTTCGCCCATGGACCTGGAGGGCCCCAAACCACCGAAGATTGTAGGGGGACCAGCTAGAAACCCGGCCTACCACAGTTCCCTTGGGGCACGATGCCACACCTGCCGTCAGCTGGGCCACCTGCAAAGACAATGTCCCAACCGGACTCAGCATACCCAGTGGCCAAAGGCGGGAACAGCTACCTTCCGCCGGGCCACTGTACACTGCTACCAAGGCGAAGCTGACCCGGCATTGGGGGCTACAACTAACCAGGGGGTGGAAGACATGGAGGAAGTGCTGCATGAAGTAGACCCCGTGCAGGCAGCCCGGGCAGATAATCGACAACAGCATCGACAGGTCATATGGGTTAATGGGAAACGCATGCAGGGACTAAGAGATTCCGGAGCAACTTTGACCCTTGTGAAGCCTCATCTCGTCCGGGACCAAGAGAAGACGGACCGGACAGTGGCAGTCCGTGTAGCAGGGGGAGCCATACATCGACTGCCCACTGCCAGGATTCACCTGAACTGGGGAGTTGGGGATGGCCTTGTTGAGGTCGGCTTGATGGAGGATTTGCCTGCAGACGTTTTGCTGGGAAATGACTTGGGGCCCATGTCTGCCTTCTCGGTTGCCCCTCTGGCTGAGACATATCCTGTGACCACCCAGAGACAAGCTCGAGCTGCGGAGGCGGAATCACACTCAGAGGAGGCCCAGGTAAGACATCCCAGCCCTACACGTATTACCATAGCCAGACACATTTCTTGGGCCACCCCAGATGAATTTAAGAGGTAGTTACTTGAGGATCCTTCATTGGAGGGATATCGTGGGAAGGCACAGGAGGGGAGAGGGGTACTGGAAGGGGAACAGTTTATATGGAAGCAGGGACTCCTCTACTGGATCACAGAGCAGCACCACACAGGGACGAGCCCCACTATAAAACGACAGCTGGTAGTTCCCAAGAAGTATAGGCAGGAGTTACTGTGAATCTCTCATGACATACCCTTGGCCGGGCACTTCGGCGTCAGTCGCACCAGGCATCGTCTGACACAAAACTTCTTTTGGCCGGGGGTAACCTATGATGTTCGTCAATACTGCCAGACCTGTGACAGTTGCCAGCGCATTGGCAAGAGGGGAGATCGATGCAAGGCCAAATTACGCCCCCTCCCCATTGTGGAGGAACCATTTAGCCGAGTAGCGGTCGATCTGATAGGGCTGTTAGCCAAACCCAGTCCGTCAGGGAAAAGTATATATTGACAGTGGTAGATTATGCCACACGGTATCCAGAGGCGGTTGCGTTACCTAACATACTGGCAGAGACGGTGGCGGCTGCCTTGCTCCAGGTTTTCTCACGGGTTGGATTTCCCCGGGAGATTATCTCAGACCAGGGTACCCAGTTTACAGCAGAGGTGACCAACCAACTGTGGGAGCTGTGCGGCGTAAAGTCCATTAGAAGCGCCCCGTACCACCCGCAAACCAATGGGTTGTGTGAACGCTTTAACGGGACGTTAAAACAATTCATTGGGACTTTTACCAGGACCTACAGGGACTGGGAGAAATTCTTGCCTCACCTCCTGTTTGCCCCAAGAATCCACGGGGTTCTCCCCATTCGAACTGGTATACGGGAGACGGGTAAGGGGACCCCTAGACTTAGTGCTAGAACACTGGGAAGGGGAGGGCACCATAGAAGGGGTACCTATTGTACCCTATGTGCTGGAATTCCGGGATCGCCTACAGGAGCTGACCCAGGCTGTACGTGGGAACATGCAGGTGGCCCAGTGGCGCCAGCGCGTATGGTACGATCGGAGGGCCAGAGAGCGCACCTTGGAAATAGGGCAGAAGGTCCTGATGTTAGAGCCCACTAGGCAGAACAAATTCCAAGCTGCATGGCAGGGGCCCTACCAGGTAGTGGGGAAAATAGCCGATACCACCTATAATGTCGCCGATTGTGACGACCCCAGGGTTATCCGCATATTCCACGTGAATATGCTGAAGCCCTTTCGGGAGCGCCCTGAAGAGGTAGTGGCCATCTGTGCACCTGAAGCAGAGGATTTAGCCGGACTTCCCTTGCCTGATGTCTTAGGGGAGAGGACTCAGTCTAAAACATGGGACCAGGTACACTGGGGTGAAGACTTAGGTCCCCGGGAGAGACAGCAGGCGGAGGAGTTGTTGAGGCAGCGACAGAGGATGTTTTCGGGGAAACCCGGGTACACTCACCTGGCACAACACAAGGTTGAGATCCAGGATCAGACCCCCCTGCGACAACCCCCCTTCCACGTCCCTGAGTCTGTACGAGAAGGGATGCGACAAGAGATACAAGAGATGTTGCGTTTAGGGGTCATTGAAGATTCAGATAGTCCCTGGGCATCCCCCGTAGTGTTAGTGCCCAAGAAGGATGGGACTACACGGTTTTGTGTAGACTATCGTAAGCTCAATGAGAAAACAGTGATGGATGCGTATCCCATGCCGCGTGTGGATGACTTGTTAGACCGGCTGGCAGGGGCAAAGTATTTGACCACCATCGATCTATGCAAAGGCTACTGGCAGATTCCCCTTAGTCCTGATGCTATTCCCAAGTCCAGTTTCGAGTTATGCCATTCGGGATGAAGACTGCCCCGGCGACCTTCCAGAGGCTGGCTGACCGGCTTCTGGATGGTCTCCAGGACTATGCGTGTGCCTACCTGGATGACATCGCCATCTACAGCGCGACATGGGAAGTGCATCTAAATCACCTAGAGACAGTATTAGACAGGATCCACAAGGCCGGAATCACCCTGAACCCAAACAAGTGTCACGTGGGCAAAGCAGAGGTTCACTATTTAGGGCATTGGGTGGGAAGTGGGAAACAGAGACCAGAACCAGCCAAGATTGAGGCCATAGCCAAATGGCCCACCCCACACTAAAACCCAGGTCATGGCGTTTCTATGGACAGCGGGGTATTACAGTTAATTCGTTCCCAATTACAGCAGCGTAGCCAAGCCCCTCACTGATCTGACCCGTAAGAACCAACCCCATAAACTTCGGTCATCCCCAAACCGATCCGTTAAGGATCAGACTGTGTATGCCGATCGCGTCGCTGAAAAGGGGAGCCGTGTTACAGAACCCCCCCAGCACCAAGAATGTTATGCAGTATATGTATGTATAATAGTTTCCATGTGAAATGCATCAGTCCACAGGCTGCGTCCCTGGACAAGATATTCTCTTTCTGACCTCCCCCCACCTTTGTAATTCCCACAGTAAATATCGGCAGGCTCCGGCCCCCTGCGGCTATTATAATGTATGTCTGGCCTGCTGTTTTTCTATTGGCCTGCCCTGTGTATCTGTCGGTATGCTGCAAATCCCTGGTAGCTAGTACGTCACTCAGACCAAGTAACCATAGGAGTGTTATCCAATAAACTTTATACCAGGCTATTTGCGCTCCCGAGGGTGTAGGATCCAAGGCTTCTTATTATCCAAAAAAGGTTTTTTATTATTTCTCAAGAAAAAGTACATACAACGCGTTTCGACAGTATAAATATCTTCCTCCGGTATATTGTCATGTCTGGTTATACACATGTTTATTTCCTTTGTGTGTAGAGGAACAACACAAAAAACTAAGAGAAAATGCAAATTAGAAATCATTTTACACAAAACCCCAAAAATGGACCAGACAAAATTGTTTGCAACTTAATATTTGGTTGCACACCCTTTGGGATAAATAACTGCAGTCATTCGCTTCCTATAGCCATCAACAAGCTTCTTATACCTCTCAACTGGAGTTTTGGACCACTCTTCTTTTGCAAACTACTCCTGGTCTCTCATTGTTGCACGCTGGCTTCTCCCAACAGTAATTTTGACATCTCTCCACAGGTGTGCAATTTAGATCCGGACTCATTGTAGGCCACTTAAGAACTCTCCAGCACTTTGTTTCCATCCATTTCTGGGTGCTTCTTTAAGTTAGTTTTTGGTCATTGTCCTGCTGGAAGACCCATGACCTAGGGTGCAAACCCAACTTTCTGACACTGGACACTACATTGCAACCCAAAATCCTTTGGCAATCTTCATATTTCATGATGCCTTGCACACAGTCAAAGCACCCAGTACCAGAGGCAGCAAAATGACCCAAAAACATCTTTGAACATCTACCATGTTTGACTCAAAGAACTGTGTTCTTTTCTTTGTAGGCCTCATTCCTTTTTCAGTAAACAGTAGAATGATGTGCTTTACCAAAAAGCACTATCTTTGTCTCATCTGTCCACAAGACACTTTCCATGAAGGATTTTGGCTTGCTCATGTACATTTTGGAAAACTGCAGTCTAGTTTTTTATGTTTTTGTGTCAGCAATAGGGTCTCCCTGGGTCTCCTATCATAGCATTTCATTTCATTCAAATGTTGATGAATAGTTCGCGTTGACACTGATGCACTCTGAGCCTGCAGAAGATCTTAAATATTTTTGAAACTTGATTGGAGCTGTTTAACCACCATCTGAAATATCCTGCGTTACAACTTGTCGTCAGTTTTTTTTGCCGTCCACGTCCATGGAGATTAGTTACTGTGCTTTGGGTTGTAAACATCTTGATTATGTTGGGCATCATGGACAAAGGAACATCAAGATCTCTGCAGGTGGACTTATAACCTTGAGAGTGTTGATATTTTTCAACAATTTTGGTTCTCATGTCCTCAGACATTTCTCCTTTTACAGTTCTCTATGCTTAGTGTGGCATGCACAGACACACAATGCAAAGATTGAGTCTACTTCTCCACTTTTTATCTGGGCTCAGGTGTGATTTTCATATTGCCCACACCTGTTACTTGCCACATGTGAATTTGAACGAGCATCACATACTTGAAACAAAGTTGTTTACCAACAATTTTGTCTGGCCCATTTTTGGTGTTTTGCGTGAAATTATGTCCACTTTGCCTTTTTTCGGATTTTTTTATTTGTGTTGTTTCAATACACACAAAGGAAATAAATGTGTTTAACAAAATGTGTAATATCAACAATTTTCTGGGATCAATATTTCATTTTCGGGAACAATGTCAACGGGGCCAACTTTTTCGGCCATGACTATATATATGTTAGAAATATTTGTTAAAGACCCCCTTGTCTCCTCTGCCCTCATGGATTTTTTTCCATCTTCTACAGGTCTGTGTGAACACATATTACATTTTTTCTGCATTTTAGTTTTTGTTGTGAATTATTTCAAAACCACGGCAACTAATTTTAATTTTAGGGTATGTTCCCATGGGACGTTTACCGAGAAGAGTTTTGCAGCAGATTTAATTTTATGGTACTTTCCCATGGGACGATAACAGATGATTTTTTGCTGCAGATTTCTCGGTCTTGTGGGAACATACTGTATCACTAATGTTTTTCTAAGTGTAGCCTAATCCTGACAGTTTTGTAATTGTTAGTTTTTGGGATATTTCACAGAAATTCAATATGCATTCATGTATCAATCTAGTGCTGTTAAAATTACATGTACATATTTTTTTGCAATGTTTTTGTTATGGGAGAGCTGATTTCTCTGTATTAAGAAGCTGCATCTTTTGCTTTGGTGGCAGAATTTTGCTATTTGACAAAGGACCAGCATTCTGCATTAACTATTCTATACGCTGACTTGGCAGATCCGTCACAGAACTGCAAAGTCATGGCAATCAAAAAGCTGGAGTAAGCCCATGTAGCAAGAAGCAATGATGATTAACTGATGTTCATTATGTCTTCTTCAATATTATTGCTAGCCATTGTTAACTGGTCCGATTTTGTGACCAGCCTTTTAGGTTTTTCGTTCACTCTTCTAGGACAGTTAGCGGCCTTGTTAAAAAGACAGAAGATGGAAGTATTGTAAATGCCACATAAATCTTTTCTTGTCCTCTGGGTTTAGGCCTCTGCTCCAATGTTATTAAAGATTTGCTGTTACTATTGAAAGAATTGAAAGAAATGTTGTTTTGTGACAGCCTTCGTGCTTGTTCACACAAGTCATGCAGCTGTCAACAGTGTGTGAATGCTCCTCTGGGAATACCACTCATAAAACCCAAGGATTGCGCATCTCTGATGTTCAGGTAAGCTGCACTGAAGGCAGCAGATGAGCTCGTAACAACAAACACTGGCTGTGCACAACCCCAGCGACAGAGCTGTAAGGAGGAACAAAAAAAGACGTTCTCCTGGAATCACGAATGACCCAAGTGGCGATGACATAAATAGTCATTTTTAGGTCTGTTGTTATAACTGCTGCTTTCTTCTTAGTTCTAAAGAAACAAGAGAGGGGTGCACCAAAATAAAATAAGTACTTTGGATGTATTTGGAAATTAAAGGCCCCCAAACATATTAAATAAAATTGTAATCCACAGATTACTTAGAATTATCACCAAAATGGTCTATCTTTGTCTCATCAGACCAGAGAATCTTATTTCTCATAGTCTGTGAGTCCTTCATGTGTTTTTTAGCAAACTCTATGCAGGCTTTCATATGTCTTGCATTAAGGAGAGACTTTCGTTGGGACACTCTGCCATAAAGGCCTGACTGGTGGAGGGCTGCAGTGATAGTTGACACTGTGGAACTTTCTCCCATCTCCCTACTGCTTCTCTGGAGCTCAGCCACAGTGATCTTGGGGTTCTTCTTTACTTCTCTCACCAAGGCTCTTCTCCCACAATTACTCAATTTGGCTGGATGGTCAGGTGTAGGAAGACTTCTGGTTGTCCCAAACTGCTTCCATTTAAGGATTATGGAGGTCACTTCTAGGAACCTTTACTGAATAAATTCTTTTGTAGCCTTGCTGGATCTGTGCCTTGCCACAAATTTGTCTCTGAGCTCCTTGGCCAGTTCCTTTGACCTCATGATTCTCATTTGGTCTGACATGCACTGTGAGCTGTGAGGTCTTATATAGACAGGTGTGTGCCTTTCCAAAGTAAGTCCTATCAGTTTAATTAAAGATAGCTGGCCTCCAATGAAGGAGTAGAACCATCTCAAGGAGGACAGCATGTGACTTAAGGGAAACCTGTCACCCCCCCCCCCAGGCATTTTTAACTAAAAGAGCCACCTTGTGCAGAACTAATGCTGCATTCTGCCAAGGTGGCTCTCTTAGTTCGGGTCCCTTCCACCGCTGAAAGAATCATTTTATAATGTGTTCCTCATACCTCTAGTTTGTCAGGGGGGCAGGTCTTTCCCCCCCTGACACAGACGCCTCACAGCCATCAGTCATTTCCTCCTTTCTTCTGGGCCCCGCCTCAGCGTTCAGTTATTTACCCATGCGCAGTTAGCATTGCCTGTCCACTGACATCACATGATATCTTCCTTGCGCCTGCGTGGACCCGCGGCCCGAAATCCCACCCCACAGTCGTTTCTGATTTATTCACACTGCGGGGCTGGGAATCTTGGGCATGAGCAGTACTTCTCTGCGGCTCTCCCTCATCTCCCTCCACCTCTTTCCTAACGTGCAGCGTTATAGGAATCTGGCGATATCTGGTATTTGGTATCGCTGTGGTCATAAATGACCGATCTATCAAAACATAAAGTAAATCAATCTATATACATAATTGTCTAAGGGGTACTTCCGTCTGTCTGTCCTTCTGTCACGGATATTCATTGGTCGTGGCCTCTGTCTATCATGGAAATCCAAGTCGCTGATTGGTCACCGCAAAACAGCCTTGACCAATCAGCGACGGGCACAGTCCAGAAGAAAATGGCCGCTCTATACTCCCCGCAGTCAGTGGCCAGCGCCCGCTCCATACTCCCAGCAGTCAGTGTCCCCGGCGCTCCGCTCCCCGCAGTCAGTGTCCCCGGCGCTCCGCTCCCCGCAGTCAGTGTCCCCGGCACTCCGCTGCTTACTCCCCGCAGTCTGTCCCCGGCGCCCGCTCCATACTCCCTTCCGGTCACTGCTAACACAGGGTTAATGCCGGCGGTAACGCATTCTGTTACCGCCGCTATTAACCCTGTGTGTCCCCAACCTTTTACTATTGATGCTGCCTTTGCGGCATCAATAGTAAAAGAAAGTAATGTTAAAAATAGTACAAAAACAAAAAACCTGCAATACTCGCCCTCCGTTGTCCGCTGAGCTGCTCGCGCCTGCCACCATCTTCCTTTCCCAGCGATGCTTTGCGAAATTACCCATAAGATCTAGCGGTCTCTCGAGACCTCTAAGTCATATGGGTAATTTCGCAAAGCATCCTGGGAACGCAAGATGGCGGCAGCCGCGAGCCCATCTGCACAGCGCCGTTGGATCCCAGGAAGTGGAGAGACGGGACGCTGAGGAGCAGCCACCAGAATGGTGAGTATGTTCAACTACAAGGGGCCCTCGGATCGTTAGGTGAATATGTTTATTTTTTATTTTTTTAATCTGTGACATACATGGCTAGGTAATATATTACGTCACAGGGCAATATCCTACGTGGCTCTGTGCTGTATACTACAAGGCTGGGCAATATACTACGTCGCTGTGCAATATACTACGTGGCTGGACAATATACTACCTCGCTGTGCAATATACTACGTGGCTCTGTGCTGTATACTACATGGCTGGGCAATATACTACGTCGCTGTGCAATATACTACGTGGCTCTGTGCTGTATACTACGTGGCTGGACAATATACTACGTGGCTCTGTGCTGTATACTACGTGGCTGGGCAATATACTATGTCACTGGGCAATATACTACGTGGCTGGGCAATATACTACGTGGCTCTGTGCTGTATACTACGTGGCTGGGCAATATACTACGTGGCTGGGCAATATACTACGTGCCTCTGTGCTGTATACTACGTGGCTGGGCAATATACTACGTAAATGGCCAATATAATACGTGGCTGGGCAATATACTACGTGACTGGGCAATATACTACGTGGCTGGACAATATACTACGTGGACATGCATATTCTAGAATACCCGATGCGTTAGAATCGGGCCACCATCTAGTCCGACCAATAAACAGCGTAATGAGGAAAAAAATCAAAACACCAGAATTAGATTATTTGGGCTGCCATAACAACTGCAATAAAAATGCAAGAGGCAATCAAAACATCATCTACTTCAAAATGGTATCAATAACACCGTCAGCTCAGGACGCAAAAAGTAAGCCCTCACACTGCCCCATATCCTGAAAAATGAAAACGTTACAGGTCTCAGAGAGTGGAGACACAAGCAAACTTTAGAATTTTTCACCTTACACCTATATATTTGGTGTCTGATTATATTGCCCGGTCAGTAAACCTGTACAGTAAACATAGTAAATACAAATAAAATTGCATTTTTAATTTTTTTTCCCCTGCTTTTGAGTGCATCACATAATAAAATGTACAAATGTCATTCAAAAGTACTACTTGTCCTGTCCCCAAGACCTCACATGGCTAAGAGGATGAAAAAATAAAAAGGTTATAGCTCTTGGAAGAGGGGGAGAAAAAAAAGGGAAAATGAAGAGGTTAATGTCCTCGAAATGTCTTTTCAAGGTGGCAACTCAGTAGCCACAGACGTATGGGATACCTGGATGGTACTGGATGTATCTCAGCCTGGATAGCAACTATAGAAGCAATTCAGGACTTAAAATCTGGGATTTTGTAGTCACAATTTTACCTTAATGCAGCACCCAAGGGTTTGTTTTTTCCACCGCTGGAGTGGTGCTTTAAGGCTATGTGCACACGATGCGGATTTGCTGTGGATCCACAACAGATTTTTCCGTGCAGAAGCACTGCAGATTCGCACTGTGATGTACAGTACAATGTTATTCTATGGGGAAAAAAAAGATGTGCAGATAGCGTGGAAAAATCAGTGCGGAATTGTTGCGGATTTCAAAGTAGTGCATGTCACTTCTTTTGTGCAGACCTGCAGTGTTTCTGCACCCCTCCATGTTAAAAATCCGCAGTGGCAAAAACCGCACAAAATCCGCAGCAATTCCGCATAAAAACCGCACAAAATCCGCATAAAAATCACGGCAAATCCGCGGCTGCGGATTCTGCCAGGAGATGCGGATTTTGTGCAGAAAATTCACCTCTTTTCTTACGCGTGCACATACCCTAAACATTAACCCCTTTCTGCCATTAGACGTACTATTCTGTCCATGTGGGGTGGGCTTTACTTCCCAAGGATGGAATAGTACGTCATAGGCGATCGGCCGCGCTCACGGGGGGAGCGCGGCCGGGTGTCAGCTGCTTATCGCAGCTGACATCCGGCACTATGTGCCAGGAGCGGTCACGGACCGCCCCCGGCACATTAACCCCCGGCACACCGCGATCAAACATGATCGCGATGTGCCGGCGGTGCAGGGAAGCATCGCGCAGGGAGGGGGCTCCCTGCGTGCTTCCCTGAGACCCCCGCAGCAACGCGATGTGATCGCGTTGCTCCGGGGGTCTCCTACCTTCCTCCCTGCAGAAAGTCCCGGATCCAAGATGGCCGCGGATCCGGATCCTGCAGGGAGGGAGGTGGCTTACCAAGTGCCTGCTCAGAGCAGGCACTTGGTAACGCTGCACTGCTCTGAGACAGATCGGTCTCGTTGCATTGCTGTGCAAACTGGCAGATCACCGATCTGTATTGTCCCCCCCTGGGACAAAGTAAAAAAGTTAAAAATTTTTTTTACAAGTGTGTAAAAAAAAATAAATCCTAAATAATGGAAAAAAAAAAATATTATTCCCATAAATACATTTCTTTATCTAAATAAAAAAAAAAACAATAAAAGTATACATATTTAGTATCGCCGCGTCCGTAACGACCCGACCCATAAAACTGTCCCACTAGTTAACCCCTTCAGTAAACACCGTAAGAAAAAATAAAAGAGACAAAAAACAATGCTTTATTATCATACCGCCGAACAAAAAGTGGAATAACACGCGATCAAAAAGACAGATATAAATAACCATGGTACCGCTGAAAGCATCATCTTGTCCCGCAAAAAATGAGCCGCCACACAGCATCATCAGCAAAAAAATAAAAAAGTTATAGTCCTCAGAATAAAGCGATGCAAAAATAATTATTTTTTCTATAAAATAGTTTTTATCGTATAAAAGCGCCAAAACATAAAAAAATGATATAAATGAGGTGTCGCTGTAATCGTACTGACCCGAAGAATAAAACTGCTTTATCAATTTTACCAAACGCGGAACGGTATAAACGCCTTCCCCAAAAGAAATTCATGAATAGCTGGATTTTGGTAATTCTGCCTCACAAAAATCGGAATAAAAAGCGATCAAAAAATGTCACGTACCCGAAAATGTTACCAATAAAAACGTCAACTCGTCCCGCAAAAAACAAGACCTCACATGATTCTGTGGACTCAAATATGGAAAAATTATAGCTCTCAAAATGTGGTAACGCAAAAAATATTTTTTGCAATAAAAAGCGTCTTTCAGTGTGTGACGGCTGCCAATCATAAAAATCCGCTAAAAAACCCAGTATAAAAGTAAATCAAACTCCCCTTCATCACCCCCTTAGTTAGGGAAAAATAAAAAAAAATTAAAAAAATGTATTTATTTCCATTTTCCCATTAGGGTTAGGGCTAGGGTTAGGGTTAGGGTTAGGGTTAGGGCTAGGGTTAGGGTTAGGGCTAGGGTTAGGGCTAGGGTTAGGGCTAGGGTTAAGGCTATAGTTAGGGTTAAGGCTACAGTTAGGGTTAGGGTTTGGATTACATTTGCGGTTGGGAATAGGGTTGGGATTAGGGTTAGGGGTGTGTCTGGGTTAGAGGTGTGGTTAGGGTTACCGTTGGAATTAGGGTTAGGAGTGTGTTTGGATTAGGGTTTCAGTTATAATTGGGGGGTTTCCACTGTTTAGACACATCAGGGGCTCTCCAAACGCGACATGGCATCCGATCTCAATTCCAGCCAATTCTGCGTTGAAAAAGTAAAACAGTGCTCCTTCCCTTCCGAGCTCTCCCGTGTGTCCAAACAGGAGTTTACCCCAACATATGGAGTATCAGCGTACTCAGTACAAATTGGACAACAACTTTTGGGGTCCAAATTCTCCTGTTACCCTTGGGAAAATACAAAACTGGGGGCTAAAAAATAATTTTTGTGGGAAAAAAAAAGATTTTTTATTTTCACGGCTCTGCGTTAGAAACTGTAGTGAAACACTTGGGGGCTCAAAGTTCTCACAACACATCTAGATAAGTTCCTTGGGGGGTCGAGTTTCCAATATGGGGTCACTTGTGGGGGGTTTCTACTGTTTAGGTACATTAGGGGCTCTGCAAACGCAATGTGACGCCTGCAGACCATTCCATCTAAGTCTGTATTCCAAATGGCGCTCCTTCCCTTCCGAGCCCTCCCATGGGCCCAAACGGTGGTTCCTCCCCACATATCGGGTATCAGCGCACTCAGGACAAATTGCACAACAACTTTTGGGGTCTAATTTCTCCTGTTACCCTCGAGAAAATACAAAACTGGGGGCTAAAAAATAATTTTGGGGGGAATTTTTTATTTTATTTTCACGGCTCTGCGTTAGAAACTGTAGTGAAACACATGGGGGCTCAAAGTTCTCACAACACATCTAGATAAGTTCCTTGGGGGGTCGAGTTTCCAATATGGGGTCACTTGTGGGGGGTTTCTACTGTTTAGGTACATTAGGGGCTCTGCAAACGCAATGTGACGCCTGCAGACCATTCCATCTAGGTCTGTATTCCAAATGGCGCTCCTTCCCTTCCGAGCCCTCCCATGCACCCAAACGGTGGTTCCTCCCCACATATGGGGTATCAGCGCACTCAGGACAAATTGCACAATAACTTTTGGGGTCCAATTTCTCCTGTTACCCTTGGGAAAATAAAAAACTGGGGACTAAAAAATAATTTTTGTGGGAAAAAATGTTTGTTTTATTTTTACGGCTCTGCATTATAAACTTCTGTGAAGCTCTTGGTGGGTCAAAGTGCTCACCACACATCTAGATAAGTTCCTTAGGGGGTCTACTTTCCAAAATGGTGTCACTTGAGGGGGGTTTCAATGTTTAGGCACATCAGTGGCTCTCCAAACGCAACATGGCGTCTCATCTCAATTCCTGTGAATTTTGCATTGAAAAGTCAAACGGCGCTCCTTCCCTTCCGAGCTCTCCCATGCGCCCAAACAGTGGTTTACCCCCACATATGGGGTATCAGCGTACTCAGGACAAATTGTACAACAACTTTTTGGTTCCAATTTCTTCTCTTACCATTGGGAAAATAAAAAATTAGGGGCGAAAAGATAATTTTTGTGAAAAAAAAATGATTTTTTATTTTTACGGTTCTGCATTATAAACTTCTGTGAAGCACTTGGTGGGTCAAAATGCTCACCACACCTCTAGATAAGTTCCTTAGGGGGTCTACTTTCCAAAATGGTGTCACTTGTGGGGGGTTTCAATGTTTAGGCACATCAGTGGCTCTCCAAACGCAACATGGCGTCCCATCTCAATTCCAGTCAATTTTGCATTAAAAAGTCAAATGGCGCTCCTTCGCTTCCATGCTCCGTCGTGCGCCCAAACAGTGGTTTACCTCCACTTATGGGGTATTGGCGTACTCAGGACAAATTGTACAACAAGGTTTGAGGTCCATTTTCTCCTGTAACCCTTGGTAAAATAAAACAAATTGGAGCTGAAGTAAATTTTTTGTGAAAAAAAGTTAAATGTTAATTTTTATTTAAACATTCCAAAAATTCCTGTGAAACACCTGAAGGGTTAATAAACTTCCTGAATGTGGTTTTGAGAACCTTGAGGGGTGCAGTTTTTAGAATGGTGTCACACTTGGGTATTTTCTATCATATAGACTCCTCAAAATGACTTCAAATGAGATATGGTCCCTAAAATAAAATGGTGCTGTAAAAATGAGAAATTGCTGGTCAACTTTTAACCCTTATGACTCCCTAACAAAAAAAAATTTTGGTTCCAAAATTGTGCTAATGTAAAGTAGACATGTGGGAAATGTTACTTATTAAGTATTTTGTGTGACATATCTCTGTGATTTAATTGCATAAAAATTCAAAGTTTGAAAATTGCGAAATTTTCAAAATTTTCGCCATATTTCCGTTTTTTTCACAAATAAACGCAGGTAATATCAAAGAAATTTTACCACTATCATGAAGTACAATATGTCACGAGAAAACAATGTCAGAATCACCGGGATCCGTTGAAGCGTTCCAGAGTTATAACCTCATAAAGGGACAGTGGTCAGAATTGTAAAAATTGGCCCGGTCCATAACATGCAAACCACCCTTGGGGGTAAAGGGGTTAATCACATGCTTCTGGTCATAGTCTCAACATCCGGCGTCTTCACCAGAGGGGACAGTGGACTTGGATTTTCAGCACCACTTCAGCAGTGAAATTTAAAAAAAAACCTCTGGACTTGTGCTTTGAATTTCAGGGACTAAAGTGAGAGCTGGATTGTGTGACAGCTTGCATTTCCAACTCTCACTTTAGGCCACATTTAGTATTTGGTCAGTGTTTTACATCAGTATATATAAGCTCAAAAAAATGCTAAAATCTAAGTAAACTATTTGTGTGTCGGTAACGACCCAAACTATAAAATGTGCATGTTATTTATCAGAGTCAGTGAACAAAATAAAAAACACCCCAAAAACAATGTAAGAATCACTGTTTTACATGATATCTCACTAAACAAAGAATCAAAAGTTATTGAAAAGTCATTTTCAATACAAACTAAAACTCGTCCTTCAAAAAATGTGCCTTCATGTGGCTCCATCAACAGAACAAATAAAAGGACTATGTCTCACAGAATATGGCCACACAAAAATAATTTTAAGTTTTACAAAGTATTTTTATAGTGCAATCATAGTAATACCTAAGTAAAACATTATAAAATTGGTATCATGCGAATTGTATTGATGCGCAAAAAAAATTAATATCTCACATATGCCACATAGTTCATGTAAAACAAAATACCGTATATAGGTATGGGGATTTACTTTGGGATTTACTAGGATGTTTTTTGTAATTTAGATTTTATGTTTACATTAAGAGTAGGAAAATTGTCCTAGCTACCAGAATCACAAAATGTAAAGTAAAAAAATGACAACCTAAGGTTTGAGAAGTGTTTAAGATTATCCCATTGTTAAGGAAAATGATCAAAATAATCCAATTAAATGTCAAATGGTGAAGGCTAGGTACGCCCAGTGCTCACTGAGCTTTTCCGAATGCGAGGTGTACTTTAAAAATTTGTTAAGCTTTTCTCTGTCTCAAAAGCTTAAACTTGTAGCCTTTTGGATTTGAGGGGATCTGTTGTAGATATGTTAGGATAATTGACTTTGTTTCGCAGTGTGACAGTGTCTGACTGCCTGGTAGTTAACTCCTGGATGTATATATATGCCTTCTATGTCCTTTGTGACCTGTATCTCCTTGGCAAATAAATAAGAACTGTCATCTGTCACTTAATAATATTACATTGTTCCAGATTTATCTTGGAAAGTGAAAATATTGAATCTACATCCCCAAAATGTTAACTCAAAGTAGTACAAACTAACGGCGAAATACCGTATATAAGATTGGTTAACAAATCACCGCTATAATATTGCTGATTGCACAATCGGATCAAACCTGCAATAACTTACCTGTCACGCTCACCTACCTATCCCATGCCCCCGCCCAATAAAGCTGCCCGGTTTTCCTACCTATGTGCACGGTGTCTCTTTCAGCCAAGAACGTCATTTGACTGTTGCAGCAAATCACTGGCTGCAGCGAGGACAACATCCATATGACCAGAATAGGATATACAGAGACCTGCAAAATATAGGGACAACACTTGTAGAGAAGTAGCGGAGAACTAGTAGGCAAGTATGCTTTTTATTTTGTTAGATCGTGCTGCATAATTTTTAAGCCCTTCCCGCCGCAGCCCTTTTTCGTTTTTGTGTTTTCGTTTTTCGCTGCCTTCTTCCCAGAGCCATAACTTTTTTATTTTTCCGTCAATATGGTCATGTGAGGGCTTATCTTTTGCGGGACGAGTTGTACTTTTGAACGACACCATAGGTTTTACCATGTTTTGTACTAGAAAACTGGGAAAAAAAATCACAATTGTGGTGAAATTGAAAAAAAAAGTGCAATCCACACTTGTTTTTTGTTTGGCTTTTTTGCTAGCTTCACTAAATGCTAAAACTGACCTGCCATTATGATTTTCCAGGTAATTACGAGTTCATAGACACCTAACATGTCTAGGTTATTTTTTATCTAAGTGGTGAAAAAAAATTCAAAACTTTGCAAAAAAAAAAAAGTGCCATTTTCCGATACCCGTAGCGTCTCCATTTTTTGTGATCTGGGGTCGGGTGAGGGCTTATTTTTTGCGTGCCGAGCTGACGTTTTTAATGATACCACGTTTTTGCAGATATATTGTTTTGATCGCCCGTTATTGCATTTTAATGCAATGTCGCAGCAACGAAAAAAAACGTAATTCTGGCATTTGAATTTTTTTCTCGCTACGCTGTTTAGCGATCAGGTTAATGCTTTTTTTATTGATAGATCGGGCGATTCTGAACATGGTGATACCAAATATGTGTAGGTTTGATTTTCTTTTTATTGTTTTATTTTGGATGGGGCGAAAGGGGGGTGATTTAAACTTTTAGGGTATGTGCACACGTCAGGATTGCATCAGGATTTTGTCAGGATTTTGTCAGGATTTTTCATCAGTATTTGTAGCCAAAACCAGGAGTGGGTGATAAATGCAGAAGTGGTGCATATGTTTCTATTAGGCCGGCGTCACACTTGCGAGTTTTACGGACGTAAGAGCGCAGAAACTACGTCCGTAAAACTCGCAAAAAATACGGCACAATTATTCTCTATGCCCCTGCTCCTATCTGCCGTATTTTACTGATCAGTATTATACGGCTTTCTACGGCCGTAGAAAATCGCAGCATGCTGCGTTTGTCACCGTATTGCGCAAATAAAACACCAATGAAAGTCTATGGAAGCCCCAAAAATACGGATTACACACGGACCAGCAGTGTGACTTGTGAGAAATACGCAGCGGTGTTAGCGAGAAAAGCCGGTAATTCAGTGCGGTGTACAGTAAAATCACACTGACAGCTTACAGTAGAATATGTAAAATAAATGTGTGCACATAGAATAGGT
Organism: Ranitomeya imitator; assembly: GCF_032444005.1. Taxonomy (NCBI): domain Eukaryota; kingdom Metazoa; phylum Chordata; class Amphibia; order Anura; family Dendrobatidae; genus Ranitomeya; species Ranitomeya imitator. The sequence goes on from NC_091282.1 coordinate 133,539,447, forward strand.
ATATATATATGTGTATATATATATGTGTATATATATATATATATATATATATATATATATGTCAGTGAGACACATATATGTATATATATTCTTACTTCATACAGCCGCGATATAGCAAAAAGCCGGTAATTCAATTACCGGCTTTTGCTTTCTCCTTCCTAAAACCCGACATGATATGAGACATGGTTTATATACAGTAAACCATCTCATAACACCATTTTTTTTGCATAATTCACACTAATAATGTTAGTAGTGTGTATCTGCAAAATTTGGCCATTCTAGCTCTTAAAATAAAGGGTTAAATGGCGGAAAAAATTGGCGTGGGCTCCCGTGCAATTTTCTCCGCCAGAGTAGTAAAGCCAGTGACTGAGGGCAGATATTAATAGCCTGGAGAGGGTCCATGGTTATTGGCCCCCCCCCTGGCTAAAAACACCTGCCCCCAGCCACCCCAGAAAAGGCACATCTGGAAGATGCGCCTATTCTGGCACTTGGCCACTCTCTTCCCATTCCCGTGTAGCGGTGGGATATGGGGTAATGAAGGGTTAATGCCACCTTGCTATTGTAAGGTGACATTAAGCCAGATTAATAATGGAGAGGCGTCAATTATGACACCTATCCATTATTAATCCAATTGAATGAAAGGGTTAAAGAAAACACACACACATTATTAAAAATTATTTTAATGAAATAAAACCAAAGGTTGTTGTAATATTTTATTTAACGCCCAATCCAATCACTGAAGACCCTCGTTCTGTAAAAGAAAAAACATAATAAACCAACAATATACTTACCTTCCGCAGATCTGTAAAGTCCCAGGCTTTCTAGGAAAGTTCCCACGATCTAGGAACAGCCAGCAGAGGGCGCCTCACCGCAAATGAAGCTAAATATAGATCATTGACCTATATTTAGCTTCATTCCCTGGGGTTTTGCAGCAAGGAGCAGCCTGCATTAGCGGAACTCCTTGCTGCAAAATGTTTTAACCCCTTCAGAAGAATTTACATCGTTGGACTTTACAGATCTGCGGAAGGTAAGTATATTGTTGGTTTATTATGTTTTTTCTTTTACAGAACGAGGGTCTTCAGTGATTGGATTGGGCGTTAAATAAAATATTACAACAACCTTTGTTTTTATTTCATTAAAATAATTTTTAATAATGTGTGTGTGTTTTTTTTTAACCCTTTCATTCAATTGGATTAATAATGGATAGGTGTCATAATTGACGCCTCTCCATTATTAATCTGGCTTAAAGGGAAGGTACCGCGTTTGTAGATCATTAATTAATCAATGTAATGTAGCATAACATGCTGTTATAACCCAGATTTGAATGCATGTAAAACAGATTTTGTGTGTTATATGAGTAGAAAGAATGCACTGGGGGCTGACATCTTTGTTTTGCAGCAGTAGTACATCACTATCAGTGTCCGATTACGGCACCCCATGGACATAGGAGATAATAGACCGGCTCGGACCCTATCTGTAACATTGCAGCAGCATTAGCAGTGAGCTGGGCACGCCTCTGTGGTCTGCACAACTCACTGCTGTAGGTGTGACTAGCTGCCATTTTATTAGAGCCCTGTGCTATCTGCCGAGCTCCACTTGCTCTCTATCACAGGAGAGAAGAAGCCCTCACTGCTCCTCTGTACTCCAGGCACTGCAGGTTCTGGGCAGACATCCTCTGCTCTCACACGCTGCCCAGTGTGCTTCTCCTGCTCTGTCTCCGCCTCCCCACTTGCACAGAGTCCCAGTGATCTCCGGTAAACTGCACTCTCCCCCTGTGTCGCTCTCCCTCTCTGTGCGGCGTGGGGGGGTCTCTGTGCGGCGTAGGGGGGGTCTCTGTGCGGCATGGGGGGTCTCTGCGGTGTGGGGGGTCTCTGTGCGGCGTGGGGGGCTCTCTGTGCGGTGTGGGGGGTCTCTGTGCGGCGTGGGGGGATCTCTGTGCGGCGTGGGGAGGTCTGTGCGGCGTGGGGGGGGTCTCTGAGCGGAGTGGGGGAGTCTCTGTGCGGCGTGGAGGGATCTCTGTGCGGCGTGGGGAGGTCTCTGCGGCGTGGGGGGTCTCTGTGCGGCGTGGGGGGGTCTGTGCGGCGTGGGGGGCCTCTGTGCGGCATGGGGGATCTCTGGGCGGCGTGGGGGGGTCTCTGTGCGGCGTCGGGGGATCTCTGTGCGGCGTGGGGGGGTCTCTGTGCGGCGTGGGGGGGTCTCTGCGGCGTGGGGGGGGTCTCTGTGCGGCGTGGGGAGGTCACTGTGCGGCGTGGGGAGGTCTCTGTGCGGCGTGGGGAGGTCTCTGTGCGGCGTGGGGCATCTCTGTGCGGCGTGGGGAGGTCTCTGTGCGGCGTGGGGAGGTCTCTGTGCGGCGTGGGGGGGTCTCTGTGCAGCGTGGGGGGGTCTCTATGCGTGTATGCAAGCATCGTCCGATGGGACTACAAGTCCCATCGGACGATGCCTGCTACAATGACAGTGATTGACACATTGCCCAATTATGGGACAGTAATAGTCCCATCATCCGGCTAATGTGTTGAATGAAAAAAAAAAATACTCCATACATACTTCATATATACTCCATACATACATGCTACATACATGCTACATACAATACATTCATACATTACATACATATAGACATACAGTACATTAAACATAGATTTCATACTCACCATTACTTGTCACTTTGTTCCCCGAAGCCAGTGTCATCTGTAAAAAAATATGAAAAAAACAAACAACCAATATACTCCCTGTCCGCAGAAATCCACGAGTGTCCCACGACGATCTCCCGTGGAGAGCAGCAGCATCAGATAATGCGACTGCTCTCTAGGGGCTCCAGGAACACAATGACAGCAGGAAGGTATCCTTCCACCACTGTATTCCTCCGCCGCTGTAAAAAATAAAGTCCCTAGTCTCAGTTTATGCCATTGGTGTATGAGAAATTTTCCCAGGCATCAATTGCCATAAAGTGAGACTTTGTCCTAAGGTAACCTCTCAGTGATGCACTGCAGGAGCCATTGTCTCCTGTCAGTGTGTCACTGAGGGTCCTATAGAGCAGTGACATCACCCGATGTCACTGTTCTATAGGGGAGATCGTCGTGGGACACTCGATATTAATTGGACTACGGCGGATAGGTAGTATACGGTTTATTATTTTACGTTTTTTGCAGGCGCTGAAGTATGGTAAGTATGGTGAAACGAAGAATATTAAAATACTTTTTTCCTAATGTGTGCGTGTTTTTTTTAACCCTTTCTTACTATTGGATTAATAACGGATAGGCGTCTTATTGACGCCTCTCCGTTATTAACCCGGCTTAATGTCACCTTACAATAGCAAGGTGACATTAACCCTTCATTACCCCATATCCCACCGCTACACGGGAGTGGGAAGAGAGGGGCTAAGTGCCGGAATTGGCGCATCTTACAGATGCACCATTTCTGGGGCGGCTGCGGACTGGTATTTGTAGCCGGGGGGGAGGCAATATCCATGGCCCCTCTCTAGGCTATGAATATCAGCCTGCAGCTGTCTGCGTAGCCTTTCTGGCTATAAAATATAGGGGGATCCCACGCAATTTTTTTTTTGGGGGTCCCCTTATTTTAATAGCCAGTAAAGGCTACGCAGGCTGATATTCATAGCAGGCTACAGATATTGGCCTCCGGCCGTCGGTTTTCCGCCAAAACACGACGGATCCGTTGCACGACGGACGCGACGTGTGGCCATCTGTCACGATCTGTCGCTAATACAAGTTTATGGGAAAAAAACGAATCCTGCGAGCACATTTGCAGAATCCGTTTTTTTCCGCCAGATCCGTTTTTTCCACCGGATCCATTTTTTCCCGCCGGATCCTTTTTTTTCGCCGGATCCATTTTTTCCTGCTGGATCCGTTTTTTTCCACAATTTCCTTTTTTTTCTGCCAGATCAGGTTTTTTTTCCATCGGATCCTTTTTTTCCCGCCTGATCCGTTTTTTTCCACAATTTCCTTTTTTTTCTGTCAGATCAGTTTTTTTTTCCATCAGATCCTTTTTTTTCCCGCCTGATCTGTTTTTTCCCGCCAGATCCGTTTTTTTCCACAATTTCTTTTTTTCTCTGCCAGATCAGTTTTTTTCCATCGGATCCTTTTTTTCCCGCCTGATCCGTCTTTTCCCGCCGGATCAGTTTTTTCCCGCCGGATCAGTTTTTTTCCACAATTTCCTTTTTTTTCTGCCAGATCAGTTTTTTTTTTCCATCGGATCCTTTTTTTCCCGCCTGATCTGTTTTTTTCCACAATTTCCTTTTTTTTCTGCCAGATCAGTTTATTTTCCATCGGATCCTTTTTTTCCCGCCTGATCTGTTTTTTCCCGCCAGATCCGTTTTTTTCCACAAGTTCTTTTTTTTATCTGCCAGTTCCGTTTTTTCCCGCCGGATCCGTTTTTTTCCACAATTTCCTTTTTTTTCTGCCAGATCAGTTTTTTTTTCCATCGGATCCTTTTTTTCCACCTTATCCGTTTTTTTCCACCTTATCCGTTTTTTTCCGCCTTATCCGTTTTTTTCCACAATTTCCTTTTTTTTCTGCCAGATCAGTTTTTTTTCCATCGGATCCTTTTTTTCCCGCCTAATCCGTTTTTTTCACGCCAGATCCGTTTTTTTCCACAATTTACTTTTTTTTCTGCCAAATCAGTTTTTTTTCGCCGGATCCGTTATTTTCTCATTGAGTTGTATTAGCGCCGGATGGCCACACGTTTCATCCGTTTTTTGCAGGATCCGTCAAAACAGCTGTTTCCGCCGGACGGAAAACACATACAGAGGAACGATTGAATCGCGATCTCACCTGCCGCTATTGCGGACACATGTCAGTCATGTTTTTTTCTATTGACAGATTGGGCGATTCTGAACGCGGCGATACTAAATATGTGTAGGTTTGATTTTTTTATTGTTTTATTTTTGATGGGGCAAAAGAGGGGTGATTTAAACTTTTTTTTTTTTTTTTTCATATTTTTAAAAACATTTTTTTTTACATTTGCCATGCTTCAATAGCCTCCATGGGAAACTAGAAGCTGGCACAACTCGATCGGCTCAGCTACATAGCAGCGATCATCAGATTGCTGCTCCGTAGCTGAATTACAGGCTTGCTATGAGCGCCGACCACAGGGAGGCGCTCACAGCAGGCCGGCATCAGTAGCTATAGAGGTCTCAAGGACCTCTATGGTTACCATCCTGACGCATCGCCAACCCCTGATCATGTGACGGGGGTGGACGATACGCCCATTTCTGGCCGCGCGGCTGGAAGCGGTAGTTAAATGCTGCTGTCAGCATTTGACAGCGGCATTTAACAGGTTAATAGCGGCGGGTGAATTGCGATTTCACCTGCCGCTATTGCGTGCACATGTCAGCTGTACAAAACAGCCGACATGTCGTGACTTTGATGTGGGCTCAGCGCCGGAGCCCACATCAAAGGAGACACGACATGCGCAGAACATGTTGCGTTTTTTACTGCGATGCGTTTTTCCCCCAGAAAAAACGCAACATATGCACAAAAATTGCAGAATGCATTATAAATGATGGGATGCATATGTATGCATTTTTAAATTGTTTTTATCACATTTTTATAGCGAACAAACGCAAAAAAATGCGAAAAATCCTGAACGTGTGCACACAGCCTCAATGTGTATCTCCCCATCACACTCCATATGTGTCTCACTCATCATACTTCACGCCTCTTTCTCTCCCATCAGTCACTCTTAGGCCGGGGACACACACAACGTATAAAAAAAGGTCCGTTTTTGATGGACGAGAATCGCACAAATGTTACCAAAACAGTGATCCGTGTGCAGTGAGAGGATGCGATTTTCTCGCATCCAATGATCCGTTTGGCATCCGTGTGACATCCGTATGGCGTCCGTATGGTGAGATTTTCTCAAACACTTGCAAAATGAGCAAATAATGGCTGAGCCTTTCCTGTCACCTGCCCAATGCCTGAAAATTTCTCGCACGTCACACTGATGGTCCGTGTGCTGTGCGATTTTTTTTCTCACCCCCATAGACTTTCATTGTCGATTCTCGGCCGAGATACGCTGACAATCGCAGCATGCTGCGATTTCACTCGGATCCTGAATACGGCCGACAGAATATCGGATGGGAGCTGCCCCACAGATTAACATTGGGACGAGTGCTATGCGATTTTTTTTATCGCATTGCACTCGTCCGTATTACGGTCTAGTGTGACCCCGGCCTTAGCCATACAATGCATCTCTCCCCTCCCTCCATAATGCCTGGCTATTCACTGCAGAGCTGCAGCTCCCAGACAGCTCCTAATGCTGCTCCATGCACACCACATGTCTTCACTCTTCTTGGGTCCAGATGCTGCTGAGCCCACTGTGTTCTGCTCCTCTGATGCAGTAACTGCTGGTGACAGCAGGTCACAGGGCAGTCACACACAAAATGGTGCTGCCCTGTGATGCTGCTCTTCATTCTTACTGTTGGAGCAGTAACTGCTGACATCACCATTTCCCTCCCCTTTTGGGTGGTCTAATATCCCTGGGGCAGAGCTGCTAAATCTTACTATAGCTGCTTGAGGTCTAAAACGGAAAATGCTCCCCCTAGTGGTAAATATGTATATTTGTAGAAAAATATATAATATTTTTCATATAGAAATGTTTGCAAACAGTGCAAACATTGCATTAATACATTTTAATTACTATTTTAACCCCTTTACCCCCAAGGGTGGTTTGCACGTTAATGACCAGGCCAATTTTTACAATTCTGACCACTGTCCCTTTATGAGGTTATAACTCCGAAACGCTTCAACGGATCCTGGTGATTCTGACATTGTTTTCTCGTGACATATTGTACTTCATGATAGTGGTAAAATTTCTTTGATAGTACCTGCGTTTATTTGTGAAAAAAACGGAAATTTGGCGAAAATTTTGAAAATTTCGCAATTTTCAAACTTTGAATTTTTATGCAATTAAATCACAGAGATATGTCACACAAAATACTTAATAAGTAACATTTCCCACATGTCTCCTTTACATCAGCATAATTTTGGAACCAATTTTTTTTTTTGTTAGGGAGTTATAAGGGTTAAAAGTTGACCAGCAATTTCTCATTTTTACAACACCATTTTTTTTTAGGGACCACGTCTCATTTGAAGTCATTTTGAGGGGTCTATATGATAGAAAATGCCCAAGTGTGACACCATTCTAAAAACTGCACCCCTCAAGGTGCTCAAAACCACATTCAAGAAGTTTATTAACCCTTCAGGTGTTTAATAGGAATTTTTGGAATGTTTAAATAAAAATGAACATTTAACTTTTTTACACAAAAAATTTACTTCAGCTCCAATTTGTTTTATTTTACCAAGGGTAACAGGAGAAATTGGACCCAAAAAGTTGTTGTCCAATTTGTCCTGAGTACGCTGATACCCCATATGTGGCAGTAAACCACTGTTTGGGCGCATGGGAGAGCTCGGAAGGGAAGGAGCGCTATTTGACTTTTCAATGCAAAATTGACAGGAATTGAGATGGGACGCCATGTTGCGTTTGGAGAGCCACTGATGTGCCTAAACATTGAAACCCCCCACAAGTGACACCATTTTGGAAAGTAGACCCCCTAAGGAACTTATCTGGATGTGTGGTGAGCACTTTGACCCACCAAGTGCTTCACAGAAGTTTATAATGCAGAACCGTAAAAATAAAAAATCATATTTTTTCACAAAAATTATATTTTTGCCCCCAATTTTTTATTTTTCCAAGGGTAAGAGAAGAAATTGGACCTCAAAAGTTGTTGTCCAATTTGTCCTGAGTACGCTGATACCCCATATGTGGCAGTAAACCACTGTTTGGGCGCATGGGTAGAGCTCGGAAGGGAAGGAGCGCAGTTTGACTTTTCAATGCAAAATTGACAGAAATTGAGATGGGACGCCATGTTGCGTTTGGAGAGCCACTGATGTGCCTAAACATTGAAACCCCCCACAAGTGACACCATTTTGGAAAGTAGACCCCCTAAGGAACTTATCTAGAGGTGTGGTGAGCACTTTGACCCACCAAGTGCTTCACAGAAGTTTATAATGCAGAACCGTAAAAATAAAAAATCATATTTTTTCACAAAAATTATATTTTTGCCCCCAATTTTTTATTTTTCCAAGGGTAAGAGAAGAAATTGGACCTCAAAAGTTGTTGTCCAATTTGTCCTGAGTACGCTGATACCCCATATGTGGCAGTAAACCACTGTTTGGGCGCATGGGAGAGCTCGGAAGGGAAGGAGCGCAGTTTGACTTTTCAATGCAAAATTGACAGAAATTGAGATGGGACGCCATGTTGCGTTTGGAGAGCCACTGATGTGCCTAAACATTGAAACCCCCCACAAGTGACACCATTTTGGAAAGTAGACCCCCTAAGGAACTTATCTAGAGGTGTGGTGAGCACTTTGACCCACCAAGTGCTTCACAGAAGTTTATAATGCAGAACCGTAAAAATAAAAAATCATATTTTTTCACAAAAATTATATTTTTGCCCCCAATTTTTTATTTTTCCAAGGGTAAGAGAAGAAATTGGACCTCAAAAGTTGTTGTCCAATTTGTCCCGAGTACGCTGATACCCCATATGTGGCAGTAAACCACTGTTTGGGCGCATGGGAGAGCTCGGAAGGGAAGGAGCGCCGTTTGACTTTTCAATGCAAAATTGACAGGAATTGAGATGGGACGCCATGTTGCGTTTGGAGAGCCACTGATGTGCCTAAACATTGAAACCCCCCACAAGTGACACCATTTTGGAAAGTAGACCCCCTAAGGAACTTATCTGGATGTGTGGTGAGCACTTTGACCCACCAAGGGCTTCACAGAAGTTTATAATGCAGAGCCATAAAAATAAAACAAAATTTTTTTCCCACAAAAATTATTTTTTAGCCCCCAGTTTTGTATTTTCCCTAGGGTAACAGGAGAAATTGGACCACAAAAGTTGTTGTCCAATTTGTCCTGAGTACGCTGATACCCCATATGTGGGGGGGAACCACCGTTTGGGCGCATGGGAGGGTTCGGAAGGGAAGGAGCGCCATTTGGAATGCAGACTTAGATGGAATGGTCTGCAGGCGTCACATTGCGTTTGCAGAGCCCCTAATGTACCTAAACAGTAGAAACCCCCCACAAGTGACACCATTTTGGAAAGTAGACCCCCTAAGGAACTCATCTTGATGTGTTGTGAGAGCTTTGAACCCCCAAGTATTTCACTACAGTTTATAACGCAGAGCCATGCAAATAAAAAATATTTTTTTTTCCACAAAAATTATATTTTAGCCCCCAGTTTTGTATTTTTCCAAGGTTAGCAGGAGAAATTGGACCCTAAATGTTGTTGTCCAATTTGTCCTGAGTACGCTGATACCCGATATGTGGGGGGGAACCACCGTTTGGGCGCATGGGAGGGCTCGGAAGGGAAGGAGCATCATTTGGAATGCAGACTTAGATGGATTGGTCTGCAGGCGTCACATTGCGTTTGCAGAGCCCCTAATGTACCTAAACAGTAGAAACCCCCCACAAGTGACCCCATATTGGAAACTAGACCCCTCAATGAACTTATCTAGATGTGTTGTGAGAGCTTTGAACCCCCAAGTGTTTCACTACAGTTTATAACGCAGAGCCGTGAAAATAAAAAATCTTTTTGTTTTCCCACAAAAATTATTTTTTAGCCCCCAGTTTTGTATTTTCCCAAGGGTAACAGGAGAAATTGGTCCACAAAAGTTGTTGTCCAATTTGTCCTGAGTACGCTGATACCCCATATGTTGGGGTAAACCCCTGTTTGGGCACACAGGAGAGCTCGGAAGGGAAGGAGCACTGTTTTACTTTTTCAACGCAGAATTGGCTGGAATTGAGATCGGACGCCATGTCGTGTTTGGAGAGCCCCTGATGTGCCGAAACAGTGGAAACCCCCCAATTATAACTGAAACCCTAATCTAAACACACCCCTAACCCTAATTCCAACGGTAACCCTAACCACACCTCTAACCCTGACACACCCCTAACCCTAATCCCAACCCTATTCCCAACTGTAAATGTAATCTAAACCCTAACCCTAACTTTAGCCCCAACCCTAACTGTAGCCCCAACCCTAACCCTAACCCTAATCCTAGCCCTAACCCTAGCCCTAACCCTAGCCCTAACCCTAGCCCTAACCCTAACCCTAGCCCTAGCCCTAACCCTAGCCCTAACCCTAGCCCTAACCCTAACCCTAACCCTAACCCTAGCCCTAACCCTAGCCCTAACCCTAGCCCTAACCCTAGCCCTAATGGGAAAATGGAAATAAATACATTTTTTTTTATTTTTCCCTAACTAAGGGGGTGATGAAGGGGGGTTTGATTTACTTTTATAGCGATTTTTTTAGAGGATTTTTATGATTGGCAGCCGTCACACACTGAAAGACCCTTTTTATTGCAAAAAATATTTTTTGCAATACCACATTTTGAGAGCTATAATTTTTCCATATTTTGGTCCACAGAGTCATGTGAGGTCTTGTTTTTTGCGGGACGAGTTGACGTTTTTATTGAAAACATTTTTGGGCACGTGACATTTTTTTATCGCTTTTTATTCCGATTTTTGTGAGGAAGAATGACCAAAAGCCAGCTATTCATGAATTTCTATTGGGGGAGGCGTTTATACCGTTCCGCGTTTGGTAAAATTGATAAATCAGTTTTATTCTTCGGGTCAGTACGATTACAGCGATACCTCATTTATATCATTTTTTTATGGTTTGGTGCTTTTATACGATAAAAACTATTTTACAGAAAAAATAATTATTTTTGCATCGCTTTATTCTCAGGACTATAACTTTTTTATTTTTTTGCTGATGATGCTGTATGGCGGCTCTTTTTTTGCGGGACAATATGACGCTTTCAGCGGTACCATGGTTATTTATATCTGTCCTTTTGATCGCGTGTTATTCCACTTTTTGTTCGGCGGTATGATAATAAAGCGTTGTTTTTTGCCTCGTTTTTTTTTCTTTTTCTTACGGTGTTTACTGAAGGGGTTAACTAGTGGGCCAGTTTTATAGGTCGGGCCGTTACGGACGCGGCGATACTAAATATGTGTACTTTTATTGTTTTTTTTTTTTTTATTTAGATGAAGAAATGTATTTATGGGAATAATATTTTTTTTTTTTTTTCATTATTTTGGAATATTTTTTTTTTATTTTTTTTACACATTTGGAAAATTTTTTTTTTACTTTTTTACTTTGTCCCAGGGGGGGACATCACAGATCAGTGATCTGACAGTTTGCACAGCACTCTGTCAGATCACTGATCTGATAGGAGTGCAGGCTGCTTCACAGTGCCTGCTCTGAGCAGGCTCTGTGAAGCCACCTCCCTCCCTGCAGGACCCGGATCCGCGGCCATCTTGGATCCGGGGCTCGAGCAGGGAGGGAGGTGAGGAGACCCTCGCAGCAACGCGATCACATCGCGTTGCTGCGGGGGGGCTCAGGGAAGCCCGCAGGGAGCCCCCTCCCTGCGCGGTGCTTCCCTGCACCGCCGGCACATCGCGATCATCTTTGATCGCGGTGTGCCAGGGGTTAATGTGCCGGGGGCGGTCCGTGACCGCTCCTGGCACATAGTGCCGGATGTCAGCTGCGATAAGCCGCTGACACCCGGCCGCGATCGGCCGCGCTCCCCCCGTGAGCGCGGCCGATCGGCTATGACGTACTATCCCGTCCAGGGTCAGATAAGCCCAGGGCACCTCGACGGGATAGTACGTCTAAGGTCACAGAGGGGTTAAGCTTAATTTCACAAAAAAACAAAATACGAGAAAACTGGTGGCACCTTCCCTTTAATGTCACCTTACAATAGCAAGGTGGCATTAACCCTTCATTACCCCATATCCCACCGCTACACGGGAATGGGAAGAGAGTGGCCAAGTGCCAGAATAGGCGCATCTTCTAGATGTGCCTTTTCTGGGGTGGCTGGGGGCAGGTGTTTTTAGCCAGGGGGGGGGGGGCAATAACCGTGGACCCTCTCCAGGCTATTAATATCTGCCCTCAGTCACTGGCTTTACTACTCTGGCGGAGAAAATTGCGCGGGAGCTCACGCCAATTTTTTCCGCCATTTAACCCTTTATTTTAAGAGCTAGAACGGCCAAATTTTGCAGATACACACTACTAACATTAGTAGTGTGGATTATGCAAAAAAAATGGTGATATGAGATGGTTTACTGTATGTAAACCATGTCTCATATCATGTCGGGTTTAGGAAGGAGAAAGCAAAAGCCGGTAATTGAATTACCGGCTTTTTGCTATCCCGCTCTGTATGAAGGAATAATATATATATATATATATATATATATATATATATATATGTGTGTCTACTGATATATATATATATATATATATATATATATATATATATATATATACAGTTAGGGCCAGAAATATTTGGACAGTGACACAATTTTCGCGAGTTGGGCTCTGCATGCCACCACATTGGATTTGAAATGAAAGCTCTACAACAGAATTCAAGTGCAGATTGTCACGTTTAATTTGAAGGGTTGAACAAAAATATCTGATAGAAAATGTAGGAATTGTACACATTTCTTTACAAACACTCCACATTTTAGGAGGTCAAAAGTAATTGGACAAATAAACATAACCCAAACAAAATATTTTTATTTTCAATATTTTGTTGCAAATCCTTTGGAGGCAATCACTGCCTTAAGTCTGGAACCCATGGACATCACCAAACGCTGGGTTTCCTCCTTCTTAATGCTTTGCCAGGCCTTTACAGCCGCAGCCTTCAGGTCTTGCTTGTTTGTGGGTCTTTCCGTCTTAAGTCTGGATTTGAGCAAGTGAAATGCATGCTCAATTGGGTTTAGATCTGGAGATTGACTTGGCCATTGCAGAATGTTCCACTTTTTGGCACTCATGAACTCCTGGGTAGCTTTGGCTGTATGCTTGGGGTCATTGTCCATCTGTACTATGAAGCGCCGTCCAATCAACTTTGCAGCATTTGGCTGAATCTGGGCTGAAAGTATATCCCGGTACACTTCAGAATTCATCCGGCTACTCTTGTCTGCTCTTATGTCATCAATAAACACAAGTGACCCAGTGCCATTGAAAGCCATGCATGCCCATGCCATCACGTTGCCTCCACCATGTTTTACAGAGGATGTGGTGTGCCTTGGATCATGTGCCGTTCCCTTTCTTCTCCAAACTTTTTTCTTCCCATCATTCTGGTACAGGTTGATCTTTGTTTCATCTGTCCATAGAATACTTTTCCAGAACTGAGCTGGCTTCTTGAGGTGTTTTTCTGCAAATTTAACTCTGGCCTGTCTATTTTTGGTATTGATAAATGGTTTGCATCTAGATGTGAACCCTTTGTATTTACTGTCATGGAGTCTTCTCTTTACTGTTGACTTAGAGACAGATACACCTACTTCACTGAGAGTGTTCTGGACTTCAGTTGATGTTGTGAACGGGTTCTTCTTCACCAAATTAAGTATGCGGCGATCATCCACCACTGTTGTCATCCGTGGACGCCCAGGCCTTTTTGAGTTCCCAAGCTCACCAGTCAATTCCTTTTTTTTCAGAATGTACCCAACTGTTGATTTTGCTACTCCAAGCATGTCTGCTATCTCTCTGATGGATTTTTTCTTTTTTTTCAGCCTCAGGATGTTCTGCTTCACCTCAATTGAGAGTTCCTTTGACCGCATGTTGTCTGCTCACAGCAACAGCTTCCAAATGCAAAACCACACACCTAGAATCCACCCCTGACCTTTTAACTACTTCATTGATTACAGGTTAACGAGGGAGACGCCTTCAGAGTTAATTGCAGCCCTTAGAGTCCATTGTCCAATTACTTTTGGTCCCTTGAAAAAGAGGACGCTATGCATTACAGAGCTATGATTCCTAAACCCTTTCTCCGATTTGGATGTGGAAACTATCATATTGCAGCTGGGAGTGTGCACTTTCAGCCCATATTATATATATAATTGTATTTCTGAACATGTTTTTGTAAACAGCTAAAATAACAAAACTTGTGTCACTGTCCAAATATTTCTGGCCCTAACTGTATATATATAGACAGTATATATGTTTTTATTTTTTTTTTAACACATGGATCCCTTGTATAGCCGTATGTCGGTTTGGCAAGCCTGCGATAAAAACACGCAGTACGGCTGCCATACGGATTACATACGGAGGATGCCATCCGCAAAAAACGGTGACACACCCTGCCTACGGAGGAGCTACGGACCACTATTTTCGGGACTTTTCAGCGTATTACGGCCGTAATATACGGACCGTATTTGCATACGCTGAGTGTGACGCCGGCCTTATACTTTTCCTCTAATTGTTCCACTCCTGGTTTTGGCTACAAATACTGATGAAAAATCCTGACAAAATCCTGACAAAATCCTTATGCAATCCTGACGTGTGCACATACCCTCATATATATATTTTTTTCATATTTTTAAAAACATTTTTTTTTACTTTTACCATGCTTCAATAGCCTCCATGAGAGGCTAGAAGCTGGCACCACTGGATCTGCTCAGCTACATAGCAGCGATCATCAGATCGCTGCTATGTAGCTGAATTGGAAACAGGAACACATGGGCTACTTGCACAGTGAACAAGTCTGTATGATCATGTTCACACACCACCAAGAAACGTGAAGACACAAAAGAGAATAGTGAAACCAAAAACACTCAGTTTGAAAAAATGTTGCAGTAATCCGCAAGTGCTAGTAAAAGATGTAAAAAACAGGGTATTTGGTTGATACGTTTTTTGCAAAAAATGTATACTAAGCTGCTCTACCAATCTTCACGGTATACCCTTATCAGAGCAGTCCTAACTAATGTATGCAATCCCTATCTGATGTATTTAAAAACCTGATCATCTGTATATAACCTGTGTGAACAGGGTTCAGAGAGGAAAAATCCATGGGTGCATACAGGGTAGAACAGCTTTTGTGCAGATAGCCCAAGAGGAGTGGTGGAACTCCCCAGTCTTGTAAACACAAGAGAACAATTATGGAAACAGGAACACATGGGCTACTTGCACAGTGAACAAGTCTGTATGATCATGTTCACACACCACCAAGAAACCTGAAGACACAAAAGAGAATAGTGAAACCAAAAACACTCAGTTTGAAAAAATGTTGCAGTAATCCGCAAGTGCTAGTAAAAGATGTAAAAAACAGGGTATTTGGTTGATACGTTTTTTGCAAAAAATGTATACTAAGCTGCTCTACCAATCTTCACGGTATACCCTTATCAGAGCAGTCCTAACTAATGTATGCAATCCCTATCTGATGTATTTAAAAACCTGATCATCTGTATATAACCTGTGTGAACAGGGTTCAGAGAGGAAAAATCCATGTGTGCATACAGGGTAGAACAGCTTTTGTGCAGATAGCCCAAGAGGAGTGGTGGAGCTCTACCAATCTTTAATTGTTCTCTTGTGTCTACAAGACTGGGGAGTTCCACCACTCCTCTTGGGCTATCTGCACAAAAGCTGTTCTACCCTGTATGCACACATGGATTTTTCCTCTCTGAACCCTGTTCACACAGGTTATATACAGATGATCAGGTTTTTAAATACATCAGATAGGGATTGCATACATTAGTTAGGACTGCTCTGATAAGGGTATACCGTGAAGATTGGTAGAGCAGCTTAGTATACATTTTTTGCAAAAAACGTATCAACCAAATACCCTGTTTTTTACATCTTTTACTAGCACTTGCGGATTACTGCAACATTTTTTCAAACTGAGTGTTTTTGGTTTCACTATTCTCTTTTGTGTCTCTATGTAGCTGAATTGCAGGCTTGCTATGAGTGTCGACCACAGGGTGGTGCTCACAGCAGGCCGGCATCAGGTCTCAAGGACCTCTATGGTTACCATCCTGATGCATCACCAACCCCCGATCATGTGACAGAGGTCAGCGATGCGCTCATTTCCGGCAGCGCGGCCGGAAGCGGTAGTTAAATGCCGCTGTCAGCGTTTGACAGCGGCATTTAACAGGTTAATAGCGGCGGGTGAATCGCGATTTCACCCGCTGCTATTGCGCGCACATGTCAGCTGTACAAAACAGCTGACATGTCGTGACTTTGATGTGGGCTCACCACCGGAGCCCACATCAAAGGGGGAGACACGACATGCGCAGTACTAGTACGGCGCATGTCGTAAAGGAGTTAAAAGATGTGAAAAACTCTTTTAAAAGAAAGCGTAAAAGCCATTCCACCAGCGTGTACCACAATCGGGATTGTCCTAACCTTTAGTATTAAAACCTTACCATGTGTTAAAGTGACATCAATGTGAATAACGCAGAGCAGGGTCGGCTCCCAAATAGATACCCAGAAAATGGTAAGCTATATAAATGTTATGTCCAGCTCAAATAAAGGGAGGCCAAACCCTTAGCTGTACTAAATGCAGAAACCTGGTTCCAGCGCTCATCTCAAGTTGCGGTGTGACATTTCTTATATTTATCCAGTGCTCCTCTCTTGTGACACCATAGAAGCAGTGAGAACCACCAGCATGAAAAAAAGAAAGACTCTAGATATTAGAGGCTACTACCTACAGAGTAAGGCCGGCGTCACACACAGCGTATGCAAATACGGTCCGTATATTACGGCCGTAATACGCTGAAAAGTCCCGAAAATAGTGGTCCGTAGCTCCTCCGTAGGCAGGGTGTGTCACCGTTTTTTGCGCATGGCATCCTCCGTATGTAATCCGTATGGCAGCCGTACTGCGTGTTTTTATCGCAGGCTTGCCAAACCGACATACGCCTATACAAGGGATCCATGTGTTAAAAAAAAAAAAAAACCATATATACTGTATATATATATATATATATATATATATATATATGTCAGTAGACACATATATGTATATATATTATTACTTCATACAACCGCGATATAGCAAAAAGCCGGTAATTCAATTACCGGCTTTTGCTTTCTCCTTCCTAAAACCCGACATGATATGAGACCTGGTTTACATACAGTAAACCATCTCATATCACCATTTTTTTTGCATAATCCACACTACTGTTAGTAGTGTGTATCTGCAAAATTTGGCCGTTCTAGCTCTTAAAATAAAGGGTTAAATGGCGGAAAAAATTGGCGTGGGCTCCCGCGCAATTTTCTCCGCCAGAGTAGTAAAGCCAGTGACTGAGGGCAGATATTAATAGCCTGGAGAGGGTCCACGGTTATTGGCCCCCCCTGGCTAAAAGCATCTGCCCCCAGCCACCCCAGAAAAGGCACATCTGGAAGATGCGCCTATTCTGGCACTTGGCCACTCTCTTCCCATTCCCGTGTAGCGGTGGGATATGGGGTAATGAAGGGTTAATGCCACCTTGCTATTGTAAGGTGACATTAAGCCTAATTAATAATGGAGAGGCGTCAATTATGACACCTATCCATTATTAATCCAATTGAATGAAAGGGTTAAAAAAAACCACACACATTATTAAAAATTATTTTAATGAAATAAAACCAAAGGTTGTTGTAATATTTTATTTAACGCCCAATCCAATCACTGAAGACCGTCGTTCTGTAAAAGAAAAAACATAATAAACCAACAATATACTTATCTTCCGCAGATCTGTAAAGTCCAACGATGTAAATCCTTCTAAAGGGGTTAAAACATTTTGCAGCAAGGAGTTCCGCTAATGCAGGCTGCTCTTTGCTGCAAAACCCCGGGGAATAAAGCTAAATATAGGTCACTGATCTATATTTAGCTTCATTTGCGGTGAGGCGCCCTCTGCTGGCTGTTCATAGATCGTGGGAACTTTCCTAGAAAGCCTTGGAGCATTGTTGGTTTATTATGTTTTTTCTTTCACAGAACGAGGGTCTTCAGTGATTGGATTGGGCGTTAAATAAAATATTACAACAACCTTTGGTTTTATTTCATTAAAATAATTTTTAATAATGTGTGTTTTTTTTTAACCCTTTCATTCAATTGGATTAATAATGGATAGGTGTCATAATTGACGCCTCTCCATTATTAATTAGGTTTAATGTCACCTTACAATAGCAAGGTGGCATTAACCCTTCATTACCCCATATCCCACCGCTACACGGGAATGGGAAGAGAGTGGCCAAGTGCCAGAATAGGCGCATCTTCCAGATGTGCCTTTTCTGGGGTGGCTGGGGGCAGGTGTTTTTAGCCAGGGGGGGCCAATAACCGTGGACCCTCTCCAGGCTATTAATATCTGCCCTCAGTCACTGGCTTTACTACTCTGGCGGAGAAAATTGCGCCGGAGCCCACGCCAATTTTTTCCGCCATTTAACCCTTTAATTTAGTAGATAGAATGGCCAAATTTTGCAGAAACACACTACTGACATTAGTAGTGTGGAATCTGCAAAAAAAATGGAGAGAAGACGTGGTTTACTGTATGTAAACCATGTCTCAAATCATGTCAGGTTTAGGAAGGAGAAAGAAAAAGCCGGTAATTGAATTACCGGCTTTCAAGCTGTATAGCGCTGGAATAAATATTAATATATATACATATATGTGTCTCACTGACATATATATATATATATATATATATATATATATATATATATACCTATTCTATGTGTACATATTTATTCTACCTATTGGACTGTAAGCTTTCAGTGTGATTTTACTGTACACCGCACTGAATTGCCGGATTTTCTCTCTAACAGCGCTGCGTATTTCTCGCAAGTCACACTGCTTGTCCGTGTGTAATCCGTATTTTTCACGCTTCCATAGACTTTCATTGGCGTATTTCTTGCGCAGTACGGTGACAAACGCAGCATGCTGCGATTTTGTACGGCCGTAGAAAGCCGTATAATACTGATCAGTAAAATACGGCAGATAGGAGCAGGGGCATAGAGAATAATTGTGCCGTATTTTTTGCGAGTTTTACGGACGTAGTTTCTGCGCTCTTACGTCCGTAAAACTCGCAAGTGTGACGCCGGCCTAAGGCTGTATGCACACAGTGTGTTTTTGACACATTTTTGCCGAGCGGAAATGGGCCAAAAATGCTATGGAATCCTTTTGCAAGCTAATTCAATGACAATTATGCACATGATCAGTAATTTTCCTTGAGTATTTACAGTGCATTTTTTGTTCAGCATGCCAATTCTTTGTGCGTTTCTGCAACATTTTTAACCCATTGATTTCAATTGAGTCAAATCCGCAGCAAAAACTGAGGTATAAAAATGTTTGCGGATTTGCTGAGTTTTTGTTTGCGTTTTACCGGCTTCCTGTGGTGTTTCCCATGCTGTCATCTGTGTGTCAGTGTGGGAAACAACGGAGCACCGTCGGTCAGAGCGCTGCTCGGATAATGCTTTCACATGTCAGCGTGACTCGCAGCTGTGACTGTGACCCTCAGCGGTGACCCGCCGTAACGTTACCGCCAGTACATGTTACCATCGTCCAGAGCGCTGCGGGGTCATACTGTCAGATGTCAGCGTCACACCACAGCTGTGCCTGTGCCTGTGACCCGCAGTGGTGATCTGCAGTAAGCAGGTCAGCAGGCGTGTGCTGATGAGACTACTGCTCCCATCGGGCTACGTCTGCTGTCTTTGATAACAGTGACAGCTGTGCCGCTGATGGGAGACGTAGTCTCATGAGCTGCCACCTGTGCTCACAGTTAAAAAAAAAAAAAAAAAAAAAGGAAAATAATTTCATACACATTCATATAAAAATAAAAACCCCTTATACTCACCTATCACCAAATCCCCGATGCCTTCGTCTCCTAGAAAAAAATATAAAATAATAAACCATCGTATACTCACCTGTCTTCCATAGTCCACGTATTCCCGAGTGTCCCACACCAATATCACGTGTAGAACACTCTCACGGCATCTCAGTGGTACACTGAGGGTGTGATTACCTCCTGTCAGTGTATCACCGGCTGTGTTTGAGTCAAGAGCAGTCACATCAGTGACTGCTCTCAAAATGATCAGGATCGTTGTGGGACATTATGGATTATCTTCTCTGCCTACAGGTGAGAAGTATTGTGGTTTATTATTTATTTTTATTGCAGGAGACATCGGCATGGGTGGATTAGGCATTCGGTGAGTATGGTTTAATTAAGATTAATTAAAGGAGTCTGTGTCATTATTTCAAATAAAGGACTTTATTCTGGGTGTCTGTGTTTTTATACAATATCACTATGGGGTTACTAATGGATAGGTGTCTTATAAATGCCTCTCCATTACTAACCTGTGGACTTGATGTCACCTAACGATACAAAGGTGACATCAACCCCACTTGCCACCACTACAGAGCAAGTGGGAAGAGCGAGGCTAAGCGCCAGATTTGGCGCATCTTATAGATGTGCCTTTTCTGGGGTGGCTGAGAGCTGATGTTTTTAATCTGGAAGGTGGCCAATAGCCATGGCACCTTCCTAGGCTATTAATATCAGCTCACCGCTGTCTGCCTAGCCTTTGCTGGTTAGATTTTATGGGGGGACCCTATGTCAATTATTTTCTGAGGTCCCCCTGTAAACTAGCCAGTAAAGGCTAAGAAAACAGCTGTGAGCTGATATTAATAGCCTAGGAACCTTTATGGCTATTGGCTCCTTCCCAGAATATTAACATAGGAAGTTGGCTTTTCCTCTGCTGGTTATTAACCCCTTCATGACCCAGCCTATTTTGACCTTAAAGACCTTGCCGTTTTTTGCAATTCTGACCAGTATCCCTTTATGAGGTAATAACTCAGGAACGCTTCAATGGATCCTAGCGGTTCTGAGATTGTTTTTTCGTGACATATTGGGCTTTATGTTCGTGGTAAATTTAGGTCAATAAATTCTGTGTTTATTTGTGAAAAAAACAGAAATTTGGCGAAAATTTTGAAAATTTTCGCAATTTTCACATTTTGAATTTTTATTCTGTTAAACCAGAGAGTTATGTGACACAAAATAGTTAATAAATAACATTTCCCTCACGTCTACTTTACATCAGCACAATTTTGGAAACAACATTTTTTTTTGCTAGGAAGTTATAAGGGTTAAAATTTGACCAGCGATTTCTCATTTTTACAACGAAATTTACAAAACCATTTTTTTTAGGGACCACCTCACATTTGAAGTCAGTTTGAGGGGTCTATATGGCTGAAAATACCCAAAAGTGACACCATTCTAAAAACTGCACCCCTCAAGGTGCACAAAACCACATTTCAGAAGTTTATTAACCCTTCAGGTGCTTCACAGCAGCAGAAGCAACATGGAAGGAAAAAATGAACATTTAACTTTTTAGTCACAAAAATGATCTTTTAGCAACAATTTTTTTATTTCACAATGGTAAAAGGAGAAACTGAACCACGAAAGTTGTTGTCCAATTTGTCCTGAGTACGCTGATACCTCATATGTGGGGGTAAACCACTGTTTGGGCGCACGGCAGGGCTTGGAAGGGAAGGAGCGCCATTTGACTTTTTGAATGAAAAATTATCTCCATCGTTAGCGGACACCATGTCGCGTTTGGAGAGACCCTGTGTGCCTAAACATTGGAGCTCCCCCACAAGTGACCCCATTTTGGAAACTGGACCCCCCAAGGAACTTATCTAGATGCCTAGTGAGCACTTTAAACCCTCAGGTGCTTCACAAATTGATCCGTAAAAATGAAAAAGTACTTTTTTTTCACAAAAAATTTCTTTTCGCCTCAATTTTTTCATTTTCGCATGGGCAATAGGATAAAATGGATCCTAAAATTTGTTGAGCAATTTCTCCCGAGTACGCCGATACCTCATATGTGGGGGTAAACCACTGTTTGGGCACACGGCAGGGCTCGGAAGGGAAGGCGCGCCTTTTGACTTTTTGAATGGAAAATTAGCTCCAATTGTTAGCGGACACCATGTCGCGTTTGGAGAGCCCCTGTGTGCCTATGCATTGGAGCTCCCCCACAAGTGACCCCATTTTGGAAACTAGACCCCCCAAGGAACTTATCTAGATGCATACTGAGCACTTTAAACCCCCAGGTGCTTCACAGAAGTTTATGTTGCAGAGCCATGAAAATAAAAAATAATTTTTCTTTCCTCAAAAATTATTTTTTAGCCTGGAATTTCCTATTTTGCCAATGGTAATAGGAGAAATTGGACCACAAATGTTGTTGTCCAGTTTGTCCTGAGTACGCAGATACCCCATATGTGGGGGTAAACCACTGTTTGGGCGCACGGCAGGGCTCAGAAGGGAAGGCACGCCATTTGGCTTTTTAAATGGAAAATTAGCTCCAATCATTAGCGGATACCATGTCGCGTTTGGAGAGCCCCTGTGTGCCTAAACATTGGAGATCCCCCACAAATGACCCCATTTTTGAAACTAGACCCCCAAAGGAACTAATCTAGATGTGTGGTGAGCACTTTGAACCCTCAAGTGCTTCACAGAAGTTTATAACGCAGAGCCATGAAAATAAAAAAAAATTTATTTTCTCAAAAATGATTTTTTAGCCCGCAATTTTTTATTTTCCCAAGGGTAACAGGAGAAATTTGACCCCAAAAGTTGTTGTCCAGTTTCTCCTGAGTACGCTGATACCCCATATGTGGGGGTAAACCACTGTTTGGGCACATGCTGGTGCTCGGAAGTGAAGTAGTGACGTTTTGAAATGCAGACTTTGATGGAATGGTCTGCGGGCGTCACGTTGTGTTTGCAGAGCCCCTGATGTGGCTAAACAGTAGAAACCCCCTACAAGTGACCCCATTTTGGAAACTAGACCCCGAAAGGAACTTATCTAGATGTGAGGTGAGCACTTTGAACCCCCAAGTGCTTCACAGAAGTTTATAACACAGAGCAGTGAAAATAATAAATACGTTTTCTTTCCTCAAAAATAATTTTTTAGCCCAGAATTTTTTAATTTTTCCAAGGGTAACAGGAGAAATTTGACCCCAATATTTGTTGTCCAGTTTCTCCTGAGTACGCTGATACCCCATGTGTGGGGGTAGACCACTGTTTGGGCACACGTCGGGGCTCAGAAGGGAAGTAGTGACTTTTGAAATGCAGACTTTGATGGAATGGTCTGCGGACGTCACGTTGCGTTTGCAGAGCCCCTGGTGTGCCTAAGCAGTAGAAACCCCCCACAAGTGACCCCATTTTGTAAACTAGACCCCCCAAGGAACTTATCTAGATATGTGGTGAGCACTTTGAACCCCCAAGTGCTTCACAGACGTTTACAACGCAGAGCCGTGAAAATAAAAAATCATTTTTCTTTCCTCAAAAATGATGTTTTAGCAAGCAATTTTTTATTTTCTCAAGGGTAACAGGAGAAATTGGACCCCAGTAATTGTTGCGCAGTTTGTCCTGAGTATGCTGGTACCCCATATGTGGGGGTAAACCACTGTTTGAGCACACGTCAGGGATCGGAAGGGAGGGAGCACCATTTGACTTTTTGAATACAAGATTGGCTGGAATAAATGGTGGCGCCATGTTGCGTTTGGAGACCCCCTGATGTGCCTAAACAGTGGAAACCCCTCAATTCTAACTCCAACACACCCCTAACCCTTATCCCAACTATAGCCATAACCCTAATCACAACCCTAACCCCAACACACCCCTAACCACAACCCTAACCCCAACACACCCCTAACCCTAACCACAACCCTAATTCCAACCCAACCCTAACCCTAAGGCTATGTGCCAACGTTGCGGATTCGTATCAGATTTTTCAGCACCATTTTTGAAAAATCCGTGGGTAAAAGGCACTGCGTTTTACCTGCGGATTTACCGCGGATTGCCAGTGTTTTTTGTGCGGATTTCACCTGTGGATTCCTATTGAGGAACAGGTGTAAAACGCTGCGGAATCCGCACAAAGAATTGACATGCTGCGGAAAATACAACGCAGCGTTTCCGCGTGGTATTTTCCGCACCATGGGCACAGCGGATTTGGTTTTTCATATGTTTACATGGTACTGTAACCCTGATGGAACACTGCTGCGGATCCGCAGCCAAATCCGCACCGTGTGCACACAGCCTAATTCTAAGGTATTTGCACACGCTGCGGAAAACGCTGTGGATCCGCAGCAGTTTCCCATGAGTTTACAGTTCAATGTAAACCTATGGGAAACAAAAATTGCTGTAGACATGCTGCAGAAAAACTGCACGGAAACGCAGCGGTTTACATTCCGCAGCATGTCACTTCTTTCTGCGGATTCTGCAGCGGTTTTACAACTGCTCCTATAGAAAATCGCAGTTGTAAAACCGCAGTGAAATGTGCAGAAAAACCGCGGTAAATCCACGATAAATCCACAGCGGTTTAGCACTGCGGATTTATCAAATCCGCTGCGGAAAAATCCGCAGAGGACCAGAATACGTGTGCACATACCGAAACCCTAATCCTAACCCTAACCCTAACTCTAACCCTAGTTCTTACCCCAACCTTAGTGGAAAAAAAAAAAATTCTTTATTTTATTATTGTCCCTACCTATGGGGGTGACAAAGGGGGGGGGGTCATTTACTGTTTTTTTTATTTTGATCACTGTAATAGGTTTTATCACAGTGATCAAAATTCACTTTGGAACGAATCTGCCGGCCGGCAGATTCGGCGCCCGCCATTTTGGAAGGTGGCGGCGCCCAGGAAAGAAGATGGACGGACCACGGGAGGCTAGGTAAGTATAAGGGGGAGGGGGAGATCAGGGCAAGGGGGGGGGGCGTCGGAGCACGGGGGGTGGATCGGAGCACGGGGGGGTGGATTGGAGCACGGGGTGGGGGATCGCTGTGCGGGGATGGATCGGAGCACGGGGGGATCGCTGTGCGGGGGGGGAATCGGAGTGCGGGGGGGTTGGATTGGAGCACAGGGGGTGGGATTGGAGCACGGGGGAAGCGGGCAGGAGGACGGAGGAGCGGAGCACAGGACAGAGGGGAGCTGGGGGGGCGATCGGTGGGGTGGGGTGGGTGCACATCAGTGTTACCAGCCATGGCTGATGATATTGCAGCATCGGCCATGGCCGGATTGTAATATTTCACCAGTTTTTTAGGTGAAATATTACAAATCGCTCTGATTGGCAGTTTCACTTTCAACAGCCAATCAGAGCGATCGTAGCCACGGGTGGGTGAAGCCACCCCCCCTGGGCTAAACTACCACTCCCCCTGTCCCTGCAGATCGGGTGAAATTGGAGTTAACCCTTTCACCCGATCTGCAGGGACGCGATCTTTCTGTGACACAGCATATGTGTCACAGGTCGGATTGGCACCGACTTTCATGACGCATACGCTGTGTCACAGGTCGGGAAGGGGTTAAAATTAGGCGGGAGCCCACGCAATTTTTTTTTAATTTCTTTTTCTTTAAAATTAATAGTTGCTGTCTATATACAGCCTATGTACCGTATATACTCGAGTATAAGCCGACATTTTCAGCCCAAATTTTTGGGCTGAAAGTGCCCCTCTCGGCTTATACTCGAGTCACGGTCGGCGGTGGGGTCGGCGGGTGAGGGGGAGAGAGCGTGTCGCATACTCACCTAGTCCCGGCGCTCCCCCTGCCCATCCCACGGTCTTTGGTGCCGCAGCTCTTCCCCTGTGCAGCGGTCACATGGTACCGCTCATTAAAGTTATGAATATGGACTCCACTCCCATAGGGGTGGAGCTGCATATTCATTTCTCTAATGAGCGGTAACGGTCACCGCTGAAAGAGGATGAGGCTGCGGCACTCGGAGACCAGCTGTCCGGGATAAGGAGCCAGAGACTCCGGGAGCAGGTAAGTATCTCATAGTCACCTGTCCGTGTTCCACACGCCGGGCGCCGCTCAGTCTTCCAGTCCTCTGCACTGACTGTTCAGGTCAGAGGGCGCGATGATGTGCTAGTGTGCGCCGCCCTCTGCCTGAACAGTCAGTGCGGAGAGACGCCAAGACGGGACGCTGAGGAGCTGCAAGCAAGAGAGGTGAGTATGTCATTTTTTTTTTTTTATTGCAGCAGCAGCATTAAATATTGCACAGATTTATATGGAGCTCTATGGGGCCATAATGAACGGTGCAGAGCATTCTATATGGCACAGCTTTATGTGGAGCATCTATGGGTCAATACTGAACGGTGCAGAGGATTATATATATGGCACAGCTTTATATGGAGCATCTATGGGGCAATAATGAACGGTGCAGAGCATTCTATATGGGGCACAGCTTTCTGTGGAGCATCTATGGGGCCATAATGAACGGTGCAGATCATTATATATGCATTCTATATGTCACAGCTTTATGTGGAGCATCTATGGGGCCATACTGAACGGTGCAGAGCATTATATATGCATTCTATATGGCACAGCTTTATGTGGAGCATCTATGGGGCCATAATGAACGGTATGGAGCATCTATTTTTATTTTTGAAATTCACTGGTAGCTGCTGCATTTTCCACCCTAGGCTTATACTCGAGTCAATAAGTTTTCCCAGGTTTTTGTGTCAAAATTAGGGGGGTCGGCTTATACTCGGGTCGGCTTATACTCGAGTATATACGGTATGTTCGTTCTGTTAACGCTCCTCCTCTACATTTTTGCCGCAGCGTTTTTCCTGCCAAGAGATGGAGAAACCGTGCAAAAATTTCTGCAAGCAAATACTCAATGTGCGCACATGGCCAATGTATACTCATAAAGTACTGAACCTGTATTCCAGGCATATAGAGACGTAGTACGAATATTGAATAAGAACAACTGAAGACTGACAATTAAAAAAATGGCCTTTAGGCCACTTTTGAGCAGAAAAAAATGGCTGATGAAGTACCGTAAATAGGAAACTTTATTAACTTTATGTGCTTAGCGTGAAATATACTTTTGGCGGAGCTGGGAGAAACACCAAATGTTGCATCAAAATTTTGCTAATTTTCAAAGAAATTTCCTCAAGAATTCTGTGACACGACTTTGATGAATTGGGGTCAGGGACTTTAAAACTAGGTAGACTCTTAATGTTGCATTACTTTTTCTGTTGACTTTGCTATTATTGTATGATGAGCTGAATATTCCTGATCGAAGACTGTCATACTGATGCACAGTCAGGTATTTTCTGTTGTTCCTTGAGCAAAAACAATTTTGTCCATTTAATTCTGTGATGATGTTAATTATGTTTTTTTTCTTTTTTAAATCCTGACTCCAGATGTTTCAATATGAACGTTTGACATAACGATTTCCTTATTGGAAAATGTTTCTGTGGATGTTCTAAAAAGAATAAAAGTAGGAAAAATGTTTTGTGACCAGAATCTATTATTTCTAAGACCTACATTTGATCTCCGTTATCTGTTTTGTTTCCTGTGTGCATAGATTTCTCCAAAATGGAGACCAAAAGCAGAAATAACTTGATCCTGGGAGAAGACAAATTTAGATACTTCTGCTTTGAATTTTTGAAGCACTCTCAAGCTGTTGGGGACGGCTGGCAGTGGAGAAATGTTCAGGTAATGTCAGTCTAATACACATAATTTAATATTAAATGTATGGTATAACTTCCTTGGAATAACTGGACAAAGCTGATTTTCTCTTAGTTTTACATAATTTTGGTTTGCTTGGCTGCACAAAGGATAATAGCTGCTCAAAATATTTTGTGACAACTATGTCTTTGTGTTCATATCACATTCCAAAAATGATTTTTAATGTCCTACACTCCCTGACAGAAGTTATGTCACTTATACATTTATGTAAATAAAAGCTTATAACCTGACGTTAAATTCATCCATTGGTTGTTTAAATTATTCTTTTGAAAGCTGAAACCCTCCAAAATGTGGTTTAGGTTAAGAAAATAAACTGGCATCAATGCAGACATATTGACCAGTTAATGGACACAGAATGGTCAGATTTTGGCAAGACAAAAGTTTTGTCGCCCACAGAAAGTAATGTTATATTCAAACAAATAATTAACTTAAAATACAAATATATGTTGCATAACATTGGTGAATGAAGTTGTGGTGCAATTAGAGTCATATTTAATATTTTGTGTGACTTCCATGAGCTTGAAGGACTGCATCCATGCGGTTCAACAATGATTCATACAATTGGTTAATGATCTCATCAGGAATAGAAAATAATGCAGTCTTACATGCCTCCCAGAGTTCATCTAGATTCTTTGGTTTTATCTTCCAAGCATCCTCTTTCATCCTACCCCAAACATGCTCAATGATGTTCATGCCTGGTGACTGGGCTGCCCAGTCTTTGAGCACCTTGATCTTTTCTGCATGGAGGAACTTTGTTGTAGAGAAGGATGTATGAGATGGAGCACCATCCTGCTGCAGAATTTGACCCCTTTTATAATTTGGAATATAAGAGGTAGCGAATACTTCTTGATATTTTAGGCTATTGATTTTGCCTTCCACCTTGCAAATGTTTCGCACAACCCCATACTGAATGTAACCCCAGACCATGATCTTTCCACCACCAAATTTAACAGTTTTCTGCATGTATTGTGGATCCATACGGGCTCCAGTATGTCTCCTGCAGTATTTGCGGCGGCTGTGGTGTAATTCTACTGAAGATTCATCAGAGAAATCCACCTTCTGCCACTTTTGCAGCGTCCATCTATTTAGCGGGCTGTGGGACTTTGCAAATGCCACACGGTTTTTTATTTGCCTTTTGTTTAGTGCTGGCTTCTGGGCACTGATTTGACCATGGAGGCCATTTCAAGACAGAATTCTACAAACTGTTCTAGTTGACACAGGGACTTGAGGTGACCAGGCCTGTTGGAGCTCGGCTGCAGTGGAAGAGGGGCTTGCTTTGGATTTTCTAACCAACAAACATTCCTCCTGAGCAGTTGTCTTGCGGGGTCTGCCGGACCTGGGCTTGTCAAACACATCTCCAGTCTCTTCAAATCTTTTTTTAATTATTTGTACTTGACGCTGAGACACATTAAAGGCATGTTGTCAGAGCTCAAGTTGCAGTTCAAGTGAAGGTCTGGGGTGCTGGGTTTCTTTATATACACACACACTAATTAACCGATCATTTACTGAGCACAGGTGACGATGTAAACTAGGATTGGGTGCATTATATGACCAGGCGACAAAACTTTTGTCTTTCCAAAATCTGACCATTCAGTGTCCATTAACTGATTAATATTTCTGCATTGATGACAATTTATTCATCTTTCAAAAGAATAATTTATACAACAAATGGATAAATTTAACGTCAGGTTATAGGCTTTTATTTACATAACATGGATAAGCGACATAACTTCTGTCAGGGAGTGTAAGATATTTTTCTCTTTTGCAAAGCAATTCTGTCTAGACATAAAGTTTAGCGCTTTGGTGATAGGCATACAAAATTTGGTGGAAAGGATTTATTTTTTGGGCAAAGAGTGGTGCACATTTAAATTTTTGGGGGTTGGGATGGGTACGTTTATATTTATCAGTGTTGTTTATGGGGTATTTAGATACTTAAGTAGCAATAGATAGCCTATTAGGACGGGGTCACACTTGCGAGTGCAATGCGAGAAACTCATGCGAGTCTCTCGCATCACTACTCGGCACTGCCACCAGCACTCGGGACTGGAGCGTGCGGCTACATGTATTTCTATGCTGCTGAACGCTCCGCTTCCGAGTGCCGACGGCAGTGCCGGTTATTGATGCGAGAGACTCGCACGAGTTTCTTGCATTGCACTCGGAAGTGTGACCCCTGCCTTAGGGTTCAGGCAATTCATATTACAGTCATGTTCGAATAAGGTATATAATAATTAGGGCAGGATAAAAGCATTTAAAAGGTGGTATTAGTCATGTATGTTGGACATGAAGTATATTCCTATTACTAGGTAGTATGATGTTTATTACCATAAAATCGCTGTATGTAAACTGTGCTATAAAACAATGTGTGTCAGGAGTTCAGTCGCCCTCCTCCTTAGTCGCTCTGTAAGCCCTCTCTACATAAAGTGCTTTAAGAGGGACAGTCACATTTGTAGAGTATATATGATTGGGACCAGCGTTGCGCTGGATTAAAAAGGCGCCAACAGTGATCATAGTCCGTGTCCATAGCCAAAGTAATATATGATACACTGAAATAACAGAAGAGAGCTTTACCTCGTGATGTCTATTCCCTTTCTTTCCTCTTGTAGCGCCAGATGTTGTGGGGGACCTTGCGGTTCAATACCCGATAATTCTGACTGGTGGGTACTCCTGACAGAGACCGCTCAATCAAAATGGAATTTCGGAGCATTGTGCCAGCCAATGACAGACGCTCCATGCTGCTCTTCCGGTGGTTAGCAAGAGATTGTTAAGCATAGACAAGACCTTCGTGACGTAGGACAGTCACGTGGTACCATCTGGTATCAGATGTTGAGAGGACCAAAATTCAGCCAACACGTTTTCCTTCATCAGGGATGGTCTTTTGTTTGCATGGAATGTGATCACTGCTAGTCCCTTTTTAATCCTACCACAACGCTGGTCCCATTCATATATATTTTGCAAATGTGACTGCGCCTCTTAAACATTTTATGTAGAGGGGGCTTACACAACGACTAAGGAGCAGTGCATCGTTATAAAGCACCATTTACATACAGCGATTTTATGGTAATAAACAACATACTAACTCGTAATAGCAATATACTTCATGTCCAACGTACGAACAATGACAATTAACACTGCGTAAATGATTTTATCCTGCCCTAGTTATTAGTTGTGTTGGTACTTCTATGATAGCCAGTTACAGCTATCTTTTTTTTTCCTAATTAATAATAAAGAAATAAAATGAAAATTTAAAAAATACATATATGTGGTATCTCCATGTCCATAAAAGTCCTGTCTATCAAAATAGAAAATTGAAATGACAGAATTACGATTTTTTTGCAGTGGCAAACCTGCTAAAAATGCAATAAGAGGCGATCAAAACATCATACCTACCCCAAATTGATATCATATTTAAATGTCTCATGGCGCAAAACAAAAATGCCTCACGCAGATCCATTGACTGAAAATGTTACAGGTCCTGGAAAATTGCAAAAAAAAAAAATTGTTTTAGAATTTTCCACATTTTTTTTTCACCATTTAAAAAAACAACAACAAAAAAAGACGTGTTGGTATCACTTAACCATACTAACATGGAGAATCATATTAGCAGGTCATTTTTACTGTGTATTGAAGGCTTTGATAATAAACCCCTAAGAATACAATTGTGGAATTGCGCTTTTTTCCCCCGCTTTTCAGTATCACTTGATAAAATGGATGATGTGTTTCAAAAGTATATCTTGTTTTGCGAAAAAAAAACAAGGCCCTCTTAGGGCTAGGTTTTGAAAAGGCCCAGAGCAGCCAAAAACCGCCACACTTCATCCTCTCCTCACACCCAAAAGAGGTCCAGGAAGGGAACCGGAATTGTTCATGTTTTGTTTCGAGATCCATCAGTATAAAGGGGACAATATAGGCTGATCTACGTAACTTGTGTATAATGACAATGGATATGTGAAAATTGGGCTATAAAATCTCACATTATCATCCCTCTTTACAAGCAGCTTTTTTTCTGTTTCAGTGAGTTTTCTAATGTGAGTGGTGAGCATCAGCCATAGACTTTGTGTTCCCGCAGTCGATTTCGGGTGTTATTTTCCATGTCTCCATGGTTACATATCTGAAATGACTACAATTTGCGCTCTTCACATTTCTTATTAGCACACTTTTGTTATAGGAAAGGTTCAGCAGTGTTCTTATACATTCCTATTACTAAAGTGCTACCATTACTAATGGTATGATTGGGTATAGACATGTTTGAGTGACATCCCTGCTTGTGCGCCCCTCTGTCAAAGCAGGTATCTGCTGCAGAGAATGGCTCCTGCTCTGTAAGACGTGGTGAGACCATGTTACTAAAGTAAGATTACATATGTGCAAGTGCAAAAACTGGGGTCTAGTAAGTGAGTGGCATAAAAACCAGTGCACTGGGGCGGCAGGGGCTTTATCACTTAAGTAATGGTTCTTTTATGATTTTATGTAATTTATTTCCTGGCCAAATTCCTTTAATTGAGCACTCCAGAAGTTTCTTGTTACTGCTGCCTTCGTCAGCCGTCAGTGATATGTTACGTTGCTTAGGTTTTATAACACTTACCCATAGCTGTCTTTTGCCTTTTGCAGCGCCGCTCTGGTTCTATCCTGCATCATGCGACTGCAGAAATTTCTTGGCACATCACATTGCGGACAATTAGTTCCTTTCCTAATGTAAGCCCGTTAGAGCCCTGTTCTGAGTCTTATAGACTTCTTCAATGTAACTTCCTGCCGAAACAGAAGTGAGTCTGCTGGTCACAGTTGTGGTCAGATGATGCTGGATAGGAGCGGAGTAGCGCTGAAAACGGCAGAAGAATGTGATGGTCAAGTATTCTATTACACACACGGAACACATATTACTAATGGTCAATGAAGGGGAGCAATACTACTGGAATTACTGCAGGCTTGCCGAATTTAATTTGGTGGCTATTCAGGCTCTGTTCCTTGGAAAGATATATTGCAATATGTTGGCCCTAAAGCAATATAGTGTTCAAAAATCTTGTAGTACACAACCTGAGGACTAGTGGCCGCATCCAACATGCGATCCCCCCCATCTGGTCACAGATACAGGTGCTTCTCACAAAATTAGAATATCATCAAAAAGATAATTTATTTCAGTTCTTCAATAAAAAAAAGTGAAACTCATATATTATATAGAGTCGTTACAAACAGAGTGATCTATTTCAAGCTTTTATTTCTGTTAATGTTGATGATTATGGCTTACAGCCATTGAAAACCCAAAAGTCATTATCTCAGTAAATTAGAATACTTTATAATACCAGCTTGAAATTTTTTTTTTTAATCCGAAATGTTGGCTTACTGAAATGTATATTCAGTAAATTCACTCAGTACTTGGTCGGGGGTCCTTTTGCATAAATTACTGCATCAATGCAGCGTGGCATGGAGGTGATCAGTCTGTAGCACTGCTGAGATGTTATGAAAGCCCAGGTTGCTTTGATAGCAGCCTTCAGCTCTTCTACATTGTTGACTCTTGTGTCTCTCATCTTCCTCTTGACAATACCCCATAGATTCTCTATGGGGTCAAGGTCAGGCGAGTTTGCTGGCCAATCAAGCACAGTGATACTGTTGTTTTTAAACCAGGTATTGGTACTTTTGGCAGTGTGGACAGGTGCCAAGTCCTGCTGGAGAATGAAATTTCCAGCTCCAAAAAGCTTGTCGGCAGATGGAGACATGAAGTGCTCTAAAATTTCCTGGTAGACTGCTGTGCTGACTTAGGTCTTGATAAAACACAGCTGGTGTTATGACTTTTGAGTTTTCATTGGCTGTCAGCCATAATCATCAACATTAACAGAAATAAACACTTGAAAGGTCACTGTGTAATGACTATATAATATGAGTTTCATTTTTTCTATTGAAGAACTGAAATAAATTAACTTTTTGATGATTTTCTAATTTTGTGAGAAGCATTTGTATGTTTGCCAGTGTTTACTCCCATGAATTTTGCATGTCAACAAGCAGAGGAGTGATGAGTAACATAAGTAACTGTTAATGGTGCACTGTGTGGCCATCTATAGGACCCCCATATTTTGGCATTTTGGGTACAGTAGTAGTACAGACTCCTGAGTAGCACAGAAATGAGTTGGTGTGGTGTAGAAGTCATGCATGAGTGCATCTATTTACTTTCATTGTAGTTTATCGGAGAAAGTATACATTCAGCTGTTTCAATGACTCACTGAATCTAGAATGTAGAGATCCGGAAAGTTGGTCTATTTCTTTGAATAGCGAATAGAGGAGGAAGGAAACTATCCTCTTGATAGATGGGAATCCTAAAAAATGGAACTCGCCACTTTTAGATATTTAAGGAATATACTTTTGGTGTACCATAAAAGTCTAAGAAAATAATACCCCCTAAATCCCAAGTTTGTTTTTGTAGCAGGTTCAATTTGAGAATGGGTCATTCAGACCATATTGTCAGTTACCATTTGCACTAAAGCCCTCGCTCTAGAAAGTCATGGAACCTAAAGGAGTTTGAAATTATTGTAAGGCTCAAAAGAACTCTAACCATAGTAACATAGTAACATAGTTAGTAAGGCCGAAAAAAGACATTTGTCCATCCAGTTCAGCCTATATTCCATCATAATAAATCCCCAGATCTACGTCCTTCTACAGAACCTAATAATTGTATGATACAATATTATTCTGCTCCAGGAATACATCCAGGCCTCTCTTGAACCCCTCGACTGAGTGCGCCATCACAACCTCCTCAGGCAAGCAATTCCAGATTCTCACTGCCCTAACAGTAAAGAATCCTCTTCTATGTTGGTGGAAAAACCTTCTCTCCTCCAGACGCAAAGAATGCCCCCTTGTGCCCGTCACCTTCCTTGGTATAAACAGATCCTCTGTGAGATATTTGTATTGTCACCTTATATACTTATACATGGTTATTAGATCGCCCCTCAGTCGTCTTTTTTCTAGACTAAATAATCCTAATTTCGCTAATCTATCTGGGTATTGTAGTTCTCCCATCCCCTTTATTAATTTTGTTGCCCTCCTTTGTACTCTCTCTAGTTCCATTATATCCTTCCTGAGCACCGGTGCTCAAAACTGGACACAGTACTCCATGTGCGGTCTAACTAGGGATTTGTACAGAGGCAGTATAATGCTCTCATCATGTGTATCCAGACCTCTTTTAATGCACCCCATGATCCTGTTTGCCTTGGCAGCTGCTGCCTGGCACTGGCTGCTCCAGGTAAGTTTATCATTAACTAGGATCCCCAAGTCCTTCTCCCTGTCAGATTTACCCAGTGGTTTCCCGTTCAGTGTGTAATGGTGATATTGATTCCTTCTTCCCATGTGTATAACCTTACATTTATCATTGTTAAACCTCATCTGCCACCTTTCAGCCCAAGTTTCCAACTTATCCAGATCCATTTGAAGCAGAATACTATCTTCTCTTGTATTAACTGCTTTACATAGTTTTGTATCATCTGCAAATATCGATATTTTACTGTGTAAACCTTCTACCAGATCATTAATGAATATGTTGAAGAGAACAGGTCCCAATACTGACCCCTGTGGTACCCCACTGGTCACAGCGACCAAGTTAGAGACTATACCATTTATAACCACCCTCTGCTTTCTATCACTGAGCCAGTTACTAACCCATTTACACACATTTTTCCCCAGACCAAGCATTCTCATTTTGTGTACAAACCTCTTGTGCGGCACGGTATCAAATGCTTTGGAAAAATCGAGATATACCATGTCCAATGACTCACAGTGGTCCAGCCTATAGCTTACCTCTTCATAAAAACTGATTAGATTGGTTTGACAGGAGCGATTTCTCATAAACCCATGCTGATATGGAGTTAAACAGTTATTCTCATTGAGATAATCCAGAATAACATCCCTCAGAAACCCTTCAAATATTTTACCAACATAACATATGTTTTTACCATAACAGTCATAAAAATGCCAGTCTAGCAGTTTTTATATGATAACTGTATTTTCAAGTAACTTTTCAGATTAAACTGTCTTGTGTACACAGAATTAACACTATTTCTGACCATTATGTAACGTTTATCCCGCTTTTTCACTTGTTTTCACCTCTGCAATCCCTATCTGTAGTGTGTAATTGACTCTGATGATGTCTCCCATACACTGCACACACAGAGGGATTCCTATTCTTCTTTCCATAGGTAGTGGAAAGACAAAAGCAGCAGAGAAATGGAGCACTACTAATCGGTGTAGATGTGAATCCAGCACTGGAATAAGCTAATATACTTTAATTGCCTCTGGGCTTACCTCTGGCTCTGCTTCTCTTCTTTTTTTTTTCACTCCCCTCTCCATAAACTTCAAGATGCTCTGTAATCTGACTGTTTTTTCAGAGTGAATGATATGCGATCAGGTGGGGAAATGGAAGTAGTGGCTGATAAGTGAATAAAGAAGCAGAATTCTCTGATAAGATATATTACAAAGTTTCTTATATTGGTGTACACTAATGATAAATTCAATGTTTATTGAAAGTTCAGCTCCTATTTAATTGCTTCTGTCTTGTAAACAATCATTGGATTATCAGTAGATTATCAGGCATTGGTTGTTTGACAAATGTGATTTTTGTAGCATATCAAATTATTGTATTGCATAGTACGTCAGCGATAGTGAAATAAATAATACTTATTACACTAAAAATTAGATTTTTAGTTATATGTCATTTTCTGCTTAAACATTTTGCAATAAGGCCCTAGAAGTCTGGCTGCCATGGCAACGATGACTTGACCAGTCCTAGCCGCAAATATTGTCTGAACTAGCCAGTTAGAAGCTAAAAAACATGAAATTTTTGGTCTGAAAGTGTAAAAATGCTTCACAATGACAGGACAGATATCCATCTCACTGCATCTTAATGCGCCAGACTAGCTTGTATTGCTGTCTATGAGATGTTATTATTAGCATGCCGTTTGCTTTCTGTAAAATATCATTATGGGAATAGTTTGAAAAGTCCATCTTATGGCTGTGTGGACGTGTTCAGGATTTTTCGCGTTTTTTTCGGTTGTTTTCCGCTATAAAACCGCTAAAAAATTGAGCATCCTATTATTAGAATGCATTCCGCATTTTTTGTGCACATGCTGCGTTTTTTTCCGGAGCAGAAACGCATTCTGGAACAAAACGCAGCATGTTCAGTAATTTTGCGGAATTGCGGTGATTCCGCACACATAGGAATGCATTGATCAGCTTACTTCCCACATGTGGCTATGCCCACCATGCGGGAAGTAAGCGGATCATGTGTGGTTGGTACCCAGGGTGGAGAAGAGGAGACTCCATATCCCTGTTAAAAAATAAAAAGAAGTAAATTAAAAAATAGGGATATACTTACTTTCCGATGGCTCGCAGAGTCCTCCCGCCTCTCAGCGGTGCACGTGGCGGCTTCTGTTCCCAGGGATGCATTGCACGAAGGACCTGGGATGATGTCGCGGTCACGCGACCGTGACGTCACAAAAGTCCTTCGCGCAAAGCATCCCTGGGAACGGAAGCCGCCGCGTGCACCGCAGAGGAGATCGGGGGTCGTCGGATGGTGAGAATAACCCTTTTTTTATTTTTAACATTAGATCTTTTTACTATTGATGCTGCCTAGGCAGACAGCGCATTGCTGCCTAAGCAGACCTTGGGTGATGGTATTGGGCTTTAGTCAAGTTAACACAGTAACTCGGCAAGGACTAGTACAAAGTGAATGGGCCACAGGAGAAGGAAACAAGGCCTCACACCTGAGCCCGCACATGTGAGTAACATTATGTACTCTGCTCCCTGATTTGCATTAAAAATTGTCTTCTGGAGATGATTCTCTCAAATAGATGACTTATATACTGTAGATACTATGGAGCTGAGACGCTGTTTCAGAAAATCCTTGGCTTGATAAAATGATAGCCTTTTTGTTCACTGTATTGTCATGTACTCTTTGGATTATGAATCGGGGTCGGTGGAATCCGCATCTACGGAAAATGTACGTAATCTGTAGACAGAATACATAGAACTAGTAGAGAAAAGACATGTTGTAAAGGAGATCAACAGGACTAAATGGTTTATATATACCCTACAATTATAAAAGTCCTGAATCCCCCTCAACAAGTAAACAAAGACCATAGAACTAGTAGAGAAAAGACATGTTGTAAAGGAGATCAACAGGACTAAATGGTAGCAAAATATCAAAAATATTTTATTATATTAACAGTCTAATAAGCAAACAACACATTTAAAACCAATTAAAAGCACAAAAAATGCCCCAAATGACGAGGGATACAGAGCATAGCCCACAGACAAAGATGTAGTTTATAAATGTTGGCACCTGAGAGAGCTGAGAATAATGACAGGGCGCACCCAAGAAAAGGAGCGATCATGACAAATGCAATATCCAGAAT
This sequence comes from Ranitomeya imitator, assembly GCF_032444005.1. NCBI lineage: Eukaryota > Metazoa > Chordata > Amphibia > Anura > Dendrobatidae > Ranitomeya > Ranitomeya imitator. The sequence goes on from NC_091282.1 coordinate 133,577,123, forward strand.
ACATGCATGTACATAACAATAAAATAACACTATAGCACCTGTCCCAGCTAACAAAAGGCAGACTAGGACCACATATAGAACCATATACACCCAAACAGAAAGCTACCAGCCTATGAGTGGTGAGGGTATAGCTACCCAAATACCATATCTTAAAGAGAGAGCCACTACAGGTTTGATAGAATGACCCAACCAATATAGGGAAAATCTCATGAGAAGAATCTCATGTGTGTGTATACCAAAGGATGAAAGATGCTAACGGCTCGTTCAGGGTGGTAGCTAGTAGGTCATAAGTCCAGGTCGCAGGTCCAGTCCGTATCGTCGGTCAGGATGCCAGTCAGGATGTCACAGAGAGTCTGTGGGGCTATGTAGCCCTACGCATGTCGCTGCATGAAAGCAGCTTCATCAGGGGCGAGCATGTCCGCTTGTACCAAACTAAACTTAATATATAACTCACATAATACCAGGATTGATCTCAGCTGAGAATAGAGCCCCGGGTCTGGGACCAGAAATGATGACGGCGTTGTTGCCGGTATACTGCGCAGGCGCCAGAAGAACAGCTGACGTCACTTCTGTGGGCGGACCATGCAGCCAGGGATTGCCGTAATGAGAGGGGATCTTGTTAACCCGATGCATCGGGTCTGAACACAAAGAGGATGACGGCATTGTTACAAATAAGCTGCGCAGGCGCCAGAAAAGTACTGACGTCACTATTAAGGCGGATCGTGTGGCCGGAGGTTCCCATAGTAAAAGGAAACCATGGTAACACAATGCCAATACCAAAGAAAGTGAGGGCATGACACCCACCCTCGTCTTCAGCATACCCTGAAGAGCCCAACAGTATTATTGTTTACTATCATATTTACAGGAAAATAACCAATTACCGCGTGAACATATAGCGATGTCGTACAAAATAAAGGCACATACGCAATGGGTATAGTAGCCTAGATAAAAGAAAGAGATCCTCACAAACCAAGCAGGGATATATATCCCAGAGGGGAAGTGTTTAATACCACAAACAACCGGAATACCGGGTCTGGAACCAAAGGTGAAAGTAGCGTAGTTATCAAGGCGCTGCACAACCGCCAGGAAAAACACTGACGCCACTGTTGTGGGCGGGTCATGAGACCAAGGATTCCCGTGATGAAAAGGAACCATGATGGACAGGTGCCGGCATTATAGACATTATACTGCGCAAGTGCCAAAAAGACAGCTGGCGTCACTGTTGAAGGCGGATCGTGCAGCCGGAAGTTCCCAAAGAAACTAAGGTAACATGGTGCAAATATACCAAAAAAGGGGTAAAAATAGTTAACAAGAAAATGGCGGCCGCCAATAAACTACAGTACTCCCTAAGTTGAAATCAAAGGTTGTTATTAACCACCATATTTACAAAAGAAAAAATAAAAAGCGATTGCCGCATGGATGTATAGCAGTGTCACATAATGCAGGCACATGCGCAGAAATAATACTTATTATTAATAAATGACCACATTATATACAGAGGTTCCTTAGCGGAAATATCCCTAGTGACAACAAAAAAGAAAAGAGAGACCTTGGTAGCCAAGACATAGTGGCCAACATTTTCATCAATACTTACTCGGACTAGACCTAGTATTGTTTATAAGTACCGGACTTACAGAAATAATGAATGACTGAGGGAGGAAGTAGTCACTACATAAAAAATGGGAAAATAGCACAATAAATGCTTTTATCCAAGAGACCAAATAACAGATACAACACTGAAAAAACACGGTAGATCATGGTGCGATTGGAATCCAAGTGGTGATGTGGAGAGCCCCAAACGTTAGTCTGCTGAATACAGCAAACCAAAGAGCAAATGCAGATCACATCAAACAACACATGGTGATGCAATATATATGTATAGATATAAACATGTATGATCATATATAAGTATCTCCCATGCTACTCAGGTGCCAAAAGACAGTCCAATCAAAAACCCAGACCAAACCCAGAAAAACAGGATTGTCGTGCAGAATCCAGGGAAATCACAACTGTTTATAAAATCCTGTAAATAACAAGTCTTCATTTAGGGCCTTCGGAGTGCAACTCTGAAGTCTGTAGATCCATTTGGACTCACAACGAAGGAGGGCATTCGTGATGTTTCCGCCCCTGATGTTTGTGGATACGGTCTCCAAGCCCATGACCCTGAAACCAACAGGGAGCCCCTGATGTTGCTCCAAAAAATGAGCCGCCACAGAAGACAAAGTTTTATTCCTTTTTTGATCTCTTGAGGCAGTAGCGATATTGGACAGATGTTGCTGTATCCTTCTTCTAAGTTCTTGCGATGTCTGGCCTACATATATCTTGGGACATCCACAGAAGATGGCATATACCAGATTACGTGAGCGGCAATTGAAGTACTCCCTAGGGTGTATCTGAAAAGGCAAGCAAGAGACAGAATAACCATCACTAGCTATTGTGTATTGACATATATTGCAATTGCCACAAGGATAGGAACCGAAGACCCTAATGCCCCGATTCAACCTGCCGGAGGGCCTCTGGTAATGGCTATGACATAAGTCATCTTTTAGATTTTTTGCCCTCCTGGCCACCAGGTTAGGGGTCTCAGAGATGAAAGGGATAATCTTCTTGTCGCTCTTGAGGATGTCCCAATTCCTTGATAAGATTCCTCTAATATCAGACCACTGATTATTAAATGTGGTAATCAAGGGTACCGTACGGAGAGGTTCACGTACCTTTTTCTCCAGAAGGCTAGATCTATCCTGGCCACGGGCATATTGGAAGGCTTTAGAGATCACTCCCTGTGGGTAGCCTCTGTGCTTAAACCGCTTTGTCAAATCCTTTGCTTGTCCATGAAAATCAGAATTAGTGCTACAATTCCTCCTGAGACGAAGGAATTGTCCCTTTGGGATGCCTCTTTTTAAATGTTGCGGATGAAAACTCCCATAGTGTAATAAGCTGTTTGTTGCGGTTGCTTTCCGAAAAAGATTGCAGACAATCCTGGAATTCTCAATGGATAATTTGATGTCAAGGAAGTCCACCGAATTTGCTGAAATGACAGAAGTTAGTTTCACATTAAGGGAATTTCTATTCAGATCTTCCACAAAATTCCTACAGTCTACCATCGAGCCTGTCCACAGGAAGAGGACATCGTCTATATACCTTTGCCAAATTAGAACTCCCTTGGCAATGGCTATCGAGCTATAGACTAATGTCTCCTCCCACCATCCTAAAAACAAATTCGCATAGGATGGTGCGCAACGGGCACCCATAGCGGTGCCCGAAATCTGTCTATAATATTTTCTGTCAAAAACAAAGTAGTTCTTATCCAAGATGAAAAATAGCAGTTCAAGAAGAAAATTATCATGTGCTCTGTCTGTTTTGACCTGTTTGTCCAAAAAATATTTAACAGCTAGCATACCTAGATTGTGTGATATGCTTGTGTACAGAGCTTCAACGTCCAAACACACCAGGTAGGTGTCTTGCGGTAGCTCCCGATTTTCCAAAACTTGCATCAAGTGTGTTGAATCCCTGGTATAAGATCTTAAAGCAAGGACAAAAGGTTGCAAAAAGTGGTCCACATATATGCACGGGCGTTCAAAGATGCTACCAATCCCTGACACAATTGGCCTACCTGGTGGCTCTTCAACAGATTTATGCACTTTCGGTAGTGCATAAAAGATAGGAACAACAGGGGACTGAGTTGACAGAAAATCCGCTTCCTTTTTTGTTATAACATGCCCATCAAGTGCCTTAAGTACAAGAACATCCAATTTGTCCTTAAAAAAAGACGTAGGGTCAGATGGTAAAGACACATAACAATTCCCATCATGCAGTTGGCGCAAGACCTCTTTTGTGTACTGCTCATGGGGCCACAGAACTATATTCCCCCCTTTGTCTGCTTCTCTGACAACAAATTCTTTATTATTTTTTAGATTGTGTAAAGCTTTTCTCTCCCCTCTACTGAAATTATTCTGTTTGTTAGGATCCAGTTTCAAGTGATGGATATCCCTACATACCTTATCAAAGAAGATTTGAATTGCAGGGAAAAGAGAGAAGGAAGGTGTGGCTTGAGAAGGAAGTCGTCTAGGAAACAGGCCCCTGGTCTCCGCATGTTCATTTTCTTGTAACAGATCCAGCAAATCCAAAAAGACTTGTTTTTCATTATCTGGGAATGATTCTATGAGAGTTGGCTGATGATATAATAATTTGAACGTGACCTGACGACAAAACAAATAAACATCTTTAACAAGAGTAAACTTGTCAAGGGTGCTCATGGGTGAAAATGACAGGCCCTTGGTCAACACTTGATGTTCCAAGTCAGACAGGGTGTAAGACGAGAGGTTAATGACCTGCAAATTACCTTTATCCACCATGTTTTCCCTCCGGGTGATTACCGTCTTTTGTTGTATCTGGTCTCCCTCCTGAATGTCGGTGACCAGTTCCTCCGTGTGCGTGTATTCTTCCTGTAGGCACCTGTGTTTCTTTCTTCTACCCCTCCTGCGGCGCCTTTGGCGTCGCTGGGGTCTGAGGACAAAAAATCACTCGAAGAAGGTTCATTTCTCGGGGTGATGTCATTAACCCTACCAGGGTCTCTTAGTGGCTGGCGTTTATTGCCATGGTGCACCCATTTGTAGGCCTTCCCTCTATTAAAGTCCACTTTATCCCTTTGAAATTTATGTCGTTTCCTGGCAATGATCTCTTTCTCAAATTGGTCTATCGTCAGTTTGAGTTTCTCCTGAAAAGGGGTGACTAGGGTGCTCTTATCAAAATTGCACAATTTGCTTTCACAGTTTTTAATGTCCTCCTTAATCTTTTTCAAAAGTGCCTGGTCATGTTCAATTAACATCTCAATCAAAATTATAGAGCACTTAGCTAATCCTCCTTCCCAAACAGTTTGAAAGTCGGAGGTTACCTCCCAGGAGGGAAATATCTATATCCGTAGACCACGGGGTATAATCCCCACCTTTTTGTACTCCTCCAAACTCCTAATATTCCATCAAACCTTGGTTAAGGACTTGTGTAAGTTGGTAATATCGATAGACAATGATTGAAAAGACAAGTCCCCCCCTGAACCAGCCGTGAGACTGCTGGTATCGTTATCAAACAAACCCAAAGCCCTATTGCTCCAAGCAGTTTCCCTAGCTGAGAGAGCAATGGGAAAATACTCACAATATCAAACCAATACCGTAATCAATTACTTTGGTGTGCCACACTCCTGAAAAAAAGGGGTACAACACGCCCCTAACCAAAAAGCATTTTATAATAGAAAGGATGGAGGGCACCACCTAGAAATTATATATACCCTACAATTATAAAAGTCCTGAATCCCCCTCAACAAGTAAACAAAGACCATAGAACTAGTAGAGAAAAGACATGTTGTAAAGGAGATCAACAGGACTAAATGGTAGCAAAATATCAAAAATATTTTATTATATTAACAGTCTAATAAGCAAACAACACATTTAAAACCAATTAAAAGCACAAAAAATGCCCCAAATGACGAGGGATACAGAGCATAGCCCACAGACAAAGATGTAATTTATAAATGTTGGCACCTGAAAGAGCTGAGAATAATGACAGGGCGCACCCAAGAAAAGGAGCGATCATGACAAATGCAATATCCAGAATACATGCATGTACATAACAATAAAATAACACTATAGCACCTGTCCCAGCTAACAAAAGGCAGACTAGGACCACATATAGAACCATATACACCCAAACAGAAAGCTACCAGCCTATGAGTGGTGAGGGTATAGCTACCCAAATACCATATCTTAAAGAGAGAGCCACTACAGGTTCGATAGAATGACCCAACCAATATAGGGAAAATCTCATGAGAAGAATCTCATATGTGTGTATACCAAAGGATGAAAGATGCTAACGGCTCGTTCAGGGTGGTAGCTAGTAGGTCATAAGTCCAGGTCGCAGGTCCAGTCCGTATCATCGGTCAGGATACCAGTCAGGATGTCACAGAGAGTCTGTAGGGCTATGTAGCCCTACGCGTGTCGCTGCATGAAAGCAGCTTCATCAGGGGCGAGTATGTCCGCTTGTACCAAACTAAACTTAATATATAACTCACATAATACCAGGATTGATCTCAGCTGAGAATAGAGCCCCAGGTTTGGGACCGGAAATGATGACGGCGTTGTTGCCGGTATACTGCGCAGGCGCCAGAAGAACAGCTGACGTCACTTCTGTGGGCGGACCATGCAGCCAGGGATTGCCGTAATGAGAGGGGATCTTGTTAACCCGATGCATCGGGTCTGAACACAAAGAGGATGACGGCATTGTTACAAATAAGCTGCGCAGGCGCCAGAAAAGTACTGACGTCACTATTAAGGCGGATCGTGTGGCCGGAGGTTCCCATAGCAAAAGGAAACCATGGTAACACAATGCCGTTATACCAAAGAAAGTGAGGGCATGACACCCACCCTCGTCTTCAGCATACCCTGAAGAGCCCAACAGTATTATTGTTTACTATCATATTTACAGAGAAATAACCAATTACCGCGTGAACATATAGCGATGTCGTACAAAATAAAGGCACATACGCAATGGGTATAGTAGCCTAGATAAAAGAAAGAGATCCTCACAAACCAAGCAGGGGTATATATCCCAGAGGGGAAGTGTTTAATGCCACAAACAACCGGAATACCGGGTCTGGAACCAAAGGTGAAAGTAGCGTAGTTATCAAGGCGCTGCACAACCGCCAGGAAAAACACTGACGCCACTGTTGTGGGCGGGTCATGAGACCAAGGATTCCCGTGATGAAAAGGAACCATGATGGACAGGTGCCGGCATTATAGACATTATACTGCGCAAGTGCCAAAAAGACAGCTGGCGTCACTGTTGAAGGCGGATCGTGCAGCCGGAAGTTCCCAAAGAAACTAAGGTAACATGGTGCAAATATACCAAAAAAGGGGTAAAAATAGTTAACAAGAAAATGGCGGCCGCCAATAAACTACAGTACTCCCTAAGTTGAAATCAAGGGTTGTTATTAACCACCATATTTACAAAATAAAAAATAAAAAGTGATTGCCGCATGGATGTATAGCAGTGTCACATAATGCAGGCACATGCGCAGAAATAATACTTATTATTAATAAATGACCACATTATATACAGAGGTTCCTTAGTGGAAATATCCCTAGTGACAACAAAAAAGAAAAGAGAGACCTTTGTAGCCAAGACATTGTGGCCAACATTTTCATCAATACTTACTCGGACTAGACCTAGTGTTGTTTCTACCGGACTTACGGAAATAATGAATGACTGAGGGAGGAAGTAGTCACTACATAAAAAATGGGAAAAAAGCACAATAAATGCTTTTATCCAAGAGACCAAATAACAGATACAACACTGAAAAAACACGGTAGATCATGGTGCGATTGGAATCCAAGTGGTGATATGGAGAGCCCCAAACGTTAGTCTGCTGAATACAGCAAACCAAAGAGCAAATGCAGATCACATCAAACAACACATGGTGATGCAATATATATGTATAGATATAAACATATATGATCATATATAAGTATCTCCCATGCTACTCAGGTGCCAAAAGACAGTCCAATCAAAAACCCAGACCAAACCCAGAAAAACAGGATTGTCGTGCAGAATCCAGGGAAATCACAACTGTTTATAAAATCCTGTAAATAACAAGTCTTCATTTAGGGCCTTCGGAGTGCAACTCTGAAGTCTGTAGATCCATTTGGACTCACAACGAAGGAGGACATTCGTGATGTTTCCGCCCCTGATGTTTGTGGATACGGTCTCCAAGCCCATGACCCTGAAACCAACAGGGAGCCCCTGATGTTGCTCCAAAAAATGAGCCGCCACATTGGCACTTGCGCAGTATAATGTCTATAATGCCGGCACCTGTCCATCATGGTTCCTTTTCATCACGGGAATCCTTGGTCTCATGACCCGCCCACAACAGTGGCGTCAGTGTTTTTCCTGGCGGTTGCGCAGCACCTTGGTAACTACGCTACTTTCAACTTTGGTTCCAGACCCGGTATTCCGGTTGTTTGTGGCATTAAACACTTCCCCTCTGGGATATATATCCCTGCTTGGTTTGTGAGGATCTCTTTCTTTTATCTAGGCTACTATACCCATTGCGTATGTGCCTTTATTTTGTACGACATCGCTATATGTTCACGTGGTAATTGGTTATTTACCTGTAAATATGATAGTAAACAATAATACTGTTGGGCTCTTCAGGGTATGCTGAAGACGAGGGTGGGTGTCATGCCCTCACTTTCTTTGGTATTGGCATTGTGTTACCATGGTTTCCTTTTACTATGGGAACCTCCGGCCACACGATCCGCCTTAATAGTGACGTCAGTACTTTTCTGGCGCCTGCGCAGCTTATTTGTAACAATGCCGTCATCCTCTTTGTGTTCAGACCCGATGCATCGGGTTAACAAGATCCCCTCTCATTACGGCAATCCCTGGCTGCATGGTCCGCCCACAGCAGTGACGTCAGCTGTTCTTCTGGCGCCTGCGCAGTATACCGGCAACAACGCCGTCATCATTTCCGGTCCCAAACCCGGGGCTCTATTCTCAGCTGAGATCAATCCTGGTATTATGTGAGTTATATATTAATTTTAGTTTGGTACAAGCGGACATGCTCGCCCCTGATGAAGCTGCTTTCATGCAGCGACACCCGTAGGGCTACATAGCCCCACAGACTCTCTGTGACATCCTGACTGGTATCCTGACCGACGATACGGACTGGACCTGCGACCTGGACTTATGACCTACTAGCTACCACCCTGAACGAGCCGTTAGCATCTTTCATCCTTTGGTATACACACATATGAGATTCTTCTCATGAGATTTTCCCTATATTGGTTGGGTCATTCTATCAAACCTGTAGTGGCTCTCTCTTTAAGATATGGTATTTGGGTAGCTATACCCTCACCACTCATAGGCTGGTAGCTTTCTGTTTGGGTGTATATGGTTCTATATGTGGTCCTAATCTGCCTTTTGTTAGCTGGGACAGGTGCTATAGTGTTATTTTATTGTTATGTACATGCATGTATTCTGGATATTGCATTTGTCATGATCGCTCCTTTTCTTGGGTGCGCCCTGTCATTATTCTCAGCTCTCTCAGATGCCAACATTTATAAATCACATCTTTGTCTGTGGGCTATGCTCTGTATCCCTCGTCATTATGGGCATTTTTTGTGCTTTTAATTGGTTTTAAATGTGTTGTTTGCTTATTAGACTGTTAATATAATAAAATATTTTTGATATTTTGCTACCATTTAGCCCTGTTGATCTCATTTACAACATGTCTTTTCTCTACTAGTTCTATGGTCTTTGTTTACTTGTTGAGGGGGATTCAGGACTTTTATAATTGTAGGGTATATATGTTTTCTAGGTGGTGCCCTCCATCCTTTCTATTATAAACTGTAGACAGAATACCCCTTTAATAGAAAGAACTTTAGAACAATATATTTAGCCAGTATAGAAATTTTGTGGGCTTGTAAACCATGCTGTATTTGTATTATTTTCTTAGGTTGTTTTGGAACATATTGGCTCCGGTCATGAAGATATTTTGCACTTTTTATCATCAGTGGCTTTTTATGACCTTTGTTTCAGAAAATATTATCTTACTATATGAATCGCTAATCTGTGTAAAATAATATTTTTGCATATAACATTTGATTTACATGTTTATTGATAAAAGAAATGCTAATGTAGTTTGCTCATATTTTACCAAAACTATGATATGCTTCGTACATCTTCAGTGATATAGAACAAGGTGAATGCCGAAATTTGAGCTCTTATAAAATATTACTGGAAACTGAATTTGTTTATTTACTTATGGGCAGCACGATGGCTCAGTGGTTAGCACTGCAGCCTTGCAGCTCTGGAGTCCTGAGTTCAAATCCCACCAAGGACAACATCTACAAGGAGTTTGTATGTTCTCCCCGTGCTTTCGTGGGTTTCCTCCGGGTTCTCTGGTTTCCTCCCACATTCCAAAGACCTACTGAAAGGGAATTTAGATTGTGAGCCCCATTGGGGACAGTAATGATAATGTCTGTAAAGCGCTGCGGAATATGTTAGCGCTATATAAAAATAAATATTGTTATAAAGATTACTTTTTTTACTCCCTTATATAGCACCTTTAATACCAATACATTATTATCAATGTTCCCATTGGGGCTCACAATCTAAATTCCCTATCAGTATTTTTTTGGAGTTTGGGGGGAACCCAAAGGAAACCCACGCAAGTACGGGAAGAACATACAATCTTCTTGCAAATATGCAGTGTTAACCACTAAGCCACCTTGTTGCCCTATCTCATTATTATTATTATTATTATTATTATTTATTGTTATAGCGCCATTTATTCCATGGCGCTTTACATGTAAGGAGGGGTATACATAATAAAAACAAGTACAATAATCTTAAACAATACAAGTCATAACTGGTACAGGAGGAGAGAGGACCCTGCCCGCGAAGGCTCACAATCTACAAGGGATGGGTGAGAATACAGTAGGCGAGGGTAGAGCTGGTCATGCAGCGGTTTGGTCGATCGGTGGTTACTGCAGGTTATAGGCTTGTCGGAAGAGGTGGGTCTTTTTGAAGGTTTCGATGGTAGGCGAGAATCTGATGTGTTGTGGTAGAGGGTCCCAGAGTAGGGGTGATACACAAGAGAAATCTTGTATATGATTGTGGGGAAGAGGAGATAAGAGAGGAGTAGAGAAGGAGGTCTTGTGAGGATCGGAGGTTGCGTGTAGGTAAGTACCGGGAGACGAGGTCACAGATGTATGGAGGAGACAGGTTATGGATGGCTTTGTACGTCGTGACCGGAAGCCAGATTGTAAGCGGTCGAAGAGGGAGCAAGAAGAGAGATGGGAGGATAGTTCAAGGTAGACGTGTTGTTCCAGTAGCTTGGAGTCATAAATGAGAAGTGATATAGGGCGATAGCTAGATACAGAGGATGGGTCAAGAGAGGGCTTTTTGAGGATCGGTGTGATGGAGGCATGTTTAAAGCTTGAGTGGAAAACACCAGTTGTTGGTGATAGGTTGAAGAGATGGATTAGGGTTGGGATGAAGACTGTGGTGAGGTTTGGGATGAAGTGTAATGGGATTGGGTCAAGTGCACAGGTGGTGAGATGTGATCTTGAGAGTAGAGTGTTGAGTCGATCTTCTGTAATGGTGGAGAAGTTGGTTTTGGAGGTGGAGGGCTGGGAAGTCGGGAGGAAGAGCTCTGGGGGTTGTTGACCAAAACTGTCTTCTGCTTAAATGAGGCAAAGTCTTCTGCTGAGATGGGTGGGGAGGGAGGAGGTGATGGGGGACGGAGGAGAGAATTGAAGGTGTTGAATAACTGTTTAGGGTTGTGAGACAGGGATGAGATGAGAAGTAGGTTTGTTTAGCTGTGGCGAGTGTGGTCTTGAAAGTAGTGACGGACTGTTTGAAAGCGATGAAGTGCTCGTTGGAGTGGGATCTTTTCCATCCCCACTCTGCAGCCCTGGAAGCTCGCCTGAGTTCTTTGGTCAGGCTGGTGTGCCAGGGCTGTCTGTTGATTTTGCGAGCTTTGGTATGTGTAAATGGGGCAGCAGATTCCAAAGCTACAGCTATTGTGGTGTTATATAGAGCGGCAGCGTCATCCGCATTGTGTAAGGAACTTATATCTGTGAGAGGGAGGAGGGATTCAGAGAATGAGTGTAGGTCAAGGTGTTTAAGATTTTTGCGAGGGTGTGAAAGTTTGTGGGGTGAGGATTATAGACATGGAGTGGAGAGGAAAGAGAATGTGAGAAGGTTGTGGTCAGAGAGAGGAAGAGGTGAGTTAGAAGAGGTTAGATAGGGAGCAGAGGCGGGTGAAGAAGAGGTCCAGTGTGTGGCCATCTTTGTGGGTGGCTGCAGAAGACCATTGAGTAAGGCCGAAGGATGAATTGAGAGATAGAAGTTTAGTGGCAGCTGAGCGTGAAGTGTCAATGGGGATGTTGAAGTCGCCCAGATGATAGTAGGGATGTCCGCAGAAAAGAAATTAAGTAGCCAGGTGGTGAAGTGGTCAAAGAAGGTGGTGGCTGGCCCTGGGGAGCGTTAGCTGACAGTCAGTTCGAGGTTGGAGGGTGAGTAGATGCACACGGAGTGCACCTCAAAGGAAGGGAGGGTAACAGAGGGAGGTAGTGGGATTGGGGTGAAGGAGCAGGTATCTGACAGGAGAAAACCAACTCCTCTGCCATGTTTGCTGCTGGGGCGGGGTGTGTGAGAAAGGTGGAAGCCACCATACGAAAGTGCAGCAGGAGAGGTTGTGTCAGAAGGGGTGAGCCAGGTTTCGGTGATGGCGAGGAAGGAAAGTTTGGTAGTAACAAAAAGATCATGGATGTAGGAAAGCTTGTTGCAGACAGGGCGAGCGTTCCACAGAGCTCCTGTTAGTGGGACTGGGGAAGCGGGGGCTGGGTGAATGGGTATAAGGTTAGAGAGGTTACGGAAGGTTGTGATAGAGCGTGGATGGGAGGTAGAAATGACTGTGGGAATGTGGTGAGGAGGATCAGGATTTGGAGAGATATCACCAGCAGTGAGAAGGAGCAGAGAGAGTGTTAGCAGGTGGGAGCAGGAGAGGGCATGAGGGGGCTGTCTGTGTTTGGAGACAGAGGATTGTATGTTAAGGAACAGTTTTGAGGAGGAGGTGAGGTGGATGGGGACGAACAAAATCCAACAAAATCCGACCCGTGAAGGTGCGTTCCCAAGAGATATTTTGCCTAAATCAACACGTTTCCCCCTTTTGTCATTATGCCCAGCCGTAGAGGTATTTACGAAATTGGTATCAGACGATTTGAAAAAATTAACAACACATCGCCGTTTCGATAACCTCACACATAAACAGAGAGAAAGTTTACGTCAATTACAGGCAATGGACGATGTGGTATTTAAGGCGGCTGACAAGGGTGGGAACATTGTTGTATGGCCAACCGTCAAATATGAACGGGAAGCCTTCTGGCAATTACGGGATAACAATGTTTATGATAAATTAAGATATAATCCGGTGATGTCTTTCTCGGCAGAGCTCCAAAAAATCCTGTTGAGAGCCTTTGATTCAGGGATAATTAACAAACAAGTCCTGGACGGTCTGACAGTGAGGTTCCCAAAAATACCTACTCTGCACTTGCTTCCAAAGGTGCACAAAGATGCCGTCAACCCACCTGGACGTCCGATTGTGTCGGGGATTGATGGTTTGTGTGATCCAATTTGTAGATTTATAGATCATTACTTGAAACCTTTGGTCGAAATCTTACCCTCATACGTAAAAGACACAACGGACTTCCTGTGTAGGGTTGACGGCATCTTTGTTGAGGAAGGGACGTTGCTGGTGACGGCAGACGTCGAGACGTTGTATACGTGTATAAATCATGTAGACGGTTTGGGTGCGGTCCGCTTCTTCCTCGGGACCTCCAACCTGGACGGCCCTTTGTGTGAGCTGATCAGCCAGCTGCTGCACTTTGTCCTCACACATAATTTTTTTACGTTTAAAGATCAGTTCTATCAGCAGAAGCGCGGCGCAGCCATGGGTGCGGCCTGTGCCCCCGCGTACGCTAACCTCTTTCTGGGTTTCTGGGAGAGGTTGGTGTTTGGTGACGGGGGGGCGGGGGCCGCCGACCATGTGCTGTGCTGGCTGCGTTATATAGATGATGTTTTGTTTTTTTGGCGGGGGATGGTGCAGCAGCTGGATGAATTCATGGGGGAGCTCAACAGGAATGATTTTAATATAAAGCTGACTTACAGATATGATTATCTCAAAATCGACTTTTTGGACATCAGTCTGGAAGTGGGCTCTACTTTGTCCATCCAGACTGATGTCTTTCGAAAAACAACATCTGTTAACGCACTAATACATGCGAAGTCAGCACATAGTCAGGCTACCATAAGGGCCGTCCCCGTTGGACAGTTCTTGAGGATGAGGCGGATCTGCTTGACGAATCAGAGATTCGAAACACAGGCCCTGGACTTGAGACAAAGATTCAAGGACAGAGGTTACAGCAAAAGGTATATAAAAAATGGTTACAAGAGAGACAAATCAACAACTCGGGACTCGCTGATACATGGCAATGCTAAACGTGAACAAAAGGATGATATGATCCGTTTTATTTCAGTGTATAATCATGAGTGGGAGAGTATGAGATCAATTTTAACTAAATATTGGCATGTTTTGAGTGCCGAGCCCTCCCTGGGACCTTTTCTTAGTTAAAGGCCTCTAATGACCCCTCGTAGGTCTAAAAATCTTAGAGACCTTTTGGTATCCAGCCACTACGTGGCGCCAAGTGCTAATCCATTTGGTATTACACATCCAGCTAAAGGTTCCTTTAAGTGTGGCCATTGTGTAGCTTGTGTTAATATGGTCCGTACAACATCTTTTTGCTCAGTGGACAGTAAGAGGGAATACCAGATAAGAAAATACATCTCGTGTAACACCTCTAATGTGATCTACTATGCCACATGTAGCTGTTCCCTAATTTACGTGGGACTGACGTCACGCGAATTGAGAGTGCGTGTAAGGGAACACGTACGGGATATTAGTGCGGCAAGAACAGTGGATGATGTAACAACACTTAAGACGATCCCAAAGCACTTTAGATTGGTACACAATTGCAACCCTAAGGACTTTATGGTGAGGGGTATAGATGTGGTGCACACAGGTATCAGAGGGGGTGACATTAAAAAACTCCTCGCTCAACGCGAATTAAAATGGATTGTCACACTAGGCACCATAAAGCCATCCGGGCTTAGTGACGCACTCAATTTTGGTCCTTTTTTGTAATACGAATGGTTTATATTGGGAAGGCCCTTTAGTAATCCCTCCGTTTTGTATTTTTAACGGTTTGTGTGGTTTGATTTTAATTCTCTTGTTCTATATATAGGCTCTATATATCCCATTATCAGGATTCCCTTCGGGGCTGCAGTGTCATATATGGACTCTAACGGCTATATATATTATGGACTTTGGATACTTCATGAAAGCATTAGCCGGGATAACAAGCTGCATATGGCATCACCCTGTGGAGCGATCTGGATTTCTGGATATCGTCATATATTTTAAGAATTATTTGTTATATATTGGTTAATGGTTTTGGTATTTGCTATAAGTAAGGTGTGCTTCACACTGCGGTGCGCATGCGTGCGCCTGTCACAGGCACCCGCCTCTTGCGGTCCGGCACAGTCCTGGTGCGGGCGCGACGGAGATATTTGTACTCACTCGCGGCTGGCATCTGGGCAGGTCCGGGCGGCGGGGGGGCGGGTGTTCTTTCAGTGACGGCGAGCGCATGCGCCGCTACTATGCAGTGTTGAACAAGCTTGAGTCATGTGACGTGCACATGACCGGTATCCTAGGATACTTAAGGTCCTCAAAGGAGACTGTACCACACTTCCCCTTGAGAAAGCAGGACTAAGAAGTGGCGAAACGCGCGTCGGGGACGTTGGTTCAGCGTAGCTACATGCGGTGAGGAGACATCTTTACCTCCCTCCCTCTCCCCTTACTCTTTATCTCCCTACCTCTGCCGTTTACAAAATGGTGTATTATATTGACGGACCCTAAACGGGAGGGATTAGGTCTATTGCAATAGAGTTGCAAGGTGGGTGGTGTCTCGCACCTGTTACCGCATACTATGTGTCATACTACTATATGGATATGTGGCTCGCTGTATATGTTTTAGGCATCTACACATCATTTTTTCATTGTCTGTCAGTCTTTTCAGTGTATATATTGTTTTTGGTATGTGTTATTAAAGTAATTTTGTACGATTTTTAAACAAACTCCATGGTCTTCTCCTATTTTTGTATTGCGATATATGGAGGTAAACATAGTGACCAAGCAATTGGTAAGGGTCACACTATGAGTCTGGATTTATTGTTACTAACATAACCACATAGTATATTGTAGAGGCACGTAGTATATTACATAGCTACGTAGTATATTGCACAGCCATGTAGTATATAACAGAGCCATGTAGTATATTGCACAGTTGACGTAGTATATAACAGAACCGACACAGCCACATAGTATATTGCACAGCTACGTAGTATATAACACAGAGCACGTAGTATATTGCAGAGCCACGTAGTATATTGGACAGTCACGTTGTATATTGCACAGTCACATTGTAGATTTCCCAGCTGCATACTCAGCATCAATAGTAAGAAGTTGGTCACACAGGCTTAATTGCTGCGTTACCGGAGTGCGTTACACCGCGCTCCATTAACGCTGGCATTAATCCTGTGTGAGCGCTCAGCGCTGACTGCAGGGCAGTAAAGCAGCGGCCATTTCGCTGCCAGACTATGGCCATCGCTGATTGGTCGTGGCAATGGTCGTGGGCGTTTTGCCGCGACCAATCAGCGATTTGGATTTCCATGACAGACAGAGGCCGCGACCAATAAATATCCGCGACAGACAGACAGACGGAAGTGACCCGTAGACAATTATATAGTAGATAGAAGAACTTGCTGGCATTTATATATACACAGTACCATGCCTCAGTTTATGCATATCAGTAGACTTAACTTAGGTGCGTCTTACAATGATCAACTGGGCCATGGTACTGTGTGTGTGTTTTTGTATATTACATATAGTGTAGTAAAGCCAGGAAAGACAGGGTTGAAATCCTAGCTCTAATCTGTTTCATAGCTACAGTATATCTAGAGCAAGGCCTTGTATTCATTTTGTGTCCGTCTGCTGGGGAATGCTGTGCAGTGTGTTGGAGCTGGTGAGTGACCAGCCAAAATGTGAGCTGTATCTGGGAGGTAGAACAGACCTCTGGTGCTGTCAGTCTCAGCTAGAAGCTGAGAGAGATAGAGAGGACTGAAATCTGTGTGGGTGAGGCCGCATTGACATATATGTGCACTGATGAATGAACTGTTCATTTGCTGTGATACCTTTGTACCCAGAAACTTCTGTTTTGTTTTGAATCCCTTGGAGTTGTATGCTGGGACAATGCACTGTTTGATCAAAGTGCATTGCCTGTGTGAACGCTACCTACTGCTGAGTGTGATTCATTATATATATATATATATATATATATATATATATATATATATATATATATATATATAGTGGTGCAGTGACCAAGGTTGCAGCCAGGGGGCGCTGTGTGTGCACTTCAAGATGCACTTGGAGGCATGCTTGTGATGAAATAATGACTGGTAGTGTGATTAATGGGCGGTATGTATCGCAGAGGTGGGTGGCTCTGTGATGGAAGCCTGGGTATGTTTTGCTCAAGCAGATCTACTGCTGAGGGATTTGTTTACATTCGGAAGGCTTCCAGGTGATTGGAGAGATGGGTGGGTTCAGTCACCTACAAACCCACCCAAAGAGGCGTGTCTGAACACGTAAGTTGGTTTTGTGTTGTAGGACCTGTGGTGATGTCATGCTCACCTGACTGGCCATGTGACAGGTACCTGGGTGTGGTTACACCTATGAAAAGTAGGTGTGTGTAGCACATGGTGTGAGTGTTTGGGAGACTTCAACTGTGGACAGACTTCCATGTGTCCTGGCTGGACACTACAGATTGGCCTGTGTGCTGTAAGTCTTGGACGGTCGGTGTTGGAGGCTCCTAGGAGTGGAGTTGCCCTGGAAGCACCTAGCGACCATAGACCTGGACAGTCTGTGTTGAGGACCTGGGTCTGACATGAAGTCAGCCTGAGCAATGGACTCATGAAAGGTAACCCTGGACGGGGGGAATTGTAATATACAACAGAGAAGCCTTTCGGCTGCATGAACGTACCGGGGGTCGTGATAAGTTCATGAAATGTAACGCAATGGACTGTACGTCATGTGGTTTATGATGTGTAATAAACCAAATAAGACGGTTATGTGTGAGATATCGTGCCTGAAGTGTTTATCCTGCTGCTAAGCGAGTGTTCCCCAACACACTCAGGTAGCGTATCCCCACAATATATATATATATATATATATATATATATATATATATATATATATATATATATATATATATATATATATATATATATATATATATATATATAGATATATATATATACACTGCGCAAAAAAATAAAGGGAACACTTAAACAGCAGAATATAACTCCAAGTACATCAAACTTCTGTGAAATCAAACTGTCCACTTAGGAGGCAACACTGTTTGACAATCAATTTAATTTCTCATGCTGTTGTGCAAATGGAATAGACAAAAGATGGAAATTATTGGCAATTATCAAGACATACTCAATAAAGGAATGGTTCTGCAGGTGGGGACCACAGACCACATCTCAGTACCAATGCTTTCTGGCTGATGTTTTGGTCACTTTTGAATGTTGGCTTTGCTTTCACACTCGTGGTAGAATGAGACGGACTCTACAACCCACACAAGTGGCTCAGGTAATGCAGCTCATTCAGGATGTTACATCAATGTGAGCTGTGGCAAGAAGGTTTGCTGTGTCTGTCAGCGTTGTGTCCTGAGGCTGGAGGCGCTACCAGGAGACAGGCCAGTACACCAGGAGATGTGGAGGGGGCCGTAGGAGGGCAACAACCCAGCAGCAGGACCGCTACCTCTGCCTTTGTGCAAGGAGGAACAGGAGGAGCACTGCCAGAGCCCTGCAAAATGACCTCCAGCAGGCTACAAATGTGAATGTGTCTGCACAAATGGTTAGAAACCGACTCCATGAAGATGGTCTGAGTGCCCGACGTCCACAGATGGGGGTTGTGCTCATAGCCCAACACCGTGCAGGACGCTTTGCATTTGCCACAGAACACCAGGATTGGCGAATTCGCCACTGGCACCCTGTGCTCTTCACAGATGAAAGCAGGTTCACACTGTGTCTGGAGACGCCGTGGAGAGCGATCTGCTACCTTCAACATTCTTCAGCTTGACCGGTTTGGCAGTGGGTCAGTAATGGTGTGGGGTGGCATTTTTTTGGAGGGCCGCACAGCCCTCCATGTGCTTGCCAGAGGTAGCCTGACTGCCATTAGGTACCAGCATGAGATCCTCAGACCCCTTGTAAGACCAATGTGCTGGTGCGGTTGGCCCTGGGTTCCTCCTAATGCAGGACAATGCCAGACCTCATGTGGCTGGAGTGTGTCAGGAGTTCCTGCAAGATGAAGGCATTGAAGCTATGGACTGAATGCCAGACCTGAATCCGATTGAATACATCTGGGACATCATGTCTCGCACATCCACCAATGTTACGTTGCACCACAGATTGTCTATGAGTTGGCAGATGCTTTAGTCCAGGTCTGGGAGGAGATCCCTCAGGAGACCATCCGCCCCCTCATCAGGAGCATGCCCAGGCATTGTAGGTAGGTCATACAGGCACATGGAGGCCATACACACTACTGAACATCATGTACTTGTCTTGAGGCATTGCCACTGAAGTTGGATCAGTTTGTAACTTCATTTTCCACTTTGATCTTGAACATCATTCCAACTTCAGACCTCCGTGGGATATTAGTTGTGATTTACATTGATCATTTTTAGGTTTTATTGTTCTCAACACATTCCACTATGTAATGAATAAAGATTTACAACTGGAATATTTCATTCAGTGATATCTAGGATGTGGGATTTTAGTGTTCCCTTTATTTTTTTGTGCAGTGTATACATTTATTGTGTGAAAAAGTGTTTGCTCTTTCCTGATTTCCTTTTCTTTTGTATGTTTGTCACTCTTAAATGTTTCAGATCACCAACCAAATTTAAATATTATACAAAGATAACACAAGTAAACACAAAACGCAGTTTTTAAATGAAGGTCTTTATTATTAGGGAATAAGAAATCCAAACATACAAGGCCCTGTGTGAAACACTGATTGACCTTAAACCTAAAAACTGGTTGGCCCACCCAGACTTTGACTAGGCCACTTCAAAGTCTTAATTTTATTTTTCTAAAGCCACCGTTCCTACTCCCTCGATTATGGTGTGAGGTGTCATACTATATGGTATTTGAACCCCTCTACTCTTCATTCCAGGCTACATCTACACAGTGGCACTAGATCAATCAACAGCCTGTATGATATATACACCCCTTCCTTATATATTTTATATGCAACTCTAATTTTTTATCTTTTATGAGTTCTATATGTTACATAAAATATGTGCATGCCACTAGACAACCGAGAATAACCAATCTTCATTGTGCATGTTCTTCATCTTTTGGATGCAGGGAGGTGAAGAAGGGTATCTGACTAAGACTTGCTACCAAACAAGAGCTATTGAATCACGTCATGGGAGGAATCATGAGCAGGAAGGTGAGAAGTCCTCCACCACTATTTTTGAGGTGAGTCAGTGTTTATTATCAGTTGGTTTTTAGATGTGCTTGCATGCAATGACTTCCACCAGTGTGACTTCATCCATATCAGAGAGGAATAAATGTTATTTATTGCTCTGAGCGTGAAAGGTACTTGTATTGGTAAGGCAGACAGTGTGGACAGAAGATTTACAGGTTTGGAGATATAGGGGTCTCCCAGGTAGCTGAGCACCATATTTAATGTCTATTCAAGGCTTCATGTGCACAATATAACCTTGTACAGAAGATTTTATGGAGGCACACAAAGTCTCTGTGGTATAGATCGATATAGAGTTTTTGAGAACAAAAGGGAACTCCAGGGGTAAAATATGCCCACATGGCTAGCATCGATAGACAGAAACAGTGCCATTGACGTGTGTCTGATATTTAAAGCAGTTTTTGACTGTTCAGATATTGTGCTATCCTTAGTAGAGATCATCAATGTCAAATTGGTTGGTGGCTGACACTTGGAGTTGGCACCCTCACGATATGCTTTTACAAGCTACAGCAACAACGGGATGTAATCAGTGTCATGGACTGGAACACCACTGTTTCGTCATATTGGTTAGTGACCACTCATTCTTAGTAAATTAGATTGAGCTGCAATTTCAGACAAAGATGATGTCTTTTAGTAGCACCATTACTAGAAAAGAAAACAAATGTTTTTTTCCTGAATGACCCCTTTAAAGCTATTCTCTAGAATACTTCTCCCTAATACTAGGGATGAGTGAGCACTAAAAAGCTTGTGTGCTCGTTGCTCGAACTGAGCAATTCCTAATACTCGCATGCTTGTTTCGAGTAATGAGTATAATGGGAGTCAATGGGAAATCCAAGCTTTTTTCCAGCATACCCAACAAAGAGGTCTGGGGGGCAGTGAAAATGTTCACATGGATGGCAAAAGTGTTGAATGGGAGAAGAACAGCATGGGGAAGACCCCTGGAAGCATCTCTCACCCTCAGGAGGGCCTCATACACATTTTGTTCAAACTGTCATGCATTAGTACTCCTAGACTCATAAAAGCTATTCACGTTTGAGGGTTATATACCAAGGAAATGTACTCAGGACCATGAAATAGTCTATGCATGAGCAATATGATATCAATATATTTTTTAACAAGATTTTTTAGGCTTATAAAACAGCGAAATGTACTCCAGACTGTGGAATAGTCTATGAGTGAGCAATAAAATAACGATAAGTGTATGAGCAAACTTTTCGGTATCTCTTGGCAGAAAAAAACGGAGCAGCAAAACGCGCGTTTTTACCTGAGTTTTTGATTGATTGGAGTGAAGTCCGTGGTGAAAAATGCAGGGCAAAAATACACAGAGAATTGACATGCCACAGTTTATTTTCTGCACCAAATCTGCAAGTCAAAAATTCTCAGCATGTGTATGACCTGTCAGGTTTCTCATTCAGTTTGCTGGCATCAGGTTTTGCTTCAGATTTTGTCACAAATCCGTGTAGTAAAAACACAAAAAAAGCCCCAAATCTGCAACGTGTGCCCACAGCCAAATACCGATAAATCTGTGAATAAGTTTTTTGAGGATTGCATACCAACGAAATGGACTCCACACCACGGAATATTCTATAGGTGAGCCATCTAATACCGAAAACAATTTGGAACTAGTTTTTTGAGGGTTATGTAGCAACTATAAATGTACCACAGAATATGTAATACCATATAGGTGAGCAATATAACACTGATACAATTTTGAACAATTTTTTATGACGCTTATATAGCAACGAAATGTACCCAGAAGATGTAATACCCTATCAGCGAGCATTATAATACCGATACATTTTGAACAAGTTTTTGAGGCTTATATAGCATTGAAATTTACTTAAGACCAAGGGTTAGTCTATGGGTGATCAATATAATATCGATAAATGTTTGAAAAAAGTTTTGGTGGGTTATATACCAACAAAATGTACCCAAGAACATGTAGTACTGTATGGCTGAGAAATGTAACCCAGCAGCATTTTTAAACTTACCGTATATACTCGAGTATAAGCCGACCCTAGTATAAGCCGACCCCCCTAATTTTGCCACAAAAAACTGGGAAAACTTATTGACTCGAGTATAAGCTAGGGTGGAAAATGCAGCAGCTACTGGTGAATTTCAAAAATAAAAATAGATGCTCCATACCGTTCATTATTGCCCCATAGCTGTGCCATATAGTGCTCTGCACCGTTCATTCTTGCCCCATAATTGTGCCATATAGTGCTCTGCATCGTTCTTTCTTGCCCCATAGCTGTGCCATATAGTGCTCTGCACCGTTCTTTCTTGCCCCATAGCTGTGCCATATAGTGCTCTGCACCGTTCATTTTTGCCCCATAACTGTGCCATATAGTGCTCTGCACCGTTCTTTCTTGCCCCATAGCTGTGCCATATAGTGCTCTGCACCATTCATTATTGCCCCATAGCTGTGCCATATAGTGCTCTGCACCATTCATTCTTGCCCCATAACTGCCATATAGTGCTCTGCACCGTTCTTTCTTGCCCCATAGCTGGGCCATATAGTGCTCTGCACCGTTCATTATTGCCCCATAGCTGTGCCATATAGTGCTCTGCACCATTCATTATTGCCCCATAACTGGCATATAGTGCTCTGCACCGTTCTTTCTTGCCCCATAGCTGTGCCATATAGTGCTCTGCACTGTTCATTATTGCCCCATAACTGTGCCATATAGTGCTCTGCACCGTTCTTTCTTGCCCCATAGCTGTGCCATATAGTGCTCTGCACCGTTCTTTCTTGCCCCATAGCTGTGCCATATAGTGCTCCGCACCGTTCTTTCTTGCCCCATAGCTGTGCCATATAGTGCTCTGCACCGTTCATTTTTGCCCCATAGATGCTCCATATAAATCTGTGCCATTGCTGCTGGTGTAATAATAAAAAAAAAAAGCCATACTCACCTCTCTTGATTGCAGCTCTCGGTGTCTCGTTCCGGCGTCCGGTCCTGGCGTCCGGTCCCGGCGTCTCTCTGCACTGACTGATCAGGCAGAGGGCGCCGCGCACACTATATGCGTCATCGCGCCCTCTGACCTGAACAGTCAGAGCGCAGAGACGCCGGGAAGACGGAGTGGCGCCGGGAAGATGGAGCGGCGCCTGGCGGCTGGAACGGGGACAGGTGAATATAATACTCACCTAGTCCTGCCGCTCCTGATGCTGCCCCTGCCTGTCACACTGTCCCCGGGTGCCGCAGCTCTTCCTGTCAGCGGTCACTGGCACCGCTCAGAGGAATGAATATGTGGCTCCACCCCTATGGGAGTGGAGTCCATATTCATGAGTTTAATGAGCGGTCCCACGTGACCGCTGAAGAGGGGAAGAGCTGCAGCACCCGGAGACCGTGGGACGGGCAGGGGGAAAGTCAGGAGCGCCGGGACTAGGTGAGTATGCCTCAGCGCTCTCTCCCCCTCACCCGCCGACCCTGCCACCCACCGTGACTCGAGTATAAGCCGAGAGGGGCACTTTCAGCCCAAAAATTTGGGCTGAAAATCTCGGCTTATACTCGAGTATATACGGTATGTGTAGTCTTATATATCACAAAAATGTACCCCAGAACACGGAATAGTGTATGGGTAAGAAATGTGAAGATACAAACTAAATTTTCAAATGCTTTTATATGTTATATACTTATATACCACAAAAATGTGAAATAAAGCACATAATACTGTAAGGATGAGTCATCTAAGCCTGAACTATGTTTCTACGTTTTTTGCACCTTTTACATACCACTGTAATGCAACAATAACCGTGTTAAACTGTATGGATGAGTCATTGAATCCATAACATTTTGATCAAAAATACAAGTGCTTCTCACTAAATTAGAATATCATCAAAAACTTAATTTGTTTCAGTTCATCAATACAAAAAGTGAATCTCATATATTATATTTGATGATATTGTAATTTATTGAGAAACACTTGTATTTTGAAAGTGTAGATAATGTAAGCCCCCCGCTAAAACACACAGAAATATTGCGGGGGTCTCATGTCCACATACACCCTAACCCTCTCTTTATGCTACTTTTGTTACTGGGGGACGATTTTGAGGTAATGGCAACCGGTAAGCTAAAAATAGATTATCCGCCAGAAATCTTGATTGTTTGTTTCTGACCAAATACTTATTTTCCACCATAATATGCAAATAAAATGTTAAAAAAACAGACAATGTGATTTTCTGGATTTTTTTTTCTCAGTTTGTCTCCCATAGTTGAGGTCTACCTATGATGTAAATTACAGACGCCTCTCATCTTTTTAAGTGGTGGAACTTGCACTATTGCTGACTGACTAAATACTTTTTTGCCCCACTGTATATGATGTTTCTTATTATAGTCAGTATTCTCCGGCGAATCCCTTTAAATTGTAAAGCCAATAATAGTAGACATAGATCAACTTGTTCCATTTTCTTTTTCATCATTGACTCTTGCTTCACTTCTCATATGCATGGCTTCTAGGAGACCTCTTGTCTATAACAAAGCATCTATTCATATTTTCAATATGATTGACTTCTATAAGTGAAATCATTTTAGTTTAATACCTCATTAACTAAGACATTGAAAAAGGTGAAGACAAAAGAATGCATATTGTAGTAAAGGGCAGAAATCTTCAGCTTTTTTGTTAGCTATAAAAAGGTTGTCTCATGTTCCAGCTTCAGGAGCATACAACTCTCGGCTCTTGCTTCCTCCATTGTCAGTGTGGCGGTGTGCTCCTGAAGATTGACAGTTCAGACCAGTGGCAAAGTAGTGCTGCTGATCTGAACTGTGCTCTCTCACAGGTTGCTATTAGAAAGTCTTGGATCTGCAGTATGGGAGCAGCGCAGGGAGATCACAGCTGGTCCTGTCCAGATCAGAGCGGTAAAGCGTAGAGCCATGCTCTTCAAGCCTAAATAAGTGTCCAGGATAGGACTGCAGGGTGTCCAGGAACACAGGAAACAAACTGTATTTCACGAAATACAAAGAGGAGTTTTAATAATTACCAAGTTTTGTTTTTTTTTTCTTTTCAGTTTGACCCTTTTATTAACTATCAACACCTATTTAATTGTTATGGTAAAGGGTTGTGTACCCATCTCCACGATCCTATCCCAATATGTAGTAGGTGTAATAATACTAACAAACACCTTCAATTAGAAATGTAGTACAGATTTTCTGATTTGCTATGTCTCTTTTTTCATATGCTGGCTTTGCAGGACCTTTAGGTATCCATGGTTACGACCACTAGCAACTAGCTAACTCACTATATCAGTGGTCGTAACCATGAATTCATAACGTCCTGCAATGCCTGCACATGAGGAAAGAGATCTAGCGAGTCAGAAAATCTATACTACATTTCTAATTGGAGGTATTTGTTAATATTATTACACCTACTACATATTGGGCTAGGATCTTGCAGATGGGAATACCCCTTTGAGTTCACCTTCAAATCTCTGTTGATATTTGGCTCTACTCTGCTTGGTTGGTAGGAGTCATTCAATGAATGGAAAATTGCTTGCTTGATATTTTTTTCCCTTTCTCTTTTTTTTCATCACTTTTCAGAACTGTCCCTAATTGCTGGTAGCTTGTGCTTTTCCGTGTTCTGTTGGATAAACATTAGTTTGGAGCTGCACTGTGAACATGCCGTCATTCCCCTCCCTACTCTTCAGTTTGTCCTCTGAGGTTGGAAGCAATGATCTTCCTTTGACTCAGACTTTGATCTCGCCTTCAAATTTTGTTAAATTCCCCCAAAAGAATATGCTTGAGTGACAGTGACAACAATGAGTAAATCAAAACATATTTACAAGGGAGCTGGAGGGAGAGCTTAAAATGTTGACTTTTCTGACCTCCTGAAAATATTTTTCTTTATCCACATTTTGTAGCGTTGTGACCTTACAGAGCTGATTATCTGTGTCAGTGAAATAGGTTTTGGTATGGATTGCTAACACACAAACTATTTACTAGCTGGGGCTGAACATGAAACATAAAATTATGGCTTTGCAGCCCAGAGTACATATTCTATTCACAAATGGAAAGAGCCGGCATGTGGTCTGTGCTGAGAGATTATTTTTATTAAGAAAAATGATTGCACACAGTATACTTTGTGAATATTCTGTTTATGTGATTCATTACCTTTTAGATTTTAAATACATATTATTCCAAATCCTCTTACATGAAATGATATGCTTAAAGGGAACCTGGCAGCACTTTTTTTTACATCAAGTGTGTCAGCCTTGCGAAATCTTGCATGGAATCTTATAGGCCAATCTGGCTGGGAGTGCACTGGGGTGGATTTTTTGAAGAAGTAGTCCAAATTCTTTGGCACACCTCTAATTGCACTTCCAGACTGGTTTGAGTAAAACATCTACTCTTAGAAATCTCGTTGATTGTCTCTTCAGATCTCTACAATTTTGGTTTGATATCTTATTGAGTAACAAGTGCCTGTGCCTCTAAACATTACTTCCATATGTAAAAATGTGCTAACAGGTTCCCTTTGAAAGCCATTACCCCTCCCATTGCTACTTGAAGTCCCTAACAGTAATCAGTGTTGGTGGTTGAACAGGCAAGAGTCCCCAACCTGTAGCTTGGTGGCCACTTACGGCTCATGGGCCCATGTTGTGTGGCTCGTGGTGGCCTACCAGCTTTAACAGACAACTATGAGCAGAAGGTCCCCAGATGGTGACTTTAGTGAGTATTTTGTGAAATGAAGAGCAGATCTGGGTGCGTATGTACTGAGGTGATGATAAGTATGGTAATCTGAAGATAGGATAGTGTTGCCGGTTTGAGGTTAGCTTGTAGCTGGCTGCAATAGTGAGGTGAATGTGCTTGATTGCAAGAATATTGAAAGGGAGTAAAGTTGGAACCCCTAGATGTAAGTATGTTGCCTGTAAGAGAGTGGGGTACAAGGTTTCAGTGTGCATTCTGTGGGGAATCTTTTGGCTGTCGTATCGAGACTCTGGGGCTCTTGGTGTTACTATGGTGTATGTCATATCTGAGCAAGCTACGGTCCGCAGGACCCATCATGACTTTTGACTGTTTCTATCTGGCCCGTGCACAAGTACACCAAAAGGGCTAGGAGCAGTTAGTTTGACCGGTCTCAATTTGACCGGTGTCTTCATCCTTGTGATGCAAAATTCAGTTAATTATAATGGGGAAGCAGGGAGTAGTGCCCTCTGTCTTCTGCCATTGAACCTGTGTGAATGAGTCTCTCAGCGTAGCAGGTATGACGTCGTGGTAAAGTTAATGAACAGAATTCATTTTAATTTACTCGTTCAGCTCTTCTACCACAGTTATGACCTCTCATGTGGGCCCTGGAGAAAATGTTTTGCCCATCCCTGGTGTAAGTGGAAGGGGTCTCGCCAAGTGTGGCTTGCAACTATCAGTCCTGAATGTGGCTCTCAATGTAAAAAAAAAGTGTTGGGGACCACTGTTCTCACCAATTTTGCTATCTGTGTTTTTCTAATGGATGTGATTTTAACTGTCTATTAATTTTGGAAATACCGTATTTTCCAGTGAATAAGATGACTTTTTAACCCCTGAAAATCATCTCAAAAGCCATATTCATGTAAAAAAAAAGAATAAAAATAAAAAATATGGGATATACTTATCCTCCGATGGCCCCTAGCTCTCAGCAGTGAAAGCGGCGGCCTCCGTTCCTAAGGATGCATTGAGCGAATGACCTTCGATGACGTCGCGGTTTACATGAATATGGATCCCAGGGCCTAAAGGATAGTCTTCTCTCCTCCAGACCCTGGGAACCATCCGCACCGCACACGCCGTATAAGATGACTGGGCGTATAAGATGACCCCCGTCTTATACGGCGAGTATATCCCAAACTCCATATTTTATATGGAAAAGTTGGAGGTCGTCTTATATGCCCAGTCGTCTTATACACCAGAAAATATGGTACATATGTTTTTTTTACTATGATGTTACCTTTGCTCGTACATATTCTTTTGTAAGGTTATTGATTTTTTTTTATGCAAACTAGCTAATAGCATTATCCAGGTACACTTTATAGGTTTTGTTATTTAAAAGGGTTTTATAGGGTTGGAAAAAGGGCACTGATTTTTTTTTACCCCCAAAACGGTATCACTCCTTGCTATGGGCCGCCTCTGGTTTTGAAGCTTAAATGAATTAGCTGCTATCAGAATATGAAATCAACAAAACACACCACGTTCATATGCCCTGTCATGCCATGTGAATGTCTTAAGTGGGGTACACTGCTCAGAAATCCCTTTTGTTGACCAGACTGGACATGCACTGCAATGTGCTTCTCCTCCCCTGGAGATCTATGATTGGGATAGACACATTTTCATTGCAGAATGTGTGACTACCTGTAGCATTCCTTGGGCTTAATAGCTCCTTACCAGGATTTGGGCTTAAATTAATCAACTGTTTGCTGGTAAAATCTATTTTGGGCATGTTGGGGCACAGAAGTGTTGCCTGTTCTATAAACTGCTCTAGGATGACAGTGATTGACAGCTGTCTTCCAGCACTAATGGCTCGAATTAGAGAAAACTATGATCCTATCTGATATCCTTCTTATCTTTCTGCCAATTAGGGTTACACAGAGGTCTTTAGAGTTGTTCACTATAAGTCTCTGTTATGGCATACATTATTAAAAAAAAAAAATGTACTCAATAAATGTTAAAATTCTTAAAAGTTAACAATAAAATATAATAATGCTATAAAATAAAAAATACAACGAAAACACTTTTAGGCTGGTTTCACATTTACGTTTAAATCCGCAGCGTTTTAAACGCATCCGCAAGTGGTGAAAAAAACGCATGTAAACGCGTACAAACGCTGCATTTTTTAGACGCATGCGTTGTCGCATGCGGTTAAAAAAAATGCCGCGTTTGTACGCATTTACATGCGTTTTTTCCTGCGTTTGCGCTTTTGGTACGCATGATGAGAAATTTCACAAGCTGGTTTTTGTTCATTCTGCTTCACAAAAATCGGAATAAAAAGCAATCTAAAATGTCACGTGCCTGAAAATGTTACCAATAAAAATTTTCACTCAAAAAACAAAACCTCACATGACTCTGTGGACCAAAATATGGAAAAATTGTAGCTCTCAAAATGTGGTAACGCAAAAAATTATTTTTTGGAATAAAAAGCGTCTTTCAGTGTGTGACAGCTGCCAATCATAAAAATCCACTAGAAAACCCCTTATAAATAGAAATCAAACCCCCTTCATCAACTCCTTAGTTAGGGAAAAATTAAAAAATTAAAAAAATGTTTTTATTTCCATTTTCCCGTTAGGGTTAGGGCTAGGGTTAGGGTTAGGGTTTGGATCCCTTTGGGGTTAGGGTTAGGGCTAGGGTTAGGGTTTGGATCCCTTTGGGGTTAGGGTTAGGGTTTGGATCCCTTTTTTATCTTGATGGTGGCTTAGGGTTTGGATACCCTTTCTCACCTTGATGGTGGGGGGTGGCTTATCAGTGTCTAGACTTGTTTTTCTCTATGGAAACGCATGCGTTCAAAAACGCAACCAAACGCATGCGTTTACATAGACAGCAATACGTTTTTTTGACGCAATCGAACGCATGCGTTTTTTTGCGGCAAAAAAACGCCTCTAGAAATTACTACATGTTGCATTTCCGTGCCAAGACGCAAGCATCAAAACGACGCACGCGTCGTCAAACGCGGCAAAACGCGTACAAAAAAAAACCGCATGCGTTTTTAACCCCTTCATGACCAGGGGATTTTTCGTTTTTCCGTGTTCGTTTTTCGCTCCCCTCCTTCCCAGAGCCATAACTTTTTTATTTTTCCGTCAATTTGGCCATGTGAGGGCTTATTTTTTGCGGGACGAGTTGTACTTTTGAACGACATCATTGGTTTTAACATGTCGTGTACTAGAAAACGGGAAAAAAATTCCAAGTGCGGTGAAATTGCAAAAAAAGTGCAATCCCACATTGGTTTTTTGTTTGGCTTTTTTGCTAGGTTCACTAAATGCTAAAAATGACCTGCCATTATGATTCTCCAGGTCATTACGAGTTCATAGACACCAAACATGACTAGGTTATTTTATATCTAAGTGGTGAAAAAAAATTCCAAACTTTGCTAAAAAAAAAAAAAAAAAAATTGCGCCATTTTCCGATACTCGTAGCGTCTCCATTTTTCGTGATCTGGGGTCGGTTGAGGGCTTATTTTTTGCGTGCCGAGATGACGTTTTTAATGATAGCATTTCGGTGCAGATACGTTCTTTTGATCGCCCGTTATTGCATTTTAATGCAATGTCGCGGCGACCAAAAAAACGTAATTCTGGCGTTTCGAGTTTTTTTCCCGCTACGCTGTTTAGCGATCAGGTTAATACTTTTTTTTATTTGATAGATCGGGCAATTCTGAGCGCGGCGATACCAAATATGCGTAGATTTGATATTTTTTTTATTGATTTATTTTGATTGGGGCGAAAGGGGGGTGATTTAAACTTTTATGTTTTTTTTATTTTTTTCACATTTTTTTAAACTTTTTTTTTAACTTTTGCCATGCTTCAATAGCCTCCATGAGAGGCTAGAAGCAGGCACAAGCCGATCGGCTCTGCTACATAGCAGCGATCTGCTGATCGCTGCTATGTAGCAGAATTGCACGTGTGCTGTGAGCGCCGACCACAGGGTGGCGCTCACAGCGACGGGCAATCAGTAACCATAGAGGTCTCAAGGACCTCTATGGCTACAATGGAGACGCATCGCCGACCCCCGGACATGTGACGGGGGTCGGCGATGACGTCATTTCCGGCCGCCCGGCCGGAAGCGGTAGTTAAATGCCGCTGTCTGCGTTTGACAGCGGCATTTAACTAGTTAATAGGTGCGGGCAGATCGCGATTCTGCCCGCGCCTATTACGGGCACATGTCAGCTGTTCAAAACAGCTGACATGTCCCGGCTTTGGTGCGGGCTCACCGCGGAGCCCTGCATCAAAGCAGGGGAGCCGGCATCGGACGGTATAGTACGTCCGATGCCGGTAAGGGGTTAATGTTAAATATTGGAAAACCGAACGCATGCGTTTATATGCGTTACAAACACAGCGGCAAAAAATGCAAATGTGAAACCAGCCTTAGTTATATAAAGTATAACTATTGTTTCAAGTGAACGTTTCTGCTTCTTTCTCTCTATCACTCCTCCTCATCCTCGCCGCCTCCTGTGTAGAATTTTATGGATTCTTCAGTAAATAGAAAATCTGTCTTCACTGAAGACAGATTTTACCAGTGAATGGTCAGTCCAGAAAAAGAAAGAAGCAGATTTGTCTATGATATATTAAATCTGTCACCAGATTTTACAATCTGAACTGTATATATTACCAAATAGACTTCTTTGACCAAATTAGACTTCAACATTCTTTGAAAATCCATGTCAGAATGGCCATACATTTATGATGCTCTATTCAGATTTCAGTACAGCTGTAGAATGAGATAGCTTTCAAGTCCAAGTGTATTCAATCTCTACACACCCAGTCTTACTGACAGCTGCAGCTTGTAACAGTTTGAGATCTCAGCAGTAGGGAGGCGGGACACTGAGGAGCTGTCAATCAGGCTAGATAAGCAAGGTTTGAGTTTTAGCCCTTCACTAGCTTAGACGTATCCATATGTTGCCATAGTGATCCATCGTCATCATAATGACATTCAGGTCACCTGGACTAGCAAGAATTTGTTAGAACATTAGCACTGAGCACGGTCTAAGAAGCTTGTGTCCGTGCAGCACTGACAGTTATAAAGCATTGCAATGCTCGTGCATTGCTATGCATTATAACAGAGATTATACTACAAAGTGAAAGTCCCATAAAGGGACTAAGTAATGAAGTAAAAAAAATGTAAAAACATTTTTTGTAAATCACAAAATAATAATAATAAATATATATATGTATATCTATTGTACCTATAAATAAGTATTATCATGAATAAGAGAAAAGCTAAAAAAAGTACACATTTGTTATCGTTGCATCCGTGACGACCCAACTTATAAAACTGTTACACTAGGTAACCCCTTCAGTGAACACCGTAAAATAAAGAGGCAAAAACTATGCTCATTCATCATACCACCGAACAAAAAGTGGAATAAATTGCTATCAAAAGACGGATGTAAATAAAAATGGTATTGCTGAAAACTTTATCTAGACCCAAAGAATAGAGTTGTCTAATTACTAACGCCGCATGAGGAAAGGTGTAAAAATTAATAAAACCAATTCTTCACTTGCTGTTGATTTGTTCATTCTGCCTCCAAAACACTGTAAGGCTCGGCTCTCATTTAGCAATCCTACCAAATAATTTATTCCAACAAGGCAAATATAAAGTACTGTAATTACTTTATTAATTCATAATCAAAAAGCATGATAAAAAAACATGAATGCATAACAAACAATTACAAACAAACACAAAACCTAGATGCATGCTGATATGTATAATCGTATGTTTGGGAATGGCGTATCTAGTTAATATTGTGGCCTGGAATGTCAGGGGGCTGAGTGAGACGGTGATGAGGGGTGCGATGTTTGATTGGTTTCGCCAATACCAGCCCGGTATAGTCTGTCTAGCAAAAACTCATATGACAAATGAAAGATAACATTTAATGAAAAGAGCGTGGGTGGGGAAAGCATTTAAATCTGTCTACTCGTCTCATGCTAGGGGAGTCAGCGTGTTAGTAAACAAGGATATCCCATTTATGGGGTAAACAATAAAAATTGATGCAAATGGTAGTTATATATGTATTGCTTATGTAATTTATAATACTAAAATAATTATAGTAGCTTTGTACATCTCTCCTCCTTACTCTTTTGAGGTGCTGAAGTTAATACTTTCTTTTACAAAAGATTATCCAGATTTCCCTGTTACTGTGGTGGAGATTTTAGCGCATATCCGCATCCATATTGGGATAAACATAATATGGGCACTATCTCCCAAAACGTCAGGCCAACATCTCTACATTACTTACTGTCGGAAGCAGGAATGCTGGATCTCTGACTTGTAGGTCATCCAGAAGTCAAGCCATTCTGAGATATATTAAGTCAATAAAATGTCTTCCCAGAAATATTTCGGACCATTCCCCTTTATTGATACAGTTACAGGTGGGGGACGGCATCCTAGGAGGAGGGTCTTTATGGCGCCTGCATCCATATTGCTTGCAGTCTTTTAAAGGCTCCATGTCGGATTTGATCCAGGAATTTTTTTTATTAAATGATGGGACAGCAGAGGACAATATGATATGGGATACAATGAAGGCCTATGTGTGGGGTATATGTATAAGGAAATTAGCAAAATAAAACCTAAAACAAGAGAGAAATTTCTGGAATTGCAACAAGAGGTCATGTCACAGGAGGCGTTTTATAGAAAATGTGTCTGATGACAGCAGATTACAGTGGGAATAGCCCAAAAAAGCATGGCGGATCACCTATTAGCACTTTCCTCACAGAGGCATATATTCATAAAGCAAAGTTATTTCATTGAAGGAGAGAAAGTGCGGGACACTTGTTGGCATCAATAATTAAAGTGCAGGAGGGATCATCGCATATAGTTAGACTTTTATCGAGAGAGGGCAATATACTCACTGACACCTCAGATATTTTAGCAGCCTTAAGTCAATACTATGGAGAAATATACAAAACCACATCTGCAGCAAGGGAGGAATACATCTCTACATACTTGGCAGGGGTTAAGCTCCCTAAATTGTCTATAGAGGCTAGCGGATGTCTGGATCAACCATTGACTCTGGAGGAGGCATTGAGTAAACTTCAAAATGAAAATGATTTTACTTCCCAGATTGTAGCGGGTGTTGGAGGGAACAACAATAGTTGGGAGATTGCCTGCTTCAATGTATGAAGCAATTATTATCCTGTTTTTAAAGCCAGGAAAAGACCCTGAATGCCCGGATTCCTATAGAGCAATATCTCTTCTCCCTGTAGACGTAAATTTATTAGCCATGAGACTTAATAAAATAATATCTGAGCTAATACATGATGATCAAACAGGTTTTATGCCAAATAGATCCACGGCTATCAATATTAGACGTTTATATTGTTGAGTCCTCTTCCGTCCCTGGCTTCCTGGATTGAGGAATCCAAGTAAATGACACGCAGCACAAAGGTTGTGTGTTCATAAACAGGGGTAGCCCCGGAGCACGCCTGCCTCACTGGGCGCTGCCCCTTCTTTATATAGTAAGAAGTTAGGCATTTACAGACATGCGCACAAGCGCTCATATTTCATAATCACTTACAAAGCAAATCTATACTAGTGAAAAGTTACAATATCTGGTATGTGGGTGAAAGGCTACAATATCAAGGAGAAATGCGCGCGTGATTACTTCTATAAAAGGAAATGTCAAGTTTGCTGTGCAGAAGCAGATTTCATCTGGGAGACAAAATGGATCCTTTGGTTCAGTCTGGTCTCCACAATTCCCCCCTTTGACATATTCTTTTATTATTTGTCATAAATTTTTGCATGAAGCTTGTGCATTTTCTTCTTTATGCGGCAGTATACTAAAATATAAAAGAAAATTAGTACGGCAATAATAAACTTTATACTCTTGCATCTATTACACAAAATTTATTTGTGCATACCGAGATACCCTTGAGTACAATCTTGAATAACACATATGATTACAATAATCATAACTATATGTATTATGCTCTGCATAATCCCGGCAACCCACCCACCGATCCCTCTGAACCAGTTGGCTGGGTTAAGAAAAGAAAAGGTATCTGACCACCAGCTATCCTTATTCTGGTCATTGTCTTTGTCATACTGATCTCTGAGTCGTTGTACGTCCTTTAATTTGAATGTCATACTCATAGTACTATTCGGGTCTATATAATGACAGCAGGTGGGTCCAATGATTTGACACATACCCCCTTGTGAGGCAGTTAGGTAATCCAATACCAGGGTATGTTGGTTGACGACTATTATAAGCTGATTCTGTACAGCTACACTAGTGTTTAGTATATCTAATATATCCCAGATCTGATCATCTAGATAATCCGTGGCTCTAACTAATTTATCCCACATTTGTGTTAACATAGGATAAATAAAAATGGTACTAGCAATTTTGTTGGGAATTCCCATTTGTACTATATGTGGCCTCCCCGAGGGACGTGGTGAGTTATCTGCAGCTCTTTTATACAGTGTGTGCTTGGGTACGGCTTGCATATTCACTTGTTTATTTGAAATTATGAAAGTAGCTGGGGTTAGGCGTCCTAATGTACAAGTACCCTTTATACCTACGGGAAGCCATTTATATGCTCCTTCTCCGCATATCCAAAATGTACCCTCAGGCAGATCCCATAGAGCTGAGTGCTGCAATACCAATCTGTGAGCCAAATCCACAAAACTAGATACATTTTGAAGCATACACCAAGAGGGTTTTTGTCCCAAGGGGCTACAGTACCCGGCTGCGGGATTCCCACATACATGCATTCCGTTGACGTACTCATTGGATTCATTACAAACCAGGTTCCCTGGCTTACTTGTACAACTGTTATCATCACCTTGGGGGAACAACTCAGAATGTTCCCATTTTCTATTATGTATGTATCTTTCCAATACTACAGGTTTGAAAGCATCAGAGGGAGGGGCGGTTGTACTGAAACTGAGCTGTAGATTTTCTGTGGGGACCTGTCCTAAATTAGTTAATCCAGTCTTATTCCTAGGGACCCAGGCTCCACCCTTATAGGCCAAATATTGTAGATGTGTACTACTCCCTGAGAGATTACCCTGCCACCAAGGAAATTCTACCCATCCCACAATTGGTATGGCGATTGTAGTATTCCATAGCCTAGTATTACCAGTTTGGTTGTTGGCCAGGTTGTCTGAACAATTAGGCCAAGCGAATATTTCTTCTGCTGATACGGGAACTGCTAGAAAAGGTATACTTGTGGCTGATACCGGCGAATGGGTACAGATCCAACAATCTGTCAGGGTTTGTGTATTGTTTAACAAGTCGTGCACTAATTTTCTATGATGTTGTACGAATCTATTGTTCAAAGGGGCTAAAGAATTTAGTCTTTCCCATGCCTTCGTTGTGGTTAACACTATTAACATCAATATCATGAGTTTTATACTGCTTTTTTGCAATGGCTTGCATGTATCCATGATGCCTTTCCTTCAAGCTT
The DNA here is from genome assembly GCF_032444005.1 of Ranitomeya imitator. Taxonomy (NCBI): domain Eukaryota; kingdom Metazoa; phylum Chordata; class Amphibia; order Anura; family Dendrobatidae; genus Ranitomeya; species Ranitomeya imitator. The sequence continues at coordinate 133,613,419 of NC_091282.1, forward strand.
GACTGATGTAGGTGTTGTCAACAGGACTTGGAAGGGTCCGTCAAATCTTGGTTCAAGAGCCTTTCTGGTGTGTCTTTTTATATAGACTTGATCACCTGGTTCCAACTTGTGACTTCCTTCAGTGTTATCAGGATCTGGAAGGGAAGCAAAAACTTGTGCATGCACCTTAGTTAATTGTTTCTGAAGATTTTGCACATAGGAAGTCAGTGATTCAATATTTAACACAAGTTGCTGTGGAAAGTAACATCCTAAATTGGCAGTCCTGCCAAACAAAATTTCATATGGAGACAGTTTAGTCTTACCCCTTGGGGTATTGCGTATTGAGTAAAGGGCCAGTGGAAGGCATTCTGTCCAAGGCTTTCCTGTTTCAGCCATGGCTTTCTGTATTTTTAATTTTAAAGTTCCATTCATGCGTTCTACCTTACCAGAACTTTGAGGATGATACGGAGTGTGTAACTGACTTTCAACACCCAACATTTTTAGTACATTTTGAAATATTTCTCCAGTGAAATGAGTACCCCTATCCGACTCGATCACTTCAGGGAGACCATAACGGGGCACCAGTTCGGTAACTAGCTTTACAGCAGTGTTTTTAGCTGAAGCCTTCCGAACTGGATAGGCCTCTGGCCACCCCGAGAACATGTCCACACACACCAACACATACTCATACCCATTACTCTTTGGCAGCTGGATAAAGTCTATCTGCAACCGTTGAAACGGGTAGAGAGGTCGGACGTGGTGCTTCATAGGGGTCTTTGCTGTCTGTCCGGGATTATGTGTCAGGCATATAGCGCATGCAGCACAATAGTCTCTTGCGTAGTTGCCAAAACCTGGAGCCAACCAGACTTGCTTTGCCAGTAGTGTCATTGCATTTGCAGACACATGCGTAGGGTGATGTAATCCACCAACTACTATCGGGTACCAGGCTCTAGGTAGACATATTAGTCCATCTTTCTTCCAAATTCCCTCTTGTTCTTCTGCCCCTTCCTTTTTCCACCTGTCCCTCTCCTCTTCTCCTGCATCTTCCTGTGCTTGTCTCAGTCTATCTTCAGTATTTTCTGTGAGGTTTACAGTATGGACCTGTTGTAAGGGTTTGACTGCTGCTGCTTTGGCTGCTTTATCAGCCCTATCATTTCCCCTAGATTCCCTAGTGTCGAGTCTCACATGTGCAGCTACCTTGATTACTGCTACTTCTTTTGTTTCTTGTGCAGCCTCTAAGATCTGTTTGATCAGAGAAGCATGTTTTACAGGTTGTCCTGACGCTGTCATGTAACCTCTAGCTCTCCAGATTACTCCAAAATCAAACACAATACCATGTGCATACCTAGAATCAGTGTATATATTAGCTGTCTGATTCTCAGCTATTTTTAGAGCTTCAATCAATGCTGTTAGTTCTGCTTCTTGTGCAGATTGTTTCGGTGGAAGCGGTTCTGCTTTGAGAGTTTCAGATCCTGACACAACTGCGTACCCTGTATGGAAGTTTCCTGTGTCATCTGCAAACCTACTACCATCTATAAACAGCTCTAAATCTGGATTTTGAAGTGGTGTTTCGGATACATTGGGTAAGCCTACCGTTTCTTGTAAAATGAGCTCTGTACAATCATGTGTGTCTGTAGGGAAAAAATTTGTGTGTGTATCAGTGTCCTTATTCCCCCCTTCAGACTCGAGAGGTAGCAGTGTAGCTAAATTGAGAGTCTGAAGCCTTGCAAATGTGATAGTGGAGGGTAGCAGCAAAGAACACTGAAGCCGCAAATGTCTGGCCATGGAGATGTGTTTTGGTTGGACCTGGTTTAATATCCCATAAACATCATGTGTAGTTTGAACTGTGAGTGGATGCTCTAGGACAATTTCTGATGCTTTGTCCAACAATAGTGAGACAGCAACAACTACACGTACACAGGTTGGCGCTGCTCTAGCTACGGGATCTAACCTTGCTGAAAGATATGCAATTGGTCTTTGTTTCCCTGCATGCTTCTGGGTAAGAACTCCTGTAGCATGGGAATCAACTTCTGCAGCCATAAGCTGAAATGGTTTGGTGTAGTCTGGTAGCCCTAACGCTGGAGCTGAAACAAGGGCATCTTTTAATTGTTGGAACGAAATCTGACCTTCTTTTGTCAACATGTAAGGTTCACTTTTTACACAGTCATACAGTGGTTGCATTAGTTGACTGGCATGTATAATCCATTGTCTACAATGAGACACTATTCCTAAAAATGCTCGTAGCTGTTTATGATTTCTAGGCTCATTCATCTGTCTTATTGCTTCAGTTCTTTGAGGTGTAAGATGCTTTTAACCTTGAGAAATGCAATGACCTAGAAAGACCACTTTGGTCTGACAAACTTGTAGCTTTTGTCTATTCACTTTACACCCTTCTTTTTCTAGGAAACATAGTAAACTCACAGTGGACCTTTCTGCAGTTTCTAGATCTGGGCAGCAAAGTAGTAGGTCATCCACATACTGCAAAATTACTACCTGTGGTTCGGGTTCAAACCTCTGAAGGACTGTTTGTAGGGCATTTGAATAAAGAGTAGGGGAGTGTATCATTCCCTGTGGAAGGTGTGTCCACGCCAACTGTTTGCCCTTAAATGTAAATGCAAACAAATGCCAACTGTCTTGGTGTAAAGGAACCGAGAAAAATGCATTTGAAAGATCTATTACAGTAAACACTTGAGAACTGGCTGGTATCTGTGATAGTAACGTATGAGGATTGGGTACAACTGGGGTGATTGGATCTAGAACTTTGTTTATTTCTCTTAGATCATGTACCATACGATATTTGGGCATAGAACCCTTATCAAGAGTTCTCTTCTTGACTGGATACAGAGGAGTGTTAGCAGGTGATTGTATCTCTACCAAAACCCCTTTCTCTCTATATCCCTCTATCTGTTTTGTAATCGCTAGTTCCTGCTGGGCACTCACAGGGTATTGTCTGAGCTGTGGGAGAACAGTTCCTGGTTGCACAGATAGTTTTACAGGAGAGATATGCAATAATCCCACATCAGTGTCACCCTGTGCCCACAGTGTTTCTGGGACTGTTGAGAGGTCTAGATCTGTGGTGTACTCTTTTTCTTCAGTATAATCCTCAAAAGCCTGAATTATGACATATTGTTCTAATGTTTCTGCATCATCAGGGATAGTCAGCATGACTGTGCCATCTTCCCTAAAATTGATGTTAGCTTCTAATTTCTTCAAGACATCAGTTCCCAACAAACATGTTGGGGCACCTCTGGCATACAAAAATCTGGATGCAAAACATTTAGGTCCTAAGGAGACCTCTAGGGGCACAGTGTATGGTAGTGTTTGAATTACCCCATCATAACCCTCAGCAAAAGTTGTTTGTTGTGAAATATCTTCCGGGTTTGGAAGAAAATCTTGATTCAAAATTGAGGAAGTTGCACCTGTATCTATTAAAAATGGAATCTCTCTTCCCCCCACATTCACCTGTATTATAGGTCTTCTAGCTGGTAGGGAAGTTTGTAACACATTGAGTCAATCTGAGTCTGGTATGGGACCATCCACTATGGATGTCTGTTGGATGTCTGAGGGCTTATTCTTTGGTACAAATTTTCCTGATTTTATGTCTGCCTGCTTCTTTCTACATTCTCTCTGGAAATGTCCTGGTTTCTTGCAGTAATGACAGGGAAAATTATGTCTTGCCCTTCCACCTGTTGTGTTTGCTTGCGCTATTCTGACAGGCTTATGATTTTCTCTTAAATCCAACTCTATCCCTACGGCTTTTTGCCTGGCCAAGTGTGGGTCTTCCAAGGTTCTCCAATCAGGAGTTGCAGCCTTAAGTTTTTCCTTTACTTTTGGAGACAATCCATCTATAAAGGTTTTTGTAATTAACCTCATCATTCCTGGAGCGGTTAGATCTATTCCTTCATCTCTAAAATTATTCTCTACCCCTAGATAATATTCATCTACCGATTGTCCAGGTCTCTGAGCCACCACTCCCGTTGTTCCTCTCTGCCTCTGTTTCTGCCTCATGAAAACTATTAAATGGTCTACAAATTGTGTTCCTGATTCTATCGTTTGTAAGGCACCTTGTCCCGCTTGTCCCTCTTGTAGCTCCTGTCCCACCTGTGGCCTGTGTCCCTGTAGATGTGTTAGCAGTTCCTGGAAGAGACCAGGAGTCATTTTCATTCTACATAATTCCTCTCCATCTGCCCAGACTCCTGCATGAGTCTGCATAATTTGCTGTATATACTGTGCGAATCTAACTGGGTACTGGGTAGGATCTGGTGCATTATGTAGAAGAGACATTCCTTCAGCGGGGGACCAAGGGAAGTATTGTCGGGTTTGGTGATATCTAGTTGCCATTGCTCCATCTACACCAGTTTCTCTGAAGGGTTTCGGTACTATCCTAACAGGAGCTAACAATTGATGACCTCTGGGGGCCCCACAGGCAGAACATTCAGTTCTCCAGTCTGGATTCTGCTGGCCACAATTTTTGCACACCCATCCTTCCACCCCATTTAACCCAGGATATAAATTTGGTTTGGTTTGTCCTCCTTCAGAAGGTACAAATGGTTGAACATTCGGATCTAGGTAAGGAGGAGGAACTGAATGAGTCGTGGCACAACATTTTCCCGTACCCATACTCCATTTGGAAGTGTCTGGATCATACTTCCAATTCTCCTCTTTAGCTGTTTTTGAGACCTTTATCATACAGTGTATGATTTCTTCCCACCCATTGTCTTTGATAATTCCACCTCGTTCTTTACTCAGTCTTTCCCATTCAGTGCTAAACATAAGTGCTTCTGAAATTCCCAATTTTTCTCTTACCCTTCTGATAGTAACATAGTAACATAGTAACATAGTTAGTAAGGCCGAAAAAAGACATTTGTCCATCCAGTTCAGCCTATATTCCATCATAATAAATACCCAGATCTACGTCCTTCTACAGAACTTAATAATTGTATGATACAATATTGTTCTGCTCCAGGAAGACATCCAGGCCTCTCTTGAACCCCTCGACTGAGTTCGCCATCACCACCTCCTCAGGCAAGCAATTCCAGATTCTCACTGCCCTAACAGTAAAGAATCCTCTTCTATGTTGGTGGAAAAACCTTCTCTCCTCCAGACGCAAAGAATGCCCCCTTGTGCCCGTCACCTTCCTTGGTATAAACAGATCCTCAGCGAGATATTTGTATTGTCCCCTTATATACTTATACATGGTTATTAGATCGCCCCTCAGTCGTCTTTTTTCTAGACTAAATAATCCTAATTTCGCTAATCTATCTGGGTATTGTAGTTCTCCCATCCCCTTTATTAATTTTGTTGCCCTCCTTTGTACTCTCTCTAGTTCCATTATATCCTTCCTGAGCACCGGTGCCCAAAACTGGACACAGTACTCCATGTGCGGTCTAACTAGGGATTTGTACAGAGGCAGTATAATGCTCTCATCATGTGTATCCAGACCTCTTTTAATGCACCCCATGATCCTGTTTGCCTTGGCAGCTGCTGCCTGGCACTGGCTGCTCCAGGTAAGTTTATCATTAACTAGGATCCCCAAGTCCTTCTCCCTGTCAGATTTACCCAGTGGTTTCCCGTTCAGTGTGTAATGGTGATATTGATTCCCTCTTCCCATGTGTATAACCTTACATTTATCATTGTTAAACCTCATCTGCCACCTTTCAGCCCAAGTTTCCAACTTATCCAGATCCATCTGTAGCAGAATACTATCTTCTCTTGTATTAACTGCTTTACATAGTTTTGTATCATCTGCAAATATCGATATTTTACTGTGTAAACCTTCTACCAGATCATTAATGAATATGTTGAAGAGAACAGGTCCCAATACTGACCCCTGCGGTACCCCACTGGTCACAGCGACCCAGTTAGAGACTATACCATTTATAACCACCCTCTGCTTTCTATCACTAAGCCAGTTACTAACCCATTTACACACATTTTCCCCCAGACCAAGCATTCTCATTTTGTGTACCAACCTCTTGTGCGGCACGGTATCAAACGCTTTGGAAAAATCGAGATATACCACGTCCAATGACTCACCGTGGTCCAGCCTATAGCTTACCTCTTCATAAAAACTGATTAGATTGGTTTGACAGGAGCGATTTCTCATAAACCCATGCTGATATGGAGTTAAACAGTTATTCTCATTGAGATAATCCAGAATAACATCCCTCAGAAACCCTTCAAATATTTTACCAACAATAGAGGTTAGACTTACTGGCCTATAATTTCCAGGTTCACTTTTAGAGCCCTTTTTGAATATTGGCACCACATTTGCTATGCGCCAGTCCTGCGGAACAGACCCTGTCGCTATAGAGTCACTAAAAATAAGAAATAATGGTTTATCTATTACATTACTTAGTTCTCTTAGTACTCGTGGGTGTATGCCATCTGGACCCGGAGATTTATCTATTTTAATCTTATTTAGCCGGTTTCGCACCTCTTCTTGGGTTAGATTGGTGACCCTTAATATAGGGTTTTCATTGTTTCTTGGGATTTCACCTAGCATTTCATTTTCCACCGTGAATACCGTGGAGAAGAAGGTGTTTAATATGTTAGCTTTTTCCTCGTCATCTACAACCATTCTTTCCTCACTATTTTTTAAGGGGCCTACATTTTCAGTTTTTATTCTTTTACTATTGATATAGTTGAAGAACAGTTTGGGATTAGTTTTACTCTCCTTAGCAATGTGCTTCTCTGTTTCCTTTTTGGCAGCTTTAATTAGTTTTTTAGATAAAGTATTTTTCTCCCTATAGTTTTTTAGAGCTTCAATGGTGCCATCCTGCTTTAGTAGTGCAAATGCTTTCTTTTTACTGTTAATTGCCTGTCTTACTTCTTTGTTTAGCCACATTGGGTTTTTCCTATTTCTAGTCCTTTTATTCCCACAAGGTATAAACCGCTTACAGTGCCTATTTAGGATGTTCTTAAACATTTCCCATTTATTATCTGTATTCTCATTTCTGAGGATATTGTCCCAGTCTACCAGATTAAGGGCATCTCTAAGCTGTTCAAACTTTGCCTTCCTAAAGTTCAATGTTTTTGTGACTCCCTGACAAGTCCCCCTAGTGAAAGACAGGTGAAACTGCACAATATTGTGGTCGCTATTTCCTAAATGCCCAACCACCTGCAGATTTGTTATTCTGTCAGGTCTATTAGATAGTATTAGGTCTAAAAGTGCTGCTCCTCTAGTTGGATTCTGCACCAATTGTGAAAGATAATTTTTCTTGGTTATTAGCAGAAACCTGTTGCCTTTATGGGTTTCACAGGTTTCTGTTTCCCAGTTAATATCCGGGTAGTTAAAGTCCCCCATAACCAGGACCTCATTATGGGTTGCAGCTTCATCTATCTGCTTTAGAAGTAGACTTTCCATGCTTTCTGTTAGAAGATCTGCCTTCTGACTGTCTTTCCACATCTTTCCTGTATGATATCTTTTGCTTCTACTTGTCCTAAGACGGATTTTGTCTGTTTATTTCCCATTTTTCTTTTCAATAATAGCTACACTTATCCTAGGTGACGTTTGGACAATCACCTCACTAGAGTGATGTCTCGTTGTCTTCTTTCCTAGGGAGCTAAGATATTGAAGGGCTGATCTGCTCCGTTCTTTCTAATGTGCAGAATAAACTTGATTCCTACAATGCACGCAAACAGGATCAGCAACACCAAACAGATCACCAAACTCTCCGTCTCTGTTATCATACTTGTCCCAGGCTCATGGACTCGTGTCCTGGGCTCATTCTATCAAACTCTTATCCAAAAATGAAGGAACAAGTTTCTCAAAGAGAGTCAAGCATGGGCGGAGGTCTCCCCGAAAGGACGCAACCACATGACCCAGTTAGGCTGACTTCACTAATAAGACTTGTCCTAACAATTTCGGCTTATTGTTCTACGTACTTTTATCCTTCTTTCATAACATGCCACAACCTTCACACTTGTTCACACACTGCCAGGGACAGGACTCATAAATCTATACAATATGGTAACCCGAGTTTTATAGGTATCTACTCACTACTAGACTAACCCAGCGTGACACGGCTCGTAGAGATCTTTCGGATAATACAGGGCAGATAAAAGAGAACTAATAATGTCTCTTACCTGGCCAGGTTTTTCAATTCATTTGCCGTCCATTATCCCAGATCTCCGTTGTCCGTATCCGTAGGTGAATCTCGAGTAGACACTCTCGCCTCGGGTCCCTGTTTCGGGCGCCAAGAAATGTTGAGTCCTCTTCCGTCCCTGGCTTCCTGGATTGAGGAATCCAAGTAAATGACACGCAGCACAAAGGTTGTGTGTTCATAAACAGGGGTAGCCCCGGAGCACGCCTGCCTCACTGGGCGCTGCCCCTTCTTTATATAGTAAGAAGTTAGGCATTTACAGACATGCGCACAAGCGCTCATATTTCATAATCACTTACAAAGCAAATCTATACTAGTGAAAAGTTACAATATCTGGTATGTGGGTGAAAGGCTACAATATCAAGGAGAAATGCGCGCGTGATTACTTCTATAAAAGGAAATGTCAAGTTTGCTGTGCAGAAGCAGATTTCATCTGGGAGACAAAATGGATCCTTTGGTTCAGTCTGGTCTCCACAATATCTTAACATGCAATTATGTAGTGCAGAAACTTGTTAGACAGATTCAGGTCTAAAATCAATGCATGACGCAAACTCCCGCTATCGGTAATAGGCAGAGGAAATCTCATTAAAATGATACTAATGCCACAATTGCTATACTCACTACACAATGCTCCATGTTGGTTTCTTCCCCCTATATATGTAAAGTGCAGTCAGTGTTTAGAGAACTAATGTGGCGCAAATGCAATGCAAGAACTAAATTACTAACCCTTCATAGGGATAAAGCAAAGGGTGGGCTGGCGATACCAGATCCATGGATGTACGTTATAGCATCACAGATGCAGCATTTTCACGGCTGGGAAATGAGGGCGAGTATGGGCAAAGAGGGAAGACTTGTTTTACATGACAAAAAACACATTTCACCTATTCACAGATTGGAAGGGGGTGCGAGCCGCATGGATGGAGAGTGGCGTTAATATACAAGGTGTGGGGTAGGCGAAAGAGATTGCTGGGAATTACTGGATACTCCCAAATTTACCCCAATATGGCACAATCATAGATTAGCGGAGTCCGACAAGTTAAAGGGGTTTAGAGGGTGGGAGCTGAAGGGAATACAAACTATAGACAATATACTAGAAAACGGAACACTTAAAACTTCAATAAACTCCAAGACTATGGGCTTCATAATGCTTCCTTCTTTCAGTACCTACAACAGAGGCACGTGTTCCGATCCCAGTTTGGTGTTACTGCATCCAAAATTCAAAAAAGCCACGCACTTGAGTCATTAGCATTGGCAAAGTATACGACTGGTCTAATCTCTACAATATATCAGCTGATAAAAGGGGGGTTGGGTCAAAATAAAGGCATCTAACCAACAAAATAAATCCAAAGAAAATATATTTGTTAACCTAAAAAAAATGCCTAGAATTATTTATTCACCAAAAATGGACATGATTAAGGTTCAGTAGAGAAACATGGAATCCGATAAGAAAAAATTGTACACAAGAATCAATCATAAAAAATACAAAATTTTACTAATAAAGAGAAAAATCTAAAAGACAAGCAAGGTATTAAAAAAGTGGAAAACCAAAAAAATGGCAACGGAGACCCACCATATATTGTACAGAGGCACTACATGAAACTAAACACTTTTTTAATACCTTGCTTGTCTTTTGATTTTTCTCTTTATTAATAAAATTTTGTATTTTTTATGATCGGTTCTTGTGTACAATGTTTTCTTATCTGATTCCAATATATGAGCAGATGTTGCAGTCTCGTGCTGATGGCCATACTTGGACAGCAAGGATAAAATGGGAATCAGATGTGGGACAGATCACAGTAGAACAATGGACAGAGGTATTGGAGCAGGTTCCCAGACTGTCCCCGTGTGAGTCTCCGAGACTCTCGCAGATGTACCTCATACACAGGATGTATAGAACGCCGAGCTTCCTGTTTAAGATAGGGGTCCGCTCAGATGCAGACTGTCCTAGATGTGGAGCAGAGGAGGCGCATTTAATGCACATGTTCTGGGAATTCAGTAAACTGGGCTCATATTGGAAAAGCACGTTAGCTCTAATAAAAAGGCTGTTTGTGAAGCAAACAACCAATAGGACAAAATAACTGAAAACTTCAGTGTGCATAACTATTCACCCCCCTAAAGTCGGTACTTTGTAGAGCCTCCTTTTGTGGCAATTACAGATGCAAGTCGCTTTCAATAAGTCTGAGCTTTCCACATCTTGTCATTGGGATTGGGATTCATGGTGGGGGAGGGGGGAAATCCTGCTGATAGAGTCCCTTTATGAGAAGTCCATATTGAATACATATTTTATCTTCTGTTTTCTTCATTACATTTCCAACATGTTGTCATTTTCCATGAAAGCTACTGATGCGAAGTATAAATGACTAGAAAAACTGAAATCAGACATTTACAAAACTTAGGGACTTTGTGAAGGGTAAATCTTATTCAATGCCTTGTACATCACAGTTTTTGATGGAAACCATTATCCTAAATGTTGATGCACATAGTAAGCTAATATAACCCATCATACAGTGAATAATGACTTATTGTTTTACCTCTGGACAAGACATGTTTGTAGCAAGCGCAGCAGAGCATAACCTGATGGAAAACTGCAGACATATATCTGTTACTTTCACATTTTCTATTGATGTTTCTTAGATTAACTCGGAGTGAGACACGAGCAGTTCTCGGCAGTGACAGTCAATCAATAAGAATATGAGGACATGAGTCATGTTTCTTCATCAGTATCTTGCTGTAATGTTCAATCTGAAATTGTTTTCTTTTTTACTGAATGAGATAGGGTAATGACTGTACAGCCGGTCCTCAGAGGATGAATCCATGATGATGTCCTGGACGGATGCATGAAATAGAGAAGCGGAGTCCTGTCTGCTGTGCCTGGGAGATGGAAGATGAGTTATTACAGAATGTTCTGTGGGCCGTGGCCAAGATGTCCAGACCAAGACCTTGTCTGTTGCTGGATGGGTTATTTGGGTATTGACATGGATAAGCAGTCATATATTTGTCATTCACCTGTAATGCCCCTGTAGTAGAGAGCTGCACCGTCTTTCCGTGCTGCTAGATGGACGCCTTCGTGTTCAGTATGTAATGAGATGGAGGAGAGCACTTCTGTACATTCGGAATTAGAAGGTTCATGCCAAAGTTTGTAGTCTGTTGGACTTAGAACAGAAATGTATGCAATATGTCACTGTATGAAATCGTAAAGCATACGAGGTGCAGTGGAGACCCCATGAACCTTTACAGGATGTCTATCAGTAGGTTTAATCTGAGAACAGCATGATGTAGGAGCAGAGAACTCGATTCCATCGATGTGTCACTTTCTAGGCTGTGTGCTGTAGTTTCAATAGAATTAGTGTTTTATCAGGAGATTATTACTAAGGGATTACGTCTCACATGCAGGCTAGTCCAGCTAATCTGTGTAACTCCTCCCCCACCACTGATTGTCAGCCTGCTGACAATGCACCATGTACACTAGGAGTAGAGAGCCTGATTTTAACGATGTATCACTTACTGGACTGCTTGTTGCAGTTTTGCTAGAATCTCTGTTTTCACTGTTTTTCTCACAGCGCGGGGATATCACAGAGGTCACTGCTGTTCAGCCTGGCTGGGAACACAGCCTCAGTGACAGGAGGTAACCTCGATGACATCACTCCCGGTCACTGAGGCTGCGCTCGCAGCATCTCAGTCACCAGTGGTTCTCAGCCTGGATGGTCGCATCTTGGCACCGTCCAGGTTGAAAACTATTAATCCCCCAGACATGGATTACGGCGTGGGACAGAACGACTGAGAGGTGAGGGATATTGTTGTTTTTTTATTTTAGTTTTATTACAGGAGACCTAGGGCTTCGCTGAAATTAGGTGTTAAGTGAGTATAAACTGTGTTTGTTATTATTTAAAAAAATAAAAAATAAAACTGTGTTTTGTTTTATTTCTAAAAAAGGACTTTATTCCGTCTGTGTCTTTATTTACAATTCAATTATAGGATTAGTAATGGATAGGTGTCTTATAGACGCCTCCATTACTAAGCCGTGGGCTTGATGTCACCTGACAATATCCATGGCCCCTTACCAGCCTGAGAATGCCAGCCCCCAGTTGTCTGCTTTAGCAAGGCTGGTTGTGAAAAATGGAGGAATCCCATGCCATTTTTTAAATTACTTATTTAAATAATTTAAAAAAAAACATCGTGGGGACCCCTCTATTCTTAATAAAGAGCCTTGTTAAAGCAGACAGCTGTGGGTTGCAGCCCCAGCTGTGAGTTTTGCCTGGCTGGTTATTAAAAATTCAGGGGGACCCACGCCTTTTTTATTTTAAGATTATTTATTTGCAGCACAGGAGCCGGCTTATGAATACACCCATCAGCTGCTCCTATTCTCACTATTATTAGCGGCAGCAGGTGTCGGATGATGGGAGCTGAAGTCCCATCACCTGACACCAGTGATAGGTAAACTTTACACCTCAGATCACAACTGACCGCTCACTCTGTCTTTTGACAACCGCGGCTCTCTGACCGGCGGGGATGATTTCATTGCCGATCAGAAACAGTATTTGCCGCACTGTCATGCACATGACAGCGTGGCAAACACTGGATGTTCGGGCCCCCCATTAGAGTGAATGGGGTCCGGGTGAGGTACTGTTCTGATACCTGAACCCGAACTTTTTATAACTCTTCAGCCGAACCCGCCGGACCCGAACAATCAGGTCTCATCTCTAATCAGGAGCCTAGGGACCACTCCAACAGTGTGAGGTTGACAATAAGGCTAAGTTCACACAAGCATATAAACCATTCTCAGATTTTTCTTCAGAAATCAGGGCGGATTTCTACTTCGGACCAAATTCAGTTTCCTATGCATATTGGATGCTATACAGTTGATCCGTGTGGGATCTGATCTTTTTTTTGTGCAATGTAGCGAAGCTGTTATTCACTCTTGTGTTCTCAGCGTATATTTTCAGGATTGTCATTGTAAGGACACAAAACAATGAACTGAATAATTACCAATCTTCGGGTAACAACAAAAGGGCATTCAAATACCAAATCTAAAAATGTCAAAAAAAAGTTAAATGCGGAGACCATATTCATGAGTGTATCATATCGCTGGTTTTCCTTTCTTGAAAATGCGAATACGTTTTCCCACATCAGTTTTAGACTGTAAGGATTTCGACGGTTACATTTCTTTTCCCTGGAGACTGTGAGTCATTCTCTGTGACATTTTCATGCGAGGAAAGGCAGAAGAAAAATGTATATCTCACACTGGACTCCTTACAAAAATCCGGCTTGTGTTGCACGTCTTGTTTTTTTTTTTAACCTCTAATTAACATACCGTAATCAGCATGGCGGCGAGGCTTTGTGAAAATTTTCATTTTACAGGGAGAGCGGTTCAGAGACTTCTTGTCGGCTTATCTTTTTTTAGGTCATCTAAGGCCGGTTTCACACTAGCATTTCAGTCTGCAGTGTAGGCCTGCGTACTTTTTTCCTTAAGATCCGCGTAGATCTGCATGCGTCTTGCAGACCTATATTTAACATTGTGCACGTAGGGACATGCGTTGTACGTGGATGCGTCCCCATGCATCGTTTTGACGTGCCCGCCGAACGCGACGCTAGTGTGAAACCGGCCTAATGTCCACATTGTGTGTTTAAGAAAACTTTTTCCCTTTCACAGGCAGGTTCACCTTTGCACTTACATTTTTTAGTTATCGCAGTGTATCTCAAATAAACATACAAGCGATTTTGCAATAAATCGTCATTAAAAATGTTTGTGACCACAGCTCTTATGTAGACCTATATATTTCCATGGTGCAAACAAACTCTGTGTAGTTTAATGCATACGGCAGCACAGTGGCTCAGTGGTTAGCACTGATGCTATTGCAGCACTGGGGTCCTGGGTTCAAATCCCACCAAGAACAAAATCTGCATGGAGTTTGTATGTTCTCCCCATGTTTGTGTGGGTTTCCTCTGGGTTCTTCGGTTTCCTCCTACACTCCAAAAACATACTGATAGGGCATTGAGATTGTGAGCTCCATTGGGGACTGTGATGATAATGTCTGTAAAGCGCTGTGGAATAAGATAGTGCTATATAAGCAAAGCAAAATAATAATAATTCCTCCTGCATTATTCACTACTCAAAAATTAAAGGGGACACTAAAATACCACATCCTAGATATCACTGAATGAAATATTTCAGTTGCAAATCTTTATTCATTACATAGTGGAATGTGTAGAGAACAAGAAAATATAAAAATGATCAATGTAAATCAAAATGAATATCCCATGGAGGTCTGGATTTGGAATGATGCTCAAAATCAAAGTGGAAAATCAAATTACAGACTGATCCAACTTCAGTGGAAATGCCTCAAGACAAGGAAATGATGTTCAGTTATGTGTGTGTTACCTCCATGTACCTGTATGACCTCCCTATAACGCCTGGGCATGCTCCTGATGAGGCGGCAGATGGTCTCCTGAGGGATCACCTCCCAGACCTGGATTAAAGCATCCACCAACTCCTGGACAGTCTGTGGTGTAACGTGATATTAATAATAATAATAATCTTTATTTTTATATAGCGCTAACATATTCCGCATCGCTTTACAGTTTTGCACACATTATTATCACTGTCCCCGATGGGGCTCACAATCTAGTATTCCTATCTTTGTCTTTGTCTTTGGAATGTGTCTTTGGAAAGTGTCTTTGGAATGTGGGAGGAAACACACGTGGGTTTCCCGGAGGAAACCCACGCAAACACGGAGAGAACATACAAACTCTTTGCAGATGTTGTCCTGGGTGGGATTCGAACCCAGGACCCCAGCGCTGCAAGGCTGCTGTGCTAACCACTGCGCCACCGTGCTGCATCCATATTGATGGATGGTGCGAGACCTGATGTCCCAGATGTGTTCAACTGGATTCAGGTCTGGGGACCGGGCGGGCCAGTCCATAACTTCAATACCTTCATCTTGCAGGAACTGCTGACACACTCCAGCCATGTGAGGTCTGACATTGTTCTGCATTAGGAGGAACCCAGTGCCAACCGCACTAGCATATGGTCTCACAAGGGGTCTGAGGATCTCATCTCGGTACCTAATGACAGTCAGGCTACCTCTGGTGAGCACAAGGAGGGCTGTGCGGCCCTCCAAAGAAATGCCACCCCACACCATTACTGACCCACTGCTAAACCAGTCATGCTGAAGGATGTTGCAGGCAGCAGATCGCTCTCCACGGCGTCTCCAGACTCTGTCACGTCTGTCACATGTGCTCAGTGTGAACATGCTTTCATCTGTGAAGAGCACAGGGCGCCAGTGGCAAATTTGCCAATCCTGGTGTTCTGTGGCAAATGCCAAGCGTCTTGCACTGTGTTGGGCTGTGAGCACAACCCCCATCTGTGGACTTCGGGCGCTCAGACCATCCTCATGAAGTCAGTTTCTAACCGTTTGTGCTGACGCATGCACATTTTTGGCCTGCTGGAGGTCATTTTGCAGTGCTCCTCCTTGCACAAAGGCTGAGGTAGCGGTCCTGCTGCTGGGTTGTTGCCCTCCTACGGCCCCCTCCACATCTCTTGGTGTACTGGCCTGTCTCCTGGTACCGCCTCCAGCATCTGGACACTACGCTGGCAGACACAGCAAACCTTTTTGCCACATCTCGCAATGATGTGATATACTGGATGAGCTGCACTACCTGAGCCACTTGTGTGGGTTGTAGAGTCCGTCTCATGCTACCACGAGAAAGCACAACCAACATTGAAAGGTGACCAAAACATCAGCCAGATAGCATTGGTACTGAGATGTGGTCTGTGGTCCCCACCTGCAGAGCCACTCCTTTATTGAGTGTGTCTTGATAATTGCCAATAATTTCCATCTTTTGTCTATTCCATTTGCACAACAGCATGTGAAATTGACTGTCAAACAGTGTTGCCTCCTAAGTGTACAATTTGATTTCACAGAAGTTTTGATTTACTTGGAGTTATATTCATTCTGTTGTTTAAGTGTTCCCTTTATTTTTTTGAGCAGTGTATTTGAAGGGGTTGTCCAGTGTTAAGGTACCGTCACACATAACGATATCGTTAACGATATCGTTGCTTTTTGTGACGAAGCAACGATATCTTTAAGGAAATCGTTATGTGTGACAGCGACCAACGATCAGGCCCCTGCTGGGAGATCGTTGGTCGCTGGGGAAAGTCCAGAACTTTATTTCGTCGCTGGATCTCCCGCTGACATCGCTGGATCGGCGTGTGTGACGCCGATCCAGCGATGTCTTCACTGGTAACCAGGGTAAACATCAGGGCCGCGCTTAGTAACCCGATGTTTACCCTGGTTACCAGCGTAAACGTTAAAAAAACAAACACTACATACTTACCTTCAGCTGTCTGTCCCCGGCGCTGTGCTTCTCTGCACTCCTCCTGCATCGTGTGTCAGCGCCGGCCAGCCGGAAAGCACAGCGGTGACGTCACCGCTCTGCTTTCCGGCTGACCGGCGTTGACAGTGCAGAGGAAAGCAGAGTGCCGGAGGACAGACAGCTGAAGGTAAGTATGTAGTGTTTGTTTTTTAACGTTTACACTGGTAACCAGGATAAACATCGGGTTACTAAGCGCGGCCCTGCGTTTAGTAACCCGATGTTTACCCTGGATACCGGGGACCTCGGATCGTTGGTCGCTGGAGAGCTGTCTGTGTGACAGCTCTCCAGCGACCAAACAGCGACGCTGCAGCGATCGACATCGTTGTCGGTATCGCTGCAGCGTCGCTGAGTGTGAAGGTACCTTTAGGCTACAAGTTTGCAGTCATACACTGCTGGCCTTGATGCAGCTGAATCCTGGTTGTCCCTGTTTGGGGATATCCCACCTCGCAGCCTGGACTCCTTTAACTTATATACATTGAACATAGCCTTTGTGTCTGATGAAGGGTTTTCACTAGAAATGTTATACTTACCTCGCAGCCTGGACTCCTTTGACCTACATACATTGAACATATGATGATGGGTCTTAACCCGAAACATTAAACCTGAAAGTAATGCTGTACTTACCGCAGTGTAACCAATGGATATGAAATACCGACAATAAATCCTATTTGAAGCATTCCCAAGTGCCTTTAGGTGTGCAGCTCCTTCCCTCTGTCTACTATAGGTCTACAGGAGTTTGTTCTAGAAGATCTAGCCCCTTTCTCAAGATGACTCTACTTAAAGGGAACCTGTCACCCCGTTTTTTGAGATTGAGCTATAAATACTGTTAAATAGGGCCTGCGCTGTGTGTTCCTATAGTGTATGTAGTGTACCCCGATTCCCCACCTATGCTGAGATATAACTTACCAAAGTCGCCGTTTTCGCCTGTCAATCAGGCTGGTCAGGTCGGGAGGGCGTGGTGACATCGCTGGTTCTTCCTCAGCTTTACGTTGGTGGCGTAGTGGCGTAGTGGTGAACAAGCAGCGCGCGATCTGCGCTGTAATCCCTTGCATCGGTGGGGGCGGCCATCTTCCTGGGGCCGCGCGTGCGCAGATCGAGTGCTCTGCTGCACGGGGCTTCAGGAAAATGGCCGTGGGATGCCGCGCGTGCGCATTAGAGATCGCGGCGGCCATTTTCTCAAAGCCGAGTTTGCATCTCGGCTTTGGGAAAATGGCCGCCGCGATCTCTAATGCGCACGCGCGGCATCCCGCGGCCATTTTCCTGAAGCCCCGTGCAGCAGAGCACTCGATCTGCGCACGCGCGGCCCCAGGAAGATGGCCGCCCCCACCGATGCAAGGGATTACAGCGCAGATCGCGCGCTGCTTGTTCACCACTACGCCACTACGCCACCAACGTAAAGCTGAGGAAGAACCAGCGATGTCACCACGCCCTCCCGACCTGACCAGCCTGATTGACAGGCGAAAACGGCGACTTTGGTAAGTTATATCTCAGCATAGGTGGGGAATCGGGGTACACTACATACACTATAGGAACACACAGCGCAGGCCCTATTTAACAGTATTTATAGCTCAATCTCAAAAAACGGGGTGACAGGTTCCCTTTAACTGGTGTGCCACTTAGCTGTCTGATTACTGCACAGGGATACAGAATCTGACCACATTCAATGATCTGCCCAGCGTTAGTGCTGTGCTTGCAATTCCTATTTAAGTGAGTTTGTAAGCTCCACACTCCCTTCCTTGGAGGCCGGCTACCTCTGATGGACTGTTAGTGGTCAGTATCCTAGACAACAAGCAGTACACAACAAAATTCAAAGTTCCTCTGTTATTGACAAAGGAGAGGATTTTTAATATCAAGTAAATTGCAAAGTTGCTTGTTTTTACAAGCACTTTAGAATTTTTTTTACCATTTATGATGTTGATAAAAACCCTTTAACCTTCATACATCATATATGAAAATTGTAATTTTTTTCACATCCTGATGTCTTTTTATCATTTCTGCCGAAGTGCTAAACAGAATGCATAGCCGAGGATTACCTTGCCATATGATAAAGAATTCACACTAGTGTTGGAGACATGTATTGACAAGCAGTGGAAGAAAAGACTCTTTCAGCAAATGCTTGGAAGCAATACAAGTGTCTTTCAACACATCCATTCAGAATTCTTATGCACTGCTCTCCCTCTCTGTGACTTTCTCTTATGGAATGCCTCTAGGATAGCAATAAAGAGGAAATGCTTTGTTTTGTCAGAGGAGAATTATATAAATATATCGCCCTTGCTGTAATTACTTAGGGTTAGTTTTATGTATGGGAAGTTTGTATTGCTTGTACTTCATATCAGACTGCAAGGTTACTATGTGTCAACATTGCACCATGTAGCCATACAGATCTAGCACTAAAGGGGAAAGTGTAACTATAAGTTTAATATATTAAAATGAAAAATTTTTTCTTACAATTTGATTATTTCCATTGCAGTCCAGATAGTTCTCATAAGCCAAGGTTTTCCTTAATAATGTCCAGTGTGCATAATATACGTGTCCTGAACCGACACGGTTAACGTTTGGCGGATGACACAACAATGGGAAGGAGTGGGGAGAGAAAGGTCCTCACAGTAGGGATCAAGGGATGGGGCACCTCGTGAGCTCCAACCTGTGCCTGTCCCTACACTCCCATAACGCCCTAAATGGGTATTTCCCCCCCGCCACCGTCACAAGCCTGGTCTCTAGCTGTCACCTCACTTAACCCTGACTAGTGCAAGGATGCTAGCTTCACCACTGCAGATGGTACAAACACAGCGGATAGTGCAAAGCGTGAGACAGACAAGGTAATTTCAATGTTGAGTGTATATTTTTGCTTGGAGTCTCACCGCTGAAACCCACTCTCGTTATGTCCCAAATTGCAGGTAATCATGCAGGTCACAAGATCTTATGTTTTCTTTTTTTTCGGAGCAGGTGGTGGCACTCTCATTGATTTGTATATCTATCATCTATCCTGTGAATGTATGATAACTGGTGTGTGTGGGCTAACCCTAGATACAGTTCACTTGAATGGTACTCTAGGATCTGGTTCCAATTTTTAAAGCCAAAATCAAGGAGTGGATCTTTGAAAAAATGTAGTGGAATCATATAATTCTTCTGTTTTTCTGCATCGACTCCTAATTTTGTTTTTAAGAAAAAAGATGCAAACTGTTTTTCAAATACTTTTTATATTTCTTTATACATATTGTGCTGGTACACAACAAAATTACTAGCTACACTCCTAAAAGAGAAATTATTTGGTGTACATAGAGAGAATTAGCTCTTGTTCATTAGTTTGTAACTTTTACCATAACCTTTGATCTAGGTTCGTAAAGTCTGCGGTACAAAGTTGAGAAGAAAACTGTCAGGCATTGGAAATGCGTCGCTGTGCTTCACATGTTCATGATTTTGGTTATACTTAATTCTTGCAGGAATACTTCTCTGCTGAGTAACTGTTATTGAGGGCGACATGTGTCTGAAAGTAACTTAGGACAATAACGTGATTTTAAAGTCTATGAAAAGACACGTCACAAGGCTGAAGTAAAGTAAGATAATGTGTGATGTCTTCCTGCCCTTTACTTATTGAAATCATACTGTGGCCATCTGGGAGGAATTTGTTGGATTGTTCCCTTTATCAGTTTTCAGTGGCAATTGTGTGTGTGTGTGTATGTGTATACACAGACACACACACACACATATACAGAGTGACCAGGTGGTTCCTAGCATTTCAGGATTTTAACTTCTATGTGGAGCATAGGCCAGGGAAACTGCATGGCAATGCTGATGCTCTGTTGAGAGTCGACTGACGGCAGAAGGTGCCAGGACCCCCCAGCTTTGGGCAGAAGGGGGCAGGTAATATGGCCACCGGTCGGGTGCTTGTGGGGAGATATGTACCATCGCGGTTGTTAGCTTCGATGATGTGAGCTTAGAAAGCATGCTACAGCACATGCTGTGAGTCATTAGGCCATTCCATGGCTGAGTTTTACAAGCAGTCAAGAGATGGGGGGGACTTTTCTGATGGAGAATGGAAGGTATGGTAGTAGACAATACCAGTTCAGGCCATCCTTCTCTACGACCTTCCTCAACATGGTCTTCAAAGTTTTTGTTAATCCTTGCAACCAAACTATCGGTCTGTGTATGATAGACTGAGGTCCAGAGTTGGGTGATTTGCAGGGTTCGGCACAATTCCTTCATCACCCTTGACATGAATGGAGTCCCTGCTAGGATCTCCTTAGACAACCCCGTTGTTAAAAAGACATTGTCCAACTCCCTGGCTATACACCTGGCGGAGGCGTTTTGTTGTGATATTGCCTCTGGATACCGTGTAGCAGAGTCCAGTACCACCAAGATATGCTGATGCCCTTTGGTGGACTTGCCAAGGGTTGACAAGGGGTCCTAATTGATCCATGTCTATGTGATCAAATGGCACTTCAAAAATAGGCAACGGCACTAAGGGGCTACCGTAGTGGGCCACTGAGGGGGAATCACCTGGCAGGTGGGACGTGACCTACAATAATTTAAGATTTCTCAGTGACAACCGGGCCAATAGAACCTATGAAGGATCCAATCCGTTCCTGGTTTATTTTCTACGCCCAGATAAATACCTAACACATATGTATGGGCCATGCTTAACACCTTGCATTTGTAAAGCCCTGGCACCAGTAACTGCTCAATTACCTCCATTCTTAGCTTGGTGACCCCGTATAGTAACTCCCCATTTACAGCATTGGTATAAGGTGTCAGCCACTGGCTCTTGAGCAACCCCATTAAGTACTGTCACATTATCAAACGCCCCTTTTAGAGTTAAATCCCTGAGCTGGGCTGTTTCAAAGTTTCCCCCGGACCACTCCAGCTCCAGGATGTTTGCCTCTGGGGATGCTGCCTCATCCTCATCGGCAACAAGCACACACAATGGGAACCTGTCAGCTGCGGCCTGTGATGAGGTTTCTTTAGGAGCGACCTGGCTGTTGTCCTGCCAACCAGGCATACTCTCTGTTCCCCACAAGTCCCAAAATAACGGAAAGTCCCACGCTATTTAACAGGATGCAATAGGTACTTGACTACACCTACCACATGGGACTCACAGTGCCACAGTTTATGTCTATGACTACTCAGGCCACAGGGTAGTTCTTAGCGTCCCCATGGATACAGCGCACGCCCACCATATTCCCAGGAATAATCCGATGAGGTATTATGGCCCTCAGTAGGGTTACCAAACTATCTGAGTCCAACAGGCAAGTCATTTGCACTTCGTTTACTGATACAGGACATGCCTGCTGCCTCTCGCCTGGTTGAAGGCCAGCACTGCAGGCAGCATATGCAAAATATGAGTAGCGCCATTCTATGCTGCAGTCCATTGTCTCTGTGGTCATGGGGCAATGGGTGTTATGTTTGCTAATGACAGGTGTTATGAAGGCAATCCAGAAACACAGTGTGCTTAGCGATCAGAGCGCACACAGTGATCTGACAAATACCCAAAAATACAAGAACGAGCTCTGAGACGTGGAAACTCTGTAGACTGCACACCTGATCCTATCCTAAACACAACTAAAAGCGGCTGTGGATTGCGCCTAACAACTACCTAGGCAACTCGGCACAGCCTAAGAAACTAGCTAGCCTGAAGATAGAAAAATAGGCCTGACTTGCCCCAGAGAAATTCCCCAAAGGAAAAGGCAGCCCCCCACATA
The DNA here is from genome assembly GCF_032444005.1 of Ranitomeya imitator. Lineage (NCBI taxonomy): Eukaryota > Metazoa > Chordata > Amphibia > Anura > Dendrobatidae > Ranitomeya > Ranitomeya imitator. The sequence continues at coordinate 133,635,575 of NC_091282.1, forward strand.
TAATGACTGTGAGTAAGATGAAAAGACAAAACGTAGGGATGAAATAGATTCAGCAAAGTGGGGCCCGATATTCTAGGACAGAGCGAGGACAGTAAAGCGAACTTTGCAGTCTACAAAAAACCCTAAAGCAAAACCATGCAAAGGGGGCAAAAAAAACCCACCGTGCCGAACTAACGGCACGGCGGTACACCCTTTGCGTCTCAGAGCTTCCAGCAAAGCAAAAGACAAGCTGGACAGGAAAAAAAGCAACAAAAAAGCAAAAAGCACTTAGCTATACAGAGCAGCAGGTCACAGGAACAATCAGGAGAAGCTCAGATCCAACACTGAAACATTGACAAGGAGCAAGGATAGCAGCATCAGGCGGAGTTAAGTAATGAAGCAGTTAACGAGCTCACCAGAACACCTGAGGGAGGAAGCTCAGAAGCTGCAGTACCACTTGTGACCACAGGAGTGAATTCAGCCACAGAATTCACAACAGTACCCCCCCCTTGAGGAGGGGTCACCGAACCCTCACCAGAGCCCCCAGGCCGACCAGGATGAGCCGCATGAAAGGCACGAACAAGATCGGAAGCATGAACATCAGAGGCAAAAACCCAGGAATTATCTTCCTGAGCATAACCCTTCCATTTAACCAGATACTGGAGTTTCCGTCTAGAAACACGAGAATCCAAAATCTTCTCCACAATATACTCCAATTCCCCCTCCACCAAAACCGGGGCAGGAGGCTCAACAGATGGAACCATAGGTGCCACGTATCTCCGCAACAACGACCTATGGAATACATTATGTATGGAAAAGGAGTCTGGGAGGGTCAAACGAAAAGACACAGGATTGAGAACCTCAGAAATCCTATACGGACCAATAAAACGAGGTTTAAATTTAGGAGAGGAAACCTTCATAGGAATATGACGAGAAGATAACCAAACCAGATCCCCAACACGAAGTCGGGGACCCACACGGCGTCTGCGATTAGCGAAAAGTTGAGCTTTCTCCTGGGACAAGATCAAATTGTCCACTACCTGAGTCCAGATCTGCTGCAACCTATCCACCACAGAATCCACACCAGGACAGTCCGAAGACTCAACCTGTCCTGAAGAGAAACGAGGATGGAACCCAGAATTGCAAAAAAATGGAGAAACCAAGGTAGCCGAGCTGGCCCGATTATTAAGGGCGAACTCAGCCAACGGCAAAAAGGATACCCAATCATCCTGGTCTGCAGAAACAAAACATCTCAGATATGTTTCCAAGGTCTGATTGGTTCGTTCGGTCTGGCCATTAGTCTGAGGATGGAAAGCCGAGGAAAAGGATAGGTCAATGCCCATCCTACCACAAAAGGCTCGCCAAAACCTTGAAACAAACTGGGAACCTCTGTCAGAAACAATATTCTCAGGAATGCCATGCAACCGAACCACATGCTGAAAGAACAAAGGTACCAAATCAGAGGAGGAAGGCAATTTAGCCAAGGGCACCAGATGGACCATTTTAGAAAAGCGATCACAGACCACCCAAATGACTGACATCTTTTGAGAAACGGGAAGGTCAGAAATGAAATCCATCGAAATATGTGTCCAAGGCGTCTTTGGGACCGGCAAGGGCAAAAGCAACCCACTGGCACGAGAACAGCAGGGCTTAGCCCTAGCACAAATCCCACAGGACTGCACAAAAGTACGTACATCCCGTGACAGAGATGGCCACCAGAAGGATCTAGCCACTAACTCTCTGGTACCAAAGATTCCAGGATGACCAGCCAACACCGAACAATGAAGTTCAGAGATAAGTTTATTAGTCCACCTATCAGGGACGAACAGTTTCAATCAGGGGAGATGGCAGACACAATGACTCCTTCCTTGAGGATACCCGCTGGCTCAGATAAACCCGGAGAGTCGGGCACAAAACTCCTAGACAGAGCATCCGACTTCACATTTTTAGAGCCCGGAAGGTACGAAATCACAAAGTCGAAGCGGGCAAAAAATAACGACCAACGGGCCTGTCTAGGATTCAAGCGCATGGCAGACTCGAGATAAGTCAAGTTCTTATGATCAGTCAATACCACCACGCGATGCTTAGCTCCTTCAAGCCAATGACGCCACTCCTCGAATGCCCACTTCATGGCCAGCAACTCTCGATTGCCCACATCATAATTACGCTCAGCGGGCGAAAACTTCCTGGAAAAGAAAGCACATGGTTTCATCACTGAGCAATCAGAACCTCTCTGTGACAAAACCGCCCCTGCTCCAATCTCAGAAGCATCAACCTCGACCTGGAACGGAAGAGAAACATCTGGCTGACACAACACAGGGGCAGAACAAAAACGACGCTTCAACTCCTGAAAAGCTTCCACAGCAGCAGAAGACCAATTAACCAAATCAGCACCCTTCTTGGTCAAATCGGTCAATGGTTTGGCAATGCTAGAAAAATTACAGATGAAGCGACGATAAAAATTAGCAAAGCCCAGGAACTTTTGCAGACTTTTCAGAGATGTCGGCTGAATCCAATCCTGGATGGCTTGGACCTTAACTGGATCCATCTCGATAGTAGAAGGGGTAAAGATGAACCCCAAAAATGAAACTTTCTGCACACCGAAGAGACACTTTGATCCCTTCACAAACAAAGAGTTAGCACGCAGGACCTGAAAAACCATTCTGACCTGCTTCACATGAGACTCCCAATCATCTGAGAAGATCAAAATGTCATCCAAGTAAACAATCAGGAATTTATCCAGATACTCACGGAAGATGTCATGCATAAAAGACTGAAACACAGATGGAGCATTGGCAAGTCCGAACGGCATCACTAGATACTCAAAATGACCCTCGGGCGTATTGAATGCAGTTTTCCATTCATCTCCTTGCCTGATTCTCACCAGATTATACGCACCACGAAGATCTATCTTAGTGAACCAACTAGCCCCCTTAATCCGAGCAAACAAGTCAGATAATAATGGCAAGGGATACTGAAATTTAACAGTGATCTTATTAAGAAGGCGGTAATCAATACACGGTCTCAGCGAACCATCCTTCTTGGCTACAAAGAAGAACCCTGCTCCCAGTGGTGATGACGATGGGCGAATATGTCCCTTCTCCAGGGACTCCTTCACATAACTGCGCATAGCGGCGTGTTCGGGCACGGATAAATTAAATAATCGACCTTTAGGGAATTTACTACCAGGAATCAAATTGATAGCACAATCACAATCCCTATGCGGAGGTAGAGCATCAGACTTGGGCTCTTCAAATACATCCTGATAATCAGACAAGAACTCTGGGACCTCAGAAGGGGTGGATGACGAAATCGACAAAAATGGAACATCACCATGTACCCCCTGACAACCCCAGCTGGATACCGACATGGAATTCCAATCCAATACTGGATTATGGGTTTGTAGCCATGGCAACCCCAACACGACCACATCATGCAGATTATGCAACACCAGAAAGCGAATACCGTATATACTCGAGTATAAGCTGAGATTTTCAGCCCATTTTTTTGGGCTGAAAGTCCCCCTCTCGGCTTATACTCGAGTCATATACCCGGGTGTCAGCAGGGGAGGGGGAGCAGGGGCTGTGTAATCATACTTACCTGCTGCGGCGCGGTCCCTGCAGTCCCTGGCTTCTCCGGCGCTGCAGATTCTTCCTGTACTGAGCGGTCACATGGCACCGCTCATTACAGAAATGAATAGGCGGCTCCACCCCCCCATAGGGGAGGAGCCGCATATTCATTGCTGTAAATGATCGGTGCCATGTGACCGCTCAATTACAGGAAGAAGCTGCAGCGCCGGGGAAGCCAGGGACTGCAGGGACCGCGCCGCAGCAGGTAAGGGGAGCGCAGCGCTATAATTACCTTGCTCCTCGCTCCGGTGTGGCTCCGTCTCCAGCGTCCTCTAGCAGTGACGCTCAGGTTAGAGGGCGCTGTGACGTAGTCAGTGCGCGCCCTCTGCTGAGCGTCAGTGCTGGAGACGGAGCCGCACGAGGAGCAGGTAATTATTGAAAGCGCCGGCGTCCTGAGAAGAGAGGTGAGTATGTGATTTTTTTTTTTTATTGCAGCCGCATTCTATATGGCACAGCATTATAAGGAGCACCTATGGGGCAATAATCAAAGGTGCAGAGTATATATGGCACAACATTATAAGGAGCATCTATGGGGCCATAATCAAAGGTGCAGAGCATATATGGCACAGCATTATAAGGAGCACCTATGGGGCCATAATCAAAGGTGCAGAGCATATATGGCACAGCATTATAAGGAGCACCTATGGGGCCATAATCAAAGTTGCAGAGCATATATGGGGCACAGCATTCTAAGGAGCATCTATGGGGCCATAATCAAAGGTGCAGAGCATATATGGCACAGCATTATAAGGAGCATCTATGGGGCCATAATCAAAGGTGCAGAGCATATATGGGGCACAGCATTCTAAGGAGCATCTATGGGGCCATAATCAAAGGTGCAGAGCATATATGGCACAGCATTATAAGGAGCATCTATGGGGCCATAATCAAAGGTGCAGAGCATATATGGCACAGCATTATAAGGAGCATCAATGGGGCCATAATCAAAGGTGCAGAGCATATATGGCACAGCATTATAAGGGGCACCTATGGGGCCATAATCAAAGGTGCAGAGCATATATGGCACAGCATTATAAGGGGCATCTATGGGGCCATAATCAAAGGTGCAGAGCATATATGGCACAGCATTATAAGGGGCATCTATGGGGCCATAATCAAAGGTACAGAGCATATATGGCACAGCATTATAATTGGCATCTATGGGGCCATAATCAACGGTGCAGAGCATATATGGCACAGCATTATAAGGAGCACCTATGGGGCCATAATGAAAGGTGCAGAGCATATATGGCACAGCTTTATAAGGAGCATCTATGGGGCCATAATCAAAGGTGCAGAGCATATATGGCACAGCATTATAAGGGGCATTTATGGGGCCATAATCAAAGGTGCAGAGCATATATGGCACAATATTATAAGGAGCACCTATGGGGCCATAATCAAAGGTGCAGAGCATATATGGCACAGCTTTATAAGGAGCATCTATGGGGCCATAATCAAAGGTGCAGAGCATATATGGCACAGCATTATAAGGGGCTTCTATGGGGCCATAATCAAAGGTGCAGAGCATATATGGCACATAATAATATATAATAATTTTATTTATATAGCGCCAACATATTCCGCAGCGCTTTACAAATTATAGAGGGGACTTGTACAGACAATAAACATTACATCATAACAGAAATACAGTTCAAAACAGATACCAGGAGGAGTGAGGGCCCTGCTCGCAAGCTTACAAACTATGGGGAAAAGGGGAGACACGAGAGGTGGATGGTAACAATTGCTTTAGTTATTCGGACCAGCTATAGTGTAAGGCTCAGGTGTTCATGTAAAGCTGCATGAACCAGTTACCTGCCTAAGTATGTAGCAGTACAGACACAGAGGGCTAATACTGCATAAAGTGTATGAGAACATGATGCGAGGAACCTTTTTTTTTTTTTTTTTTTATTATAAATAGGCCACACAGGGATCGTTAGGTTAATGCATTGAGGCGGTAGGCCAGTCTGAACAAATGAGTTTTTAGGGCACGCTTAAAACTGTGGGGATTGGGGATTAATCGTATTAACCTAGGTAGTGCATTCCAAAGAATCGGCGCAGCACGTGTAAAGTCTTGGAGACGGGAGTGGGAGGTTCTGATTATTGAGGATGCTAACCTGAGGTCATTATAAGGGGCATCTATGGGGCCATAATCAATGGTGCAGAGCATATATGGCACAGCATTATAAGGGGCATCTATGGGGCCATAAAGGTGCAGAGCATATATGGCACAGCATTATTAGGAGCATCTATGGGGCCATAATCAAAGGTGCAGAGCATTATATATGGCACAGCATTATAAGGAGCATCTATGGGGCCATAATCAAAGGTGCAGAGCATATATGGCACAGCATTATAAGGAGCACCTATGGGGCCATAATCAAAGGTGCAGAGCATATATGGCACAGCATTATAAGGAGCACCTATGGGGCCATAATCAAAGGTGCAGAGCATATATGGCACAGCTTTATAAGGGGCACCTATGGGGCCATAATCAAAGGTGCAGAGCATATATGGCACAGCATTATAAGGGGCATTTATGGGGCCATAATCAAAGGTGCAGAGTATATATGGCACAGCATTATAAGGAGCATCTATGGGGCCATAATCAAAGGTGCAGAGCATATATGGCACAGCATTATAAGGGGCATTTATGGGGCCATAATCAAAGGTGCAGAGCATATATGGCACAGCATTATAAGGAGCATTTATGGGGCCATAATCAAAGGTGCAGAGCATATATGGCACAGCATTATAAGGAGCATCTATGGGGCCATAATCAAAGGTGCAGAGCATATATGGCACAGCATTATAAGGGGCATTTATGGGGCCATAATCAATGGTGCAGAGCATATATGGCACAGCATTATAAGGGGCATTTATGGGGCCATAATCAAAGGTGCAGAGCATATATGGCACAGCATTATAAGGAGCATCTATGGGGCCATAATCAAAGGTGCAGAGCATATATGGCACAGCTTTATAAGGAGCATCTATGGGGCAATAATGAACGGTGCAGAGCATTCTATATAGCACAGTTGTATATGGAGCATCTATGGGGCAATAATGAACGGTATGGAGCATCTATTTTTATTTTTGAAATTCACCGGTAGCTGCTGCATTTTCTACCCTAGGCTTATACTCGAGTCAATAAGTTTTCCCAGTTTTTTGTGGCAAAATTAGGGGGGTCGGCTTATACTCGGGTCGGCTTATACTCGAGTATATACGGTAACTTCCTGATGTGCAGGAGCCATGCACATGGTCAGCTGGGCCCAGTATTGCGGTTTATTCTTGGCCAAAGGTGTTGCATCAATTCCTCTCAATGGAATAGGACACCGCAAAGGCTCCAAGAAAAACCCACAACGTTTAGCATAATCCAAATCCATCAGATTCAGGGCAGCGCCCGAATCCACAAACGCCATGACAGAAAACGACGACAAAGAGCATATCAAGGTAATGGACAGAAGGAATTTGGACTGTACAGTACCAATGACGGCAGACCTAGCGGACCGCTTAGTGCGCTTAGGACAATCAGAAATAGCATGAGTGGAATCACCACAGTAGAAACACAGACCATTCAGACGTCTGTATTCCTGCCGTTCAACTCTAGTCATAGTCCTATCGCACTGCATAGGCTCAGGTTTAACCTCAGGCAGTACCGCCAAATGGTGCACAGATTTACGCTCGCGCAAGCGTCGACCGATCTGAATGGCCAAAGACAAAGACTCATTCAAACCAGCAGGCATAGGAAATCCCACCATGACATCCTTAAGAGCCTCAGAGAGACCCTTTCTGAACAAAGCTGCCAGCGCAGATTCATTCCACTGAGTGAGTACTGACCATTTCCTAAATTTCTGACAATATACTTCTATATCATCCTGACCCTGGCACAAAGCCAGCAAATTTTTCTCAGCCTGATCCACTGAATTAGGCTCATCGTACAGCAATCCGAGCGCCAGGAAAAACGCATCGACACTACTCAATGCAGGGTCTCCTGGCGCAAGAGAAAATGCCCAGTCTTGAGGGTCGCCGCGCAAAAAAGAAATAATAATCAAAACCTGTTGAATAGGATTACCAGAAGAATGAGGTTTCAAGGCCAGAAATAGCTTACAATTATTTTTGAAACTTAGAAACTTAGTTCTATCTCCAAAAAACAAATCAGGAATAGGAATTCTTGGTTCTAACATAGATTTCTGATCAATAGTATCTTGAATTTTTTGTACATTTATAACGAGATTATCCATTGAAGAGCACAGACCCTGAATATCCATGTCCACACCTGTGTCCAGAATCACCCAAATGTCTAGGGGGAAAAAAAAAAGTGAACACAGAGCAGAAAAAAAAAAAAAAAAAATGATGTCAGAACTTTTTCTTTCCCTCTATTGAGAATCATTAGTTAGGGCTCCTTGTACTGTTATGTTTGCTAATGACAGGTGTTATGAAGGCAATCCAGAAACACAGTGTGCTTAGCGATCAGAGCGCACACAGTGATCTGACAAATACCCAAAAATACAAGAACGAGCTCTGAGACGTGGAAACTCTGTAGACTGCACACCTGATCCTATCCTAAACACAACTAAAAGCGGCTGTGGATTGCGCCTAACAACTACCTAGGCAACTCGGCACAGCCTAAGAAACTAGCTAGCCTGAAGATAGAAAAATAGGCCTGACTTGCCCCAGAGAAATTCCCCAAAGGAAAAGGCAGCCCCCCACATATAATGACTGTGAGTAAGATGAAAAGACAAAACGTATGGATGAAATAGATTCAGCAAAGTGGGGCCCGATATTCTAGGACAGAGCGAGGACAGTAAAGCGAACTTTGCAGTCTACAAAAAACCCTAAAGCAAAACCACGCAAAGGGGGCAAAAAAAACCCACCGTGCCGAACTAACGGCACGGCGGTACACCCTTTGCGTCTCAGAGCTTCCAGCAAAGCAAAAGACAAGCTGGACAGGAAAAAAAGCAACAAAAAAGCAAAAAGCACTTAGCTATACAGAGCAGCAGGTCACAGGAACAATCAGGAGAAGCTCAGATCCAACACTGAAACATTGACAAGGAGCAAGGATAGCAGCATCAGGCGGAGTTAAGTAATGAAGCAGTTAACGAGCTCACCAGAACACCTGAGGGAGGAAGCTCAGAAGCTGCAGTACCACTTGTGACCACAGGAGTGAATTCAGCCACAGAATTCACAACAAATGGGTGGCTATGTGACCTGGAGTATGGCACACCCAAAAAATTATACTATTAAATGGGGCCTTTGACAATAACTCAGACGCCTCCTGGGTTCTTGAACGCCCCCCAGATGTGGCTCTAGTTCCCGTTTTTGGTGTCCGCCCCCATTTGTGAACCCCAATATGGAGATGCTAAGAAAGACTGCTTGTGTCACCATGTAGCTCTCGACCGCTTGGTACCTTTCGACCAAACCCACCAATTCATCAGCAGTCCGGGGATCTTCCTGGGCAACCCAGGATTGCATCGGCCTCGGAAGGCAATATATGAACCTGTCCATGGCGACTCTCTCCACCATCTGTGCTGTGGAGGAACATTCGGGTTGTAACCATTTTTGGACCAGGTGTAGGAGGTCAAACATTTTGGACCAGGGAGGTTTGAACCCACTGCACTCTGATATAGGCACTCCTAAGTGTGCCAAGATCTCAGTCTTCAACTTAGCATACTCCTTTGTGTCTGACAAGGTCAGGTCTTCTGCAGTTCACCTGTTAAATATGGCGCCAGAACCTCCACCCACTGCTCTGGAGGTAATTTCTCTCGTTCTGCCACCCTCTCGAAAATCGTCAGGAACGCCTCAACGTCATCACCTGGGGTCATCTTTTGCAACACTCTTTTTACATTCCTCCTTGCTTGTGAGTCATCTCCTGGATTTTGGGTTGGGGCGTTTGCCCTGCTACGGATCGCCTTGGCTAGAGTTCCATCTGCTGCCTGTGCTGCTGTTGTTGCCACTGCTGGTGCTGCTGTTGCTGCTGCCGCCATTATCTTCTGCTATTGGAGACTAGCCTGCGTCAGTGGCTTTATCAACTCCTCCATGTTGTCGACTTTCACTCGGGACCTGCGGTATCTCTGTGGTAGTCACACTGCCCCATGGGTCTCGTGCCCATGCTTCTAATATGAATTGTGGGGGTTTGTATTCACTCAGCTGTGGTTGAGGTAGGCGCTGGAAGCGGTATTACTGAAATGTCCAGGCAGGTTTATTAATAATGCATAAACCGCTCAGGGAAGCAAAGAAACAGCCTTTTCCGGCACAAAGTGACAACACAAAGTAAAAAGTCCATACAATATAGCGGTCTGCCTGCTCAGGATAGTGTCTGGTTCTTTAGACCTTAGCACAGACCAACACACAGGAGATCCACACATCTCCAGACACAGACACTGAATGAGACACTTGGTCTCCATTTTATCTGCCAAACCACGTTCCTTGGGTGGGAATATGTGAATAGTCATTCCCACCCATCTCTTATGACCACTCGTAAAACCCGACCCTGCAATGGCCTAATAACTCTCTCAGCACTATATGTGCTGGAGCATACTTTCCGAGCTTACATCACCGAAGCTACCAATCGCAGTGATAATCATAAAGAAAGAAAAGTGTGAATGACCAAAATTAAATAAGTACATCGATGATTAAAAAATGATATTTTATTAATCTTGATTAAAAACAATAGTAGTAACAAATTTAGCGATAAGGTGGCACCACAAGGTAAATATCAAGTGGATAAAAGTCTTAGCATGGTAAACACATAAAGTCAAAAAAAGTAACGCTCTAACTAATAGCTGCAAGGGGAATATGACAAATGGATGGCAAGTGGTATAAGTAATCATACAAAGTAGAGATAAGGTGAGGTGTAAGCCAAACATAGTATCACAGACTGAAAGTAGACAAGAGATGTCAAATATTTAGTAAGAGTGCAGTGTGGTGCCAGTTGTCCCTACATACGTTTTGGCGTACAAGCCTTCTTCCGGGTGAGTGAATGACGTGTGGGACCAGCGTCATTATATATCTGCATGTGACCAATGAGGTTAAATGAACCACAAGGATTCATAGGAGGAATGTGTCGCCAGTGTGGATTGGCGGATGTGGACACCCACTGCCCACCTGTCGCATGTGACCCGAAGCCCCGCCCATGTGTATCACGTGAGCAGAAGCTGGACCAGGAGACCATGATTCAGCCGTGAAGATGTGCCAGGAGATGAGAGAGAGGGGGAGGTGGGCCCGTATGCACACCACGAGTATATGAAGTATTAGAGATATTGCGCATAGGTAACCATAGTGACTGTCAGTGTACACAAGGAGGTAACATGATGGAGCACACAGATCCATGATTGAATATAAGTATTACAAATAAACTATGAAAAATTGCAAGCACATATAAATTTGTGTGTGTGAAGAATAACAGGAATTCTTGATTTCCTCTGTGGGCATTCTCCTTAAACACAACTTATTTTCCTTTAACAAAGAATTTTTGTTTGCAGGTTTGCGGAGCCCCGATGGGCGCAGGGTTCTCGCCATCTATCGCTAACTTGTATATGGCAGTGTCATGTCGGACGCTGTTCACACTAGGGCGTCCGACAGACAGCGGTAATTCCACATTTGTCCACTATACGCTCAGTGGCGCCGGCTAGATTTTATCCAGGTTATCCAGGGTTAATCTGGCTGGTAATCTGATTGCAGGCTGGGTCACGCCCGTGGCCTTTAAATAGTCATTCTGGACTTTGGGCGTTGCCGATTATAGCTTGTGTCTTGTGCCTGGTGATCTCGGTCTGGAGTGGTGGTCTAGGACAGGGGTCCCCAACTCCAGTCCTCAAGGCCCACCAACATGTCATGTTTTCAGGATTTACTTAGTCTTGCCCAGGTAATAATTGCATCACCTGTGCAATGCAAAGGAAATCCTGAAAACATGACCTGTTGGTGGGCCTTGAGGACTGGAGTTGGGGACCCCTGGTCTAGGAGATAAAGTATCGTATCTGGTGGTGTATTATCCTTTGTCATATTTCTCCTTCCTATATTTGTGTTTATTTTTGCCCTGTGCACATTATAGTGTTTTCCTGTGTATCTGCGAGGAGGGACAGACAGGGTTTTCCCTAGCCTGAGGGATATCGCAGGGGCCTGGGTAATCCGCTTTAGTCTACCCAATACCCCCGTGACATTATAATCAGCCTAAATAAATTTTGGATGCCATGGATCACATGACTTCCATAACCCGCCAGTTGGAGGCGCTGTCCTTACAGGTCACTGAGTTGAAGGGGGCAGTTCAGCAACAAGGTCTGGTAGTATCTAATGTGCAAGCTGAAACTGCAGGTAGAGTCGCAGAGCCAAAGATCCCTTTACCTGAGAGGTTTGCTGGGGAACGCAGTAAATTTGTTGTTTTTCATGAAGCTTGCAAATTATTTTTCGTATGCGCCCGGTTTCCTCAGGTAATGAGGCTCAGCGTGTGGGCCTGGTATTGTCATTACTGAACGGAGACCCACAAGCATGGGCGTTTTCATTACCATCTGATTCAGCTGCATTTAACTCAGTGGAGATTTTTTTTTCTGCTCTTGGACTCATATATGATGATCCTGACAGACTGGCTCTAGCAGAGTCTAAAATACGCGCTCTCCGCCAGGGGGAGCTAATGGCGGAGGATTACTGTTCTGAATTTCGCCGCTGGGCGGTGGACACGCAATGGAATGACCCTGCGCTGCGGAGTCAATTTGTACATGGGGTTTCGAGAAGGGTTAAACAAGCCCTCCTTAAGTATGAGACTCCAGCTTCTCTAGAGTCTGCCATGAGTCTTGTTGTCTGCATTGATCGCCGTTTGCGTCATGGGGTGCAAGAGACGCCGCCTATGGTGGTGGGCGTAGGTGCACGTGTGGTTGCTGCAGGTGAGCCCACGGAGCCTACGCAAATCACAGGGGTGTCACATCATCTTGCCTCACTCAGGAAGCAGGGAGCCTGTTTTTGCTGTGGTAAAAAGGGCATTATGTAAATGCTTGTCCTCTGTTTTCTAGGAAACGCACAACGGCAGAAAACTTCTAAGCTCAGAGGGTGTGGAGGAGGCCAATCTGAGCTTATGCATATCCTCCATGGGGGTCTCTCAATGTATGCTCCCTGCCAGAGTTACGGTCGCTGGCAGAGAGCTGCCAATCACTGTTTTTGTGGATAGTGGGTCGGCCACTAATCTCATTGATGCGGAGTTTGCGCGCACGGCCGGGTTCATGGTCGATAAACTGCCTCATCCTATCTGGGTGGTCACCATCAATGCTACTCCACCCCCACAGGGGTAGATTACTGAGTTTGTGGCTGAGGTTAAACTCCACATTGGGGTCCTACATTCTGAGCAAGTTACATGTAGGGTGCTCAGTAATCTTCCTGCACAAATGGTTCTGGGTTTTCCATGGTTGTCTATGCACAACCTGGTGATTGACTGGAAAACTCAGTGTCACGGATCGCTGCTCCGTGGTGTCACTTATTTGTCACGTGCCTGCTCTCACACGTGACTTTGGGTTGTGCCTGCAAGGGTTATTCTATCTCCCCACTCTCCGTCCAGCCTTCAACCTCTGTCGTATGCTGTAAGGGGAGCATAAATCACACACCGACCCAGGCCACACACCCGCTCATACGCGCTGCCACCACTCATCGAATACACGGGCGATGAGTCCCAGAAATAACTAATAAAAATATGTTTATCACTCATAAGGCTCACACACCTCTAGGCTATGGATTCTTTAGAACATTCAAGGTTCAACTTATTAAAGGTTTATACTTTAATAGAAAAAGGTTCAATGCTTACAATAAGAAAAAGGTATAAAAATATGATAATAAAAAGACATACAACTTATGCAAAACAGTATCAAATAAACAGGAGAAAACTTACAGAAATCATCTAACTTGTAGTCTGCTTTCTGCTCCCTGAGGGAGAGGGTGAATGTAGTTGTGGAACACATCAGCTTTTCAGGCTGCCCTCATCATGTGAACACAATTCTCTGTCTGCAGCCTAAATTTATAACTTTGGTCTGAGGTCAGGTTTCTAGACCAGCCTCCCAGGTTAATATGATAATTGCAGTCTGTTTGATTGGGCACGGCCGCTCTACCAATGAATATATATTCTTTTCCTCTGGGACACGTGAAATGGTTCCCAGGGATACCTTCCCTCAGGCCACAATTTAGCATCTCCCCTCCAAGACCTCAGAGGTGTCAAGTGTTCCTTTTGTTCTTTGGCCTTAGCCAGACCCCCTGGTGAGATCTGGAGACAGAATTCTTACTCTTCCCAAGGAAGTACATATTAACACCTAGGTGCCACTGGCCTTCAGGACAGATGCTACACTATCACTAGTCACCCATATAACCCTAGACAGATGTCAGATGTCACTACACACATATAGATATATATATATATATAATATATATATACACATATTTCACAACACTCAGGATATAATTCAGTGGAGCGGATTTTGCCAGGAGAATTGCCTGGCCACATGTGTGTCTGCTGTGACTTCCAGCATTCCTGAGTAACTGCTGGATTTCGCAGATGTGTTTTCTGAGAACGGTTGCTCTGAATTGCCACCACATCGACCCTATGACTGTACTATTAGGTTTAAACCAGGGGCCAAGTTGCCGAAAGCTAGGATGTTTAACATCTCTGGTCCTGAGAGGCAAGCCCTAAAGGACTACATTGCTGAGAGTCTGAGCAAAGGGCACATCAGGCCTTCGTCCTCGCCGGTGGCAGCGGGGTTCTTCTTCGTTAAGAAGAAAGATGGCGGACTACGCCCGTGTCTGGATTTTAGGGAGTTAAACCAGATTACGGTTCGTGATCCATACCCCATGCCACTGATACCTGATTTGTTCAACCAGGTGGCTGGTGCTAAGTGGTTTTCCAAGCTTGACCTCAGGGGGGCGTACAACCTCATAAGAGTCCGTCAAGGTGATGAGTGGAAGATGGCTTTTAATACTCCTGAGGGTCATTTTGAAAATTTGGTGATGCCATTTTGGTTGACAAACGCGCCTGCTGTATTCCATCATTTCATAAATGATGTGTTCTCGCATGTACTGGGGAAATTTGTTATTGTGTACCTAGATGACATTCTCATTTATTCATTTAGAGCATGTGAGGCAGGTGTTACAGCTACTCAGAGAAAATAAGCTCTATGCAAAACTTGAGAAATGTGTTTTTTTCGGTTCAGGAGTTGCCTTTCTTGGGTTATATTGTGTCTGTTTCAGGGTTTAAAATGGACGCCGCTAAGGTGCAAGAGGTGCTGCATTGGGAACGGCCTGATAACCTAAAAGCACTCCAGCGGTTCCTTGGATTTTCTAATTATTATAGAAAATTTATCAAAGAATTTCTACCATTGCTAAACCGCTTACTGACATGACGAAAAAGGGTACCAATTTCTCCGCCTGGCCGGAGGCTGCTGTGCGCGCATTCGATTTTCTGAAGAACAGTTTTGCTTCGGCCCCCATTCTGGTGCAACCGGACGTATCAAAACCATTTACCGTGGAGGTCGATGCGTCTGAGGTTGGAGTGGGGGCGGTGCTGTCACAAGGCTCATCCTTGGACGAGTTGCGTCCATGCGCCTACTTTTCCAAGAAGCTGTCATCTGCCGAACGTAACTACGATATCGGCAACAGGGAGTTGTTGGCTATCAAGTTGGCTTTTGAGGAGTGGCGACACTTCTTGGAGGGGGCGGTCCACCAGGTTACAGTTATCACCGACCATAAAAATCTGCTTTATTTAGAGTCAGCCAAGCGTCTGCCCCCCAGGCAGGCTCGCTGGGCATTGTTTTTTTACGCGTTTCAACTTTTTTGTCACGTACCATCCGGGGTCTAAGAACACTAAGGCAGATGCTTTATCCAGGTGCTTTCCGGGGGGAGAACCTCGGGAAGATCCGGTACCCATCCTCCAAAAGGGTGTAATGGTCTTGGCTCTCACGACAGAGGTTGAGGCGGAGATTGCCGAGGCTCAGGAGGAAGTACCACCAGAGCTTCCCGTTAACAAATAATTTGTACCGCTTCATCTTCGCCTAAAGGTATTGGGTGAGCATCATGATGCGGTTCTGACTGGCCATCCAGGGTTTAGGGGTACCTTGGAGTTGGTGTCGCGTCGGTTTTGGTGGCCCAAAATCCGTCAGGACATGGTCTCGTACGTATCACCATGCACCACGTGTGCTAGGGCTAAGACGCCTCGCTCCCGTCCTGCTGGCTCATTACATCCTCTAGGGGTACCCAGTAGGCCATGGACAGAGATCTACATGGATTTTATTACAGACCTAACTTCCTCTTCTGGGATCACGGTCATCCTGGTGGTTGTTGATCGGTTCTCAAAGATGTCGCACTTTGTGTCCTTGCCTTCGTTACCTAACGCAAAGACTCTGGCTCAGGTTTTTGTGCAGGAGGTGGTCAGACTTCACGGGGTCCCGTCTGACATAGTGTCTGATAGGGGTACTCAGTTTGTGGCGAACTTTTGGAAAGCTTTTTGCTCATGACTGGGGATCAAGTTGTCGCATTCTTTGGCGTTTCATTCTCAGTCAAATGGTCAGACCGAGCGTATAAACCAGAATTTGGAGCAGTGCTTACGCTGCTTTGTTTCTGACAACCAAGAGGAATGGTCGACGTTCCTTCCTTTGGCTGAGTTTGCCATTAACAATCACCGCCAGGAATCGTCTGGGGAGTCCCCCGTTCTTTTGTGTTTACGGGTACCATCCTCAATTTTGTACTCTTCGTCAGGGTGGCTCTGCTTGCGTTCCTGAGGAGGACCAGCTAGAAGCACAACTGTCATCTGTTTGGAGGAGAGTGAAACGGCGCTTGCTGAGCGTGGGTGCTAGGTACAAACGAGTGGCTGACAGTAGACGTGTGCCAGGTCCGGACCTGAGTGTGGGTGATTGGGTGTGGTTGTCCACTAAAAACATAAAGCTCAAAGTACCATCCCTGAAATTGGGTCCAAGGTTTATTGGTCCATTTAGGGTCGCCGACATCATTAACCCGGTAGCTTACCGATTGGAACTTCCTACGGTATATAAAATACACAACGTGTTTCACAGATCTCTGTTAAAGAAGGTGGTGGGTTCCGTGGACGCGGCACCCATGCCACCTCCAGTCTTGGTGGATGGCAATTTGGAGTTTGAAGTCTCCAAGGTGGTTGACTCTCGTATAGTGCGCCGCACATTACAGTACCTGGTACACTGGCATGGTTATGGGCCAGAGAAGAGGTCTTGGGTACCAGCTTCGGACATACATGCGGACCGGCTGGTCAGTATGTTTCACTGCCGTCATCCAGACAAGCCGGGTCCTATAAGTCGTGAGGGCCCTGGAGTCCCTCGTAGAAGGTGGGGTACTGTCATGTCGGACGCTGTTCACACTAGGGCATCCGACAGACAGCGGTAATTCCATATTTGTCCACTATATGCTCAGTGGCGCCGGCTAGATTTTATCCAGGTTATCCAGGGTTAATCTGGCTGGTAATCTGGTTGGAGGCCTGGTCACGCCCGTGGCCTATAATTAGTCATTCTGGACTTTGGGCGTTGCCAATTATAGCTTGTGTCTTGTGCCTGATGATCTCGGTCTGGAGTGGTGGTCTAGGAGATAAAGTATCGTATCTGGTGGTGTATTATCCTTTGTCATATTTCTCCTTCCTATATTTGTGTTTATTTTTGCCCTGTGCACATTATAGTGTTTTCCTGTGTGTCTGCGGCGAGGTGCATTTTTAGTTTTCCCTGTTTGTACTTTCTGTGTAGGTTGGTGTGTGGTCTTATCACTGGGTGGCGGGTGGAGGTTTCAGCATAGGGCTGAAACAGGAGTCAGGGTCAGGCCTGGCGGCCCAGACAAGCACACATCAGTGTAAATTCTGGGAGAGGGACAGACAGGGTTTTCCCTAGTCTGAGGGATATCGCAGGGGCCCGGGTAATCAGCTTTAGTCTACCCGATACCCCCGTGACAGGCAGTCTGGGAAAGTTTGTTCATGTTTTCACATGTTAATCCCTTCGCCCCACATATTAGGTGGCTGGGGCGCTATCTGGATGACCTTCTTCTGATATGGGAGGGACCTGCGGACTTGATATCTGAATTTATCAAATATATGAATGATAATGAAATGAATTTGAAATTCACCCATACAATTCGTGGCAGAAACATAAATTTTTTGATGTTACTTTAGACCTAAATTCAGATTCAATCATCACCATTTCCCCTTTGAGGAAAAGTACCGCCACTAACTCCATATTACATGCCAAATCATGTCATCCAAGACATGTAATAAAAAACATACCTGTGGGAGACCTCTACAGGTTTAAGAGGAACTGTATGTACCACCAAGGAATTATGACAGGAGTAAAGGGAGGTGAAGGATAGGCTGGCCAATAGGGGTTACCCCAGCTGGATGCTACAGAGGGCTTAGAGCATTGTGGATTATATTGACCAGGATACTATGCTTAACCCCTTTACCCCCAAGGGTGGTTTGCAGGTTAATGACCGGGCCAATTTTTACAATTCTGACCACTGTCCCTTTATGAGGTTATACCTCTGGAACGCTTCAACGGATCCCAGTGATTTTGACAGTGTTTTCTCATGACATATTGTACTTCATATTAGTGGTAAAATTTCTTTGATATTACCTGCGTTTATTTGTGAAAAAAGCAGAAATGTGGCGAAAATTTGGAAAATTTCGCAATTTTCCAACTTTGAATTTTTATGCCCTTAAATCACAGAGATATGTCACACAAAATACTTAATAAGTAACATTTCCCACATGTCTACTTTACATCAGCACAATTTTGGAACCAACATTTTTTTTTTTTTTGTTAGGGGATGTATAAGGGTTATAAGTTGATCAGCAATTTCTCATTTTTACAACACCATTTATTTTTATGGACTACATCACATTTGAAGTCACTTTGAGGGGTCTATATGATAGAAAATACCCAAATGTGACACCATTCTAAAAACTGCACCCCTCAAGGTGCTCAAAACCACATTCAAGAAGTTTATTAACCCTTCAGGTGTTTCACAGGAAGTTTTGGAATGTTTAAATAAAAATGAACATTTAACTTTTTTACAAAAAATTTACATTAGCTCCAATTTGTTTTATTTTACCAAGGGTAACAGGAGAAATTTGACCCCAAAAGTTGTTGTACAATTTGTTCTGAGTATGCTGATACCCCATATGTGGGGGTAAATGTTATGACCTGGTGGTGAGGACAATAATGGACCTGGTGGTTAAGAGCACACGGAATGACCTGATAGTTACTAATAATACAGGACAAGCTCTGAGACGTGGGAACTCTGCTGACCGCAATCCCTAATCCTATCACACACACTAGAAATAGCCGTGGAGCGCTCCTGACGCTCCCTAGGCGCCTCGTCACAGCCTAAGGAACTAGCTAGCCGTAAAGATAGAAAAATAAAGCCTACCTTGCCTCAGAGAAATTCCCCAAAGGAACAGGCAGCCCCCCACATATAATGACTGTGAGTTAAGATGAAAATTACAAACACAGAGATGAAATAGATTTAGCAAAGTGAGGCCCGACTTACTGAATAGACAGAGGATAGGAAAGGTAACATTGCGGTCAGCACAAAAAACTACAAAAAGACCACGCAGAGGGCGCAAAAAGACCCTCCGCACCGACTCACGGTGCGGAGGCGCTCCCTCTGCGTCCCAGAGCTTCCAGCAAGCAAGACAAAAATCAAAATAGCAAGCTGGACAGAAAAAATAGCAAACAGAGAAAAACAAGCAGGAACTTAGCTTCTGCTGGGAAGACAGGTCACAAGAACGATCCAGGAGCGAACTAGACCAATACTGGAACATTGACAGGTGGCATGGAGCAATGATCTAGGCGGAGTTGAATAGAGCAGCCAGCTAACGAATTAACCTCGTCACCTGTGGAAGGAACCTCAGAAGCCGCAGCCCCACTCACAACCACCAGAGGAAGCCCATGGACAGAACCAGCCGAAGTACCATTCATGACCACAGGAGGGAGCTCAACAACAGAATTCACAACAGGTAAACCACTTTGACCCACCAAGTGCTTCACAGAAGTTTATAATGTAGAGCCGTAAAAATAAAAAATCATATTTTTTCACAAAAATGATCTTTTCGCCCCAATTTTTTATTTTCCCAAGGATAACAGAAGAAATTAGACCCCAGACGTTGTTGGAACAATTTGTTCTGAGCACGCTGGTACCCCATATGTGGGGGTAAACCACTATTTGGGTGCATGCAGAGCTCAGAAGGGAAGGAGCGCCATTGACTTTTCAATGCAAAATTGACTGGAATTGAGGTAGGACACCATGTCGCGTTTGGAAAGCCCCTGATGTGCCTAAACATTGAAACCCCCACAAGTGACACCATTTTGGAAAGTAGACCCCCTAAGGAACTTATGTAGATGGGTGGTGAGCACTTTGAACCCCCAAGTGTTTCACTACAGTTTATAACCCTGAGCCGTGAAAAAAAAAAAAAAAATTTCACTAAAATTATTTATTAGCCCCCAGTTTTGCATTTTCCCAAGGGTAACAAGAGAAATTAGACATCTTATTCATTTGGCAGGGCTCCCATGATGATCTTGTGGCTTATTTGGATTATTTAAACACCAACAACAGGAACATTAAGCTTACTCATACCATCCGGCAGGACTCCATCGACCTCTTGGACTTGAAAATTTCAACAGATGAACTGCGAAATCTACATACAGATGTGTTCCGTAAAACCACCAGTACAAATGCTTTGCTCCATGCTAGATCTGCCCGTCCGGCTCATGTTATTAGAGCCATACCTACTGGACAATTCTTACGGATGCGTCGAATTTGTGATCAAGATGACGTCTTTGAGAAACAAGCTCAGGATTTAACATCCAGGTTTTTACAACGGGGCTACCAGAAGGACAACATCCAAAGAGCCTACTCGCGTGCTAAGAGCACAGATCGCTCATCACTTCTGATTTCAAGAAATAAAAACAAGAACAGGGCCACTGATGGCCAGGTACGCCTTATTACCAACTATCACTCGAGATGGCGGGAGATGTCGAATATAATCAATAAACATTGGCCTATGTTACAGGATCCATCATTGTCTAGAATTCTTACCAAACAACTATCTATCGTTGCTAAACGTGGCAGAACTTTACAAGACTTTTTAGTACACAGCCATTATGTACCACCTACGTCACACTTCTTTGGGGAATCTAGGGGCCCCAAATGGGGTTCTGTTAGCTGTGGTTCTTGCAAAGCTTGTAAACATATAGTTCGAACTAATGTGTTTTATGACTCAGCACAAAAACGGGAATTCAAAATCTTGCACTATATTAACTGTTGAACCTCTATGGTCATCTATGTGGCAACTTGTCCTTGTAACTTAATATATGTGGGAATGACGACACGTGAATTACGTGTTCGCACTTTAGAACATGTTAGAGATATTAAAGCCGCAGAGAAAATCAGTTTGGATGATAGAGAGACTATGCTTAAGTTTAAACCATTGGCCAGACACTTCCGCCAATTTCATAATAATCAATCACATTTGCTGCGAGTTAGAGGTATTGATCGCCTATATCCTGGTAATCGGAGGGGCGACTTAAGCACAAAATTAGCACAGAAAGAATGTAGGTGGATAACCCTTCTTAGGAGTATGGCCCCCAGTGGTTTGAATGAACAATGGGGTTTTGCGAGTTTCCTCTGAACCATCGTTGCCTGGTGCTGCTGGGTGCGTCGCCGACTGTGACTTACGTCGCACTCGGTGACGTACTTCCGGTTCCGGGTTGGCGGATGCGCCGCTGATGCGTGGGTGAGTGCGGCGCCCGATAATTATGGCGTCTCCAATTGATTGCAGCTGCGTTACCACTATATATTGCCCTCAGTCTCTGTCTCCCTCACTCCCTGACGAAGCGGTAGCGAAACGCGCGTTGGAGTGTAGTGAGGGAGCGGGCTGCGTTCACTGGTCAGTATCATCAATTGTGATTATTTTATTATCTTGGTTTGTTCGCAGGGTTATTTTTGATATCTGTGGCATGATATTTAGAGCCACTTGGTGCTATATTCACACCTCATTCAAACATGGCTTGTAACATTCAATGCTAATTAGAATATCTTGTGCTAGTTTTATCACTGCCATGTAGTGCACAGTAACCATTACTTCTTTTTTGTATACCTTTTTGAATTTTTGGATTAATATTTGTATTATGTATTTTGCAGTTATTTAATCAATTAGGGAAATACATGGTTACATGTGTTTTGGATAGAGATATACATATCTCTCCTTTTTCTTGCACCTTATAAATATGTATTAGATGTACCTTACATACTAATATTTACTGCTATATATAAATGACTTTTGGCACTATCTTGCGTATTTATAAACCCTCCGTGTAACCCACCAGTGCTCACACCCACTCCCTCTTAATGACCTTATATATATATATTGTATATACCTCTTATGAATTGTTTGTTTTTATGTGTCGTTATAGCATGTTGTACATGCTTTTTAATGTATTGTTGTGCAATCATGTAGTGTTATGTTTTATCTAATAAAATTTATATGTTGTTATATTATTTTTGGATGCTTTCTTTTGGGTTTATATGTAAGATTTCAGTATCCTATTTTTCTAATTAAAATATATTATTGGTATTTCTTTTCTATGTAGGTTTATAAACTCATTAATTACCTGTAATTGTTGCCCTGTTTCTGTTGTCTGCAAGATCAGAGGGCGTAACCTAATGGGACTAGTCCTTTATAGCAGCCCTCTTTCATTTTATTTCTTTCTCAATGACTAAGGTGGCACGACCATTGAAACGCATATGATTTTAAATGCACTTTAAGCCTGTGACGGTCACTGGTATGAATCACCCATGTTTGTGTCTCTGGATATAAAGATGGATTATGGACTTATGTGCTTTTAATGAAAATGGAATAAAAGTTATTTTTTATGGACATTACCCACGCTGGACTTCTGCTTCACTTTCATACTACTTGCAGCACTGCATGATTCGCGCGGTGGGACTGAAAGAAGGTGAGCTGATCTTTGTTGCGGTTTCTCCTATAATTAATGTTGGTACAGGCCACATATTTTCCACAGAGGGAACACCTCCATTTCTGATGAGGTTTATTCATAGAAAATACAGTTGGTTGATTGTTTGGTGCATAGTAGGTTCTCACCAAGTGGTGTCCCAGGTTGCGAGAGCGTCGAGCTGTGATGCAGGGCTAATCTGGTAGATATTGTCTTGATGTAGAATCGGCCATGAGGATAGGCCAATGTTGAGACATTTCTTGCATACGCTGACACTTTGAATGAAATTGTGTAATCATTATCACCTGATTGTAAAGGTACCTTCACACATAACGATATCGTTAAGGATATTGTTGCAACGTCACGCTTTTTGTGACGTAGCAACGATCCCGCTAACGATCTCGTTATGTGTGACAGCGACCAACGATCAGGCCCCTGCTGGGAGATCGTTGGTCGCTGGGGAATGATCAGGACCTTTTTTTGGTCGCTGATCACCCGCTGTCATCGCTGGATCGGCGTGTGTGACGCCGATCCAGCGATGTGTTCACTTGTAACCAGGGTAAATATCGGGTTACTAAGCGCAGGGCCGCGCTTAGTAACCCGATATTTACCCTGGTTACCATTGTAAAAGTAAAAAAAAAAACAGTACATACTCACATTCTGATGTCTGTCACGTCCCCCGGTGTCCACAGGGTTAAAAATGCTTTCGGCAAGAGCGCTGCTAATGCACGCGCTCCGGCTGAGAGCTTCCCTGCACTGACTGTCAGCACTCTGCTTTACGACCGGCACTGACAGTCAGTGCAGGGAAGCTCTCGGCCGGAGCACGTGCATTAGCAGCGCACCTGCCGAAAGCAGTTTTAACCCTGTGGACGCCGGGTGCGTGACAGACATCAGAATGTGAGTATGTACTGTTTTTTTTTACTTTTACAATGGTAACCAGGGTAAATATCGGGTTACTAAGCGCTGATGAGCATATCTGGCATAGCCTCAAGAATTGGCCAATTGGGACAAATTTGATGACGTGAGATGAGGAGGCATGGAGGAGGCCATGTCTTTTCTGTGGATGTCCGATTGTAGCATTCCCCTGAGTATCTCGTTGAATCAAGGAAGTTTATCCTGTGGGAGTCATAGTTATATGTTAGATGGATGTTTAAATCATTGTTATTCAAGTCACAAAAGAAGGATTTCAGTTCAGTCTCACTACCACGCCAAGTAAAAAAAATGTCATCAATATATCGGGTCCAAAATACAACCCGATCCAAAAGCAAATCTGATGAAAATAGATCCCCCTCCCACAGGCCTAGGAACAGGTTGGCTTAGGATGGCGCGATGATACATATCTTTCCTCACGGACCATCCGGCGGCCATTTTGTAGGATATATATAACCTATATCACCAACCAATAAGATTATACATTTTTATACTGCAAATAAAAATTTTAAAAAGAACCTGCAGGATTATTGCTTGTACCTCTGTGATACATACACTCGTTCTGTGCTGCTATGGTTTTTCTTCATCATATATACCGTGTGCAATACATTCATATACATAATGACGAAAAACCACTCCAACAAAGCAGTAGAGAATGTGTCACAAAAGTACGAGCAATAATCTTGTACTTCTGTGACAGGTTCTCTTTAATTCCTTTCCGACATTGAGCGCAATAGTATGCGATGTTGGACTCCCCCTGTTTCGGGCTCAGTGCCGGAGCCTGCACCTTTCCGGGCACATGACAGCTGATATATACAGATGATATGTGCCCGCAATAGATGAGAAAAAAGTCAAAACGCCGGAATTATGTTTTTTTGGTCGCCTCAACACTGCATTAAAATGCAATAACGGGCGATCAAAAGATCATATCTGCACCAAAATGTTATCATTAAAAGAACCTAGACATGTTTGGTGTCTATGAACTCATAATGGCCCTGGAGAATCATAATGGTAGGTCACTTTTAGCATTTAGTGACCACGGTAAAAGAAAAAACAAAAAACAACTGTAGGATTTCACTTTTTTTGCAATTTCACCGGGCTTGGAATTTTTTGTCCCATTTTCCAGTACATAACATGTTAAAATCAATGGTGTCGTTCAAAAGTACAACTTGTCCTGCAAAAAACAAGCCCTCACATAGCCATATTGACCGAAAAATAACAAAATTATGGCTCAGGGAAGTAGTGGAGGAAAAAACGAAAATGCAAAAACAAAAATACCTTTGGTCGTTAAGGGGTTAAAAGATTTCCCCTACCCCCCCACCAGAAGCACTTACCATACATGACATAAAGGTTATACCATTTCAGATTTGATTATTAATATCCCCACAAAATCTAGAATGAACAGTCCTTGTGAACAGCCATATGGTAGAAAGAAGTTGTATGATAATAAATAATAATAATAATTTTTTATTTATATAGCGCCAACATATTCCGCAGCACTTTACAATTAAGCGGGGACATGTACAGACAATAAATTCAGTACAAGTTAAGACAATTTAAACAGTGACATTAGGGGTGAGGTCCCTGCTCGCAAGCTTACAATCTACAAGGAAATGGAGGGGATGATGCAAAGGCTTTTCTTTGCCTGTCTCCTTCTCTCCATGTACTGTAAATCTAAGGAAGAATTGGAAACATGCACATGAGGTGATGACTCCAATTGTAGCACCCAGTCCCCACAGTATACAGTACATTTTTCTTTAAAAAGTCAAAGCATCTTGAGGGACATTCACACGTGACGGATTAGCTGCAGATTATCCTTCCGGATTTGCGGATGGAAATCTGCAGTGTATTATAGTAGCAACTAAGTGGATGAGAATTTACTAAATCTCATTCACACACTGCAGAAAAAAAATCTGTAACAGAAATTGATCTGTGAGGCTGATTGTAAATCAGTATTAGGCTGGCGTCACACTACTGTAGAATATGGCCGAGTGCTATGCGAGAAAACATTGCATAGCACTTGGCCCAGTGTTAATCTATGGGGAAGCTGACATCCGCATTCATTTTCTCTGGCGTATTCAGCATGCGTGTAAAATCGCAGCATACAGTAAAATCACACTGACAGGTTAGAATAGAATAGGTATGTACACATAGAATACATAGATATATAGATGTCAGTAACATACACACATATATATATATATATTTATATATATATATATTTTTTTTTTTATATATATATATTTATGTTGCATAGATAGAAGAAGAGCTGGCAGTTCATATGCCGTGTACTGTAAAATCACTGCAGGAGGATAGAAGAGATGGATTACATACAGTAAATACAAATAGAATAGATAGATATATAGATGTCAGTGACATGTACAATTAGTACAGTGTGTGTACAGCTTACTGTATATGTATTTAATTAATAGAAGATTATTTTTCGGAAAAAATTGGCGTGCGCTCCCGCGCAATTGTCGTAACCAGCTGAGGGCCGATTTTATAGCCTGGGAAGGGGGTAATTCCCATGAAGCTTCCCAGGCTATTAATATCAGCTCACAGCTGTATAATTTGCATTTTCTGTCTATTAAAATGGGGGACTCCCCCCAAAAAATGACGTGGGGTTCCCCTATAATTAATAACCAGCAAAGGCTATGCAGACAGCTGTGGGCTGATATTAATAGCCTAGGAAGGGGCCATGGATACTGGCCCCCCTCCCAGGCTAAAAATATCAGCTCTCAGCCTCCCCAGAGAAGGCGCTTCTCTAAGATGCTCCAATTCTGGCACTTAGCCTTGCTCTTCCAACTTGCACCGTAGTGGTGGCAAGTGGGGTGATAGTTGGGGGGGTTGATGTCACCTTTGTATTGTCAGGTAACATCAAGCCCTAAGGTTAGTAATAGAGAAGTGTCAATAAGACGTCCCCATTACTAACCCCATAGTCATATTGTAAGAAAACACAGACACTCAGAAAAAAGTCCTTTAATTGAACGAACGACACACACACTTCTTTAATAATTTTAATTAAACCATAATTACGACCTAGCTTATTCCCCCGATGCCCTCATCATCTGCAAAAGAGGTAAAAAAAAACAACAGTATTCCTCACCTTTCCGCAGAGATGCTTTTAATCCATTTGTCCCACAATGGGTCTAGCTCTGCTACATCTAGACGGCAGGCTGCATGGATGCATGATGCGTCCACACAGCCTGTCATCCAGCAGACACTGAGCACTGTGTGCTCAGTGTCTGCCTGTGAACTGCTGTTCCCTGTCTGAGGGCACCGCAAGCAGGAGAAAGTTCTCCTGCTCGCTTTGCCGTCTGACAGGTCCTGCGAGTTCAAGGCCAATCAATTGTTTATTAATTAAATACGTGTACAGTAAGCTGCACACATACTGTACTAATTGTATTTGTCACTGACATCTATATATCTACCTATTCTATTTGTATTTACTGTATGTAATCCATCTCTTCTATCCTGTTGGCTCCCGCAGTGATTTTACAGTACACGGCACATGAATTGCTGTCTTTTCTTCTATCTATGTTATATATATATATATATATATATATGTATATATATATATATATATATATATATATATATATAATTTGTGTGTGTGTGTGTGTGCGAAACTGACATTTATATATCTATGTATTCTAGGTGTATATATCTATTCATTCTAACCTGTGATTATACTGTAAACGGCACATAAATTGCCGGCTTTAATTATATCTATCTATCTATCTATCTATCTATCTATCTATCTATCTATCTATCTATCTATCTATCTATCTATCTATCTATCTATCTATCTATCTATCTATCCTATCTATCTATCTACAGTTGTGGCCAAAAGTATTGACACCCCTGAAATTCTGTCAGATAATACTCAGTTTCTTTCTGAAAATGATTGCAATCACAAATTCTTTGGTATTATTATCTTCATTTAATTTGTCTTCAATGAAAAAAACACAAAAGAGAATGAAGCAAAAAGCAAAACATTGATCATTTCACACAAAACTCCAAAAATGGGCCAGACAAAAGTATTGGCACCCTCAGCCTAATACTAGGTTGCACAACCTTTAGCCAATATAACTGCGACCAACCGCTTCCGGTAACCATCAATGAGTTTCTTACAATGCTCTGCTGGAATTTTAGACCATTCTTCTCCAAACAGCCTCATTTTTTGCCATGACTTCTGATCATAAAGCCAGTATCAATCTCTCCTGATGAACCTTCTGAGGGGAAACGCGTCGAGAGCCTGGTTAGAGCTTTCCTTTCTCATCTAAGGATTGTTGTCACCATGATGCCCAGCTGCCTGCATGTTTGTTGCACACAATAGCAGATGAGTATGATTTATCTTGGAACTTTATTTACTAGTATTCTGATGTTTAATGAGGTAAACCATCATATACATATACCTTTTACATGTGTGGTAGTATCTATGTATCCTCATCATGCAGGCTATGACTGTGCATTCCTTGGAATATTTATGAGGGTCACTGTGTGACAGTACCAATTTACATTTTGTTTGATATAGGTTTGTTACTGTACATTTGGGGATTACTACATCTGTTAATCCCCAAACTCATGTGGTGTGAGTGACTTCGGCTGATTGTACCCTCTCCTGCTTATATATATTTACCATTTTTGATCTTGTATATACCCTATATTCACAGTATTTTATACTATACAGAATTACAGGCCATCTGACCCTCTGTTTCTGACTATCTGCTTCATAGGGTTATAACAGGAGATAGGGTCAGCCATCGCACGAGTGGGGGCGCCATTCTCGAATTTTCTTAGGGTGCCAACCTCCGCACCTAGGTAGGTGTCCAGACAGTAATTACACCTAGGGCTAGGTCACTCTTTTCTGCACATCAGTTGTGAGTGTTTATATCCACCTAAAAATATTTTCACTATTACTTCTATATCAAAGGTACTGTCAATAGTTTTGAGGTATTTTTCTGTTTTCTGGGCATACCCCTGTTTACCCTTATCATCGCAGGGGTCTTTTTAGTATTCCAATGTTTTGGTTACTAATTATGTAGATAGCTGGGCTTCAATCTATTATTCTCAGCATCACTTGTCGTCTTTTGGGCCCAGGTTATCAGGCAATTTTTTCAATTAGGAACGATTCCCTTTTTAGGTTTTTTTTTAGCATTGGTATATTTAACCCCTCTGTGACCTTAGACGTACTATCCCGTCAAGGTGCCCTGGGCCTATCTGACCCTTGACGGGATAGTACGTCATGCCCTTTAATGCGATACCGCGACTTAAGTCGCGGTGATCGCATTAAAATTCCGACGCCATCTTACCTGGGGGAAGATGGCCTCGGCATCCAGGGCATTGTCGCCGCCCACCCGCCCTCTCGATCGCTGTGATTGGCTGTTCAATTCTGAACAGCCAATCACAGCCATTCTCATTGTTTCAGCCAATCGGAGCAGCTGAAACAATGAGGTGACAGGCTAGGATCGAGTACCGATGTACTCGATCCTAGGTCCAGTGCCTGGCAACGCCAGGCACCGGCAAGAACACCCCGGATTGGCGCGATCGCCGATCGCATCGATCGCGCCAATCACAGGGCACCGCGCGATATTACCGCGCTGTGCCCTGCCGGAACCTGCGTGGATCGGTGCTCTAATAGCACCGATCCTAGGATAGGACACAGTGCAGGCCCAGCAGGGCCTGCAGGAGCCGATTGGCGCGATCGATGTCATCGTCGATCGCGCCAATCACAGGGCGCAGCGGCGATCACGCTGTGATCGCTCTGTGCCCTGCAGGTGACCTGGCTGTGACCTGCCTAGGATCGGCGCGAACAGCTCCGATCCTAGGCAGGTCACAGCCAGGTCACCAGGAAAGCTCTGATTGGTGGGATCGATGTTATGGTCGATCCCACCAATGACAGGTCACAGCAGCAGCATGACAGCTCTGTGACCTGTCTGTGTCACCTGTCTGACCTGTGTATGACCGCTCTACAGGGGTCCTCATTCTAGCTGAGGATTCCTACAGAGCGGTCATACTGCTGGATCTCCCTGCTGGATTTTGTGCCTGGATCTCCCTGCCATGCTGGGTATTGTGGTGCCACAGCAGCCTGTAGCACCACAATCCCTGCTAAAGAAGAAGGCAACTAAACGTAAGTTTTATCCGTGCCCAATCCCCGTTCATCCGTGCCCAATCCCCGTTCATCCGTGCCCAATCCCCGTTCATCCACCCCAATCCCCGTTCATCCACCCCAATCCCCGTTCATCCATCCCAATCCCCGTTCATCCACCCCAATCCCCGTTCATCCACCCCAATCCCTGTTCATCCACCCCAATCCCCCCTTCCCCCTCTTTTTACCCCCTTCACCCCCATTTGTTCCGCCTCCGTGCGCACATTTAGTAGCCGCCGAGCATTGATTGGTGACGCAGTTCACCGATCAACGCTCGCGCTCGCTTTTTTTCCCTCACCCCCGTTGCGCCAACTCCGTACACACATCCCGCAGCCGCCAAAGTTTGATAAGTGACGCAGTTCACTTATCAGAGTTTGTGCCTGCCGTTTTCCTTTTTTTTCTTCACCCCCCTTTTGCGCCACCTGACTACAACCGTACGTTTTGATCACTGATCCCTGCCCAATCCCCACTTCCACCCCCATCTCCCTTCCCCCTCTTTTTACCCCCCATTGCACCTCCTTCCGTGCGCCCATTTAACAGCCGCCGAGCGTTGATTGGTGATGCAGTTCACCGATCAATGCTGGCGCTCGCTTTTTTTCCCTCATCCCCGTTGCGCCAACTCCGTACACACATCCCGCAGCCGCCAAAGTTTGATAAGTGACGCAGTTCACTTATCAGAGTTTGTGCCTGCCGTTTTCCTTTTTTTTTTTTTTCACCCCCCTTTTGCGCCACCTGACTACAACCGTACGTTTTGATCACTGATCCCTGCCCAATCCCCACTTCCACCCCCATCTCCCTTCCCCCTCTTTTTACCCCCCTTTGCACCTCCTTCCGTGCGCCCATTTAACAGCCGCCAAGCGTTGATTGGTGATGCAGTTCACCGATCAATGCTGGCGCTCGCTTTTTTTCCCTCATCCCCGTTGCGCCAACTCCGTACACACATCCCGCAGCCGCCAAAGTTTGATAAGTGACGCAGTTCACTTATCAGAGTTTGTGCCTGCCGTTTTCCTTTTTTTTTTTTCACCCCCTTTTGCGCCACCTGACTACAACCGTACGTTTTGATCACTGATCCCTGCCCAATCCCCACTTCCACCCCCATCTCCCTTCCCCCTCTTTTTACCCCCCTTTGCACCTCCTTCTCATTTAACAGCCGCCGAGCGTTGATTGGTGACGCAGTTCACCGATCAACTCTCGCGCTCGCTTTTTTCCCCTCAGCCTTTTTGCGCAACCTCCGTACACACATCCCGCAGCCGCCAAACTTTGATAAGTGACGCAGTTCTCTTATCAGAGTTTGTGCCTGCCGTTTTTTTTTTTTTTTTTTTTTTTTTTTTCCCCCCTTGCCCGACCCTCGTGCGCACATCAAGCAGCGGCCAAATTTTGATAAGTGAAACAGTTCACTGATCAGAGCTGGGCCTGCTGTTTTAGACACTTTTACTTTTTTTTGTCATCTCCGTGCGCACATCCAGCAGCCGCCAAATTTTGATAAGTAACGCAAGTTCACTTATCAGAGCTAGGGCCTGCTGTTTTAGACTTTTCTTTTCACAGGTTTTTCTTTTCCTTTTAGCATTTTCTTTTCAGATAAGTTTGCACAAATCACTATCCCCCCACACATACACATACAGTTATCAATAAAGTGCACCCAATCACCATATTCACACAAAAATGTCCCGCTCGTCCCGTTCGTCCCAACAGCGCTATTCATTGGAGGAGGCATATGCTTTCCTTGCCTCCGACACTGATAGCGAGGGAGAGGATCTCACTTTTCTTTACTTTTCTGATTCTTCATCCTCTTCTTCCTCCTCCTCCTCCTCTTCCTCCTCATCTTCCTCCTCGGGTCCTGCGGAAACGCCACGCAGACGCCCCAGGACAGAAGATAAGGCAGCCCCCACCACTCCTGAACCAGCGCTCCCCACTGCGGAACCCACATGGACCTCGCCCCTCGAAAATTACGAGCCACTGATTCCTGATTTTGTGGCAGAATCAGGAATCAAGTTTGACACCATGGGCCTCACAGAAACAGACTTTTTCAAAGTCTTTTTCTCTGAGGATTTTATTAACCTCATGGTGGAGCAAACTAATTTGTATGCTCGTCAATTTTTGGAGCAAAACCCCGGTACATTATTTTCCAACTGGTCTCCTGTAGACGCAGTTGAAATGATGCAGTTTTGGGGCCTGGTCCTCCACATGGGGATCGTGAAGAAGCCAGAAATGCGGCAATATTGGAGTGTAGATGTTTTATATAGCACTCCAGTGTTCCGAATGGCCATGGTTCGGAAACGTTTTGAGGCCATCCATAAATTCCTGCATTATTCCGATAATGCACAGTGTCCCGCACGAGATGACCCCAACTTTGACCGTCTGTTCAAAGTTCGGCCGGTCATCGAACACTTCAACAAAAAGTTTTCTGAAGTGTACGTGCCCAAAAGGGACATCTGCGTGGATGAGTCCTTGGTCCATTTTAAGGGGCGGCTCGGATTCCGTCAATACCTGCCCAACAAAAGGGCCAGGTACGGAATCAAACTCTACAAGCTGTGTGAGAGTGCCTCAGGGTACATCCACAGGTTTAGAGTGTATGAAGGGAAGGACACCAGGATTGAACCCCCTGAGTGTCCTCCTGTCCTGGGAGTGAGTGGGAAGATCGTGTGGGATTTGGTGCACCCACTGCTGGATAAAGGTTATCACCTCTATACTGATAACTTTTATACCAGCATCCCACTCTACAGATCCCTCTCTGCGCGAGGTACCGCAGCCTGCGGTACTGTCCGCAAAAATCAGAGAGGCCTCCCAAAGACGCTACTTGGGCAGATGCTCAGAAAAGGTGAGAGCAAGGCCCAATGTGTAGCGACCACCTGCTGGTGGTCAAGTACAAGGACAAGAGGGATGTCCTTCTCTTGACCACCATACATGGTGATGGCAGAGCCCTCAGCACTGTCCGGGGTACCTCTACACAGGTCCGCAAACCGGACTGTGTACTGGGCTACAACAAAAGCATGGGGGGGGGTTGATCTCTCTGATCAACTCCTCCAACCATACAGTGCTTTGAGAAAGGCCAAGGTGTGGTACAAAAAGCTGGCCGTGCACATTGTACAAATGGCAATGCTCAACGCTTTCCTGCTGTTACGATGTGCACGCCACACCGATACGTCGTACCTTCAGTTCCAGGAGGTAGTGGTTAAGGCCCTGATATTTGGTACTCCGGAAGGAGAGGGCCCCAGTACTTTCGGAACTGAAGGTGCTCGTATCGTACCAGGCCAGCATTTTCCGGGGGTGGTCCCGCCAACCGGCAAAAAAGGTAAGCCGCAGAAAAAGGTGCCGAGTGTGTTACAAAAGGGGAATACGCAAGGACACCATTTATCAATGCGACACCTGCCCCGAAAAACCTGGCCTGTGTATGAAGGATTGCTTCAAATTGTACCACACCTCCATGCACTACTAATTTACTTTACAAGAAAGCGTACATTAGTTCCAAAAAGGGGGCACATCTAGATAAGTTCCTTGGGGGGGAGGGTCTAGGTTCCAAAATGATGTCACTTGTGGTTTTTTTTTACTGTTTAGGCACATCAGGGGCTCTGCAAACGGAACATGACGACCGCAGACCATTTCATCAAAGTCTGCATTCCAAAACGTCACTACTTCCCTTTCGAGCCCCAACTTGTGCCTAAACAGTTTTTTTCCCACATATGGCGTACCAGCGTAATCAGGACAATTTGGACAACAACTTTTGATGTCCAATTTCTCCTGTTACCTTTGGGAAAATTATAAATTGGGGACTAAAATATCATTTTTGTGAAAAAAAAATAGGATTTTTTATTTTCACGCCTGGGCATTACAAACTTTAGTGAAGCACATGGGGGTTCAAAATTCTCACCACACACCTAGATAAGTTCCTTAGGGGGTACAGTTTCCAAAATGGGGTCACTTGTGGGGGGTTTCTACTGTTTAGTCACATCAGGGGCTCTGCAAATGGAACATGATGCCAGCAGAACATTCCATCAAAGTCTGCATTCCAAAACGTCACTACTTCCCTTTCGAGCCCCAACGTGTGCCCAAACAGTAGTTCCTCCCCACATATGGGGTATCAGCGTACTCAGGACAAATTGGACAACAACTTTTGGGGTCCAATTTGTCCTGTTACCCTTGGGAAAATTAATAATTGGGGACTAAAATATCATTTTTGTGGGAAAAAATAGGATTTTTTATTTTCACGCCTGGGCATTACAAACTTTAGTGAAGCACATGGGGGTTCAAAATTCTCACCACACACCTAGATAAGTTCCTTAGGGGGTACAGTTTCCAAAATGGGGTCACTTGTGGGGGGTTTCTACTGTTTAGTCACATCAGGGGCTCTGCAAATGGAACATGATGCCAGCAGAACATTCCATCAAAGTCTGCATTCCAAAACGTCACTACTTCACTTTCGAGCCCCAACGTGTGCCCAAACAGTAGTTCCTCCCCACATATGGGGTATCAGCGTACTCAGGACAAATTGGACAACAAATTTTGGGGTCCAATTTCTCCTGGTACCCTTGGGAAAATTAAAAATTGGGGACTAAAATATCATTTTTGTGGGAAAAAATAGGATTTTTATTTTCACGCCTTTGCATTATAAACTTTAGTGAAGCACGTGGGGGTTCAAAATTCTCACCACACACCTAGATAAGTTCCTTAGAGGGTCTAGTTTCCAAAATGGGGTCACTTGTGGGGGGTTTCCACTGTTTAGGCACATCAGGGGCTCGCCAAATGCGACATGGCGTCCAATCTCAATTCCAGCCAAATTTAGCTTGAAAAAGTAAAACGGCGCTCCTTTCCTTCTGAGCCCTGCCATGCGCCCAAACAGTGGTTCCCCCCACATATGGGGTATCCGCGTACTCAGGACAAATTGGACAACAACTTTTGGGGTCCAATTTCTCCTTTTACCCTTGAGAAAATAAAAAATTGGGGACTAAACGATCATGTTTGTGGAAAAAATAGGAATTTTTTTTTTCACGCCCGGACGTTATAAACTTTCGTGAAGCACTTGGGGGATAAAAGTGCTCATGACACATCTAGATAAGTTCCTTAGGGGGTCTAGTTTCCAAAATGGGGTCACTTGTGGTGGGTTTCCACTGTTTAGGCACATCAGGGGCTCGCCAAACGTGACATGGTGTCCAATCTCAATTCCAGCCAAATTTAGCTTGAAAAAGTCAAACGGCGCTCCTTTCCTTCTGAGCCCTGCCATGCGCCCAAACAGTGGTCCCCCCCACATATGGGGTATCAGCGTACTCAGGACAAATTGGACAACAACTTTTGGGGTCCAATTTCTCCTTTTACTCTTGAGAAAATAAAAAATTGGGGACTAAATGATCATGTTTGTGGAAAAAATAGGAATTTTTTTTTCACTTTTTCACGCCCGGGCGTTATAAACTTTCGTGAAGCACTTGGGGGATAAAAGTGCTCATGACACATCTAGATAAGTTCCTTAGGGGGTCTAGTTTCCAAAATGGGGTCACTTGTGGGGGTTTCCACTGTTTAGGCACATCAGGGGCTTGCCAAACGCGACATGGCGTCCGATCTCAATTCCAGCCAAATTTAGCTTGAAAAGGTCAAACGGCGCTCCTTTCCTTCTGAGCCCTGCCATGCGCCCAAAAAGTGGTTCCCCCTCACATGTGGGGTATCAGCGTACTCAGGATAAATTGGACAACAACTTTTGAGGTCCATTTTCTCTTTTTACTCTTGGGAAATTAATAAGATTATTGCTGAAAGATCATTTTTGTGACTAAAAAGTAAAATGTTAATTTTTTCCTTCCATGTTGCTTCTGCTGCTGTGAATCACCTGAAGGGTTAATAAACTTCTTGAATGTGGTTTTGAGCACCTTGAGGGGTGCAGTTTTTAGAATGGTGTCGCTTTTGGGTATTTTCTGCCATATAGACCCCTCAAAATGACTTCAAATGTGAGGTGGTCCCTAAAAAAAATGGTTTTGTAAATTTGGTTGTAAAAATGAGAAATTGCTGGTCAAATTTTAACCCTTATAACTTCCTTGAAAAAAAAAAAAGTTTGTTTCAAAAATTGTGCTGATGTAAAGTAGACATGTGGGAAATGTTATTTATTAACTATATTGTGTCACATGACTCTCTGGTTTAACAGAATAAAAATTCAAAGTTGGAAAATTGTGAAATTTTCAAAATTTTCGCCAAATTTCCGTTTTTTTCACAAATAAACGCAAGTTATATCGAAGAAATTTTAGCACTATCATGAAGTACAATATGTTACAAGAAAACAATCTCAGAATCGCTAAGATCCGTTGAAGCATTTCGGAGTTATAACCTCATAAAGGGACAGTGGTCAGAATTGTAAAAATTGGCCTGGTCATTGACGTGCAAACCACCCTTGGGGGTAAAGGGGTTAATAAAGATATTTACGTTTTAGGTGTTTTTTTTTTTTTGGTAAGCTGCCTTCTCCAAACTGCCATTTTTAGATCTCTCCACAGGTGTTCTATGGGATTCAGGTCTGAACTCATTGCTGGCCACCTTAGAAGTCTCCAGTGCTTTCTCTCAAACCATTTTCTAGTGGTTTTTGAAGTGTGTTTTGGGTCATTGTCCTGGAAGACCCATGACTTCTAAGGGAGACCCAGCTTTCTCCCACTGAGCCCTACATTATGCTGCAAAATTTGTTGGTAATCTTCAGACTTCATAATGCCTTGCACACGGTCAAGCAGTCCAGTGCCAGAGGCAGCAAAGCAACCCTAAAACATCAGGGAACCTCCGCCATGTTTGACTGTAGGGACTGTCTTCTTTTTATTGAATGCCTCTTTTTTTCTCCTGTAAACTCTATGTTGATGCCTTTTCCCAAAAAGCTCTACTTGTGTCTCATCTGACCAGAGAACATTCTTCCAAAATGTTTTTTTAGGTAAGTTTTGGCAAACTCCAGCCTGGCTTTTTTATGTCTCGGGGTAAGAAGTGGGGTCTTCCTGGGTCTCCTACCATACAGTCCCTTTTCATTCAGACGCCGACTACGGGATGACACTGTTGTACCCTCGGACTGCAGGGCAGCTTAAACTTGTTTGGATGTTAGTCGTTCTTTATCCAACATCCGCACAATCTTGCATTGAAATCTCTTGTCCATTTTTCTTTTTCGTCCACATCTAGGGAGGTTAGCCACAGTGCCATGGGCTTTAAACTTCTTGATGACACTGCGCACAGTAGACACAGGAACATTCAGGTCTTTGGAGATGGACTTGTAGCCTTGAGATTGCTCATGCTTCCTCACAATTTGGTTTCTCAAGTCCTCAGACAGTTCTTTGGTCTTCTTTCTTTTCTCCATGCTCAATGTGGTACTCACAAGGACACAGGACAGAGGTTGAGTCAACTTTAATCCATGTCAACTGGCTGCAAGTGTGATTTAGTTATTGCCAACACCTGTTAGGTGCCACAGGTAAGTTACAGGTGCTGTTAATTACACAAGTTAGAGAAGCATCACATGATTTTTCTAACAGTGCCAATACTTTTGTCCACCCCCTTTTTTATGTTTGGTGTGGAATTATATCCAATTTGGCTTTAGGACAATTCTTTTTGTGTTTTTTCATTGAAGACAAATAAAATGAAGATAATAATACCAAAGAATTTGTGATTGCAATCATTTTCAGGAAGAAACTGAGTATTATATGACAGAATTGCAGGGGTGTCAATACTTCTGGCCACAACTGTATCTATCTATCTATATGTGTGTTTTGACGCATATTTCCTTTCAAACCGATGTGTAAATGACATAGAGAATTGCTGTATGTAAAAGCTCATGTTAAAATCACATTTCAATCGCACTGCATTCGGATGTAAATCGGATGCTACGTTTGAAAAATTGGATTGTACTCGCATTACACTCCTGCGACTCTGACCAATTTTGCATACGTTTAGTGTGACTCCGGCCTTATAGCGATTTATGTTGTGGATTTTCATAATGAGTTTCACCCTTTATGTCACCAATAAATTTGCATGTGATGTGAACGAATCCTTGAAAGATCTTCACACCATCACTAGGGTTGAGCGAAACGGGTCGAAATTGTTCAAAAGTCGCCGACTTTTGGCAAGGTCGGGTTTCATGAAACCCGACCCGACCCCAGTGGGGGGTCGGCCATGAAGTCGGCGATCTTTTGAATCTGGAATCGGAATTCCGATCCCGATTCCCGATATGTTTAAGATATCGGGAATTGGTATCGGAATTCAGATTAAAGTGTAAAATATAGA
This sequence comes from Ranitomeya imitator, assembly GCF_032444005.1. Taxonomy (NCBI): domain Eukaryota; kingdom Metazoa; phylum Chordata; class Amphibia; order Anura; family Dendrobatidae; genus Ranitomeya; species Ranitomeya imitator. Next base: position 133,673,464 of record NC_091282.1, read on the forward strand.
ATTAAAATAAAAAATATTGCAATACTTACCCTCTGACGCGCCCTGGTACTAACCGGCAGCCTTCCTCCTTCGAATCCGCGCTTCTAGGACCTTGCCGTGACGTCGCGGTGACGTCGCGGCTTGTGATTGGCCGCGCGGCCGCCCATGTGACCGCTCACGCCGCCAATCACAAGCCGCGACGTTACCCGCGACGTCACCGAAGGTCCTGGAAGGGCTGATTCTTAGGAAGAAAGGCTGTCGGAAGGAAGCAGGGCGCTTCCGAGGGTGAGTAACATAGTAACATAGTAACATAGTTAGTAAGGCCGAAAAAAGACATTTGTCCATCCAGTTCAGCCTATATTCCATCATAATAAATACCCAGATCTACGTCCTTCTACAGAACCTAATAATTGTATGATACAATATTGTTCTGCTCCAGGAAGACATCCAGGCCTCTCTTGAACCCCTCGACTGAGTTCGCCATCACCACCTCCTCAGGCAAGCAATTCCAGATTCTCACTGCCCTAACAGTAAAGAATCCTCTTCTATGTTGGTGGAAAAACCTTCTCTCCTCCAGACGCAAAGAATGCCCCCTTGTGCCCGTCACCTTCCTTGGTATAAACAGATCCTCAGCGAGATATTTGTATTGTCCCCTTATATACTTATACATGGTTATTAGATCGCCCCTCAGTCGTCTTTTTTCTAGACTAAATAATCCTAATTTCGCTAATCTATCTGGGTATTGTAGTTCTCCCATCCCCTTTATTAATTTTGTTGCCCTCCTTTGTACTCTCTCTAGTTCCATTATATCCTTCCTGAGCACCGGTGCCCAAAACTGGACACAGTACTCCATGTGCGGTCTAACTAGGGATTTGTACAGAGGCAGTATAATGCTCTCATCATGTGCTCTCATCAAGACCTCTTTTAATGCACCCCATGATCCTGTTTGCCTTGGCAGCTGCTGCCTGGCACTGGCTGCTCCAGGTAAGTTTATCATTAACTAGGATCCCCAAGTCCTTCTCCCTGTCAGATTTACCCAGTGGTTTCCCGTTCAGTGTGTAATGGTGATATTGATTCCCTCTTCCCATGTGTATAACCTTACATTTATCATTGTTAAACCTCATCTGCCACCTTTCAGCCCAAGTTTCCAACTTATCCAGATCCATCTGTAGCAGAATACTATCTTCTCTTGTATTAACTGCTTTACATAGTTTTGTATCATCTGCAAATATCGATATTTTACTGTGTAAACCTTCTACCAGATCATTAATGAATATGTTGAAGAGAACAGGTCCCAATACTGACCCCTGCGGTACCTCACTGGTCACAGCGACCCAGTTAGAGACTATACCATTTATAACCACCCTCTGCTTTCTATCACTAAGCCAGTTACTAACCCATTTACACACATTTTCCCCCAGACCAAGCATTCTCATTTTGTGTACCAACCTCTTGTGCGGCACGGTATCAAACGCTTTGGAAAAATCGAGATATACCACGTCCAATGACTCACCGTGGTCAAGTCTATAGCTTACCTCTTCATAAAAACTGATTAGATTGGTTTGACAGGAGCGATTTCTCATAAACCCATGCTGATATGGAGTTAAACAGTTATTCTCATTGAGATAATCCAGAATAACATCCCTCAGAAACCCTTCAAATATTTTACCAACAATAGAGGTTAGACTTACTGGCCTATAATTTCCAGGTTCACTTTTAGAGCCCTTTTTGAATATTGGCACCACATTTGCTATGCGCCAGTCCTGCGGAACAGACCCTGTCGCTATAGAGTCACTAAAAATAAGAAATAATGGTTTATCTATTACATTACTTAGTTCTCTTAGTACTCGTGGGTGTATGCCATCCGGACCCGGAGATTTATCTATTTTAATCTTATTTAGCCGGTTTCGCACCTCTTCTTGGGTTAGATTCGTGACCCTTAATATAGGGTTTTCATTGTTTCTTGGGATTTCACCTAGCATTTCATTTTCCACCGTGAATACCGTGAAGAAGAAGGTGTTTAATATGTTTATTTTTTTCCTCGTCATCTACAACCATTCTTTCCTCACTATTTTTTAAGGGGCCTACATTTTCAGTTTTTATTCTTTTACTATTGATATAGTTGAAGAACAGTTTGGGATTAGTTTTACTCTCCTTAGCAATGTGCTTCTCTGTTTCCTTTTTGGCAGCTTTAATTAGTTTTTTAGATAAAGTATTTTTCTCCCTATAGTTTTTTAGAGCTTCAATGGTGCCATCCTGCTTTAGTAGTGCAAATGCTTTCTTTTTACTGTTAATTGCCTGTCTTACTTCTTTGTTTAGCCACATTGGGTTTTTCCTATTTCTAGTCCTTTTATTCCCACAAGGTATAAACCGCTTACACTGCCTATTTAGGATGTTCTTAAACATTTCCCATTTATTATCTGTATTCTCATTTCTGAGGATATTGTCCCAGTCTACCAGATTAAGGGCATCTCTAAGCTGTTCAAACTTTGCCTTCCTAAAGTTCAATGTTTTTGTGACTCCCTGACAAGTCCCCCTAGTGAAAGACAGGTGAAACTGCACAATATTGTGGTCGCTATTTCCTAAATGCCCAACCACCTGCAGATTTGTTATTCTGTCAGGTCTATTAGATAGTATTAGGTCTAAAAGTGCTGCTCCTCTGGTTGGATTCTGCACCAATTGTGAAAGATAATTTTTCTTGGTTATTAGCAGAAACCTGTTGCCTTTATGGGTTTCACAGGTTTCTGTTTCCCAGTTAATATCCGGGTAGTTAAAGTCCCCCATAACCAGGACCTCATTATGGGTTGCAGCTTCATCTATCTGCTTTAGAAGTAGACTTTCCATGCTTTCTGTTATATTTGGGGGTTTGTAACAGACCCCAATGAGAATTTTGTTACCATTTTTCCCTCCATGAATTTCAACCCATGTGGACTCGACATCCTCATTCCCTTCGCTAATATCCTCCCTTAAAGTGGACTTTAGACAAGACTTTACATAGAGACAAACCCCTCCTCCTCTCCGATTTTTACGATCCTTTCTAAACAGACTGTAACCCTGTAAGTTAACTGCCCAGTCATAGCTTTCATCTAACCATGTCTCGGTTATTCCCACTATGTCAAAGTTACCTGTAGATATTTCTGCTTCTAGTTCTTCCATCTTGTTTGTCAGGCTTCTGGCGTTTGCGAGCATGCAGTTTAGAGGATTTTGTTTTGTTCCAATCTCCTCACTGTGGATTGTTTTAGAAATGTTCTTACCTCCCTTCTGAGTATGTTTTCCTGGGTCGTCTTTGTTCGAGTCTAATGTTTTTCTTCCCGTCCCCTCTTCTTCTAGTTTAACGCCCTCCTGATGAGTGTAGCGAGTCTTCTGGCGAATGTGTGTTTCCCAGGTTTGTTGAGGTCTCTGGCGAGGAGTCCATCATACCAGTAATTCACACCGTGGTCCAGGAATCCAAATCCTTGTTGTCTGCACCATCGTCTTAGCCAGTTGTTTGCATCAAGGATCCTGTTCCATCACCTGGTGCCATGCCCGTCTACTGGAAGGATAGAAGAAAAAACTACCTGTGCATCCAGTTCCTTTACTTTCTTCCCCAACTCTTCAAAGTCCTTGCAGATTGTCGGTAGGTCCTTCCTTGCCGTGTCATTGGTGCCAACATGTATCAGAAGAAATGGGTGGACGTCCTTGGAGCTGAAGAGCTTTGGTATCCTATCGGTCACATCCTTGATCATCGCACCTGGAAGGCAGCATACTTCTCTTGCAGTTATGTCCGGTCTGCAGATGGCTGCTTCGGTGCCTCTCAGTAGTGAGTCTCCCACCACCACCACTCTTCGTTGCTTCTTGGCTGTAATTTTTGCTGTCACTTGTTGCTGTGTGCCCTTTTCTTTTTTGCTTGCTGGTATTGCTTCATTCTTAGGTGTGCCATCTTCATCCTCTACAAAGATTTGATATCGGTTCTTCAGTTGTGTGGTTGGTGATTTCTCCATGGTCTTCTTGCTTCTTTTGGTCACATGCTTCCACTCATCTGCTTTTGGAGGTTCTCTGACACTTTTTGCACCTTCTGTGACCAGTAGAGATGCTTCTGTTCTGTCTAGAAAGTCTTCATTCTCTTTGATGTGTTTCAAAGGTGCTATTCTTTCTTCCAGACCCCGCACCTTTTCTTCTAAAAGGGCCACTAGTCTACACTTCTGACAGGTGAAATTGGATTCTTCTTCTGGTCGATCTGTGAACATGTAGCACATGCTGCAGCTCACCATGTAGGTTGTCACATCTGCCATGTTGCTCCTAGATCCTGCTGACTTGCTGTGTGTTTTCCTTCTTGTGTAATCTACTCAGCCAAGCTCTCTTGCAATAATGTATTCCTAATAGGAATAATAATAATAATAATATTCCTAATAGGAATATACTCACCCTCGGAAGCGCCCTGCTTCCTTCCGACAGCCTTCCTTCCTAAGAATCAGCCCTTCCAGGACCTTCGGTGACGTCGCGGGTGACGTCGCGGCTTGTGATTGGCCGCGCGAGCGGTCACATGGGCGGCCGCGCGGCCAATCACAAGCCGCGACGTCACCCGCGACGTCACCGAAGGTCCTGGAAGGCTGATTCTAAGGAAGGAAGGTTCCTGGTTAGTACCAGGGCGCGTCAGAGGGTAAGTATAAGGATATTTTTTATTTTAATTCTATATTTTACACTTAAATATGGATCCCAGGGCCTGAAGGAGAGTTTCCGCTCCTTCAGACCCTGGGAACCATGGAAACCCAATGCACTGCATTGGGTTTCGAGTTTCGGCCGACCCCGACCCCGACTTTTTTATAGGATCGGCCGATTTCACTCGACCCGACTTTTCCAAAAGTCGGGTTTCGTGAAACCCGACCCGATCCTATAAAAGTGAAGGTCGCTCAACCCTAACCATCACTAATCTTTTCCTCTTTCTCCCACTTTCAGTTTACCTTTCAGCAAGTTTCTTTTTTACTTATTGATCAGATTTGAGGACATGTGGGAGTGGACCATATGCCAAGCTGTAACTGCAATGTACATTCCCAGCAATTAAAATGATATCAAACTGAAAAATCAGTAACTCGCCAATGTATCAGCTCCATCATAGGCTAAAGCTTTGTAAGTGCCGTGTACTAATTAGTTCATGTAGGACAATAGGAGGCAGCAACTTTGGATCCTCACTAGACACTTGTATTTTAATGACGTACTGAACATAGACATAATGATGCTAAACCAGAATCTTTAAAACTGTGACATGACAAAAACATTCTTAATCATAATTTATGACTTGTGACAAATTTTGTAATCGTGAATAACTGACCGTACACTGTCAATTATGTGTCTAGAACATTTAACATGTGCCGCAGTGCGCACGCGTCATTATTTTCACCCATCGATGGGCCCGTGATGTGATCGCGTTTAACCAATGAGTTGTCATGATAGCTGGCGGTGACGTGATCACCCCCATGCCTGTCATTACGGAGCTCCTTTGAAACCTTGCCTGTGACCAAGCTTCAAAGGAGACTGTGATTTATGCTATATGCAGCTGGATGCTGTCATATTGCTGTATATGTAGGTAAAGAAAATTGGCGCGCACTCAGGATGATAAGGTGCGAGGTGCAGGTGTAGTGGGCTGTGTAAGCCCCACGAACATAGAGAATATAGTACACCGCACACTCTGTATGTATATTGCGAATGGTGAAGAATTTACCGTATATACTCAAGTATAAGCCGAGATTTTCAGCCCACATTTTTGGGCTGAAAGTGCCCCTCTCGGCTTATACTCGAGTCAAGGTGGGTGGCAGGGTCGGCGGGTGAGGGCGCTGAGGCATACTTACCTGCTTCCAGCGATCCTGGCGCTCCCTCTGCCGTCCCACGGTCTTCGGTGCTGCAGTTCTTCCACTGTTCAGTGGTCAGGTGGGACCGCTCATTAGAGAAATGAATAAGCGGCTCCACCTCCCATAGGGGTGGAGCCGACTATTCATTTATCTAATCAGCGGTAACGGTGACTTCTGATAGAGGAAGAAGCTGGGGCACCGAAGACCAGCTGTACGGGGGAAGGAGCCGGACGCCGGGAGCAGGTAAGTATCGCATAGTTACCTGTCCACGTTCCAGCCGCCGGGCGCCGCTCCATCTTCCCGGCGTTTCTCCGCTCTGACTGTGCAGGTCAGAGGGCACGATGACGCATATAGTGTGCGCGGCGCCCTCTGCCTGATCAGTCAGAGCGGAGAGACGCCGGGACCGGACGCTGGGAGCTGCAAGCAAGAGAGGTGAGTATGGCATTTTTTTTTTTATTGCAGCAGCAATGGCACAGATATATGTGGAGCATCTATGGGGAAATATGAAAGGTGCAAAGCACTATATGGGGCACAGCTATGGGGAAATATGAACGGTGCAGAGCACTATATGGCAGAGCTATGGGGCAATATGAACGGTGCAGAGCACTATATGGCACAGCTATGGGGAAATATGAACGGTGCAGAGCACTATATAGCAGAGCTATGGGGCAATATGAACGGTGCAGAGCCCAATATGGCACAGCTATGGGGAAATATGGACAGTGCAGAGCACTATATGGCAGAGCTATGGGGCAATATGAACGGTTTAGAGCACTATATGGCAGAGCTATGGGGAAATATGAACGGTGCAGAGCACTATAAGGCACAGCTATGGGGAAATATGAACGGTGCAGAGCACTATATGGCACAGCTATGGGGCAAGAATGATCTATTTTTATTTTTGAAATTCACCGGTAAATGCTGCATTTCCAAACTAGGCTTATACTTGAGTCAATAAGTTTTCCCAGTTTTTTGTGGCAAAATTAGGGGGGTCGGCTTATACTCGGGTCGGCTTATACTCAAGTATATACGGTATTAACAAAACAACTCCTTTTTGGAAGTGCATTTGGACAGCAAGATCTTCAGCAGAGCGAGTGTGAGCGAGCTGAGTGTGAACTGAGTGTAAGTGTGAACGGCGGTAAGTGTGACTTGTGATTCAGTGACTTTGGAGTCAGGGAGTTTCCAAGGGAGGAAGTACTGAATTGCTGTCTGTTTTTTTTTTTATTTTTTTATTTTTTTTTAATACTTTGTATTTATTTTTTATTTTTTTTATTTAACTTTTCTGTCTGGTGCAATCCCCATTAGGAAATGTGCTCCACTCTTGTTAATGCCATCCAGTGCACATCTTGCCACATGTATGCAATCCTTGAGCAGCCGATCGAGGGTACATACTGCTGTGCGAGATGTGAGCACGTTGTGCATTTGGAAGACCAGATTCTGAATCTAAATGTGCAGCTGGCAACACTGAGATCCATAGACAATATGGAGAGGAGTCTTCTGCTCACGGAGCAGACTCTCAATGGGACAGATGAGGGGGGGATGGTAGGATGGAGCTGCAGGACGATGAAGTAGCAAGCTGGGTGACAGTTAGGAAGCGGGGTAGAGGGAAGAGTTCCAGGGAGGCTAGTCCTGATCTGGAACGCCCGAATAAGTTTGTTAAGTTGGCAGATGAGGGGGGTGCCAGTACAGAGGTAGCACTGCTGCAGCCAGGCATGTCCTTTGAAAGCCGGAGGAGTGACTGCTCCAGTAAGGAGGGAAATAGGAGAGCAGGGCAGGCCAGACAGGTGCTGGTAGTGGGCGACTCAGTTATTAGGGGAACAGATAGAGCAATCTGTCACAAAGACAGGGATCGTCGAACGGTGTGCTGCCTACCTGGCGCTCAAGTCCGACACATCGCTGATCGGGTGGACAGATTACTGGGAGGGGCTGGTGAGGACCCAGCGGTCATGGTGCACATTGGCACAAATGACAAAGTTACAGGTAGGTGGAAGGTCCTTAAAGATGATTTCAGGGAATTAGGCTGCACGCTGAAAGCAAGGACCTCCAACGTGGTATTTTCTGAAATACTCCTTGTACCACGTGCCACGCCAGAGAGGCAACAGGAGATTAGGGAGGTTAATAAGTGGCTCAAGAATTGGTGTAGGAAGGAGGGGTTTGGGTTCCTGCAGAACTGGGCCGACTTCTCAGTTGGCTACAGGCTCTACGCTAGGGACGGGCTGCACCTCAACGGGGAGGGTGCAGCTGTGTTGGGGGAGAAAATGGATAGAAGGTTGGAGGAGTGTTTAAACTAGGAATTGGGGGGAGGGTATTCATTTTATAAGAGGGGAAGATAGTGCAGATAGAGACCTGGGCACAAATAAGGAAGATGGGGGTGGCAGTGGCATGGGGGGTGGGGTTAGAACAGTTAATAATTTAAGAAAGAATAGAGGTGCAGAGAGATACATAAAATGTATATATACTAATGCCAGAAGCCTCGCCACCAAAATGGACGAATTAGAACTAATGTTGTTGGAGCATAATTATGACATAGTGGGGATATCGGAGACATGGCTGGATGAGCGCCATGACTGGGCTGTTAACTTGCAGGTCTATAGCCTGTTCAGAAATGACCGTACAGATAAGCGAGGGGGAGGGGTGTGTCTATATGTAAAATCGTCCTAAAAACCCATCCTGCGTGATAATATAGGTGAATTTAATGAAAATGTAGAATCCCTGTGGGTGGAGATAAGGGGAGGGGGAAAAATAATAAATTACTCATAGGGGTTTGTTATAAATCTCCAAAAATAATGGAAGCAATGGAGAATATCCTCATAAAGCAAATAGATGAAGCTGCGACTCAAGGAGAAGTCATTATTATGGGGGACTTCAACTACCCTGAAATAGATTGGGAAACAGAAACCTGCAGTTCCAGCAAAGGTAATCGGTTTTTGACAACTATGAGAGACAATTACCTTTCACAACTGGTTCAGGACCCAACAAGAAGGGGGGCACTGCTAGACCTAATATTAACCAACAGGCCAGACCGCATAGCAAATATAAGGGTTGGGGGTCACTTGGGTAATAGCGATCACAAAATAATAAGTTTTCATGTATCCTTTAAAAAGATGTGTAATAGAGGGGTTACAAGGACACTAAACTTCAGGAGGGCAAATTTCCAACGGCTGAGAGAGGATCTTGGTGCAATTAACTGGGACGATATCCTGAGACACAAAAATACACAAAGAAAATGGGAGACATTTATTAGCATCCTGGATAGGACCTGTGCACAGTATATACCGTATGGGAATAAACATACTAGAAATAGGAGGAAACCAATATGGCTAAATAGGGCTGTAAGGGGCGCAATAAGTGACAAAAAGAAAGAATTTAGAGAATTAAAGGAAGTAGGTAGTGATGAGGCATTAAATATAGAAAATTAAATAAATTCTGTAAAAAGCAAATCAAGGCAGCACTACATAAATAGTAAGAAACTAAAAAAAGATAGTATTGGCCCCCTTAAAAATAGTCTGGGTGAAATGGTGGATGAGGATGAGGAAAAAGCCAATATGCTAAATGACTTATTTTCATCAGTATTTACACAAGAAAATCCCATGGCAGACAAAATGACTAGTGATAAAAATTCCCAATTAAATGTCACCTGCTTAACCCAGCAGGAAGTGCGGCGGCGTCTAAAAATCACTAAAATTGACAAATCTCCGGGCCCGGATGGGATACACCCTCGAGTACTGCAGGAATTAAGTACAGTCATTGATAGACCATTATTTTTAATCTTTAAAGACTCCATAATAACAGGATCTGTACCACAGGACTGGCATATAGCAAATGTGGTGCCAATATTCAAAAAGGGGACAAAAACTGAACTCGGAAATTATAGGCCAGTAAGCTAAACCTCTACTGTGGGTAAAATCCTGGAGGGCATTCTAAGGGATGCTATACTGGAGTATCTGAAGAGGAATAACCTCATGACCCAGTATCATCACGGGTTTACTAGGGACCGTTCATGTCAGACTAATTTGATCAGTTTCTATGAGGAAGTAAGTTCCGGATTGGACCAAGGGAACCCAGTGGATGCAGTGTATTTGGACTTTTCAAAAGCTTTTGATACGGTGCCACAGAAAAGGTTGATACATAAAATGAGAATAATGGGGATAGGGGAAAATATGTGCAAGTGGGTTGAGAGCTGGCTCAGGGATAGGAAACAAAGGGTGGTTATTAATGGAGCACACTCGGACTGGGTGGCTGTTGGCAGTGGGGTGCCGCAGGGGTCAGTGTTGGGCCCTCTTCTTTTTAACATATTTATTAATGACCTTGTAGGGGGCATTCAGAGTAGAATTTCAATATTTGCAGATGACACTAAACTCTGCAGGGTAATCAATACAGAGGAGGACAATTTTATATTACAGGATGATTTATGTAAACTAGAAGCTTGGGCTGATAAATGGCAAATGAGCTTTAATGGGGATAAATGTAAGGTCATGCACTTGGGTAGAAGCAATAAGATGTATAATTATGTGCTTAATTCTAAAACTCTGGGCAAAACCGTCAATGAAAAAGACCTGGGTGTATGGGTGGATGACAAACTCATATTCAGTGGCCAGTGTCAGGCAGCTGCTACAAAGGCAAATAAAATAATGGGATGCATTAAAAGAGGCATAGATGCTCATGAGGAGAACATAATTTTACCTCTATACAAGTCACTAGTTCGACCACACTTAGAATACTGTGCACAGTTCTGGTCTCCGGTGTATAAGAAAGACATAGCTGAACTAGAGCGGGTGCAGAGAAGAGCGACCAAGGTTATTAGAGGACTGGGGGGTCTGCAATACCAAGATAGGTTATTACACTTGGGGCTATTTAGTTTGGAAAAACGAAGACTAAGGGGTGATCTTATGTTAATGTATAACTATATGAGGGGACAGTACAAAGACCTTTCTGATGATCTTTTTAATCATAGACCTGAAACCGGGACAAGGGGGCATCCTCTGCGTTTGGAGGAAAAAAGGTTTAAGCATAATAACAGACGTGGATTCTTTACTGTAAGAGCAGTGAGACTATGGAACTCTCTGCCGTATGATGTTGTAATGAGTGATTCATTACTTAAATTTAAGAGGGGACTGGATACCTTTCTGGAAAAGTATAATGTTACAGGGTATATACACTAGATTCCTTGATAGGGCGTTGATCCAGGGAACTAGTCTGATTGCCGTATGTGGAGTCGTGAAGGATTTTTTTTCCCCAATGTGGAGCTTACTCTTGCCACATGGTTTTTTTTTTGCCTTCCTCTGGATCAACATGTTAGGGCATGTTAGGTTAGGCCATGGGTTGAACTAGATGGACTTATAGTCTTTCTTCAACCTTAATAACTATGTTACTATGTGACATGAAAGAGGTAATTACGACGTTTCGGTCCTACCAGAGCATTAATCATACAATCGCTATGGAAAAATAAAATATATAAGTATACAGTATGTACAATAAACAATATTCAAAATCGATGCATAGAACAAAAATTCAAAAAATAAAGTTCCCAACCTGGATAAAGAAAACAAAGGAAAGGGTAGAATAAAGGGAGTAAAACATAGTAACTCTGAAACAACATTATATGCATTATACATGAAATACCACGTATATCCGCAAAAAAAGGGGGGGACATAGGTATAAGCATAATCATAGGGGTAAACAAAGGCTAAGGAAGCCAGATCATATGACTGAGTACATGGGAAGAACGTAGAGATATTTTTTACCTTTGTTGTGCACAGAGGAGAGGATAGAGTTCCTTGGAAGTAAAGGCATACACTGTAGAAAAGATGGTAAACGTATATGAGCAAGAGAAGGTACATAGATGATATGATGATAATGATAGAGTGGTATGTGATGTACCTTAGGCGCCAAGTTGCTGTGCGTATGAGGTCGCAAAGACTGCCCTGTTGTGTGGTCTGTGGATAAGTAAATGTATGGGGAGGTAAGGGACTTGTAAATTATAATGGCATCTATATGTCCAGGTGGCGGCGGCACGGCCTGTATAGAGTAGGGGAGAAGGATTACCTTAAAGGTCAAGCTAATGAGCGGCGCTCCCGCGCCCTGCTGCCAGTTTGTAGCGTGACCGGCGCTGCTGTGATTTAAATGCGCGCACCGGAAGTAGGACCTGCGATACCGGAAGTGATGTGGACTGCGTTGAGATGCCACTGCGCATACGCGGCCGACGATCCTGTGCGTGCCTGGTTGTAAGGGAATGCAGGCGCTGTAGTGATGTCAGCAACTAGGGGGATGCTAATGCGCCTGAGCGGACGGCGATATTCTGTGTGCCCGGTAACTAAGTAACGCTGAAGTTGCAAAGTATACCCAGAGGGCCAGTACATGTTAGGAGATGTGCACGGCCTGTGTGCCTGTCTTAAATGGAGCTAAGGACATGGCTAGGTTACGCTGTACAGGTCATAGTATAATAATGAATGGGGCAACATGTAAAGTGCGTAATACAATGGAGTAGTCATGTCAATAATAATAAACCTGGAAGTGGAAGATAGTTGAGTCTGTGATGTGACAATGGGTATTTTAAGATGTTATGGGAGGGATGTCCAAGTATCATGGACTAGTATGGGGACCACAAAAGACAATGTATATTACATAAAGGGCAACGAGGCGAATGTGGGCAAAGGTATTATTTTGTATATGGAGAAACTCACCAAGGTGTTCAACGAATCTGTAAGGGAAGAGGAGAGTATTAGTAAGCTGAAAGAATAATTAGAGCAACCAATCGATTTCCCTATTGAGGCCCTTAGGTGCGAGGGTATCTAATGTATATATCCAGTATGTTTCCCTGGACCTCAACTGTTTAATATGATTGCCACCCCGTCTGGGCCGAGGTACCTGTTCCAAGACTTGGAATTTTAGTTGGGCTACTGAATGTCTCGCCTTAGTAAAATGGTCAAGAAGGGGGAGCCAGATTTTGTTACACCTAATGGTGGACTTGTGGCTTGCGAACCTATCATGTATGTGCTGAGTGGTTTCTCCCACGTAGAACAGGCTGCAAGGGCACTTAATGACGTAAACCACAAAATTAGAATCGCACGTATGGAATCCGCGGATAGGGTAAGACTTCCAAGTCCTAGGGTGGGTAACATTGTCAGACTTGATCACGTTTGAACAGGCGGCACAGTTCAAGCAAGGGTAAGTCCCATTGCGGCATGAGCTTAAGAACTGTTGAGTTGGTACTCGATGTGCGCTACCCATGTCGGCCCTGACTATTTGATCACGGATGTTGGGGGGGTCTCCTTGTGCTCATGAGTGCGGGCACCCTGAAGGATGGGATCTCGGGGTGGGCTCTACCCAGGAGGGGCCAGTGCTTTTTGATGACAGAATAAACCTTGGTCATAATAGGATGGTGGGTGTGCACGAACGGTATCCTTTCCTGGGGTTGGCGTGGTGCTGGACTCATAGGTGGGTTAGAGGACCGAGTGAGTTCCTGTGCCAAAAGGGTAGGGGGGTAGTTCCTGTTGCTGAACTTCTGCGCCATAGATGCTAGTCTGATTTGTCGTGTTTCGGGGTCCGTGACGATACGGGAGACTCTTTTGAATTGAGATCGAGGTAGACTATTTTTAGTGGTGGTTGGATGGCAGCTTGAATAGAGTAGTAAACTGTTGCAGTCCGTGGGTTTTGTGTACAGATCCGTTTTGAGGAATCCATTGGCATCTTTCAGTACCAGGGTATCCAAAAAGGCTATTTGCGTTTCATGGGAATGAATGGTGAATTTAAGCTCTTGGAAAATTGAATTGAGGGTGGAAAAGAATAAATCCAGGGTTCCAGATGTCCCTGTCCAAACCAGGAAGATATCGTCTATGTTACCTACAGTAATTTAGGACATGTTGGGAAAATAGCTCATTGTTATAGATGTGGTGTAACTCAAAATGATTCATATGCGCATTAGCGTAGGCCGGGGCTACATTTGAGCCCATAGCGGTCCCGCATGCTTGGACATAATAGGTGTCCTCGTATAGGAAGTAGTTTTCAAACAGGACTGTTCTCAGGAGATCGAGACAGCAGGAAATGACATTCTGGGACATATCAGTCTGTTCCAGGAGGTCTCTGGTGGCACGCATGCCCTTCTCATGGGTTATTGATGTGTATAAGCTGTTACCGTCCATAGTGACGAGAAGACTATGGGGAGGTACCTGATGGATCTGTTTAATTTTTTCAAGAAATTGGTTCGTGTCCAATATATAGGACCTGGTGTTTTTTGTTAGAGGGGTCAAAATTTTTTCAAGAAATATGGAGAGTGGTGAGAGAACTGAATCCGTGGAAGCCACGATTGGTCTGTCCGGGGGATTATGAAGGGATTTGTGTATTTTGGAGAGGAGATAGAAGACCGGAATGATAGGATGGGGGTTCTGTAAAAAAGTAGCTGTCTTGCCATCAATAGTTCCATTGTCCAGGTACGTTTTAATGAGGTCCTTAATTTTTATGGTGATGGCTGCAGTGAGGTCCCAAGGTATGGCCCTATAGGTGTTAGTGTCAAAAAGTTGTCTAAAGGCCCCTTCACATTAAGCGACGCTGCAGCGATACCGACAACGATCCGGATCGCTGCAGCGTCGCTGTTTGGTCGCTGGAGAGCTGTCACACAGACCGCTCTCCAGCGACCAACGATGCCGGTAACCAGGGTAAACATCGGGTAACTAAGCGCAGGGCCGCGCTTAGTAACCCGATGTTTACCCTGGTTACCATGCTAAAAGTAAAAAAAAACAAACACTAGATACTTACCTACCGCTGTCTGTCCTCCAGCGCTGCGCTCTGCTTCTCTGGTCCCCTCCTGTACTGTCTGTGAGCCGGAAAGCAGAGCGGTGGCGTCACCGCTCTGCTTTCCGGCTGACCGACGCTCACAGCCAGTACAGGAGGAGTGCAGAGCACAGCGCTGGAGGACAGACAGCGGTAGGTAAGTATCTAGTGTTTGTTTTTTTTAACTTTTAGCATGGTAACCAGGGTAAACATCGGGTTACTAAGCGCGGCCCTGCGCTTAGTTACCCGATGTTTACCCTGGTTACCAGTGAAGACATCGCTGGATCGGTGTCACACACGCCGATCCAGCGATGTCTCCAGGGAGTCCAGCGACGAAATAAAGTTCTGGACTTTCTTCAGCGACCAACGATCTCCCAGCAGGGGCCTGATCGTTGGTCGCTGTCACACATAACGATTTCATTAACGATATCGTTGCTACGTCACAAATAGCAACGATATCGTTAACAATATCGTTATGTGTGAAGGTACCTTAAGTTGCTGTATATAGCACAGACAATGAAATCCCCTAAGGGGGCTAACAATAACAGTAAAAAAAAAGTTTAAAAAAAAAAACACCTAAAAGTTTAAATCACCCCCTTTTACCCCATTAAAAATAAAGATATATATATTTTTAAAACATATATGTGTGGTATTGCCGCATTCAGAAAAGTCCAATCTATTAAAATATAAATACAATTAATCAGATCAGTAAACACCGTAAACGGAAAACAATCAAGAATGTCAAAATTAAGTTTTTTTGGTCTCCACAATTCTGCAAAAAAGGCTGTAACAAGCAATCAAAAAGTCACATCTATCCCAAAATGGTACTAATAAAAATGTTGTCTTTCCCCGCAAAAAATAAACTATTACACAAATAAAATAAAAATGCTACGAGTCTCAGAAAATAGCGACACAGCCCCACAAATTTTTTTTTTGTGCAAATTTCTGATTTTTTTCCCACCAAAATAATAAGACATGTTTGGTATCGCTGTAATCGCATTGATGAAGAGAATTAAATTGCAAAGTCATTTATACCACAAATTGTACACCATGCAAACAATTTCCCAAAAACAATGTCAGAAATGTGTTTTTTTCCCCCACACTTGGAAAGTTTTCCCGTTTTCCAGAACACTATGAGGTAAAATTAATGGTAAAATTACAACTTGTCTCACACAAAAAAAAACCCAAGCTCTCAAATGTCAAAGTGGACAGAAAAATAAAAGAGTTATGGCTCTGACAAGAGGGGGAGAAAAAAAACAAGTGCAAAAATGGAAATTGGCTGTGGCGTGAAGGTGTTAAATGGAGATCAACTACATAAATGCAGCATCTTCCATGGAATAATGAAATCAGCTGTCGTGGTTTAGTCCGTCCACTAATAAATCATCCCCATAATAATAGTATAATATAGCAGTGGGGGTCCTATCTGAATAAAGATAAAATCTAACTTTTATTACCAACTTTTAAAATCACATCTGGACTTCCGTAACAGTGATGCAAAAAACCCCCCAAAAAACATAAATCAAAGTGCTCAAGTGCTCAATTTAAAAAAAGGTTTGGGCTCACCAAATATCTTTCGCCCACAGCAGACTTCATCATGGACCGGAGTAGATTGTATAGCTATTAATGTGAACCTGAGGGGGGGGAAAGGTGGCTATTCTTCCCTGTCGTGCCCCTGTATAACTCCTGTCCTTACAAGGACAGTACCCGAATATGTACTGCTATGGGATGCCCACCATCACTCAAATAATACGTAACTCCCTATGCGTTTCCTCCCCATTAAAGGGGATTCATCAGGGGAGTCTAAAGATAAATGTAAACAGTGGGGGTTCAATAATTATTTCTATAGTATATTGTAAGAATCCTCCAGTGGCAGGTATTCTCCTGTCTAGGAGTGACCATTTGCATCACTTGCCCTATCTTAAGTGTGGCATATGGGGGTTGTTCCAACCTATAGCCCTTTTATAAGGGTCATTCATCCCCCCCCCCAGTTAATCGTGGTTACATCGAATGATGAATGACCGGAGATGTCAGCATTTTTTTCTCCACGTGTGAGATTAGCACTAGTCTAGTGCTAATCTCATTAGAGTCTAGTATGCATATGCACTTTATTTATCATTTATGTATACATTGGTAGTTATTTTATAGAGGAATGTATATGCCTATGAAATCATGTATATATTTATAATCATGGGAACGTATTGCAGAATGCCACCAGATCTTGTACTCGAAATGGTGATAACGAGTATGAAAGTGCCCCTTTCTGCCAATATTTGTGGGTCCAAGTGGTCAGACCCACAACTATCTATCTCCATCGTCATCTTTGGATAGATAATAACTTAGTTTCGCTTGAAAACCCCTTCACCACCTTGGGTTTTTCCGTTTTTGCGTTTCCGTTTTTTGTTCACCTTCTTCCCAGAGCCATAACTTTGTTATTTTTCCATCAATATGGCCATGAGAGGGCTTGTTTTTTGCAGGACGAGTGGTGCTTTTGATCAACATCATTAGTTTTAGCATACAGTGTATTGGAAAATGGGGAAAAAATTCAAAGTGTGGTTCATTTTTAATTTAAGTGATGAAAAAAAAAATCTAAAGTTTGTTTAGAAAAAAAAAAAAGTCGCCATTTGCCAAGATCCATGATCCAGAGCTGGATGAGGGCTTATTTTTTGCATGCCGAGCTGATGTTTTTATTGAGCTAGATACGATGTTTTGATCGCCCGTTATTGCATTTTAATGCAATGTTGTGGCGACCAAAAAACATAATTCTGGCGTTTTGATTTTTTTTTCTCGTTACACTGTTTACAGATTGGATACATTTTTTTATATATTGAAAGTTATGGCAATTCTGAACACAGGGATACCAAATATGTGTGTTTTTTATTTTTATTTTTTATTGTTTTATTTTCAATGGAGCAAAAGGGGGGTGATTTGAGCTTTTTATTTTTCTTGAAATTTTATAAAACTTTTTTTTTTACTTTTTACATGCTTCAATAGTCTTCATGGGAGACTAGAATCTGCGTTCATCCGATTGCCTGTGCTACACACAGTAAGGCATCAGCCCTGCTATGTGTAGCAAAAATGCTCATCTGCTAATAGCGCTGGCGAAGGGGTGGTGCTCAAAGCATTTCGCCGATGACAACCACAGGGGTCTCCGGCAGACCCTGGGTAGTCATGCCAACCCATCAGCGCCCCACGATCATGTGAGAGGGGGTGCAAATGGGCGAAGCTAATAACGTGCTTTCGGCGTGATCATGTTAAATGCCTCTGTCAGAGATTGACAGCGGCATTTAATATATTAAACATGTTAACAGCTGCGGGTGGATTGCGATTCCACCCGCTGCTGTTAGGGGCATTTGTCAGCTGATAAAATCAGCTGACATGTGCCGGAAATCATGCAGGCTCATCGCTGGTGCCTGCATCAAACAGGGGGAGGCGACCTATGACGTACCTGTATGTCATAGGTTATTATTATTATTATTTATATAGCACCATTGATTCCATGGTGCTGTAGATGAGAAGGGGTTACATGCAAGTTACAGATATCACTTACAGTAAACAAACTAACAATGACAGACTGATACAGAGGGGCGAGGACCCTGCCCTTGTGGGCTTACATTCTACAGGATTATGGGGAAGGAGACAGTAGGTTGAGGGTTGCAGGAGCTCCGGTGTTGGTGAGGCGGTAGCTTCGGTAGTGATGAGGAGGCAGCGGGGTCAGTGCAGGCTGTAGGCTTTCCTGAAGAGATGGGTTTTCAGGTTCCGTCTGAAGGATCCGAATGTGGTTGATAGTCGGACGTGTTGGGGCAAAGAATTCCAGAGGATGGGGGATATTCGGGAGAAGTCTTGGAGGCGATTGGATGAGGAGCGAATAAGTGTGGAGGAGAGAAGGAGGTCCTGGGAGGACCGGAGATTACATGAGGGAAGATATCGGGAGATTAGTTCAGAGATATATGGAGGAGACAGGTTATGGATGGCTTTGTAGGTCAGTATTAGTCATTTGAACTAGATACGCTGAGGGAATGGGAGCCAGTGAAGGGATTTGCAGAGGGGGGAAGCAGAGGAGTAGGGAGGAGAGATATGAATTAGTCGGGCAGCAGAGTTAAGGATGGACTGGAGAGGTGCAAGGGTGTTAGCAGGGAGGCCACAGAAAAGGATGTTGCAGTAGTCAAGGCGGGAGATGATGAGGGCATGCACAAGCATTTTAATAGATTGACTGTTGAGGAAAGGACGGATTCTGGAGATATTTTTGAGCTGGAGGCGACAGGAGGTGGAGAGAGCTTGGATGTGCGGTTTGAAGGACAGGGCAGAGTCGAAGGTTACTCCGAGGCAGCGGACTTCCGGTACGGGGAAAGCATGATGTCATTGATTGCGATAGATAGGTCAGGTAAGGAAGATCTATGGGATGGAGGAAAGATGATGAGTTCAGATTTGTCCACATTGAGTTTGAGGAAGCGAGAGGAGAAGTAGGAGGATTTGGCTGATAGGCACTCTGGGATTCTGGACAGCAGAGCGGTGATGTCTGGGCCAGAGAGGTAGATCTGAGTGCCATTAGCATAGAGGTGGCACTGGTATCCATGGGACTTTATGAGTTGTCCCAAGCCAAGTGTATAGATTGAGAAGAGTAGGGGTCCTGGAACAGAGCCTTGGGGGACTCTGTTGTGAATTCGGTTGTCGGGCTCCCTCCTGTGGTCATGAATGGTACTTCGGCTGGTTCTGTCCATGGACTTCCTCTGGTGGGTGTTTCTGAGTTTCACAGGTGACGAGGTTAATTCGTTAGCTGCTGCTCTATTTAACTCCACTTAGATCTTTGCTCCATGCCACCTGTCAATGTTCCAGTATTGGTCTAGTTCACTCCTGGATCGTTCTTGTGACCTGTCTTCCCATCAGAAGCTAAGTTCCAGCTTGTATTTCTTTGGTTTGCTATTTTTCTGTCCAGCTTGCTATTTAATTTGTTGTCTTGCTTGCTGGAAGCTCTGGGACGCAGAGGGAGCGCCTCCGCACCGTGAGTCGGTGGTGAGGGTCTTTTTGCGCTCTCTGCGTGGTCTTTTTGTAGGTTTTTGTGCTGACCGCAAAGTAACCTTTCCTATCCTCGGTCTGTTCAGTAAGTCGGGCCTCACTTTGCTAAATCTATTTCATCTCTGTGTTTGTATTTTCATCTTTACTCACCGTCATTATATGTGGGGGGCTGCCTTTTCCTTTGGGAAATTTCTCTGAGGCAAGGTAGGCTTTATTTTTCTATCTTCAGGGCTAGCTAGTTTCTTAGGCTGTGCCGAGTTGCATAGGGAGCGTTAGGCGCAATCCACGGCTATTTCTAGTGTGTTTGATAGGTTTAGGGATTGCGGTCAGCAGAGTTCCCACGTCCCAGAGCTCGTCCTTATTATCAGTAACTATCAGGTCATTCCGTGTGCTCTTAACCACCAGGTCCATTATTGTCCTGACCACCAGGTCATAACAGGACTCCAACAGAGAGAGGGTGGGATGAGGAGGTAGTGTGGGAGTGGGAGACGCTGAATGTGTGGTTGGAAAGGTACGAGGAGATCCAGGATAGGGCGAGGTCTTTGATGCCAAAGGAGGAGAGGATCTGTAGTAGGAGGCAGTGGTCAACTGTGTCGAAAGCAGAGGACAGGTCTAGAAGGAGGAGTACAGAGTATTGTCCATTAACTTTGGCAGTAAGTAGGTCGTTAGTGATTTTGGTCAGGGCGGTCTCAGTTGAGTGATGGGGACAGAAACCAGATTGTAGATTGTCAAAGAGCAAGTTAGATAAGAGGTGGGAGGAAAGTTCAGAGTGGACGTGCTGCTCCAGGAGTTTGGAAGCGAATGGGAGCAGTGATATTTGGCGATAGCTGGACATAGCAGTTGGATCGAGGGTTGGCTTTTTAAGGATAGGCGTGATTGTGGCATGTTTGAAAGCAGAAGGGAAGGTGCCAGAAGATAGTGATAGGTTGAAGAGGTGGGTTAGGGATGGGATAAGTGTGGTGGTGAGGTTGGGGAGGAGGTTTTATGGGATGGGGTCGAACGCACAGGTGGTGAGGTGCGATTTGGAGAGGAGACAATTAAGCCCCCCATCAGTGATGTTGGATAGGGAGGTTATGGGGTTTGGGCATTGGTCTGGTATACAAAGGGGTTGTGGTGGTTGAACAATAAAGACTTGCCTTGTCTGGTCGATCTTATTTTTAAAGTGTGTGGCAAAGTCCTCATAGGTTGTAAAAGAGTTAAATCCAACCTGTCATCAGAATTTTGCTAAGTAAACTGCAGGCATTGTCCAGTCGGTTACTGAGCACAATCCTGCTTACAGGGTTGCTTTAACCTTCTTGTTACAGAGGATAGGAACATATAAACAAAAAACGTAATTTGAACAAGCTAGAAAATGTATTAATCAACAACAATCAAAAAAATATTAAAAAATAGCCATTAGTGCCTGAAAGGACCCAAAGTTAGATCTTGGTGGCACCACCTTAGGAAATCAGGCAAGACAAGTACAAATACAACTAGGTGGCATAGAATGGCGATATTATACTAAGTGTCTATAACATAGACAAATTCCTGAAACAATTGGTAATCCATGTTACACAATAATATATACTTATAGTCATGTGAGAAAGGAGTAGGGGTTTCAGAGATGATTAATACAAAGATGCCAATATTGCCAGAAAACGGGTTCAAGAAAAACCTAAATAATAGTAAACAAATGCCTTACCTAAGTCCAGATGGTGGTGCCACTACCCCTACACGCGTTTCGGCGGCGTGCCTTCGTCAGGGGAAGACGAAGATCTAACTTTGGCTCCTTTCAAAAAAGAAAAATGTTTATGTCTTGAATCAGTGATTAAATTTTATTCTGGGAATTCACAGCCATGAAAAGAAACTTGGGACTTGCCGTTCAAGATGCTGTTCACGGTTACAGAATGAACCCTTGAAAAAAACCGTTTGTGGTCGAAACGTTGGGGACAAATTTCTTGTGTTACGTTTCTTTTCATGGCTGTGAATTCCCAGAATAAAATTTAATCATTGATTCAAGACATAAACATTTTTCTTTTTTGGCGTGCTTGAGGTTGCTCTACTATATTGACTTGTTTTTCCTCTGAAGCACCAATTTATATAGTGTGCAGGTGACCCTGATCTTTAATTTTGGCTCCTTTCAGACACGAATGGCTATTTTTAAATATTTTTTTGATTTTTGTCGATTAATAAATTTTCTACCTTGTTCAAATTATGTTTTTAGTTTATATGTTCCTATTCTAAGTTACGTAGAACTATGTAAAATTTGGTCCAGTACTTTAGATGCAAGTATTTTGCCAGTTTTCTTTTCCTTTGAAAAGCCCTTATACCATCTTTCTTGGCATCTAGTAAGGATACTTATTTTGATATTGTTATAGAGGATGTGCAGCTACATATTGTGTGTGACTGCTGGAGCTCTTTGCAGAACACAGCCTCATTATTTTGCTCTTAACTTTGCAAAGATCCAGCGTATAAAGTCAAGGAGTCAGTGTATTGTTCTTTACTACATGAGTCATATCACTTGGCTGAAGTAGTACATGGCAGCAGATTTAAGATGAATTGGTTGGATATGCCTATTGGTGTTTCCCAGAGTGTCCTGTTCTTGCATCTTTATTTGCTTGGAGACTTATTGTTTTTTTAATCTACTTAAAATGCAAACATTCGGCATTTTTTATATTATCGCGCTAAGACTAATAAGGTCGATGCTCTGTGTAATGTGAATTTTGTTATATTCTGTAGCTGGATGGAAAATTCATTGCAAATAATTAAAACATAGGTCATATGGTTAGTTAGGTTGCAGCTACAATATGAAATTACACTGATATGTATAGGAAGGGCTAGGGCTACCTCGTTGTTGCATGTATTGCTGCTGTTTTGGTGGCTAGCCGATTATGAAGTCTTAATGGCAATGCTCCGTGGAAAAAGTGTACAAAGTAGTTCTGTCTAGAGAAAGAAACTATATTGCAAGTGTCACCAATTGGTGGTTGCTAAGTCAAAATCTTTCCTTGCAACTTTATTAAAGAAATTATCAAAACTGCTGTCTGGAGAAGGGTGTCTGGCTTGGCCAATATGCCAAGTCATGTTGCAAGACTCGTTAAAGGGTTTACAAGTGATGCTTTGTGGAACCATTGGTGTTGTAATATATAGCAGAATATAAAACGAATCCCCTACATACTTAGAGATGAGCAGATCGCTTCCCATAATCCCGGTCCACAATTTAGGTAAATTTTCTCTGGCTGTTGAGAAGGATTGCGCGACTTTCCCTTTCCTCTGAGATCTCAGGCTCCGCTTACAATTAGGCAGGCTGGCAAGATGTCACCTGTGCACCATACACCACACAAATTGTCACACCATGTTGGTGAATCAAATGCCACATCAGGGAACTCGGAAGCGCAGGAAATGCGCTCAGCTCTTCTATATGGCCGCAGAGTACCGAGCTAGATCTTGGAACCGGATTGTGCAAAGTGGTTTGCTCGTCTCTATGCACAATGCATCTTACATTTAAAACAAAAAACAAAATTCTCCAAAACCAATTCTGTTTTGTTTTATTTTCAGTTGCAAATGTGCTGGCTGCTTCTGTGGCAACTTTAGAAATCTTGACTTTTGTAACGAAATATAATAAATGTCCCTAGTAATCATCACTTCAGTTTATCATTAAATTTACCCTAAGGTGACCCCATCCAATCTTCTAAAACTGTCTTCTTTCAATTGGCATTTTCAAGAAGGAGAATAAATGTGTTTTGTTTTCCTTGGATGCAATTCAAATCATCTCGATACCATTGTGCACTGATTTTAAGAGAGCTCTTGACTGTGAGAAAGAAGAAAATTGTTGCGTATGCGGGAGGCCATTGCTGCAGTGAGTGATCACGGCTGACCTTGGATTCGTCTAGTGTGCGAGCATGCTTGAGAGGTAAACAGAGGCTGTACAGACCATTTTCTGCTGAAAACAATTCTAGGAAAATACTTAATTTGCACTATTAACATTGAATTTCTATTGTGAGGAATCAACAAATTAAGGAGGTAATACAGTGAAATCCTTAACTTACCATTGTGTTTACGCAGCATCGGAAAAGGATCATGGCAAAATAAAACATTTACCGTAGATGGCCTTTCTTCTCCGCACCAAAATTGTGATAAATAGACATCTTTATTAGAGCTTCTGCAAAAATCAGGTCTTTTGGTGGGTTCCTGATATGTAGTGGTCATTACCTCTCAAAAGTTTTCTTTGTAAGGACTACATGTAGACAGGCAACAGGGTCAACACACCCAAGAATCATTGTTTCATGAGTGTGAAGACTAGTCCGACTGGACCCATGCCACTAATGCACAAATGTCTTGAAATTAATGCCCAAGCCAATCATTGTCCAATCTCAAAAGCATCTGTAATGGTAACATGAACATCAGCTCTGCACCATGTTGCATTATGTGGTCTGATGATTGATGACGTTTTCTGTTACATCAGGCATTGTGATGTTCTTCTGCCAAGTTTGGTTTTTGACATTTATGGGGATGCAGCTTCGACACATACAAACTACTGAACACCCGCCATTGTTGCAGCCTTTCATGTATTGCCTAAAGATAAAGCAGAGTGGTGTGCTCCTGCATGCTGCAACAGTTGTTCAGGAATAGTTTGAAGAACATGACAAATACTGGTGACAACAGAAAACTTCTCAATTTTGCTTTTATCGTATTTCCATGGTAAGACAAACAATGATTAAAAATATAGAAAAAGGGTTTACATCACCAAACGTGCATATAGATACATGCATAGCTAGAATGTTTAGCCAGGTGAAGTTTATTTGCGCATATCATCAGCTTTGGCATCTAGGAAAGACAAGCAATAACATAAGAATTATAAAATAATAACCAAGCTAACAGGTGAACATAACAAAACTGAAGATATGTGGAGTGTACAGAATTCATGGTTGTTATAGAAAGTATTAAATTCTGTAAGCCCCTAGTGAAGTAGGCACTCACCCCCCTCCCCTCCCTCTTTGCAGTAGGACAAGAGCTGGCAAAAAAACAGCTGACAGTTTGAATTCTCCTAATTATCAGATGGGCATAAATGAGTAGGAAATATTAATTAACATGAAGGAGCTACTTTTAGGACAAAAGATCATGGCAGTACTAACGAGGATTTCTTTTGTGCGTAGACAAATAGTTATAATTTGAACAGGTAATTGGGACAGGAGAACTCTTCAGAGGGCTGGACAGCAATAGAGTACCTGTGTTTACACATAAATAGCAAAGTGGAAGGGTCTTTGTCCCCAGGAAATCCATTTTGAATTCAAGTGATACTGTGGTTTACTGGAAGGGAAATGCTACAATAGTCAGCCCAGACGTAGGTCTCCGAAAGAAAATTTTGAATATTGGATTTTGTTGTATAAATCCAATAGTGATGGGACATACATTTTCAGCTTCAGGGCAAATAGGGGAAGAATATGCGTATTATATTGTTTTGTCCCCTTTGTAAAATCTTTTGTATATTTTTTATAAACACTGCCTCGTTTTGAATTAAATATACAATGTAATAGTTCTTTTCCTTTTGTTCAGTAAGCTGCGCCTTGAAGCCATACGCTACCAGAAATCAGGCGTCCAGACAGCCTGTAAAAACAACTGGTGGTGGCAGCTAATAATATTTCTTGGGTTATTGTGGAGTTCGCAGTGACTTTAAGCAACAAGCTAAGAAGTTCAAGGAAAAGTAACATTATCCAACAAATCTTAGTTTAATAGTGAACCCACCAGTCAAAAGTCTTAACAGTGAGATGGGCTTTAGAAATTTAAGCTGTTAACTTGGCTTTCTCACTCTCCATATCTAAATCTAATCAAGCATCTGTGGGGTGGTCTAGAAAAACAAATCTTATCTATGGAGGCCGCACTTCACAACCTACAGGTTGCTGCCAACATCTTGGTGCCGAATACCAACCACAAGACTCCTTCAAAATGTCTCAATGAGTTATAGCTGGTGTTGGGGCAAGATGGGGATTTATACATGATCTGGCACGTGACTCTAATGCTATGACTGATAATAGAAGTTATTAATAGGATAAATTATGATGGTAAAAGCTATGTGGATAAGATTAAGGTCTACACATATGTTTTCTCTATCTCATGGGTCGTCAAGACACTACTAATTATGAGCGAGGTAAAAGGTAGTGTTTTTTCAGAAAATTAGTGGTGATTCTTATAGAAATAATTGAAATTCTCTTCACCATTTTGAGTATGAAGGTTAGAAAACATGTTGCTTGCTATAAAAAAAAAAATCACTTTTATTACCTTTATTTGTGTTCTAGTGATTATTCTGGCCATAAAAAGTACAGAAAAAAAATCCCAGCTATTCCTTCATATTTTTTAATGCTATTTTGGCTTAAATTGCAAGTAAAATTGATTAAAAAAAAAGTCATGATGAAGATTTTTACAAGACTGCTTCAGGAATTAAAAAAATATCCTGCATATGGACATACACTGGGGGCTAGATTATATCCGTGAAGGTGTACTATTCATTTCTAGGCTTAGTATGTCTCTCTAGAATTAAATAAATCAAATATAAAGTTAAAATCATGGAGAAATAAGTTGTTCTGCTATGAGTATTCCAAGATAACTTGTATAGAAATATGTACATATCTATCTACGGTATCTGTCTATGTATCCCGGGGTGATTTTACGTGTGTGTGTGTGTATATATTTTTATAATGAACCCTTGAAGGTTTTTCCAAGGTTTGAAAAAACAGTGCCACAGCTATTCACAGGTTGTGTGTGGTATTGCAGCCTAGCATCAGTCACTGAATATAACCCTTAGTTCTTTAATTAAGCAGTAAACATTTTTGATATGCAGAACTATATCAACCAAATGTTTGCCAAAAGGACCCTTTTGTCACACGGTAAGCTTTTAAAGTAAATAGAAATTAGTCGCATCTTAATTGAAAATTCCTTCATTTTTACCTGAAGCAATGATATTGCTTACATGTTAAAATGACAGACACCATAAAAGAAACCTAAGTGAGCACATTATGAGTCCCTTGAGTCCGGCTGGCACCACTAGTGTCTGTCATGTGATGAATCTATACCTGGCACGAATTCCTAATGCAAAACAAAAAAATGGAAATCCTAATACAGATTTGAACTCGGCCTAAGGGCTCTCTCACACCAGCCTATAATGCTGCCGAGTGCTATCCAATAATTTGTCAGATAGCACTAGGCCCGATGTTATACTGTGGAGCAGTGTCGACTATTACTTTTTTTCTCATACCGATTCGACATAAGAAAAAAACGCAGCATATTGCAAGCACTTCTAGACGATGTGCACCGATACAAGTCTATGGGTCCATGTAAAACATTGGGCTGTACTCCGATGTCATCTGGGTGCAGTCCGACATCTGCAAACTCAGATGATGGATGGGGAAATTACTGTATATTTTGGACTATAAGATGTACTCCACCTCCCTACCCCCAAATTTGAGGGGGAAATGCGGAGTGCGTCTTATAGTCCAAATATAGCTTACCTAGGGGTCGTTGTGTCAGTGGTGGAGCGGGATCACAGCAGGGAGGGTTCCTTCCTCAGAAAGCCGGCAGAAGCGATGGCGGCGGTGAGGCAGGGCCTGGCTAAGATCTCATTCTGGGTAAGCGCCGCCGGAGGCTATTTCCTTGAAGAACATGACTTCAGAAAGATGACCGCTGGAAGCAGCGCTTGCACAGATTGAGATTGATTGAGATCAACCCTCCTAAGCCATCTATATCGGCATGTAGGTCATAGGAAGCTGAATAAAATGATACCTTCATATCTTCATTTCTACTTCATAATTCAATTATACACATGAAAATAAGCAACTTCACAACATATTTTATCAGAGATATTAGCTTCTTTCTCCTCCTGAACTGATCATTCACCCTCAATTCTCAGGTAAAATCTGAATTCTGTGAAGACAAACTTTCTAATTACTAAAATTGGAGATGGCAGTTGATGTTTTTAAAGTTCTCTGTAAGGGAGGGATGAGCTAGAGGAGAACACAGACATTTTACTGCAAGTTCTCCTGAAACATCTACAGTTCTCCATAAAACTTAATGAGCACCAACCGTCCTCTCCTATCTCAGTAATGGGAAAATCTGTAGTCACTGAAGACAGATTTTACCTGTGAATTGTGAATTTTGACTATGAATAATCAGTCCAGGAGGAGATAGAAGCCGCTATCCCTGTTAAGTTATCGTACCAATTGTGCTATTTTCATGGGTACTGTTGATTTATGAAAAAAAATCCTGAACTACTCTTTAAAATCAAGAAAATACACATTATTATTAACTCTATGTGGAGAAAATATGTAAATAATTTGTTGACATTGAAATGAGATAAACAGTCTGTGAATGCTAAACATATCAAATTTCTTGTTCTTTATGTTTTTTAGGATAGTCATGAAGAAGAAGATAATGGTGTTCTACCACAGGGAGCTCTGCAGTCAGAAGTGATCCACTATGAATATCATGTTCTGTACTCCATAAGCTATCAGGCCCCGGTGCTGTACTTCAGAGCGAGCTTCTTGGGTAAGCTATCAACACTAGTAATGAAGCAGTGGATCACTAAATATATGGGATATTTACCGTATTTTTCGGACTATAAGATGCTCTTTTTTCTCCCAAAATGTCGCCGTAGCCTCCCTCACTGCTGAACCTGCGCACCAGTCTGGGTCATATCGCCAGACCACCAAACACCCCCTGTATTTCACCAGCGCTGCTGATCCTCCCCACGGGTAAGCTAAATTCAGGACTGTGAGACGGACCCCCATTTGACAGATTAGTTTTTTCCCAATTTTTCTTCTGAAAATTTGGGGTGCGTCTTATAGTCCGAAAAATACGGTACCTGTTTGAGGAAAGGTTATAATTAGTAGTTTTTGATGATACGTTTTTTTCCATCTGAACCTTTTTCATTGTGTAATGAAGTATTATGTGGTTTCCTAACATTTTTTCTACATTCATTAGAGATCTCTATTTGCTTTTATTGAATAAGAAACTTGGATGTTTGCTTCTAAGTTTTGGGTTGGTCTTGGGTAGTGGGACGTTTCCCACACTCCTTTCGGAATCCTTCTTATTCAGGTTACAAACATCACCTTTTTCCGGCAGCCATATGCTATATCCTAGTAATACATTCCCAAGTACTTGCCCTTAAAAAGCAGCTTGCTTTCAATGACAGTGCCATCACTATTCAGATTACCTCCTTTGGCATTATAATGCTATAGTTACTGTTCTTTTCAAAGTCTTTCCGCTGGCAGGAGTTGTGTGACACGATACAAAAGATGACCGTCTTTTAGATGAGAGCTCCCGGAGACACAAAGAGGCTTATCATATGCAGCTCTTATGGAAATAAAAACTAAGTGATAAATTGCTTTTTCTAAAGTGTCGTCCCATGTCTCGCTCAGTGCAGTAAATATGATTAGAAGTTATAGTAATGTGATGGATAATTAAAGGGAACCTAAAAGGGAAGGAGATATAGGGTCATCACACTAATTATATTGCTGGATTGGGGAGTAAAAAGTTCCAACCTGCATTCCTGGGTATAAATGAATATTCCGTCATTGAGAAAATAAACTTTAAATCTTTGAGGCTGCAAATGCTCCGAGGTTGGTCCAATTCCACACTATTGCACCAATTTTCTGCATCATTCTTCACTTGATTGATGTATGTTTTGTGACACTATGCCACTGGCGTCTGAACCAGCGGTGGACACTGCATTCAGCTGTTCCTAGCTTACCCAGGGGATAAAATGCAGTCTGATATCTTTTCAATTGGAAAATAGGCACACTTAGGAAGGTTAATGTAGACCAAAATGTTTGTGAACCTTTATTGTTGGATTGCATATTATTATTAACTAGATTGTGGCCCGATTCTAACGCATCGGGTATTCTAGAATATGCATGTCCCCGTAGTATATGGACAATGATGATTCCAGAATTCGCGGCAGACTGTGCCCGTCGCTGATTGGTCGAGGTAACCTTTATGACATCATCGTCACCATGGCAACCATTATGACATCTACGTCGATACTGTGCCCGTCGCTGATTGGTCGAGGCGAATTCGTGGCAGACTGTGCCCATCGCTGATTGGTCGAGGCAACCTTTATGACATCATCGTCGCCATGCTGTGCCCGTCGCAATCAGAGACGCGGGATTTCCAGGACAGACAGACAGACAGAAAAACCCTTAGACAATTATATATATAGATAATAGTAATAATAAATAATAATTTTATTTTTATAGCGCCAACATATTACTCAGCACTGTACAATAGAGGGGACTTGTACGGACAATAAAATACATTATCGAATAACAATAATCACATAAATCAGCAGATACCAGGAGGAGTGAGGGCCCTGCTCGCAAGCTTACAATCTATGAGGAAATAGGGAAGACACGAAAGGTGGATGGTAGCAGTTGGTTGCATTGTACGGTCCTGCCATCAGTATAATAAATACAGTGTTCATGTAATGCTGCATGAACGAGTAACCAACCAGTATGTGTAAAAGTACAGACACAGAGGTATATTAATTGTATGAAGGGTGAGTGAGCAGGTAATATGAGGATCCTGGTTTTGAAGTACGTTTTATATGGGCAAAACAGGGATAGTTAGATTAACCCGTGCCCTCCGCTCCGCTAATGACCTCAGGTTAGCATCCTCAATAATCAGAACCTCCCACTCCCGTCTCCAAGACTTTACACGTGCTGCGCCGATTCTTTGGAATGCACTACCTAGGTTAATACGATTAATCCCCAATCCCCACAGTTTTAAGCGTGCCCTAAAAACTCATTTGTTCAGACTGGCCTACCGCCTCAATGCATTAACCTAACGATCCCTGTGTGGCCTATTTATAATAAAAAAAAAAAAAAAAAAAGGTTCCTCGCATCATGTTCTCATACACTTTATGCAGTATTAGCCCTCTGTGTCTGTACTGCTACATACTTAGGCAGGTAACTGGTTCATGCAGCTTTACATGAACACCCGAGCCTTACACTATGGCCGGTCCGAATAACTAATGCAATTGTTACCATCCACCTCTCGTGTCTCCCCTTTTCCCCATAGTTTGTAAGCTTGCGAGCAGGGCCCTCACTCCTCTTGGTATCTATTTTGAACTGTGATTTCTGTTATGCTGTAATGTCTATTGTCTGTACAAGTCCCCTCTATAATTTATAAAGCGCTGCGGAATATGTTGGCGCTATATAAATAAAAATTATTATTATTATTATTATTAATATGTTGAGTCTGAAGAAATGTGGTTTTAGGGCACACTTAAAACTTCAGGTATTAATCGAAGTGCATTCCAAAGAATTGGTGCAGCATGCAAGAAGTCCTGGAGACGGGAGTGTAAGGTTCGGATTATTGAGGATGTTAATCTTAGGTCATTAGCAGAACGGAGGGCACAGGTAGAGTGGTAGACTGCGGCTAGGGAGAAGATGTGGTGTTGAAGCATGGAGCGCTTTTTGGGTGAGAGTGAGATGTTTATATTGAGCTGTGTAGCAGATGGGCAACCAGTGCAACGACTGGCATAGGTCAGACGCATCGGTGTAATGGTTGGCGAGGAATATGCATATTAAATAATTTATTTCATTTGATCTACTCTGAGTGCTAAGTAACTATGCCAGTGTTGTCAGTAGCGCCTATGCATAGAATCCATGCATGGGCTAGGAATCGGTCCGCCCTTGTTGCATTTGCGCACTCATTTACTAAAAGATTAAAAGTGATTTTCTTTGCAAAGGAATGTCCATTTGCAGGTGGGAAGGTGTATTTTAATCTATATTTAATTGACATACCCATTAATTTAATTTGTATGATGACCCTAAAGTGACTGATAAGCTGCCTTTAAAGGGGTATTCCATGGGTATACCATCCTGGATATATTATCTGCATTTGGCTTTCTTTACATCTTTAGTGCCATAAACAAATGTGCTTCATCCAACACCTCCTGCTTGCAGACGTGGGTGATAAAGGAACGAAATGGAGACACAGGGGGCACCCACACCCAGGGCTGCCATCACAGTAGTACAATTGTTACTGTGTTATGGGATGCCATGATTTTTTCTTATAAAGTATGGTGCCCAGGCAATTTCACAGTAAAATAAAATTGCCTTATCAAGTAACCCTCCCTTAGTTCATGCAGCTGTTAGTATATGGTCATGCTGCCCATGGTTCCCTCTTGAAGAAACAAGTTGATTGCTGTAAAATGTTATGTGATGCAATGTGAACTGTGATATATAGTGTGACTTGTAAAGTGCATTAAAGGTGTTAGCAATACTGATAGTGTGTGCTGTTTGACGATAGGGATAGTAAGAGCTAATGGTTGGGACTAGCCCAAAATGGGAGGTGTTGAGCTATAGGGAAAGTGGCAGTTTCCTGTCAGATAGGGTCTGGAGTGCATAGCAAGTGAACCTGAAGGTCCAAGGTGAGCAGTGCTGCATTCTGGGGTGACCCTAAGGCCTAGAGGTGGCAGCCCACAAGGTAACCGGCCTGGACAGGACTGAGTATGAGAAACGTATAGATTGTCCAGGGCAGTAGTTTCAGAGCATCAAGTGGCTGGAAGCTAAGTCCAGCCATACTGGTATCCTAAAGGGAAAGAAGATGCAGAACCGTTAGTCGAGTAAGGCTACAGTTATATGAAAAAGTTTGGGCACCCCTATTAATCTTAAACTAAAACCAAAAGAAAAAGAAGCTGCTCAATAGAATGCACACCCAGGGCTAATAAAGAACAATCATGAAATAATAAACACAGGAATTTTATTGACAAACAACAACTTCAAAAACATAAAACATAATTAAAAACAACGGTACTGAATACATATGGTCCACATGTAGAAATAACATATACAGTCCATATATCCATAATAACAGTCTGCAAACCACAATATATATAATAATAGAAGTAACCCTCTGGCTCATGGAGCTAAATGCAAAAAATGGGCAAATCTGCACAGCCTAATAGCAGACAGAAGCACCTACCGAACCTAGGGAGTAACCCTTAAGAAAGCCACTTGCAGGAAAAAACCACCCTGATATAATGGCTCAAGATGCAATGTTGGAAAAACATCATAAGGCCCAGAGGCACCTCATGCCCCTAATAAGGCAGCAAAGTATAACATACCCACGTAGCCAAAGCGAGAGGGGGAGACAGACCGTCCCCAAGTGCAGACCCGTGTGGACCAGAAAGATGCAGCCCAACGCGTATCGCCCTGCTAAAGAGGGCTTCGTCAGGGGAAGGTATTGTCTGCCAAATGCCCCCTGCTTAAATAGTGTACATACAACCCACCTGATATGAAGCCGGTGAGCAAAGTGCCGGCGAAACCGGAAGCACGGCGCTTAGGAGGAATGCCCACAGCCAGAGAGGCAGAGACGCGGAACCGACACGCCTCCCCATCGGAATAGACAGTGCGCAGGCGCGGTCTGCCTGCCTGAAGGAGCGACGCTCCAAGATCACCGGCCATGTATCTGGCCGCCGCAGAACAGACCCAGCCATGTAGGGTGCAAAGAGACAAGATCGCCGCAGTACGCTAGGTGGACTCAAATAAATGTACGCCATCCCAAAAACCGGGCCCACCCCGATAGGTGGCGCAATGCCAAATCCCACATATGTGCTGCCGTCATGATATGGCAGAGTGCACCCTAGAAGACCCCATTTGTGTGCTGCATAGAAGGCACTGCAGAATGCGCCTAACTGAATAAATAAATAAATAAAATAGGCGCAAAACCCCCTCCATAATGCCCGGACTGTAGGTGAAACCACCCTTAGTGCAGGGAAAGCCACCAAATCGACGGTCAAAATGTATAAAGCCATATGATAGTGGCCAACCGAGGGGCTTAACAAAAAGAGGGCCACAAAAATCAGGTCCACTAAAGGTGCATATGAGCAATCATATCACCATACTCTGACACCCATACGGCAGACAGACACACCATATCACCACTCACCCCCGGGGGCAGACCACCATTCATATCATACAGCACAAAAGAATTCAGGGACCAGGAATAACATAATAAATTAGACAAAGCATGTAAACAGTTTTATTATTATATATCATACTATCAAAATATTGTAACATAAGAATGTATCCCAATTGCACAAAGCCCCAAATAAGGCCTATTAGGACTTGAGGAGATCATAAGGCCCTAAAATCAGTGTGCTAGTATAGAGCGAACCCTGTGATATTCCCAATGGAGATCTCGCAGAAAAACTGCATGGTAGCTATTCAAAAAGAGGGGGGGGGGGGAAAGGGGAGGGGAAATAGAAAAAGGTAGCAAACGCCTGATGACATATGTCCGAACCGCCCCATGAGCCATAAGAGGGTGATGTAATAAACCCGAAATGGTAAGTCAGCTCCAGCCCCAAAAAGAAGGGGACCGTATGCAAGAAGGTCATATACCATAAAGTCCATTAATCAAAAACAGGGGGTCAGACGACCTGACCAAAGGAGAAACCAAATATCCCAGCCTCCACACAAACAGGTCCGAAGGAATCCCGACCAATGAGAGCAGCTGATCACCAATCACATCAGATAAAGAAGTCCAACGAAAAAGAATTCAGTCACCAGACATTATGGAAAAACGAATCCAGGTGTTTCCTTCCAGGTGTATATATAAAACTGCTGAGGATCCTGGAGTATCACCTAGATCGGAGCAGGGAAGAGAAGAAGAGAGAGGGGTAAATTAACCCAAAAAGCCAGTGAAAAGCAGCTCTTCATTAAGCCCCCCCGGAGCCACTGATCCCAAATGGAAAATCCAGCGGGCCTCAGCCCTGAGGAGCTGGGGTTTGATGGGACCACCCCTGTTATTGCAATGAATTCGCTCAAGACCTATAATCTGCGTGTTAGAAGTCCACCCAGCATGATAGGTCAGGAAATGAGACGCTACTGGAGTAAGTATCCTGCCCTTAGCCAGGTCACTAGAAGCCACGTGGATAGTTGAAAAATGCTTCTGCATCCTGCGTCGTAATTCCTGTGTGGTTTGACCCACATACACAAGACGACACGGGCATATAAGGGCATAAATCACACATGAGGTCTTACAGTTTATATAGGAGCGCAATTTATGGCGTCTGTCGTCACGGGGATTGATGAAAAAATCTCTAGTCATAGTCATGTGGGAACAAATATTGCATTCTCCACAGGCAAAAGAGCCATGGAGTCTAATAACCTGGCCCGTCTGAGTCGTTTGTCTAACATAATGGCTCCTAGTGAGGAGGTCCCTAAAATTCGGGGCCCTTCTAGCAGTTATCATGGGACGATCACCCACAATAGTTGATGTGCTGAGGTCCGTAGTCAGAATCCCCCAGTGTTTGCGCAGGATACTGCCGAGACCATCCCAATTGTTATTAAGGGTTGTAATAAACCTGATCTTGTTATCACCCACATTGGTCCTTGATTCCAGCAGCAAATCCTGCGTCTGAGTTCTGGCCCGCTGATAGGCTCTAGCAATACTTCTGTGGGGATAATGCCGGGCCTTGAATCGGTGAGTGAGCTCCCTGGCTTCTTCTTGAAAATCCAAGTCATTGGTACAGTTCCTCCTGGCCCGAAGGAACTGGCCCATAGGGACCCCCATACGAGTATGAAGCGGGTGGAAACTCCTAAAATCAAGTAGGCTATTTGTAGCCGTAGGCTTCCGAAACAGCTTAGTAAAAATCGATCCATTATCCAGCGAGATCTCCAAATCCAAAAACGTCACTGTGAACAATGACGTGGTATATGTAAGAAGAATGTGATGAGTATTACTGTTCAAAGACTCTATAAATTGGCAACATTCTTCTTGAGACCCCGTCCAAATAAAGAACAGGTCATCAATATACCTCGGCCAGTGACAAACCTTGTCCCTGAAGGTTATGGATGGAAACACCTGGGTAGCCTCCCACCACCCTAGAAACCCTTTTTGAATAGCTACCATGCAGTTTTTCTGCGAGATCTCCATTGGGAATATCACAGGGTTCGCTCTATACTAGCACACTGATTTTAGGGCCTTATGATCTCCTCAAGTCCTAATAGGCCTTATTTGGGGCTTTGTGCAATTGGGATACATTCTTATGTTACAATATTTTGATAGTATGATATATAATAATAAAACTGTTTACATGCTTTGTCTAATTTATTATGTTATTCCTGGTCCCTGAATTCTTTTGTGCTGTATGATATGAATGGTGGTCTGCCCCCGGGGGTGAGTGGTGATATGGTGTGTCTGTCTGCCGTATGGGTGTCAGAGTATGGTGATATGATTGCTCATATGCACCTTTGGTGGACCTGATTTTTGTGGCCCTCTTTTTGTTAAGCCCCTCGGTTGGCCACTATCATATGGCTTTATACATTTTGACCGTTGATTTGGTGGCTTTCCCTGCACTAAGGGTGGTTTCACCTACAGTCTGGGCATTATGGAGGGGGTTTTGCGCCTATTTTATTTATTTATTCAGTTAGGCGCATTCTGCAGTGCCTTCTATGCAGCACACAAATGGGGTCTTCTAGGGTGCACTCTGCCATATCATGACGGCAGCACATATGTGGGATTTGGCATTGCGCCACCTATCGGGGTGGGCCCGGTTTTTGGGATGGCGTACATTTATTTGAGTCCACCTAGCGTACTGCGGCGATCTTGTCTCTTTGCACCCTACATGGCTGGGTCTGTTCTGCGGCGGCCAGATACATGGCCGGTGATCTTGGAGCGTCGCTCCTTCAGGCAGGCAGACCGCGCCTGCGCACTGTCTATTCCGATGGGGAGGCGTGTCGGTTCCGCGTCTCTGCCTCTCTGGCTGTGGGCGTTCCTCCTAAGCGCCGTGCTTCCGGTTTCGCCGGCACTTTGCTCACCGGCTTCATATCAGGTGGGTTGTATGTACACTATTTAAGCAGGGGGCATTTGGCAGACAATACCTTCCCCTGACGAAGCCCTCTTTAGCAGGGCGATACGCGTTGGGCTGCATCTTTCTGGTCCACACGGGTCTGCACTTGGGGACGGTCTGTCTCCCCCTCTCGCTTTGGCTACGTGGGTATGTTATACTTTGCTGCCTTATTAGGGGCATGAGGTGCCTCTGGGCCTTATGATGTTTTTCCAACATTGCATCTTGAGCCATTATATCAGGGTGGTTTTTTCCTGCAAGTGGCTTTCTTAAGGGTTACTCCCTAGGTTCGGTAGGTGCTTCTGTCTGCTATTAGGCTGTGCAGATTTGCCCATTTTTTGCATTTAGCTCCATGAGCCAGAGGGTTACTTCTATTATTATATATATTATGGTTTGCAGACTGTTATTATGGATATATGGACTGTATATGTTATTTCTACATGTGGACCATATGTATTCAGTACCGTTGTTTTTAACCCCTTCACCCCGAAGCCTGTTTTCACCTAAGTGACAGGGCCAATTTTAACAATTCTGACCACTGTCCCTTTATGAGGTTATAACTCTGAAACGCTTCAATGGATCCTGGCGATTCTGACATTGTTTTCTCGTGACATATTGTACTTCATGATAGTGGTAACATTTATTTGATATTACCTTTGTTTATTTGTGAAAAAAATGGAAATTTGGCAAAAAATTTGAAAATTTTGCAATTTTTAAACTTTGAATTTTTATACCCTTGCATTAGAGACTCATATCGCACAAATTAGTTAATAAATAACATTTCCCACATGTCTACTTTACATCAGCAACATTTTGGAACCAATTTTTTTTTCGTTAGGGAGTTATAAGGGTTAAAAGTTAAACAGCGATTTCTCATTTTTTCATCAACTTTTATAAAACCATTTTTTGTAGGGACCACATCATATTTGAAGTCACTTTGAGAGGCTTATAGGATTTAAAATACCCAAAAGTGACACCATTCTAAAAACTACACCCCCCGAGGTACTCAAAACCACATTCAAGAAGTTTATTAACCCTTCAGGTGCTTCACAGGAATTAACGGAATGTGGAAGGAAAAAAATAACATTTAACTTTTTTTTCAACATAATGATCTTTTAGCAACATTTTTTTTATTTTCACAAGGGTAAAAGAAGAAAATGGACCACGAAAGTTGTTGTGCAATTCCTTCTGAATACACTGATACCCCATATGTGGGAGAAAACCACTGTCTGGGTGCACGGCAGGGCTCGGAAGGGAAGGAGCGCCTTTTGACTATTTCAAACCAAAATTGGCTGGAATTGAGATCGGACACCATGTCCCGTTTGGAGAGCCCCTGATGTACCTAAACAGTGGAAAACCGCCACAAGTGACCCCATTTTGGAAACTAGACCCTTCAAGGAACTTATCTAGCTATGTGGTGAGCACATTGAACCCCCAGGTGCTTCACAGAAGTTTAGAACGTAGAGGCGTGAAAATAAAAAATTACATTTTTTCCCCAAAAATGATCTTTTAGCAACAATTTTTTTTATCTTCACAAGTGTAAAAGGAGAAAATGGACCACTAACGTTGTTGACCAATTTATCCTTAATACACTGATACCCCATATGTGGGGGAAAACCACTGTTTGGGCACACGGCAGGGCTCGGAAGGGAAGGAGCGCCATTTGACTTTTACAAACCAAAATTGGCTGGAATTGAGATTGGACACCATGTCCCGTTTGGAGAGCCACTGATGTGCCTAAACAGTGGAAAACCGCCACAAGTGACCCCATTTTGGAAACTAGACCCTTCAAGGAACTTATCTAGCTATGTGGTGAGCACATTGAACCCCCAGGTGCTTCACAAAAGTTTAGAACGTGGAGGCGTAAAAATAAAAATTCACATTTTTCCCCCAAAAATGATCTTTTAACAACAATTTTTTTATCTTCACAAGTGTAAAAGGAGAAAATGGACCACTAAAGTTGTTGACCAATTTATCCTGAATACACTGATACCCCATATGTGGGGGAAAACCACTGCTTGGGCACACGGCAGGGCTCGGAAGGGAAGGAGCGCCATTTGACTTTTACAAACCAAAATTGGCTGGAATTGAGATTGGACACCATGTCCCGTTTGGAGAGCCACTGATGTGCCTAAACAGTGGAAAACCGCCACAAGTGACCCCATTTTGGAAACTAGACCCTTCAAGGAACTTATCTAGCTAAGTGGTGAGCACATTGAACCCCCAGGTGCTTCACAAAAGTTTAGAACGTGGAGGCGTAAAAATAAAAATTCACATTTTTCCCCCAAAAATGATCTTTTAACAACAATTTTTTTATCTTCACAAGTGTAAAAGGAGAAAATGGACCACTAAAGTTGTTGACCAATTTATCCTGAATACACTGATACCCCATATGTGGGGGAAAACCACTGCTTGGGCACACGGCAGGGCTCGGAAGGGAAGGAGCGCCATTTGACTTTTACAAACCAAAATTGGCTGGAATTGAGATTGGACACCATGTTCCGTTTGGAGAGCCCCTGATGTGCCTAAACAGTGGAAAACCACCACAAGTGACCCCATTTTGGAAACTATACCCTTCAAGGAATTTATCTAGCTATGTGGTGAGCACATTGAACCCCCAGGTGCTTCACAAAAGTTTAGAACGTAGAGGCGTAAAATTAAAAATTCACATTTTTTCCCCAAAAATGATCTTTTAACAACAATTTTTTTATCTTCACAAGTGTAAAAGG
The DNA here is from genome assembly GCF_032444005.1 of Ranitomeya imitator. Lineage (NCBI taxonomy): Eukaryota > Metazoa > Chordata > Amphibia > Anura > Dendrobatidae > Ranitomeya > Ranitomeya imitator. Next base: position 133,712,601 of record NC_091282.1, read on the forward strand.
AGAAAATGGACCACTAAAGTTGTTGACCAATTTATCCTGAATACACTGACACCCCATATGTGGGGGAAAACCACTGCTTGGGCACACGGCAGGGCTCGGAAGGGAAGGAGCGCCATTTGACTTTTACAAACCAAAATTGGCTGGAATTGAGATCGGACACCATGTCCCGTTTGGAGAGCCCCTGATGTGCCTAAACAGTGGAAAACCGCCACAAGTGACCCCATTTTGGAAACTAGACCCTTCAAGGAACTTATCTAGCTATGTGGTGAGCACATTGAACCCCCAGGTGCTTCACAAAAGTTTAGAACGTAGAGGCGTAAAAATAAAAATTCACATTTTTTTCCCAAAAATGATCTTTTAACAACAATTTTTTTATCTTCACAAGTGTAAAAGGAGAAAATGGACCACTAAAGTTGTTGACCAATTTATCCTGAATACACTGATACCCCATATGTGGGGAAAAACCACTGTTTGTGCGCATGGCAGAGCTCGGAAGGGAAGGAGCACCATTTGGAATGCAGACTTAGATGGATTGGTCTGCAGGCGTCACGTTGCATTTGCAGAGCCCCTGATGTGCCTAAACAGTGGAAAACCGCCACAAGTGACCCCATTTTGAAAACTGGACCTCCCAAGGAATTTATTTAGATATGTGGTGAGCACCGTAAACCTCCAAGTGCCTCACTCCACAAGTGACCCCATTTTGAAAACTGGACCTCCCAAGGAATTTATTTAGATATGTGGTGAGCACCGTAAACCTCCAAGTGCCTCACTCCACAAGTGACCCCATTTTGAAAACTGGACCTCCCAAGGAATTTATTTAGATATGTGGTGAGCACCGTAAACCTCCAAGTGCCTCACTCCACAAGTGACACCATTTTGAAAACTGGACCTCCCAAGGAATTTATTTAGATATGTGGTGAGCACCGTAAACCTCCAAGTGCCTCACTCCACAAGTGACCCTATTTTTAAAACTGGACCTCCCAAGGAATTTATTTAGATATGTGGTGAGCACCGTAAACCTCCAAGTGCCTCACTCCACAAGTGACCCTATTTTTAAAACTGGACCTCCCAAGGAATTTATTTAGATATGTGGTGAGCACCGTAAACCTCCAAGTGCCTCACTCCACAAGTGACCCTATTTTTAAAACTGGACCTCCCAAGGAATTTATTTAGATATGTGGTGAGCACCGTAAACCTCCAAGTGCCTCACTCCACAAGTGACCCTATTTTTAAAACTGGACCTCCCAAGGAATTTATTTAGATATGTGGTGAGCACCGTAAACCTCCAAGTGCCTCACTCCACAAGTGACCCTATTTTTAAAACTGGACCTCCCAAGGAATTTATTTAGATATGTGGTGAGCACCGTAAACCTCCAAGTGCCTCACTCCACAAGTGACCCTATTTTTAAAACTGGACCTCCCAAGGAATTTATTTAGATATGTGGTGAGCACCGTAAACCTGCAAGTGCCTCACTCCACAAGTGACCCCATGTTGGAAACTACACAGTGTGTTGTGTCAACAGGGTATAAACTAATTTTTATTAATTTGTGGACGTGTGGTATGCTTTGAAGCAATCCTTAATGCAAAGGCCAGGTTTCTCAGGGCAGGTTTCACAATGGTAAATTGTGTCCTTTCGGATTCCCCTCTTGGAACATACTCTGCACCGTTTTTGTGATCGTCCTGTCCTCGCTGTTTGGGGAACCTGTCCTGGGAAATGTTGACCTTGGACAATACGGGCACTATCAGATTCAAAAGTACTGGGACCCTCACCTCCCTGAGTGCCAAACATTAGGGCCTTGATGACTACCTCCTGAAACTGAAGGAAGGTCCCCGTATTGCCTGCAGATCGGGACAGCACAAAAGCATTGTACAGTGCCATCTGTACAATGTGCACGGCCAATTTTTTGTACCATACGTAAGCTTTTCGCATGGCACTGTATCGTTGGAGAACCTGATCTGAGAGATCCACACCACCCATGTACCGATTGTAATCCAGGATACAATCTGGCTTTGGGACTTGTGTTGTGGTCCCACGAACAGTGACAAGGGTGCTGTTGTCACGGTGTATGGTGGTCAGGATAAGGACATCCCTTTTGTCCTTATACTTGACCACCAGCATGTTGTCGCTGCATTTGGCTCTGCTTTCCCCTTTTCTTAGCGTTTGCCCAATTAGCGGCTTAGGGAGGCCTCGCTGATTTTTTCGCACGGTGCCACATGCAGCTGTACCTCTGGCAGAGAGGGCCTTGAAGAGTGGGATGCTGGTGTAAAAGTTGTCAATGTAGAGGTGATAACCCTTATCCAGCAGTGGGTGCAGCAATTCCCACACAATTTTCCCACTCACCCCCAGGATGGGGGGGCATTCAGGGGGGTTAATCTGGGTGTCCTTACCCTCGTAGACCCTAAATCTGTGGGTGTACCCTGAGGTACTCTCGCACAGTTTGTACAACTTTATTCCGTACCTGGACCTCTTACTGGGCAGGTACTGTCGGAATTTTAGCCTCCCTTTGAAATGAACGAGAGATTCATCAATAGCGATGTCCCTCTGGGGTGTGTACGCCTCAGCAAATTTTCTGCTGAAGTGTTCAACCACTGGACGAATTTTATATAGACGATCAAAGTTTGGATCGTCTCGGGGAGGACACTGCGCATTATCACTGAAATGCAAAAATTTTTGGATCGCTTCAAATCGTGTCCTTTTCATGGCCATGCGGAATACCGGTGTACTGTAGAGAATGTCAGTACTCCAGTATTGCCGAAGCTTTGGCTTTTTGATTAGGCCCATATGCAGCACAATTCCCCAAAATGTCATCATCTCTGCTGCATTTACGGGGGTCCATCTGGCATAAAATGACGTGGGATTTTGGGTGAAAAATTGTTGGGCATACAGGTTCGTCTGGGCCACCATAATATTTATTATTTCATCACTGAAAAAGAATTTGAAGAAATCAATTTCAGTGAGGCCAGTCGTGTCAAACTGGATTCCTGAGCTGCTGCTGAAATCCGGAATGACGGGCTGAAAATTTTCCGGGGGTGCAATCCATACGGGATCGATTGCTGCAGGAGTTGCCTGGGTCCTACGGCGCCTTATTAGGGGTCTTTCCTCACCAGATGAGGAGGAGGATGAGGAGGAGGAGAAGGAATAGAGGAACGTGGGATCTTCCTCACTGGCTGAATCTGTGTCGGACGCAAGGATGGCGTAAGCCTCCTCTGGTGAATAGCGCCTTGTTGACGAATGGGCCATTTTTTTTTTCCCAAACGCACTAAAAATTAGACGACGCAACTAATTATTCTTTTTACAAAAGAAAAGCGAACGCCACTAACAGTGTGACGTACGCTCCCCTAATGCACTAGAGATTATCCGGCGATAGCAGATTTTTTTTATGCACAAGACACTACCTCCCTACCTATAAAACTCAGTACGATTTTTTTTTTCTAAAAGATGATCGGTCGTCACTAACGCTGTGACGCCGGCTACACTAACACGCTACCACTAAACTACTCTGTACAATTTTTTTTTTCTCTAAAAAAAAAAAAAAGACCGGTCGTCACGAACGCTGTGACACCAGCTAATCTACGTCTAAGACTACACTGTACTAACTACTATTATATTTTTGTAAAAGAAAAAAAAAAAAATCGGACGTCGCTTAGACTGCGAAGTCCGTTACACTAACTAGCTAAAAAATAAAAGTCCTGTGGCGCAGTCTCTGATCAGCAGCGATACTGATCAGAGCGCTGCGGACACAGGAAGAGCACGAATGCTCTGCGCGGGACGCCGCGCACAGGAAAAAAAGCGCAAAAAAGTGCGCAAAAATTGAATTGGAGGGGGGTACTTGAACAGGGATGGAGGGACGTCACCAAACACTGACGCCGGCTACGCTACCTTGTTACGTCTAAAACTACACTGTACTAACTACAATTTTTTTTCTAAAAAAAAAAAAACGGACGTCGCTTAGACTGCAATGTCCGCTACACTAACTAACTAAAAAAAAAAAGTCCTGTGGCGCAGTCTCTGATCAGCAGCGATACTGATCAGAGCGCTGCGGACACAGGAAGAGCACGAATGCTCTGCGCGGGACGCCGCGCACAGGAAAAAAAGCGCAAAAAAGTGCGCAAAAATTTCAATTGGAGGGTGGGGGAGGGAGGGGGTACTGGAACAGGGATGGGGGGATGGGAAAGGGGTGGGGGAGGTGCTGCTGCTGTGATCACAGGAGTCACACAGCAGGCAGATGGCAGCAGAGAGCACACAGCACTGGAGCACAAGCTGGAGCACAAGCTGGAAGCAGGAGATCGCAGGGATGATCGCACTGGCCACCAATGGATTATTTGACTAAGGTGACAGAGGGGCTTAGACCACCGCTCTGCACGCCAAATCTGAGAGAATGATGGCGTGCAGGGCGCTGATCGGTATTTTAAATTAACCCCTTTGGCGCTGATTGGCTAGAAGCTATTGTTCAGCCAATCAGCGCCATAGGGGTTAATCAGGTGAGGTGACGTGGTGATCACCCCACCTACTGTGACGGCTGTGATTGGTGCGACGTCACACAGCATCAATCACAGCCTGTCACATGCTTTTTTTTTTTTTTTTTTAAACTTTATTGTCAAATCGCTGTGATTGGCTGGTCAGAATTGACCAGCCAATCACAGCGATCGCTGATGCGGGGGGGCGGTGCAGGCACTCGGGGCTGCGTGCACGGATGGTCTGCTGTCAGGGACAGCAGACACCGGAACCCGATCACCGCGCGGTGCCGCGCGGTGACCGGAAAATGGCGGCGCCGTACTAGTACTGCGGCTGGCACTAATGCAGTGCCGGCAGCGCAGTACTAGTACGGCGCATGGCGCGAAGGGGTTAATTATGTTTTATGTTTTTGAAGTTGTTGTTTGTCAATAAAATTCCTGTGTTTATTATTTCATGATTGTTCTTTATTAGCCCTGGGTGTGCATTCTATTGAGCAGCTTCTTTTTCTTTTGGTTTTAGTTTCAGTAGTTTGGCTGCTTGTTTGCACCCCGATAGGCATTCTATAATTCTTGGTACTAGTAGTGCGCTCTATCCTTTGTATTTCGCCCCTATTAATCTTAAGCTTAATGTTTTATAAAAATTGTTTTTTTTGCAACAGCTATTTCAGTTTCATATATCTAATACCTGTTGGACACAGTAATGTTTCTGCCTTGAAATGAGGTTTATTGTACTAACAGAAAATGTGCAATCTGCATTCAAACAAAATTTGACAGGTGCATAAGTATGGGCACCCTTATCATTTTCTTGTTTTAACTACTCCTACCTACTTTTTACTGACTTACTAAAGCACTTTTTTGGTTTTCTAACCTCATTGAGCTTTGAACTTCATAGCCAGGTGTATGCAATCATGAGAAAAGCTACTTAAAGTGGCCACTTGCAAGTTGTTCTCCTGTTTGAATCTCCTCTGAAGAGTGGCATCATGAGCTCCTCAAAACAACTGTCTAATAATCTGAAAACAAAGATTATTCAACATAGTTGCTCAGGGGAAGGATACAAAAAGCTGCCTCAGAGATTTAACCTGTCAATTTCCACTGTGAGGAACATAGTAAGGAAATGGAAGAACACAGGTACAGTTCTTGTTAAGGCCAGAAGTGGCAGGCCGAGAAAAACATCAGAAAGGCAGAGAAGAAGAATGGTGAGATCAGTCTAGGACAATCCTCAGACCACCTCCAGAGAGCTGCAGCATCAACGTGCTGTAGATGGTGTCACTGTGCATCGGTCAACTATACAACGCACTTTGCACAAGGAGAAGCTGTATGGGAGAGTGATGCGAAAGAAGCCATTTCTGCAAGCATGCCACAAACAGAGTCAGCTGAGGTATGCAAAAGCACATTTGGAGAAGCCAATTTCATTCATGCAGAGGAACAATTACACTGTTCTGGAATGGCCATCCCAGTCCCCAGACCTGAATATCATTGCACATCTGTGGGATCATTTGAAGAGGGCTGTCCATGCTCGGCGACCATCAAACGTAACTGAACTGGAATTGTTTTGTAAAGAGGAATGGTCAAAAATACCTTCATCCAGGATCCAGGAACTCATTAAAAGCTACAGGAAGCGACTAGAGGCTGTTATTTTTGCAAAAGGAGGATCTACTAAATATTAATGTCAATTTTCTGGTGGGGTGCCGATACTTATGCACCTGTCAAATTTTGTTTGAATGCAGATTGCACATTTTCTGTTAGTACAATAAACCTCATTTCAAGGCAGAAACATTACTGTGTCCAACAGTTATTAGATACTAGCTGAAGAGCCCGGCGTTGCCTGGGCATAGTAAATATCTGTGGTTAGTTATAGCACCTCACTTCTCTTATTTTCCCATCACACCTCTCATTTTCCCAATCACATCTTTCATTTTCCCCCTCACATCTCTCATTTTCTCCCTCACACCTCTCATTTTCTCCCTCACTCCTCTCATTCCCCCCTAACACTTGTCATTTCGACCTCACATCTGTCATTTTCCGATCACTCCACTATTTTCCCTCACTCCTCTCATTTTGCACTCACACCTTTTCATTTTCACCTCACACCTCTCATTTTCACCTCAGTATATACATGTTTGTCTTCTCCCTTATATATAGTATACACTTGTATGTCATCTCCTGTATATAGTATACACCTGTATGTCATCTCCCCTGTATATAGTATATACCTGCTGTGTGTCATCTCCCCTGTATATTGTATATACCTGTATGTCATCTCCTCCTATATATAGTATATACCTGTATGTCATCTCCTCCTATATATAGTATATACCTGTATGTCATCTCCTCCTATATATAGTTTATACCTGTATGTCATCTCCTCCTGTATATAGTATATACCTGTGTGTCATCTCCCCTGTATATAGTATATATCTGTGTGTCATCTCCTCCTGTATATAGTATATACCTGTATGTCATCTTCAATATACAGCATATACCTGTATGTCATCTCCTCCTGTATATAGTATATACCTGTAGGTCATCTGCTCCTGTATATAGTATATACCTGTGTCATCTCCTCCTGTATATAGTATATACCTGTATGTCATCTCCTCCTGTATATACTATGTACCTGTATGTCATCTCCTCCTCTACATAGTATATACCTGTGTCTAATCTCTCCTGTATATAGTTTATATCTGTGTGTCATCTCCCCTGTATATAGTATATACCTGTGTGTCATCTCCTCCTGTATTAGACCTCGTTCACACGTTATTTGCTCAGTATTTTTACCTCAGTATTTGTAAGCTAAATTGGCAGCCTGATAAATCCCCAGCCAACAGGAAGCCCTCCCCCCTGGCAATATATATTAGCACACACATACATATGTCATGTGACTGACAGCTGTCGTATTTCCTATATGGTGCATTTGTTGCTCTTGTAGTTTGTCTGCTTATTAATCAGATTTTTATTTTTGAAGGATAATACCAGACTTGTGTGTGTTTTAGGGCGAGTTTCGTTTGTCAAGTTGTGTGTGTTGAGTTGCGTGTGGCGACATGCATGTAGCGACTTTTGTGAGATGAGTTTTGTGTGGCGACATGCGTGTAGCAACTTTTAGTGTGTCGAGTTGCATGTGACAGGTTAGTGTAGCAAGTTGTGTGCAGCAAGTTTTGCGCATGGCGAGTTTTGCGCGTGGCGATTTTTATGTGTGGTGCCTTTTGAGTATGTGCAAGCTTTGTGTGAGGCAACTTTTGCCTGTGTTGCAACTTTTGTGCATGTGTCAATTTTTCCGCGTGTGCAAGTTTTGCGTGTGGCAAGTTTTCCATGAGGTGACTTCTGCACTTGTGGCGAGTTTTGCATGTGGCGAGTTTTGCGTGTGGCGAGTTTTGAGCGGCGACTTTTGTGTTTCGACTTTTATGTGGCGAGGTTGGTGTATGTGTGGTGAAATGTGTGCTGAAGGTGGTATATGTGTTCAAGCACGTGGTAGTGTGTGGCGCATTTTGTGTGTGTGTTCATATCCCCGTGTATGGTGAGTATCCCATGTCGGGGCCCCACCTTAGCAACTGTACGGTATATACTCTTTGGCGCCATCGCTCTCACTCTTTAAGTCCCCCTTGTTCACATCTGGCAGCTGTCAATTTGCCTCCAACACTTTTCCTTTCATTTTTCCCCATTATGTAGATAGGGGCAAAATTGTTTGGTGAATTGGAAAGCGCGGGGTTAAAATTTCACCTCCCAACATAGCCTATGATGCTCTCAGGGTCCAGATGTGTGAAAGTGCAAAATTTTGTGGCTGTAGCTGCGACGCCTCCAACACTTTTCCTTTCACTTTTTTCCCCATTATGTCGATAGGGGCAAAATTGTTTGGTGAATTGCAACGCGCGGGGTTAAAATTTCGCCTCACAACATAGCCTATGACGCTCCCGGGGTCCAGACGTGTGACTGTGCAAAATTTTGTGGCTGTAGCTGCGACGGTGCAGATGCCAATCCCGGACATACGTACAAACATACACATTCAGCTTTATATATTAGATATGAAACTGAAATAGCTGTTGCAAAAAAAACAATTTTTATAAATCATTAAGCTTAAGATAAATAGGGGTGCCCAAACTTTTTCATATAACTGTATGTGCACTCGTTACGGATTCTGCTGCGTATCTGCAGCTGCGGGTCCGCAGCAGTTTTCTATGCGTTTACAGTACCATGTAAACCTATGGAAAACAAAATCCGCAGTGCACATGCTGCGGAAAAAAACACGCGGAAACGCTGCATTGTTTATTCCGCAGCATGTCAATTCTTTGTGTGGATTCCGCAGCGGTTTACATCTGCTCCATAATAGAAATCCGCAGGTGTAAAACCTTAGGTGTAATCCGCCCAATTCTGCAGGAAATCCGCGGTAAATCTGCAAAAATTCCGCAGGTAATCCACAGTGCTTTTTACCTGCGGATTTATCAAAACAGACCTAAAAAATGCGTGTGCACATATCCTAAAGGACTCTTGTTAAGCAGGACTTTAAAGTTAAAGCTAGATTATGGTAAAGTAGTGAGAAACAGTGGAAACAGATGACCTGTAGAAAGAGTAAAGGAAGGAAACTGTGGAAAATGCTTAGAGTTTAAACCCCTTCCCGACCTGTGACACAGCGTATGCGTCATGAAAGTCGGTGCCAATCCGACCTGTGACGCATATGCTGTGTCACAGAAAGATCGCGTCCCTGCAGGCCGGGTGAAAGGGTTAACTACAATTTCACCCGGCCTGCAGGGACAGGGGGAGTGGTAGTACAGCCCAGGGGGGGTGGCTTCACCCACCCCGTGGCTACGCTCGCTCTGATTGGCTGTTGAAAGTGAAACTGCCAATCAGAGCGATTTGTAATATTTCACCTAAAAAACTGGTGAAATATTACAATCCAGCCATGGCCGATGCTGCAATATCATCGGCCATGGCTGGAAACACTTATGTGCCCCCACCCCACCGATCGCCCCCCCAGCCCTCCGATCTGTGGTCCGCTCCCCTCCGTCCTCCTGTCCGCTCCCCCCGTGCTCCAATCACACCCCCGTGCTCCAATCAAACCCCCCCGCACTCCGATCACCCCCCCCGCACAGCGATCCCCCCCGTGCTCCGATCCACCCCCCTGCACAGCGATCCCCCACCCCGTGCTCCAATCCACCCTCCCGTGTTCCGATCCACCCCCCCTGTGCTCTGACGCCCCCCCTGTGCCCTGATCTTCCCCCCACCCCCTTATACTTACCTAGCCTCCCGGGATCCGTCCGTCTTCTTTCCTGGGCGCCGCCATCTTCCAAAATGGCGGGCGCATGTGCAGTGCGCCCGCCGAATCTGCCGTTCCAAGGTGAGTTTTGATCACTGAGATAGGTTATATCTCAGTGATCAAAATAAAAAAAAAAGTAAATGACCCCCCCCCCCCCCTTTGTCACCCCCATAGGTAGGGACAATAAAAAAAAATAATAATTTTTTTTTTCCACTAAGGTTGGGGTAAGAACTAGGGTTAGGGGTAGGGGTAGGGTTAGGGGCAAGGTTAGGGGTAGGGTTAGGGCTAGGGTTAGGGCTAACATAGTAACATAGTAACATAGTTAGTAAGGCCGAAAAAAGACATTTGTCCATCCAGTTCAGCCTATATTCCATCATAATAAATCCCCAGATCTACGTCCTTCTACAGAACCTAATTGTATGATACAATATTGTTCTGCTCCAGGAAGACATCCAGGCCTCTCTTGATCCCCTCGACTGAGTTCGCCATCACCACCTCCTCAGGCAAGCAATTCCAGATTCTCACTGCCCTAACAGTAAAGAATCCTCTTCTATGTTGGTGGAAAAACCTTCTCTCCTCCAGACGCAAAGAATGCCCCCTTGTGCCCGTCACCTTCCTTGGTATAAACAGATCCTCAGCGAGATATTTGTATTGTCCCCTTATATACTTATACATGGTTATTAGATCGCCCCTCAGTCGTCTTTTTTCTAGACTAAATAATCCTAATTTCGCTAATCTATCTGGGTATTGTAGTTCTCCCATCCCCTTTATTAATTTTGTTGCCCTCCTTTGTACTCTTTCTAGTTCCATTATATCCTTCCTGAGCACCGGTGCCCAAAACTAGGCTAGGGTTAGGGTTTCGGTATGTGCACACGTATTCTGTTCCTCTGCGGATTTTTCCGCTGCGGATTTGATAAATCCGCAGTGCGAAACCGCTGTGGATTTATCGCGGATTTACCGCGGTTTTTCTGCGCATTTCACTGCGGTTTTACAACTGCGATTTTCTATTGGAGCATTTGTAAAACCGCTGCGGAATCCGCAGAAAGAAGTGACATGCTGCGGAATGTAAACCGCTGCATTTCCGTGCAGTTTTTCCGCAGCATGTGTACAGCGATTTTTGTTTCCCATAGGTTTACATTGAACTGTAAACTCATGGGAAACTGCTGCGGATCCGCAGCGTTTTCCGCAGCATGTGCCTTTAGAATTAGGCTATGTGCACACGGTGCGGATTTGGTTGCGGATCCGCAGCGGATTGGCCGCTGCGGATTCGCAGCAGTGTTCCATCAGGTTTACAGTTCCATGTAAACATATGGAAAACCAAATGCGCTGTGCCCATGGTGCGGAAAATACCACGCGGAAATGCTGCGTTGTATTTTCTGCAGCATGTCAATTCTTTGTGCGGATTCCGCAGCGTTTTACACCTGTTCCTCAATAGGAATCCACAGGTGAAATCCGCACAAAAAACACTGGAAATCCACGGTAAATCCGCAGGTAAAATGCAGTGCCCTTTACCCGCGGATTTTTCAAAAATGATGCTGAAAAATCTCACACGAATCCGCAACGTGGGCACATAGCCTTAGGGTTAGGGTTGGAATTAGGGTTGTGGTTAGGGGTGTGTTGGGGTTATGGGTGTGATTAGGGTTATGGCTACAGTTGGGATTAGGGTTAGGGGTGTGTTGGGGTTAGTGTTGGAGGTAGAATTGAGGGGTTTCCACTGTTTAGGCACATCAGGGGTCTCCAAACGCAACATGGCGCCACCATTGATTCCAGCCAATCTTGTATTCATAAAGTCAAATGGTGCTCCCTCACTTCCGAGCCCCGACGTGTGCCCAAACAGTGGTTTACCCCCACATATGGGGTACCAGCATACTCAGGACAAACTGCGCAACAGTTACTCGGGTCCAATTTCTCCTGTTACCCTTGTGAAAATAAAAAAATGCTTGCTAAAACATCATTTTTGAGGAAAGAAAAATTATTTTTTATTTTCACGGCACTGCGTTGTAAACATCTGTGAAGCACTTGGGGGTTCAAAGTGTTCACCACATATCTAGATAAGTTCCTTGGGGGGTCTAGTTTCCAAAATGTGGTCACTTGTGGGGGGTTTCTACTGTTTAGGCACACCAGGGGCTCTGCAAACGCAACGTGACGCCCACAGACCATTCCATGAAAGTCTGCATTTCAAAAGTCACTACTTCCCTTCTGAGCCCCGACGTGTGCCCAAACAGTGGTTTAACCCCACACATGGGGTATCAGCTTACTCAGGAGAAACTGGACAACAACTTTTGTGGTCCAATTTCTCCTGTAACCCTTGGGAAAATAAAAAATTCTGGGCTAAATAATTATTTTTGAGGAAAGAAAACGTATTTATTATTTTCACTGCTCTGTGTTATGAACTTCTGTGAAGCACTTGGGGGTTCAAAGTGCTCACCTCACATCTAGATAAGTTCCTTTCGGGGTCTCGTTTCCAAAATGGGGTCACTTATGGGGGGTTTCTACTGTTTAGCCACATCAGGGGCTCTGCAAACGCAACGTGATGCCCGCAGAGCATTCCATCAAAGTCTGCATTTCAAAACGTCACTACTTCACTTCCGAGCCCCAGCATGTGCCTAAACAGTGGTTTACCCCCACATATGGGGTATCAGCGTACTCAGGAGAAACTGGACAACAACTTTTGGGGTAAAATTTCTCCTGTTACCCTTGGGAAAATAAAAAATTGCGGGCTAAAAAATCATTTTTGAGAAAAGAATTTTTTTTTAAAATTTTCATGGCTCTGCGTTATAAACTTCTGTGAAGCACTTGAGGGTTCAAAGTGCTCACCACACATCTAGATTAGTTCCTTTGGGGGTCTAGTTTCCAAAATGGGGTCATTTGTGGGGGATCTCCAATGTTTAGGCACACAGGGGCTCTCCAAACGCGACATGGTGTCCGCTAATGATTGGAGCTAATTTTCCATTTAAAAAGCCAAATGGCGTGCCTTTCCTTCTGAGCCCTGCCGTGTGCCCAAACAGTGGTTTACCCCCACATATGGGGTATCTGCGTACTCAGGACAAACTGGACAACAACATTTGTGGTCCAATTTCTCCTATTACCATTGGCAAAATAGGAAATTCCAGGCTAAAAAATCATTTTTGAGAAAAGAAAAATTATTTTTTATTTTCATGGCTCTGCATTAAAAACTTCTGTGAAGCACCTGGGGGTTTAAAGTGCTCAGTATGCATCTAGATAAGTTCCTTGGGGGGTCTAGTTTCCAAAATGGGGTCACTTGTGGGGGAGCTCCAATGCATAGGCACACAGGGGCTCTCCAAACGCGACATGGTGTCCGCTAACAATTGCAGCTAATTTTCCATTCAAAAAGTCAAAAGGCGCGCCTTCCCTTCCGAGCCCTGCCGTGTGCCCAAACAGTGGTTTACCCCCACATATGAGGTATCGGCATACTCGGGAGAAATTGCTCAACAAATTTTAGGATCCATTTTATCCTATTGCCCATGTGAAAATGAAAAAATTGAGGCAAAAAGAAATTTTTTGTGAAAAAAAAAAGTACTTTTTCATTTTTACGGATCAATTTGTGAAGCACCTGAGGGTTTAAAGTGCTCACTAGGCATCTAGATAAGTTCCTTGGGGGGTCCAGTTTCCAAAATGGGGTCACTTGTGGGGGAGCTCCAATGTTTAGGCACACAGGGTCTCTCCAAACGTGACATGGTGTCCGCTAAAGAGTGCAGCCAATTTTTCATTCAAAAAGTCAAATGGCGCTCCTTCCCTTCCAAGCCCTGCCGTGCGCCCAAACAGTGGTTTACCCCCACATATGAGTTATCAGCGTACTCAGGAGAAATTGGACAACAACTTTCGTGGTTCAGTTTCTCCTTTTACCATTGGGAAAATAAAAAAATTGTTGCTGAAAAATCATTTTTGTGACTAAAAAGTTAAATGTTCATTTTTTCCTTCCATGTTGCTTCTGCTGCTGTGAAGCACCTGAAGGGTTAATAAACTTCTTGAATGTGGTTTTGTGCACCTTGAGGGGTGCAATTTTTAGAATGGTGTCACTTTTGGGTATTTTCAGCCATATAGACCCCTCAAACTGACTTCAAATGTGAGGTGGTCCCTAAAAAAATGGTTTTGTAAATTTCGTTGTAAAAATGAGAAATCTAGGGTTAATTTTAACCCTTATAACTTCCTAGCAAAAAAAAATTTTGTTTCCAAAATTGTGCTGATGTAAAGTAGACATGTGGGAAATGTTATTTATTAACTATTTTGTGTCACATAACTCTCTGGTTTAACAGAATAAAAAATCAAAATGTAAAAATTGCGAAATTTTCAAAATTTTCGCCAAATTTCCGTTTTTATCACAAATAAACACAGAATTTATTGACCTAAATTTACCACTAACATGAAGCCCAATATGTCACGAAAAAACAATCTCAGAACCGCTAGGATCCATTGAAGCGTTCCTGAGTTATTACCTCATAAAGGGACACTGGTCAGAATTGCAAAACATGGCAAGGTCTTTAAGGTCAAAATAGGCTGGGTCATGAAGGGGTTAAAGGAAGCATTCATAAGGCTGTGTATCCGCTATCTTATGTATACAACGGCATGTAAAAGTTTGGGCACCTCAGGTCCAAATTACTGTTATTGTGAACAGTTAACCCTGCTGTTCTGTTAGGTCAAAAATGACCGTTTTTGAAATTCTATAATGTTATAAAAATTCAGCGTGTGATTCTGAGACTTGAGGCTCCCTGACTTTTCGTCATTAGGGGGGTACTCTCTGTGGGAATTTTTTATTTTTTTTTTATTTTTGTTTACTTTATTTGGTACAATTTTTTTTACACTTGTACTGTTCGGTCAAAAATGACCGATAGGCCTTTATTCAGCTCTCCAGACAATTTTTGACAAAAATAAAGGTGCTATCACCTCATTTTGAACTATATATTGCATCTACTACTATTTATCAATGTATCTGACTACTTTTGGTCAGAAAAGATTTACACATACCAACATTTTCAAGTTGCGATACAGCCGACGGATTCGCTTCCAGTATAGCTATGCGCAATTTATTTCACTGGTTTTTATTTACCCTGCTGTTCATATAGATCTAGTTCCATTCAGTTGTCAACATTTCATATTGTAAATCATGATTTTCTGATTTTCCATGTGTTTGCTGGTTGTACAGTATTACACTGTGCAATGCTGTCCTAAGCAGAATTCACCTAAAGTGTTGTACTGTGAGCTTTTTCCTGCTGCAGGGTGGTGTCTGCTCTGATCTTATCTGTAGACAGATAACATAGCAGTGTAGAGTTTCAGTTCAGCTGGAGACAACACAGAGTGAGCAGAGGTTCAGACGTCAGAGCTCTGAAGTCCCATTTTTACAGGTATGTTACAGATAAATTATTCTTTTATTCTAAAATTATTCAATATTCTCACTGCTGTGATAAAATGGATGATAGGGGGTTAGCATTAGGGTTGTGTAGACTCAATGTCTGCTTATGAGTACATATTTTCACTGCTGTGATAGAATGGATGATAGGGGGTTAGCATTAGGGTTGTGTAGACTCAATGTCTGCTTATGAGTACATATTCTCACTGCTGTGATAGGATGAGTGCATGCCTCATTTTTGTTTGCGACGCTCCAGCACCATAATCACAGGGCATATCTCAATGTGTGACGGGACGTTATTGTGTGTATTGTTACGAAATTGTTTTGATTTTTTTTTTCATTCATTGTTTATGGATATATTTTATTTTTTCATTCAACAGTGATGCCTTACAGCATGAGAAGAAGACACTTCACCCAAGCTGAATTGGAGGAGTTTATTAACGACTCCGATACAGACGAGGAT
Organism: Ranitomeya imitator; assembly: GCF_032444005.1. NCBI lineage: Eukaryota > Metazoa > Chordata > Amphibia > Anura > Dendrobatidae > Ranitomeya > Ranitomeya imitator. Next base: position 133,728,136 of record NC_091282.1, read on the forward strand.
GTCCCACCTGAAAATGTCTCCGAAGAGGAGGACAACATTAGTGAGGATGAAGATATTGCCGAGAACTCGGATTCTGAGGGTGAATCTGATGTGGAAACCCCGACAACCGGTCTGACGCAAGAAATCAATTCAAAAAACAAAGATGTCGTTTGGAAATTGCAGCCTCCTGCTCCGACTGGTTGAAGGTCTTCATCAAATGTCATCACAGATACTCCAGGTCCTACTAGATATGCAATTGCTAGAATTGATGACATTCAATCGGCATTCCTATTATTCATAAATATAGCCATGCAAAATATACTTATCCAAATGACAAACATTGAGGGAAAAAAGGTTTATGGCGATAAATGGAAGAACTTCGATGTGACGGCTACGAATGCTTACATCGGGTTACTTCTATTAGCTGGAGTATACAAATCATATGGAGAGTCCACTAAAAGTTTGTGGAATTCGGAAACGGGGCGCCATATATTTAGGGCCACCATGTCTTTAGAAAGATTCCACGAAATTTCCAGAGTTCTACGGTTTGATGACAAAACGGATAGATCTGAAAGAAGAAGCACAGATAAACTTGCCCCAATTAGGGATTTGTGGAGTAAATGGGTCGAGATACTCCCAAAATGTTATAATACCGTAGAAAATGTCACTGTTGATGAGCAGCTGGTGTCATTTAGAGGCAGGTGCCCATTCAGGCAATACATTCCAAGTAAACCAGCAAAATACGGTATAAAAATCTGGACTCTGTGTGACAGTAAAACATCATATGCTGCAAATGTTCAAGTATATATTGGAAAAAACCCTCTAGAAAGACCTGAAAAAAACCAAGGCATGAGGGTAGTTTTGGACTTGACCCATGGACTCAAAGGGAGAAACGTTACCTGTGACAATTTCTTCACATCCTACCAATTGGGGCAGATGTTACAAAAAAACAATATAACTATGCTGGGTACTGTACGAAAAAATAAACCTGAACTTCCACAGGGTATCCTCAATAAGAGAGACGTACACAGTTCAATGTTTTATTTTACAAAGGACACTACGGTAGTGTCGTACGTTCCCAAAAAAAATAAACAAGTTATCCTCATGAGCACCATGCACCATGATGCAAAAATAAGTAAGAGAGATGACAGAAAGCCAGACATGATTCTTCACTATAACGCCACTAAAGGTGCTGTTGACACATTAGACCAGCTTGTAGGCACGTATACATGTAAAAGAAAAACAAATAGGTGGCCTATGATTCTCTTTTACAACCTGATCGATGTATCTGCCTATAATGCCTTTGTATTGTGGCGGGAAATAAACCCCAAATGGCAAGATAAAAAATTACACAAACGACGGCTTTTTATTGAGGAATTGGGGAAGTCTCTCACTAATCCATATGTAAAAACACGGCCACGAAATCCAAGAAATGAGAGTGCAGAAAAAGTGGCCCGACAAATTCGAGAGCATGGTGGAGACGGCGAGCCAACAGCTTCGACCACCACTGATACTGAAACGGCTTCCACCATCGCAACCAGCTGCAAGCGAAAAAGATGCTCATTCTGTCCAACGTCCAGTAACCATAAATCTAATATTATGTGTTGCAAATGTGCAAAATACTTGTGCAAGCGTCATGTAAATTATACATGTGATCAATGCAAGTAATACATTGATCGCATTTATCATTTGTTTTTGACAAAAAACCTTTTTTTTTTTTGAAAAGTTTGTATATAGTTTAGAATAAAGAAAAGTTTTTATGTGCAATATGAAGCAAATATTGCAAAAAATGTTAATTTATTTGATTAAAAAAATAAAAGTTTTTGATTTAATTTTTCATCTGATTATTGAAAACCATGTTCACATACAGTAAAACAATGCAACAGGTAATCAAATAACACTTGAATTAGGTACAAATCACAACTTTGTTAGGTCCGGTCAAAAATGACCGGGAACAGTATAAGTGTATAAAAAACAACGTTTTTTGCCATTTTATAGAGAAAAAAGCTTTTTTTTTTTTTTTTGCCTTTGAAAAAAGTATATCTACATAATGTTTGATATTATTACTTATAGTTAACATTTAGATCAAGATTTTTTTTTTATCTGCAAAAAATCAATTTTTACAAAAATCGAAAAAATACCATGTTCCCTTTTGGATATAAAAAAAATATAAAACAAGCTTTGTATTTATTTTTTTTTCTGGTATTTGAACAACCATCTTCACAAGCAATATAATAGTGCAAAAACTGTTTAAAAAAAACACTTAGATTAGCTAAAAATGATTATTTTATAAGGACGGTCAAAAATGACCGGGAACAGTACAAGTGTATGTGAAATCTAAACAGAACAGCAGGGTTAAGCAAGTTGAAGATGAAATGAGTTCTAAAAGAGCTAAAGTTAAATAGGACACATTTCCTTTGTATTTTAGGCAAAAAAAAATTATATTTTCATCTTTTACATTTTAATAATTGCAAGAAGGAAAATGAGCTGATGCAAAAGTTTGAGCACCCTTGGAGATATGTGTGCTTAGATAACTTTGACCAAGCTTTCAGACCTTAATTAGCCTGTTAGGGTTATGACTTGTTTACTATCATTGTTAGGAAAGGCAAAGTGATGCAAATTTTCCAGCTTTATAAAAACCCAGCCTTCTCTAACCTTGTGCCAAAAATCAGCAGCCATGAGTTCTTCTAAGCAGCTGCTTATCACTGCTTATCACTCTGAAAATGAAAATGAGGGGACTACAAGGCAGGAGAAGGCTAGAAAAAGATAGAAAAGCTTTTTGAAGTTGCCCTTTCCTCAGTTCGAAATGTAATTAAGGGATGACAGTTAAAGTTAAAGGGAATCTGTCACCCCCTTTTTTTCGATATGAGATAAAATATCATTCAATTTAACATGAGTACCTTTCATATCCCCTTCCCTGATTCCCCACCTTTGCTGAGAAAATACCTTTGTAATCTCTTCTCTCTGTTGTCCTACGTAAATTATCCCGGTCCGATGGGCGGGGCTTATTTGCCGTCTCTCCCCACCTCCTGCCTTACTCTACGCATTTTTCTTCTTTACTGCGTTGGTGTTGTTTTCCTGCGCCTGCACATTGAAATGTCCTCTCGCGCGTGCGCAGTATGTTTTGCCCAACAGTGGGCAAAGCATAAAACTCATTTTTGCGCATGCGCCAGCATTTTCCATGACGTTCTGTGCCCCGGAAGTCTTTCCATGCAAAGTCCAGGAACACAAGATTTCCACAGCAATACTTCCGGGGCACAGAGCATAGGGTAAGCCGGCGCTAGAGGCCAATTCAATGCACACGAGCAGAGACTGTACGGGATCTCTGCCATTCACAGATCTCGTTACGTCCAGCAAGCCAAGGAGCGGGGGGAGAGATGACAAATAGGCCCCGACCATCGGACCTGGGTAATTTACATAGGACGCTGGAGAGATTACAAAGGTAATTTCTCAGCAAAGGTGGGGAATCGGGATATGAAAGGTACTGCGGTAATGCAGAGCTCACGCTAAATTGAACGATATTTTTATCTCATATCGAAAAAAAGGGGTGACAGACTCCCTTTAACTCAACAGGAATAGTGTAGGTCAAGATAAGGTCTGGAAGACCAAGCAATATTTCGGTGAGAGCTACTCGTAGGATTGATAGAGAAGCATGACTATATATACATACCGGTGTATATTTTTGCCTAAATTACAAAGGAAATGTGTCATCTTTAACTTTTAGCCCTTTTAGAGATCATTTCGTCTTCAACTTGCTTAAGAATTCACAATAACAGTCATTTTGACCAGGGCTGGATAGCGCGTCATTAGAAAATATGTCATGACCCCCTACTCAAAGTCACATGATTGTTGCAGCCAATCACAGGCTGCAAATATCTGTCAGTGAGTATTACTACGTGTGTGTGTGTTATTTTTACAAGTCCAGGCCACTGGGTCGGTTTATTTTTGGTAGGCAACCCATGTTTGGCAAAAAGAAATCCATCACTGTGATACTGTAGACGAATCTCAGTGGATTGTTCTAATTGGGGGTATTTTATTTCACCTTGTGGTATTTGTTTGTCGCAGTAGGGAAGTATTTTAGCTACAGTGCGCTTTTGTTTGCCGCTGCTGTGGCGGCAATTTGTGCTGCACAGTGGTACTAGTTTAGTGGAATTGAGTGCTTATTTGCGTTGTTTGAAGAATAAAATGGCGTTTGAGTCCAGTGTGTTCATGAGCATAAGGCTCGTCCAAACCTGTGCCACCTCTGATATTGAAAGCTGGCTGCTGTGTTTCTCTACGTATGTTCAGATGCTACAAAGAAATGTCTCCATGGAAATTGACAAGCAATGCAGATTTTATATCCGAATCTTCAATGTCCCTATACATTTTTTTTTTGCAAAAGATTGCAAGATCATGATTTTCCTGCTGGGTCACCAAGTGCCATTAAGGAGTCCTAGTCTAAATATTCATTGTCAGGAAAAATGCTAAGTATGGGGTTGAAGAAGTGGTGAGAGAGCATTTGCGTTTCCTAGAATTTCTATTCACCATCCGGATGAAGTGCCTTTTCCATCATATTTTATAGTCTCTGTTATGGACACAATCCCAGTCCCATGCCTGGGTCTCCTGAAGCCTCATACATGCTTATGCGGCTGTTAGTTCAGGTGGCGAGACCAATGGTTGGACTGAGCATCGCAGCCATAAAATGGACATAAGTTACGATTGTATGAATTTACTATTAAAGAGTTAATAGTGGCCATGTTGGAATGGCTGCAAAGGGCTCTGGTTATGGAGCTGCATGGGACCCTAGATTTTCCAATGGCTGCTCTGCCTACACCGATCTAACAATTATCATCTACTTTATACAGTGGATAGGGAATAATTAATGTAGAACTACATACCCCCCTAAAATACGCCCCACTTTTCAGTTTTCGATTTTCCACAAAAATTTAAAATAACCAATAAATTTTGTTCAACTTCACAATTGTGTTCCACTTGTTGTTGATTCTTCACCAAAAATTTACATTTGGTATCTTTATGTTTGAAGCATGATATGTGGGAAAAGGTTGAAAAGCTCCAGGGAGCCGAAAACTTTTGTAAGGCACTGTAACAATGTCACTTCACCACTGGGAATCATAGTACCCAGATTACAGGCTCAGTACCAGAAAATTTGTATGTCTTTTTTTTTTTATTACGTCTTATGTGGGTCCCTTATGCAGTTAAGAAGTGCTTCTATTGGAAAACCATTTTAATTTTCAGCTCCTAACAAGAAGGATCCACTTTAAAGAAGAGCCTTTAGGATTGGCTTGTATTCATGAGTTTTATCACTTTTTTTTTAAATACACTATTCAGGATCCCTTAGGCCAACCTGAGAAAATGGCTCGTCTGTCAACAAGCTGAACATTTTCAAGATTTTTTTTTTTTTTTTGTGAATAAACCCATAAGGAATAAACCCTAGAAGCAAGCAGTAGGCTTCGAAGTTATCTCTAAATTTGGTTGCCTTCTACTCTACTGTTGGATCCATAACTGTTTTTTTGACGTGAGCCTACCATGGAATACACTAGGATATTACTTTTGGCAAGCCTGACCCTGATGAAAAGTGTTTTAATGGTAATTTATGTTGTCACTCAGCCTATATGGAAAAAGTGCTCTTTTATTTGTGGTCAGAATAAATCATTTTGTGTCTAATTTAACTATTTCTGTATCATTAAAATGCAGGGCTTCTTTATACCTCCACAATAAAGACACACTGGTACTTATACAGCAAAAACACCCCGACTTGTCTTTCATAAGCTTAGTATTTTTTTTTTTATCATAGACAGACTTTCCTATCTATTATTGTGTATTTATCTGCTTCCGAAATGACAGACGCTAAAGATGCAAAAAGAAAGGCAAATAACATCCAAGCTTATCACAAGTGCTCGTTTGCCAGTTCTACAGCTAGAAATTGTTCTAATATTTTCCCGGTGTAACCTGTAGGAATCGTATGTTTTAATAGCTGCTATTTCATTTTCTCTTTTGTGCTTTCTATCTCAATCGGGCTGTAAAAATTAGAAAAAATTATTCCAAACCGTAGAATCAAATATTCAAACCATGACCTAAAATCACACACGTTTGACCGACAGAAGCTGTAAAAATAAACACCAATTTGTGTGTATCGGCAGCAAAATATAAAACAGCTTCTGTATAATTTAGACATTTTTGAAGACTCTGAATAAATAATTAAAAAAATTTGAAAAAGCCCCCGAAAGCTTTAAAACCCAAATTTCGTGAACCTGGGAGTCCTTCATTTAATTAGTATTCATTGTAAGCAGTTAATCACCACAGAAAAGCTCCCAGAGACAAAACAACTTGTTTAGCTTGTCAGCATCTGGGAGTCGGAGGTGTTGAAACATGACTGCTTGTATCTAGGCCTGAATCATATAGATGAGGGGAAGAAGTGCCCGTGTCTTTCTGGCGTGCCAACAGCTCCCCTTACTGTGCACTGCAGCAATTGACTGTTTGCTGCTTGCTTGTACAGCTGAGCAAGTTTGATTCTTTCCAGCTTACACCTTGCCATTGTGGCGAGCGAGACTCCCAGTGGAAGCTTCACAACATTAATGTTTGCACATATATTTAATTATAGACATCTGGAGGCCAAAGAATCCACCAAGTGTAGTTTCATTGACATGGAACATTTGCAGCGAGCTCCTTCCAGCGTCTTGTTATTACAGGTGCTCGTATAATTTGGCCTGAATCAAATCAGTTACGCGATAACATATATCTGGCTAAGGTACACCACCACAGACCCTGAGTAAGCCGACTTGGAATGGTGGGTACACCTGGGGTGACTTCTTCACAAAACTGGCATTAGGATGCATATTCTATATTGTTCTCTTTTGTTATTCACTTTGTAACATTATTAATTATGGACATTTTTTGGTAACAGTTTTTCTGTATTTACTATTTTTCATGTACTGATCTGCTTCGGCAGTTCGAGCACTGTCAAATGTAAAGAAAACAAGAATGGAATGATTCGGAAATCTTATAGCCGCGTTTTATTCACAACAGATCATAGAACACAGATCAGAAGGTGAACGTTAGACATTTCTCTATTTCTTTTTAAAAAAATAATCTAGAAATTGATGGCAGCAATATATCTCAAGAAAGTTGGCACTGAGTGATTTGACTGTGTATGAAAAGAGCATGCTAGAGAGGCAGAGTCTCTTAGAAGCAAAGATAGTCAGAGGTTCACACAGTTCCAAAGCAGCATCTCTGATGGTATGGGGTTACACTAGTGCCTATGGCATGGACAGTTTCTATATCAAAGACACTATTACTGCTAAGCATTATATAGAGCAGTGTTCCCCAACTCCGGTCCTCAAGAGCCACCAACAGGTCATGTTTTCAGGATTTCCTTAGAATTGCACAGGTCATTGAATGCTTGCTTGTCCAGGTGATGCAATTATCACCTTTGCAATACTAAGGAAATCCTGAAAACATGACCTGTTGGTGGCTCTTGAGGACCGGAGTTGGGGAACACTGATATAGAGGTTTTAGAACAACATATGCTCCCTCCAGACATTGTTTGTTTCAGGGAAGGCCTTACTGTACATATTTCAGCAAGGCACTGCTACACCACATACTGTATCCTTCACAACTGTACTACTTCGCTGAAGAAGAGTTCTGCTGATGAACTGGCCACCTACAGTCCAGACCTTTCACCAATAGAAAACATTTGTCACATTATGAAATGAAAAATCCGGCAAAGACCCTGGACTGTGGAGCAGCTAGGGTCTTACATCAGACAAGAATGGGACAACATTCATCTTCCAAAACTCCAGCAATAGGTCTCCTCGCTTCCCAAACATTTACAGACTGTTGTAAAAAGAAGAGATGCTACACAAAGGTAGACATGACCCCCTTCCCCAGCTTTTTTTTTTTACAGGTGTGGCTGCAATCAATTTGTAAATTAATTTTTCTATATGAAAAGGAAAAATGTCTGGCGTTCTCCTTCTGATCTGTGTTCTATGTTGTGTTGTGAATAAAATATGTCCGTAGGAGATTTCCACATCATTTCATTTGGAGATCTCCACATCATTTCATTCTTGCTTTCTCTTTACATTTTACAGTGTCCCAACTTTTTTTTGGAATTGGGGTTGCATACGGTATTTATACTTCTTACTACATTATTTATTTACTATCATATTTCATATGGTGATTTTTTTTGCTAGATTTCTTTTACCTGATCCATTCTCATTGTCCTTACATCCAATACGCTATTAATTGTTTTTACCCTTGGGGAGCTTCTTGGCCCATATGTTCTCTTGAGGTGAGCCACTTACCTTATGGCAGTTTTAAGATGTTTTTCTATTATAGTACTTACAATACATTTTTGTTTCGCAATCTTTGATGGATGTCCAGCTTTTTATGTATGTTTTGAGGATTTCCTTAGTATTGCATAGGTGATGGCATTCTTGCCTGTCCACGTGAAGCAATTATCACCTGGGCAAAACTAAGGAAATCCTGAAACTATGACCTGTTGGTGGCTCTTGAGGACCGGAGTTGGGGAACATTGATCTATGGTAACACCAATGCAAATCTTCAGATTAACAAAATGATTAATACACAAACTGTAACTGATCCCCGTCCGTACATTGGTATGACTGTTGCTCTTGGACTATGGGTTTGATCTGACAAGGTCACAGTTTGCATGACATTTGTATATTCCTTTCATGATTGCATGAGTCACCTCTGGACATTTCTAGTTTAGTCTCACAGACCAAAACATGCCATGCTAAGAATAGATCCTGTATTTTCATTTTATACTATTGCGTGGTATTTTGATGCTAGCATAATAGACAGGAATGTTTTTGTGTGATATGTCGCTGCTACATAATGTAAAGTAAGAGAAGCATTCAATAATTGCTGGAATAACTGGTATAAAAGGCAACCTACACAAGAAAGGGATCCTCCAGTAGCAATAAGAAATAAATAATTGAACTTTATTGATAAACCAAAAATATGTACAAAAACATTAAAATGCACAGATGCCAAATATACCATACAGGAAAAAGAAAACCGTGAGCAGAAATGTGTCCAGAGTGAGGTCTATGTGGTCCGTGCCATGTGCTGCTACACATAGATAGGATGTCTAATATGTGGGCTGACAAAAATGTTCTGCGAATACATATATTTACCCCAAGCGATCGGATGATGGCAGCTCCTAGTCTCCCATGGAGACTATTGAAGCTCGTAAAAAGTAAAAAAAAAAAAGCTTTAAAAATATATACGTTTAAATCATCCCCCATTCACGCCATTCAAAATAAAACAATTTAAAAAAAATAAAAAAATGCACGTATTTGGTATCGCCTCGTTCTGAATCGCCCGATTTATCAATATATTAAAAGAATTAATCTGATTGGTAAACAACGTAATGAGAAAAAAAGTCAAAATGCCAGAATTACGTTTTTTTGGTCCTACATCATCCACAACGTGTCCTCAGCATCACTCTCCAGCGCATGCGCACTTTTCTGCCCTGACCAGGGCACAGCAAAGTGCTGCAGTGCGCATGCATTGGAAAAGGGCAAAGAAAAGGAAAAGGGGATACTGTGTCGATGATGTAGGAGACGTCATCCACGCGAAACAGGAGAAGGGAGTACTGCATTGCAAGAAGAAGGGTGGAACCGGAAAAAGACGAGCGACACCCATCGCACCAGACTGGCCCTTTAGGTGAGTATTGTAAAAGGTATTTTTCTTGTCTTGCAGGCTGGATTGGGGGCATATATACAGCATATTAGAATGCTGTATATGAGGGCTGAAAGGTACTGGCCCTACCTCATATGGGACAAACCTGGTGACAGGTTCCTTTTAATATTGGGGTGGGTAAGTGTGGTGACCTTTTTTTTCTCTGAAGTAACTAGTATTAGTAAAGTTTCTTTTCATCTATTCGTGGTGTATGTTTGGTGCCTCCTCCTTTTATTATTATATTTTTCTCAATGACAAGACCACGTGAGCATTTTTACACACATTACCACTTGCACAGACCCAACAAAAAAGACTCCAGGTTTCCTGTGTGGTTGCTCCATGTTCCCTACTATTTTTCTGATGATGGTTCATGTTTTGCTGTTGTCTCTACAGATGGAGCACCCCTAACGCTAGATGCAATATGGGACAGGGTCCATGACAGCTATAAACCTCGGCTTCTACATGGACCATGGGAAACTATCACTCAGCAGGTACTGACAGGTTTTCTATCTGTGTGGTGCATTGTGAGGGGGTAAATAGGCTCTCTACCAAGGGTTAATAAGTGACTGTCAACATTTTCTCAGTTGCTCTCTACCATCAAACTGAAGAGTGGTGCTGCTCTGGAGCAATTGTCAGACTTGTAAATGTCACACAGGAAATATCTGCAAAAGGTCAAATATTATAGGCTCGTGGCATAGGGAGGTATATGAATGCCTTATCTTACCAATTTATCACGTTCTTGCACACCTTTTTGCACATAAACTGTATACACCATTGACCTCTGAAATGTAGTAATGTTCTAACTTAAAATGTTATCAACAAACAACATTGCACAGCGTGTTCAGCGGCTACTACTTATTTTCTATATATCCAATGCATGTTTTTAATACTCTAATGCATTATATATGTGTGTAAATATATATATATATATATATATATATATATATATATATATATACAGGGTGTGCCATTTATACGGATACAACTAAATAAAATTGGAATGGTTGGTGATATGAACTTCCTGTTTGTGGCACATTAGTATATGGGAGGGGGGAAACTTTTCAGGATGGGTGGTGACCATGGCGACCATTTTAAAGTCAGCCATGTGACACATCAAACTTATTTAGAATTTCACAAGAAAAACAATGGTGTGCTTGATTTTAACGTAACTTTATTCTTTCATGAGTTATTTACAAGTTTATGACCACTTATAAAATGTGTTCAAAGTGCAGCCCATTGTGTTGGATTGTCAATGCAACCCTCTTCTCCCACTCTTGACACACTGAAAGAAACACGGGGAAGAAATGCTAGCACAGGCTTCCAGTATCCGTTTTTTCAGATGCTGCACATGACTCTCTTCCCATTGAAAAAAAAATAAAGTTGGATCCAAAATGGCCGACTTCAAAATGGCCATCATGGTCACCACCCATCTTGAAAAGTTCCCCCCCATATACTAATGTGCCACAAACAGGAAGTTCATATCACCAACCATTCATTCCCATTTTATTTATGTGTATCCATATAAATGGCCCACCCTGTGTGTCTGTGTGTGTATATATATATATATATATATATATATATATATATATATATATATATATGTATTTTAGAGAGGTTGTCTGACCCCGAAATCCAACGTTTTAAGCTAATCTGTGCTGTATCCACCATATCCACAGTGGTGACAAGGGTGCCCAGATTTTTGCATCTGCCATTTTCCTTTTTGTAATTTTTAAAATGTAAAAAATTACAATGTATATTTGCCTAAAATATGAAGAAAATGTGTCATATTTAACTTTAGGCCTTTTAGAGATAATTTCATCTTCAACTTGCTTAACCATTCACAATAACAGTCATTTTGACCAGGGGTGCCCAAACTTTTAAATGCCATCTTATTTAGGCTTGCACAAGATTTATCTTCCTATAGATCATTCATCCACCAAGTCACCATGATTTGAGACTGAGCTGAAGGCCGTTAAATGATGAGAAAAGAAACATAAACATTGCTTTTTTTGGAAGTGCATTGAACAGCAAGGTGGATTGCTGCTGAGGGGAAAAAGAAAAAAAAATCTCTTAAAATCTTCAGCTTAGTGAGTGTGAGCGAGCTGAGTGTGACCTGAGTGTAAAGGTACCTTCACACATAGCGATATTGTTAACGATATCGTTGCTATTTGTGACGTAGCAACGATATCGTTAATGAAATCGTTATGTGTGACAGCGACCAACGATCAGGCCCCTGCTGGGAGATCGTTGGTCGCTGAATAAAGTCCAGAACTTTATTTCGTCGCTGGACTCCTGCTGACATCGCTGGATCGGCGTGTGTGACACCGATCCAGCGATGTCTTCACTGGTAACCAGGGTAAACATCGGGTAACTAAGCGCAGGGCCGCGCTTAGTAACCCGATGTTTACCCTGGTTACCATGCTAAAAGTAAAAAAAAACAAACACTAGATACTTACCTACAGCCGTCCGTCCTCCAGCGCTGTGCTCTGCACTCCTCCTGTACTGGCTGTGAGCCGGAAAGCAGAGCGGTGACGTCACCGCTCTGCTTTCCGGCTCACAGCCAGTACAGGAGGAGTGCAGAGAAGCAGAGCGCAGCGCTGGAGGACAGACGGCTGTAGGTAAGTATCTAGTGTTTGGTTTTTTTTACTTTTAGCATGGTAACCAGGGTAAACATCGGGTTACTAAGCGCGGCCCTGCGCTTAGTTACCCGATGTTTACCCTGGTTACCGGCATCGTTGGTCGCTGGAGAGCGGTCTGTGTGACAGCTCTCCAGCGACCAAACAGCGACGCTGCAGCGATCCGGATCGTTGTCGGTATCGCTGCAGCGTCGCTTAATGTGAAGGGGCCTTAAGTGTGAACGGCGGTAAGTGTGACTTGTGATTCAGTGACTTTGGATTCAGGGAGTTTCCAAGGGAGGAATTACTGAATTGCTATCTGTATTTTATTGATACTCTGCATTTATTTTTTATTTAACTGTTCTGTCTGGTGCAATCCCCATTAGGAAATGTGCTCCACTACTGATAATGCCATCCAGTGCACATCTTGCCACATGTATGCAGTCCTTGAGCAGCCGATCGAGGGTGCATACTGCTGTGCGGGATGTGAGCACGTTGTGCATTTGAAAGCCCAGATACTGGATCTAAATGTGCAGCTGGCAACACTGAGATCCATAGACAATATGGAAAGGAGTCTTATGCTCACGGAGCAGACGCTCAATTGGATAGATGGGGGGGATGGTAGGATAGAGCTGCAGGACAGTGAAGCAGCAAGCTGGGTGACAGTTAGAAGGCCGGGTAGAGGGAAGAGTGCCAGGGAGGCTAGTCCTGATCTGGAACACCCCAATAAGTTTGCTAAGTTGGCAGATGAGGGGGTGCCAGTACAGGGGTAACACTGCTGCAGCCAGGCATGTCCTCTGAAAGCCGGAGGAGTGACTGCTCCAGTAAGGAGGGTAATAGGAGAGAAGGGCAGGCCAGACAGGTGCTGGTAGTGGTTGGCTCAATTATTAGGGGAACAGATAGGCCAATCTGTCACAAAGACAGGGATTTTCGAACGGTGTGCTGCCTACCTGGCGCTCGAGTCCAACACATCGCTGATCGGGTTGACAGATTACTGGGAGGGGCTGGTGAGGACCCAGCGGTCATGGTGCACATTGGCACAAATGACAAAGTTAGAGGTAGGTGGAAGGTCCTTAAAAATGATTTCAGGGAATTGGGCTGCAAGCTGAAAGCAAGGACCTCCAACATGGTATTTTCCAAAATACTGACTATACCACGTGCCACGCCAGAGAGGCAACGGGAGATTAGGGAGGTTAATAAGTGGCTCAAGAATTGGTGTAGGAAGGAAGGGTTTGGATTCCTGCAGAACTGGGCCGACTTCTCAGTTGGCTACAGGTTCTGCGCTAGAGACGGGCTGCACCTCAATGGGGAAGGTGCAGCTGTGCTGGGGGAGAAAATGGCTAGAAGGTTGGAGGAGTGTTTAACCCCTTCATGACCCAGCCTATTTTGACCTTAATGACCTGGCCGTTTTTTGCAATTCTAACCAGTGTCCCTTTATGAGGTAATAACTCAGGAACGCTTCAACGGATCCTAGCAGTTCTGAGACTGTTTTTTCGTGACATATTGGGCTTCATGTTAGTGGTAAATTTAGGTCAATAAATTCTGCGTTTATTTGTGATAAAAACGGAAATTTGGTGAAAATTTTGAAAATTTCGCAATTTTCACATTTTGAATTTTTATTCTGTTAAACCAGAAAGTTATGTGACACAAAATAGTTAATAAATAACATTTCCCACATGTATACTTTACATCAGCACAATTTTGGGAAAAAAAATTTTTTTTTGCTAGGAAGTTATAAGGGTTAAAATTTGACCAGCGATTTCTCATTTTTACAACGAAATTTACAAAACCATTTTTTTAGGGACCACCTCACATTTGAAGTCAGTTTGAGGGGTCTATATGGCTGAAAATACCCAAAAGTGACACCATTCTAAAAACTGCACCCCTCAAGGTGCACAAAACCACATTCAAGAAGTGTATTAACCCTTCAGGTGCTTCACAGCAGCAGAAGCAACATGGAAGGAAAAAATGAACATTTAACTTTTTAGTCACAAAAATGATTTTTTAGCAACAATTTTTTTTATTTTCCCAATGGTAAAAGGAGAAACTGAACCACGAAAGTTGTTGTCCAATTTGTCCTGAGTATGCTGATACATCATATGTGGGGGTAAACCACTGTTTGGGCGCACGGCAGGGCTTGGAAGGGAAGGAGCGCCATTTGACTTTTTGAATGAAAAATTGGCTCCACTCTTTAGCGGACACCATGTTGCGTTTGGAGAGCCCCCGTGTGCCTAAAAATTGGAGCTCCCCCACAAGTGACCCCATTTTGGAAACTAGACGCCCCAAGGAACTTATCTAGATGCACAGTGAGCACTTTAAACCCTCAGGTGCTTCACAAATCGATCCGTAAAAATTAAAAAGTACTTTTTTTTTCACAAACAAATTCTTTAAGCCTCAGTTTTTTCATTTTCACATGGGCAACATGATAAAATGGTTCTAAAATTTGTTGGGCAATTTCTCCTGAGTACACCGATACCTCACATGTGGGGGTAAACCACTGTTTGAGCACATGGTAAGGCTCGGAAGGGAAGGAGCGCCATTTGACTTTTTGAATGAAAAATTATCTCCATCGTTAGCGGACACCATGTCGCGTTTGGAGAGCCCCTGTGTGCCTAAACATTGGAGCTCCCCCACAAGTGACCCCATTTTGGAAACTGGACCCCCCCAAGGAACTTATCTAGATGCCTAGTGAGCACTTTAAACCCTCAGGTGCTTCACAAATTGATCCGTAAAAATGAAAAAGTACTTTTTTTTCACAAAAAATTTATTTTCGCCTCAATTTTTTCATTTTCGCATGGGTAATAGGATAAAATGGATCCTAAAATTTGTTGGGCAATTTCTCCCGAGTACGCCGATACCTCATATGTGGGGGTAAACCACAGTTTGGGCACACGGCAGGGCTCGGAAGGGAAGGCGCGCCATTTGACTTTTTGAATGGAAAATTAGCTCCAATTGTTAGCGTACACCATGTCGCGTTTGGAGAGCCCCTGTGTGCCTAAACATTGGAGCTCCCCCACAAGTGACCCCATTTTGGAAACTAGACCCCCCAAGGAACTTATCTAGATGCATATTGAGCACTTTAAACCCCCAGGTGCTTCACAGAAGTTTATAACGCAAAGCCATGAAAATAAAAAATAATTTTTCTTTCCACAAAAATGATTTTTTAGCCTGGAATTTCCTATTTTGCCAAGGGTAATAAGAGAAATTGTACCCCAAATGTTGTTGTCCAGTTTGTCCTGAGTACGCTGATACCCCATATGTGGGGGTAAACCACTGTTTGGGCGCACGGCAGGGCTCGGAAGGGAAGGCACGCCATTTGGCTTTTTAAATGGAAAATTAGCTCCAATCATTAGCGGACACCATGTCGCGTTTGGAGAGCCCCTGTGTGCCTAAACATTGCAGATCCCCCACAAATGACCCCATTTTGGAAACTAGACCCCCAAAGGAACTAATCTAGATGTGTGGTGAGCACTTTGAACCCCAAAGTGCTTCACAGAAGTTTATAACGCAGAGCCATGAAAATAAAAAAAAATTTTCTTTTCTCAAAAATTATTTTTTAGCCCACAACTTTTTATTTTCCCAAGGGTAACAGGAGAAATTTGACCCCAAAAGTTGTTGTCCAGTTTCTCCTGAGTACGCTGATACCCCATGTGTGGGGGTAAACCACTGTTTGGGCACACGTCGGGGTTTGGAAGGGAAGTCGTGATGTTTTGAAATGCAGACTTTGATGGAATGCTCTGCGGGCGTCACGTTGCGTTTGCAGAGCCCCTGATGTGCCTAAACAGTAGAAACTCCCCACAACTGACCCCATTTTGGAAACTAGACCCCCAAAGGAACTTATCTAGATGTGTGGTGAGCACTTTGAACCCCCAAGTGCTTCACAGATGTTTATAACGCAGAGCAGTGAAAATAATAAATACATTTTCTTTCCTCAAAAATAATTTTTTAGCCCAGAATTTTATAATTTTCCCAAGGGTAACAGGAGAAATTTGACCCCAATAGTTGTTGTCCAGTTTCTCCTGAGTACGGTGATACCCCATATGTGGGGGTAAACCACTGTTTGGGCACATGCGGGGCTCGGAAGTGAAGTAGTGACGTTTTGAAATGCAGACTTTGATGGAATGCTCTGTGGGCGTTACGTTGCGTTTGCAGAGCCCCTGATGTGGCTAAACAGTAGAAACTCCCCACAAGTGACCCCATTTTGGAAACTAGACCCCCCCAAGGAACTTATCTAGATATGTAGTGAGCACTTTGAACCCCCAAGTGCTTCACAGACGTTTACAACGCAGAGCCGTGAAAATAAAAAAATCATTTTTCTTTCCTCAAAAATGATGTTTTAGCAAGTAATTTTTTATTTTCACAAGGGTAACAGGAGAAATTGGACTCCTGTAATTGTTGTGCAGTTTGTCCTGAGTATGCTGGTACCCCATATGTGGGGGTAAACCACTGTTTGGGCGCACGTCGGGGCTCGGAAGTGAGGGAGCACCATTTGACTTTTTGAATACAAGATTGGCTGGAATCAATGGTAGCGCCATGTTGCGTTTGGAGACCCCTGATGTGCCTAAACAGTGGAAACCCCTCAATTCTACCTCCAACACTAACCCCAACACACCCCTAACTCTAATCCCAACTGTAGCCATAACCCCAACACTCCCCTAACCACAACCCTAACCCCAACCCTAATTCCAACCCTAACCCTAAGGCTATGTGCCCACGTTGCGGATTCGTGTGAGATTTTTCAACACCATTTTTGAAAAATCTGCAGGTAAAAGGCACTGCGTTTTACCTGTGGATTTACCGCGGATTTCCAGTGTTTTTGGTGCGGATTTCACCTGCGGATTCCTGTTGAGGAACAGGTGTAAAACGCTGCGGAATCTGCACAAAGAATTGACATGCTGCGGAAAATACAACGCAGCGTTTCCACGCGGTATTTTCCGCACCATGGGCACAGTGGATTTTGTTTTCCATAAGTTTACTTGGTACTGTAAACCTGATGGAACACTGCTGCGAATCCGCAGCGGCCAATCCGCTGCGGATCCGCAGCCAAATCCGCACCGTGTGCACATAGCCTAATTCTAAAGGTATGTGCACACACTGTGGAAAACGCTGCAGATCCGCAGCAGTTTCCCATGAGTTTACAGTTCAATGTAAACCTATGGGAAACAAAAATCGCTGTACATATGCTGCGGAAAAACTGCACGGAAACGCAGGGGTTTACATTCCGCACCATGTCACTTCTTTCTGCGGATTCCGCAGCGGTTTTGCAACTGCTCCAATAGTAAACTGCAGTTGTAAAACCGCAGCGAAATGCGCAGAAAAACCGCGGTAAATCCGCGATAAATCCACAGTGGTTTAGCACTGCGGATTTATCAAATCCGCTGCGGAAAAATCCGCAGAGGACCAGAATACGTGTGCACATACCCTAACCCTAACCCTAGTTCTTACCCCAACCTTAGTGGAAGAAAAAAAAAATTTCTTCACTTTATTATTGTCCCTACCTATGGGGGTGACAAAGGGGGGGGTCATTTAGTATTTTTTTTATTTTGATCACTGAGATAGGTCACAGTGATCAAAATGCACTTGAAACGAATCTGCCGAACGGCAGATAGGGCGGGCGCACTGCGCATGCGCCCGCCATTTTAGAAGATGGCGGCGCCAAGGAAAGAAGACGGACGGACCACGGGAGTCTCGGTAAGTATGATGGCGTGGGGGGGAGCACGGGGGGGTGGATCGGAGCATGGGGGGTGGATCGGAGCACGGGGGGTGGATCGGAGCATGAGGGGGTGGATCGGAGCACGGGGGGAGGGTGGATTGGAGCACCGGGGGGTGGATCAGAGTGCAGGGGGTGTGGATCGGAGTGCAGGGGGGGTGGTTGGAGCACGGGGGTGGGATTGGAGCACGGGGGTGAGCGGACAAGAGCACGGGGGGGAGCGGACAGGAGGACGGAGGGGAGCGGAGCTGTGTACTGGACTGATCGGAAGACTGGGGGGGATCGGTGGCGGTGGGGGGTGCAGACCAGTGTTTCCAGCCATGGCCGATGATATTGCAGCATCGGCCATGGCTGGATTGTAATATTTCACTAGTTTTAATAGGTGAAATATTACAAATCGCTCTGATTGGCAGTTTCACTTTCAACAGCCAATCAGAGCGATTGTAGCCACGGGGGGTGAAGCCACCCCCACTGGGCTGTACTACCACTCCCCCTGTCCCTGCAGATTGGGTGAAATGGGAGTTGACCCTTTCACCCGATCTGCAGGGACGCGATCATTCTGTGACACAGCATATGCGTCACAGGTCGGATTGGCACCGACTTTCATGACGCACACGCTGTGTCACAGGTCGGGAAGGGGTTCTTCTATTGGTTATAGTATTTATACTAATGCCAGAAGCCTCACCAACAAAATGGACGAATTAGAATTAATGTTGTTGGAGCATAATTATGACATGGTGGGGATATCTGAAACATGGCTGGATGAGAGCCATGACTGGGCTGTTCTGTTAACTTGCAGGGCTATAGTCTGTTCAGAAATGACCGAACGGATAAGCGAGGGGGTGGGGTGTGTCTATATGTAAAATCATCCTTAAAGGGACACTGTCACCTGAATTTGGAGGAAACAATCTTCAGCCATGGAGGCGGGGTTTTTGATTCACCCTTTCCTTACCCGCTGGCTGCATGCTGGCTGCAATATTGGATTGAAGTTCATTCTCTGTCCTCCATAGTACACGCCTGTGCAAGATAAGATTGCCTTGTGCAGGCATGTACTATGGAGGACAGAGAATGAACTTCAATCCAATATTGCAGCCAGCATGCAGCCAGCGGGTAAGGAAAGGGTGAATCAAAAACCCCAAAACCCCGCCTCCATGGCTGAAGATTGTTCCCTCCAAATTCAGGTGACAGTGTCCCTTTAAAACCCATCCTGCGTGATAATATAGGTGAATCTAATGAAAATGTTGAGTCCCTGTGGGTGGAGATAAGGGGAGGGGGAAAAACAATAACTTACTGATAGGGGTTTGTTATAAGTCTCCAAAAATAATGGAAGCAATGGAGAATATCCTCGTACAGCAAATAGATGAAGCAGCGACTCAAGTAGAAGTCATTATTATGGGAGACTTCAACTACCCTGAAATAGATTGGGGAACGGAAAGGTAATCGGTTTTTGACAACTATGAGAGACAATTACCTTTCACAATTGGTTCAGGACCCAACAAGAAGGGGGGCACTGCTAGACCTAATATTAACCAACAGGCCAGACCGCATATCAAATATAAGGGTTGGGGGTCACTTGGGTAATAGTGATCACAAAATAATAAGTTTTCATGTATCCTTTAATAAGATATGTAGTAGAGGGGTTACAAGGACACTAAACTTCAGGAGGGCAAATTTCTAGCGGATGAGAGATGATCTTGGTGAAATTAACTGGGATATCCTGAGACATAAAAATACACAAAGAAAATGGGAGTCGTTTATTAGCATCCTGGATAGGACCTGTGCACAGTATATACCGTATGGGAATAAACATGCTAGTAATAGGAGGAAACCAATATGGCTAAATAGAGCTATAAGGAGCGCAATAAGTGACAAAAAGAAAGCATTTAGAGAATTAAAGGAAGTAGGTAGTGATGAGGCCTTAAATAAATACAGAAAATTAAATAAATTCTGTAAAAAGCAAATCAAGGCAGCAAAAATTGAGACAGAGAGACTCATTGCCAGAGAGAGTAAAAATAATCCCAAAATATTCTTTAAATACGTAATTAGCAAGAAACTAAAAAATGATAGTGTTGGCCCCCTTAAAAATAGTCTGGGTGAAATGGTGGATGAGGATGAGGAAAAAGCCAATATGCTAAATGACTTTTTTCATCAGTATTTACACAAGAAAATTCCATGGCAAACAATATGATCAGTGATAACAAAAATTCCCCATTAAATGTCACCTGCTTAACTCAGCAGGACCTACAACGGCGTCTAAAAATCACTAAAATTTACAATTTTCCGGGCTCGGATGGGATACACCCCCGAATACTGCAGGAATTGAGTACAGTCATTGATAGACTGATCAACATGTCCATCTTGAACTGTCCTCCCATCTATCTTCCTGCTCCTTCTTCGACCGCTTTCAATCAGGCTTCCGGTCACACCACTCCACTGAAACTGCCCTAACTAAGGTCACCAATGACCTATTAACCGCCAAGAGCAAGCGACACTACTCTGTCCTCCTCCTCCTGGACCTGTCCTCTGCCTTTCACACAGTGTACCATTCCCTGCTGCTGCAGACCCTCTCATCCCTTGGAATCACAGAATTGGCCCTATCCTGGATCTCATCATACCTAACTGACCGTACATTCAGCGTCTCCCACTCACACACCACCTCCTCACCTCGCCCCCTATCTGTCGGAGTCCCGCAAGGTTCAGTTCTAGGACCCCTGCTCTTCTCCATCTACACCTTTGGCCTGGGACAGCTCATAGAATCTCACGGCTTTCAGTATCATCTCTATGCTGACGACACACAGATCTACATCTCTGGACCAGATATCACCTCCCTACTAACCAGAATCCCTCAATGTCTGTCTGCTATTTCATCCTTCTTCTCCACTAGATTTCTAAAACTTAACATGGACAAAACAGAATTCATCATCTTTCCCCCATCTCACGCGACCTCCCCAACGAACCTATCCATTACAGTAAACGGCTGCCCACTCTCCCCAGTCCCACAAGCCCGCTGTCTTGGGGTAATCCTTGACACTGATCTCTCCTTTAAACCACATATCCAAACCCTTTCCACTTCCTGCCGCCTCCAACTCAAAAATATTTCACGGATCCGCACATTCCTAAACCAAGAATCTGCAAAGACCCTAGTCCATGCCCTCATCATCTCCCGCCTTGACTACTGTAACCTCCTGCTCTGTGGCCTCCCCTCTAACACTCTTGCACCCCTCCAATCTATTCTAAACTCTGCTGCCCGACTAATCCACCTGTCCCCCCGCTATTCCCCGGCCTCTCCCCTCTGTCAATCCCTGCACTGGCTCCCCATCACCCAGAGACTCCAGTACAAAAACCTAACCATGACATACAAAGCCATCCACAACCTGTCTCCTCCATACATCTGCGACCTCGTCTCCCGGTACTTTCCTGCACGCAACCTCCGATCCTCACAAGATCTCCTTCTCTACTCCCCTATTATCTCCTCTTCCCACAATCGCATACAAGATTTCTCTCGTGCATCCCCCCTACTCTGGAATGCTCTACCACAACATATCAGACTCTCGCCTTCCATCGAAACCTTCAAAAAGAACCTGAAGACCCACCTCTTCCGACAAGCCTACAACCTGCAGTAACCACCGATTGACCAAACCGCTGCACAGCCAGCTCTACCCTCACCTACTGTATCCTCACCCATCCCTTGTAGATTGTGAGCCCTCGCGGGCAGGGTCCTCTCTCCTCCTGTACCAGTTGTGACTTGTATTGTTAAAGATTATTGTACTTGTTTTATTATGCATACCCCTCCTCACATGTAAAGCGCCATGGAATAAATGGCGCTATAATAATAAATAATAATAATAATAAATAATAATAATAATAGACCATTATTTTTAATCTTCAAAGACTCCATAATAACAGGGTCTGTACCATAGGACTGGTGTATAGCAAATGTGGTGCTAATATTCAAAAAGGGGACAAAAACTGAACTCTGATATTATAGGCCAGTAAGCTTAACCTCTACTGTGGGTAACATCCTGGAGGGCATTATAAGGGATGCTATACTGGAGTATCTGAAGAGGAATAACCTCATGACCCAGTATCAGCACGGGTTTACTAGGAAGCGTTCCTGTCAGACAAATCTGATCAATTTCTATGAAGAGGTAAGTTTCGGCGTGGACCAAGGGAACTCAGTGGACATAGTGTATATGGACTTTTCAAAAGCTTTTGATACGTTGCCACACAAAAGGTTGATACATAAAATGAAAATAATGGGGATAGGGAAAAATATGTGTAAGTGGGTTAAGAGCTGGCTCAGGGATAGGAAGCAAAGGGTGGTTATTAATGGAGCACACTCGGACTGGGTCGCGGTTAGCAGTGGGGAACCACAGGGGTCTGTATTGGGCCCTCTTCTTTTTAACATATTTATTAATGACCTTGTAGGTGGCATACAGAGCAGAATTTCAATATTTGCAGATGACACTAAACTATGCAGGGTAATCAATGCAGAGGAGGAAAATTTTTATATTACAAGATGATTTATGTAAACTAGAAGCTTGGGCTGATAAATGGCAAATGAACTTTAATGGGGATAAATGTAAGGTCATGCACTTGGGTAGAAGTAATAAGATGTACAACTGTGTGCTTAATTCTAAAACTCTGGACAAAACCGTCAATGAAAAAGACCTGGGTGTATGGGTGGATGACAAACTCATATTCAGTGGCCAGTGTCAGGCAGCTGCTACAAAGGCAAATAAAATAATGGGATGCATTAAAAGAGGCATAGATGCTCATGAGGAGAACATAATTTTACCTCTATACAAGTCACTAGTTCGACCACACTTAGAATACTGTGCACAGTTCTGGTCTCCGGTGTTTAAGAAAGACATAGCTGAACTGGAGCGGGTGCAGAGAAAAGCGACCAAGGTTATTTGAGGACTGGGGGGTCTGCAATACCAAGATAGATTATTACACTTGGGGCTATTTAGTTTGGAAAAACGAAGGCTAAGGGGTGATCTTATTTTAATGTATAAATATATGAGGGGACAGTATAAAGACCTTTCTGATGATCTTTTTAATCATAGACCTGAGACAGGGACAAGGGGGCATCCTCTACGTCTGGAGGAAAGAAGGTTTAAGCATAACAACCGACATGGATTCTTTACTGTCAAACCAAACTTCCCATATATGAATATTACAGGAAAAAGAGGCTAAGGCAAAATATACCAAATGTAATAAAATTTATTTTAATAGGAATAATTAAAAAACAATGATGTACAGCAGGAAATCTTCATAAAAAATTCGCTGGGAACAGCATATGAGCAGGACAACTCAATCAAATAACTATATGTAATATGGCATGACGGTCTAAATATAGTAAAAGATGCATTAATCTAACTGTATACCAATATACTATATTGCTGGCAATGTGAGGGCTGGGCAGAAAGGACTATGGAAACAAAGTTCCTGTAACTATAATAAGGGCTATGCACAGATGCTAAAAAACCCCCAATGGAAATGAAAACCTAATTGTATACGAATGTACCAAGTCCAATCTAAAATTACCGCTCTATATCTCTCTTTTACCAATGACAACAATATATAGCATATATTTTTCTATGGAAACTACATTCCTATAGTACACAGGCTATGCACCAGCAGGTGCTAATAACCTCCCAACAACATATTGGAAACAGCTAAAGTGCATAGTGCAATGAAAATGAACCGTGCATAGTGCTAATGCCAAAATATTCAAACTTACATAGATGAGTGTCCCTAGCAAGGTGCGTTCCACAGCGACCCTGACAGCGCCATTTCGCCTGATTGGCTTCCTCAAATAGGGGGCGTAAGCTCCTTATTCCCATTCTTGTCTTCATGGCTCCTTATCCCCATTCTGGTATGCATGACTCCTTATCCCCATCCTTGTATGCATGGCTCCTTATTCCCATCCTTGTGTGCATGGCTCCTTATTCTCATCCTTGTCTGCATGGCTCCTTATTCTCATCCTTGTATGCATGGCTCCTTATTCCCATCCTTGTCTGCATGGCTCCTTACTCTCATCCTTGTATGCATGGCTCCTTATTCCCATCCTTGTATGCATGGCTCCTTATTCCCATCCTTGTGTGCATGGCTTCTTATTATCATCCTTGTCTGCATGGCTCCTTATCCCCATTCTGGTATGCATGACTTCTTATCCCCATCCTTGTATGCATGGCTCCTTATCCCCATCCTTGTCTGCGTTGCTCCTTATCCCCCTCCTTATCTGCGTGGCTCCTTATCCCCCTCCTTGTCTGCATAGCTCCTTATCCCCCTCCTTGTCTGCATAGCTCCTTAGCCCCCTCCTTGTCTGCATGTCTCCTTATTCTCATCCTTGTATGCATGGTTCCTCATCCCCATCCTTGTATGTATGGCACCCATGAGAAAAGCATAAAACAATCCTACTTGCCTTCCCTGCGTGCCCTCGCATCATCCCGTTCCAGTGCCAAAAGCTCCTGAGGCCGAGCGATCACGTGACCCCCTAATTAAGGTAATGAATATTCACCTCTCTCCACGCCTATAGGAGTAGAGAGAGGTGAAGATTCATTACCTTAATTAGCGGGCACTAGTGATAGCCCGGCAGCTGCATTGAAGCCGGCGACTGCTACTGACACTTTGCGCACGCTATAAGAGAAATGAATGTTCCCTTCAAGTACAGTGAATTTTCATTTCTTTCTAGCAGTGGGTACAGGCTTTAGCCGCATCAGCCATCTTCTGTCTCCTGTCACCCGCTGCTCCGCCTCCCCGCCGTCTTCTGGGACAATGACTCGTGTATAAGCCGAGGGGGCATTTTCATAAAAATAGATTTGCTGAAAAATTCACCTTATACACGAGTATATACTGTGCTTAGATTTATTAACCCCTTAATCCCATATGACGTACTATCTTGTCAAGGTGACCTGGGACTTTATTCCCAGGGACGGGATAGTACGTCATAGCGATCGGCCGCGCTCATGGGGGGAGCGTGGCCGGGTGTCAGCTGTCTATCGCAGCTGACATCACTATGTGCCAGGAGCGGTCACGGACCATCTGCGGCACATTAACCCCTGGCACAATGCGATCAAAGATGATCGCAGTGTTCGGCGTTATAGGGAAGCATCGCGCAGGGAGGGGGCTCCCTGAGGGCTTCCTTGAGACCCTCGGTACAAGGCGATGTGCTCACCTTGTACCGAGCATCTCCTCCCCGAGGCCCCGGATCCAAAATGGCAGCGGGGCTACATCCGGGTCCTGCAGGAAGGTGGCTTACCAGTGCCTGCTCAGAGCAAGCGCTGGTAAGCCTGCAGCCCTGTATGTCAGATCGCTGATCTGACACAGTGCTCTGCAAAGTGTCAGATCAGCGATCTGACCCTATAACATGATGATGCCCCCCCCCCGGGGCAATGTTATAAAGTAAAAAAAAAATATTCACGTGTTGAAAAAAAAAAATGTTCCCATAAATACATTTCTTTATCTAAATAATAAAAAAAACAATAAAAGTACACATATTTAGTATCGCCGCATCTGTAACGACCCCACCTATAAAACTGTCCTGCTAGTTAACCCCTTCAGTGAATGCGGTTAAAAAAAAAAAAAAGTCAAAAAACAAAGCTTTATTATCATACCGCCAAACAAAAAGTGGAATAACACACAATCCAAAAGACAGATATAAATAACCCTGGTACCGATGAAAACGACATCTTGTCCCGCAAAAAATCGAGCCGCCATACAGCATCATCAGCGAAAAAATAAAAAAGTTATAGTCCTCAGAATAAAGCGATGCAAAAATAATTATTTTTTCTATAAAATAGTTTTTATCGTATAAAAGCGCCAAAACATAAAAAAAAGATATAAATAAGGTATCGCTGTAATCGTACTGACCCAAAGAATAAAACTGCTTTATCAATTTTACCAAACGTCGAACGGTATAAACGCTCCCCTCCCCCCGCAAAAAATAAATTCATGAATAGCTGGGTTTTGGTCATTGTGCCTCACAAAAATTGGAATAAAAAGCGTTCAAAAAATGACACGTGCCCAAAAATGGTACCAATAAAAACGTCAACTCGTCCCACAAAAAACAAGATCTCACATGACTCTGTGGCCTAAATTATGGAAAAATTATAGCTCTCAAAATGTGGAGACGCAAAAACTATTTTTTGCAATAAAAAGCGTCTTTTAGTGTGTGACGGCTGCTAATCATAAAAATCCGCTAAAAAACCCCGCTATAAATAATAAATCAAATCCCCCTTCATCACCCCCTTAGTTAAAGAAAATAATAAAATTAAAAAAATGTATTTATTTCCATTTTCCCATTAGAGTTAGGGCTAGGGTTAGTGGTAAGGTTAGGGGTAGGGTTAAGGCTAGGGTTAGAGCTAGGGTTAGGGCTAGGGTTGGGTCTAGGGTTAGGGGTAAGGTTGGGGCTAGGGTTAGGGTTTCTGTTAGAATTGCGGGTTTCCACTGTTTAGACACATCAGGGGCTCTCCAAACGCGACATGGCATCCGATCTCAATTCCAGCCAATTCTGCATTGAAAAAGTCAAACAGTGCTCCTTCCCTTCCGAGCCCTCCCGTGCACCCAAACAGGGGTTTACCCCAACATATAGGGTATCAGCGTACTCAGGACAAATTGGACAACATCTTTTGGGGTCCAATTTCTCTCGTTACCCTTGGGAAAATAAAAATTTGGGGGGCTAAAAAAACATTTTTGTGGGAAAATAATGATTTTTTATTTTCACGGCTCTGCGTTATAAACTTTAGTGAAACACTTTGGGGTTCAAAGTTCTCACAACACATCTAGATAAGTGCCTTGGGGGGTCTGGTTTCCAATATGGGGTCACTTGTGGGGGGTTTCTACTGTTTAGGTACATTAGGGGCTCTGCAAACGCAATGTGACGCCTGCAGACCAATCCATCTAAGTCTGCATTCCAAATGGCGCTCCTTCCCTTCCGAGCTCTGCCATGTGCCCAAACGGTGGTTCCCCCCCCACATATGGGGTATCAACGTACTCAGGACAAATTGGAAAACAACTTTTTGGGTCCAATTTCTCCTGTTACACTAGGGAAAATTCAAAACTGGGGGCTAAAATATAATTTTTGTGGGAGAGAAACATTTTTTTATTTTCACGACTCTGCGTTATAAACTGTAGTGAAACACTTGGGGGTTCAAAGCTCTCACCACACCTCTAGATATTTTCCTTAGGGGGTCAACTTTCCAAAATTGTGTCACTTTTAGGGGATTTCAATGTTTAGGCACATCAGTGGCTTTCCAAACGCAACATGGCGTCCCATCTCAATTCCAGTCAATTTTACATTGAAAAGTCAAACGGCGCTCATTCCCTTTTCGAGCTCTGCCATGCGCCCAAACAGTGGTTTACCCCCACATATGGGATATCACCGTACTCAGGACAAATTGCACAACAACTTTTGGGGTCCAATTTCTTCTCTTACCCTTGGGAAAATTAAAAATTGGGGGCGAAAAGATCATTTTTGTGAAAAAATATGATTTTTTATTTTTACAGCTCTGCATTATAAACTCCTGTGAAGCACTTGGTGCGTGAAAGTGCTCACCACACATCTAGATAAGTTGCTTAGGGGGTCTACTTTCCAAAATGGTGTCACTTGTGGGGCGTTTCAATGTTTAGGCACATCAGTGGCTCTCCAAACGCAACATGGCGTCCCATCTCAATTCCAGTCAATTTTGCATTGAAAAGTTAAATAGCGCTCCTTCCTTTCCGAGTTCTGCCATGCGCCCAAACAGTGGTTTACCCCCACTTATGGGGTATCAGCGTACTCAAGACAAATTGTTCAACAACTTTTGGGGTGCATTTTCTCCTGTTACCCTTGGTAAAATAAAACAAATTGGAGCTGAAGTAAATTTTGTGTGAAAAAGTTAAATGTTAATTTTTATTTAAACATTCCAAAAATTCCTGTGAAACACCTGAAGGGTAAATAAACTTCTTGAATGTGGTTTTTTTGAGCACTTTGAGGGGTGCAGTTTTTAGAATGGTGTCACACTTGGTTATTTTCTATCATATAGACCCCTTAAAATGACTTCAAATGAGATGTGGCCCCTAAAATAAAATGGTGTTGTAAAACTGAGAAATTGCTGGTCAACTTTTAACCCTTATAACTCCCTAACGAAAAAAAAAATTTTGGTTCCAAAATTGTGGTGATGTAAAGTAGACATGTGGGAAATGTTACTTATTAAGTATTTTGTGTGACATATCTCTGTGATTTAAGGGCATAAAAATTCAAAGTTCGAAAATTGCGAAATTTTCAAATTTTTCACAAATAAATGCAAGTCTTATCGAAGAAATTTTACCATTATCATGAAGTACAATATGTCATGAGAAAACAATGTCAGAATCATCAAGATCCGTTGAAGCGTTCCAGAGTTATAACCTCATAAAGGGACAGTAGTCAGAATTATAAAAATTGGCCCGGTCATTAAAGTGCAAACCACCCTTGGGGTTTAAGGGGTTAAGCAAAACCTGAAAGGTTCTGTAGGTAGATTGTACAATGCTCCAGTATCTTCTTTATTTGAATCTGTTTAAAAGTGCAGAAAATCAATTAGCAGCAAACAGCTGCTATCATACATCTCTGCCAGGCTCTGTGGGTATTTGTTTAACACTTGTAGAAACATCATGGTAAACAGGAGTCAGGCTTAAAGGGTTTGTGCTAAGGTTGGAAGTGATCCTCTGTCCATTGTATAGAGGATAAGTTCCTGATAGCTGGGAGTCCAACCCAATACATTTGTACTCATTCTGGAGACACCTGACTGCTTGGCTCTGCTATCTTTCATCACAATTGAGAATGAATGAAGCAGAGGTGTGAATACTTGACTCTAAAGGTACCTTCACACTCAGCGACGCTGCAGCGATACCGACAACGATGTCGATCGCTGCAGCGTCGCTGTTTGGTCGCTGGTGAGCTGTCACACAGACAGCTCTCCAGCGACCAACGATCCCGAGGTCCCCGGGTAACCAGGGTAAACATCGGGTTACTAAGCGTAGGGCCGCGCTTAGTAACCCGATGTTTACCCTGGTTACCAGCGTAAAAGTAAAAAAAAAAAAACACTACATACTTACCTACCGCTGTCTGTCCCCGGCGCTCTGCTTCTCTGCACTCCTCCTGCACTCACTGTGAGCACAGCGGCCGGAAAGCAGAGCGGTGACGTCACCGCTCTGCTTTCCGGCTGACCGACGCTCACAGCCAGTGCAGGAGGAGTGCAGAGAAGCACAGCGCCGGGGACAGACAGCGGTAGGTAAGTATGTAGTGTTTTTTTACTTTTACGCTGGTAACCAGGGTAAACATCGGGTTACTAAGCGCGGCCCTGCGCTTAGTAACCCGATGTTTACCCTGGTTACCAGTGAAGACATCGCTGGATCGGTGTCACACACGCCGATCCAGCGATGTCTGCAGGGAGTCCAGCGACGAAATAAAGTTCTGGACTTTCCTCAGCGACCAACGATCTCCCAGCAGGGGCCTGATCGTTGGTCGCTGTCACACAGAACGATTTCCTTAACGATATTGTTGCTACGTCACAAAAAGCAACGATATCGTTAACGATATCGTTATGTGTTAAGGTACCTTAAGGGTACCGTCACACATAACGATATCGTTAACGATATCGTTGCTTTTTGTGACGTAGCAACGATATCATTAACGAAATCGTTATGCGTGACAGCGACCAACGATCAGGCCCCTGCTGGGAGATCGTTGGTCGCTGGGGAATAATCAGGACTTTATTTCCTCGCTGGATCACCCACTGACATTGCTGAATCGGCGTGTGTGACGCTGATTCAGCGATGTCTTCACTGGTAACCAGGGTAAACATCCGGTTACTAAGCGCAGGGCCGCACTTAGTAACCCGATGTTTACCCTGGTTACCATTGTAAAAGTTAAAAAACAAACACTACATACTTACATTCCTGTCACGTCCCTCAGCGTCAGCTTCCCTGCGTCCCCCAGTGTCAGCGCCGGCCGGCTGTAAAGCAGAGCACAGCGGTGACGTCACCGCTCTGCTTTCCGGCCAGCACTTACACAGTGCAGGGAAGCTGACGCTGGGGGACGCGACAGGAATGTAAGTATGTAGTGATTTTTTTTTTACTTTTACAATGGTAACCAGGGTAAACATCGGGTTACTAAGCGCGGCCCTGCGCTTAGTAACCTGATGTTTACCCTGGTTATGCGGGGACTTCGGCATCGTTGGTCGCTGGAGAGTTGTCTGTGTGACAGCTCTCCAGCGACCACACAACGACTTACCAACGATCACAGCCAGGTCGTATCGCTGGTGGTGATCGTTGGTAAATCGTTAAGTCAGAGGCGTAACTAGGGTTTTAACTTAGGGGGGGGCGAAACACCTGAGTGGGCCCCTAACCAGCTAACCCTGATTACAACTACGGTTGCGCACTCTAATTGTGAATATAGTGGAACCTCAGAATATGACTGTGCTGTTATTGAAAATAAATCAATATACAAAACAAACATTGATTTTACTACCATATTGTGACCATATAGTGGTAGATACCAGTTCTGCAGATCATATAAGAGATTACAGTACAGTCATAGATGGTGACTTACAGCGGACGTCCTTTCTGATGGAATCGTTCACTTTCCCGTCTTTTCCATTTGGTCCACACCGACATGACGACTTCTCCAGCCAGGACTCGTCTGCAGAGATTACAACAAAGACACGTTTCACTTCTCACATTTCATGCACTGTCCCCATCTTTCCCAAACCTGCACAAACTCCTCATCTTGCTGATACCCCAATACTGAGCCGCTGCTGCCGTATGTGTCCCTATTACTGCACCTGATATCATACCCCAATACTGAGCCACTGCTGCCGTATGTGTTTCTATTACTGCACCTGATACCCCAATACTGAGCCGCTGCTGCCGTATGTGTCCCTATTACTGCCCCTGATACCCCAATACTGAGCCGCTGCTGCTGTATGTGACCCTATTACTGCCCCTGATACCCCAATACTGAGCCACTGCTGCCGTATGTGTCCCTATTACTGCCCCTGATACCCCAATACTGAGCCGCTGTTGCCGTATGTGTCCCTATTACTGCACCTGATACCCCAATACTGAGCCGCTGCTGCCGTATGTGTCCCTATTACTGCACCTACTGTGTGGTACAATAACGGCTCCTCTTACCGCCCCACATAATAATGCCACCACTGTGTGCCCCTTACATAGTAATAATGACTCCTTTGTGCTCTCTATAGAGTAAAATTGCCTCTTAGAAAATATTAATACCCTTTGCTAGTGCCCTCCACATTTTTGACCTAGAAAGTAATAATACCCCATATGCAACTTTGTTGGTCACAATACTCTGAGTGCCCCTATAACAATAATGCTTAAGTGCCCACTTAACATTTAATAATGTACCCTAAGTTCCCCCATGTACTGCTCCATTATACACAGTATGGTGAGCTCAAAGCTTCCATTTACACAGTATAAGGCCCCCATAGCTCCCCTATACACAGTATCATGATTCTACAACTCCCCATACACCGTATGATGTTCCCACTGCTCCCCTATAGAAAATATAAGCGCAATGCTCCCCTTTACACAGTATAATGCTGACAGAGCTCCACTATAGAAAGTATAATGTACCCCAGAGCCCCCCTATATACAGTGTAATGGGCCAACAGCTCCCATATGCACAATTTAATGCCTTCACAGTTCCCTATACAAAGTATGGTGGGCCCACAGCTTCCTTATACACAGTATGATGGGCCCACAGCTCCTGTATACACAGTATGATGGGCCCGCAGCTCCCTTATACACAGTATGATGGGCCAGCAGCTCCCGTATACACAGTATGATTGACCCGCTGCTCCCTTATACACAGTATGATGGGCCCACAGCTCCCTTATGCACAGTATGATGGGCCCGCAGCTCCCTTATACACAGTATGATTGGCCTGCAGCTCCCTTATACACAGTATGATGGGCCCACAGCTCTCTTATACACAGTATGATGGGCCCGCAGCTCCCATATACACAGTATGATGGGCCCACAGCTCCCATATACACAGTATGATGGGCCCGCAGCTCCCTTATACACAGAATGATTGCCCAGCAGCTTTCTTATATACAGTATGATGTGCCAACAGCTCCCTTATACACAATATGATGGGCCTGCAGCTCCCGTATACACAGTATGATTGGCCAGCAGTTTTCTTATATACAGTATGATGGGCCTGCAGCTCCCGTATACACAGTATGATTGGCCTGCAGCTCCCTTATACACAGTATGATGGGCCCACAGCTCCCGTATACACAATATGATTGGCCCGCAGCTCCCTTATACACAGTATGATTGGCCCACAGCTCCAGTATACACAGTATGATTGGCCCCCAGCTCCCTTATGCACAGTATGATGGGCCCACAGCTCCCTTATGCACAGTATGATTGGCTCGCAGCTCCCTTATGCACAGTATGATTGGCCTGCAGCTTTCTTATACACAGTATGATTGGCCCGCAGCTCCCTTATACACACAGCTCCCTTATGCACAATATGATCTGCCCGCAGCTCCCATATACACAGTATGATGGGCCCACAGCTCCCTTATACACAGTATGATGGGCCCGCAGCTCCCTTATACACAGTATGATGGGCCCGCAGCTCCCATATACACAGTATGATGGGCCCACAGCTCCCTTATACACAATATGATGGGCCTGCAGCTCCCTTATACACAATATGATTGGCCCGCAGCTCCCTTATACACAGTATGATGGGCCCGCAGCTTCCTTATGCACAGTATGATGGGCCCACAGCTCCCTTATACACAGTATGATGGGCCCGCAGCTCCCTTATACACAGTATGATGGGCCCGCAGCTCCCTTATACACAGTATGATGGGCCCGCAGCTCCCTTATACACAGTATGATGAGTCCGCAGCTCCCTTATACACAGTATGATTGGCCCGCAGCTCCAGTATACACAGTATGATTGGCCCGCAGCTCCCTTATACACAGTATGATGGGCCCACAGCTCCCTTATGCACAGTATGATGGGTCCACAGCTCCCTTATGCACAGTATGATTGGCCCGCAGCTCCCTTATACACAGTATGATGGGCCCACAGCTCCCTTATGCACAGTATGATGGGCCCACAGCTCCCTTATACACAGTATGATTGGCCCGCAGCTTTCTAATACACAGTATGATAGGCCCACAGCTCCCTTATACACAGTATGATGGGCCCACAGCTCCCTTATACACAGTATGATTGGCCCGCAGCTTTCTTATACACAGTATGATGGGCCCACAGCTCCCTTATACACAGTATGATGGGCCCACAGCTCCCTTATACACAGTATGATGGGCCAACAGCTCCCTTATACACAGTATGATGGGCCACAGCTTCCTTATACACAGTATGATGGGCCCGCAGTTCCTGATCATGATTTGACAGTCTGTAGTCATATAAAATGACTGCAGACATTTATTCCAAGCCTTTATCAACATTATAGTAAAAAAATTGCTGATCATTAAATTATTAAAGCACCTCTCTAGCAGGGTTTTTTTCTACCTCTGGAATGGTGTTTTAAGCTCAAGTTCCCTGCCCCGGTCATTTACTCATCCTCCAGCGTATTTACTATTTTGTGTTACTGCTGCAGTGCCGCTGCTCAAACTTGTTAGCGCAGCTTCTGACTGGCCAGAAGTTAGCAGCTATGTCACAAGCTCTCAATGTAGGACTATGAGAGCGAGAAAAAGGCCAGAACGAGGCTCTCATAGACTCACATTGATTAGTGACCTCTGAGCCGCTTCATGAAACACTGGAGCCACGGACAGGTCACAAACTGCAAAAGACGGAGCCGAGGTGAAAACCGATGAAAACCCCTGAAGGTGAGTATTAGACAGGGCAGGGGACTTGGATTTTCAGCTCTGCTCCAGCAGTGAAATAAAAAAAAAATATACTGGAGTGGTGCTGTAAATGTGATGCAGCTCTTGGTTACTGTAATACTAATACTCATAAAAGACCCAAGTGGTACGTATCAAAAGCCCCCTACCCCCCATCTCCAGCCACCCCAGACAGCAAATATTACACGTGATGGAGTACATATTATAAAATAACAAAACATAATATTCAGCCCCCAGTGCCCTGTCCCCCCTCCCCCATTTCAGCCCCAACAATACCCTCATCATCTCACATCCACACCCTCAATGCCCTGTCCCACCTCACCCATAACACCCCCATGGCCTCACATTCACCCCCCAGTGCCCTGTCTCCCCTCCCCCACAATACCTCCATGGCCTGACATGCACCCCCCAGTACCCTGTCTCCCCTCCCCCACAATACCTCCATGGCCTCACATTCACCCCCAGTACCCTGTCTCCCCTCCCCCACAATACCCCCATGGTCTCACATTCACCCCCCAGTACCCTGTGTCCCCTCCCCCACAATACCCCCATGGCCTCACATTCAC
The DNA here is from genome assembly GCF_032444005.1 of Ranitomeya imitator. NCBI lineage: Eukaryota > Metazoa > Chordata > Amphibia > Anura > Dendrobatidae > Ranitomeya > Ranitomeya imitator. The sequence goes on from NC_091282.1 coordinate 133,762,587, forward strand.
CCCCCAGTACCCTGTGTCCCCTCCCCCACAATACCCCCATGGCCTCACATTCACCCCTCAGTACCCTGTCCCCCCTCACCCACCTTCAGCCCCCACAATACCCAATGGTCTCACATTCAACTGACAGTGACATACCTGAATTCAGTAAAGCTAATAAGTTCCATCCCCACTTACTAATGAAGTTTGCAGGCAGGACCAGGAAGTGTCTCTGTGTCAGTGAAATGGCTCTAGGACCCAGCGTGCACACTGCACAGAGTCAAGATTCAGAGCTGCAGCCCAGGAAAAGACAGGCAATACCATTCACTGCAGGAGGGAGACTCTGCAGCCGGCCACTGTGCTAGCAGCGTGCAGAGTCTCCGTCAGACGGGAGCAGACACACTGCTCTGCTCCTATGTGTGTGTTCTGCCTCCTCACAGAAGTGGGCTCGCCCTGGCTCCCAGTGGGCCCCTTCTTGTGACAGGGCCCGGGGCGACGGCCCCCTCTGCCCCCCCAGTAGCTACGTTACTGCGTTAAGTGTAACGGTACCTTAAAGGTACCTTCACACTGAGCAACTTTACAGCGAGAACGACAACGATCCGTGACGTTGCAGCGTCCTGGATAGCGATCTCGTTATGTTTGACACGCATAGCGATCAGGATCCCGCTGTGACATCGCTGGTCGTAGCTAGAAGGCCAGCACTTTATTTGGTCATCAGGCTGGCGTGATTCGTCATGTTTGACAGCAAAAGCAACGATGCCTGCAATGTTTTTTCATGGAGCTAACAACCAGCGAGAACGATAAGTACGTCACTGGATCGCTCCTGCATCGTTCTGGTGTTGCTGGTGTTTGACATCTCTACAGCGACCTAAACAGCAACGCTGCAGCGATCGGCTCGTTGTCTATATCGCTGCAGCGTCGCTTAATGTGACGGTACCTTTAGTGTCTTCAGACAGGAGTCTTAAGAGCCCGGTTCTTGGGCTCGCTGAGGGTCCCCACAGTCCTATCCCCAGCGATCAGTAAATGATCCCCTATGCTTTCCATACAATCTCTTTGAAGTTGGAAAGTGCAAGAACTTTTATAGTTGCTCAGTTATATACAGTATAAATATGTTTCAATTGTAATATGGTAAGAGTGTGTCTGTATAGTACGCCTATATTTAATGGGGAATATACTTAAAAAAGTACCTGAAACTAAAACATAACTTCCAAAATGTTAATAGTTCAAGTGAAGAAAAGTACTTTGTAATATACCTTATTACACAAAAATGCCTGTACGTCCGCTTAACAGACTTCTCTTCTCCAAACTAGCCTTCTGCAATGATTACTCACTCTCTGCATTCACCTGATAAAATCTGTATGGAACAGGCAGAGATGAGACCGATAGGCTATCTGCACACGTAGGAAAAGAGGTGTAGAATTTTTTGCACAAAATCCGCATCTCCTGGCAGAATCCGCAGCCGCGGATTTGCCGCGGTTTTTATGCGGAATTGATGCGGATTTTCTGCGTTTTTTGCCACTGCGGATTTTTATCATGGAGGGTTGCAGAAACGCTGCAGATACGCAAAAAAGAAGTGACATGCACTACTTTGAAATCTGCAGCAATTCCACACTGAGTTTTCCGCACCATCTGCACAGCTTTTTTTTACCCCATTGAATAACATTGTACTGTACATCACAGTGCGGATCTGCAGCGTTTCTGCATGGAAAACTCCGCTGCGGATCCGCAGCAAATCCGCATCGTGTGCACATACTGTAGCTATATTCTGTTTCACTGAGTTATCATGTTCCATCAGCTGCCAATAAAAATCTATGCAAAAGACAAGGGGTAGAATGAGTAATGAGTAAGCAGCTGGTCACTTTCTTGTTTTTTTTTTGTGTAGCTGCTCCCTACTCTTCCCCTTACCCATGTCATAAACTTATATAAGCAGCAGTTGTAACTGAAAGGGAATCTGTCACCCCAAAAATCATATATGAGCTATGGCAACCGGCATCAGGGGCTTATCTACAGCATTCTGTAATGATTGGCCCCCAATGTAACCTGAAAGGTAAGAAAAAGAGGTTACATTATACTCACCTATGGGCGGTCCCGCTGCGGTCTGGTCCGATGGGCATCGCGGTCCGGCGCCTCCTATATTCATACGATGACGTCCTCTTCTTCTCTTCCTGCTCCGGCGCAGGCGTACTTTGTCTACCCTGTTGAGGGCAGAGCAAAGTACTGCAGTGCGCAGGTGCGGGCCTCTCTGACCTTTCCCGGCACCTGCGCACTGCAGTACTTTGCTCTGCCCTCAACAGGGCAGATAAAGTACGCCTGCGCCAGAGCCGTGGCAGGAAGATAAGAAGAGGACGTCATAGTATGAAGATGGGAGGCCCTGGACCGCAACGCCCATCGGACTGGACCGCAGTGGGACCGCCCCAGGGTGAGTATAATCTAACCTATTTTTCTTATCTTTCAGTTTACATCAGAGGCTTATCTACAGCATTCCAGAATGCTGTAAATAAGCCCCTGATGCCGTGGCCTTAGCTCATATAAGATTTTTGGGGTGACAGATTCCCTTTAAAGGGTTTTTTCAAGTTACTTGTTTGCTGAGAGTGGTGCACTCCTGAATAGCACCACAATACCACTGACCTGAACAGGCTCCGCTCACATTCTCCTATGTTGCTAACAGAGCCAACTTTTCCTCTGCTACATCATGGATGCTAATGGTGGCTGAATCAGCGACCCAACCAGCTGCAGAGCAGCACTCACAAATTCTGTAGCAAAGAGATTGCAAGTGCTGCACTCATTACCTAGGAGACTGGTTTCCTCTATTACTGTAATATCGGCAACATAGACAACCATCAATAAACTATAGCATTAAAAATCTCTTCATTCTTGTGAACAGAAATCATTTTTAATAATGAATATATTTCGAAGTTGCTAGTTTTCACAATTAAAGTTTTAGCCATCTATCATGTTGAGACAGCCCTATCAGTGAAGCTAAAAATCTATCCTTGTGCTGTTGCTTGCAAAGTGAATTTTAGCAGTGAATTAAGTGTGGGTGATCAGTGCAGGAATCAGGAGGAGGTCTTGATCCTGTCAGTGTTCAGACCACACACCGCGCACTGTATCAAATTGGTCTGCATTGCGGTCATCCCCGAAGGAAGCCTCTTCTAAAGGTGATGCACAAGAAAGCATGCAAAAAGTTAAGGATTAAGGACATGGCTTACTAGAAACATGTCCTGTGGTCTGATGAGACCAAGATAAACTTATTTGTTTCAAATGGTGTCAAGCGTGTGTGGCAGCAACCAGGTGAGGAGTACAAAGACAAGTGTGTCATGCCTACAGACAAGCATGGTGGTGGGAGTGTCATGGTTTGGGCTGCATGAGGGCTGCCAACTTTGAGGACCTACAGTTCACTGAGAGAACCATGAATGCCAACATGTACTATAACATACTGAAGCAGAGCATGATCCCCTCCTTTCGGAAACTGGGCCCTAGGGCAGCACTGCTTTGCTAAAGCAACTGAAAGTAAAGGTGCTGGAGTGGCCAAGAATTTCTCTACAAGTAAACCCTATTGACCATCTATGGGGCATCCTCAAAGGGAAGGTGGAGGAGTGCAAGGTCCCTAACATCCACCAGCTCCGTGATGTCGTCATGGAAGAGGATACCAGTGGCAACCTGTGAGGCTCTAGTGAACTCCATGCCCAAGAAAGTTGTTGCAGTGCTTAAAAATAATGGTGGCCACACAAAATATTCCATTTTTTACTTAGGGGTGTTCTTACTTTAGTTGCCATTGATTACACATTAGTGGCTGTGTTTTGAGTTTGAGGACAAATTTACACTGTTATACAAGCTGTACTTTGACTACTTTACATTGTATCAAAGTCTTAGATCTTCAGTGTTGTCCCATGAAGAGGTAGAATACAATTTTTTCAAAAACATGAAGGTTGTACTTACTTTTGTGATATACTATATATTACAAACTTTCTCATCTTCGTTAAGACTAAGGATTTTAAACATACTGAGCTTAAAAGATTTTGGAAGGATGAAGGAGCTTGCACCGGTTATTGTAATTCTAATTCTCATCATTTTTCAGGTCACAGTAAAAGGTGCTAATGTCACTATATCGCCACAGCATTCTGAGCTACGTATGTCACATAATCTTTAGGAGTCATTAAGGTTTTCCAATGTGTCTGTACAAAATGTTCGCTGTAAGCGATTTTTGGAAAAAATTGTCTAGAAAAAAAAAAAATCAGGTTGTCAACCTTGCTTCCAAGTCTGCTGTGCTGCTTGGAGGACAATAAAATGTGTGAGTCCTGGGAAATGTAAGAAGGAAATATCAGGGCTTTTCAGCGGTTGGTTCTGCTGTGAACTACTTGACACTCTTCATGAAGCAGCGCGGCACATGCTGATGTGTGATGTCTGCCATGAGAATGATTATGTTGGTAATGCTCATAGAGAAACACTTTCTCCAGCCCCAGTAAAGGCCCCTCTGTGTGCTGAGAAGGGGAATGCCCTATAAATGGAGACTTTTTATGTTCATGAAACTCATGATTATTTTTTTCTGGTAATCTCTATCCTCATTCATAATAAAGGAAAAATTTGAACAGTTAAATAATTGAATCAAATCACAAAAATCAAATGGGAAGCATGGTTATAAGGCACTGTTCACATTGTGCCTGGCAAGCACATTTGTAGTGTGCCACTGAGGGTATACTACAAATGTATGTAACTGTTCATCATTGACACTCATTAAAAAAGTTTTCTTTTTTTAATCAAGCCTAGCATGAGGAATTTTTACCGAAAACTAGAAATCTTGTAGAAATCCATCTTGCCATTGTTGTTTAATCGACCATTGGAGTAGTATAGGAATGAGCTGCAATGCATTGGGGCGTAAAAAGCATTGCCATCTCTCCCGCGCTCCCCTGTATTCCCTGCCCAGCAGCCGCCCCATATGTTTGATTGACAGCTCAGTACAACCTCTCACAAATGCAGGAGTCGGCACCCCCAACACTTTGACTAGCCCCAAAGCACATGCAGCTAAACTGTGTAAAATTTCAATATCAGATTTCTCAGCAATGGCGCAGTGAATTTCTGCAAGAAAAATATCAATTTACTTAGGGTAAAAGTGCCTCTAGAGCCATATCTTTAGTTTTAGGTAGAACTTCTTCCTGACAGATTCACTTTCAGTAAATTCCTAAGTGCGATCCACTTATAGTTTTTGTAGACTATGATTTTTAACCCTTTAAGCCCCAAGGGTGGTTTGCACGTTAATGACCGGGCCAATTTTTACAATTCTGACCACTGTCCCTTTATGAGGTTATAACTCTGGAACGCTTCAACGGATCCTGATGATTCTGACATTGTTTTCTTGTGAAATATTGTACTTCATGATAGTGGTAAAATTTCTTCGATAAGATTTGCGTTTATTTGTTAAAAAAAAAAAAAAAAAAGGAAATTTGGTAAAAAATTTGGAATATTTCGCAATTTTCCAACTTTGAATTTGAATTTTTATTCCCTTAAATCACAGAGATATATCACTCAAAATACTTAATAAGTAACATTTCCCACATGTCTACTTTACATCAGCACAATTTTTTAGAAGCAACATTTTTTTTTGTTAGGGAGTTATAAGGGTTAAAAGTTGACAAGCAGTTTGTTGCCCAATTTGTCCTGAGTACGCTGATACCCCATATGTGGGGGGGAACCACCGTTTGGGCGCATGGCAGAGCTCAGAAGCGAAGGAGCGCCATTTGGAATGCAGACTTAGATGGATTGGTCTGCAGGCGTCACATTGTGTTTGCAGAGCCCCTAATGTACCTAAACAGTAGAAACCCCTGCACAAGTGACCCCACATTGGAAACTAGACCCCCCAAGGAACTTATCTAGATGTGTTGTGAGATCTTTGAACCCCCAAGTGTTTCACTACAGTTTATAACTCAGAGCCGTGAAAATAAAAAATAATTTTTTTCCCACAAAAATGTTTTTTTAGGCCCCCAAATTTTTATTTTCCCAAGGGTATCGAGAAATTGGACCCCAAAAGTTGTTGTCCAATTTGTCCGGAGTACGCTGATACCCCATATGTTGGGGTAAACCCCTGTTTGGGTGCACGGGAGAGCTCGGAAGGGAAGGAGCACTGTTTTACTTTTTCAACTCAGATTTGGCTGGAATTGAGATCGGATGCCATGTTTGGAGAGCCCCTGATGTGTCTAAACAGTGGAAACCCCCAATTCTAACTGAAACCCTAGCCCCAACCCTAACCCTAGCCCCAACCCTAGCCCTAACCCTAGCCTTAACCCTAGCCCTAATCCTAGCCTTAACCCTACCCCTAGCCCTAACCCTAATGGGAAAATGGAAATAAATACATTTTTTTAATTTTATTATTTTTCCCTAACTAAGGAGGTGATGAAGTGTGGTTTGATTTATTATTTATTGCGGGTTTTTTTAGCAGATTTTTATGATTGGCAGCCGTCACACACTAAAAGACGCTTTATATTGCAAAAAATAGTTTTTGCGTCTCCACATTTTGAGAGCTATAATTTTTCCATATTTTTTTGTCCACAGAGTCATGTGAGGTCTTGTTTTTTGCAGGACGAGTTGACGTTTTTATTGGCATCATTTTCAGGCATGTGACATTTTTTTTATCGCTTTTTATTCCGATTTTTGTGAGGCAGAATGACCAAAAACCAGCTATTCATGAATTTCTTTTTTTTTGCGTTTATACCGTTCCACGTTTGGTAAAAATTGATAAAGCAGTTTTATTCTTCGGGTCAGTACGATTACAGCGATACCTCGTTTATATTTTTTTATGTTTTGGCGCTTTTATACGATAAAGACTATTTTATAGAAAAAATCATTATTTTTGCATCGCTTTATTCTGAGGACTATAATTTTTTTTTTTCACTGATGATGCTATATGGCGGCTCGTTTTTTGTGGGACTAGATGAGGTTTTCAGCGGTACCATGGTTATTTATATCCGTCTTTTTGATCACGTGTTATTCCACTTTTTGTTCGGCGGTATGATAATAAAGCGTTGCTTTTTGCTTCGTTTTTTTTTTGCGGTGTTCACTGAAGGGGTTTACTAGTAGGACAGTTTTATAAGTCGGGTCGATACTGACGCAGCGATACTAAATATGTGTACTTTTATTGTTTTTTTTATTATTTAGATAAAGAAATACATTTATGGGAACAATATTTTATTTTTTTTCTTTATTTAGGAATTTTTTTATATATTTTTTTTTTTACACTTGTGAATATTTTTTTTTTTACTTTATAACATTGCCCCGGGGGAGTGGGGGGGGGGGCATCATGTTATAGGGTCAGATCGCTGATCTCACACTTTGCAGAGCACTGTGTCATATCAGCGATCTGACATGCAGGGCTGCAGGCTTACCAGCGCTTGCTCTGAGCAGGCGCTTGGTAAGCCACCTCCCTGCAGGCCTCGGATGTAGCCCCACGGCCATTTTGGATACAGGGCCTGCAGGGAGGAGACGCTCGGTACAAGGTGAGCACATCGCCTTGTACCGTGGGTCTCAGGGAAGCCAGCAGGGAGCCCCCTCCCTGCGCGATGATTCCCTGTACCGCCGGAACACTTAGATCATCTTTGATCGCAGTTTGCCGGGGGTTAATGTGCCGGGGGCGGTCCATGACCGCACTTGGCACGTAGTGCCGGATGTCAGCTGCAATAGTCAGCTGACACCCGGCCGCGCTCCCCCCGTAAGCACGGCCGATTGCATATGACGTACTATCCCATCAGTGGGAATTGAGTCACAGGTCACCTTGACGGGACAGTACGTCATATGGGATTAAGGCGTTAAGATATGAAAAACCTATACAATGTACAGTTGAAACCATAAGTTTACATACACTATATAAAAATAGAAAATTGCATGTTTTTCTCATTATCAGAATAAACATTTTCTGTTTTAGGTCAATTAGGATTACCATAATTATTAATATTTTCCAACTGCCAGAATAATAAGAAAGAGAAAATGTTTTAAGACATTTTTATTGCTTACTGCAAAGTCAAAAGTTTGCATACACTAAGATTACTGCCTTTAAACAATTCTGGACTGCCCATATGATGATGTCTTGTGTTTGGAAGCTTCTGTGGACTTGCACAAGTCTGGCTCATCCTTGGTATAATTTCAAGATTCCTGATGGTGCCTCGTTCATCTGTACAAACATTTATACGCAAGTGCAAATAAGATGGGAATGTTCAGCCATGATACCGCTCAGGAAAGAGATGGGTTCTGTGTCCCAGAGCTGAACGTTCTTTGGTCCGACATGTGCACATCAGCCCAAGGACAAAAGCAAAAGACCTTGTGAAGATGATGGCGGAAGCTGGTAAGATTGTGTCAATATCCACAATGAAACGAGTACTGTATCAACATGGGCTGAAAGGCTACACTTGCAGGAAGAAGCCACTGCTAAAATGGAAACTTAAAAAGCCAGATTAATGTTTGCAAATGCACACAGGAACAAAAACCTTAATTTTTGGAGACATGTCCTGTGGTCTGCTGAAACTAAAAATTGAACCTTTTGGTCCTAATAACCATCATTACGTTTGGAGGAAAAAGGGAGAAGTTTGGAAGCCTAAGAACACCATCCCAACTGTGAAACATTGGGGTGGCAGCATCCTCTTGTGGGGTTAAAGAAAGTTAAAGCTTGGGTAGAAATGGGTTTTCCTAATCGATAATGACCAGATGCATACTGCCAAAATGGTAACAAAGTGGCTTAAGGATAACAAAGTCAATGTTTTGGAGCGGCCATCACAAAGCCCTGATCTCAATCCTATTGAAGATATATTTGCAAAGCTGAAAAGTCAGGTGCAAGCGAGGAGACCTACAAACCTGGATCAGTTACACCAGTTTTGCCAGGAGAAATAGGCCCAAATTCAGACCAACTATTGTAAGAAGCTTGTGGAAGGATATCCTAAATGTTTGACCCAAGTCATTCAGTTTAAGGGCAATGGTACCAAATACTAATGAAATGTATAAAAACTTTTGACTTTACAGTAAGTAATAAAAATGCCTTAAAACTAGTGATGAGCGAATATACTCGTTACTCGAGATTTCCCGAGCACGCTCGTGTGTCCTCCGAGTATTTTTTTAGTGCTCGGAGATTTAGTTTTCGTTGCCCCAGCTGAATGATCTAGAGCTATTAGCCAGACTAAGTACATGTGGGGGTTGCCTGGTTGCTAGGGAATCCCCACATGTAATCAAGCAGGCTAGTAGATGTAAATCATCCAGCTGCGGCGAAGAAAACTAAATCTCCGAGCACTAAAAAATACTCAGAGGTCACCCGAGCGTGCTCGAGAAATCTCGAGTAACGAGTATATTCGCTCATCACTACTTAAAACATTCTCTCTCATTATTCTGGCATTTTGCAAATATTAATAATTATGGTAATCCTAATTGACCTAAAACAGGAAAGGTTATTTCTGATTTCATGGCAGATATTGAGAAAAAACATGATGTGCCTTTTTATATAGTGTATGTAAACCTCTGCTTTCAACTGTATATCCGCCAAATGAGTGCCAAAAATATAAGGTCCATATTTATTCTGACTGACAATTTTTTTGTACACAGCCACACCTACTAACAGTTGTGGGGGTTGAACTTTGGGTTTTCAATCAATTATGACCCTATAGGTAATTTAGAAACAGAAATTTTCATAAACAGTCAATAATGGTGAAGCATTAGATAAAGATCTCTTTGGTGGAGGCCCACAAATGAGGAGAAGGCTATAAGAAGATAGCAAAGCGTTTTCAAGTTACCCTTTCCTCAGGTTGAAATGTAATTAATAAATGGCAGTTAACAGGAACAGTGGAGGTCAAGTTAAGCTCTGGAAGACCAAGCAAAATTTCATTGAGAGCTGCTCATAGGATTGCTAGAGAGGTAATTCAGAACTCCTGCTTGACTAAAAAATCTTCAGAAAGATTTAGCAGACTCTGGATTTGTGGTACATTGTTCTACTGTTCAGAGACACATGCGAAAATATGTCCTTCATGGAAGATTCATCAGAAGAAAACCTCTCCTGCATCCTCACCACAAAATCTAGCATCAGAAGTATGCAAAAGAACCTATAGACAATCCTAATGCATTTTGGAAACAAGTCCTGTGGACAGATGAGGTTGAAAAAATAGAACTCTTTAGAAACAATGATCAATGATATGTGTTGAGAAAAAAAGGCCCAGAACATCTCGCTATCCATTAGACTTGGAGTGGATCAATTATGCTTTGGGGTTGAGTTGCAGCCAATGGCATAGGGAACATTTCATGGGTAGAGGGAGGAATGGATTCAATGAAATTTTATCAAACTCTTGATGCAAACCTAATACCATCTGTAAAAAAAGCTGAAGTTGCAGAGGATGGCTTCTACAAATGGACAATGATCCTAAACAGCGGTCATAATCCACAACAGACTACCTTAAAAGGCGCAAACTGAAGGTTTTAAAATTACCTCACAATCCCCTGATTTGAACATTATCGAAAATCTGTGACTAGACCTCAAAATAGTAGTGTATGCAAGACGACCCAGGAATCTCACAGAATGGGAAGAATTTTCCAAGGAAGAATGGATGAAAATCCCTCAAACAAGAATTGAAAGACTCTTGTCTGGCTACAAAAATAGTAATACAAGCTGTGACACCTTCACAAGAGGGTGCTACTAGGTACTATCCATAAAAATAGTATATATCAATAAAAAAAACTAGATGCCAATGTATACGGGGGGGGGGGGGGGGGGGGGCTCCAGAGTACCTGCGCGTCCGCACACACTGTATAAATTGGTATCTACTTAGACTGCCGTCACACTAGCAGTATTTGGTCAGTATTTTACATCAGTATTTGTAAGCCAAAACCAGGAGTGGGACAATTAGAGGAAAAGTATAATAGAAACATATGCACCACTTCTGCATTTATCACCCACTCCTGGTTTTGGCTTACAAATACTGATGTAAAATACTGACCAAATACTACTAGTGTGACGGCAGCCTTATAGGGAACCTGTCATCTCTGCCCACGCACTTTGATTGACCTGCAGTACTGGCCTGACATCACGGGAGCCTTCTCTGTAATCCCACACATGCGCATAGACGAGCTGCTCCTCGGGCCTGTGCATTGAATCTGGGTGTACGTCCCCAGCTTCATTTACTGTGCGTGCATTCTCTGTAGCAGCGGCGGTATCTGAGTGGTGGAGAGACAGTCAGTGCAATGGGGAGACAGCACATTACATCACTAACAACACACTGGGGACAGTTTAATAGCGAAAAACATGGGACAGGTTCCCTTTAAAGGGAACCTGTCACCCCGTTTTTTGAGATTGAGCTATAAATACTGTTAAATAGGGCCTGCGCTGTGTGTTCCTATAGTGTATGTAGTGTACCCCGATTCCCCATGTATGCTGAGAAATAACTTACCAAAGTCGCCGTTTTCGCCTGTCAATCAGGCTGGTCAGGTCGGGAGGGCGTGGTGACATCGCTGGTTCTTCCTCAGCTTTACGTTGGTGGCGTAGTGGCGTAGTGGTGAAGACACAGCGCGCGATCTGCGCTGTCATCCCTTTCGTCGGTGGGGGCGGCCATCTTCCTGGGGCCGCGCGTGCGCAGATCGAGTGCTCTGCTGCACGGGGCTTCAGGAAAATGGCCGCGGGATGCCGCGCATGCGCATTAGAGATCGCGGCGGCCATTTTCCCAAAGCCGAGATGCAAACTCGGCTTTGGGAAAATGGCCGCCGCGATCTCTAATGCGCACGCGCGGCATCCCGCGGCCATTTTCCTGAAGCCCCGTGCAGCAGAGCACTCGATCTGCGCACGCGCGGCCCCAGGAAGATGGCCGCCCCCACCGACGAAAGGGATGACAGCGCAGATCGCGCGCTGTGTCTTCACCACTACGCCACTACGCCACCAACGTAAAGCTGAGGAAGAACCAGCGATGTCACCACGCCCTCCCGACCTGACCAGCCTGATTGACAGGCGAAAACGGCGACTTTGGTAAGTTATTTCTCAGCATACATGGGGAATCGGGGTACACTACATACACTATAGGAACACACAGCGCAGGCCCTATTTAACAGTATTTATAGCTCAATCTCAAAAAACGGGGTGACAGGTTCCCTTTAACAACATAAAAACAGTACCCCGAAACCAATGGTGGTATTACATTTTCCATTTCATCCTACTTGGATTTTTCGGTGTTGAAATAAATTGAAATGAAATAAAAAAAAATTATGACATTTAAAGTCTTAGTATAAGGAAGAAAAAATGCATTCATAAAAAAGAAAATTGGCTGCATAGGTGAGGGGTAAATGTCCACCACCAGTGCGGTAGTAAGGGGTTAAGAGCACATGTGATATCCCTCTACCGCAGATGCATCCCCCATATTAAAGAGTCTTATTCCTATCATTATGCTTATTCTAATTAGTGGGAATACTTAACATCGTGTGTTTTGCTCGGTCCTTGAAATTATTTGTGCACAGTGAGCAGTCTGAAGCACCTGTGCTGTGCGGCAGAATCAGGCATTTGGTCCACAAGATGGAGATGTAGTGGTCTGAGCAGCAGATGGTGGCGTAGTCAGACACTTGTAGTTCTACCGTCTCGCTTCCCAGCAGTCTGTTGTATTCTAACAGCATAACGTCTCCAGCATGTCTATTAAAAGCGTTAGTAAGGGCGAGGAGCAGTGGTACTACTTCGAAATCTGATCTATTTGTTGTCATTTTTTTTTTTACAATTTTCTTCAGGGACATTTATAAAGAGGAGATTCACATGTACACTATGTTCCAAATTATTATGCAAATTCCATTTTTCTCAGATTTTCCTAAATGGTTGATGCAAATGACAGTCAGTCTAATAAAAGTCATCACCCGTTAGAGTATACATCGAATTTTAGTGAAGAAACCTCCTAATGATAACAGTATAATCTCCAAAATGAATAAAAACTCAAAAATTATTAGGCTTAGTAGAATTTCTAAACATTTGATATGTTTTAAAGAACTGAAAATGCTCATTTGTGGAATTTGCAGCATTAGGAGGTCACATTCACTAAACAAAAAAGCTACCGTATATACTCGAATATAAGCCGAGATTTTCAGCCCATTTTTTTGGGCTGAAAGTCCCCCTCTCGGCTTATACTCGTGTCATACCCAGGGGTCATCAGGGTAGGGGGAACGGGGGCTGTCTAGTTATACTTACCTGCTCCGGCGCGGTCCCTGCAGTCCCTGCTTCTTCCAGCGCTGCAGATTCTTCCTGTACTGAGCGGTCACATGGTACCGCTCATTACAGTCATGAATATGCGGCTCCACCTCCCATACAGGATATTCATTACTGTAATGATCGGTAACTGTGACTGCTCAATACAGGAAGAAGATGCAGTGCTGGTAAAAGCAGGGACGCGCAGGGACTGCACCAGGAGCAGGTAAGTATACGGGGAGGGGAGCGCTGCGCGATATTTACCTGCTCCTCGCTCCGGCGCGGCTCCGTCTCCAGCGTCCTCTGGCAGTGACGCTCGGGTTAGAGGGCGCGGTGACGTAGTCAGTGCGCGCCCTCTGCTGAGCGTCAGTGCTGGAGACGGAGCCGCATGAGGAGCAGGTAAATATTGAAAGCGCCGGCGTCCTGAGCGAAGAGAGGTGAGTATGTGATTTTTTTTTATTGCAGCAGCATTATATATGCTAAAGCTTTTTATGGAGCATCTATGGGGCCATAATGAATGGTGCAGAGCATTACATATGGCACAGCTTTATATGGAGCATCTATGGGGCCATAATGAATGGTGCAGAGCATTATATATTGCACAGCTTTATATGGAGCATCTATGGGGCCATAATTAACGGTGCAGAGCATTCTCTATGGCACAGCTTTCTATGGAGCATCTATGGGGCCATAATGAACGGTGCAGAGTCGGGTCGGCTTATACTCGAGTATATACGTTATTTAACTCCAAAACATCCTAACAGGCCAAGTTACATGTTAACATAGGACCCCTTCTTTGATATCACCTTCACAATTCTTGCATCCATTGGACTTGTGACTATTTGTAGAGTTTTTGCTTGTATTTCTTTGCATGAAGTCAGAATCGCCTCCAGAGCTGCTGTTTTGATGTGAACTGCCTCCCACCCTCATAGATGTTTTGCTTGATGATACTTCAAAGGTTCCCTATAGGGTTGAGGTCAGGGGAAGATGGTGGCCACACCATGATTTTATCTCCTTTTATGCCCCTAGCAGCCAATGACTCAGAGGTATTCTTTGCAGCATGAGATGGTGCGTTGTCATGCATGAAGATGTTTTTGCTCCTGAAGACACATTTCTGCTTTTTATACCATGGAAGAAAGTTGTCACTCTGAAACTCTATATACTTTGCAGAGGTCATTTTCACACCTTCAGGAACCTTAACGCCCTACCAGCTGTTTCCCCATGAATCCGGCCCAAAATCATGACTCCTCCACCTCCTTGCTGACGTTGCAGCCTTGTTGGGACGTTGTGGCCTCCACCAACCATCCACTACTCCATCCATCTGGACCATCCAGGGTTGCTCAACACTCGTCAGTAAACAAGACTGTTTGAAAATTAGTCGTCATGTATGTCTGGGCCCACTGCAACCGTTTCGGCTTGTGAACACTGTTTAGGGGTGGCCGAATAGTAGGTTTATGAACCAAGCAAGCCTTTGAAGGATCCTACATCTTGAGATTCGAGGGACTTCAGAGGCACCAACAGCTTCAAATAACTGTTTGCTGCTTTGTAATGGTATTTTTGCATGTTGCTCTCTTAATCCAATGAATTTGTCTGGCAGAAACTTTCCTCATTATGCCTTTATCTGCATGAACTCTGTCTGTGCTCTGTTTCAGTCACAAATCTCTTCATAGTATGATGATCACAAAGTTTTTGTGAAGTATCTAATTTTTTCATACCTTGTCCAAGGCATTGCACTATTTAACGCTTTTCAGCAGCAGAGAGATCCTTTTTATTTCTCATATTGCTTGAAACCTTTGGCCTGCTTAATAATGTGGAACATCATTTTTAAGTAGTTTTCCTTTAATTAGAATCACTTGGAAAACTAATTATCACATGTGTTTAAGATTGATTTAAGTTATCTATTGAGCCCTGAGACACAATACCATCCACAAGTTTATTTGAAAAACAAAACAATTTAATCTTTATGACACTTATATCCAATTTGCATAATAATTTGGAACACAGTGTAAAGCTTGCAGAATCCATAGGCAAGCCATCAAATTAACTTGATGCAGATTAATAGAACTGATTTTCAGCCTCAGAAATGTTGGCATCTGTCCATGTGTGTAATACATGCGGAGGCCATTGGCGTTATGGGAAGATGTCCTCACTCACTCACTACTTGGCCCAGAGCACCAGAGATGATATAAATCTCTGCATTACCCTAGGCTACAAGGGAGTCCACATTAAAGCTACACTCTCTTAAAGGTGTGGGCTCACTAAATGCTATTAATACCTGTGATTGAAGGACTTAATTCTGTTGATGGTTCACAAGCTATTTTTTGGGTCATGACCACTGTTAGGCCGGAGTCACACATGCGAGAAACATGTCCGTGCCTCGCATGTGAAAAGCAAGCTCTGGCGCCGGCACTTGGGAGCGGAGCGTGCGGTTCCATGTGTTGCTATGCGGCCGCACGCTCCGCTCCGAAGTGCCGGCGCCAGAGCTTGCTTTTCACATGCGAGACACCGACGTGTTTCTCGCATGTATGACTCCGGCCTTAAACGGGAAATATTTGATTACTAGGTAAATATTGGTGTTTTCCTATCTATGTAATTGCCTGATATTTGAAGAGAAGTGACATTCAGAATATAAAATGCTGCCCAATAACTATAAAGTCAGAGCCAAACGTATAGGTAGGAAAGGCCCTAGAGGCGTGCGTGGCCACATTATAGCATAAGAGACTGTAGTGATAGAAAGGAGGAATCAGCAAGTGTGAATGCATGTCTTGTTAAATATTCCAGATCCTGTTACAGAGAGTGACGGTGGCGACACTGGCGCTTCATTCATGTCACTTGTACTCTCTGATACATCAGCTGTCTTTGTTTTTCCTCTGGACACATCATGTCGCTTATGTCTGCCTCGCTTTCACCTTATGCTGATTTTTTTAATTCATTCTTTCTTTTGATGCCTATTATCATAAATCATGATACAGAGACACAGAGGTAAACAGATCAGATAGTAGAACATTGTGTTTGGAGGTCATACATTTTCCACAGGCAAACAAATAATTCAGCGCTGTTATTGAATAGGAGTGGAGCGCATAGCAGTACTCTGCTTGGAATGGACATGAATTCATCGATGTTCAGCCATCTGTAGACACACAAGTTCTCTGTGATGCTATAACTCTCACTACTGGGCATCCTGTTACTTCATGAAATATTTTATGACTCTAAAGTGAACCTGTCACCGTGAAAATGCTATCCAATCTGCCGGCACCATGGTATAGAGCAGGGGGAGCTGAGCAGATTGTTATATAGCTTTATGGGAAAGTTTCAGTATAACTTGTTTTTTTATACATTTAAACCTCTGCTGATTTTGGACTTATGAGTCAAATGGGCGGAGCTAAGCAGTGATTGACAGCCTTCCTTTTATACATGGCCTTAAAGGGATAGCTGTCAATCACTGATTAGGTAAACCCACTTAAATCATACCCCCAAAATGAGCAGAGGTTTAAATGAATAAAAACCTATTTATATTGAATCTTCACCATAAAACTATATATTAATCTGCTCAGCTTCTCTTGCTCTATACCATACTGCCTGCAGATTGGACTGTATTTCCCAAAATCTGAGCAATTTAATGGAGTTGTCTGGTCATATGGCATTAATGACTTATCTGTTCTCAACTAATCGGTGGGGTCACCAGGTGTTGGACCCTACTGATCTAGTATTGAGAGGTCATCAACAACATATCCCTGGACAACCTCTTTAATATACCGTAAGTGTTAAAATGTCTTGATGTTCCATCTTCAATTAACATTCGAATGTAAAACCTTTTACCTAAAGAACGAATATATTTCTATATTAATCAGCCTTTCCGCATATATGTAGGACTAGATGGTGGCCCGATTCTAACGCATCGGGTATTCTATAATATGTATGTATGTATATATCAGCCACATAGTATATAGCACAGGCCACGTAGTATATAGGAGCCATGTAGTATATAGCAGACAAATACTACGTGGCCTGTGCTATATACTATGTGGCTGCTATATACATACATACATATTGTAGAATACCTGATGCGTTAATACAGGGCACGCAGTATATAACACACAGCCCACATAGTATCTAACACTTGCCACGTAATATATAGCACAGCCCACATAGTATGTAACACTGACCACGTAGTATATAACAGTGGCCACGTAGTATATAGCAGTCACGCGGTATATAACACAGCCCACATAGTATGTAACACTGGCCACGTAGTATATAGCAGTGGCCACGTAGTATATAGTAGCCACGCGGTATATAAAACAGCCCACTTAGTATATAGCAGTGTGGGCACATATCCCTGTTAAAAAAAACTATTTCAAATAAAAAATAGTTATATACTCACCCGCCGGGATCCAGCGAAGCAGTGCCGATGCGTGCGACTGTCGCCATCTTCCATTCCCAGGATGCATTGCAAAATTACCCAGATGACTTAGCAGTCTCGCGAGACCACTAAGTCTTCTGGGTAATTTCGCAATGCATCTCTGGGAACTGAAGCTGGCGGCAGCTGCGAGCGCATCGTCGGACGACGGAAGGTGAGAATAGCAGGTTTTTTGCTTTTTTATTATTTTTAACATTAGATCTTTTTACTATTGATGCTGCATAGGCAGCATCAATAGTAAAAAGTTGGTCACACAGGGTTAATAGCGGCTTAAACGGAGTGCGTTACCCGCGGCATAACGCGGTCCGTTAACGCTGGCATTAACCCTGTGTGAGCGGTGACTGGACGGGAGTATGGAGCTGGCACTGACGGCAGGAGAGTATGGAGCGGTCGCCGGGCACTGACTGGACTGTAGTAGGGAGGGACTAATTCTCCGCTTGACTGTGCCCGTCGCTGATTGGTCGCGGCAGCCAGGACAGTCAGCTGGCGAGACCAATCAGTGACGCAGGATTTCCGAGACAGACAGACAGAAGTACCCCTTAGACAATTATATATATAGATTAAATGTTAGGAGTGATCAACAGTAGCTTTGGCTATGTGTCTATATTATGGCCGTATAAATCAAGTTTTAATAAAATATAATATTTCAGCCCCAACTAGTCTGACTGTTGTCACTTTCCAGTAGCATTTGGCTAATATAGAGGGAAGGCAGACTGAACAAAACTATCAACAGAACAGGATGTCACTTACATCCTAGTGGAGAAGAAGAACCTTTGTGAACTTTTTTGATCAACTGTCTTGGAGGTTGAGTTAAAAAGAAACAAATTGTGTGCTCATATGAGAGCTAGCTCCATGAACTGTAATGTATGGAATAACCCTCCAGGAGATTACACTGCTCTCTAGTAAGTTGAAGTCTGGGGAACTTGCACGTAGGTACATACCAAATCGCCACTCGTCAGAATTTCTTCCTGCTGCACCTGATATGCAGTCCACCATCAGTGTTATCCTCCCCGCTCTCCCCTTGTACTTCTATTGAAGTCACTTCACCCAGGGCTGGGACAAGGTATTTTAGTGCCCTAGGCAGATGAAGCCTATGGTGCCCCACCTCACCCTGATGAACCCTCAGGTAAATGGACCCCAAGCACAATCCTCTCCCTCTCCGATGGGTCAAGTAAGAAGCCGTGATTACCACTGCCTCAAAAATGACAGCAATAATTAAAAAAGTGATGTACTGTAGGGGTGAGGCTCGACAGCAAGTGCAATGTTAAAATTAGATATAGGATCAATTATTGTCTGGGAACCATTTATACAATACCAGGGACAAATAGCGATATTTGTCCTTGACGTCTTATATTTTACATGTCAGACACAAGGATAGCCACGGAAACTAATATAAACTTAACTACAATGGGGACCAATTGGTTTCAATAAAGGTGTGCACCATTTGGCGGATACCGTAATGGAAACTATATGATGGTTTTTAAGTCCGTCATGCGACAAACACAGTTTGCAACATAACTGATAGTGGTTCTGGTGGTATATTCCTATACTGATGGTGGTTCTGGTACCATATTCCTGTATTGGTCGTAATTCTGTTGACGTATTCATGTATTGATGGTGGTTCTGTTGTTATACTCCTGTATTAATCATGGTTCTGTTGACATATTCATGTACTGATGGTGATTCTTGTGTCTTATTTGTGTACTGATGGTGATCTATTCATGTAGTGATGGTTGTTCTGGTGCTGTATTCATGTAATACTGATGACTCTGGTGATGTACTTTGGTAGTGACGATGGTTCTGTATTCACTACAAGAAATATCATCAGTACATGAATATAAAACCAAAATTATCATCATCAGTACATAATTTGAACACCAGAGCCATCAGTAGTTCATAAATACAACACCAGAACCCTAATCGCTAAATAAATAGGTCACTAGAACCACCATGAATAGTAGAACCACATGAATATGGCACCAGACCCACCATAAGTACATGAATGCATCACCAGAACCACAATTAGTGTATTAATGAATCACCAAAACTTCAATCAGTACATGAATACATCACAACATCCACCATCAGTAAATGGATACAACATCAGTACATTTATACAACTGATGAGCAAAAGAATAACAATGTTTTGAACTTTTGAGTTTCAGGCTCCATATCTCACCATCCACTACTGCTTCGCATGTGAGACTATCATAATTTTATAGACAATATTCTTGGTTATTTAATTCATACATACATACATACATACATTTATTTATTAAGCATATTACTAGTTATGTAGATTCTTGTCTTGTCCCTGCATTGTTACTGTTTTGCTCCTGAAAATTTCAAGTTTAATATTTGTTATTTTGTTAGTATTTTGCATATCCACCGTTTGGCTTTCAACACTGCCTGAATTTTTCTGGGCATGCTCTCAATCAGATTCAAGCATGTCCTGATCCCAGGTCTCTTTTATACGTTCCCAATGTTGGTTCATACTGGTGAAGTCACTTGGATATGTATACAGTTTTATCTTCAACTTTACCCAGAAGTGTTTGATTGGGTTAAGGTCTGGGGACTTGTTGGGGTCAATCCAGCACTTCTGTTTAATTGTTAATGAACCATTTGTTTGCCAATCTCGACATATGCTTCGGGTCATTGTCCTGCTGGAGCACTATGTCATACTTTTCATACCCATATTACTCTTTTGTACGAAGTAACTCGCCTTGTGGGATACTCACATACAGTAGAGACCAAAAGTTTAGTTTTGTTTTTTTTTAAAGTGTGATTTCTTCTGTCTGGTTGTTGTGATGCTGTTTTCCTGGCAATGATATTACTGAGAGAGAAAATGACACAAATGTAGAAACAGGATGCTGCGAGTCCCCAAGATAAAAGTAGGAGCAGCACAAGTGCAAAATACTGAAAACAAGCCACTTACTGACCCACCAAACATCTGTTGGGCAGCTGCCTAGTATTCCAATTGCACCCGTCGTTCACACCATTACGTGAGATGCACCTCTATCTGTATCGCAGCTTATTACCGACGCCCCTCCTATTACATCAGGCGGGCTGCCAATAAAATATGTGATAATGCAACTATGGCTGTTTTTTCTCTCTCAGTGATATTGTTAATTTTCTTTTCCTCTTTCAGTGATTTTTTTTTTTCATTTTCCTGGTTGATGAATTTAAAGTGCATGACGTTATCATACAGGACCTTAATTTTAAACAAAATGCTTTAGAATATAGGTATGACCATTTAATTAACGAAAACTGACTGCCAAACGTTTTGCATATAGTATTTATTGATCACAACACAGAGACAATACTTAGTATTTTGTAGCATAACCTCTTGCTTTAATTACTGCACCACATTGAAGCCATTCGGGTATTCAAACATCTTGAGCGATCTTGCTCCATTCTATTTGCAAATCTGTAAACAATTCATCTTTTTTGCTGTGGGAATTGGCCCCAACTCATTGCCCTAACTCATCCCAAAGGTGCTCGGTTTAAATCCGGTGATTGGCTTGGCCATTGCAACAGGTGAACATTTTTCTTTGATAACTAATTTTTTATCTAATTGGATGTGTGCTTCGGATCATTGTCTTTCTGGAATTTTCAGCCCTGCCTACTTTGGTTTTACCATGTGGCAGCATTACATTCTCCATTATATCCATGTACATGGTAACATTCATATTTCCATCAATTCTATACGGAGGGCCAATGGAAGATGCAGAAAAGCAGCCCTAAACCATGACATTGCCACCACCATGTAGGTGTTTAGTACCTGACATCATTACGTTTTCCAATTGGGCAGTATATATAGTGCTTGCCATCACTACCAAACAGATTGAATAATAAATACACCATAAATGACATCCTATATGTATAGGGAACAAATGCCAAGGTACAAGGCCCAACATTAGAGCCGAAAAATAATCCCCATCATAAATATGGACCGTAACAGGACAAACTGCACTATATACTAAAGAAGAACAAAAGCACCACAAGCAGTTCAAATATCCAAAATATCAAAAATTGCTTTATTATCATAAAACCAGACAAACAGGTACATGGAGAACATGGGAACACATGTGAGGACGCGGCACAGCAGGTGCCCAAAGAGAGCCGTGGACGGTATCCATATAATATGTAAATAAACAATGGTAAAGCCAATATATATCATGACATGACCCTATATAAAGCCATAATTGGCTACCCTGGTGGCAGTTTAAAAAAAATACATAAAGCAGTATAGTGCATACACTGAAGTAAAGACCTACCAGAGTAGCTGGGGACAGCGGTGGACGGCGTGGTGACGGACGTTAGACTCTGGTAGGTCTTTACTTCAGTGTATGCACTATACTGCTTTATGTATTTTTTTAAACTGCCACCAGGGTAGCCAATTATGGCTTTATATAGGGTCATGTCATGATATATATTGGCTTTACCATTGTTTATTTACATATTATATGGATACCGTCCACGGCTCTCTTTGGGCACCTGCTGTGCCGCGTCCAAACAGATTGAACTTGGATTCATCCGACCACAACCCCTTAGGCCAATCTGACTCAGCATTGGCTGTGTTCTTTGGTAAACTCAAGTCGGACCTTCCGGTTCATTGCAGAGATGAAATGTTTCTTGACTGGAACTTGTGCATTCAACTCTACTACTTAGATGTCGCAAATCACTTTGACCGCATATTCTTTGTTGTTTTTGTGCAACATCTGTACAGCACTTTTATGGACATAAGATACTGAGATACTGACTTTTTCTTAATAATGTGATCAACTTTGGAGGAAGTTTTCCTTGGTCATCCACTTCTAAGTTAGTCAGCTGTTCCACAATCTACTTTTTCTTTTTTTATTATGCATGTGTTGTGAATTCTGATGTCGAACTCCCTCCTGTGGTTGTGAATGGTACTTCGGCGAGTTCTGTCTATGGGCTCCCTCTGGTGGCTATGAGTGAAGCTGCTGCTTCTGAGGTTCCTTACACAGGTGACGTGGTTTATCCTTTTGTTGGCTTCTCTATTTAACTCCACTCAGATCGTTACTCCATGCCAGCTGTCAATGTTTTAGCATTGGTTCAGTTCACTCCTGGATCTGCCTGGTGACCTGTCTTCTCCTGCAGAAGCTATGTTCCTTATTGTTATTTTTTGCTCTTTGTTTCTTTGTCCAGCTGGTTATCCTTATTTTGTCTTGCTAGCTGGAAGCTCTGGGATGCAGAGTGGCCCCCCGCACCGTGAGTCGGTGCGGAGAACCCTTTTGCACACTCTGCGTGGTCTTTTGTAGGTTTTTGTGCTGACCGCAAAGATTCCTTTCCTATCCTCTGTCTATTTAGTAAGTCTGGCCTCCCTTTGCTGAAACCTATTTCATTTCTGCGTTTGTGACTTTCATCTTTACTCACAGTCATTATATGTGGGGGGCTGCCTATTCCTTTGGGGAATTTCTCTGAGGCAAGGTAGGCTTTATTTTCTATCTCTAGGGCTAGCTAGCTCTGAGGCTGTGACGAGGCGCCTAGGGAGCGTCAGGAGCGCTCCACGGCTATTTTTAGTGTGTGCGATAGGATTAGGGCTTGCGGTCAGCAGAGCTCCCACATCTCAGAGCTCGTCCTGTATGAGTTTAACTATCAGGTCGGGTGCTCCTAACCACCAGGTCATAACAGTACAGATGGCCCAAAGTATTAATGCATCTCAATAGAGGGATAAGAGGACTTCTGAGACCATTTTTTTTTTTTGCACTGTGTTTTGTCTTTCTTTTCCCCTAGACCTTTGGGTGGTTCAGGACACAGGTGTAGAGATGAACATTCAGGGTCTATCCTCTTGTGTGGATCATCTCACTGCAAGGGTACAAAACATTCAAGATTTTGTGGTTCAGAATCCTATGTTAGAGCCTAGAATTCCTATTCCTGATTTATTTTCTGGGGATAGATCTAGATTCTTGAATTTCAAAAATAATTGTAAACTGTTTCTAGCTTTGAAACCCCGCTCCTCTGGTGACCCCGTTCAACAAGTAAAAATCGTTATTTCTTTGTTGCGTGGTGACCCTCAAGACTGGGCATTTTCCCTTGCGCCAGGAGATCCTGCATTGCGAGATGTAGATGCGTTTTTTTCTGGCGCTTGGATTGCTTTATGATGAACCAAATTCAGTGGATCAGGCAGAGAAAATCTTGCTGGCTTTGTGTCAGGGTCAGGATCAGGATGAAGCGGAGGTGTACTGTCAGAAGTTTAGAAAGTGGTCTGTGCTTACTCAGTGGAATGAATGTGCCCTGGCGGCAATTTTCAGAAAGGGTCTTTCTGAAGCCCTTAAGGATGTCATGGTGGGATTTCCCACGCCTGCTGGTCTGAATGAGTCTATGTCCTTGGCCATTCAGATTGATCGGCGCATGCGTGAGCGCAAAGCTGTGCACCATCTGGCGGTATTCTCTGAGCATAGGCTTGAGCCTATGCAATGTGATAGGACTTTGACTAGCGCTGAACGGCAAGAACACAGACGTCGGAATGGGCTGTGTTTTTACTGTGGTGAATCCACTCATGCTATCTCCGATTGTCCTAAGCGCACTAAGCGGTTCGCTAGGTCTGCCACCATTGGTACGGTACAGTCTAAATTTCTTTTGTCCGTTACTCTGATTTGCTCTCTGTCGTCCTATTCTGTAATGGCATTTGTGGATTCAGGCGCTGCCCTGAATTTGATGGACTTGGAGTTTGCCAGGCGCTGTGGTTTTTTCTTGGAGCCCTTGCAGTATCCTATTCCATTGAGAGGAATTGATGCTACGCCTTTGGCCAAGAATAAGCCTCAGTACTGGACTCAATTGACCATGTGCATGGCTCCTGCACATCAGGAGGATATTCGCTTTTTGGTGTTGCATAATCTGCATGATGTGGTCGTTTTGGGGTTGCCATGGCTACAGGTCCATAATCCAGTGTTGGATTGGAAATCTATGTCTGTGTCCAGCTGGGGTTGTCAGGGGGTACATGGTGATGTTCCATTGCTGTCAATTTCGCCTTCCACTCCTTCTGAAGTCCCTGAGTTTTTGTCAGATTACCGGGATGTATTTGAGGAGCCCAAATCTGGTGCCCTACCTCCTCATAGGGATTGCGACTGTGCTATTAATTTGATTCGTGGTAGTAAGTTTCCTAAGGGCCGTCTGTTTAATTTATCTGTGCCAGAGCACGCCGCTATGCGGAGTTATATAAAGGAATCCTTGGAGAAGGGTCATATTCGTCCGTCGTCGTCACCATTGGGAGCAGGGTTCTTTTTTGTGGCCAAGAAGGATGGCTCTTTGAGACCTTGTATTGATTACCGCCTTCTTAATAAGATCACAGTCAAATTTCAGTATCCTTTGCTGCTACTGTCTGATTTATTTGCTCGGATTAAAGGGGCTAGTTGGTTCACCAAGATAGATCTTCGAGGGGCGTATAATCTTGTGCGAATTAAACAGGGTGATGAATGGAAAACGGCATTTAATACGCCCGAGGGCCATTTTGAGTACCTGGTTATGCCATTCGGGCTTTCTAATGCTCCATCTGTGTTTCAGTCCTTTATGCATGACATCTTCCGAGAGTACCTGGATAGATTTATGATTGTATATTTGGATGACATTTT
The DNA here is from genome assembly GCF_032444005.1 of Ranitomeya imitator. Lineage (NCBI taxonomy): Eukaryota > Metazoa > Chordata > Amphibia > Anura > Dendrobatidae > Ranitomeya > Ranitomeya imitator. The sequence goes on from NC_091282.1 coordinate 133,787,749, forward strand.
GGTCTTTTCGGATGATTGGAAGTCTCATTTGAAGCAGGTCAGAATGGTGTTCCAGGTCCTTCGTGCGAATTCCTTGTTTGTGAAGGGGTCAAAGTGTCTCTTTGGAGTTCAGAAGGTTTCATTTTTGGGTTTCATTTTTTCCCCTTCTACTATCGAGATGGACCCTGTTAAAGTTCAGGCCATTTACGATTGGACTCAGCCGACATCTGTGAAGAGCTTGCAGAAGTTCCTGGGCTTTGCTAATTTTTATCGTCGCTTCATCGCTAACTTTTCCAGTATTGCTAAACCGTTGACTGATTTGACCAAGGTTTATGGTCAAGAAGATAATTCCTGGGTTTTTGCCTCTGATATTCATGCTGCCGATCTGGTTCGTGCCTTTCATTTGGCTCATCCTGATCGGCCTGGGGGCTCTGGTGAGGGTTCGGTGACCCCCTCCTCAAGAGGGGGGTACTGTTGTGAATTCTGTTGTCGAACTCCCTCCTGTGGTCGTGAATGGTACTTCGGCGAGTTCTGTCTATGGGCTCCCTCTGGTGGCTATGAGTGAAGCTGCTGCTTCTGAGGTTCCTTACACAGGTGACGTGGTTTATCCTTTGGTTGGCTTCTCTATTTAACTCCACTCAGATCGTTACTCCATGCCAGCTGTCAATGTTTTAGCATTGGTTCAGTTCACTCCTGGATCTGCCTGGTGACCTGTCTTCTCCTGCAGAAGCTATGTTCCTTTTTGTTATTTTTTGCTCTTTGTTTCTTTGTCCAGCTGGTTATCCTTATTTTGTCTTGCTAGCTGGAAGCTCTGGGATGCAGAGTGGCCCCCCGCACCGTGAGTCGGTGCGGAGAACCCTTTTGCACACTCTGCGTGGTCTTTTGTAGGTTTTTGTGCTGACCGCAAAGATTCCTTTCCTATCCTCTGTCTATTTAGTAAGTCTGGCCTCCCTTTGCTGAAACCTATTTCATTTCTGCGTTTGTGACTTTCATCTTTACTCACAGTCATTATATGTGGGGGGCTGCCTATTCCTTTGGGGAATTTCTCTGAGGCAAGGTAGGCTTTATTTTCTATCTCTAGGGCTAGCTAGCTCTGAGGCTATGACGAGGCACCTAAGGAGCGTCAGGAGCGCTCCACGGCTATTTTTAGTGTGTGCGATAGGATTAGGGCTTGCGGTCAGCAGAGCTCCCACATCCCAGAGCTCGTCCTGTATGAGTTTAACTATCAGGTCGGGTGGTCCAAACCACCAGGTCATAACAGCATGACACTTGACTCTGAGAACATTTAAATTCCAAATCTACCTTTTTTGGCTTTTGCCTTACTTCACTCTCAGGATAATAATCTCCCTGCAGCTGATGATAAATTTGTCTTTGTCTTCGCCATGTTGTCACCTAAAAACAAACAAACAAAAAATTTCTAATAGCCATGACTACCCTAAAATTCGACTATCATGACAAAATATGCAAAACGTTTGGCTCAGCAAATGTTGAAAAGTTACATATAAAGGGAAAAAAACAATGTTAAACACAATTTTCATCATTATAGCTGACAACCATTTTTGCTTCCAGTTTACTAAAATCACCAGGAAAATGGTATCCTATTAACTAGGCAGAAGTAATCACACTTTTTAAAAAAAAAAAAAAAAGCTAAACTTTTGATTGATAGTATATAGCTTAGCATTAAGACCACGATCGATCCTGGTCAAGTATTCAAAGCCCTTTGCTATTAAACAACCCTGTATCATCAGGCTTCCTCCACTGATTGAGTTCCTTCAATTTCTAGATCTATTAGCCCCTTTTCCATTTTTTTTTCCCAGACCCATATGCACCCATCAGAGCCTAGTCCATTGATTTTCACCTCATCACTCCAAATCACCTGTTTCCAATATTCTACTGTCTACTTTTCAGATTTTTTTGCAAACTTGAGCCAAAGGTTCTTATGACTATATTGAATTTAAGGCTTCTTCACCTTTTTTCGGGCCACCATTCCAGACTTGTGTAACATGCGTTTCACTGTACTTGCATGGACAGAGGTGATATCACTATTATGAAGCTTTCAAGCCACCTCCACTGCCGTGTTTTTCACGCCAGAACTGATAGACCTTGTAATGAGCCAACCTGTTGACTCCGATATTTTGCCAGGACATCCACCTCTTGGCTTTTGAATGGATGGACTGGCATCAATTTGTATTCTTCCAATTGTCATGACACTCAAATGATGCAGTTTGCAAATTTTCTTGGCCGAGAGATCGCTATTGATGAGCTGGTTGATGCTGTTTCTCTTTTGCTGGGAAATCTTGATGGCTGTTCCGCGATTTGAACCAGTGAACGTTACCTTGGGAATCAACCTTAATAATACAATGAGCTATTGTCATGAGTAGGTAAAGTCCTTCTGGGAGATCTGAGGTTAGAAGAACACTACGTATTATGAATTGCAAATCTACCATTTAGCTTGTATGATGTTTGTGTTTCATATTAAATGGATGTTGGTTTCTTTGGTGCTGAAGAGGTTAACAACCCTTTCTGTGCTATATATAAACATGTTCTCACGACACAGCTGTCTGGTGACCAGGGACCAGGCGCTCCTTCCCTGTCATTAACACTAGGGTGTGCCCTAGCTCGCCCTACTCCCCGGGATACTTCTGAAGGTAAAGATACCAGGGCCTCCACCCTTGCCTTATCTCCTGAGTTAGCCCTCCGTCTGTTCTTTTCCCCCACCCAGGAAAGAAGGTCGCTATTGTGCACTTTAGTGCACCAACCCGACACACAAGGCAACACAAGTAAGGGTTAACAGAAAACACCAGGCATACGAAATATTCACTCACATATAACAGAGGTATTACACCAAGGCACGGAGGTAGGGACATAATCCAAAATAGAGGATAGGGAATTACCACACATACAAAACAAGCAACAGTCACTGATAACTCCTCCAACTCTACTTCTCATATGAACTCCTCTCCCTCCGTTAGCTATGCCGCAATTTCTAGCACTGACAAGGATTTGTATCAGAGCCCAGATTATAAATGGAAAAGGAGTGGCTAACCGAGCTCAGTTGTGAGCACAGGGATTTCCAACATGGCTGATCAACCCCTGTTGTGCCAGAAGGAATAAACACCATTAAAATAAAGATGTTCTTCTCAGTGCCGGAGTAGGAGCAATCAGACGCTGTGGTCTTCTGGCTTCATACTGTGGCAGTAACCCCTTGGCAGTACCCTCCTTCTACGAGGGACCTCAGGACCAGGCTTATCGGGGTGAGCCACGTGAAAAGTCCAGACCAGTGTGGCTGCATGAATATCAGATGCTGGTACCCACATCCTCTCCTCAGGAGCTTACCCCCTTCAATGTACCAGATACTAAAGCGACCATAGAACAAGACGAGAATCCAAGATCTTCGCAATCTGAAACTTGAAGTTTCCATCGACAATGACAGGAAATACTGGTAGTGATAATGGTACTGAAGATGCAACGTCATTTTTGAGGAGATTGATATAATACATTATGGATCCTAAAAGTAGGCGGTAAAGCAAGTCAAAATTCTATAGGATTGACGAAGGCTATGATCTTATAAGGACCGATAAACTTGGGACCCAGTTTCCAAGACAGAACCTTCAGCTTAATTTTCCCAGAGGACAGCCACACCAAGTCACTAACACACAGGTCCGAACCCACCAAACGTCTCCGATCAGCCACACTCTTATATTTGGATCCCATCTTCTTCAAATTATTCATAACCCCTTGCTATATGGTAGTAATAGAAGATGAAAACCGTTCTTCCGGTAATCCAGAACGACGATTACTATTAAATAAACAGCACTGAGGATGGAACCCATATGCCCCCAAAAATGGGCTTTTACCTGTCGATTCCTGACAACGATTATTACCAGCGAATTGGGCTAACGGTAAATAGGTAACCCAGTCCTCCTGATTTTCAGATATAAAACAGGAAAGATACGTCTCTAGATTCTGCTTAACCCGTTTAGTCTGCCAATTAGACTGCCGGTGAAATGCGGAAGAAAATGACAAATGGATCCCAAGATGGGAGCAAAATGCTGTCCAAAACTTGGAGTCAAACTGCAATATCTGTTGGGATCCCATGTAATCTAATTATTTCCCTGACGAAAACTTGCGCCAAGGATTTGGTGTTCGGTAAAGCTGGTAAGCGATAAAATAAGACATTTTACTGAATCTGTCTAGCACCACCAGTATTACAGTATTCCCTGCTGACACATGAAGATCCATGATAAAATCGACCAACCATTGAGTCCAAAGTCTACTGGGAATCTCCAATGTTTGGAAAGCCCCCAATGGGCGAGTATGAGAGGTCTTAGAATATGCACAGACACTGCAGGCGGCTACATACACCCTGACATCCTGATGAGCACCTGGCCACCAAAAACTCAGAGTAAGCAGATCAGCGGTGACTTTATTACCAGGGTGACCGTCCAGCACTGAATCGTGATGTTCGTTAAGGACTCTAAGATGGAGATTAACAGGAACAAACAGTTTACCAAGTGGACAGGCAGCAGGGGCATCCCCAAGAGCGTCAACAACCTCTCTTTCCAGATCGGAGCATGTAGATGCCATAACCACCCCTTTTTGTAGAATAGGTATATTTTGTAGGAATAGGTTCATACTTATTTCCTCCCCAGGAAAGCAACAGGATAAGGCATCTGCCTTAAAGGGAACCTGTCACCCCGAAAATCGCGGGTGTGGTAAGCCCACCGGCATCAGGGGCTTATCTACAGCATTCTGTAATGCTGTAGATAAGCCCCCGATATTACCTGAAAAAGGAGAAAAAGACGTTATATTATACTCACCCAGGGGCGGTCCCGCTGCTGGTGAGGTCGGATGGGCGTCTCCGGTCCGCTGCGGCGCCTCCCATCTTCATTACAAGACGTCCTCTTCTGATCTTCAGCCACGGCTCCGGCGCAGGCGTACTTTGCTCTGCCCTCTTGAGGGCAGAGGATAGTACTGCAGTGCGCAGGCGCCGGAAAGGTCAGAGGCCCGGCGCCTGCGCACTGCAGCACTTTGTCTGCCCTCAACAGGGCAGAGCAAAGTACGCCTGCGCCGGAGCCGTGGCTGAAGATCAGAAGAGGACGTCTTGTAATGAAGATGGGAGGCGCCGCAGCGGACCGGAGACGCCCGTTTGACCTGACCAGCAGCGGGACCGCCCCTGGGTGAGTATAATATAACGTCTTTTTCTCCTTTTTCAGGTAATATCGGGGGCTTATCTACAGCATTACAGAATGCTGTAGATAAGCCCCTGATGCCGGTGGGCTTACCTCACCCGCGATTTTCGGGGTGACAGGTTCCCTTTAATGTTTTTGTTCCCCAGCCTATATGTGACAAAAAAGATAAATCTGCTAAAGAACAATTAGAAAGTGAAATTAGGATCCAGCGATAGGCGGCGGTGACTAAAAAAACCCTTTTATTGTAAAGTTATTAAAATAAAAAGCACATAATGTCGGGCACTAACACACTGTTGGGAAAAGATCAACGCGTTTCGACGTAATCATGAATAAGACGCAAGTCAAAACGCTTTGATCTTTCCTAACAGTATGTTAGTTCCCGACATTATGCGCTTTTCATTTTAACAACTTTTTTAATATCTTTAATAACATTTTAATAACTTACGTCTTTCTAATCATTACATCTCAACCTGATCCATGCGATGCGTTGGCTTGGCATCAGGGAGTCAGACAACAGAGACTGGTAAGCTGATTTAAAATTTCCATGGTAAAGAACAATGCCCATCTTGCTTATCGAGGTGTTATACGTTTCGCCGATTCCAAATATACCAGATTCTTATGATCCGTGATTCCAGTAACTGGGTGAACCGCTCCCTTCAAAATATGACTCCGCCCTTCAAAAGCCCATTTGATTGCTAAGAGGTTCCCTGTTACCAATGTCATAATTTTTCTCAGCAAGTGACAGTTAGAAAAATAAGCACATGGTTGCCATTTACCAGGAGATGCACCCTGTGACAATACAGCCCCCACTCCCACCTCAGACGCATCGATCTCAACGATAAGAAGCTGAGAGACGTCTGGCTGTATAAGAATCGGCGCAGAAGAAAAAAGGTTTGGCTACTACCAAAAAGTTCTTTGTGAACTTACAGTAGTAGTTGGCAAAACCTAAAAACCTTTGTAACTCCTTCAAATCCTCAGGACAATCCCAATCCAATACCGCCCGGACTTTCGCCGGATCCATGCGAAAACCGGTGGAAAACAACAGATATCCTAGGAAAGAGATCACCTTACCCGAGAAAATACATTTCTCGGGTTTGACATATAATTTATTGTCTTGGAGTATATAAGACCTGCCTGACATGTACCTGGTGTAACTTAAGGTCAGGTGAATAAATAAATACGTCATCCAGATAGATAACCACGAATCTGCCTACCAGGTAACTAAAGATGTAATTTCTAAAGTGTTGAAAGACGGCGAGAGCATTGATCCACCCAAAAGGCATCACAAGATTCTCAGTGTCCCTCAGGTGTTTTGAATGCTGTTTTACACTCATCCCCCTCTTTAATGCAAATGAGATTATACGCCATTCCCCCTCCCGAGGTCTATCTCAGAGAACCATTTTGCCCCTACAATCTGATTAAAGAGGTCTGGAATGAGAGGGAGCAGAAAAGGATCACAGACAGTGATTGTATTGAGTTCACGGAAATCCAGGGCATAAACCCCCATCTATTTTCTTTACAAAAAAGAACCCTGCGGCAATCGGGATGAGGATGATCTGATATAACCTTTAGGGCAAGTTCACACAGGACTTTTTTGCTGCGTTTTTTTTTGCTAATTTAGGTGTGTTTTTGGTGCATATTTGGTGCATTTTTTTGGTGCGTTTTTTTTTCTTCTCTTTTTCCAGGCTAATGTCCTTGGATTTTCAGCAGCAAATAATGATACCTGCGTTTTTGCTGCGCTTTTTTCAACACCTATTCAAGTCAATGGGTAAAAAAACGCAGCAAAAACGCTGAAAGAAGTGACAGGCTCTATGTCAAAAAAACGCAGCAAAGCACAAAATACTGATTAAACAAAAAACCAGTGTGTGTGCATGAGATTTCTGAAATCTCATAGGCTTTGCTGGTACTGTAAAAAGCAGCTGAAAATTAGCAGAAAAAAACGCAGCAAAAAAGTCCTGTGTGAATTTACCCTAAGCCAGGCTTTCCGCGATGTATTCCTTCATGGTCTGTCTCTCTGGACCAGAGGTATTATAGAGTCTGCACATGGGCAGCTTGACACCAGGAACGAGATTAATGACGCAATCAAAAGGACGATGGGGAGTGAGTTCTTGGCACCCCTGTTCCAAGAACACATCCCAAAAATCCGACAGGTAACTAGGCACAGACTGGTTATCCACCCTAGCAAACCGGGTACCAAAGCAGTATCATTGACAATACATACTCCATTTTACTACTTTCTGAGTATGCCAATCTACCACAAGATTGTCCAGAGCGAGCCAAGGAAGTCCCATTACCACAGGCAAGGGCAGATACCCTAGCACATAACAGTCTAGCACCTCAGTGTGCATGGCAACCACCTGAAGCTGTAAGTCTCAGACAACTTGAGTAAAATACCCCTGCCTCAAGGGGACAGAGTCGATGGCATTATGGGAATGGGTCTGGACAGAGTATGTGAAATGAGGCCTTGGACCTGGACAAACCTAGTGTCAATCAAATTAAACCCCGCACCACTGTCCAGAAATGCAGACTCGTCCACCTTAATTCCACCCAGGTCGATTATGGCTGGTAGAAAACAGTGTGTCCTACTCTCAGAGGTGATAAGTACACCTAGGTTGCTAACCTCCCCGCAACCCGGGCAATCTAGTTTTTGGCGGTTGCTTACTATGTGGTTGGGAAGGACACATGCCCACGAAATGGCCCTTTTTACCACAGAAGAAATACCCTGTCCCTTTGCGCCGAACAACAAACAATATATCAGAGTGAGATGTCTCAACCTACTGTCTCATTCCCCATAATCCTGTAGAATGTAAGCCCGCAAGGGCAGGGTCCTCGCCCCTCTGTATCAGTCCGTCATTGTTAGTTTGTTTACTGTATGTGATATTTGTAACTTGTATGTAACCCCTTCTCATGTACAGCACCATGGAATCAATGGTGCTATATAAGTAAATAATAATAATAATAATAATAAAAATAATAATGTCTCACCCATCTGCATGGGATCCTCAGTAGGCTCAGTGCTGACCTCCCTTGACCTCGGACCTCCCTCACACAGAGGTGACTCCATATGTTTCTGATGAAGATGGTGATCAACCCGGATCACCAGAGACATGGCTGCCTCAAGGGAGTCGGGAGTCTCATACAGGGCTAAGCCATCCTTCACCCTTACTGTAAGCCCCTCACAGAACTGACTACGAAGTGCGGGGCCATTTCACCTGGAGTCCATGGCCCATCTCCAGAACTCAGAGCAATATTCCTCTGCCTGCCGGTCTGCTTGCTGAAGTTGTCAGAGTGTGGACTCAGCTAAGGAGACGTGATCGGGGTCATCATATATAATGCCCAGTGCCAGAAACAAATCCCTCCACCATCTATAGCAACTGAGAGTCAGACAGGAGAGAAAACACCCATGCTTGGGGGGGTCCCCCAGGAGGAGCAAGATTTCTATCTCCACACGTTGCTCCTTTGCACCCGAGGAAATCGAACGTATCCTTAAGTACAGTTTACAGGCCTCCGGGAACACAGCCAAACTTGTCACACACCCCAGAGAACCTGTCAGGCAAAGCGATCTTGGGCTCCAGTATGGGTTTAACGCGTTCAGAATCACCTGATCCATCAAGATATACAAAAGAATTAATCAGATTGGTAAACGACTTAGCGAAAAAAAGTAAAAACGCTAGAATTACGTTTTTTTGGTCGCCGAAACGTTGCATTAATATGCAATAATGGGCGAACAAAAATGGTATCATTAAAACCATCAACTCGACATGCAAAAGATAAGCCTTCACCCATCCCCATATCACGAAAAATGGAGACGGTTTGGATTTTTTTTCACCACTTAAATAAAAAAGAACCTATACATGTTTGGCATCTATGAACTCGTAATGAAATGGAGAATCATAATGGCAAATAAGTTTTAGCATTTAGTGAACACGGTAAAAAAAAATCCAAAAAACGATATGGTAAACCAATGGTGTTATTCAAAAGTACAACTCATTCCACAAAAAAAGAAGCCTTCACATGGCCATATTGTCGAAAAAAATAAAAACGTTATGACTCTAGGAAAAAGGGGAGCGAAAAAGAGAAACACAAAAACGAAAAAAGGGCTGTGACGTGAAGGGGTTAATGATCTATAACTTTGCCACGGCTTATACTATGGCTGTCCACTGTTTTGCCTTACACTCTTTGTCCCCATTACATGCTCTGCCCTTTCCATATCCATTCTATGCCCCCTTTTCACACTATGCCCTGATACTGCCCACCACGTTGTCCTCTCTGAACTGACAAACGTGAATAAAATTGAGTACAGGTAGGGAGCAACGGCCGGGCACAGGCGGTGAGAGGGGTGAGCGCTGTCAGTGACTGCTCAACTGCGCATTGGCCAGCGTTATGCTGAATGCCTGTGGCTGGAGGTAGGTGTTGGGTGACCACAGACATTCAGGATTGGACCTTTTTTTTACTCCATAATTGTGACCCCTTGGGAAGGAAAGAGGTAGCGCTCTAGGCAGATGCCTACCCTTCGTCCTGGCCCTGACTTCACCCCCGATGTTCCTCTCTGGCTTGGACTCCTCCAATGCTCCTTGTCTGATCAATAAATTTCTTTTATTCCTGTCTGTGCAAAGGTGATAAACAGTCTTGTTTTACAGTGTCTGACAGAGCTTTTACTTTGACCTTCAGTCTTGTCTGCTGTGTGCCCTGACCTCCTGTTAGTGTACTGTAGTGATCTGTGCTTACCCTGACCTTCTACTCAATCCCCTTATTAATTGAACTGTGCCTGTTCCGATCTTAGCATATCTAATTTCGCGGATCTTTTGGTTGCTAACAGAGACTACTCGGGTTAACGGGTGAATACTTGGTGTTCAGGGGTTCCCCATGTCTCAGTTTTGCCAAATGGAACAAAAGGGGTTTAATACTTCCAGGTGGACTTCTTATCTGCCCTTCACTTTATTCACTGTATACTAAAAGAAGAAGGATATTTTTGTTTTTGTCCCTGCTTCAGTCCTCTCTTAAACACGAACTAGTACTTTTTGCTGTTTTGACAAGTTTGATTGAAACCAAAGTGAAAGATTTTTTTTTTGTAAAGGGTACCTGTCAGCAGTTTTGGCCACTATAAGATGTGGCCACCACCTTTCAGGGCTGATATACAGCCTTCTATAATGGGGGGCCGTCCGGTCCGATGGGTGTTGCAGGTCCAGGTCTGGCACCTCCCATCTTCTTGCTATGCCACCCTCCTGCTTCTTCATCGCTCCCCTGCACAGGCGTACTTATGTGCTCTGTTGAGGGCAGAGTAAAGTACTGCAGTGCACAGGCAAGAAGATGGGAGGTGCCGAACCTGGACTTGTGACACCCATTGGACCGGACCTCCCCCCTGAGTGAGTATAATAAAACGTATTTTTCTTCACTTTCAGGTCAGATCGGGGGCTTATCTACAGCATTATAGGATGTTGTAGATAAGCCCTGAAAGGCAGTAGCCGCATCTTATAGCGGCCAAAACAAGTGACAGGTTCCCTTTAACATCAGCCCAAAATATTTCTGCAAAATTATAATTATGATCAACTGGGGATAACTTTTCAGATTCACATTTAGATGCTGATTAACAGGAAACTAATGAGTATCCGAGAGCATTAACATTCCCACCGTTTTACATACTAATGAGTACACACAATTATTTCATAAACTTTACCTGTCCCTGATATTATCTACTTACCAATATGTGTGATTGAAAACAAAGATGTATATATTGCGAGGCAGTGGCTTTCTCTTTTGTGAGGTAATTAGGCAGTGACCCAAGAAAGTTCAACGTAAACGTTCAAACTCACAAAATATATCCAGAACTTTTATCTTCCGGTTCTCAGCTAGAACGTCTGTACCAGTCCTTTGCCGTGTGTGACTGCACCACTGTATCACTCGTGGGTACGCCAGTGGCTTTGCTTTCTCTGGCTCTGGCATGTGTTCAGTCTCACACAGGCCTGTCCTGCACAGAGCTCCAACTGACAAACCGAAACCTTAACTAAAAGTTTAAATGGGCCACTCCCAAGACCAGGAGTGGAGGGAGTGATCCTACAGATCTCCAAAACTAAAAGCCAATGTCAGGTTTTCTTAAATCTGAAATAGTTTGACCAAATCCGCACTCTTTTATTTTGCATTGTTACCACAGACCTTCGTGTATGGTTCCCCTCACAGCCTCACATTCCCCCCTTCCCGTTCAAAATTGAGGGAATGAACAACTGTTACCATACAGGGTGCCCGTGACAGGGCATCCGTATATCCTTGCTTTTTTCAGACTTGGTGTTCCAGCAAGAAGCTACAATTTTGGAAAGACCGAAATCATGATGTAAATTAAGTCAAATGTTGTGAAGGGGATAAACCAAGGCCTTCTTCACATATTTTATGTTCCCGTGTTTGCATGGGTTTCCTACAGGTTCTACAGTTCCCCCCACACTCCAAAGACATACTGATAGGGAATTTAGATTGTGAGCTCCAAAGGGGACAGTGATGATAATGTCTGTAGAGTGCAGTGGAATTAATGTCGCTATATAAAGAAGTAAAAGAAAATATAGCATTTCCTTGTTGCTCACATTATTATAAGGAACAGATCAGAGAAGTATTGGATAATTAAATCTGAAGCAATTAACTGAAAAGTTAAGTTCACACGGTCATATAAAAAGTGTGATTTTCATTCAAACGGACAATTTTCACCTGTATTGTCATCTGTTTGTCATTTGTTTTTATACATCAGCAGTTAAAAAAAAACTTTCAAGACCGAATATAGTTTCCCAGGTTAGTAATTGCCAAGGATCCATAAAAATTGACTGCTATTTGGATGATCTGTATGGCATCCACGTTTTTATATTTAGCCCCCATAGACTTGAAGAGACGAATCTCAACTGAAATACGTAAAGGGCTAACTAGCGTATGCTGCTATTCGTTTTCATTTGGACATTCGGTCAGTGTGAAAAAATAGTCATCTGAACATAACATGCAAAGTCAGTTGTTTTTTTTTGGACAACACCAAAAATACTGTCAAGTGAATATACCCAAAAGGACATAGGCATCAAATCCAATCACATGATAGACAAATGGGCAGTAGTTGCCAACAAATGGTTACAAAACCTGGCAGGTACCAAGCATGTGTTGTGCACCATGGTGGCTAATCGCATTTTGGTCATGCCCATACTGATCAGGCAGGCTGTCCAGCACTATTAAAGGGAACCAGCCAGCCTCCCCCAGAACGCCCCATGTCTTTATTCAACCATTAATACTCCTCAACCCACAGGTCAAGTTATAAAAAAGAATTATGGTGATGTCAAAGCAATAAGCCACCAAAACGGGCATGTTTGAAAGCATTTTAAGGCCGGTGTCACACACAGCGTAGTGAAATACGGTCCGATTTTTACGGCCATAATATGCAGAACAAATCCAAAAATAGTGTTCCGTATGTAATCCGTTGCCAAGGTGTGGTCGCGTATTTTGCGCATGTAATGTTGCGTATGTAATCCGTATGACATCCGTAATGCGTTTTTTCCACGCAACCTGACAAAATGGACATTTAACGGTTTTGGAGCCTGAAATTAATTTAAATCGGCATCAGCAACCCTTTTTAAAGCCTCTACAACAGGTGGCACCCTCACATATGGCCATTTTGTGATTGTGCATCTGTTGGTGTGTTGTGGTAACGTTTGCACCATGTCTGACCTACTGCACTTCACCCCAACTCAGCGGGTTTTGTTTAACTGGGTCTTGTCGCGTCGGTTTGGACAGCCATACCCTGTGTTTGTAGATCCGCGAAGGAGGAGAAGAAGACTGTGGGTGCATCCTCTTTTGACCCAACGCCTCACTAAAGGCCATTTCCAGAGGCTCTATACAGCTCTGCGTGCACATCCTGATAAGTTCTACTTATACTGTTGAATGACAGTACCAACAATGGATATCTTGTCGGAGGCAGTACGTCCAGGACTCACGTATCAGGACACCAGGATGCGAAAAAGCATATCCGCAGAGGAGCGTCTTCTCCTTACTTTACGGTATGTATTCAACATTTTCACATACTGTATGTTGATGATGATTTTTTTTCAGGGTTGTTTGCTGGCAGCTATTTTAAAATATATGTGTTACTTTGAAGAGAAACAAAAGAAAAATACCCGTATTTTTCGGCGTATAAGACGACTGGGCGTATAAGACGACCCCCAACTTTTCCAGTTAAAATATAAAATCTTCTCAAAAGTCGGGGGTTGTCTTATATGCCGGGTGTCGGCTTATAGGGTGGGTGCGAAGCAATCTGCGGTCGACGTATATAGTGGGGGGGGGAGTGGTCCCGATGACGAGATGAGGGAGCGCCTCACCAGGAAGGTGTAAGTGAAGCAAACTGTCAGCGTCTGGGATGCCAGGGTTATGCAAATAAGAGAGAGCGGTGCTGTGCCTAGAAAAACACTCCTCTTTCACTAATCTGGCTCACCCTTGTATCCTATTATCTCCTCTGCCTCTGCTTCACTTACACCTTCCCGGTGAGGCGCCTCCTCACCTCGTCATTGGGACCGCTCCCCCCACAATATGCGGCGACCGCAGATTACTCCGCATCTGCCCTATAAGACGACACCTGGCGTATAAGACGACACCCGACTTTTGAGAAGATTTTCAGGGGTTAAAAAGTAGTCTTATACGCCAGAAAATACAGTATGTATTTTTAATGTTCTACTTATGTACACTAGGTAAATATCCATTAATTTCAATGATATTCCGGTGTTTTTTATTAAACAACATACTTGCGCTTTCTCATGTTTTATCAAAACTATTGTTACATAATTAATATTTTTTTTGTGTCCTTTCAGCTTCCTGTCAACTGGATTGTCTTATGCGGGACTGCACCTGGAGTTTCTCATTGGTCGCTCCACGATTTCTGGCATTGTGCGCTCAACATCTAGTGAGATATGGTCGAGACTACATGAACTTGTCATGCCTGAGCCAAAAATGGCAGATTGGCTCAAAATAGCCCGTGGGTTCAATGACACTTGTGACTTCCCACACTGCATTGGAGCCCTGGATGGGAAACATCAGGGTGCGTAAGCCGCCGAACCCTGGGACCCACTTCTACAATTATAAGCAGTTTTTCTCTGTAGTTCTGTTAGCTGTATTTGACAGTAACTACAGGTTTATAATTGTAGACATTGGGGCCTATGGGTGAACAGGAGACTCAAGGGTCTTCAATTCGTCCATTATTGGCCGGCGGCTACGTGAAAACCAGTTAGACCTCCCACCACCACAACAACTCCCAGGCTCCAATGCTGAAGCAGTGCCATATGTTCTTGTGGGAGATGAGGCCTTCCAATTGACAAGGAATGTCATGAGGCCTTATCCCAGGCACAACTTGGATCACCGGCGGCGTGTTTTTAATTTGAGGCTTTCCAGGGCGTGTAGACTAATTGAGTGTGCCCTTGGGATTCTGTGTGCCAAATGGCGTCTCCTCCAGTCTGCCATTTAGCTGAGTGAGGCTACTATTAATGAAGTAATTAAAGTGTGTGTTGTTTTGCACAATTTTACTAGATTTCATGATTGCCCGTCATCTGTTATTGGTGAAGAAATGTTGCCCAATGTGAGTAAGCCTACACCACATGGCCCTCCTCCACACCGTCCCATTTCTGGAATAAAAGTGAGAGATATTTTCACAAATTATTTTGTTTCTCCTCAGGGTGCTACTCCCTGGCAAGGATATACTGTTTCTCAGTTGTGATTACATTATTTTCTAAATATATTATCACCATAAAATATTTTTTGCCTAGAGAAACTGTGCTCTGTGTGTTGTATTTACTTAATTACCAGATGTTTAAGAAAAGAGCATATGTGTGTCATGTAAGAATGATTGACCCACAAACGTCAATTGGCTTTTGACAACATTTTTTACTTATTGCAAAAGCCTTTTGTTCTTAACTTTAAACCATATTTGTCTCATATGGTTTTTTCTTTTTGTTTTTTTTTTAGAAAACCACAACAGAACAAAGTTCAATTACAGCACAAATTTAAACAAAACATGGTTATGCTGCCAAAAAATAAGCAAAAAGAACTTGGGCTTATAGATTTCTGTAAGTTGGTGGAGATGATGGCGGCAGCTCAGGGTCTTGCTCAGTTGGCCTTTGTTGGGCCAATTGTCCTTCACCCTGTGTGGATGCTGTGTGTTGCGCTTCCAAATACAGGCCTTGGTCATATTGGCCAGTTGTGTATTGGCCATAAGGGAATTGTCTCTGCCCCTCATGCTGCTGAACATATTGGCTGGATTCATAGCCACCCCCAATATGGCCATGTCATCCAAACCAGGGTTGGGACCAGCCTACAGCACTGGGTCTGGAAAAGTGGCCATATTGGGAAGTTGGTTGTAGGCTGCCATATGGTACGGTGCTGGCCTTGGTTGATTTTGGGTGGGGAGGGGTTGAGGTGTAGGCACACGTGGAGGAGGCGCTTCAAATCCTGATTGACCATGCACCTCTTGAGGTCGTGGAAGACACAAGAGGTTATGTGGTGAAAGCTGCCTTCTTTCAATAAATTCCAAAACCTCATAGGGGTCATTTGGGGAGGTGCATAAATCAATCAGGATTTGAATACACCCTCTCACACATAGCCTCACCTCGCCGGGAAGGGGACGAAGGTATCGGGCAAGGCTGCGAGCAAAGGCCTCCTCTCCATCATCCGTGGATGCCCTGGCCAAATAATTGAGGACCCCAGCGTCCACATCCCTCCTACTGGCTTGCAGCTCTCTCCTTCTGCGGCCTCTGCGTAAAGTCCCAGCTGCCTGTGGGGAGGACGCCAGTGGGACAAAAGGGCTGCTGCTGTGCCCATGCTCTTCCTGGCTTCCAGCATCAAATGCTGCTCAGGGTGGTGGTGCTGCATCTTCGACACTTGCTGCTGTCTCTTGTGATGCAGAAGCCGATGGACCTGGAAGGATGGAGGTAGAAGAGGCCAAAGATGGGCCTGCCACCTCTTCTTCAACACCAACGGGATCAATCACAGCCTCCGACTCCGACCGGGTCTCCCTCTCAGTGAGGTTGGACTGTGTTCTGTTATTAAACAATAAAGCAAAAAAAAAAAATAATAGTTGAGTCATTTGATAACATAAGTTTATTATACATCTGTGACCTCGTCTCCCGGTAATTACTTACACACACCCTCCGATCCTCACCAAATCTCCTTCTCTACTTCCCTGTTATCTCTTCTTCCCACAATCGTATACAAGATTCATCTCGTGTATGACCCCTACTCTGGAACCCTGTACCACAACACATCAGACTCTTGCCTACCATTGAAACCTTCAAAAAGAGCCTGAAGACCCACCTCTTCGGACAAGCATAAAACCTGCAGTAACCACCGATCAACCAAACCACTGCATGACCAGCTCTACCCTCGCCTACAGTATTCTCACCCATCCCTTGTAGATTGTGAGCCTTTCGCGGGCAGGGTCCTCTCTCCTCCTGTACCAGTTATGACTTATATTGTTTAAGATTATTGTGCTTGTTTTTATTATGTATACTCCTCACATGTAAAGCGCCATGGAATAAATGGCGTTATAACAATCAAAAATAATAATAACAATAATAATATTAATAATAATTGTGTTGTGATGTTTTTACTTACGGTCTTAGATCCATACTGGGATCCAAAAAGGAAAGTCAATCGTAGTATATATACTTTCGCTTTTTTGGTGGAGCTGCTGACCCACTTCTTGCCCGCTGCTGCCTTTCCCGGCGATATTGGTCTCTGATGCTGCGCCATCGTGTCATAACATCTTCCACTGCAATGACATGGTAAAAAATATTCTATAAGCTCATTCTGCACATTGCTTAAAACAGTTGTCATTGATTGATCATATTTTAACGATGCAAAAAAAAATGCCTTCTTAAATGAATTTCCTAAAGTTTAAATTGCTTAAAAAAAAAACAATGTACACAATAAAATAAAACAACACAAGGCCAGGGTCCACTTCCCTCTGTACCAGTCAGGCGTTAATAAAAATAGTACCGAACGCAACATCTGTATTATGTACAGCCATGGCCAAAAGTATTCACACCCTTGCAATTCAGACAGATAACACTCATTTTTTTCCAGAAAATGGTTGCAAACACAAATTATTTGGTATTATTATCTTCATTTAATTTGTCTTAAATGAAAAAACACAAAAGAGAATGAAGCAAAAAGCAAAACATTGATCATTTCACACAAAACTCCAAAAATGGGCCAGACAAAAGCATTGGCACCCTCAGCCTAATACTTGGTTGCACAACCTTTAGCCAAAATAACTGCGACCAACCGCTTCCGGTAACCATTAATGAGTTTCTTACAATGCTCTGCTGGAATTTTAGACCATTCTTCTTTGGCAAACTGCTCCAGGTCCCTGATATTTGAAGGGTGACCTCTCCAAACTGTCATATTTAGATCTCTCCACAGGTGTTCTATGGGATTCAGGTCTGGACTCATTGCTGGTCACCTTAGAAGTCTCCAGTGCTTTCTCTCAAACCATTTTTTAGTGCTTTTTGAATTGTGTTTTGGTCATTGTCCTGCTGGAAGACCCATGACCTCTGAGGGAGACCCAGCTTTCTCACACTGGGCCCTACATTATGCTGCAAAATTTGTTGGTAATCTTCAGACTTCATAATGCCATGCACACGGTCAAGCAGTCCAGTGCCAGAGGCAGCAAAGCAACCCCAAAACATCAGGGAACCTCCGCCATGTTTGACTATAGGGACCATGTTCTTTTCTTTGAATGCCTCTTTTTTTCTACTGTAAACTTTATGTTGATGCCTTTGCCCAAAAAGCTCTACTTTTGTCTCATCTGACCAGAGAACATTCTTCCAAAACGTTTTAGGCCTTTTCAGGTACGTTTTGGCAAACTCCAGCCTGGCTTTTTTATGACTCGGGGTAAGAATTGGGGTCTTCCTGGGTCTCCTACCATACAGTCCCTTTTCATTCAGATGCCGACGGATAATACGGGTTGACACTGTTGTACCCTTGGACTGCAGGGCAGCTTGAACTTGTTTGGATGTTAGTCGGGGTTCTTTATCCAACATCCGCACAATCTTGCGTTGAAATCTCTTGTCAATTTTTCTTTTCCGTCCACATCTACGGAGGTTAGCCACAGTGCCATGGGCTTTAAACTTCTTGATGACACTGCGCACGGTAGACACAGGAACATTCAGGTCTTTGGAGATGGACTTCTAGCCTTGAGATTGCTCATGCTTCCTCACAATTTGGTTTCTCAAGTCCTCAGACAGTTCTTTGGTCTTCTTTCTTTTCTCTATGCTCAATGTGGTACACACAAGGACACAGGTCAGAGGTTGAGACAATTTTAATCCATGTCAACTGGCTGCAAGTGTGATTTAGTTATTGTCAACACCTGTTAGGTGCCACAGGTAAGTTACAGGTGCTGTTAATTACACAAATTAGAGAAGCATCACATGATTTTTCGAACAGTGTCAATACTTTTGTCCACCCCCTTTTTTATGTTTGGTGTGGAATTATATCCAATTTAGCTTTAGGACAATTCTTTTTGTGTTTTTTCATTTAAGACAAATTAAATGAAGATAATAATACCAAATAATTTGTGTTTGCAATCATTTTCAGGAAGAAGCTGAGTATTATCTGACAGAATTGCAGGGGTGTCAATACTTTTGGCCATGACTGTATGTATGTAAACACTTTCTCATGTTCAGCATCTTTGTTTTTGACAAAAAAAAAATACCAGTCTAAGCCCCCCAAAAATCTGCATGAAATCATGTAGGTCAAGCATTTTTTAAGGTTAATTAACCCCTTTACCCCCAAGGGTGGTTTGCACGTTAATGACCGGGCCAATTTTTACAATTCTGACCACTGTCCCTTTATGAAATTATAACTCTGGAACGCTTCAACGGACCCCAGTGATTCTGACATTGTTTTCTCGTGACATATTATACTTCATGATAGTGGTAAAATTTCTTTGATATTACCTGGTTTATTTGTGAAAAAAAAACGGAAATTTGGCGAAAATTTAGAAAATTTCGCAATTTTCCAACTTTGAATTTTTATGCAATTAAATCACAGAGATATGTCACATAAAATACTTAATAAGTAACATTTCCCACATGTCTACTTTACATCAGCACAATTTTGGAACCCAATTTTTTTTTTGTTAGGGAGTTATAAGGGTCAAAAGTTGACCAGCAATTTCTCATTTTTACAACACCATTTTTTTTAGGGACCACATCTCATTTGAAGTCATTTTGAGGGGTCTATATGATAGAAAATACCCAAGTGTGACACCATTCTAAAAACTGCACCCCTCAAGGTGCTCAAAATCATATTCAAGAAGTTTATTAACCCTTCAGGTGCTTCACAGGAATTTTTGGAATGTTTAAATGAAAATGAACATTTAACTTTTTTTCACAAAAAATTTACTTCAGCTCCAATTTGTTTTATTTTACCAAGGGTAACAGGAGAAAATGGACCTCAAAAGTTGTTTTACAATTTGTCCTGAGTACACCGATACCCCATATGTGGGGGTAAACCACTGTTTGGGCGCATGACAGAGCTCGGAAGCGAAGAAGCGCCATTTGACTTTTCAATGCAAAATTGACTGGAATCGAGATGGGACACCATGTTGCGTTTCGAGAGCCCCTGATGTGCCTAAACATTGAAACCCCCCACAAGTGACACCATTTTGGAAAGTAGACCCACTAAGGAACTTATCTAGAGGTGTGGTGAGCACTTTGACCCACCAGGTGCTTCACAGAAGCTTATAATGCAGAACCGTAAAAATAAAAAATCATATTTTTTACCCCTCGCCACGACAGCACCCTACAGGAGAGAGGGATCCGCCCCACAGGAACAGGAAACCTACAGAAAGATAAAAGGGGGCGGTCCGCCTTTCCTCCTCAGTTTAGGTTTCCTGTTCCTGCGGGAATGACAGGACGCTAAGAAGCTACAGACATACCTAGGCATGTACGCCGCCTGTGCAGTATCTGCGGAACGGCAGGGGCTGCAGCCTGGAAGCAGCGTCGGGGGAGTTCCGCTAGACGGCTCCCTCCTCGTCTGGGAGGCATACAGATGGCCGGGTCCGGAGAAAGCCGCCCGGCATCTGCATTATGCGGCGGCTCCAGCGTGATCCTCGCCCGGCGGAGGGTGAGTGGCAGGAGTTCCCTGCATGGCGGTCCGGAGAAGGCCGCACCGCGAGCGCTGTCCGCTATTAGTAAGTTCACCCCGGAAGTAGATGCTAAACTTCCGGGGTAAGCAGGCCGAGATCAGCGGTGGGGGTGGCGCGAGTTCGCGCATGCGCAGTACCGCTACAAAAAAAAAAAGAAAATGGCGCTCTATTTAAGCTGGCTAACCACTGTTACCTGCGATGCAAGATGTCATCTCCAGGTGCCATGGATCTTGCAGCAGGAGAACCAGTTCCTACCAAGGACCGCTCCAGCAGAGGATCATCAGATGCCGGTCGAAAGAGCGACACTGTGGATAAATCCAAAGGATCTCGGCCGTCTGATCCGGTAATAAAAAGCTTCACTGGGTGAGTTTATAAACTCTGCCTATTAAGCTGACGCCGTCTCCCTCCTTTCTCTCTCTTTCTCCTTCTCACGCTATGTCTTAATTTTGACCAGGCCAAAAAACGGCAAAAAACTAAACATAAGGAATGCGCCTTATGCAGCCAGCCCCTACCAGACACATACCCCAAAAAACTCTGCAAAGATTGTATAGCAGAAACCACACAAGGAGCAGCGGTGTCCATTACGGACTTACGCGCCATTATAAGGGAAGAGTTAAAAACTATGTCACAGGATAAATCACAAAAAAGTAAATCCAAAAGGCCAACGCCCTCATCAGACTCTGATAGTGAACAAGCTGTACTCTCAGATATCTCTATACCTCTTCATCATCATCATCATCATCAGCTTCGGAAATTGAGGGACATTCATGTTTCCCCTTAGAAAGTGTGGATAATCTAGTGAAATCAATAAGAGACACTATGGGGTGTGAGGAGACAAAGGGCGCACAAACCACGCAGGATATAATGTTTGCGGGTTTGGCGGAGAGAAAAAGGAAATGCTTTCCAGTTATTTCAGCAGTAAAAGCATTAATGAAAAGAGAGTGGGAGAAACAAGATCAGAGAAGTTTTTTGCCCTCTGCGTCAAAACGGAAATACCCGTTTAGTGACGATGAGTTACTTACGTGGACCAAAATCCCTAAGGTTGACGCAGCTGTTGCCTCTACCTCTAAGCCATCCACATTGCCTGTTGAAGACGCGGGGTTACTCTCAGACCCTCTAGATCGCAAAGCCGAGTCGTCCCTTAAAAGATCCTGGGAGGCAACTACAGGCATATTTAAGCCAGCAATAGCGAGCACTTGCACCGCCAGGTCAATGCTCATCTGGATTGACCAACTAGACCAAAGCATTGAGAATAAAATGTCACGGGAAAAATTACGAGCAGCTATTCCCTTAATACGAGGTGCAGCAGCCTTTATGGCGGACGCGTCTGCAGATTCTCTCCGCCTAGCGGCTAGATCCGCAGGTCTGGTAAACAATGCAAGGAGGGCATTATGGATGAAGAGCTGGAAAGGGGACGCACAATCAAAATCTAAGATATGCGCAATCCCATGTGAGGGTGAGTTCCTCTTTGGCAAAACCTTAGACGACATACTCAAAAAGGCAAAAGACAGGAAAAAGGCTTTTCCTGATACATCTATTCCCTTTTATAGGAGAGCCTTTAAGAGAAGGCCATTCGGCAAGAGAAGGCAGACGGACAGGTCGACAACATGGTTCCCTAAAGAAGATAAACAAAGAGGTACCATGTTCAGAAGACCCAACCCCCCAAAAGACAGCAAATACTAAGGATATAACCATTCCAGTAGGGGGCAGATTAAAATTTTTCACTCCCCAGTGGGAAAATATTACAACTAGTTCGTGGATTTTAAATATAATCAGAGATGGAATAAAATTACAATTCTCTCGCTTTCCCCACGAATCATATATTATAACATCTCTCAGCTCGCCTATACAACAAGAGGCCCTGGAGAGTGAAATCCAAACCCTATTATCAAAACGGGTTTTAGTCCAAGTTCCGGAAGGACAAGAGACTAGAGGATTCTATTCCCCTCTATTCTTAATTTCCAAACCCGATGGTTCATTCAGAACAATCCTAAACCTCAAAAAGCTTAATTCATTTATTAAAAATGATACATTTAAAATGGAGTCTATAAAATCCACCATAAAGTTACTTTTTCCAAACTGTATGATGGGGGGCATTGATCTAAAAGATGCTTACTACCATCTCCCTATCCATGACAGATACCAGAAGTTCTTCAGGGTAGCGGTGGCAATCAAAGGCAAGATTTGTCATTTCCAGTATGCAGCCATGCCCTTCGGCCTTTCTACAGCGCCAAGGATTTTCACCAAAGTGATTCTAGAGGTGATGGCTTATCTTCGTCAAAAAGAGACATTAATTGTGCCCTACCTGGATGACTTTTTAGTCATCGGAAACTCATTTTCTCAATGTGCTGACCGTTTAGCTCATGCAGTTTCATCTCTACAGGATCTAGGTTGGATAATCAATATCGACAAATCCAGACTGACTCCACTATCACTTCAAGCGTTTCTGGGGTTCCATCTAGACTCCATAACTCAAAAATGTCTGCTCCCTCAGGTAAAAATCTCACTCATCAGACATAAAGTCACAACAGCAATAAATAATCCACAAATGACCCTAAGAAAAGCCATGTCATTACTGGGATCTCTTATTTCCTGTATACCTGCAGTCCAGTGGGCACAATACCATACCCGGACACTGCAGCACCAAATCCTCCAAGAGGAAAGATGGTTACTTAGCTTAAATGCAAGGATAACGTTGTCCCAGGAAGTTTTATCTTCTTTAACGTGGCTGGATTCTAACCATTTGATGAGTGGTGTTCCATGGGTAATAACACCATCTCATATTATAACCACTGACGCCAGTCCTCATGGATGGGGCGCTCATATGGGAAATGATTTTTGCCAAGGGTTATGGGACACTGAAGAATGCCACAACTCATCTAATCTGAAAGAACTAAATGCAGTAAGATACGCCTTATGTCATTTTCTCCCACAGCTCCGGGGAAAAGACGTTCGAATCCTTTCAGACAACACCACCACAGTGGCTTATGTAAACAGACAAGGAGGTACTCAATCAGAGACTCTGATGTCTTCCGCTGGAAAAATTCTGGATTTGGCAGAAAAACATCTATTATCCCTCACTGCAGTTCACATAAGGGGGAAAAACAACCAGCAGGCAGACTTCTTAAGTCGACATACCCTAAGCCATCATATCTTCAAACGGATAGTATCCCTATGGGGTTGTCCGCAAATAGATCTCTTCGCCACGAGACAAAACAGGCAAGTCCAGAAATTTGCATCCCTATCGTTAGCAGATCATCCGGACGTTCTAGACGCTTTCCAAATCCCTTGGCAATACAGTCTAGCGTATGCCTTCCCTCCGATAATATTGTTACCACAGGTCATTCGGAAGATCAGGGAGGATGGAGCGAGAGTTGTACTAATAGCACCATTCTGGCCCAAAAGGCCATGGTTCTCATGCCTACAAGCCTTGTCGGTTTCGGACCCTTGGGTCCTCCCCTCGACACCCAGTCTTCTCTTCCAGGGTCCGTTTCTCCACCCCCAGGTGGACAATCTCCATCTGACGGCCTGGAATTTGAGAGGCAGATGCTAAAATTAAGGGGGTTTTCCGAGGGACTAATTGACACACTCCTCCAAAGTAGAAAACGCTCTACTACGAAAATTTATACAAAAATCTGGATAAAAATTCCTACAGTTCCATAAATCTCCCAACACATCAGAAATTCCGATACAGTCTATCCTGGAATTCCTTCAAAAAGGGAGGGAACTAGGTTTAGCTGTAAATACGTTAAAAGTTCACGTATCAGCACTGGGAGCCCTCTATGGCCATAACATTGCAGGAAATAGATGGGTATCCCGATTTATCACGGCTTGTGAAAGGATAAATCCTGTTAATATACCTAGAATTCCACCCTGGGATCTAAATCTAGTTCTACAAGCCCTAACAGATCCTCCATTTGAACCAATAGATTCAGTATCCATTAAATATTTATCACTTAAAACTGTCCTTTTGGTAGCACTGACTTCAGCTAGGAGAATCAGTGACATCCAAGCTCTTTCTATAGATCCACCTTTCCTGCTAACTTTTCAGGATAAGTTGATTCTTAAATTAGACCCTTCCTATCTTCCCAAGGTAGCGAAGAAATTCCATAGGTCACAAGAAATAGTCCTACCCACCTTTTTCAGTAACCCTTCCACTCCTGAGGAATGTAAATATCACACTCTAGATGTTAAAAGAGTAGTTTTAAAATACATTGAAAGGACCAGTAGCTGGCGACAGTGTAGGGCTCTGTTTATATCCTTTCAGGGTCACAAGAAGGGTCATGCAGTCACAAAGAGCACCCTATCCCGGTGGATCAGGGAGTCTATCACACTGGCTTACTCCGCGAGGAAAGAAAACCCTCCGGAAGGCATAACAGCGCACTCTACCAGAGCTATGGCATCCTCCTGGGCCGAAAGAGGAGACGTCCCAATAGAAACCATATGTAAGGCGGCAACTTGGTCAGATCCTTCTACCTTCTATAACCACTATAGGCTTGACCTATCGTCAACTTCTGACCTAGACTTTGGCAGGACTGTCCTCAGCACGGTGGTCCCCCCCCTAGGTGATGGTCTCTGAAAGATCTCCTGTAGGGTGCTGTCGTGGCGAGGGGTAAAAAGCCGGATTACTCACCGGTAATACTCTTTTAGTGAGTCCACGACAGCACCCTCTTAGATCCCTCCCTAGGTTAATATAGTATTAACTATTGAGTAAAATTCTTTTAATCATACATGAGCAAATGAGTTTGAAAATGAAATAAATTATATTTGCCTAATACTGGCGGTCCTCCGGGTACTCTGAAATCAAAACTGAGGAGGAAAGGCGGACCGCCCCCTTTTATCTTTCTGTAGGTTTCCTGTTCCTGGGGGGCGGATCCCTCTCTCCTGTAGGGTGCTGTCGTGGACTCACTAAAAGAGTATTACCGGTGAGTAATCCGGCTTTTTCACAAAAATGATCTTTTCGCCCCCAATTTTTTATTTTCCCAAGGGTAAGAGAAGAAATTGGACCCCAAAAGTTGTTGTACAATTTGTCCTGAGTACGCTGATACCCCATATGTGGGGGTAAACCACTGTTTGGGCGCATTGAAGAGCTCGGAAGGGAAGGAGCACCGTTTGACTTTTCAATGCAAAATTAACAGGAATTGAGATGGGACGCCATGTTGCGTTTCGAGAGCCACTGATGTGCCTAAACATTGAAACCCCCACAAGTGACACCATTTTGGAAAGTACACCCCCTAAGGAACTTATCTAGAGGTGTGGTGAGCACTTTAACCCACCAAGTGCTTCACAGAAGTTTATAATGCAGAGCCGTAAAAATAAAACAAAAATTTTTTTCCCACAAAAATTATTTTTTAGCCCCCAGTTTTGTATTTTTCCGAGAGTACCAGGAGAAATTGGACCCCAAAATTTGTTGTCCAATTTGTCCTGAGTGTGCTGAAACCCCATATGTGGGCGGGAACCACCGTTTGGATGCATGGGAGGGCTTGGAAGGGAAGTAGTGCAATTTGGAATGCAGACTTAGATGGAATGGTCTGCAGGCGTCACATTGCGTTTGCAGAGCCCCTAATGTACCTAAACAGTAGAAACCCCCCACAAGTGACACCATTTTGGAAAGTAGACCCCCTAAGGAACTCATGTAGATGTGTTGTGAGAGCTTTGAACCCCCAAGTGTTTCACTACAGTTTGTAACGCAGTCGTGAAAATAAAAAAAAAGCTTTCCCCCCAAAATTATTTTTTAGCCCCCAGTTTTGTATTTTCCCGAGGGTAAGAGGAGAAATTCGACTCCAAAAGTTGTTGTCTAATTTGTCCTGAGTACGCTGATACCCCATATGTGGGGGGGAACCACCGTTTGGGCGCATGGGAGGGCTCGTAAGGGAAGGAGCGCCATTTGGAATGCAGACTTAGATGGAATGGTCTGCAGGCATCACATTGCGTTTTGCAGAGCCCCTAATGCACCTAAACAGTAGAAACCCCCCACAAGTGACCCCATATTGGAAACTAGACCCCCAAAGGAACTTATCTAGATGTGTTGTGAGAACTTTGAGCCCCCAAGTGTTTCACTACAGTTTATAACGCAGAGCCGTGAAAAAAAAAAAAAAATTTCCCACAATTATTTTTAGCCCCCAGTTTTGTATTTTCCCGAGGGTAACAGGAGAAATTGGACCCAAAAGTTTGTTGTCCTATTTGTCCTGAGTACGCTGATACCCCATATGTTTGGGTAAACCCCTGTTTCGGCACACGGGAGAGTTCGCAAGGTAAGGAGCACTGTTTTACTTTTTCAATGCAGAATTGGCTGGAATTGAGATCGGACGCCGTGTCGCGTTTGGAGAGCCCCTGATGTGCCTAAACAGTGGAAACCCCCCAATTATAACTGAAACCCTAATTTAAACACACCCCTAATCCTAATCCCAACAGTAACCCTAACCACACCTCTAACCCTGACACACCCCTAACCCTACTCCCAACCCTATTCCCAACCGTAAATGTAATCTACACCCTAACCGTAACTTTAGCCCCAACCCTAATCCTTACTTTAGCCCCAACCCTAACTGTCGCCTTAACCCTAGCCCCAACCCTAACCCTAGCCCTAATGGGAAAATGGAAATAAATACTTTTTTTTAATTTTTCCCTAACTAAGGGGGTGATGAAGGGGGGTTTGATTTAGTTTTATAGCGGGTTTTTTAGCGGATTTTTATGATTGGCAGCCGTCACACACTGAAAGACGCTTTTTATAGCAAAAAATATTTTTTGCGTTACCACATTTTGAGAGCTATAATTTTTCCATATTTTGGTCCACAGAGTCATGTGAGGTCTTGTTTTTTGCGGGACGAGTTGACGTTTTTATTGGTAACATTTTCGGGCACGTTACATTTTTTGATCGCTTTTTATTCCGATTTTTGTGAGGCAGAATGACCAAAAACCAGCTATTCATGAATTTCTTTTGGGGGAGGCGTTTATACCGTTCCGCGTTTGGTAAAATTGATAAGCAGTTTTATTCTTCGGGTCAGTACGATTACAGCGATATCTCATTTTTATCATTTTTTTATGTTTTGGCGCTTTTATACGATAAAAACTATTTTATAGAAAAAATAATTCTTTTTGCATCGCTTTATTCTCAGGACTATAACTTTTTTATTTTTTTGCTGATGATGCTGTATGGCAGCTTGTTTTTTGCGGGACAAGATGACGTTTTCAGCGGTACCATGGTTATTTATATCTGTCTTTTTGATCGCGTGTTATTCCACTTTTTGTTCGGCGGTATGATAATAAAGCATTGTTTTTTGCCTCGTTTATTTTTTTTCTTACGGTGTTTGCTGAAGGGGTTAACTAGTGGGCCAGTTTTATAGGTCGGGCCGTTACGGACGCGGCGATACTAAATATGTGTACTTTTATTGTTTTGTTTTGTTTAGATAAAGAAATGTATTTATGGGAATAATATATATATATTTTTTTTTCATTATTTAGGAATTTTTTTTTTTTTTTACACATTTGTAAAATTTTTTGTTTACTTTTTACTTTGTCCCGGGGGGGACATCACAGATCGTTGATCTGATAGTTTGCACAGCACTCTGTCAGATCACCGATCTGTCTGAGAGCAGTGCAGGCTTACCAAGCGCCTTCTCTGAGCAGGCACTTGGTAAGCCACCTCCCTCCCTGCAGGACACGGATGCCGCGGCCATCTTGGATCCGGGCCTGCTACAGGGAGGGAGGTAAGGAGACCCACGCAGCAACGCGATTACATTGCGTTGCTGCGGGGGTCTCAGGGAAGTTTGCAGGGAGCCCCCTCCCTGCGCGATGCTTCACTGTACCGCCGGCACACCGCAATCATGTTTGATCGCGGTGTGCCGGGGGTTAATGTGTTAATGTGTTTAGTGTTCTTCATATGAGTCTGGGTTACAGAGGTGGGACTTGCATTTATATGACATTTATGGCACATTCTGATATGGAACCACCCCTTTAAAGATAATCTGTCACCAGTTCAAAAGTGAGATTTATTTTATTCCCAGTTCTCCTCTGTGTGCTCCGTTTGTTTGTTTTTTCAAATCTGCTGTACAGTTCCAGAAGTATGGCCTTTATATTTATTGCTAATTTTATGGACTTTACAAGGGGGCGGGTGCGTGGCTCCCAGAATTCTCTGAGGGCGTGTCTTTAGGCAACGCTGCATTATTACCCTGTCGGCCATGCCAACTTAATAAAAACCATAAAAAGTAGCATTAACTAAAAAGACTTATATCTTATATTATAAATAAATACATTATAACGCTCAGGAACCAGAGGAAATAACATAAGAGCAACATTTGGGCTCCTTTGACCTCGTTTTTAGTGGTAATAGTCCTCGATTAGTAAATCACAAGCTAGATCTGTAGCCATAATGTTGTAATTAGAACGGTCTACCTGTCGGCATATTGTTTTTTGTTTTTTTTTCAATAAGGTTCTTTGAAGCCTACAACAATCTCATTTTTACAGTATGATCCATCAGAATAGAATTTTACCTTCACTTGTTCAGTGAAGATCAATAATGCTGCAAATCCCGTTATCCCTTTTGCAAAAATTGCCACCACACCTGACTAGAATAATGCCAGTATCTCAATTATAATTGTAAATCTTCTTATTCATGGTACAGCATGTTTGGTACATGTTAAGCAGAAATATAGCAGACATTTCACAATAATCACAATATGTTCTTGCCGTAGCACGGTATGACTGTCCCCTTCTAGAGGGGTGACCTTATCACATACCCCCCCTTCCCACTATATATTGGATATGATGGAAATTTATCAGATTTATGTGACTTAGGTTTGGGTGGCCTTGTGGGGAGGATTACCTGTGTAAATAACACTAAACGTATATTTCATGCCCATTATCTTGTTCTATATTAGGATGGAGCTGTGACGGACATCGTACCAGATTATTCATATACAGAATATTTGTCTAGAAATGTATTTTTTGTCAGGCATCTGGTTCTCCTAAAGTGCGAAAATATGACAGAGTATCTTCAGGCTGGTCCCTTTAATTTTTTGCTGTTTACTTCTTTTTTCTAGGTTAAAATAATAAGATAAATGCATTTTTCCCTTCTCTTCTTGCAGGATATAAAGTGGAGTTTCAGCATGGTACAATAGTGGCCTCTAGTGGTCATATCAACCAATGACTGCTAGAGACCAATTCGTAGCGTAGAATTTTTAGTCGCTTGTTTGGCTATATTATCGTGCTATGGTTTTGCCAAAGGCAGGATTTTGTAGATAATCCAATGCTTATTGGATTTCGGCCACATATTGTCCAGCAGCGTTGCACAGCGATTGGCCTCATTGTCATTCAGTACAGCAATTTTTAGTGTAAATTCCACACTAATGATGGATATGCTGTAGTTTTTTAAATTGCAAAAATGTTCACTGCTAGAAATTTTTCACAATATATTTAATCTGAGAGCACAATAATGTATCAACAGGGACCCTGATTATAAGGATCTGTCACTTACTAGGCTGAGTTTTGCTGTTTTAATACAAGCAGAGTTTTATCAGCAGGGGATTATTATTATTATAGGACAACTGGCCTTGTGCCTCTTGGTCCAACCAGGTCCCCAGCACTGATTAGCAGCTCTCTGTCACTATACAATGTACAGGCTGTGGTGTGGACGGGATTATACACAGCTCAACAAATGAGCTCTGCTAGATCTGCAGAAGAGAGAACTGTGACTCTATCATAACCGCTGCACCCAGTAAACCAAGTGATACATCACTGGAATCAGCGTCTCTGCTCCTACCTCGTCCTGATGTCAGATTACATAGCAAAGCCCCATAACAGATCCCTATAAGGTGGTCTGTACATATACCATATTACAACAGTTGATAGGTGTTCTCCTCTCTACTGGCTACTCCCACTAAACTTGTCACCCCCATATAATAAGGCTGCATTCACACGTTGTGGGCACAGTGTACTTTTGCAAAAATTGTGTTATCAAAAATGAAGGAAAAAATACATACCGGTAGTTTCTTTGCCTAAAGTGTGGAAAACCAGATGAAAAAAAGTCAGTGCATCTGTAGAGCAGCCCTGAAATGTGAACGCAGGTTAGTGGGTGCCTGTTTATTGGTATCCTATGATTGCTAGGGGTATCGACAAGTTTGACCTACAGAGACACCTGATCACCATGAACTGTATGTGCACACGGCGTCTATTTCAGGCAGATTCCTCCTGGAACCCACCGGAGAAAGCTCTACAAGAACTAAAAAAAATCATTAATATGTTTACACATGAGTCGTCTTTTGCAACTTTTTTTCTTATTCGAAATTTGTATTGCTTTATAACACAATACACAACTAAAACAAACCCATCAACAGGTTGCCACTTTTATTTTTAACTGCTTCAGGCTTAGAGGGAAGTGGCGGCTAAAAAAAGGGACTTGGCCATTCTTTCTCTTGGAAGCTGCTACTATTTGATATGTGAAATTTAAAAAAAAGGGGTTTTCCTGAAGCGTCAGCTTATAACGAAACCCACGCGGAAAGTCGGCTTCTAAATGATGCCGTGGGCACTTACCGTTATTGACATTATCTGTAAGTCAGGGGATGATTACTATTAGGGCTTTACACGTTCGCGGGTCTCGGTCCGAACTCAGACCGCAGTGCTCCCAACCAGCGGGACCCCTTCATATACTTCTGTGTAACCTCCGCGTGTCTGTGCTCACCATCATTGTCATCATTGGATATAGAAATATATAAATGACAAAGCGCCTCCTATGCTTTGTAACGTTAATTACGGACAGCACACTGATGCTATACATGTACTGCGCGGAGCCATAGATTTACTGTATGTTGGGCTGCGGGAAAATCCGTACATGTCTCTGTGAGTTTTGTATGGGCATACGGTTCGTGAGAAAGCACTGACCTGTGAGTAGACCCATAGATTTTAACACCTGAGTTGTATGTGGGTGCGTGTGTTGTGTCCGTGAAAACCGTGTATAAAATACGGACATGAAACATGGACATTTGAATGAGGTCTAAGAAACGAAAAGACAAAAATTCAAATTTGGTATTACTGGAATCGTCCTGACCTGGAGAATGATCTTCACAAGTTATTTTTAACAATGAATACCGTAAAACAAAACCCCAAACAACAGTTGCGGAATTTTTTCAGTTTCACTGCACTTGGATTTTTTTCCTCCTGTTTCAGTACATTGAACGGTGAAAGGAATGGTTTCCACTTTCTACAGCCTTTCCCATCTATGGCACTAAATGTCACGTTTCTCCTTTAGGAGCATCCCATTCTTGGACAGCCGTTTTTTGTTCTTCATCCTTGCCGAACCAATGAATTCATGTCATCTGTTCAAGGGAGCACAGACAGGTGAGAGGAAAATGTCATTCTCTGGGAAATCTACAAACCCACTGGTGTCCCACCCATGTTTTTCTGTCTTCACCATCTTGGATGGCTATTGTCATACCGTGGCCTGCGAGTGACTTATAATGTGCTCTCCCTGCTAGCGATTCATGATTTGTGTATGGAATCTGAGGACACAAGAAGTGACAATGTCAGCAATTTGTTAACGAGTTTTGTTTTATTTTCAGAGAAGGGAATTACATCACGTCGTGGCTCAGTACTGTAGGACCTGTTGTTGGATTGTCGTTACCATTAAGTTATGGGAAAACGGTGTAAACGGTAACTTTGTACATTTTTCACATTTACTTTAAATCCTTCTGCTAGGCGGCATATATTAACCCCTTCCCAACATTTGCAGCATATACACGTCATGGTTGGAAATTACTTCCCAATCAATGAAGTATATATAAATGATGGCGGTTGTGCGCAGGCGATCACCGCCTGGTGTTCAGCTGATATGACAGCTGACACTCGACACGCAAGATCAGTAGTTCTGAGCCCTAAGGATCTATCTATTGTGAGCTAGCTATTTTTACATTTACAGACCTTATCAACATTTTTATAGTTGGGTTGTGCGGACATCATACTATGTATAAGAGGCAATTAGGCATCATATGTATAGAGAGCTATCATAATATGTATAGGGGACTGTGGGGTATCACAGTTATATAGGGGTGTGTGGGGACATCATACTCTGTATAGAGGGCCATGGCTGGCATTATATGTATAAAGGTGGCTATTGGGTATCATAATGTGTATAGATGGGGCATCTTACTGTGTATAATGGGGCTGTGGGAGTCATTCTTCTGTGTATAGGAAGTTCTGGGGGCCATCTTATTTTGTGTTGGGGTTGTAGGGGCATTACACTATATATGGGTGACTACGGGGGCCATTATACTGTGTATGGATGGCTGTGGGGGCCATCTTACAGTGCATTTAACTTTAAGGGCATCATACTGTGTTTGGAGGTTTGTAGATTATCAATATAGAGATGCATAAGAGGGCCTATTTTAAACATTTTGTAATAAAGCATTGAAGAGATTTTCATGTACTGTAATGTATTTTGCGGATTTTGAGATGCAACCCCAGGAAATAAGGAAAAAAAGTTTTTATTAAATGGTGGTGCGTCTTATAATTCACTTTTATGGTAGCTTACAGGGGGTGGCGGCTGTGGTGGAGCGTGGTCCAATGGTCGCTACTGCAGGAAGCTGGTGGCAGCAGGAGTGGATGGGGATGCTGAGTGCCCCAGCCTGAGGGAAGGTGGTGTTCAGCGCTGCTACGGGCTCCGGGCTTTCACAAAATGTATGTGTAACCTCCTCACTTGCCATGATTTTCAATGCTTTGGATTTTGGGAAAATGACCACCGGTAGTGGCACATGCACAGATTGAAATCTTGGATGAGATCTCTGTGCTGAGAACGCAATCTGAAAAATATGTTATATTTTTTAAACCAGACCATTCTTTCTTTGGATTATTATTATTATTATTCATTTTTATAGCGCCATCCCATGGCGCTTTACATGTGAACGGGGCAAATATAGACAACTACAATAAACATGAGTAAAACAAGGCACACACAAGTACAGGAGGAGAGAGGACCCTGCCCACGAGGGCTCACAATCTACAGGGGATGGGTGAGGATACACTAGGTGAGGGTAGAGCTGGTCATGTGGCGGTTCAGTATACTGGGAATCACTGCAGGTTGTAGGCTTGTCGGAAGAGGTGGGTCTTCAGGTTCCTTTTGAAGGTTTCCGTGGTGGGTGAGAGCCTGATGTGTTGGGGTAGAGAGTTCCAGAGTATAGGGGAAGCACGGGAGAAGTATTGGATGCGGTTGTGGGAGGAAGAGAGGAGTAGAGAAGGAGATCATGAGATGGGGCTATTGGAAATCAAAATGTGTATAGGGGTTATGTGGCATTATTTTGTCAATAGTGAGTCTGTGGAAGGCATCCTACTGTGTATCTAGGGTTTTGGGGCCATTCTATCAGAGAAGACGTCACCTATAACTTACCCGGATATCAGCGTTTATTTGCGATACTGCCTGCATCTAATTAGTACTGTGATTCTTGTATGGTCTACAGTCTAGTGCCGTATTCATGTGCTAATATTGGTTCTGGCACTGGACAATGTACTGACTGGGGATCTGGTACTGTATTCCTGTACTAATGATGATTCTGGTGATATTTTCATGTACTGATGATATTGTTCTGATGATATTTGTCTATACTGATAGTGTTTCTGGTGTGTTCGTGTACTGATGGTAGTTCTGATGCCATATTCATGTACTAATGATGGTTTTGGTGCTATATTCATGTACTGATGGTGGATCTGGTGCTGTATTCCTGTACTGATGGTGGATTTAGTCTTGTGTTCCTGTACTGATGGTGGTTCTGGTGATGTTTTCATGTGCTGATGCTTGTTCTGGTGATTTTTTTTCTGTTCTGATGGTGTTTCTGGTGACATGCTCCTGTATTGATGGTGGTTCGGGTGCCATATTCCTGCAGTGATGCTAGTTCTGGTTCTGTATTCATGAAAATACGGTGTGGCCTAGTGATGTATTCATGTCCTGACTGGGGATCTGGTGATGCATTCATGTAATTATGGTGATTATGGTGCTGTATTCCTGTAACGTTGGTAGTTCTTGTGCTGTATTCATGTGCTGATGGTGGTTTTGCTGTTGAATTCCTGTACTAATGGTGATTCTGGTGATGGTTTCATAAACTTGTGTTAATGGTTATTCTGTTGAAATTTTCCTGTTCTAATGGTGTTTCTGGTGATGTGTTCTTGTACTGATGGTAGTTCTATTGCTATATTCACATAGTGATAGTAGCTCTGGTGCTGTATTTATGTACTGACAGTGGACTTGGTGCTGTATTCATGTACCAATGGTGGTTCTGGTGATATTTTCATGCACTGATGACATTGTTCTGGTGAAATTTTTCTATTCTGATAATGTTTCTGGTGATGTGTTCTTGTAGACACAGGCCAGAAGCCTGACAAACAAGATGGAAGAACTAGAAGCAGAAATATCTACAGGTAACTTTGACATAGTGGGAATAACCGAGACATGGTTAGATGAAAGCTATGACTGGGCAGTTAACTTACAGGGTTACAGTCTGTTTAGAAAGGATCGTAAAAATTGGAGAGGAGGAGGGGTTTGTCTCTATGTAAAGTCTTGTCTAAAGTCCACTGTAAGGGAGGATATTAGCGAAGGGAATGAGGATGTCGAGTCCATATGGGTTGAAATTCATGGAGGGAAAAATGGTAACAAAATTCTCATTGGGGTCTGTTACAAACCCCCAAATATAACAGAAAGCATGGAAAGTCTACTTCTAAAGCATATAGATGAAGCTGCAACCCATAATGAGGTCCTGGTTATGGGGGACTTTAACTACCCGGATATTAACTGGGAAACAGAAACCTGTGAAACCCATAAAGGCAACAGGTTTCTGCTAATAACCAAGAAAAATTATCTTTCACAATTGGTGCAGAATCCAACCAGAGGAGCAGCACTTTTAGACCTAATACTATCTAATAGACCTGACAGAATAACAAATCTGCAGGTGGTTGGGCATTTAGGAAATAGCGACCACAATATTGTGCAGTTTCACCTGTCTTTCACTAGGGGGACTTGTCAGGGAGTCACAAAAACATTGAACTTTAGGAAGGCAAAGTTTGAACAGCTTAGAGATGCCCTTAATCTGGTAGACTGGGACAATATCCTCAGAAATGAGAATACAGATAATAAATGGGAAATGTTTAAGAACATCCTAAATAGGCAGTGTAAGCGGTTTATACCTTGTGGGAATAAAAGGACTAGAAATAGGAAAAACCCAATGTGGCTAAACAAAGAAGTAAGACAGGCAATTAACAGTAAAAAGAAAGCATTTGCACTATTAAAGCAGGATGGCACCATTGAAGCTCTAAAAAACTATAGGGAGAAAAATACTTTATCTAAAAAACTAATTAAAGCTGCCAAAAAGGAAACAGAGAAGCACATTGCTAAGGAGAGTAAAACTAATCCCAAACTGTTCTTCAACTATATCAATAGTAAAAGAATAAAAACTGAAAATGTAGGCCCCTTAAAAAATAGTGAGGAAAGAATGGTTGTAGATGACGAGGAAAAAGCTAACATATTAAACACCTTCTTCTCCACGGTATTCACGGTGGAAAATGAAATGCTAGGTGAAATCCCAAGAAACAATGAAAACCCTATATTAAGGGTCACCAATCTAACCCAAGAAGAGGTGCGAAACCGGCTAAATAAGATTAAAATAGATAAATCTCCGGGTCCGGATGGCATACACCCACGAGTACTAAGAGAACTAAGTAATGTAATAGATAAACCATTATTTCTTATTTTTAGGGACTCTATAGAGACAGGGTCTGTTCCGCAGGATTGGCGCATAGCAAATGTGGTGCCAATATTCAAAAAGGGCTCTAAAAGTGAACCTGGAAATTATAGGCCAGTAAGTCTAACCTCTATTGTTGGTAAAATATTTGAAGGGTTTCTGAGGGATGTTATTCTGGATTATCTCAATGAGAATAACTGTTTAACTCCATATCAGCATGGGTTTATGAGAAATCGCTCCTGTCAAACCAATCTAATCAGTTTTTATGAAGAGGTAAGCTATAGACTGGACCACGGTGAGTCATTGGACGTGGTATATCTCGATTTTTCCAAAGCGTTTGATACCGTGCCGCACAAGAGGTTGGTACACAAAATGAGAATGCTTGGTCTGGGGGAAAATGTGTGTAAATGGGTTAGTAACTGGCTTAGTGATAGAAAGCAGAGGGTGGTTATAAATGGTATAGTCTCTAACTGGGTCGCTGTGACCAGTGGGGTACCGCAGGGGTCAGTATTGGGACCTGTTCTCTTCAACATATTCATTAATGATCTGGTAGAAGGTTTACACAGTAAAATATCGATATTTGCAGATGATACAAAACTATGTAAAGCAGTTAATACAAGAGAAGATAGTATTCTGCTACAGATGGATCTGGATAAGTTGGAAACTTGGGCTGAAAGGTGGCAGATGAGGTTTAACAATGATAAATGTAAGGTTATACACATGGGAAGAGGGAATCAATATCACCATTACACACTGAACGGGAAACCACTGGGTAAATCTGACAGGGAGAAGGACTTGGGGATCCTAGTTAATGATAAACTTACCTGGAGCAGCCAGTGCCAGGCAGCAGCTGCCAAGGCAAACAGGATCATGGGGTGCATTAAAAGAGGTCTGGATACACATGATGAGAGCATTATACTGCCTCTGTACAAATCCCTAGTTAGACCGCACATGGAGTACTGTGTCCAGTTTTGGGCACCGGTGCTCAGGAAGGATATAATGGAACTAGAGAGAGTACAAAGGAGGGCAACAAAATTAATAAAGGGGATGGGAGAACTACAATACCCAGATAGATTAGCGAAATTAGGATTATTTAGTCTAGAAAAAAGACGACTGAGGGGCGATCTAATAACCATGTATAAGTATATAAGGGGACAATACAAATATCTCGCTGAGGATCTGTTTATACCAAGGAAGGTGACGGGCACAAGGGGGCATTCTTTGCGTCTGGAGGAGAGAAGGTTTTTCCACCAACATAGAAGAGGATTCTTTACTGTTAGGGCAGTGAGAATCTGGAATTGCTTGCCTGAGGAGGTGGTGATGGCGAACTCAGTCGAGGGGTTCAAGAGAGGCCTGGATGTCTTCCTGGAGCAGAACAATATTGTATCATACAATTATTAGGTTCTGTAGAAGGACGTAGATCTGGGTATTTATTATGATGGAATATAGGCTGAACTGGATGGACAAATGTCTTTTTTCGGCCTTACTAACTATGTTACTATGTTACTGATGGTAGTTCTGCTGGTAGTTCTGAAGCAATATTCATGTATTGTATGATTTCATGTATAATAGTCCTAGTCCTGAATTTATGAACTCATGGTGGCTCTGGTGATAGTTTCATGTCTTGATGGGGGATCTGGTGATGCATTCACGTACTGATGGTGGTTTTGGTGCTGTATTCCTGTAATGATGGTAGTCCTTGTTCTGTATTCATATGCTGATGCTGAACACAAGACAAGAACTCCTGTGTATGGAAGAGATAATTGAGATAGATGCCAGATGAAAAATTAACTGACAGCCCTCTAATGTGTATGGGGGACTTATTCCATTAGTATTTAGATTTAGGGCTGCATCCATGAACTGACTCTCTTCCTGGGTAAATGAAAGTTTAGCTATGGCTCTAGTTAAAAGTGTAATGCATTTACCCAATCTTCATTTCATTAACTTTACAGAAACCCCTGTTGTCTTGAATACTAGACTTAGGCCATGGACAAGACCTTTTTTTCTAATCCCAAACAAGCTCTTTAATGTACCCGTGTCTTTTTTTTTTTTTAGTGATTCGTCATTTTTACATTCCTTTAACCTCCTTTGAAATACTAGAAGCTATGGAGAAGATTACATTCGTATGAACACAAAAATGATTGGCAGCAAATCAGAAGAACCATTCTGTGATAATTAAATTTGCAGCATTATACTTGGAAGCGAAAAAAAACAAAGCTTAATGAAATTCACGAAATAAAAAATTCCAGGTGCTCTATAGGAGTCTGAGGTCATTGGGACTGTGCCCATGTTTCATTTACAGACGCCAGTTCAGACATTTTCATCATGAAAAAGTTACTTTATGTCAAAATAAAGTATGTTATTGCAAGGCAATGTATATCTTGGAAGGCGAGTACAGATCAGCATGTCAGATTACCGCTTCTGTCCAAGCAGTAGCTTTTATTATTTTTCTATAGCCTTGCATTATGTGGATGTGTCATAAATATATCTGAAGTAGTCCTTATTAATGGCTCCTGTTGCATATTCCTTTATCTAGCTTGTTTTTTTAATCTTAAATTTATAACATACATTAATGTTAAAAAGTTTTAGGCAGGTGTGGAAAAAATGTTGCAACTTATAAGTGCTTTAAAAATTTGAAATGTTAGTAGTTTATTTTTAATAATTAACATGATGCAAAGTCAAAGAACTAAAGGAAAATCAAAACCAAATCATTATTTGGTGTGACCACCCTATGCCTTGAAAGTATAAAAAAATCAATCTCTCTTACACAGTTTCTGAAGGACCTCGGCAGGGAGGTTGTTCCAAACATCTTGGAGAACTTTAGCCACAGCTCTTCTGTGGATGTAGGCTTGTGCTAATTCTCATGTATCTTCACATAATACTGCACAGACTTAATTATACTGGGATCAGGACTTTGTGAGGGCCATATCATTACTTCTAAGAATGCCTTGTAATTCTTTATGGTGAATATAGTTCTTAATTACATTATTAGCTCACTCTATGTATCACCAGGAGTCCATGAGACTTCTGGAAGACCGAGTTACATACAAACAACTAGCCCATGATCCCACTACTGAGTACATTAGCAAGTCGAATATTTTAGCCCAGAAGGGCAAATCTCTGGGTATTTTAAATAAAAAAGAATTCCATTATATTTTAAATAAAAATCCCAGTAATGCCATATTTTATCACATTGTAAAACTTCATAAGGACATGACATGTCCTCCTGGCAGGCCCATCATATCTGGGATTAATAATTTAACAGCTAACTTATCCTGATATGTGGATATTCACTAGCAAGAGTGCATGAAGCTAATACCAGCCTATTTGAAAGACACAGGCCACACATTAGAGATTGTAGGAGATATTAAATGGAAAGACAATTACATATTAGGCACTCTTGACATCAAGTCACTATATACAGTTATTGACCAGGAAAAAGGATGTCAGGCTGCCATACACCTTCCTAATGCTCTAGGCACGTACACCCAAATACAAATTCAATATATTTTGAACTGCATTCAATTCATATTGCAGCATAATTATTTTGTATATGAAAGACAATATTATCTTCAAACATGGGGGACCGCGATGAGACGTG
The DNA here is from genome assembly GCF_032444005.1 of Ranitomeya imitator. Taxonomy (NCBI): domain Eukaryota; kingdom Metazoa; phylum Chordata; class Amphibia; order Anura; family Dendrobatidae; genus Ranitomeya; species Ranitomeya imitator. The sequence continues at coordinate 133,827,388 of NC_091282.1, forward strand.
GTTCGCGCCCAGCTTTGCGAACCTATATGTTGCCAAATGGGAGGAGTCTCATGTTCAGATCGATGAACATTTACGCCCAGGCCTAATATGGCGTCGGTTTATAGATGACATTTTGTTTGTATGGGAAGGCTCCCAGGCTGATTTAAATGCTTTCATTTTAGGCCTAAACAACAACCAATATGGTCTAGAATTTACACCAAATATCAGCACTATTAGTGTGATTTTTTTTAGAATTGAATATTTATGTGGAACATAACCAGCTATACACAAAGTGCCATCGGAAGGAGGTCGACTCCAATTTTTTCATCCATATTACTAGTTGCCACTTACCAATATGGTTGATCAATACACCAAAAAGTCAGTACACAATGGTGAGACGGAACTGCTCCAATATGGTGGACTATAATAGCGAGGCCAAGCACTTAACACAACAGTTTGTAGAGAAAGGATACCCCAGACCCCTACACTTCCTGACAGAAGTTATATCGCTTATCCATGTTATGTAAATAAAAGCTTATAACCTGACGTTAAATTCATCCATTGGTTGTATAAATTAATTCTTTTGAAGGCTGAAACCCTCTGAAATGTGGTTTAGGTTAAGAAAATAAATTGGCATCAATGCAGAAATATTGATCATTTAATGGACACAGAATGGTCAGAGTTTGACAAGACAAAAGTTTTGTCGCCCACAGAAAGTAATGTGATATTCAAACAAATAATTAATTTAAAATACAAATATATGTTGCATAACATTGGTGTATGAAGTTGTGTTGCTATTAGAGTCATATTTAATATTTTGTGTGACTTCCATAAACTTGAAGGACTGCATCCATGCGGTTCAACAATGATTAATACAATTAAGGGTGGTTTCACATTTGCTTTTTCTTTTTGCGGCAAAAAACACAAAAAAAGCATGCGTTTTTTCCCCTATATGTAACATTAAAAACGCATGCATTTTTTTGTATGAGTTTTGACGCGTTTTTGCAACGCATGCGTTTTTTTCTGCATGCGTTGTGTTGCAAAAATGCAACATGTAGTATTTTTACCGGCGTTTTTTTTGCCGCAAAAAAACGCATGCTTTTTTTGCGGAAAAAAAATGCATTGCTGTCTATGTAAACGCATGCGTTTTTAACCACATGTGTTTGCATGCGTTAAAAACGCATGCGTTTTTAAAAAAAAAAAAAACATAAAAACACACTGATAAACCACCCCACACCATAAAATTGATAATGGGATCCTACCCCTAACCCTAACCTAACCCTACCCCTAACCCTAATCCCTTTAAGGGTAGGGTTAGGGGTAGGGTTAGGGGTAGGGTTAGGATCCCTTTAGGGGTAGGGTTAGGGTTAGGATTCCGTTAGGGTTAGGATCCCTAACCCTAACCCTAACCCTAGCTCTTTCTGTTTATAGTGGGTTTTTTACTTTATTTTGATGATTGGCAGCTGTCACACATTTATCTGCATGCGATTAAAAAACGCAAACGCATGAAAAACGCATGTAAACGCGTCAAAACGCCGCGTTTTTTTCACCACATGCAAAAACGCATGTGCAAAAAAACGCAGCGTTTGCACGCGTTTACATGCGTTTTTTCACCATGCGTTTTTTTTTTAAAACGCATGCGTTTTGAAACGCAAGTGTGAAACCAGCCTTATTAATGAAGTCATCAGGAATAGCAAAGAATGCAGTCTTACATGTCTCCCAGAGTTCATCTAGATTCTTTGGTTTTGTTTTCCAAGCTTCCTCTTTCATCCTACCTCAAACATGCTCAATGATGTTCATGTCTGGTGACTGGGCTGGCCAGTCCTTGAGCACCTTGATCTTTTTTGCCTGGAAGAACTTTATTGTAGAGATGGATGTATGAAATGGAGCACCATCCTGCTGCAGAATTTGACCCCTTTTATGATTTGGAATATAAGAGGTAGCTAATACTTCTTTATATTTTAGGCTATTGATATTGCCTTCCACCTTGCAAATGTTTTGCCCACCCCCATACTGAATGTAACCCCAGACCATGATCTTTCCACCACCAAATTTAACTGTTTTCTGGGTGTATTTTGGATCCATACGTTCTCCAGTAGGTCTCCTTCAGTATTTACAGAGGCTGTGGTGTAATTCTACTGAAGATTCATCAGAGAAATCCCCCTTCTGCCACTTGTCCAGCGTCCATCTGTTTAGCAGGCTGTGGGACTTTACAAATGCCACATGGTTTTTTATTTGCCTTTTGTTTAGTGCTGGCTTCTGGGCACTGATTCGACCATGGAGGCTATTTCGAGACAGAATCCTACAAACTGTTCTAGTTGACACAGGGACTTGAGGTGACCAGGCCTGTTGGAGCTCTGCTGCAGTGGAAAAGGGGCTTGCTTTGGATTTTCTAACCAACAAACGTTCCTCCTGAGCAGTTGTCTTGCGGGATCTGCCACACATGGGCTTGTCAAACACATCTCCAGTCTCTTCAAATCTTTTTTTAATTATTTGTATTTGATGCTGAGACACAAAAAAGGTGCCAGCTACCTCTGCAGTGGATCTGGTCTTCAGCCTCTTGATAATCCAGGCTTTGGTCACAGGGTGGATTTTTGGCATGTTGTCAGAGCTCAAGTTACAGTTCAAGTGAAGGTCTGGGGTGCTGGGTTTCTTTTTATACACACACACTAATTAACCCCTTCATGACCCAGCCTATTTTGACCTTAATGACCTGGCCGTTTTTTGCAATTCTGACCACTGTCCCTTTATGATGTAATAACTCAGGAACGCTTCAACGGATCCTAGCGGTTCTGAGATTGTTTTTTCGTGACATATTGGGCTTCATGTTAGTGGTAAATTTAGGTCAATAAATTCTGCGTTTATTTGTGATAAAAACGGAAATTTTGCAATTTTCACATTTTGAATTTTTATTCTGTTAAACCAGAGAGTTATGTGACACAAAATAGTTAATAAATAACATTTCCAACATGTCTACTGTACATCAGCACAATTTTGGAAACAAAATTTTTTTTGCTAGGAAGTTATAAGGGTTAAAATTTGACCAGCGATTTCTCATTTTTACAACGAAATTTACAAAACCATTTTTTATAGGGACCACCTCACATTTGAAGTCAGTTTGAGGGGTCTATATGGCTGAAAATACCCAAAAGTGACACCATTCTAAAAACTGCACCCCTCAAGCTGCACAAAACCACATTCAAGAAGTTTATTAACCCTTCAGGTGCTTCACAGCAGCAGAAGCAACATGGAAGGAAAAAATGAACATTTAACTTTTTAGTCACAAAAATGATTTTTAGCAATATTTTTTTTATTTTCCCAATGGTAAAAGGAGAAACTGAACAACGAAAGTTGTTTGTCCAATTTTTCCTGAGTACGCTGATACCTCATATGTGGGGGTAAGCCACTGTTTGGGCGCACGGCAGGGCTTGGAAGGGAAGGAGCGCCATTTGACTTTTTTGAATGAAAAATTGGCTCCACTCTTTAGCGGACACCATGTCACGTTTGGAGAGCCCCCGTGTGCCTAAAAATTGGAGCTCCCCCACAAGTGACCCCATTTTGGAAACTAGACCCCCCCAAGGAACTTATCTAGATGCCTAGTGAGCACTTTAAACCCTCAGGTGCTTCACAAATTGATCCGTAAAAATGAAAAAGTACTTTTTTTCTCCTTTGCCTCATTGGGGGACACAGACCGTGGGTGTATTCTGCTACCAATAGGAGGCTGACACTAAGTGATACAAAAAAAGTTAGCTCCTCCCCTGCAGTATACACCCTCCTGCTGGCTCTCAGCTCCTCCCCTGCAGTATACACCCTCCTGCTGGCTCTCAGCTCCTCCCCTGCAGTATACACCCTCCTGCTGGCTCTCAGCTCCTCCCCTGCAGTATACACCCTCCTGCTGGCTCTCTGCTCCTCCCCTGCAGTATATACCCTCCTGCTGGCTCTCGGCTCCTCCCCTGCAGTATACACCCTCCTGCTGGCTCTCGGCTCCCCCCCCTGCAGTATACACCCTCCTGCTGGCTCTCGGCTCCTCCCCTGGAGTATACACCCTCCTGCTGGCTCTCGGCTCCTCCCCTGCAGTACACACCCTCCTGCTGGCTCTCGGCTCCCCCCCCTGCAGTATACACCCTCCTGCTGGCTCTCGGCTCCTCCCCTGGAGTATACACCCTCCTGCTGGCTCTCGGCTCCTCCCCTGCAGTACACACCCTCCTGCTGGCTCTCGGCTCCTCCCCTGCAGTATACACCCTCCTGCTGGCTCTCGGCTCCTCCCCTGCAGTATACACCCTCCTGCTGGCTCTCGGCTCCTCCCCTGCAGTATACACCCTCCTGCTGGCTCTCAGCTCCCCCCCTGCAGTATACACCCTCCTGCTGGCTCTCAGCTCCTCCTCTGCAGTATACACCCTCCTGCTGGCTCTCGGCTCCTCCCCTGCAGTATACACCCTCCTGCTGGCTCTCAGCTCCTCCCCTGCAGTATACACCCTCCTGCTGGCTCTCGGCTCCTCCCCTGCAGTATACACCCTCCTGCTGGCTCTCAGCTCCCCCCCTGCAGTATACACCCTCCTGCTGGCTCTCAGCTCCCCCCCTGCAGTATACACCCTCCTGCTGGCTCTCAGCTCCTCCCCTGCAGTATACACCCTCCTGCTGGCTCTCGGCTCCTCCCCTGCAGTATACACCCTCCTGCTGGCTCTCGGCTCCCCCCCTGCAGTATACGCCCTCCTGCTGGCTCTCAGCTCCCCCCCTGCAGTATACACCCTCCTGCTGGCTCTCAGCTCCTCCCCTGCAGTATACACCCTCCTGCTGGCTCTCAGCTCCCCCCCTGCAGTATACACCCTCCTGCTGGCTCTCGGCTCCTCCCCTGCAGTATACACCCTCCTGCTGGCTCTCGGCTCCTCCCCTGCAGTATACACCCTCCTGCTGGCTCTCAGCTAACCAGTTCTTGCTTAGTGTCTGTAGGAGGCACATGGGTCTGTTTCAGACCCCAACGTTTTTATTTTATTGTTTACTTTTCTGTAAATTTTTATTTTTTAATTAACAGAGTGAAGGGGGCGACGGATCCTTTCAAGGTTCCGATCTCCCCCGAACCATCAACAGGCGAGCACGGCGAGTATACCTCCCCCGTACCCTTTCCTGCGACGTGGGAAGCCATGCCTGAGCTCACTTCAGGGGCGACGGTTCCTTCATGGTCCCGATCTCCCCACACCAGCAGCAGGCGACCACATGGAGTGTCGCCTCCATGTATCCTCTCCTGGAGCCAGGCCTAATGCCGGACAACTGACCCTGTCCACCCGGACTGATCTCCGTGGCTGTACAGAGGCCCCTCTCTATGGCGTCCGAGCAGCCCCCACTGTCCCACCACTGTGAAAGCGGATGGCACAAGGAGGCGGACGGGTCCTCTCCACCTCCCTAACAAAGGGATGATGGATTGAGGTTTATCCCTGCACCGTCCACGCTGCACAGAACAGCGCTGAAACCCACATCCGCGGCTGCTCCGTGCCGGGACGCGCATCAATGGTGAAGTGGATCCATCTTCAGAGGGATATCCACATGCTGACAGGCAGCCTCAGCCACTTCCCTGTGGCCCACCTCTCTGAGGTAACGCTCTGGATGGCTGCAAAAATTTAGTCCCCGGCTTCGGCCGATTTGTAGGCCGCATCCTGGAAGTCTTGCCTGGAACGACCCACTGGTGACGTCCGCCGGCTACAGAAATTTAGGCCCCGGCTTAGGCCTTTACATCATCGTGTCTGTGGCTCCGCCCCCAAATTGGCGCTTCTCGCTCTCTGCGAGATTTTATCAACTCTGGAGCTCCCGGTGGCCATCTTGGTCCAGCCGGCCAGCTCACACTGGGGTGACAGTATTTTTGCATTAAAGGGGCACATCGACTCTACATCAGTACCCGGGTAAGGAAGTACCTGGTCTTAAAGGCTCATGACCAGTATTTCCTGGTCTTAAAGGCATATGGCCAGTATTCCCAGTCTTAAAGGCGCATGACCAGTATTCCCTGGTCTTAAAGGCGCATGACCAGTATTCCCTGGTCTTAAAGGCGCATGACCAGTATTCCCTGGTCTTAAAGGTGCATGACCAGAATTCTCTGGTCTTAAAGGTGCATGACCAGTATTCCCTGCTCTTAAAGGTGCATGACCAGTATTCTCTGGTCTTAAAGGTGCATGACCAGTATTCTCTGGTCTTAAAGGTGCATAACCAGTATTCTCTGGTCTTAAAGGTGCATGACCAGTATTCCCTGGTCTTAAAGGCGCACGACCAGTATTCCCTGGTCTTATAGGTGCACGACCAGTATTCTCTGGTCTTAAAGGTGCATAACCAGTATTCTCTGGTCTTAAAGGTGCATGACAAGTATTCTCTGGTCTTAAAGGTGCATGACAAGTATTCTCTGGTCTTAAAGGTGCATGACCAGTATTCTCTGGTCTTAAAGGTGCATGACCAGTATTCTCTGGTCTTAAAGGTGCATGACCAGTATTCTCTGGTCTTAAAGGTGCATGACCAGTATTCTCTGGTCTTAAAGGTGCATGACCAGTATTCTCTGGTCTTAAAGGTGCATGACCAGTATTCTCTGGTCTTAAAGGTGCATGACCAGTATCCTCTGGTCTTAAAGGTGAATGACCAGTATGCCCTGGTCTTTAAGGTGCATGACCAGTATTCTCTGGTCTTAAAGATGAATGACCAGTATTCCCTGGTCTTAAAGGTGCATGACCAGTATTCCCTGGTCTTAAAGGTGCATGACCAGTATTCCCTGGTCTTAAAGGTGCATGACCAGTATTCCCTGGGATTAAAGGTGCATGACCAGTATTCCCTGGTCTTAAAGGTGCATGACCAGTATTCCCTGGTCTTAAAGGTACATGACCAGTATTCCCTGGTCTTAAAGGTGCATGACCAGTATTCCCTGGTCTTAAAGGTGCATGACCAGTATTCTCTGGTCTTAAAGGTGCATGACCAGTATTCCCCGGTCTTAAAGGCGCATGGCCAGTATTCCCCGATCTTAAAGGCGCATGACCAGAATTCCCTGGTCTTAAAGGCGCATGACCAGTTTTCTCTGTTCTTAACCCCTTCATGACCCAGCCTATTTTGACCTTAAAGACCTTGCCGTTTTTTGCAATTCTGACCAGTGTCCCTTTATGAAGTAATAACTCAGGAACGCTTCAATGGATCCTAGCGGTTCTGAGATTGTTTTTTCGTGACATATTGGGCTTCATGATAGTGATAAATTTAGGTCAATAAATTCTGTGTTTATTTGTGATAAAAACGGAAATTTGGCGAAAATTTTGAAAATTTCGCAATTTTCACATTTTGAATTTTTATTCTGTTAAACCAGAGAGTTATGTGACACAAAATAGTTAATAAATAACATTTCCCACACGTCTACTTTACATCAGCACAATTTTGGAAACAAAATTTTTTTTTGCTAGGAAGTTATAAGGGTTAAAATTTGACCAGCGATTTCTCATTTTTACAACGAAATTTACAAAACCATTTTTTTTAGGGACCACCTCACATTTGAAGTCAGTTTGAGGGGTCTATATGGCTGAAAATACCCAAAAGTGACACCATTCTAAAAACTGCACTCCTCAAGGTGCACAAAACCACATTCCAGAAGTTTATTAACCCTTCAGGTGCTTCACAGCAGCAGAAGCAACATGGAAGGAAAAAATGAACATTTAACTTTTTAGTCACAAAAATGATTTTTCAGCAACAATTTTTGTATTTTCCCAATGGTAAAAGGAGAAACTGAACAACGAAAGTTGTTGTCCAATTTGTCCTGAGTACGCTGATACCTCATATGTGGGGGTAAACCACGGTTTGGGCGCACGGCAGGGCTTGGAAGGGAAGGAGCGCCATTTGACTTTTTGAATGAAAAATTGGCTGCACTCTTTAGCGGACACCATGTCAAGTTTGAAGAGCCCCCGTGTGCCTAAAAATTGGAGCTGCCCCACAAGTGACCCCATTTTGGAAACTAGACGCCCCAAGGAACTTATCTAGATGCATAGTGAGCCCTTTAAACCCCCAGGTGCTTCACAAATTGATCCGTAAAAATGAAAAAGTACTATTTTTTCACACAAAAAATTTTTTAGCCTCAATTTTTTCATTTTCACATGGACAACAGGATAAAATGGATCCTAAAATTTGTTTGGCAATTTCTCCTGAGTACACCGATACCTCACATGTGGGGGTAAACCATTGTTTGGGCACATGGTAAGGCTCGGAAGGGAAGGAGCGCCATTTGACTTTTTGAATGAAAAATTATCTCCATCGTTAGCGGACATCATGTCGCGTTTGGACAGACCCTGTGTGCTTAAACATTGGAGCTCCCCCACAAGTGACCCCATTTTGGAAACTAGACCCCCCAAGGAACTTATCTAGATGCCTAGTGAGCACTTTAAACCCTCAGGTGCTTCACAAATTGATCCGTAAAAATGAAAAAGTACTTTTTTTTCACAAAAAATTTCTTTTCGCCTCAATTTTTTCATTTTCACATGGGCAATAGGATAAAATGGATCCTAAAATTTGTTGAGCAATTTCTCCCGAGTACGCCGATACCTCATATGTGGGGGTAAACCACTGTTTGGGCACACGGCAGGGCTCGGAAGGGAAGGCGCGCCTTTTGACTTTTTGAATGGAAAATTAGCTCCAATTGTTAGCGGACACCATGTCGCATTTGGAGAGCCCCTGTGTGCCTATGCAATGGAGCTCCCCCACAAGTGACCCCATTTTGGAAACTAGACCCCCCAAGGAACTTATCTAGATGCATACTGAGCACTTTAAACCCCCAGGTGCTTCACAGAAGTTTATAATGCAAGGCCATGAAAATAAAAAATAATTTTTCTTTTCTCAAAAATGATTTTTTAGCCTGGAATTTCCTATTTTGCCAATGGTAATAGGAGAAATTGGACCATAAATGTTGTTGTCCAGTTTGTCCTGAGTACGCAGATACCCCATATGTGGGGGTAAACCACTGTTTGGGCGCACGGCAGGGCTCAGAAGGGAAGGCACGCCATTTGGCTTTTTAAATGGAAAATTAGCTCCAATCATTAGCGGACACCATGTCGCGTTTGGAGAGCCCCTGTGTGCCTAAACATTGGAGATCCCCCACAAGTGACCCCATTTTGGAAACTAGACCCCCCAAGGAACTTATCTAGATATGTGGTGAGCACTTTGAACCCCCAAGTGCTTCACAGACGTTTACAACGCAGAGCCGCGAAAATAAAAAATCATTTTTCTTTCCTCAAAAATGATGTTTTAGCAAGCAATTTTTTATTTTCTCAAGGGTAACAGGAGAAATTGGACCCCAGTAATTGTTGCGCAGTTTGTCCTGAGTATGCTGGTACCCCATATGTGGGGGTAAACCACTGTTTGGGCACACGTCGGGGCTCGGAAGTGAGGGGGCACCATTTGACTTTTTGAATACAAGATTGGCTGGAATCAATGGTGGCGCCATGTTGCATTTGGAGAACCCCTGATGTGCCTAAACAGTGGAAACCCCTCAATTCTAACTCCAACACACCCCTAAACCTTATCCCAAATGTAGCCGTAACCCTAATCACAACCCTAACCCCAACACACCCGTAACCCCAACACACCCCTAACCCTAACCACAACCCTAATTCCAACCCAACCCTAACCCTAAGGCTATGTGCCCATGTTGGGAATTCGTGTGAGATTTTTCAGGACCATTTTTGAAAAATCTGCGGGTAAAAGGCACTGCTTTTTACCTGCGGATTTACCGCGGATTTCCAGTGTTTTTTGTGCGGATTTCACCTGCGGATTCCTATTGAGGAACAGGTGTAAAACGCTGCAGAATCCGCACAAAGAATTGACATGCTGCGGAAAATACAACGCAGCGTTTCTGCGCGCTATTTTCCGCACCATGGGCACAGCGGATTTGGTTTTCCATAGGTTTACATGGTAAACCCGATGGAACACTGCTGCAAATCCGCAGCGGCCAATCCGCTGCGGATCCTCAGCCAAATTCGCACCGTGTGCACATAGCCTAATTCTAAAGGTATGTGCACACGCTGCGGAAAACGCTGCGGATCCGCAGCAGTTTCCCATGAGTTTACAGTTCAATGTAAACCTATGGGAAACAAAAATCGCTGTACACATGCTGCAGAAAAACTGCACGGAAACGCAGAGGTTTACATTCCGCAGCATGTCCCTTCTTTCTGCGGATTCCGCAGCGGTTTTACAACTGCTCCAATAGAAAATCGCAGTTGTAAAACCGCAGTGAAATGCGCAGAAAAACCGTGGTAAATCCGCGATAAATCCGCAGCGGTTTAGCACTGCGGATTTATCAAATCTGCTGCGGAAAAATCCGCAGAGGACTAGAATACGTGTGCTCATACCGAAACCCCAACCCCAACCTTAGTGGAAAAAAAAAAAGTATTTTATTATTGTCCCTACCTATGGGGGTGATAAAGGAGGGGGGGGGGGTTCATTTACTTTTTTTTTTTTTTTGATCACAGTGATCAAAATGCACATTGGAACCAATCTGCCTGCCGGCCGATTCGGCGGCGGGCGCACTGCGCATGCGCCTGCCATTTTGGAAGATGGTGGCGCCCATGGAGAAGACGGACGGACCCCGGGAGGCTCGGTAAGTATGATGGGGTGGGGGGGAGCACGGAGGGGGTGGATCGGAGCATGGGGGAGTGGATCGGAGTGCGGGGGGGTGGATCGGAGCACGGGGGTGGTGAATCGGAGCATCGGGTGGATTGCAGCACGGGGGGTGGATCGGAGTGCAGGGGGGTTGGATTGGAGCACGGGGGTGGGATTGGAGCAAGGGGGGAGCAGACGAGCACGGGGGGAGCGGACAGGAGGACGGAGGGGAGCGGAGCAGTGTACAGGACTGGTGGGGGGGATCGGTGGCGGTGGGGTGGGATCGGTGGCAGCGGGATGGGGCAGACCAGTGTTTCAGCCATGGCCGATGATATTGCAGCATCGGCCATGGCTGGATTGTAATATTTCACCAGTTTTAATAGGTGAAATATTACAAATCGCTCTGATTGGCAGTTTCACTTTCAACAGCCAATCAGAGCGATCGTAGCCACAGGGGGGTGAAGCCACCCCCCCCTGGGCTGTACTACCACTCCCCCTGTCCCTGCAGATCGGGTGAAATTGGAGTTAACCCTTTCACCCAATCTGCAGGGACGCGATCATTCTGTGACACAGCATATGCGTCACAGGTCGGATTGGCACCGACTTTCATGACGCATACGCTGTGTCACACGTCAGGAAGGGGTTAACCGATCATTTACTGAGCACCGGTGAGGATGTAAACTAGGATTGGGTGCATTATATGACCAGGTGACAAAACTTTTGTTTTGCCAAAATCTGACTATTCTGTTTCCATTAACTGATCAATATTTCTGCACTGATGCCAATTTATTTTCTTAACCTAAACCACATTTCGGAGGGTTTCCGCTTTCAAAAGAATAATTTATACAACCAATGGATGAATTTAATGTCAGGTTATAAGCTTTTATTTACATAAAATGGATAAGCGACATAAGTTCTGTCAGGAAGTGTATTGGAAAAGTCACAAAAGGAGGTAGCCCTTCTATCCAGGGAGTCCTTGTTAAAGAAAACCAGCAATAACGATAACAGTAAGAAAAGTGAGAGCAGTAATGGGAATTTGCAAGAACAAATACTTAAATTACCATTTATCACACAGTTCCATGCGGGGTACAAAAAATTTGTCATCATCATACGGAAACATTGGCCAGGTCTACAAAAGGATAAAGTAATAGGGGAATTTCTTCCTACTAATCCTAGATTTGTATATAGAAAGACTCAATCGCTTGGGAATCTTATAGCTCCCACTACCAGGATGACACACACAGACCTGATGGATAACCAAGCAACCTCCAATAAATCAAAAATCGGATTTCTACCTTGCGGGGGTTGTTTTGGTTGCATGCACACTACTTTCATGAAAATGAGACAACTAACATTCCTGGACTCGGATGGAACTAAGGAGTTCATTATGAAAAACCAAATATCCTGCAATTCTAGGGGTGTAATATATATCATCCAATGTCCATGCAAGAAGATCTATGTTGGTCGCACGAAACGACAACTTAGGGAGCGTATCAAAGGACATTTCAAAAATATCCTGAAAGGCTGCTTGGGTCATCCCCTCTCACGCCATTTCAAAGATAAGCATGGGCGATCACTGAAAGGTGTTCATTTTTGTGGGATCCAGGTTGTACACCCAAACTGGAGAGGGGGGGATTTTATTAAACAAATGTCCAGAATGGAATCGCAATGAATCTTTACTCTGGACAGTCTAGCCCCAAAAGGCCTCAATTGCGAACTAGAACTGTATGCCTTCTAAGGATCACCCCAAGTTACGTGTAACATAGCCCTACAAAATAAATAAGTGGTGCAACTAAATATAGCCCATTGGATGTATTTACACACGGTTTGGGGTACACCTACTTTCAGGGTCTAATAACTATATATTAAAATAAAAATATAGAAATTAATATGATTAATTAAGTCACTCTTTATTAATACAATTGTTATTCTTATCATTTTATGTGTGGATATATTTTGGGCATATAGAACCCGCTGTACCCCCCCCCCCCCCCCCTTTTTTTTTTCTTTTACCCCTGCCTGTTTTCTTTATAAATATGCAGTGACATAAATTTAAATTCTAGTCGATTTTTTATATAGGGAATTTTATTTGTAATTCTTATAAATTCATATTTTAAACAGTTTTTAGGAACACATCACTATAACAGGCAATACACCATGCAGCCTTGACTATCACAGGACTAAATTGAAGTTCTGGCCAACAGAGAGTTAATGACACATGACAGGGAAGTCTGGCCGATGCTTATATATACACATACACAGAGCTACGGACAGTGGGCTGTAACCCTGACGAAGAAGTGCGGCACACTTCGAAACGCGTTGGTTTTTTGGCCCCAGCAAGGCTCCGTACCTCAGTGACATCACACACTGCCGAGCAGTGTCGGCCATTTTTTTCTTCTCTCCGTGTAAAAAGGAACGCCACCGGCCAGGACGTCCCTGGCTCTGCGAGGATCTGCGAGTCCTCCCTGCTTACTACATAGATCCTCAGGCGGTGCACGCTCAGCAGATCACTTGCTCAGCAGATCTCTCACTCAGCCCTGCAAGAACTCGCAGCAGAGTACTTATCATCTGCGACACATCGGCAGATATCTGCACATCAATTGAACTCTCAACTACCAGACTCATTGTGAATCCTAAGGTATATGAACCTAATTAGTGTGCAGTCTAAACAAAACCCACTATTTAGTGTTATTGCCTAATGCTTGCGGGCTGAATTCTCTGTGCATTTACGGCAGTAATTTGTGCGACTAATAACCCTAATGGCTTATTCAGTGTCTACCTACTATCAACTGGCATCAGTTGTCTACTATATAATTGTCTAAGGGTCACTTCCGTCTTTCTGTCTGTCACTTAAATCCCATGTCGCTGATTGGTCGTAGCCAGCTGGCCGCGACCAATCAGTGACGGGCACAGTCCGGCTCCCTACTCTCCTGCAGTCAGTGCCCCCTCCATACTACCCCCCCAGTCAGCGCCCACATAGTGTTAAAAGGACTGTGCTGAGGAATCTATATACCAATAGGTGGAGTATACAAAAGTTGCCCCTATTAATAAACTCCCCGCTGAGTCCCTGCTACATGTGATGGGAAAAAGTGGAAGGATAAGTGCACTGTGATAAATACTATGCTGAGCACAACGTGGTACCAGAGGTGTTGGTACTAACCAATACGAGTCTGACTCACCGAGGTCTGATGATAGACGTAGTGCCAGAGGTACCAAGGATCTGAGCACCTGGAAATGAGTCCAGCACATGAGATGCTGATCCCTGATGAAGAAGGACTGCGTTCCTTCGAAACGCGTCGGTTGTCTGCTTGGTCCCAGTGTTGCTCGAAACTTTTTGTGACGTCACACAGTGAGCGCTCCCATCGGCCATTTTTTTTTTTCTCTTTTTCCTCACAGTCTCCAGGGACACTACCGGCCGGGGCGTTCTTGGTTTCCACGCCGACTCACCGCCTTCCTGTTTGGCTGCTGCCACCTGGCGCTGGCTTCCTCGCCCAGTACTCTTTCCTCAGGATCAGCGTCTCATGTGCTGGACTCACTTTCCAGGCGCTCGGATCCTTGGTACCTCTGGCACTACGTCTATCATCAGACCTCGGTGAGTCAGACTCGTATTGGTTAGTGCCAACCTCTGGTACCACATTGTGCTCAGCATAGTATTTATCACAGTGCACTTATCCTTCCACTTTTTCCCATCACATGTAGCAGGGACTCACCGGGGAGTTTATTAATAGGGGCAACTTTTGTATACTCCACCTATTGGTATATAGATTCCTCAGCACAGACATTTCCCTTTAGCGCGGTATCATCCTGTTTTACTAATATTGTTTACTTACATTGACAGCCCTGGCATCTGGCTGTTTTGATACCAGCAGCAAAGGGTATCTTTTCTATTGGTAGCGCTGGTGTTTTCCTTTGTTAAATAAATAAATTGTTTGTGTTGCCATAGTCCGAGATCCATTTTTTCTGTACATAGAGCTGTGTTAGGGCTTGTTTCTATGCTCTGAGCTGTGGTTTTTAGTGATACCATTTGGGGTACTTCCAAAGTTTTGATTGCTTATTATTGCATTTTGGAGGTAAAGTGCAGCAACCGTATTCCTAGGGGATAAAAATCTGATCTGTTTATATGATGGACACAGATTCACCTATTTTCTTGCATGTCCAGCTTGTCCAAAGGTTAATATTAGATCTGTTGAATCTTTTCAAACTCCAATTTCCTAAAAAATGTGGCATGCAACGAAACATTTGCAGCAAATCTCAATACTGCAAAGCTTTTAATTGCCCGGAAAAGATGTGTATAACAATCTGAGGACTCCTAGGAGTATATTGAATCCAGGAGAAGACGTCCAGAACTACCTTCTGTTTGTAAAAAATTATTCCATTTTTCTTAGTAATCCATTCAAATTATGAGAAGAAAAAAGTTGTTGAAAAATCGTTATAAAGTCTTACGTATTTCAAGCGGAATAACCGCCCTTAATCATAGTATTAACGCTGCAATTACAAAATTTGCAGGCTACTTAAAATGTAAAACCAGTCCAAAAATAATTATTTTCTGGAGGTAGATGCCTGCCTTGCTGATACTTGTTTATACACAAGTGGTGCAAAAAGAAGAAGCTGACATTTTTTCTCAAGTGGTGGTGCAAAAATTATGTTTGCTTGTGGAGTATCAAGAGCATTGCTCTTTGATAAATGAAGCAGTGATAGCTTTTTTACAGGTCATCTAAAAATTATCCCTTTATTTATGGAGAAGAAACAGGTGTGTTATTTTGAAATTGTTCTTTTTTGGGGATCTGCAACAGGTTAACCATTTGTGAGGGAGGGACAGGGTGGTAGTCGTGGCTGAGGTAAAAGTCTCTTGCACACCCTGACCTCTCGTACATACAAATCACAGGTCTCCGTTCCATTTCCTGTCACGTTCTCCAGCTCCCTCTCATCTCATAATGTATAAATATTAGGGAGGGAGATGGGTGAAAGCTGGTCTTCTGCATCTCTCAGGGGCATTATGAAAACCTTGTCATGCCATTTGGGTTTTTCAACATTGTGTAAATTATATTTTATGACATTTGGCTGGTAGATTTGTAGTAATCTATTTAGATGACATTTTAATTTATTTTCCTGATCATGAGTCACACTCTCTACATGTTAGTCAGGTGTTACAAGTAATTAGGGATAACAAACTCTGTCAAGTTCACCTGTTTTCGTATGGATCCTGCAAACGTCTGGGCAGTCCTGGATTTTGATTTTCCTGAAAATTTGAAGGCTTTACAGTGGTTTCTCGGTTTCCCCAACTACTACTGCACGTTCATCAAGAACTTTTTGGTAGTGTCTAAACAACTAACGGATATGACCAGAAAAGGGTCAGACTTTTCAAGATGTTCTAGACCGGCTCGTGAAGCCTTTACGTCTGTAAAGAAAAGTTTAGCTTTTTTTCCAGTTCAGCCTGATGGTACCCAATCATTCATTGTGATGGTAGGGGCTATATTGTCACATTGTGCGTCTCCTAGTAAATGGTTTCCATGTGCCTTTTTATCTAAAAAAAAAAAAAAAAAAAAAATGTCGCCTACCGAAAGGAATTATGATATTGGCAATAGGGAACTTTTGGCAATAAAGTTGGCTTTTGAGGAACGCCGTCATTTTTTGGAGGGAACGGTACACCCAGTCATGGTCATCACTAATCATAAAATTTACTGTATCAGGAATCTGAAACAACTTACTCCTGGACAAATGGTCTATGTTGGTCACCAGGTTTAACTTTTTGTGACTAATCATCCGATGGTTAGAAACATCAAAGCGGGTGCTTTGTCTTGTTGTTTTCTGAGGTAAATAGTGGTGTGCAGAAGAGTCTTCGTTTTTGCATTATGTTCTGATATAGAGAAGGAAATTATAGGAGCCCCCTTGGACGCTCCTCACGTTTGACCTCCAGGTAAATTGTTTGTTCCTTTGAAACTCCGACTCATAATATTAAGTGAACATGATTCGGCTCTTGCTGGACATTCTGGTAGTAAAACTACCACTGATTTACTCTCCTTGTTTCTGGTTGTCAAGATTGCATCAGGATGTTCAGAATTATGTCTCGTCTTGTGCACGTTCAAAAAAAACCCATACTCTGCTGTTCGGGGTTCTGCAACCTTTGTCCATTCCTTGTAGACCGTGGACTTACATATCAGTGGATTTCATTACTGATCTGCACGTGTCCACAGGTAAAATAGTAATATTAGTGGTTGTAGATAGATTTAGCAAAATGGCTCATTTTATTGTGTTATCTGCATTTCTGAATGCTAAAACTTTAGCACAAGTTTTCATTAATGAGATTGTGTGACTTCATGGGACTCCCATCTGATATTGTTTTTGATCAAGGGACCCAATTTATATAACGTTTTGGAACGCATTTTGTGCTCATTTAGGAATTCATCTCTCATTTTCATCCACCTTCCATACACAGTCTAATGGGCAGACTGAAGGGTAAATCAGAATCTTGAGACATACAGTTATATGAAAACGTTTGGGCACCCCTATTAATCTTAAGCTTAATGTTTTATAAAAATTGGGTTTTTTTCAGCAGCTATTTCAGTTTCATATATCTAATAACTGTTGGACACAGTAATGTTTCTGCCTTGAAATGAGGTTTATTGTACTAACAGAAAATGTGCGATCTGCATTCAAACAAAATTTGACAGGTGCATAAGTATGGGCACCCCACCAGAAAAGTGACATTAATATTTAGTAGATCCTCCTTTTGCAAAAATAACAGCCTCTAGTCGCTTCCTGTAGCTTTTAATGAGTTTCTGGATCCTGGATGAAAGTATTTTTGACCATTCCTCTTTACAAAACAATTCCAGTTCAGCTAAGTTTGATGGTCGCCGAGCATGGACAGCCCTCTTCAAATGATCCCACAGATGTTCAATGATATTCAGGTCTGGGGACTGGGATGGCCATTCCAGAACAGTGTAATTGTTCGTCTGCATGAATGCCTGAGTAGATTTGGAGCGGTGTTTTGGATCATTGTCTTGCTGAAAGATCCATCCTCTGCGTAAATTCAACTTTGTCACTGATTCATGAACATTATTGTCAAGAATCTGCTGATACTGAGAGGAATCCATGCGTCCCTCAACTTTAACAAAATTCCCGGTGCCGACATTGGCCACACAGCCCCAAAGCATGATGCAACCTCCACCAAATTTTACTGTGGGTAGCAAGTGTTTTTCTTGGAATGCTGTGTTTTTTGGCCGCCATGCATAACACTTTTTTGTATGACCAAACAACTCAATCTTGGTTTCAT
Organism: Ranitomeya imitator; assembly: GCF_032444005.1. Classification (NCBI taxonomy): domain Eukaryota; kingdom Metazoa; phylum Chordata; class Amphibia; order Anura; family Dendrobatidae; genus Ranitomeya; species Ranitomeya imitator. The sequence goes on from NC_091282.1 coordinate 133,845,239, forward strand.
CAGTCCACAGGACCTTCTTCCAAAAAGAAATTGGCTTCTCCAAATGTGCTTTTGCATACCTCAGCCGACTGTTTGTGGCGTGCTTGCGGAAACGGCTCCTTTCGCATCACTCTCCCATACAGCTTCTCCTTGTGCAAAGTGCGTTGTATAGTTGACCGATGCACAGTGACACCATCTGCAGCAAGTTGATGCTGCAGCTCTCTGGAGGTGGTCTGAGGATTGTCCTTGACTGATCTCACCATTCTTCTCTGCCTTTCTGATGTTTTTCTTGGCCTGCCACTTCTGGCCTTAACAAGAACTGTACATGTGTTCTTCCATTTCCTTACTATGTTCCTCACAGTGGAAATTGACAGGTTAAATCTCTGAGACAGCTTTTTGTATCCTTCCCCTGAACTACTATGTTGAATAATCTTTGTTTTCAGATCATTAGACAGTTGTTTTGAGGAGCCCATGATGCCACTCTTCAGAGGAGATTCAAACAGGAGAACAACTTGCAAGTGGCCACTTTAAGTAGCTGTTCTCATGATTGCATACACCTGGCTATGAAGTTCAAAGCTCAATGAGGTTAGAAAACTAGTGTTGAGCCATACCGTCCGATACTTGAAAGTATCGGTATCGGATAGTATCGGCCGATACCCGAAAAGTATCGGATATCGCCAATATCCGATACCAATACAAGTCAATGGGACACCAAGTATCGGAAGGTATCCTGATGGTTCCCAGGGTCTGAAGGAGAGGAAACTCTCCTTCAGGCCCTGGGATCCATATTAATGTGTAAAATAAAGAATTAAAATAAAAAATATTGATATATTCACCTCTTCGGCGGCCCCTGGACATCACCGCGGGTAACCGGCAGGCTTCTTTGTTTAAAATGAGCGCGTTTAGGACCTGAGAATGACATCGCTGCTTCTGATTGGTCGCGTGCCGCCCATGTGACAGCCACGCGACCAATCAGAAGCCGCGACGTCATTCCTCAGGTCCTAAATTCCTAGAATGAGGAGTTTAGTGCCTGACAATGACGTCGCGGCTTCTGATTGGTCGCGTGGCGGTCACATGAGCGGCACGCGACCAATCAGAAGCCGCGACGTCATTCTCAGGTCCTAAACGCGCTCATTTTAAACAAAGAAGCCTGCCGGTTACCCGCGGTGATGTCCAGGGGCCGCCAGAGAGGTGAATATATCAATATTTTTTATTTTAATTCTTTATTTTACACCTCACTATGGATCCGATACCGATACCCGATACCACAAAAGTATCGGATCTCGGTATCGGAATTCCGATACCGCAAGTATCGGCCGATACCCGATACTTGCGGTATCGGAATGCTCAACACTATAGAAAACCAAATAAAGTGCTTTAGTAAGTCAGTAAAAAGTAGGTAGGAGTATTTAAAACAAGAAAATGAAAGGGTGCCCATACTTATGCACCTGTCAAATTTTGTTTGAATGCAGATTGCACATTTTCTTTTAGTACAATAAACCTCATTTCAAGGCAGAAACATTACTGTGTCCAACAGTTATTAGACATATGAAACTGAAATAGCTGTTGCAAAAAAACAATTTTTATAAAACATTAAGCTTAAGATTAATAGGGGTGCCCAAACTTTCTCATATAACTGTATAGTATACACCTGTATGTCATCTCCTGGATACAGTATACGCCTGTATGTCATCTCCGCTGTATATAGTATATATCTGTATGTCATCTCCCCTGTAAATAGTATATACCTGCTGTATGTCATATCCGTCATCTCCTCCTGTATATTGTATATACCTGTGTCATCTCCTACTGTATATAGTATATACCTGTATGTCATCTCTTCTGTATATAGTATATACCTGTATGTCATCTCCTCCTATATATAGTATATGCCTGTATGTCATCTCCTGTATAAAGTATATATTTTAACATGGTTTTTGTGTGGTGTTTACAATAAAAAATATACATTTGCATCAAAATCATTAGTGTGGTGATCCCAATTTTTGATGCATTTACTTTTCTTCTTTTTTGGTCTGTTTACATTTAAATGCATCTGGAGATCCCCTTTCTATTTAAAATGGATGGTGACCGCTCCAATCGTGTTTTGTGATTTCATTTATTCTTTGTCGCACGGTTAAACAGTACTGTTTATCTCTTAGAGCTGTCCATCCTGAGTTATCTCAGCTGTTTGTAGTTTTCCACTCCCCTCTAGTATAAATACTCACCTGTTAGCTTTAGCAGTTGCCTGTGATAGCTTGCCATAACTGGTTTGGGGCTGGAGGTGTGAGATCTTGAAAAGAGGTCTTCTCTGGAAATATCTGCCTGAAAGTTTGTGGGAGTGCCTTTCCTTGCCTTATCTCCTATTTGGTTTGCCTCACCATTTCCTGCCCCTTTCGCTTTTCTGTAGTAACATAGTAACATAGTTAGTAAGGCCGAAAAAAGACATTTGTCCATCCAGTTCAGCCTATATTCCATCATAATAAATCCCCAGATCTACGTCCTTCTACAGAACCTAATTCTGGGAGCCATTTGTGTGATTGCTGTTTCTGTTATTCTTGTCTGTTTCCATTTGTGTCTTTATGTTAGAGCAGGACTAGTGTTCCTGCTGTATAACGCACTAGTCAGGGTCGTTCTCAAGGTAAGATAGGGATAGGAACGTGATCGCTGCACAGGGTGAAGTAACAAGTCTAGGGATTATAGGGAGCTCGAGGTTGCACAGGGCGAATGTCAGGGATGTCCCCCTTTAATTTCTCCCTAGTGGGAGAGCTACCCTTCCCCTTCCATCCCACTGGGCGTCGTCATACTTCTACATATAGAATGGCTCTCCTCCGCCCCTTTGTAAAAGTAGGGTGTAAATTCTGTAAGTAACCCGATATTTTTTTTTTTTAATAAAGTATATTTTGTTTTCGGATCTATTTTACCAATACCTCATCTTTTTAGAAATGCAAGACAGTTTTATATTACCTATCATGTTTATTTGTCACATAAGGGCGCTGTTTCGTTTGTTGTTCACAACTATAAAACCTAATCTAGCTGCCAACTAATAGATTTCATTCCATTTCTTCTTAATGCCTGTTACAGATTGTAGTATATGTTTAACTTGGGCGTGTAATCAGAAAACAATGTAGTTTCTTACAGACAATAATTTGTGTCGAACTCTTTTAAAAATTGTATTTATCTCTGGCCCTGTAATCCAGCCTTACGTCTTGACTCCTATTCTTTACTTGCTATAAACACACCATATTACATTAAGCTATTAAGCTCCTTTCTATTCGTGGGGATTCTGTGCCGTTTGCCAAAGTTGTCTTGGCAAAGCCCAGATCTATTTCTTGCCAGAACATTTGGAATTAATAATCTAATTTCCTTTGAATATTGTTTACCATTGCTGAATAACAGACATTGCCAATGTTTTCTTATATTGGTATTTTAAGGCTGCATTCACATTTTACCAGTTTGTTTCTGTACATTTTGTACATATCCTAACATCACCCCATTGTTCATTTTAGGATCGCAGGCCAAATTTGGAGTTTGAAAACCTGCTCATCCATCTTTGTCTTTGATCAACTCCAGGGAAATCAAATGTTACACTGAAGAATGCTGTCATCTCAGACGCACAGATCATACTTTACATCAAGCACGATTTGTCACTCTGCTGTATGTTGATGGACCGTGACTAACAAATCCTAATGTATGACTGATACAGCTTGGCCAATCGCAGAATACCTACTGACAAAGGCTAGAACCCAAATGAGGTGGATCAGATGTTCTCATGAAGGCTACCGGGTCAGGCAGACATATTAAATTGAATTTTATTTGTCATGATTGGTTAATAAAATATTTACAAATTAAAGCCAAAGGAATGAATGAAAAAGTTGGACATTTCTAGACGTTTTGGTATAGAAATATTTGTAAGTTCTACATTTCTTAGACGTGAAATAAATGTGAAGTCCCCACCATCTGTCTCGCCAGCTTGGGTAAAACTGACATTTTCTTCAGTTGAAGAATCAGAAATGGAGACCAGGATCAGCACTGTCTTCTGTTGCCACTATTGAATCAAGGACAGTGTCTTTTTGATTGCTTGCGGAGTCGCTCCATATGCAACAACCAGAAACAGCTTGGCTGAACCTGGTCACCATTTCTGATTCTTTCACTGTGGGAAACTCCTGGGAGCGGTTTCCCCATCTCTCTCGGAATAGCTGCAGTTAGCTCAGCTATATCAGGTGAGCAAGTTTCCTTATAGAGCTCACCTTTTATAACTTAACATAAACGTACAATTCTGAGATAGCATCACATCTTTTTTCCTCTTTTACGATATTCCATACAAATAGTGATTTTCTTCAGTTGAAATTGTTTTTGATGAGAAAAAATATGAGAGGATCATGAATAAAACAATAAAGAACCGTTTGGTCATAACATGTAAAAATAATGGTTTGTAGTGAAATCAATTCTTCATCCTGATCATCTCTATTTATATTACAAGACCACTATGGTAATTTGGCCTTCGATGAGAAGGCAGTAGATCAGACTATTACTCAGGAGCAATCTTCAGTACAAACGCCAACCTAGAAGATGAGCAACCTGACATTTTGATTGGTTTGGAACAGACCCTTTCTCCTCTTTTTCACCTAATTTTGGAAAGGTGTGGCTTACCAATTCTGCATAAGAGCTGTCTATCTTTAAAGGCAATATGTCACCCCATAGGATATATATAACCAATATGGGCATACAGGTGATAGAAATGTTAAACAAGTACTACCTGTATGCCTAATATTTGCGGTGTTGTTGAGAAATCATCTTTTTTTTCTGTATGCTAATGATTTCTTCCAGGATCGGGGGCTTGCGATGTCTGGAAGAAATCTCTGCCTCCTGTCTTCATTATCATACCACCTCCCTCCCATCAGTGTCACGGTGTTACGTGATGTGTAATTGTGGCCCTGGAATCCCGCACCCTGCACGATTATATGTACCTATTCCACCTTTCTGTGGGCATTGGTTTAATCTTTCTTCTGTACTGGCACCGGCGTGCACGGAGATAAGGTGCTCTTACCACTTCCTTCTCCCTGCTTAGATAGGAACCATACAATTTCTGATGCCCCTGTCATCCATGTATGCAGGGTGGGGAGAGCACCTTATTGCCTTGCATGCTGGAGATTACTGCAATGGAAGTATCAAGGAACAGAAGAGCTTTTGCAGGGCGCAGGTGCAGGATTCCGGGGCCACCATTACACATCACATGGCACTTAGAGATGAGCGAACCCGAACAGTAAAGTTCGGGGTCCATACCGAACACCTACTCTTCGGCATGGACTCAGAACACGGACTTTGCCAGGAAGTCCGTGTTACTGTTTGGGTTTGGCTCCCCAAACACTGGGTATTTCTTTTGTTGTCATGTGCATGACAGCGTGGCAACCACTGCCTCTGATTGATGGTAAAATCCTTACCGCCGGTCAGACAGCCACTTTTCCCGCAGTTGCGATCGGAGATAAAAAGTTTACCTCCTGTCACTGACGTCGGCTGATGGGACTACTTCCCCATCAGCCTACACCTTCTGTCCATGGCTTAGTAATATCTACTATATAATTGTCTAAGGGTCACTTCCGTCCGTCCTTCTGTCTGTCTGTCACGGATATTCATTGGTCGCGGCCTCTGTCTGTCATGGAAATCCAAGTCCCTGATTGGTCGCGGCAAAACAGCCACAACCAATTAGCGACGGGCACAGTCCTGGAGAAAATGGCCGCTCCTTACTCCCCGCAGTCAGTGCCCAGCGTCCGCATACTCCCCTCCAGTCACCGTGTTATGCCGCGGGTAACGTACTCCGTAACCGCTGCTATTAACCCTGTGTGTTCCCAACTTTTTACTATTGTTGCTGCCTATGCGGCATCAATAGTAAAAAAAAAAATGTAATGTTAAAAATAATAAAAAAACAAAAACCTGCTATACTCACCCTCTGTAGTCCGCTGAGCCGCACACGCCTGCTGCCATCTTCCGTTCCCGGCGATGCATTGCGAAATTACCCAGAAGACTTAGCAGTCTCACGAGACCGCTAAGTCATCTGGGTAATTTCGCAATGCATCCTGTGAATGGAAGATGGCGGCAGCTGTGCGCGTAACGCCGGAGCTTCGCTGGATCCCAGGGGTGAGTATATAACTATTTTTTATTTTAATTATTTTTTTAACAGGGATATGGTGCCCACACTGCTGTATACTACGTGGGCTGTGTTAGATACCGCGTGGCTGCTATATACTACATAGGCAGTGTTATATACTATTTGGCCAGTGTTATATACTACGTGGGCAGTGTTATATACTGCGTGGGCTATGTTCTATACTGCGTGCTATATACTACGTGGCCACTGTTGTATACTGCGTGGGCTGTGTTATATACTACGTGGCTACTATATACTGCGTGGGCAGTGTTATATACTACGTGGCTGCTATATACTGCATGGGCTGTGCTATATATTACGTGGCCAGTGTTATATACTGCGTGGCCTGTGTTATATACTACGTCGCCTGTGTTATATACTGCGTGGCTGCTATATACTGCGTGGGCTGTGTTATATAGTGCGTGGCTGTGTTATATACTGTGTGTATACTGTATGTATATAGCAGCCACATAGTACATAGCACAGGCCACGTAGTATTTGTCTGCTATATACTACATGGCTCCTATATACTACGTGGCCTGTGCTATATACTATGTGGCTGCTATATACATACATAAATACATATTCTAGAATACCCGATGCGTTAGAATCGGGCCACCATCTAGTTGTAAATAAAGACACAGCAAGAATAAAGTCTTTTATTTGAAATAAAAAACACACTTTGACTTTTTAAATTAAAAATAACATAGTTATACTCAACTAACGCCCGTTCTATTGAAGCCCTTGTCTCCTGTAATAAAACAAAAATAAAAAACAATAATATCCCTTACCTGTCTGTCGTTCTGTCCCATGCTGTAATCCATGTCTGGGGATCAACAATTTTCAACCTGGACAGTGCCAAGATGTGACCGTCCAAGCTAAGAACCACTGAGGTATGAGCAGCATAAATGACCAGCGGTGATGTCATCGAGATTATCGCTGGTCACTGAGGCTGCATTCCCAGCCGGGCCCCTGAGCTGCGTGTACCTTGGTGAGATCACTGCTAGCACAGTGAGAAAAACTCTCACGGTGCAGAGGTGAGTTCACCGCAGTACATCGGGAGAAATTTCTGGCTTGAGGAACTTCTCCAACAGAGAAGAGCAGACACTGAAGTGGATAGCCCCAGTTAATCTCAATGACCGGCCTTCTCAATGAGCTTCTTGAGAGTGGCTTTTAAGGTCTTACTGAAGTGCTCAACTAGGCCTACTGTGTGTGGATGGTAGACTGAGGTTTGCAGCTGGGCAATCTAGAGGACCTTACACAGCTTCTTCATCACCTTGCTCATGAAGGGTGCCCCTTGGTCTGTCAAGATCTCCTTTGGCAGGCTGCTCCTAGAAATAATATGGATAAGCTTTTGGGCTATACACTTGGTAGATGAGTTCCAGAGGGGTACAGCCTATGGGTAACGAGTTGCATCCGAAATCAAAACCAGGACAGACCAACATCGGAAGCATACAGAGAACCGAAAATGCCTTAGTTTGCTCGGGACACAAGACTACGAATCAAATCAGGTTTACAAATGGCAGGACAACTACTCCTCTCGACGTACCACTCCACGAACAGGACATCGCTCATCAACCGATTACTCCACATCGGGATCGGAGCAGGACAGAAGCTCCTCCATCCCAAACAACTCCCGTTTTTTAGGGCAACGGGGTCAACGTACACGAAGAAGAGGACGCGGAGGGGCCACGGACACCAGAAGAGACGCGGACCACATGCGGATCACACAATCACAGGTACAGAATCTTTGATTGTCAATATTTCTTCAAGGACATTGGGGCCATCAGAATACAGTGTTCTCCAAAAGGGACTCTCGTTCTGCCCTACATACCGGTACCACACTTTTGACCTTGATATGGACCTTCAACTTTTTTTTCGGACATTACGTTTGAAAGTGTATTTCTCAGACCCCAATAACAGTACCTCGCATGCCCCTAGTAACATGGATAACCCACCCCAACTTCTCACGGCAGCAAGCCTGGGACTCCGCCCTAAGAGTCAATTTAGACCCCCACGGGGCTCCCATGCCCTAGAGACATTTATTGATTTTATCCAGAACTCATTCCAAACACTCCAGGGCGAAGTTGAACTTGGCCAACTCCACTATCCTCCAAATTTAACAATTACAGAACGCCAGGCTTTACAGTCACTACAATCAGACACGACTCTTATGATTAAACCGGCGGACAAAGGAGGGGCCATAGTCATTATGGATAAGAGTGAATATCTTAAAGAGGTACTTAGACAACACCACCATTTATCATAAACTAGACTCTAATCCAACCTACTCAATTAGGAGTAGGATTTCAGAAATACTACGGAAATACACGACAGCGGGAGTCCTGGACATGAAAACGTGATTATCTGACCAATAACCACCCCATCACCCCCGTTTTTTAAACACTCCCCAAAATACACAAGAATCTAGAACACCTCTCGGGGAGACCCATTGTGGCCGCTACCAACTCCATACTGTCCCGCATTGCCATTTTTTTTTAGAAAAAGTGTTAACCCCTCACATCCAATCTACAAGGTCTTATCTCCTAGACACAGGCGTCTTTCTTGAAACCATACGCTCAATGGGCAATATACCACCCAACGTCATCCTGGCATCACTTGATGTAAAAGACCTGTACACCTCCATACCTCATGTAGAGGGTATTAGATCGGTGAAAAACTTCTGACAACATCAGGGACAGATGAGCAACAGATAGACCTTTGCACTGATCTTACCTTAGTACTGGATTCAAACAGTTTTCTATTCCAGGACCAGTTTTATCTTCAGATACGGGGGACCGCGATGGGCTCCAACGTGGCGCCCCTTACGCAAATTGTTACATGGCAGACTTCGAGGAAAGCCTTATTTATCCCGATAAACGTTTCCGGGACAACGCCCTGCTATTGAAATGATACATAGACGACATATTTTGTGTCTGGGGCGGCACGTTGAAATCTCTCCTGTCTTTGATTTTTTTTATTTCTGCCTGGCCTGGTATTTCCTTCACCATCGCCCACGACTTACACAGGATGAACTTCCTTGACACGGTGGTGATCAAGGATCACAATGGCCGACTATCCACAGATCTGGATACGAAAAATACTGACCGCAACAGTTTGCTACATTTCCAAAGTCAACATCCCCATGCAGTTAAACAATCCATTCCTAAATCCCAAATCCAACGTGTGTCCCGCATTGTTTCGGATGATAGGCTACAAGAACAACGGGTTAATGAGATTAAGTCCAAATTTCAATCCAGAGGCTATCCAGTCTCCATCTTACAGGACATACCCCACAGACCTAGCAATGCCAGACCTAAGAAAAGCAATCGCATCCCGTTTGTCCACTCCTTTCATCCCTTCGCATATATTTTACACAAAAATATTTGCCAGTATTGGCACCTGCTAGCCACAGCTCATCCCAACATCCCGGAATTGCGGGAACCCTTCCTCCCTTGTTTTAGGAGGGCACGCAACCTCCGTGACACACTGGTCAGAGCAGACATGGGGCCAGACAAACACACCCCTAAACGTTTCCTACAAAACCCCAGGTTCGGGACCTTTCCATGTCTACATTGTACTCAATGTAGCAACGTACAGAAGGGCAACACCTTCCACCATCCGCGTTCTGGTAAAAGCTTCTCCATCAAGAACTATTTCACCTGTGATTCCTCGTACGTAGTCTATCTGATAAAGTGCCCCTGTGGCATGTTATATTTAGGCGAAACCACACAGACTATCTGCGACCGTATATCAAAACACAAGTCCACAATTAGATGCAGGAATATGCTTCTACCAATCCTTCAACACTTCATTTCCAAGGAATACAATATTCCCCAGATGAAATTCCAGGTCATAGAACAGATACCATCTGGGGGGGGGTGACAGATTAGTAACATAGTTATTAAGGTTGAAGGAAGACTTTGAGTCCATCTAGTTCAACCCATAGCCTAACCTAACATGCCCTAACATGATTAGCCTCCCTTAAACGCCATGAGGCGTATTGGATTCATGCCCTGGACACCTTACACCCCAAGGGACTGAATAGGGATTATGATTTACTATCCTTTATCTGAACAGGCCTACATCATGTGATACACTGTGGCCATGTCCTTCATTCCATCTCATTTCACATATGATTAACCACAATCAAAGTTGGGTCCTGAGTATCCTAGTCATCTGTAAAATGTACTCTATTAAGTGTTTCAATTATTCCACTTGTCAGGTATAATGTGTCCTCTGTAATTGTGCATAATGTATATGATCTTTATTAAGTTTAATTATACTAATATTTATGTCTATTCTTCCAGAGTCATCTTTATTGAGGCATCGCAATCACATCATTGCCACCCACTAACATGGATGTCACAGGAACGTTCAATGCCACAGCACCTTATGCGCTCACAGAGTGTACTATAAGTGACCACTTCACTAGAGCCACATCCTCGCTCTGCATAGCCCAGTGGGCCAGCCTCCTATCACTTCTTCCGATCGCCCTATTGGACGAGCTCTCCATGACAATCACGTCATTACAGTGACGCACTTCCGGTGTGTCACTTCCGGTCGGTGCTGTGCGCTCACTTAATGGGCGCGCTTTCAGCACTTCCTTACTCCGGCACATGCACTGACAAGCGGTGGACACCGCATCAAGCTCCGGACGGCAACAGGTAATCAGCGCACCACTACCCATACACAGCGTTATGCAACATACAGCGCTTTATATCATGCAGCACAGGAGATTCAGCTGGCTTCCTAGCATGGTAACTTATATATATTCAAGGATACCTCCTCTCTCCACAGCTCAGCCCACCCCATGAGCAGGGTACCGGTACCCCAGGTAACCATCACCCATTCGGGCATATACGGTATTCCCTTTTATCTGACACCATTACCCATTTGCACTCTTTACTCCCCAGTGACTCTAACCATACCCACTGGACATATGCACAAAGCGACACGCAATTTTACTCTAAGTACGGTACGCCAGTCCATATTTCTCCTCTCTGCCTCCATTATAATGTATCGGAAATTGAGAATAGGTTTATTATGTGGTTTCTTTGCGTTTTTCAAATATCAAAAATATGACCGATTCTACATTTTGTATATACTTTGTTTTTGTTTTCCCCTTGGTCCCCTCCTATTTCACTATTTTTGTTTATTCATTATTTTGTCTTATTGATTTAGTTATTTAATTTCTTATGTACTGTAGTAACTGAAGGTCGAATAAGACCGAAACGTTTTGTTGGTACTACGCAATAAATTTTTCAAGCCACACGCATTTAAGTTGAGTGCCAGGTTCTTTTATATTCATGATATTAACTAGGGGACCGACTAGGTCCATTGCAATTCTCTTAAATGGGACCTTTATAACAGATAATTGGACTAGTGGACATAGAAAATGCGAAGAGGGAGGGGTTACCTGGCAGATGGGGCAGTGTCATAGAAAATATTGAAATTTCTTGAGGTCCCTCATGTCCCCCCCTCCTTTTTCATGTACCATTTGTCATGACAAGATAGGAGTGTGCACTCCATGCTGTGTTTATGTAAAATGGCAGGGTACAGAGCTGTGAAGCCGCTTAATTAACCCCTTAACGACTGCCGATATGCCTTTTAACGGTGGCAGTTAAGGGTACTTAAACCACAGCGCCGCTTTTTAACAGCGCTGAGGTTTAAGGTTATAGTTCCCCTCAGAGTCAGAATTTCTCTGGGGTCTCGACTGCTGGGGGTAACAGACCCCAGAGAACATGATTCAGGTCGATTTTTCAGACCCCAGTGTTGCAATCACTGTTATTAACAGTATAACGGCGGCCACAAAAAAAGTCTGATTTTCCATTTAATTTCTTTTCTCTGATGTGTGATGTGATCGCACATCAGAGGAGAGAGAAATAGGGTCCCCCGATCACTCCCTCTGTACCTCTGGAGTCTATGCCATCCCCTCATGATGTCCCCTGGGCCACCGGAGTCTTTTTCCAGGAGAAAATGGGGGGCACATGCGCAGTGCGCCCGTTGAGATCTGCTGGCCGGCTACAATAGAACATTTTTCCTATTGGTTCATTTTGATCACTGTGATAGACCCTATCACACTGATCAACATTAAAAAAAAGTAAATAAAGGCCCCTTTTGTCACCCCCTTAGCTAGGGAAAAATAATAACATGAAAAATATATATTTATTTCCATTTTTCCATTAGGGTTAGAGTTGAGCTAAAGTGAGTTGGGATAGGGGTTAGCATTGGGGTTAGGGTTGGGACTAGGGTTAGTGGTGTGTTGGGGTTAGGGTTGGTATTAGGGTTAGGGGTGTGTTGGGGTTAGGTTTGTGGTTAGGGTTATGATTAGGGTTGGTATTAGGGTTAGGGGTGTGTTGGGGTTAGGGTTGGGATTAGGGTTAGGGGTGTGTTGGGGTGGGGATTATGGTTAAGGGTGTGTTGGTTAAGGTTGTGGTTAGGATTATGGTTAGGGGTGTGTTAGGGTTTGGTTTGTGGTTAGGGTTATGGTTAGGGTTGGGATTAGGGTTAGGGGTTTGTCGGGGTTAGGGTTGTGGTTAGGGTTATGGTTAGAGTTGGGATTAGGGTTAGGGTTACAGTTAGAAATTGGGGATTTCCACTGTTTAGGTACAATGTGGGTCTCGAAACGCGACATGGCGCCACCATTGATTCCAGCAAATTTTGCGTTCAAAAAGTCAAGCAGTGCTCCCTCCCTTGTGAGCCCTGCCATGCACCCAAACAGTGGTTTACCCCCACATATGAGGTATCAGCATACTCACGACAAATCACACAACAATTTTGGGTCTAATTTCTCCTGTTACCCTTGGGAAAATAAAAATTTGGGGGCGAAAAGATTATTTTTGTGGAAAAAATATGATTTTTTGTTTTCACGGCTCCACGTTATAAACTTCTGTGAAGCACTTGAGGGTTAAAAGTGCTCACCACACATCTAGATAAGTTCCTTTGGGGGTCTAGTTTCCAAAGTGGTGTCAATTGTAGGGGGTTTCCACTGGTTAAAAACATCAAGGGCTCTCCAAACGCAACATGGTGTTTGATCTTAATTCCAGCCAATTTTGCTTTGAATAAGTAAAACTGCACTCCTTCCCTTCCGAGCTCTGCCGTGCGTCCAAACAGTGGTTTACCCCCACATATCTGGTATCGGCGTGTTCAGGAGAAATTCCGTAACAACTTTTGTGGTTCATTTTCCCTTTTTACACTTATGAAAATAAAAAAATTGGTTCTGAAGTAAAATGTTTGTAAAAAAAAGTTAAATGTTCATTTTTTTCTTCCACATTGCCTCAGTTCCTGTGAAGCATGTAAGGGTTTAATAAACTTCTTGAATGTGGTTTTGAGCACATTGAGGGGTGCAGTTTTTAGATTGATGTCAGTTTTGGGTATTTTCTGTCATGTACACCTATCAAAGTGACTTTAACCCCTTCCCGACCTGTGACACAGCGTATGCGTCATGAAAGTCGGTGCCAATCCGACCTGTGACGCATATGCTGTGTCACAGAAAGATCGCGTCCCTGCAGATCGGGTGAAAGGGTTAACTCCCATTTCACCCGATCTGCAGGGACAGGGGGAGTGGTAGTTTAGCCCAGGGGGGGTGGCTTCACCCCCCCGTGGCTACGATCGCTCTGATTGGCAGTTTCACTTTCAACAGCCAATCAGAGCGATTTGTAATATTTCACCTAAAAAACTGGTGAAATATTACAATCCAGCCATGGCCGATGCTGCAATATCATCGGCCATGGCTGGAAATACTAATGTGCCCCCACCCCACCCCACCGATCGCCCCCCCAGCCCCCCGATCTGTGCAGCGCTCCCCTCAGTCCTGTGCTCCGCTTCCCCGTCCTCCTGTCCGCTCCCCCCGTGCTCCAGTCAACCCCCCCGCACTCCGATCACCCCCCCCGCACAGCGATCCCCCCCCCGTGCTCCGATCACCCCCCCTGCACAGCGATCCCCCACCCCGTGCTCCAATCCACCCGCACGCACACCGATCCTCATCCGTGCTCCGACGCCCCCCACCCCGTGCTCCGACGCCTCCCCCCCGTGCTCCGACGCCCCCCCCCCGTGCTCCGACGCCCCCCCGTGTCCTGATCTCCCCCCCCCTTATACTTACCGAGCCTGCCGGTGTCCGTCTTCTTTCCTGGGCGCCGCCATCTTCCAAAATGGCGGGCGCATGTGCAGTGCGCCCGCCGAATCTGCCGGCCGGCAGATTGGTTCCAGAGTGAATTTTGATCACTGAGATATAACCTATCTCAGTGATCAAAATAAAAAAATAGTAAATGACCCCCCCCCCCCCTTTGTCACCCATAGGTAGGGACAATAAAAAAAATAAAGAATTTTTTTTTTTTCACTAAGGTTGGAGTTAGAACTAGGGGTAGGGTTAGGGGTAGGGGTAGGGTTAGGGGTAGGGTTAGGGGTAGGGTTAGGGGTAGGGGTAGGGTTAGGGGTAGGGTTAGGGGTAGGGTTAGGGGTAGGGTTAGGGGTAGGGTTAGGGTTCGGGATGTGCACACGTATTCTGGTCCTCTGCGGATTTTTCCGCAGAGGATTTGATAAATCCGCAGTGCTAAACCGCTGTGGATTTACCGCGGTTTTTCTGCGCATTTCACTGCAGTTTTACAACTGCGATTTTCTATTGGAGCAGTTGTAAAACCGCTGCGGAATCCGCAGAAAGAAGAGACATGCTGCAGAATGTAAACTGCTGCGTTTCCGTGCTGTTTTTCTGCAGCATGTGTACAGCGATTTTTGTTTCCCATAGGTTTACATTGAATTGTAAACTCATGGGAAACTGCTGCGGATCCGCAGCGTTTTCCGCAGCGTGTGCACATACCTTTAGAATTAGACTATGTGCACACGGTGCGGATTTGGCTGCGGATTGGCCGCTGCGGAGCCGCAGCAGTGTTCCATCAGGTTTACAGTACCATGTAAACATATGGAAAACCAAATCCGCTGTGCCCATGGTGCGGAAAATACCGCGCGGAAACGCTGTGTTGTATTTTCCGCAGCATGTCAATTCTTTGTGCGGATTCCGCAGCGTTTTACACCTGTTCCTCAATAGGAATCCACAGGTGAAATCCGCACAAAAAACACTGGCAATCCGCGGTAAATCCGCAGGTAAAACGCAGTGCCTTTTACCTGCGCATTTTTCAAAAATGGTGCTGAAAAATCTCATACGAATCCGCAACGTTGGCACATAGCCTTAGGGTTAGGGTTGGGTTGAAATTAGGGTTGTGGTTAGGGGTGTGTTGGGGTTAGGGTTGTGATTAGGGTTACGGCTACAGTTGGGATAAGGTTTAGGGGTGTGTTGGAGTTAGAATTGAGGGGTTTCCACTGTTTAGGCACATCAGGGGGTCTCCAAACGCAACATGGCGCCACCATTGATTCCAGCCAATCTTGTATTCAAAAAGTCAAATGGTGCTCCCTCACTTCCGAGCCCCGACGTGTGCCCAAACAGTGGTTTACCCCCACATATAGGGTACCAGCATACTCAGGACAAACTGCGCAACAATTACTGGGGTCCAATTTCTCCTGTTACCCTTGAGAAAATAAAAAATTGCTTGCTAAAACATAATTTTTGAGGAAAGAAAAATGATTTTTTATTTTCACGGCTCTGCGTTGTAAACGTCTGTGAAGCACTTGGGGGTTCAAAGTGCTCAGCACATATCTAGATAAGTTCCTTGGGGGGTCTAATTTCCAAAATGGGGTCACTTGTGGGGGGTTTCTACTGTTTAGGCACACCAGGGGCTCTGCAAACGCAACGTGACGTCCGCAGACAATTCCATCAAAGTCTGCATTTCAAAAGTCACTACTTCCCTTCTGAGCCCCGACGTGCACCCAAACAGTGGTTTACCCCCACACATGGGGTATCGGCGTACTCAGGAGAAACTGGACAACAACTTTTGGGGTCCAATTTCTCCTGTAACCCTTGGGAAAATAAAAAATTCTGGGCTAAAAAATTATTTTTGAGGAGAGAAAACGTATTTATTATTTTCACGGCTCTGCGTTATAAACTTCTGTGAAGCACTTGGGGGTTGAAAGTGCTCACCACATATCTAGATAATTTCATTTCGGGGTCTAGTTTCCGAAATGGGGTGACTTGTGGGGGGTTTCTACTGTTTAGTCACATCAGGGGCTCTGCAAACGCAACGTGACGCCCGTAGAGCATTCCATCAAAGTCTGTATTTCAAAACGTCACTACTTCACTTCCGAGCCCCGGCAAGTGCCCAAATAGTAGTTTACCCCCACATGTGGGGTATCACCGTACTCAGGAGAAACTGGACAACAAATATTGGGGTCAAATTTCTCCTGTTACCCTTGGGAAAATTAAAAAATTCTGGGCTAAAAAATTATTTTTGAGGAAATAAAACGTATTTATTATTTTCACTGCTCTGTGTTATGAACTTCTGTGAAGCACTTGGGGGTTCAAAGTGCTCACCTCACATCTAGATAAGTTCCTTTCGGGGTCTAGTTTCCAAAATGGGGTCACTTGTGGGGGGTTTCTACTGTTTAGCCACATCAGGGGCTCTGCAAACGCAACGTGACGCCTGCAGAGCATTCCATCAAAGTCTGCATTTCAAAACGTCACTACTTCACTTCCGAGCCCCAGCATGTGCCTAAACAGTGGTTTACCCCCACATATGGGGTATCAGCGTACTCAGGAGAAACTGGACAACAACTTTTGGGGTCAAATTTCTCCTGTTACCCTTGGGAAAATAAAAAATTGCGGGCTAAAAAATCATTTTTGAGAAAAGAAATTTTTTATTTTATTTTCATGGCTCTGCGTTATAAACTTCTGTGAAGCACTTGAGGGTTCAAAGTGCTCACCACACATCTAGATTAGTTCCTTTGGGGGTCTAGTATCCAAAATGGGGTCATTTGTGGGGGATCTCCAATGTTTAGGCACATAGGGGCTCTCCAAACGCGACATGGTGTCCGCTAATGATTGGAGCTAATTTTCCTTTTAAAAAGCCAAATGGCGTGCCTTCCCTTCTGAGCCCTGCCGTGCGCCCAAACAGTGGTTTACCCCCACATATGGGGTATCTGCGTACTCAGGACAAACTGGACAACAACATTTGTGGTCCAATTTCTCCTATTACCATTGGCAAAATAGGAAATTCCAGGCTAAAAAATCATTTTTGAGAAAAGAAAAATTATTTTTTATTTTCATGGCTCTGCATTATAAACTTCTGTGAAGCACCTGGGGGTTTAAAGTACTCAGTATGCATCTAGATAAGTTCCTTGGGGGGTCTAGTTTCCAAAATGGGGTCACTTGTGGGGGAGCTTCAATGCATAGGCACACAGGGGCTCTCCAAATGCGACATGGTGTCCGCTAACAATTGGAGCTAATTTTCCATTCAAAAAGTCAAAAGGCGCGCCTTCCCTTCCGAGCCCTGCCGTGTGCCCAAACAGTGGTTTACCCCCACATATGAGGTATTGGCGTACTCGGGAGAAATTGCTCAACAAATTTTAGGATCCATTTTATCCTATTGCCCATGTGAAAATAAAAAAATTGAGGCGAAAAGAAATTTTTTGTGAAAAAAAAGTACTTTTTCATTTTACAGATCAATTTGTGAAGCACCTGGGGGTTTAAAGGGCTCACTATGCATCTAGATAAGTTCCTTGGGGCGTCTAGTTTCCAAAATGGGGTCACTTGTGGGGGACCTCCAATTTTTAGGCACACGGGGGCTCTCCAAACGTGACATGGTGTCCGCTAACGATGGAGATAATTTTTCATTCAAAAAGTCAAATGGCGCTCCTTCCCTTCCGAGCCTTACCATGTGCCCAAACAGTGGTTTACCCCCACATGTGAGGTATAGGTGCACTCAGGAGAAATTGCCCAACAAATTTTAGGATCCATTTTATCCTGTTGTCCATCTGAAAATGAAAAAATTGAGGCGAAAATAATTTTTTTGTGAAAAAAAAGTACTTTTTCATTTTTACAGATCAATTTGTGAAGCACCTGGGGGTTTAAAGGGCTCACTATGCATCTAGATAAGTTCCTTGGGGCGTCTAGTTTCCAAAATGGGGTCACTTGTGGGGGAGCTCCAATTTTTAGGCACACGGGGGCTCTCCAAACGTGACATGGTGTCCGCTAAAGAGAGCAGCCAATTTTTCATTCAAAAAGTCAAATGGCACTCCTTCCCTTCCAAGCCCTGCCGTGCGCCCAAACAGTGGTTTACCCCCACATATGAGGTATCAGCGTACTCAGGACAAATTGGACAACAACTTTCGTTGTTCAGTTTCTCCTTTTACCATTGGGAAAATAAAAAAATTGTTGCTGAAAAATCATTTTTGTGACTAAAAAGTTAAATGTTCATTTTTTCCATCCATGTTGCTTCTGCTGCTGTGAAGCACCTGAAGGGTTAATAAACTTCTTGAATGTGGTTTTGTGCACCTTGAGGGGTGCAGTTTTTAGAATGGTGTCACTTTTGGGTATTTTCAGCCATATAGACCCCTCAAACTGACTTCAAATGTGAGGTGGTCCCTAAAAAAAATGGCTTTGTAAATTTCGTTGTAAAAATGAGAAATCGCTGGTCAAATTTTAACCCTTATAACTTCCTAGCAAAAAAAAATTTTGTTTCCAAAATTGTGCTGATGTAAAGTAGACGTGTGGGAAATGTTATGTGACACAAAATAGTTAACAAATAACTCTCTGGTTTAACAGAATAAAATTTCAAAATGTGAAAATTGCGAAATTTTCAAAATTTTCGCCAAATTTCCGTTTTTATCACAATTAAACACAGAATTTATTGACCTAAATTTACCACTAACATGAAGCCCAATATGTCACGAAAAAACAATCTCAGAACCGCTAGGATCCATTGAAGCGTTCCTGAGTTATTACCTCATAAAGGGACACTGGTCAGAATTGCAAAAAACGGCAAGGTCTTTAAGGTCAAAATAGGCTGGGTCATGAAGGGGTTAAATGTTATGTGGTCCCTAAAGAAAAAATGGTGTTGTAAAAATGAGAAATCGCTGGTCAACTTTTAACCCTTATAACTTCCTAATAAAAAAAATGTTGTTTCCAAAATTGTGCTAATGTAAAGATGTGGAAAATGTTATTTATTAAATATTTTGTGTGACTTATCTCTCTGATTTAAGGGTATGAAATTAAAAGTTTGAAAATTTCAAAACTTTCGTCTTATTTCCATTTTTTTTCATAAATAAACACAAGTCATATCGAAGAAATTTTACCGCTAACGTGAAGTACAATATGTCATCAAAAAATATTCTCAGAATCTTTGGAAGCATTCCAAAGTTGTAACCACATAAAGTGACAGTGGTCAGAATTGTAAAAATTGGCCTGGTCATTAAGTACCAAATTGGCTTTGTCACTAAGGGGTTAAAGTGAACCTGTCGCCTTGCCTTGCGCAGGCGTGTACTACGGAGGACATAGAATGAACTTCAATCCAATATTGCGGCCAGCATGCAGCCAGCGGGTAAGGAAAGGGTGAATCAAACACCCGAAAACTCCACCCATATGACCGAAAACCGGTCCCGCCTCCAAATTCAGGTGACAGGTTCCCTTTAAAATGTGAGGATCCCTCTGATGTCTAACTGACTGAATACAATGTCTATGGTCCCCACAGAGAGAGACCAGAAAAGACTACTAGATTAGAGTGGATCTAAGAAAATATAACACCTTTTCAAATAGATATGGTCACTGCACTTACAATAAATCAGCAGACAGTATGGCTCCGGGAGAAAATATGGATTATTGGATTTTCTATCCATCCGATATTAATGAGACATATATTGTCGGCACATGGAAAACTAGGCAATCATACACATTTTTTTCTAAGTGTAGCTAAAATCCCAATGGAAAAGATTACATCAGTCTTGACCTTCTGTGATGGCTCTATGAGGAGTTATTATATAAATTGGGTTTTCCTAAAATTATGAAGGGCTGAGTCCGACCCACAACCGGGACCTTGTCAAGTCATAGTAAAGGGCTGTGTGGGTGGGATTCAGGGTCTGATAAAAGATCGATCCCAATTATGATCAGTGTTCGTACAAGAGAGTTACATATCCTGTGTCTGTAGGGACCTAGTCTTGACGGTCAAATCGAAGCGCTCTCCTTCGGCTAAACTGAATCGCCTCTGCGATCGGTGTTGTAAGTTCTCCTGTTAATCCCTTTTATTTTATGTAACTGTTTCTGCTGTATTGTTTGCCCCACCTTGTAAAATATTTTGTATATTTTCCATAAGCACTGCCTCCTTTTGGGTTAAATATAAAAATTAATAGTTCTGCTCCTTCTGTTCTGTAAACTACGCCTCGAAGTGATATCTACCGTTTAACGGTGTCTAATTGATCGAAACAGATTAGTGGTGGCGACGAGTAGTCTGGGGTTATCTGAGAGTTAGCTGTGAACATACCAGGGTGCGTACACATATTCCATGTGTTGGAATCTGGAGGTATATATGACGTACACGAAGCACTAATTTTCCGATAGCTGGCCTAATTATGCGAACAGGCTGCGGCCTTCTCTGTTGATCGTCGGCCAATTGTGAAATTTTCCAGACGATAGAAGGCAGCAGAGGGCTGTTCGCTCCAAACATCACAGCGGGTGGTACTCGGAACCTTCCCGACCTTTGATAGGGATTTTTGGGATCAGAAAAGTTCTGACAAATATTCTGATCCCTGACATGCAGGATCTACAATAATTTAGGATCTTTGGTAGCATCCGGTCCAATAGAACCTCTGCATTATTTTTTCCTGATTTTTCTCCTCCCCCAGATGTCCCCTCAGAACATGCGAGTGGGCCATGTCTAAAACTCCTCCAATAGGGCCCTGAAACAAATAGCTGCTCCACTATTTCCTCTCCCCTCAGTGTAGTCACCCGATATAATAACTCCCCTTCAATTGCATAGTTTGGGAACCTGGTGTCTGCCCCCAGCTGTTGAGCCACCCGGATACTGATGGTAACATTGTCAAACGTCCCCTTTAAGGTAAGGTCCTTAATTTGAGCAGTCCTAAAGTTCTCTTTGGACATTTCTAACTCTGGGAGGTTGGCCTCTTTGGTCACCGTCTTATCTTCTCCAGCAAGGACACACAGGGGGAACTCATCCACCTTTGATTTCGATGGCATTTCTTCCCGAGGGATTTGGCTTTTTTTCTAAACCTTTGGCACAGCACCCTATTGCCCTGTTTTGCTTACTCTGTCCAAAAGGTAGTGTTTGGCATCTCCATGTTTACAGAGAACACCCACAAATTTGGTAGGGATCATCCAGAGTCCAACAGTCCAAGTACTATTACCCCATTAAGTGACTTTGCACACGCCTGTGACCCCTTGCCGGGTTGATAGTCCACACTTTAGGCCAATATGTGTAATAGAAGCAACGCTGGCCTAGGCTGCAGTCGATTGGTTCAGGGGACATATGACACTGGACGGCTACGTGTTCAGGATTCTAACAGACTGCCAACAGACCACGTCCTTAACAACAGCCTTTGGGGGACCATTAGTGGGTTTGGGATGCCCCCCATTTGTTTCTCTAGTCCCCTCCGAGTTGAGATCGCCCCCCTTTGGGTATTTCAGTACAGGGAAGTGATGATGTCCAGTTTCCTAAGGGAGTTCTCAACAACCTGGTACCTTTCTACTAATCTGTACTGGCCTGGGAAGGGAGTGGTTGAATCTGTCCATCACTGCAAGCTCGACAATTTCGGTAGGAGTGGAAGACTCTGCCTGCAACCACTTCTGGACTAGATGCAGTAAGTAAAAAATCTGGGAGCAAGGTTTGTCGCCAGCATATGCCCAGTAGTGGACTCTAACTGACATGGTTACTCCCAGGCTTGTCAAGATTTTTTTTTACCTTGGCGTATTCCTTGGCATCCTGCAGTGTTAAGTCATAATACCACTTTTGGGGTTCACCTGTCAAATATGGCGCCTACATCTGCCCACTACTCTGGCAGAAGTCTCTCTTGATCAGCTGCTCTCTCGAAAACCATGAGATAGGTGTCACAATCCATCTTTGGATGCGTGGCAGCTCTGGTTCCACTATGATTTTTATGTAGCTTTTTTCCTTTTAGGCCAGCAGTGATTAATGTCAGTTTCCCTTGCTGGCATCCTGCTGCAACTGCAGAGTTGCTAGTTCAGCTTATGTGGATGGTGACTACTCCCACCATCCTTTAAATAGTCAGCTGATGTATCAGCTGACTGTCGGTGATAAAGTAATCTGTGTTGCTCAAGCCTGGAGTCAGGAGCTCTCTGGTTGCAGTTTCATGGAGTTCGTGGTCTTGGTGCCTTCTGCTATGCGGTGCTTGGCAGCAGAGTAGGCTATTAAGTTTGGTGTTTCTACCTTGTTTGTCTCGTGTTTGTCACTGTCCCCTGTGTTGTACCCAGGGCCAGCATTAGGGGCAGGCAGCCGCCTAGGGCCCCCACTCCTCCAGGGGCCCCCCCAGCCAGTTGCCGCTATGGGGCACGCCCCCTCCTCGCACTGCACATTCAATTTATCGACATCATAGATGCTGATATAGTTGAAAGCAGTGATGGAGAAGAGAGCGTCATGTGACACTCCTCCCATCACTCTCTCTCTGCTTGTGACTCAGCGTGTTTCAGCAGTGGAGCTGATCAGATGCTATGCAGACGTTCTAGCCAGGAACAGGGGAATGAGGATAGGTAAGTATTGTATGTGTGTCTGTGTGTGTCTGCATTATAGTGTATGTGTGTGTCTGCATTATAGGGTGTAATAATAATAATAATTTTTATTTATATAGCGCTAACATATTCCGCAGCACTTTACAATTAAGCGGGGACATGTACAGACAATAAATTCAATACAAGTTAAGATAATTTAAACAGTGACATTAGGAGTGAGGTCCCTGCTCGCAAGCTTACAATCTACTAGGAAATGGGGGGACACAATAGGTGAAAAGTGTTTGTTATTTCAGGTCTGGCAATTATAGTAAATAGGGATTTTCATATAAAACTGCATGATCCGGTCATCAGCCTGTGTGTTTAAGTGCAATAGTCAAGTATCAAGTGCAGTTATCGTGTGCATGGAGGGTGTGGAAACAGATGAATAGTAGGGTGCAGATTCAGAATAATATTTTGAAGGAGGGATTAGGGCAAAGTTAGTTTACTGAGTAGTTGATGTGGTAGACTTTGTTTGAAGAGATGGGTTTTCAAAGCGTGCTTGAATAGGTCGAGGCTAGGTATCAGCCTGATCGTCTGGGGAAGTGCATTCCAGAGAGCTGGTGCAGCACGAGAGAAGTCTTGGAGACAGAGGTGCGAGGTTCGGATTACAGGGGATCTTAGTCTTAGGTCATTTGTAGAACAGAGGACACGTGTAGGGGGATAGACAGAGATGAGATATAAGGCAGTGCAGAACTGTGGAGAGCTTTGTGGGTGAGAGAGATGAGTTTATACTGGACCTTGTAGCGAATGGGTAGCCAGTGTAATGACTGGCACAAGATGGAGGCATCGGTGACCCTGGCTGCCGCATTCAAGATAGATTGGAGAGGAAAAAGTTTGGTAAGAGGGAGACCGATCAGAAGAGAGTAGCTGTAGTCCAGACGAGAATGAATAAGAGCGACAGTAAGAGTCTTAGCAGTTTCAAAGGTGAGAAAAGGTCGGATTCTGGAGATGTTTTTAAGATGCAGGTGACAAGAGCGAGTGAGTGATCGGATATAGGGAGTAAAGGAAAGTTTGATGTCGAATATGACAGCGGGCATGCTGCTTGGGAGTTATGGTTGAACCCTCCAGGGTTATTTTGATATTGGGTAGAGTGAGGTTAGTAGAGGGGAGAAACACAAGAAGTTCAGTTTTGGAGAGAATTAGTTTCAGATAGAGGGAGGACATGATGTTAGACACAGCAGACAGATAATCCTTGGTATTTTGAATTAGGGTAGGCGTGATGTCAGGGGAAGAAGTGTATAATTGGGTGTCATCAGCATAGAGATGATACTGGAACCCAAATCTGCTGATTGCTGGTTTGTATTGTGTATGTGTGTGTCTGCATTATAGTGTGTGTCTACATTATAGTGTGTGTGGGGACTGCATTATACTGTCTATGGGGAGACTGCACTATACTGTGTTTGAGGGCTGCACTATACCGTTTGTGGGGGGGTTGCATTGTGTGTGATGGCTGCACTATACTGTGTGTGGGGGACTGCACTATACTGTGTGGGGGACTGCACTATACTGTGTGGGGGGCTGCATAATACTGTGTATGGGGGGCTGCACTTTACTGTGTGTTTGTGGGGGGGATGCATTATACTGTGTGTAGGGCTGCATTATACTCTGAGGGGGTTGATTTATACTCAGGGGGCTGCATTATACTGGGTGGGGCTGCATTATACTTTTAGGGAGCTGCATTATACTGTGTGTGGGGGGACTGCACTCTACTGTGTGTGGGGCTGCACTTTACTGTGTGTTTGTGGGGGCTGCATTATACTGTGTGTAAGGCTGCATTATACTCTGAGGCGGCTGCTTTATAATCTGAGGGGCTGCATTATACTCTGAAGGGGCTGCTTTATACTTTTGGGGGCTGCATTATACTGGGTGTGGGGGCTGCATTATAATGTTTGTGAAGGGGCTTCATTATACTGTGTGTTTGTGGGGGGCTGCATTATACTGTGTGTAGTGCTGCATTATACTCTGAGACGGTTGATTTATACTCAGGAGGCTGCATTATACTTTGTGTGTAGGGGCTGCATTATACTCTTAGGGAGCTTCATTATATTGTGTGCGGGAACTGCACTACTGTGTGTGGGGAGCTGCATTATACTGTGTGTTTGTGGGGGCTGCATTATACTGTGTTTGGGGGCTGCATTATACTTTGTGTGAAGGGGGCTTCATAGTGTACTATGTATGTTTGTGGGGGCTTCATTATACTGTGTGGGGGTGGGGCCTGCATTATATTGTGTGTGGGGCTGCATCATACTCTGGGGGCTGCATTATACTGTGTGTGGGGGCTGCATAACACTGTGTGAAGGGGCTGCACTATACTGTGTGTGTTTGTGGGGGTGGGGCTTTCATTATACTTTGTGTGGGGCTGCATTATCCTCTGAGGGGGCTGCAGTATACTCTGAGGGGGATGCATTGTATTCTACGAAGGACCATGGGGAGTGCATTTTACGATATGTACTATGTGGGACCTGCATTATACTGTATTGAGGACTATCGGTACCCATCATTGTTCCTCAGCCTGAGTAAGGGTTGGTGCACACGGTCAGTAAACAATGCTGGTTGGACATTGCATACTTGTACAGCGTTCAGATGCTACAGCATAGAGGATGAGATTTCAAGAAATCCCATGCCCATTATGTGTGCACAGATGCCCACAGCTCATCCGCGAAGATGGACATGCGGCATGTCTTTCCAGACCGCAGCATGTCAATTTATCTTTATTTGTCTCCGTAAGATAAATTTCACCCGTACAATGTATTGGACAAAGTGAATCCGCACGGTGCAATGAACAATGGGGATTCACCTGCATTCAATAGCCGGCAGTGCTTTGGACACAGCGGACATGTACTGCGTCCAAAGCACTGCCAATTACTGAACGTCAAAAAAACAAAAACTGAGCTTGGTTTGAGTTGGTATACATGCAGCACGTAGACGCATGCTCATATTGGTCATTAAACATACAAAACCTACAAGAAACAAAATGAGCAAAAAACCTTCTGTAACTCAATAAGTAAAAAGCAAGTGCATTTAAATAACACAGAGTTCTTAGTAATACTGTTTTTGATCAAAAATAGCATAAAAGCCATCCCACCGTCGACGAGGTAACTCTGATTGGGACTGTCCTACCCTGTCTAATATTAAAAGCCTTACATGTGTCAGAGTTGACCTCAGGACCGGGTCCTAACCAGTGGACACCAGTCTAGGGAAGCCTTTAAGTGTAATTTCCAACTCAGGAGAGGGAGGCCACACCCTGGCTTGCACAGAATGCAAAAATACAAAGAAAAAACACAAAAATTGAGTTTCGTTTGAGTTGGTATACATGCAGCACGTAGACGCATTTTCACATTAGTCATAAAACATACAAAACCTACAAGAAACAATATGACCAAAAACCCTGCTGTAGCTAAATAAGTAAAAAGCAAGTGCAAATAACACAGAGTGCTTAGTAAAACTGTTTTTGATCAAAAATAGCATAAAAGCCATCCCACCGTCGACGAGGTTACTCTGATCAGGACGATCCTACACTGTCTAATATTAAAAACCTTACCATATGTCAGAGTTGACCTCAGTGTGTGAATAAGGGCAGACAAAAGGACTGGGACCCAACCAGTGGACACCAGTCCAGAGAAGCCTTTAAATGTAATTACTTAACGTGTGCACATACCCTAAGGAGGCCGGGAAACAAGTGTCGAATGACTTCAATATTGTTGATCATGCTCGTTAAGTGGCTGGAACTTAGCACTTGTAAATGTTTCTGTCTGATGGTGCGATATGGTAGCATTTGGGGCCCCACTTTAAACTTTTGCACAGGGCCCCACTTTGTCTAGTTGAATGGGGGCTCTAACATCCAGTATTTGTCACGCTGTCATGTGTATGACTGCGCTGCAAACACTTCTTCTGATTTGCGGTAAAATCATTACTGTCGGTCAGAGAGCCGTTGTTCCCACAGCCCACAGCTCTGATTGGTGATATAAAGTTTACCTCCGGTCACTGGTGTGAGCTGATAGGATTACTGCTCCCGTCAGCCTATGGCTGCTGCTAATAACAGTGAGAGTAGGACCGCCTGATGGGAGTATTCCTCAGCCGACACCTATGCTCTAAAATAAATAATTTAAGAAAAAAAAACAGCGTGGGTTCCCCTGTATTTCTGATAAGCAGCCAGGCAAAACTGCAAAACTGACAGCTCTGGGCTGCAACCCTCAGCTGTCAGCAGTAGCAAGGTTGGTTATCAAGAATAGAGAGGACCGACAAATTTGTTTAAAATTATTTAAATAAATAATTTTTAAAAAAGGCGTGGAGTCCCCCCCCCCCCCATTTTCAACAACCAGCTTTGCTAAAGCAAACAGCTTGGGGCTGCTGTTCTCAGGCAGGTAGGAGGCCTTGAATATTGGCAACCCCAACCTAAAAATAGCAGCCCGCAGCCGCCCAGAAAAGTCACAACTATTAGATGCACCAATTCTGGTGCTTTGTGTGGCTATTCCCACTTGCTCTGTAGTGGTGGCAAGTGAAGTAATATTTGTGGAGATGATGTCACCTTTGTATTGTCCGGTGATATCAAGTCCATGGATTAGTAATGGAGAGGCATCTATAAGACATTATCCATTAGTAATCCTATAGTTGTATTGTAAATAAACACAAATCCAGAATAAAGTCTTATTATTACTCCCCTAACGCCCATTCCATTGAGTCCCTTGTCTTCTGTAATAAAACAATAATAAAAAACAACAATATCCCTCACCTGTCCGTCGTTCTGTCCCCCACTGTAATCCATGTCTGGGTATTAACAGATTTCAACCTGGACGGTGCCAAGATGTGACCGTCCAGGCTGAGAATACTGATAAATAAGCTGCCGCGAGCCCCACATCGTCCACATAACAAATATGCTTTAAAAAGGGATTGCTCATGGGATACACAAGTCTCGCTTCCAAGACTGAAAGAAACAAACTAGCTAATGTGCAAGATACTGGTGTACCCATGGCGGTATCTTCAGTTTGAATATACCACCTGTCTCCAAATCTGAAAGTATTATGCTTCAATACAAACATTAAAGGGAACCTGTCACCTGAATTTGGCGGGACAGGTTTGTGGTCATATGGGCGGGGTTTTCGGGTGTTTGATTCACCCTTTCCTTACCTGCTGGCTGCATGCTGGCTGCAATATTGGGTTGAAGTTCATGCTGTGTCCTTTGTAGTAAAAATTACAGATCTCTCCATTCTTTGTAGGTGGGAAAACTTGCAGAATCAGTAGTGTATTACATATTTGCCCCACTGTATGTTGCTTTACTTTTTACCATGTTTTGATGTTGCAGTTTTGTCTCTTCTTTGTATGTCACACTTCAAATTAAGCTGTTTTCGATACTTCCTGGTATTTGGCTTTGACAAAACTTTATTGTTAGTCATATACGGATTACATGTGTTGTTTGCACAGCAGGAATGCACTGAAAATGCACATATTTTTTTTTTACCTGCAAATTTTCCACATCTAAATCTATGGGGAAAGTTGGCACATAAAACTCGGCGTACTCGCAAGAGAAATTGACTTGATGTTTTGAAAACACACACTGCAAGTTAGCTTACACAATGTGAAAAAAAGCACAGTGGGCATAAGATTTTTTGATCTACCTTCCCTAGGTATAGTTTATGGATATGCTTTTTTTGTCCATATTATTCTTTTGCTGGTGTACCCAGTAGGGAAGGAGGCATTGCTCCCTTGGTTGGTGGCGTGTTTTTGTGATTTATCATTGTGTTATGTGGTGGTCACCTGGGTGTGGTCTCAAGATGTCATTGTTGTGCTATGTCACATCCGTACTCCTATCGGGTGATGACATCATCCGTCATTCCTCCCTTCTCTTGCTCACTTAACCTTGTTGGAAGATGTTTGAGATTTCCCACAACTATTGTATCATGTGATGGTATTGGGGTTTTCACAGCTGATTTTAAGCAAGTCATTAGGACACCCCCAGTACACACAAGGTCCTAAACAGATGCATACGGCTCTATATTCTCTCTTTTTTGGAAATGTTACATATGTGGGTGATCAATTAGATTGGATCCAGGGTGCTCCTGGTATAAGCAAAACTCTATTTTCTATATGTTACAGCATGTGTATATTTGTGTGATTTTATTTGATTTTATTGTATTTTAATGTTTTGCTTACCTCACAACTGTAGATGGCTGTCATGACCACCAGGATGGGCTTAGAGGAGGAGGAAGAGCTGGAGCCCGTTTCCTCTGGCATAGAAAAAGCCTCAAACATGCTACATTTACACCATAGCGGTATTTTTATCATTGTATCTCTGGCCTGAAAAAAGCCAAATATTAGCCAAGACATTTCCCTGTACCTTGCTTTTCTATTTTTTGCAATGTGATTTTAAGGATAAAATAAAAGTCACGTTTTTTTTTTCATTATCTCTGGGGCCTCGCATCTCCTGAGATTAGAGCCTTAGTTTTCTGCATGTGATGTCTTACAGATTTCTTGTGGAAATTGTACATTTTCACTCATTCATTTGTTGTAGAAAATAACACCACTATGAAAAGCGCAAACTTCCCGGTCTGTTCCTGGAATTGCTTCAGGACCTCCACAGCTAATAAAACTCACCTAATCTTCGGTTGTTGTCATGTTTACATTGACAATAGGCATATTCACACCACAGTATTTCTCATCAGTCTGCTCTCTGTTTTGATAATGTTCTGTATATAAAACCATAGAAGTTATGGTTTATTCAGATGACCATGTCTATTTTTTAGAACATGAAAATTGATACGTTAAAAATTGATAGCCTCCACGGGCCATGGATTTCTTCACAGCCTAATACAGATTAACGGAAAAGACACATGGATATGTTAAACAGAAGTGTGAATAGTTCCAATAAATTCTATGTGTCGTGTGCTGCCCATTTTTGTTTAATTGCCACCACAAGGCTGGGAAATACTGTTGTCTGAATGTGTTTTTAAAGCGATATTATGATTAGTGATGAGCGAGTGTACTCGTTGCTCGGGTGTCCTCCGAGTATTTATGACTGCTCGGAGATTTAGTTTTCATCGCCTCAGCTGAATGATTTACAGCTATTAGCCTGCTTTATTACATGTGGGGATTCCCTAGCAACCAGGCAACCCCCACATGTACTCAGCCTGGCTAATAGCTGTAAATCATTCAGCTGTGTGGATGAAAACCTAATCTCTGAGCAGTCATAAATACTCGGAGGTCACCCGAGCAACGAGTACACTCGCTCATCACTAATTATGATCCAAGATCCTATCCCTATTTGTAGTAGGTGTAATAATATTAACATTAGCAAATACCTCCAATTAGAAATGTAATATATTTCTTCTAATTCATTGACACTTACCACATGTGCAGGGCATTACAGTAGCTTGAGTATCCATGGTTATGACCACTTCTATGGGCTGTGAGTGGTCATAACCATGGATACCTAAGCTACTGCAACGCCCTGCACATGAGCTAAGTGACATAAATTAGAACTATATAACATTTCTAATTGGAGGTATTTGCTAATATTATTATTTTGACACCTACTACATATTGACATAGGATCTTGAAGATGGGAATTCCCCTTTAATGAAACTTAACTATCTTTAAAGAGTTCGTCCACCTTTGAGCATATTTTTTTTTACTCCATTATTTGTGTTTGGGGCTAAACTTTATTTGGCTTCTATTGACTACTTGTTTTTCTGGAACACTTCACGAATTTGCGTGTCATCCTTGTGCAGGTGCCATGCTAATCTTCTCTGTATCGTTCCTATTTTAGTACATGTGCTGCCGAAGCCATACTTGTTTTTCTGCACACTCAAATTTTATGTCGTTTTTGGTCATAAATGAACTGACAGGAGCTCAGAAAAAGACATAAAAAATAACAAACCCCCTGTCAGACTATCATAGCGGGCTAACTAACAAATTCTCAGTTGACTCATTCTGTAGCAGGACTATAGAGGCTATAGAGGGAAAAACGGTTCAACATTTTTAATGAAACCCAATTAGAAAAAATATTTTTAGCCTTAAGTACATGCATTTAAATAAAAAAGAAAAAGAGTGGATGACCCTGATCCTTGTGTCTCTTCCATTAAATTCAATGCAAGATCTGTTCTTTTTTTTTAATCAGAATTGGGCATCAGATATGAGGCTCCGTTAACAATGGATGGCACAAACATGCCATCGATCTATAATGAATCCCTTTTTTGTGTTCACAAAAGCGGACATGCTCTTAGTCATCGTATTATGTCACTTACCATCATTATGTAATGTAGGAGTGGAGCACCACAGACACAACCAAGTACACTTAAGGTTTATTCACATGTGGTAGATTTCTTGCAGACATTTCTGGGACTGAAAATATTTCCTATAAAATAGAATGGCTTACTTCTGTGAATGGTATCCCTCCCTTGAATATGCATGTAGGGGGGGGGGTCTCAATGGAGCACAAACCCTAATTTTTAATTATTTTATTGGGTATAGGGTGTTAAGGACTGGCGGAACGCACCAAGTATAAGATGATATGGAACCAGGTGCGTTCGCAGTCCGAGGTCCACCGTGCAGGTAGAAACCCTGCTGCTAGTAAAGACGGACTATATGGCGGTACTATAGGAATACACACACATGGGTTAACTCCACCCTGTGTGAAGGAAGCGATCCTGTTGAGTCACAGGACCGCGGTACCGCACATAGAGTGCGAGCAAGAAGTCAGCGAACACAACCCCAACTCAGGATTGAAGTCCGATTAGACCACTTGCTGGCACAACACCACAACTGGGTGTGAAAGGAAACTATTAAATAGTATATAAAGGCACGAGAGTGCATGAGGTGCCGCACTGACGGACGCCACTAACCACCCAGGCTTGGGTAAGGAAAGCGCAGAGGAAGCGCACGGCGCTGTACTGGCGGACACAGCAACTGGACGCTGTGATGTGTGTTACGTGCAGATGGCTAGTCGGGCGCTAGATAGCTACCATCATCCGCGAGCAGTCAACAACAGGGAGGGATACTTAGGAGCTTTCATCCATCGACATACATCCATCTACACACACACATTATATCAAGACAATACTAGCGCATGGCCGTGCGGTCATGCGCAGTTTATATAGCTGCAGCACAGGAAACAGCTACAGAAGTTTTGCCCTTTCAGGACCTGCCAAAAGGACCAATGGGATGTGCTGCAGTACCTGAGCATGTGACCCTCGATCTCCAACGGGAGATCTTGCCCTGGGCATGCTCAGTGTGTGCAAATAAGGACTTTGTCCCAGAGAAGCCCGCTCGCCGCAGATCAGTGCAGGGTACAACAGGAGAGCCAGAAAAGGTAGCAGTAACCCTTTGCACAGAATCAGTCCCAGCAAGACGCTGGGAGCGACGCCTCCGCTGAGCAGAGCCCACTGCGGCCGAAGCAGAATGGGAGACCGCAGCAGACACGGATCGAGATTTTCCCTGTGCAGCAGAGGAAACTCGACTCCTAACATAGGGCATATCATATTTGGTTTATAAGATGGCTTCTTGTTGTTTATTATTGAGGTCAAAGGTCGTCCTGGTAAGCTGTGGGTTCATGAGCAAGTTAATTTTGTTTTTTTTTCCAGCTGTTTTGGCACCCTTCTTGTGAATTTCGATTGGTCAATTCAAAAAGGACCGGGAATAATTTTTGTCTATAAATCCCAATTTTTGCCAGTTGTCCCCATTCATTTCAAGAAGAAAGAAGATCCCGCCCTCCCTCCCTAATTTTAATCCATTCTGTCCTGATGTTCTATTCGAGGGAAAATCGCCCAGCTATCTGGGTGGATGGGTTTGGTTATGGTTAATTTATTGGCAATTTCTTATTAATTGACTAATTTATTACAAAGGCTCATTTATGGTTACCCTGAATAAACACACCACGGCCATTATT
Source organism: Ranitomeya imitator (assembly GCF_032444005.1). Taxonomy (NCBI): domain Eukaryota; kingdom Metazoa; phylum Chordata; class Amphibia; order Anura; family Dendrobatidae; genus Ranitomeya; species Ranitomeya imitator. The sequence continues at coordinate 133,877,864 of NC_091282.1, forward strand.
TTCTACAATTCTGTGTTTGTGTCTTTATTCATTAAGATTGTTGGTTTTGTATTGCCATGAATTTTGCAAGTCCTGTTGGAATGAATGAGGGATGAAATGCTCTCCATTGCTCTAAGTGGCTCATGTACGGTGGCGTAATATGGCCATGTGCATTGTACGTCTTAAAAAAAAATATCCAGGGATATAAAACATGGATGGAAACTCATAATTTCCCATTCGCTAACAATACTCTGATAATACATTGTCTGTTAACATTGGAGTCAGCCATGTATAATGCGTCTCTGATCTCTGTCATGCACGGCTCTGCCCAGAACGACATTTTTTGCTGCACTGATTGCGTTTCCGAGCACATACATTTCTTCTTTTGCAGTAAAGTTGGTAAAGCCAATTAAAGATGTCTGTGGAGATAATAGCTTAGAGATGTGTGACATCAAAGTGCTAAATAAATGCAGGAGAGCAGCGAGCACTAATGAGGATGAGAACTTCTGGCTTCTCTTGCCTCCTATTGGCGAAACTGCTGTCACATGTGATCGGAAGGTCATTTCTTTCATTCTGCTACCCCAGATTAACAAATGTGCATGAACTGACAAGATCTGCTGATTCTCAATGGAAAATAATAGGTTCTGCTTGATTGTAGCTATTATTGGCCTGGGAATTGCGTGCTCCGAGGACTGGGTCTCTGCAGGGCTGGAGAACAGGTGAGCACAAAGCTTCATTTCATGATAGCAGCTATTTATTACATTATCATTAATCAATCTAGAGGCAGTGGAGCCTATAACTACCATCGTGATGTATATTAATGCCATACGTACCCCCTATGATTGCAGTACACAATATGTCCTTTTACTGTTTCTTTCACGCATCGAAGAAACTCACTCAGTTAGAACAATGCAGCAAGTTTGCCCGCAGTCCTATGTAAATTCTTAGGTAAGAATATCACGACATTACAAACCCAGCACTGCTATATCACCAAAGAATACTCCCCAACATCAGTTTAACCGTATGATTATTTCTATATCTCAAGATACGGGTTTCCTGAAATATCCATCTGTCGTGTATGTTATGATGAGTGCGATTGTGCAGCTTATGGGGTTTCTATTCTTGTTCTTTCTCTAGCTGTAGCCGCCAGGATGCAGAATGCTTTCTTCTCGTCTCTATTATACTACACACATATTCTTTCTGCTAACAGTGAAACTATCATTGAGACAATGACCCAAAATTGTGTTGAAGAGTGGTCTTCTATGAGGGGTGGACTTACCAAAGAAACTGAAAATTTCCCTATATATTCATATATAATGTGCAGTACATGTACACAGGTCAGAATATCCTAGAGGTTGGCACTGCTGAGAATGAAATCTCTGGATGTAGGGCAGACTGGACATGCGGAGATTTGTTTAATCTTGTATTAAGACGACTTTGGGTCAATAACGGATAAAAGCCACAATATGTTTCCCGCTGGGAATCCAGCGCTTTTTAATTAGCGGGCATTTAAACCTGCTCACTAGACATGTGAGAGGCAGAATCGATGACGGCTCCTGTATCAAACCTATATTCATTACCTCTAGGAAATACAATGTCTGACGTCACGTCATCTCCTGTGCACACTTGATAACGTTTATCACAATGCCTTTTATTCTATTATTAATAACTGGTTTTAATTATTGACTTTCTCATTATACAATATTAGGAGTTTTTTTCTAACCGATCCAATATCACTGTGGTTGTTCCAAGTTAGTCATAGGTTTAAAATCCCCACACACATTAAACTACAGCAGTCATAAGAACATCTGGTGTATGGGGGACTGTCCCCACGACAGACAGATAATGGAATGGATTAACACGAAGAGGCAAATGACATTAACATACATGATCCCTATGTTTTCAGGGAGATAACCACCACTCAAGGTATCTGATAGAGTTGAGCAAATCTCCCAAAATTCTACTTGGGTAGGTTCACTTAATTCATGGGGGAATTTAAATTTATATACTGTAGAATAAATTTGGGAAGGGGTTAACAAAAAACAAGCCTTATACTCGCCTCTCATCCATCCGCCATACCTGTCTGCAGCTGGTGGTATTTTACCTTCTTTGTTCCAGTCCTTTTGTCACTTCCAATTGTATCTTTTGTTCAGTAGACCCCACAATATCAGGTGACATGTGATGCATGTCATTGAAATTAGTGATCTGTATCACTCCACATGCAGTCACATAGGGTTTGGTTTGTCATTGGCCCCATGTGACAACGAGGGCTTAGTGAACGGAAGACCTTTCCAAAAGTGGCTAATAATCCAAATTCAAGATAGAATACAAAAGAGCCAATTAGGCAATCCCTGGTGGGACAGGCAAGAATGAAATTTTCTTGCTTTTCTTCCTGACCAGTTTCTAGAAAAGTAGAAGGGTTTGTAAAATTCAAGGTGAGCTTACATTTGCCTTGAATCAATTCACTCACCTTTGGTATCTAATAGTGGCTTTATCCACTCTGCCAATTGAGAATACTTGTAAGCTTAAGGTACCGTTACACTAAACGATTTACCAACGATCACGACCAGCGATACGACCTAGCCGTGATCGTTGGTAAGTCATTGTGTGGTCGCTGGGGAGCTGTCACACAGACAGCTCTCTCCAGCGACCAACGACCAGGGGAACAACTTCGGCATCGTTGAAACTGTCTTCAACGATGCCGAAGTCCCCGGGTAACCAGGGTAAACATCGGGTTACTAAGTGCAGGGCCGCGCTTAGTAACCCGATATTTACCCTGGTTACCATTGTAAAAGTAAAAGAAAAAAACACTACATACTCACATTCCGATGTCTGTCACGTCCCCCGCCGTCAGCTTCCCTGCACTGTGTAAGCGCCGGCCGTAAAGCAGAGCTGTGACAGCGATGACAGCGGGGTGATCAGCAACCAAAAAAAAGTCCTGATCATTCCCCACGACCAACGATCTCCCAGCACGGGCCTGATCGTTGGTCACTGTCACACATAACGAGATCGTTAGCGGGATCGTTGCTACGTCACAAAAAGCGTGACGTTGCAACGATATCGTTAACGAAATCGTTATGTGTGAAGGTACCTTTAGTAAAGCTAAGTGTTCATTTTTATGGGGCAGTCAGAGGGGTTTGGCAGATAAACATCTCTTGTGTAAACACCTCAGATATACAGGTACACTTTTTGTAAACCTACTATATCAAACATCTAAAGTAGGCTTTCAATGGAACATTTTTTTTCACCAAAGCAATAGCAGGAAATACCAATGGCTGTTAGCATGACCACCAATTGCACAGGTTACACAAGTTATTATAACTAACACCTCTTTTGCGATCTTCAGATACACAATATGGGTAAATGAGTTGGAACAAATCTCATTTTTAATGGGGAGCCTATTCAATAGGTCACAAAAAGACTCAGCCTCTGGTATTTAGGTGTTAAGGATCTTTTTACTGAATATATATCCTCACAGACTGTGCTCCCATAGTGATTACTGCTGTTACTAAGCCGCAAAAACTCAACGGCCATTTAATTAGACCACATTTTTACCTAGATGATAGAAATTAGACTAATTCTAGGTCTGCTATGTACAGTGGCGACCAAAAGTTTGCTTTTTTTTAAAAGTGTGATTACTTCTGTCTGGTTGTTGTGATGACATTTTCCTGGTGATTTTAGTAAACCGGAAGCAAATAAGGATGAAAATTGTGTTTGACATTGTTTTATCCCTTTTTGTTTTAGTTTTAAACATTTGCTGGGCCAAATGTTTTGAATATTTTGTCATGGGTAGTCGAATTCTACCTAAATTTTTTTGTGTTTGTGTGTATTTTTTGGTTAAAACGTGACAAATACAAAGCCAAATTTATCACCAGATGTCAGGAAGCTTACTATTCTGGGGGTGAAGTCAGGCAAAAGTCAAAAAGAGGTAGATATGGAATTTAACTGCTCTCGTATAATAAAGATAAAAAAAGAAGTGTCACTTATAATTAAGATAGAAAAAGAATGTTATGGAACAGCTGACAAACCTAGAAGTGGACGACCATGGAAAACTTACTCCAAAGTTGATCACATCATTAATAAAAAGTCCATAAAAGTGCTGTACAGATTTAGCTTGAAATGAATAAAGAATACGGAGTCAAAGTGAGTCGCCAAACTGTGGTGTGACGGCTAAGAGCAGTAGGGTTGAATCCACAAGTTCTAGTCAAGAAACCTTTCATCTTTGCAAAGAACTGGAGGGTCCGACTTGAGTTTCCCAAAGAACGCAGCCAACGGGAAGAGACAGATTGATCTAAGGTGTTGTGGTCGGATGAATCCAAGTTCAATCTGCTTGGTAGTGATGCTGAGCACTATATATACTGCCCAATTGGAAAACTTAATGATGTAAGGTACCAAAAACCTACAGTGAAACATGGTGGTGGCAATGTTATGGTTTGGGGCTTCATTTCTGCATCTGCCATTTGCCCTCTGTATAGAATGGATGGAAATATGAATGTTACCATAAACATGGATATACTGAAGAATGTAGTGCTGCCACATGGTAAAACCAAAGTGGAGAAGGGCTGGAAATTACAGCAAGACAATGATCCTAAGAACATATCCAATGTAGTAAAAAATTGGTCAGCAAAGAAAAAATGTTCACCTGTTGCAATAGCCAAGCCAATCACCTTATTTAAACCCTATAGATCAGATTTGGGATGAATTAAGATGAAGAGTTGGGGCCTGTACCCATAGCAATAAAGATGAATTGTTTGTAGATTTGCAAATGGAATGAAGCAAGATCCCTCAGGATGTCTTGAATACCCTAGTGGCTTCAATGCCCCGTCAGTATGGTGCAGTAGTTAATGCAAGAGGTTATGCTACAAAATACTAAGTATTGTAAACAATGAATTACTCTCTATGTTGTGATCAATAAATAGTATATGCAAAACTTTTGCCAGTCAGTTTTCTTTAATTAAATGGTCATACCTATATTTTAAACCATTATATATTTAAACCATTTTGGTTAAAATTAAGGTCTTGCATGATGACAACGTCTGGCACTTCAAATTCATCACCAGGAAAATGGCTTCACAACAACCAGACAGAAGTAATCACACTTTTAAAAAAAATGCAAAACTTTTGGTCTTCGCTGTACAGGTCCTTCTCAAAAAATTAGCATATAGTGTTAAATTTCATTATTTACCATAATGTAATGATTACAATTAAACTTTCATATATTATAGATTCATTATCCACCAACTGAAATTTGTCACGTCTTTTATTGTTTTAATACTGATGATTTTGGCATACAACTCCTGATAACCCCAAAAACCTGTCTCAATAAATTAGCATATTTCACCCATCCAATCAAATAAAAGTGTTTTTTAATAACAAACAAAAAAACCATCAAATAATAATGTTCAGTTATGCACTCAATACTTGGTCGGGAATCCTTTGGCAGAAATGACTGCTTCAATGCGGCGTGGCATGGAGGCAATCAGCCTGTGACACTGCTGAGATGTTATGGAGGCCCAGGATGCTTCAATAGCGGCCTTAAGCTCATCCAGAGTGTTGGGTCTTGCGTCTCTCAACTTTCTCTTCACAATATCCCACAGATTCTCTATGGGGTTCAGGTCAGGAGAGTTGGCAGGCCAATTGAGCACAGTAATACCATGGTCAGTAAACCATTTACCAGTGGTTTTGGCACTGTGAGCAGGTGCCAGGTCGTGCTGAAAAATGAAATCTTCATCTCCATAAAGCATTTCAGCCGATGGAAGCATGAAGTGCTCCAAAATCTCCTGATAGCTAGCTGCATTGACCCTGCCCTTGATGAAACACAGTGGACCAACACCAGCAGCTGACATGGCACCCCACACCATCACTGACTGTGGGTACTTGACACTGGACTTCAGGCATTTTGGCATTTCCTTCTCCCCAGTCTTCCTCCAGACTCTGGCACCTTGATTTCCGAATGACATGCAAAATTTGCTTTCATCAGAAAAAAGTACTTGGGACCACTTAGCAACAGTCCAGTGCTGCTTCTCTGTAGCCCATTTCGGCACCTGTAGCCCATTTCCTGCACACGCCTGTGCACGGTGGCTCTGGATGTTTCCACACCAGACTCAGTCCACTGCTTCCTCAGGTTCCCCAAGGTCTGGAATCGGTCCTTCTCCACAATCTTCCTCAGGGTCCGGTCTCCTCTTCTCGTTGTACAGCGTTTTCTGCCACATTGTTTCCTTCCAACAGAGTTACCATTGAGGTGCCTTGATACAGCACTCTGGGAACAGCCTATTTGTTGAGAAATTTCTTTCTGGGTCTTACCCTCTTGCTTGAGGGTGTCAATGATGGCCTTCTTGACATCTGTCAGGTCGCTAGTCTTACCCATGATGGGGGTTTTGAGTAATGAACCAGGCAGGGAGTTTATAAAAGCCTCAGGTATCTTTTGCATGTGTTTAGAGTTAATTAGTTGATTCAGAAGATTAGGGTAATAGGTCGTTTAGAGAACCTTTTCTTGATATGCTAATTTATTGAGACAGGTTTTTTGGGTTATCAGGAGTTGTATGCCAAAATCATCAGTATTAAAACAATAAAAGACGTGACAAATTTCAGTTGGTGGATAATGAATCTATAATATATGAAAGTTTAATTGTAATCATTACATTATGGTAAATAATGAAATTTAACACTATATGCTAATTTTTTGAGAAGGACCTGTATATACAGTGGGTACGGAAAGTATTCAGTCCCTTTAAATTTGTCACTCTTTGTTTCATTACAGCCATTTGGTAAATTCAAAAAAGTTCATTTTTTTCATATTAATGTACACTCTGCACACCGTCTTGACCGGAAAAAAACCCCAGAAATGTTTGCAAATTTAATAAAAAAGAAAAACTGAAATATCACATGGTCTAAAGCATTCAGACCCTTTTGCTCAGACACTCATATTTAAGTCACATGCTGTCCATTTCCTTGTGATCCTCCTTGAGATGGTTCTACTCCTTCACTGGAGTCCAGCTGTGTTTAATTAAACTGATAGGACTTGATATGGAACAGCACACATCTATCTATATAAGACCTCACAGCTGACAGTGCATGTCAGACCAATTGAGAATCATAAGATCAAAGGAACTGGCCAAGGAGCTCAGAGACAGAATTGTGGCAAGGCACAGATCTGTCCAAGGTTACAACAGAATTTCTGCAATACTCAAGGTTCCTAAGAGCACAGTGGTCTGCATAATCCTTTATTGGAAGAAATTTGGGACCACCAGAAGTCTTCCTAGACCTGGCTGTCCAGCCAAACTGAGCAATCGTGGGAGAAGAGCCTTGGTAAGAGGAGTAAAGAAGAACCCCAAGATCACTGTGGCTGAGCTCTACAGATGCAGTCGGGAGATGGGAGAAAGTCCCTCAAAGTCAACTATCACTGCAGCCCTCCACCAGTCAGGCCTTTATGGCAGAGTGCCCGACGGAAGCCTCTCCTCAGTGCAAGACATAAGAAAGCCCACACAGAGTTTGGTAAAAAACACATGAAGGACTCCCAGACTATGAGAAATAAGATTATCTGGTCTGATGAGACAAAGATAGACCTTTTTGGTGATAATTCTAAGCGGTATGTGTGGAGAAAACCAGGCACTGCTCATCACCTGCCCAATACAATCCCAACAGTGAAACATGGTGCTGGCAGGCAGCATCATGCAATGGGAGTGTTTTTCAGCTGCAGGGACAGTATGACTGGTTGTCATTGAAGGAAACATGAATGCGGCCAAGTACAGAGATATCCTGGATGAAAACCTCTTCCAGAGTGCTCGGGAACTCAGACTTGGCTGAAGATTTACCTTCCAACAAGACAATGACCCTAAGCATACAGATAAAATAACAAAGGAGTGGCTTCAGAACAACTCTGGCCATTCTTGACTGGCCCAGCCAGATCCCTGACCTAAACCCAGTTGAGGATCTCTGGAAAGACCTGAAAATGGCTGTCCACCAACGTTTACCATCTAACCTGAAAGGATCTCCAAAGAAGAATGGCAGAGGATCCCCAAATCCAGGTGTGAAAAACTTGTTCCCAAGAAGACTCATGGCTGCACTAGCTCAAAAGGGTGCTTCTACTCAATACTGAGCAAATGATCTGAATACTTATGACCATGTGATATTTCAGGTTTTCTTTTTTAATAAATTTGCAAAAATGTCTACATTTCTGGGGGGGTTTTCAGTCAAGATGGGGTGCAGAGTGTACATTAATGAGAAAAAAAATGAACTTTTTTTGAATTTACCAAATGGCTGCAATAAAACAGAGTGAAAAATTTAAAGGGGTCTGAATACTTTCTGTACCCACTGTATTTGCACCAAGTTTTTTTTTATAACATTTTGACCATCTGTACATGATAAATCTGGCCTAAACCACTCATTTGTAGTCTGTTCCCACTATCCCCCCCCCCCAAATTGTAAAGTGTCAAGAAAGCAAATGTTAAATCAAATACTGAAAAAACTGCTTTGTAATATGAGCCATTGATAATATAAAATACGAGGCAAACATACTTTGTACACTAACTGTATCTCGGGCTGCATTCACATACAGTTGAAACTAGGTTGCATACACTATATATAAAGACACATATGCATGTTTTTCTCAATATCTGGTTAAACCTTTCCCGTTTTATGTCAGTAAAGATTACCATAGTTATTAATATTTGCCAAATGCCCAAGTAATGTGAGAGAGAATGTTTTAAGGCATTTTTATTACTTACTGCAAAGTCAAAAGTTTACATACATTTCAGTAGTATTTGGTACCATTGCCCTTAAACTGAATGACTTGGGTCAAACGTTTGGGATATCTTTCAAAAAGCTTCTCACAATAGTTGGTTGGAATTTGGGCCCATTCCTCCTGACAAAACTGGTGTAACTGATCCAGGTTTGTAGGTTGCCTTGCTCACACCTGCCTTTTCAGCTCTGACCATAAATTTTCAATAAGATTGAGATCAGGACTTTGTGATTGCCACTCCAAAACATTGACTTTGTTATCCTTAAGCCACTTTGTTACCACTTTGGCAGTATGCTTCGGGTCATTGTTGATTTAGAAGACCCACTGCCGCCCAAGCTTTAACTTCCTAGCTGATGTCTTGAGATGGTGCTTCAGTAGTGACATAATCTTCTTTTCTCATGATGCCGTCTATTTTGTGAAGTGCACCAGTCCCTCCTGCAGCAAAACAACCCCACAACATGATGCTGCCACCCTCGTGTTTCACAGTTGAGATGGTGTTCTTAGGCTTACAAACTTCTCCCTTTTTCCTCCAAACCTAACGATTGTCATTATACCCAAAAAGTTCAATTTTAGTTTCATCAGACCACAGGACATGTCTCCAAAAATTAAGGCTTTTGTTCCTGTGTGTATTTGCAAACATTAACCCCTTTCTGACATATGACATACTATCCCGTCGAGGTGGGGTGGGCCCGTATGACCATCGACGGGATAGTACGTCATAGCGATCGGCCACGCTCACGGGGGGAGTGCGGCCGATCGCGGCCGGGTGTCAGCTGACTATCGCAGCTGACATCCGGCACATTAACTCCCGGCTTAACTGCCACTCCTGGCACATTAACCCCCGGCACACCGCGATCAAACATGATCGCGGTGTGCCAGCTGTATAGGGAAGCATCGCGCAGGGAGGGGGCTCCCTGTGGGCTTCCCTGAGACGCCCACAGCAACGCGATGTGATCGCGTTGCTGCGAGGGTCTCTTACCTCCTCCTTCTCCTTGCAGGCGCGGATCCAAGATGGCCGTGTCATCCGTGTCCTGCAGGGAGGGAGGTGGTTTCACAGCGCCTGCTCAGAGCAGGCACTGTGAAGCCTTCAGCTGGGCATGTCAGATTGCTGATCTGGCACACTGCACAGCAAAGTGTCAGATCAGCGATCTTCCACTATAACATGATGCCCCCCCCCCAGGGCAATGTTATAGTGTAAAAAAAAAAAAAAATTCACGTGTAAAAATTTTTTTTTAAAAATTCCCCCCCCCCCAAAAAATATTGTTCCTATAAATACATTTCTTTATCTAAAACAATAAAAGTACACATATTTAGTATCGCTACGTCCGTAACGACCCCACCTATAAAACTGTCCCACTAGTTAACACCTTCAGTGAATGCGGTAAAAAAAAAACGAGGCAAAAAACTGCCTTATTATCATACCGCCAAACAAAAAGTGGAATAACACGCGATCAAAAAGACTGAAATAAATAACCATGGCACTGCTGAGAACGTCATCTTGTCCTGCAAAAAATGAGCCGCCATACAGCATCATCAGCGAAAAAATAAAAAAGTTATAGTCCTCAGAATAAAGCGATGCAAAAATAATTATTTTTTTCTATAAACTAGTTTTTATCGTATAAAAGCGCCAAAACATAAAAAAATGATATAAATGAGGTATCGCTGTAATCGTACTGACCCGAAGAATAAAACTGCTTTATTCATTTTACCAAACGCGGAATGGTATAAACGCCTTCCCCAAAAGAAATTCATTGAAACCAGGGATTCAAGTTTGAAGAGGCTAATTTGCATATTCCAGGTGCCTTCTGGGAAAAGCGAAGAGTCTCCCTAAGCTAGAAGATCGTTGGGTACAGCCGGGACCAGCTGCTTGGAAAGCATCACCAATTTTTGCCTGTAGGACATTATTGCAAGAGAGCTTGGCTGAGTAGATTACACAAGAAGGAAAACACACAGCAAGTCAGCAGGATCTAGGAGCAACATGGCAGATGTGACAACCTACATGGTGAGCTGCAGCATGTGCTACATGTTCACAGATCGACCAGAAGAAGAATCAAATTTCACCTGTCAGAAGTGTAGACTAGTGGCCCTTTTAGAAGAAAAGGTGCGGGGTCTGGAAGAAAGAATAGCAACTTTGAAACTCATCAAAGAGAATGAAGACTTTCTAGACAGAACAGAAGCATCTCTACTGGTCACAGAAGGTGAAAAAAGTGTCAGAGAACCTCCAAAAGCAGATGAGTGGAAGCATGTGACCAAAAGAAGCAAGAAGACCATGGAGAAATCACCAACCACACAACTGAAGAACCGATATCAAATCTTTGTAGAGGATGAAGATGGCACACCTAAGTATGAAGCAATACCAGCAAGCAAAAAAGAAAAGAGCACACAGCAACAAGTGACAGCAAAAAGTACAGCCAAGAAGCAATGAAGAGTGGTGGTGATGGGAGACTCACTACTGAGAGGCACAGAAGCAGCCATCTGCAGACCGGACATAACTGCAAGAGAAGTATGCTGTCTTCCAGGTGCGATGATCAAGGATGTGACCGATAGGATACCAAAGCTCTTCAGCTCCAAGGACGTCCACCCATTTCTTCTGATACATGTTGGCACCAATGACACGGCAAGGAAGGACCTACCGACAATCTGCAAGGACTTTGAAGAGTTGGGGAAGAAAGTAAAGGAACTGGATGCACAGGTAGTTTTTTCTTCTATCCTTCCAGTAGACGGGCATGGCACCAGGAGATGGAACAGGATCCTTGATGCAAACAACTGGCTAAGACGATGGTGCAGACAACAAGGATTCGGATTCCTGGACCACGGTGTGAATTACTGGTACGATGGACTCCTCGCCAGAGACGGACTACACCTCAACAAACCTGGGAAACACACATTCGCCAGAAGACTCGCTACACTCATCAGGAGGGCGTTAAACTAGAAGAAGAGGGGACGGGAAGAAAAACATTAGACTTTAACAAAGAAGACCCAGGAAAACATACTCAGATAGGAGGTAAGAACATTTCTAAAACAATCCACAGCGAGGAGATTGGAACAAAACAAAATCCTCTAAACTGCATGCTCGCAAACGCCAGAAGCCTGACAAACAAGATGGAAGAACTAGAAGCAGAAATATCTACAGGTAACGTTGACATAGTGGGAATAACCGAGACATGATTAGATGAAAGCTATGACTGGGCAGTTAACTTACAGGGTTACAGTCTGTTTAGAAAGGATCGTAAAAATCGGAGAGGAGGAGGGGTTTGTCTCTATGTAAAGTCTTGTCTAAAGTCCACTTTAAGGGACGATATTAGCGAAGGAAATGAGGATGTCGAGTCCATATGGGTCGAAATTCATGGAGGGAAAAATGGTAACAAAATTCTCATTGGGGTCTGTTACAAACCCCCAAATATAACAGAAACCATGGAAAGTCTACTTCTAAAGCAGATAGATGAAGCTGCAACCCATAATGAGGTCCTGGTTATGGGGGACTTTAACTACCCGGATATTAACTGGGAAACAGAAACCTGTGAAACCCATAAAGGCAACAGGTTTCTGCTAATAACCAAGAAAAATTATCTTTCACAATTGGTGCAGAATCCAACCAGAGGAGCAGCACTTTTAGACCTAATACTATCTAATAGACCTGACAGAATAACAAATCTGCAGGTGGTCGGGCATCTAGGAAATAGCGACCACAATATTGTGCAGTTTCACCTGTCTTTCACTAGGGGGACTTGTCAGAGAGTCACAAAACCACTGAACTTTAGGAAGGCAAAGTTTGACCAGCTTAGAGATGCCCTTAGTCTGGTAGACTGGGACAATATCCTCAGAAATAAGAATACAGATATTAAATGGGAAATGTTTAAGAACATCCTAAATAGGCAGTGTAAGCGGTTTATACCTTGTGGGAATAAAAGGACTAGAAATAGGAAAAACCCAATGTGGCTAAACAAAGAAGTAAGACAGGCAATTAACAGTAAAAAGAAAGCATTTGCACTACTAAAACAGGATGGCACCATTGAAGCTCTAAAAAACTATAGGGAGAAAAATACTTTATCTAAAAAACTAATTAAAGCTGCCAAAAAGGAAACAGAGAAGCACATTGCTAAGGAGAGTAAAACTAATCCCAAACTGTTCTTCAACTATATCAATAGTAAAAGAATAAAAACTGAAAATGTAGGTCGCTTAAAAAATAGTGAGGAAAGAATGGTTGTAGATGACGAGGAAAAAGCTAACATATTAAACACCTTCTTCTCCACGGTATTCACGGTGGAAAATGAAATGCTAGGTGAAATCCCAAGAAACAATGAAAACCCTATATTAAGGGTCACCAATCTAACCCAAGAAGAGGTGCGAAACCGGCTAAATAAGATTAAAATAGATAAATCTCCGGGTCCGGATGGCATACACCCACGAGTACTAAGAGAACTAAGTAATGTAATAGATAAACCATTATTTCTTATTTTTAGGGACTCTATAGCGACAGGGTCTGTTCCGCAGGACTGGCGCATAGCAAATGTGGTGCCAATATTCAAAAAGGGCTCTAAAAGTGAACCTGGAAATTATAGGCCAGTAAGTCTAACCTCTATTGTTGGTAAAATATTTGAAGGGTTTCTGAGGGATGTTATTCTGGATTATCTCAATGAGAATAACTGTTTAACTCCATATCAGCATGGGTTTATGAGAAATCGCTCCTGTCAAACCAATCTAATCAGTTTTTATGAAGAGGTAAGCTATAGGCTGGACCACGGTGAGTCATTGGACGTGGTATATCTCGATTTTTCCAAAGCGTTTGATACCGTGCCGCACAAGAGGTTGGTACACAAAATGAGAATGCTTGGTCTGGGGGAAAATGTGTGTAAATGGGTTAGTAACTGGCTTAGTGATAGAAAGCAGAGGGTGGTTATAAATGGTATAGTGTGACGCCCAGGAGACCGGGATACCCAGCACCGGACCAATGGAGTCTGTCTCTTGAGGGGGATGTCACGGGTGGCTTGACCCGGTGCTGTGGCCTCAGGCAATGCACAGTGTAAGGGGTATCATGAGGGGACAGGCACTTACTTGATCAGCAGCAGGTTCTCCCAGCGGTGACGATCCTGATCCTGGATAGATGGCTATTGTCCAAATGAAAGACTGAGGCACTGAAACGTTTAACCAGTTTACTTTAACATAAAAGGATTTACAACCAGTCCTGTCACCGGAGTCTGTATGGGAACTCTGAGTTACTTTGACCCTGCCGGGGTCTTCGCCTCTTATTGTGCGCAATTTCTGTGTGGCCCTGCTGCTGTATGTGAACTGGCTGCCGGCCCAATCTGTCCCCTCCGGGTCCTGGTTCGACGGGCAACCCGAGTCCTTTTATCGGTTTACCCCCTCTGGGAGTACCGCTGAACTCTGTGTCTGTTGCTGCATCCGACCCTAGTGAAGCTGATATCACCTCACGTTTTTCCGGTTGCTGTATTATATATAATGAATACAGCCACGGATCCGGTATCCGTCTTTGCGCCTGTTCTGGGTAGTGATTAATGCTACCCGGTTCTCACAATGTCCTTTTTCTCTATCCCTCTTCTCCTCAGGCCGGTGATTTAGGCCTGGTAACAGTCACAGGGCTGTTAGAGATTCAAATGTATGACCTCTCACTATCAGCTCCTTGGCCCAACTGCCATTTCTTCTCTCAGACCAGAATGGATCAAGGGGAGTCTCTGGAGCTCCCCCTTCTGGCCGGAGGTGGTAGTGCAGTCTTGCTATTTTAGTATTTGTACTTACTGTCAGTAACTATTTTTGTGGCAAATACCCCTAGGGGTGCCACATTCCCCCTTAGTTAAGAACAGTACTCCGGGACTGTGGGACAATAACATTTTGAAATAACAATTAATATGTACAGAGTCTTAAAAATGAAAAGTTACAAAAACCACTCAAGGAAACAAAAATAGAGTTCTGTAAAAAGTCACTTCAAATAGCGTCCATTAATACAGTTCTATCCTTGAAGGTATTAGGAACGGCACTGTACTTAATATCCAGGAATTTAGTTCCATTTTTCCAACGGAGTTATCAATATAAAGTCTAAAGAAAGTTCAAAAAGAGCAAAAAGCAAAGTTCAAAAAGCAGTCTTTCCGGAGCTTTGATTTAGTGCCTCCGGGCTGATAAAAAGTTCAAGAATATGCAATAAGTTCATACAGACAAGTCTCTGTAGGCACTGGGCTTAAACGTTGCAGACTGATAGCAATGACTATACTACATTTTCTGTTTAACTATATACGGCATAACATATATACAATTCACATTATGAGCTTTATAGTTGGTAATCTGCATACCTGGCCGGTAATTGACCCTGGGTACTACGCTGTGATCTACGTAATAGCGGTGTCTCTTCATGTGGTGTACTACTGTCTACTGCGGATGTAGTATCTGCCCGCTCTGCTAAAGATAATTCCACGACTATGGAGTTGGCAAGTCCTCCGTGAATGGGATTACTCTGACCAGGAATCTGTTCTTCCTGGCCTGGAACCTCCTGTAGTACGGGGTCAGCCTCTTCCAGTCTTGGGACTTCTGGTATTGGGTTCGGTGTTGGGTAAAAGGCCACCATGGGAACCACTACTGCACCATGGTATGTTAGTAGGGTTTTGGGAAAGTCTCCTATACAGGTGTGATACACTTCCTCTTCTTTTTCCTTTACTGGTTGAACCTGTATGGGTTGAATAACTTCTGGTTCTGGCTGGACAACGTCTGGCTCTTTCAATGCTTCCGGACATAATTTAAGATTGTCTCTTGACACTAGTACAGATGTTAAGCCTCCGTTTTTGCTAATGAGACACATTTTAGGATTATCCACTCTTGTTGGTAAAACTGTGTAGGGTACGGCTTCCCACTGATTGTCCAGTTTATTGGTTCGACGATTTCTCTTGAGCACTTGGTCACCCGGTCTTAATGGGGTCGCTAGAGCATTCTGGTTGAAAGTTCGCTCTTGTCTTTCTCTAGTTTGCTGAAGGCTTCTTTCCACACTCTCTTGCACTTGGCGATACTGCTTTTGCCGTATGATATCCCAATTGGAGTCTTGAACTTCTGCGTCTGGTTTCAGAATTCCCATTTCTAGATCGATTGGTAATTGGCCGGGTCTTGCACGCATAAGGTAAGCTGGGGTGCAGTTGGTGGAGCTCACCGGGACATGATTATACAGATCCACCAAGTCAGGCAATTTCTCTGGCCATTGATTCCTTTCTGTCTCAGGTAAAGTCTTTAGTAGGTCTATTACAATATGGTTCATCTTCTCGCATAAGCCGTTTGTTTGTGGATGATAGGCCGTCGTCCGGATCTTTTTGCAACCATACATATTACAGAATTCTCTGAAGATCTCTCATTCAAAGGCTGTACCTTGGTCGGTGAGAACCTGTTCCGGATATCCATGGGGTCTACAAAAGTACGTTTGGAACGCTTTGGCTGCTGTTTTTGTTGTCAGATCTTTTACGGGTACTACTACCAAGAAACGTGAATAATGGTCCACGATGGTCAAGGCATAGACATAGCCGGACCGGCTTGGTGTCAACTTCACGTGGTCCATGGCTACAAGTTCAAGTGGTTGTTTGGTGATTATGGGCTGCAGTGGTGCTCTTTGGTTCTTTTGATCGTTTCTTCTGAGGTTACACGGGCCACAATTTCTGCACCACTGTTCGATTGATTTTCTCATCCTGACCCAATAAAATCTTTCTCTTAGAAGTACTTCTAACTTTTTCCAACCGAAGTGACCAGCACCATTATGGTAAGCTTCGAGGACCATCTTCACATCTTGTTTAGGCACAATAATCTGCCAAACCAATTCATGTGTTTTCGGATTGGTGTATCTTCTACAGAGCTTCCCTTGATACAGGAACATTTTGCCTCTCTCTTTCCAGAGTTGATGCGTCTCTTCTGGGGCATCCTCATAGGGATATGCACTTTGCTCAGTCAACAGTTCCTTCACCAACTTCACAGCCGGATTGCTGTCTTGGGTGTCAGCCCATCTATGGTGTGCTAACGGATTAAAATTCACCTCTTGTTGTTTCTGATAGGTACTTGACTGATGATGTTTTGCCTTGGGACAATGGAAGGCTGGTAGTTCAATTTCTTCAAGCTCCCCCGTTTCCTCTTCTACATCTCTCAAGTGTGGCATCCGGGATAGGGCATCGGCATTTCCATTCTTGCGACCTGCTCGATACTTGATTATGAAGTTGTAATTAGATAACCGGGCTATCCATCGCTGTTCTAACGCACCTAATTTGGCTGTGTCCAGGTGGGTCAACGGATTGTTGTCAGTATAGACAATAAATTCTGCAGCGGCCAGATAGTGTTTGAAACGCTCCGTCACAGCCCAAACTACTGCCAGTAGTTCCAATTTGAAGGAGCTGTAATTTTCTGAATTTCTTTCAGTAGGCCGGAGCTTTCTACTTGCAAAGGCGATGACTTTCTCCCGACCTTCTTGCTTTTGTGACAGCACCGCTCCTAGTCCCACATTACTGGCATCGGTGTAGAGGATGAAAGGTTTATGGTAATCTGGGTATGTCAGAACCTCTTCTCCGGTTAGTGCCTTCTTTAGTTGTTCAAAGGAGTCTTCCCTTTCGTCGTTCCACTGAAAAGGAGGGTTTCGGTTTGAAGGTTTCTTCGTCTGCCCTACCAAGGTGTCTTGCAAGGGTGCTGCCAACTTGGTAAATCCTTTTATAAATCTGCGATAGTAACCCACCAATCCCAGGAATTGTCTCACTTCTTTTGCGCTGGTAGGTCTTGGCCAATCCCTTATGGCGCTTATTTTCTCGGGATCTGGTGCTACTCCCTCCGAACTCACGATGTGTCCCAGGTACTGTACCTTTGGCTTGAGAAGGTGACATTTGGATGGCTTGACTTTCATGCCATACCTGGATAAGGCTTCGAACACTTCTGCCAGGTCTATTAAGTGTTGTTCGTAAGTCTTTGAGTAGACGATCACATCATCTAGGTACAGGAGGACGGTCTCGAAGTTCTTGTGTCCGAGGCAGCATTCCATCAGCCGCTGGAAGGTACCGGATGCGTTGCAGAGTCCGAACGGCATGCGATTAAATTCACATAGACCCATTGGTGTGGTGAATGCCGTCTTTTTCCTTATCTCTCTCAGCCACAGGGACTTGCCAATACCCGCTTGTTAAGTCTAAGGTGGAAAAATAATTAGCAGATTTCAAAGCAGTTAAGGACTCTTCTATCCTAGGCAAGGGGTAGGCGTCTTTATGGGTGATGTTATTAATCTTCCGGTAGTCTACGCACATTCTCATGGTTCCGTCCTTTTTTTTGACAATCACTAGAGGGGCCGCCCAGGGGCTACAGCTGTCTCTTATTACCCCGGCCTGTTTCATTTCCCTCAGCATATCTTTTGCACATTGATAGTGAGCGGGCGGTATGGGTCTATATCTTTCTTTTATTGGGGGATGGTCACCTGTGGGGATTGTGTGTTCTACCCCTTCTATCCGTCCGAAGTCCAATGGGTGTTTACTGAAGACTTGTTCATATTCCGTCACTAGCCTATACACCCCTTGTTTTTGATGGGTAGGTGTTGAATTTATGCCCACGTGTAGCTGTTGGCACCAATCCTCCATTTCTCCATCTGAGCCATTGCCTTCCACCTGACAGGTTGGTTCTAAGGGCTCAATGGTTGTGATGGCATTGTTGTCAACAGTATATAGCTTTGCCATTGTAGCATACCTTGGCAAAGTGACCTCTTCCTCTCCACAGTTCAAAAGTCGTACCGGCACTCGTCCCCGGTGTACCTCGACTATCCCTCGTGCTGTGAGTATAGTGGGCCTGCTGTCGGTGTACACTGGTTCTATTAAGGCTTGATAATCTCGTCCCTTAGTACCAATGGCTGCTCTACACCATACCAGCATTTCTGTTTTTGGTGGGATTACAATAGACGTTGGATCACTTACCCTCACACTGCCGATTTCTCCACCTGCAACTTCTACCTGTTGCCTTAACATCAATACTTTTATTTCCCTCCGGAGAACTCTCTGCTGGCAGGATTGGGCAGTTTCAGCAATTTGCTGTAAGACAGAAATGACTTCGGAAAAGCAGTTCTCTAACACATTCATTCCTATCAATACAGTTGGTTCACAGTTCCGCCGGTCAACATCAACAACAATTATACCCTGTTTCTTCAGTTCTACTTTACCAATCTTTATGGTCATCTCCCTGAATCCTAGTTTCGGTACCAACTTACCATTACTGGCCCATATATCTAGTTCAACATCAGAGGGCCCTTTATCAATATCTGCATCAGCCCAGTACCTCTTATAAAGGATATACGGTATAGATGAAATCTGGGAACCTGTGTCCAGCAAAGCGTTGAGGGGAATTCCGTCCAGCACGATAGGGATAATGGGTCGTCCTCCGATGTACCTGTCGTGCCAGGGTGTTGGGCCTTGAAAGTTCATTCCTGCGAAGCGGCCCGCATTCCCAGGGGATTCCCGTTTAAATCACAATCTTGTGCAAAGTGGCCCGGCTGCTGGCAACGGCGGCAAATGGGCTGTCCATCCGGTTGGTAGCGGTCGCGTGGTCGTCCTCTCCATGTCGGGTATCTCCGGGGTCTCATCCATGGAACATCCTCTCTACAGTTTGCCAACTCCATCTTGTGTCCTCTCATCTCCTGCATGGTTTTAGCCATTGAAGCAACAACATCAGCTAAAGAGTCAAGCTTTTGTTGAAGAGCCTCATTAGTACTGGGCCCCAGGGGCTTAGCAATGGCCCCAGACATAGCTGATGTCACTGGCACTCCCTGTTGTTGAGGTGCCTCTGCCATGGGTTGCGCAGGATCCTGATCCCGAGGTGCCTCTGCCAGCTGGAGACGTATAGCGCTCTCCTTTAATTGGGCAAATGTCAATTCAGGGTTCTTAAAAACAAGCATGCTCACATGCCCCCGGTGAGAAGGGGTGTAGAGTCCCTCAATAAATTGATCTCTTAGCAGTTTATCCGCTCCGGTGTTAAAAATGGGTTCAGCCAGTGTAAGTGATTTAAGGGCTTCCTGCAGGTTTAAGGCAAAGTCTCTCACGCCCTCATTAGCTTTTTGTTTGCAACTAAAGAATCGTATTTTAGCTTTGCTGCTGGCCGTGGTTTCAAATGTAGCTTTTAATCCAGCAAATATGCGTTCAACAGTGCCTTTTAGATCAGCTGCCCATGCTGTGACTTCTCGCTTAGCATGGCCACTTAACTGCATCATCAGGAGACTAACACGCTGAACTTCACCCACAGGGAACATGTCAAAATGGGCCAGCATCTTTTCTCTGAAATCGTCAAGGGTATTAGGCTCACCTTCATACATTGGAAGCCATGGGCCACCTTGGGTATATGGCATCAGCACCGGCATGATGGGCGCCACTCCTTGCACCGCTGCGCTGCCGGACTCTCTATTGACACTCTGTCTTTCAGCTGCATTAGCGTTGCCGAGTGCTGCGGCGTCTCCGTGCTGCGACATACTGTGCCCCCTTAGTTAATCCGGACCCTTCCGGTCCTCCGCTTCCGTCAGGATAGTGTAGATTCGTTCCGCTGTGCAGCAGGATCGATTTTCCCCTTGCTCTGATGTCAGAGCGCTCAGCTTGGTGCCGCCCACAATGACACGCCCCCTGCTGCTCCCACACACCGCGCTCTGTAATGGCGGATTCTGAAGTTTTTCAGTTAGACTGGGGCTCAGGTGATGGCGTAGCTCAATTAACAGTCTCGTGCCTAACGGTTATGAAGTGATTACCTCAGGGGATGGCGGCCATCTTTACTCCATTATAACCAATGGGGAAAAGTCACTTTCAATAGTTTTCAATGGGGAATGGATTTTTCTTTAATAAAGTCAATTTTCAAGATTTTTCATCCCAGTTTTCACAGTTTTGGGCTCCAATCACGGCACACAATACCCGGTATACGGGCTGGCTAGATCCTGTTCGTGACGCCAATTGTGACGCCCAGGAGACCGGGATACCCAGCACCGGACCAATGGAGTCTGTCTCTTGAGGGGGATGTCACGGGTGGCTTGACCCGGTGCTGTGGCCTCAGGCAATGCACAGTGTAAGGGGTATCATGAGGGGACAGGCACTTACTTGATCAGCAGCAGGTTCTCCCAGCGGTGACGATCCTGATCCTGGATAGATGGCTATTGTCCAAATGAAAGACTGAGGCACTGAAACGTTTAACCAGTTTACTTTAACATAAAAGGATTTACAACCAGTCCTGTCACCGGAGTCTGTATGGGAACTCTGAGTTACTTTGACCCTGCCGGGGTCTTCGCCTCTTATTGTGCGCAATTTCTGTGTGGCCCTGCTGCTGTATGTGAACTGGCTGCCGGCCCAATCTGTCCCCTCCGGGTCCTGGTTCGACGGGCAACCCGAGTCCTTTTATCGGTTTACCCCCTCTGGGAGTACCGCTGAACTCTGTGTCTGTTGCTGCATCCGACCCTAGTGAAGCTGATATCACCTCACGTTTTTCCGGTTGCTGTATTATATATAATGAATACAGCCACGGATCCGGTATCCGTCTTTGCGCCTGTTCTGGGTAGTGATTAATGCTACCCGGTTCTCACAATGTCCTTTTTCTCTGTCCCTCTTCTCCTCAGGCCGGTGATTTAGGCCTGGTAACAGTCACAGGGCTGTTAGAGATTCAACTGTATGACCTCTCACTATCAGCTCCTTGGCCCAACTGCCATTTCTTCTCTCAGACCAGAATGGATCAAGGGGAGTCTCTGGAGCTCCCCCTTCTGGCCGGAGGTGGTAGTGCAGTCTTGCTATTTTAGTATTTGTACTTACTGTCAGTAACTATTTTTGTGGCAAATACCCCTAGGGGTGCCACATTAGTCTCTAACTGGGTCGCTGTGACCAGTGGGGTACCGCAGGGGTCAGTATTGGGACCTGTTCTCTTCAACATATTCATTAATGATCTGGTAGAAGGTTTACACAGTAAAATATCGATATTTGCAGATGATACAAAACTATGTAAAGCAGTTAATACAAGAGAAGATAGTATTCTGCTACAGATGGATCTGGATAAGTTGGAAACTTGGGCTGAAAGGTGGCAGATGAGGTTTAACAATGATAAATGTAAGGTTATACACAATGGAAGAAGGAATCAATATCACCATTACACACTGAACGGGAAACCACTGGGTAAATCTGACAGGGAGAAGGACTTGGGGATCCTAGTTAATGATAAACTTACCTGGAGCAGCCAGTGCCAGGCAGCAGCTGCCAAGGCAAACAGGATCATGGGGTGCATTAAAAGAGGTCTGGATACACATGATGAGAGCATTATACTGCCTCTGTACAAATCCCTAGTTAGACCGCACATGGAGTACTGTGTCCAGTTTTGGGCACCGGTGCTCAGGAAGGATATAATGGAACTAGAGAGAGTACAAAGGAGGGCAACAAAATTAATAAAGGGGATGGGAGAACTACAATACCCAGATAGATTAGCGAAATTAGGATTATTTAGTCTAGAAAAAAGACGACTGAGGGGCGATCTAATAACCATGTATAAGTATATAAGGGGACAATACAAATATCTCGCTGAGGATCTGTTTATACCAAGGAAGGTGACGGGCACAAGGGGGCATTCTTTGCGTCTGGAGGAGAGAAGGTTTTTCCACCAACATAGAAGAGGATTCTTTACTGTTAGGGCAGTGAGAATCTAGAATTGCTTGCCTGAGGAGGTGGTGATGGCGAACTCAGTCGAGGGGTTCAAGAGAGGCCTGGATGTCTTCCTGGAGCAGAACAATATTGTATCATACAATTATTAGGTTCTGTAGAAGGACGTAGATCTGGGGATTTATTATGATGGAATATAGGCTGAACTGGATGGACAATATGTATGTTATTAATAGCTGGTTTTTGGTCATTCTGCCTCACAAAAATCAGAATAAAAAGCTATCAAAAAATGTCACGTGCCCGAAAATGTTACCAATAAAAACATCAACTCGTCCCGCAAAAAACAAGACCTCACATCACTCTGTGGACCAAAATATGGAAAAATTATAGCTCTCAAAATGTGGTAACGCAAAAAATATTTTTTGCAATAAAAAGCGTTTTTCAGTGTGTGACGGCTGCCAATCATAAAAATCCGCTAAATAAACCACTTTTATAAACCACTATAAAAGTAAATCAAACCCCCCTTCATCACCCCCTTAGTTAGGGAAAAATTAAAATTTTTTAAAAAATGTATTTTTTTCCGTTAGGGCTAGGGTTAGTGCTAAGGTTAGGGTTGGGGCTAGGGTTAAGGCTACAGTTAGGGTTGGGGCTAAAGTTAGGGTTAGGGTTTGGATTACATTTACGGTTGGGAATAGGGTTGGGATTAGGGTTAGGGGTGTGTTTAGGGTTACCGTTGAAATTAGGGTTAGGGGTGTGTTTGGATTAGGGTTTCAGCTATAATTGGGGGGTTTCCACTGTTTAGGCACATCAGGGGCTCTCCAAACGCGACATGGCGTCCGCTCTCAATTCCAGCTAATTCTGCGTTGAAAAAGTAAAACAGTGCTCCTTCCCTTCCGAGCTCTCCCGTGTGCCCAAACAGGGGTTTACCCCAACATATGGGGTATCAGCGTACTCAGGACACATTGGACAACAACTTTTGGGGTCCAATTTCTCCTGTTACCCTTGGGAAAATACAAAACTGGGGGCTAAAAAATAATTTTTGAGGGAAAAAAAGGATTTTTTTATTTTCAGGGCTCTGCATTATAAACTGTAGTGAAACACATGGAGGTTCAAAGTTCACACGACACATCTAGATAAGTTCCTTGGGGGGTTTAATTTCCAATATGGGGTCATTTGTGGGGGGTTTCTACTGTTTAGGTACATTAGGGGCTCTGCAAACGCAATCTGACGCCTGCAGACCATTCCATCTAAGTCTGCATTCGAAATGGCGCTCCTTCCCTTCCGAGCTCTCCCATGCGCCCAAACGGTGGTTCCCCCCCACATATGGGGTATCAGTGTACTCAGGACAAATTCGACATCAACTTTTGGGGTCCTATTTCTCCTGTTACCCTTAGGAAAATACAAAACTGGGGGCTAAAAAATAATTTTTGTGGGAAAAAAAAGATTTTTTATTTTCACGGCTCTGCGTTATAAACTGTAGTGAAATACTTGGGGGTTTAAAGCTCTCACAACACACCTCGATGAGTTCCTTAGGGGGTCTACTTTCCAAAATAGTGTCACTTGTGGGGGGTTTCAATGTTTAGGCACATCAGGGGCTCTCTAAACGCAACATGGCTTCCCATCTCAATTCCAGTCAATTTTGCATTGAAAAGTCAAATTGCGCTCCTTCCCTTCCAAGCTCTGCCATGTGCCCAAACAGTGGTTTACCCCCACATATAGGGTATCAGCGTACTCAGGACAAATTGTACAACAACTTTTGGGGTCCAATTTCTCTCTTACCCTTGGGAAAATAAAAGATTGGGGGCGAAAAGATCATTTTTGTGAAAAAATATGATTTTTTATTTTTACGGCTCTGCATTATAAACTTCTGTGAAGCACTTGTTGGGTCAAAGTGCTCACCACACATCTAGATAAGTTCCTTAGGGGGTCTACTTTCCAAAATAGTGTCACTTGTGGGGGGGTTCAATGTTTAGGCACATCAGTGGCTCTCCAAACGCAACATGGCGTCCCATCTCAATTCCTGTCAATTTTGCATTGGAAAGTCAAATGGCGCTCCTTCCCTTCTGAGCTCTGCCATGCGCCCAAACAGTGGTTTACCCCTACATATGGGTTATCAGCGTACTCAGGACAAATTTTACAACAACTTTTGGGGTCCAATTTCTTCTCTTACCCATGGGAAAATAAAAAATTGGGGTCGAAAAGATCATTTTTGTGCAAACATATGATTTTTTATTTTTACAGCTCTGCATTATAAACTTCTGTGAAGCACTTGGTGGGTCAAAGTGCTCACCACACATCTAGCTAAGTTCCTTAGAGGGTCTACTTTCCAAAATGGTGTCACTTGTGGGGGGTTTCAATGTTTAGGCACATCAGTGGCTCTCCAAACGCAACATGGCGTCCCATCTCAATTCCTGACAATTTTGCATTGAAAAGTCAAATGGCGCTCCTTCCCTTCCGAGCTCTACCATGCGCCCAAACAGTGGTTTACCTCCACAAATGGGATATCAGCGTACTCAGGACAAATTTTACAACAACGGTTGGGGTCCAATTTCTTCTCTTATCCTTGGGAAAATAAAAGATTGGGGGTGAAAAGATAATTTTTGTGAAAAAATATGATTTTTTATTTTTACGGCTCTGCATTATAAACTTCTGTGAAGCACTTGGTGGGTCAAAGTGCTCACCACACATCTAGATAAGTTCCTTAGCGGGTCTACTTTCCAAAATGGTGTTACATGTGGGGGGTTTCAATGTTTAGGCACATCAGTGGCTCTCCAAACGCAACATGGCGTCCCATCTCAATTCCAGTCAATTTTGCATTGAAAAGTCAAATGGCGCTCCTTCGCTTCAGAGCTCTGCCATGCGCCCAAACAGTGGTTTACCCCCACATGTGGGGTATCAGTGTACTCACAACAAATTGTACAACAACCTTTGGGGTCCATTTTCTCCTGTTACCCTTGGTAAAATAAAACAAATTGGAGCTGAATTAAATTTTTTGTGAAAAAAAGTTAAATGTTCATTTTTATTTAAACATTCTAAAAATTCCTGTGAAACATCTGGAGGGTTAATAAACTTCTTGAATGTGGTTTTGAGCACCTTTAGGGGTGCAGTTTTTAGAATGGTGTCACACTTGGTTATTTTCTATCATATAGACCCCTCAAAATGACTTCAAATGAGATGTGGTCCCTAAAAAAAATGGTGTTGTAAAAATGAGAAATTGCTGGTCAACTTTTAACCCTTATAACTCCCTAACAAAAGAAAATTTTGGTTCCAAAATTGTGCTGATGTAAAGTAGACATGTGGGAAATGTTACTTATTAAGTATTTTGTGTGACATATCTCTTTGATTTAATTGCATAAAAATTCAAAGTTGGAAAATTGCAAAATTTTCAAAATTTTCGCCAAATTTCTGTTTTTTTCATAAATAAACGCAGGTAATATCAAAGATATTTTACCACTATCATGAAGTACAATATGTCACAAGAAAATAATGTCAGAATCACTGGGATCGGTTGAAGTGTTCCAGAGTTATAACCTCATAAATGGACAGTGGTCAGAATTGTAAAAATTGGCCTGGTCATTAACGTGCAAACCACCCTTGGGGGTAAAGGGGTTAATCTGCTTTTTTATATTTCTTATACCATAATGGCTTCTTCCTAACAGAGTGGCCTTTCAGTCCATGTTGATACAGTACTCGTTTCACTGTAGATATTGACACAATCTTACCAGCTTCCGCCATTATCTTCAAAAAGTGTTTTGCTTTTGTCCTTGGGTTGATATGCACATGTCGGACCACAGGACGTTTGTCTCTGGGACACGTAACCCATCTCCTTCTGGAGCGGTATGATTGCTGGACATTCCCAATCTTGTTTGTACCTGCGTATAATTGTTTATACAGATGAACAAGGCATCTTCAGGTATCTTGAAATTGTACTCGAGGATGAGTCAGACCTGTGCAAGTCTAAAATTTACTCCCTAATATCTTGTCTGATTTCTTTAAACTTTTCCATGATGCTAAACAAAGAAGCAGTATGTTTAACAGCAAATATTAGCCACACGCACAGCACACTGAGGGAAACTTGCAGGTGAGCCATGCCCACTTTATTGCCGACCGTGCAATCTTGCAGACCATTACTTTTGATCTGCCTCCCCCAAACTCTTAAAAATGCAAAAGTAACCAAATTTAAAAATAAACACCAATGATAGAGAACATGCAAGCCAATATATAATAAAAATTATTTAATTGTATTAAATATATAAAAAACTAAAAAAATACATAGTGAAGTGAGACACCGCAGGTAAATTTAAAAGAGAAGCGGGGGACACCTAGGAAGCCTTGCTAACTGCAGTAGATAGTATGTGGTATAAGTAACAGTACTAGCAGCAAGTATGTAATGATCACAGCTGAAGGTTAAGTAACCCAGCTAAGAAGTAAGGCACAACAAGCAAAGGGCTTGGAAAAGTAAACCACCCAGGAAGACACCAATACATCTATATGTCATTGCACAATATGACACAGAAAATGAGTATGTGGTATAAGTAACAGTACTAGCAGCAAGTATGTAATGATCACAGCTGAAGGTTAAGTAACCCAGCTAAGAAGTAAGGCACAACATGCAAAGGGCTTGGAAAAGTAAACCACCCAGGAAGACACCAATACATCTATATGTCATTGCACAATATGACACAGAAAATGAGACTATAAATAATGAATACCCACAATGACCAATGTCCAAAAAACCAAGAACAAGGCAAGGAATCTGGGCCCACCACACCAGGAGGCAGAAAGCGGTGAATACATTGGTGGAGGACTTAGCCACTGGCTTCTTCTTCCATTAATCGGTGTGTGACCAAGACTGCAGACTCCATGGTATCACTACATTACGAATGCTGTTTATGGAATGTGCGCCGATATATAGGGGGCTAACTGAGGGCTCATATTGTTTACAGAAGGCTATGTGAGGGCTTGTCTGTATATAGGGGGTGTAAGATTGTGCTTACCGCATGTGTTGGGGGACACTCGCTTGGCATGGGATTCAAGCACACGGGCACAGTTTTTCGCTTAAATACTGTCTATGCGGTTTACTAAAGTGTCATAAACCGGGTTATGCACAGTTCATTATATACATTTCATAGAACACAATAGGCACCAACCGGTGATATTAATTTGCAGCTTTATCTTAAACACTTCACATACGACTTTGTCTCACAGACACTACACATGCTGGACCTCTCACTTCGTCCAGTTACCATGGGTGTCCGTACGCCGAACAGTTCATCAATGTCCCTAGTCATATAGCGCACATGACATTGGGTCGCGGACTCTAAACACGCTGAACCTCACTTCGTTCAGTTACCGTGGCAGACCAGACAATTCATAGAATATCACAAGCACCATCAGTCAATGGTACCTTATTGGAGCTCCTGCTCCACCTGCTGACTCCTCGTCAGTCCTCTATCCTGGGGAAACTGCCTTACGGGGTTCACCAACTTGCCTGGCCGGCACACATCAGTCAGTCCAGAGCCACTGAAGGATGGTAGCTTCCCCCAACACAGACCAACCAGGTCCACAGTCTATCAGGTGATCCAGGAAGACTCCAATCACAGGAGCTTTCCAACACAGACCATCCAGGACCTCAGTTTCAATATTCAGGACGTCCATCCCACCTGGGACCGTCCAACACACTGGCATGTGCTCTTCAGGATTCCTACTCCCTGGACATCCAACACAGGTTGTGCTCTTCAGGAAGCCTACTCCCAGGACTTCCAACACAGGTTGCTCAGTGCGCTATTCAGGATGTCCATCCCAACCTGGGACCGACCAGCACACTGGCATGTGGCCTGTCCAGGTGCTATTCAGGACATTAGTCCAACACCCCAGGCCACCAGGTTCAAAGCCCCACCATGTGATCTTCAGGGAGATGACACTCCCAACACATAGGCTCTCCAGGACCTTCCAGCATAGACCATTCAGGTCCACAGTCAATGACCATACAGGAACCCCGTGACCCACACCCTGGTCACATTATACACCTGTAACCACTCCCCTAGATGGGAGTGTGTGTGTGTGTGGCTAGTTTAACCCACCCATCTCTCATAACTAGCCTAGTAAGTCTCCCTTCACAACTATATCAAACACTTGTGGGACTACAGGTCCAAGAACAACAACATTACATCAGACTTACCATGCAGACTCCCTCTGCGACACATATCGGCCACTTACAAATCTGCCAGTCACAGTTTCACCAACATTATAACAACAGATACGCCTCCATGCATATCCCGAGGAGCACATACAGCGTCCCCTAGCTGCCACAGGGGTCACTGCATCACAGGGGTTATGTGGCTGCCCATACTTTATATAGGGGCAATGTGAGGGCTCATTCTGCATACAAGGAGGCTATATGAGGACTCATACTGTATATAGGAGGAATAGTTATCTAGCTCACCCATAAATTGAAGTCCTCCAATAGTGCAGGGACATGAGAGCATGTGTCGGCAGCATGAAATGAAGACAACTAAAGAACAAGTAGATCGAAATGGTCAGTCTGGTGTATTCCCAGGGATATGCATTTTTATAAACATTTTACAAAAATATTTTTTAATCATTTTTTTAATTAAATAGTTGTTTTTAATACTTTCCTCTCCATATCTGTTGCTGGACATCTTCATCAAGTTGTGTATAGGACACTATGTGGGAGCTCATCTATATATATAATTGTCTAAGGGGCACGTCTGTCTGTCTGTCTGTCACGGAAATCCCGCGTCGCTGATTGGGCCCGGCCGAGAATTAGTCCCTCCCTACTTCCATCCAGTCAGTGCCCGGCGCCCACTCCATACTCCCCTCCAGTCAGCGCTCACACAGGGTTAATGGCAGCGCTAACGGACAGCATTATGCCGCTGTGTAACGCACTCCATTAACGCTGCTATTAACCCTGTGTGACCAACTTTTTACTATTGATGCTGCCTTTGCAGCATCAATAGTAAAAAAATCTAATGTTAAAAATAATGAAAAAACAGAAAACCTGCTATTCTCACCTTCCGTCGTCCGCCGATGTGCGCGGCTGCCGCCAGCTTCCGTTCCCAGAGATGCATTGCGAAATTGCCCAGAAGACTTACCGGTCTCGCGAGACCGCTAAGTCATCTGGGTAATTTTGCAATGCATCTCTGGGAACGGAAGCTGGTGGCAGCCACGCGCGCATCAGTACAGCTTCGCTGGACGCTGGAGGGTGAGTATATAACTATTTTTTATTTTAATTATTTTTTTTAACAGGGATATGGTGCCCGCACTGCTATATACTACGTGGGCTGTGATATATACTGCGTGGCTGCTATATACTACGTGGGCAGTGTTATATACTGCATGAGCTGTGTTATATACTGCGTGGGCTGTGCTACATATTGCGTGGGCTGTGTTATATACTACTTGGCTGCTATATACTACGTGGGCAGTGTTATATACTGCGTGGGCTGTGTTATATACTGTGTGGCCACTGTTATACTGTGTGGCCACTATTATATACTACGCGGCCTGTGTTATATACCGCATGGCCTGTGTTATGTACTGCATGGCCTGTGTTATATACTGTGTGGGCTGTGTTATATACTGTGTGCCCTGTGTTATATACTGCGTGGCTGTGTTATATACTGTGTGGGCTGTGTTATATATTGCGTAGGCTGTGTTATATACTGCGTGGGCTGTGTTATATTCTGTGTGGGCTGTGTTATATACTGCGTGGCCTGTGCCGTACATTATGTGGGCTGTGTTATATACTACGTGGCTGTGTTATATACTGCGTGACTGCTATATATTACATGGCTCCTATATACTACGTGGCCTGTGCTATATACTATGTGGCTGCTATATACATACATACATATTCTAGAATACCCGATGCGTTAGAATCGGGCCACCATCTAGTACTGTATATAGTGTGGCTACAAAAGGGCTGATACTGTACATAGTGGGCTATGTGAGGGCTCATGCTGTATATTGTATATATATGGGGCTTTGTGGGGCTCATACTGTATACTGTGGGCTGTGTGAGGGCTCATACCGAGGGTATATGAGGGTTCATGTTATATATATATATATATGTATATATATATATATATATATATATATATGGGACTTTTTGGGGCTCATACTATATAATCTCTCACATTCTCTCATGTGGCCCCTCAGGAAAATGAATTGCCCATCCCTGCTGTAGACCGTGTATTGTATGTGTATAATGTACAGGTAAATTCAATGATGCTCTTGTAACATCTCTCTGATCACAATCTTTCACTTTTCTTCTCTATTTGAACTACATTGCCATGATGACTTATTTCATCCTCTACTCGTCTCTGCTGAATGTATACTGTCAAGTAGTTGCTGCTGGAGAAAATAGCGCAAATAGAATCTTACAAAAATACAATTGGCTTAAAACAATCAAATTGCACTCACCAGATGGAGCTATATATTAAGCTTATAGGAGATATTCGCTGCAGCAGATTTACAAGTCCAGTAACGACCACCAAATAAAGAGAAATTTGAAAAAAAGTGGACTTATTCTGCGCTGCTGAATAACTGAAGATTCAGGTATATTAAATAAAATGTGGTTTTATTGAGCGCATTTCAAAGTACTGAGAAAATCTTTTGGATATTTGGATACCATCTTCCTCAAATTATTAGTAATTGGATGTAATGGATGATGAAAACCGTTCTTCTTTCGGTAATCCAGAAGAACGATGATTTTTATTAAATGAGCTGAACTGAGGATGGAACCCACACGCTCCAAAATACGGGGACTTACCAGTAGATTCATGACAACAATAATTTACTGTGAATTTGACTAGCGGTAAGTAGGTAACTCAATCCTTCTGATTCTCGGACACAAAACACCTATGATAAATCTCTAGATTTTGGTTAACCCGCTCAGTCTGCCCATTAGACTGCGGGTGAAAATGACAGATGGATCCCCATATGGTTGCAAAATGCCCTCCAAGACTTGGAATCAAACTGTACCCCCCGGTCAGAAACAATATTTGTCAGGATTCCATGTAATTTTACAATTTTCCTGATGAAAATTTGTGCCAAGGACTTGGCGTTTGGTGAGGCTGGTAATGCAATAAAATGAGACATCTTACTGAATCTATCCACGACCACCAAGATTATCATATTCCCCGTCGCCACCATTAGATCCATGATAAAATCGACCAACAAGTGAGTCCAAGGTCTATTGGGAATCTCCAATGGTTGGGGAGCCCCGAGGGCACGAGAATGAGAGGTCTTAGAACATGCACAGACACTGCAGGAAGCTATATACTCTCGGACATCCTGTTGAACCTCTGGCCACTAAAAACGTTGAGTATGAAGAACAGTTGTGGCTTTATTACCAGGATGTCCAGCCAAGACTGAATTGTGATGTTTACTAAGGACTCAAAGATTAACGGGAACAGTTTACCTGAAGGACAGGTAGCAGGGGCATCCTCCTGAGAGTCAACAACCTCTCTTTCAAGATCAGAGCATACAGACGCTATAACCACCCCCTTTTGTAAAATAGGTACCGGTTCACAATTAGTTCCTCCCCCAGGAAAATGAGATAAGGCATCTGCCTTAATGTTTTTGTTCCCTGGCTTATATGTGACAAAAAAGTTAAACCTGGTAAAGAACAATGCCCATCTTGCCTGTTGAGGCGTTGGACGTTTCACCGAATCCAAATACACAAGACTCTTATGATCCATGATCACCATAACCAGATGAATTGCTCCCTCCAAAAAATGAAAATGAGGACACATTTGATTGCCAAGAGTTCCCTGTTACTGATGACACATTTTTTTCTCTGCAGATGACAGTTTTTAAAAAAAAATATGCACAAGGACGCCATTTACCAGGAATGCACCCTGCGACAACACAGCCCCCACTCCCACCTCAGATGCGTCAACCTCAATGATAAAAGACTGAGAGACGTCAGGCTGTATGAGGATCGGCACAGATGAAAAACACGTCTTCAAAGTATCAAATGCCTCCCTGGCCGGACTGGACCACTTGGAAAAGTTCATCCCCTTCCTAGTCATATCCATAAGAGGTCTGGCTACTACCGAAAAGTTTTTGATGAACTTCCGGTAGTAGTTAGAGAAACCTAAAAATCCTTATCAAATCCTCAGGACAATCCTAACCAATACTGCCTGGACTTTCGCCGGATCCATGTGAAAAATGAGCACAGGAGTGGGAGGACAGGAGAATGAGTAGTCAGATGCTGCAATCTTCTGGCTTCTCTCTGTTGTGGTAACCCCGTGACACAAGAACTGCCAAAAATGTGATGTAAGAGCAGATGCTGATGATTTTGCGTGGATGAAACACGTTGGGACACAATTACAAGAGAGAGTACAGGGCCACCAGCCTAGGGGTAGCTGTAGACTGCGCTTGACAGGGCGGGAGTATTGGGATTACCGTAGTTTACAGCTAGCCCCATAGGGACAAACAGGGATATTAGTTGTCCCTTCTTTTCTCTGGAAGTAACAACCAGGAACAAATATATACTCCCATGGTTAAAGTGCACCACTAGACTGGTGAGAATGCTCCAACATACTTTCACACCTGACAATTATTATTTAATATGTTGTAGTTACCTATTAGCATTAGGGTTGACACATTGTCTTTGTTTGCTTCTAGAGGTGTATATGGGTCCTACTTTCACTTTCCAAACAGGATAAAAGGAATGGTCCTATAACTCTACCTATTTATAGTTACATGTTTCTATTACCCTTTAGGCAGAGAGTTTGACAGGTTTTTTGCCTCTAGAGGCGTGTATAGGTCTCAATTTCACTCTCCAAACAGGATAAAGGAATGGTCCTATACTTCTAATAATTTTTCAGGTAACAACTATCTGTCCCTTGCATTCATGCACATTTTAGATTGTTCTTCCATGATTGGGTGATTCACATTGAGCAATATCATATCTGTGGTCTAACACAGTCTTACCTCATATTATTTGCCCTTTGTTACATCTGACCTGGTGTCTCTTATTGCAGGAGAGGCCAGCTATTTTATTTATCCCTTTAAGGAGGACCCCTCAGTCAGATTAATTGGAGACCATTCTCCCTGACTGGAGGTCTCATCCCCCACATTTTAGAGGTGGCACTATTTGGTTTTCTTTTATTTTATACATTAAAAGTTATGTTTTAATGCATAATTCTCACCTTCTGCTGTACATCATATTATTTGGCGAGATCGGTGATATTTACTTTATCTGCTATTTTCTCAGAATTTAATATACCAGCGAAATGTAACAAGAACTGCGTTGCAATGTATGAATGAATCATTGAATTTATAAACATTTTTTCAAGGTTTTTTTTTATGTTCATACAGCTCTGGCAAAAATTAAGAGACCACTGCAAAATGTTCAGTTTGTCTGATTTTTCTTTTTATAGGTATATCTTTGAGTAAAATGTAAATTGTTCTTTTATTCTATAAACTTCTGACATCATGTCTCCGAATATCCAAGCAATACATTTTTTATTTTTTTTCGGAAAAGGAGAAATGGTCAAATTTTTTTTTTTTTTTTAAAAACAGCGCTTTCAGACCTCAAATAATGCAAAGAAAACAAGTTCATAATCATTTAGAAGCAACAATACTAATGTTTTAATTCAGGAATTGTTTATAAATCAATATTTTGTGGAATAATCATGATTTTTAATCACAGCTTTCATGTATCTTGGCATGCTTTCCACCAGTCTTTCACACTGCTCTTGGCGCAAACATTTAAAGGGGTTGTCCACTACTTTCAATTAACCCCCCAATGTATCCCCCCAGGGCCCCTAATGAATTTTGTAAATACCTTATGTTGCCGTTTTTGCCTGTGAGCAGCACTATGCTTAGTTCGTGTCACGTGATCCCCAGGCTGCAGCCGCCGCTAATTTCTGTCAACGTCACGTCAATTTCCAGACTGTGCGGCCGCGCTGCCTGGGATCTCGCCCAGCGTGGCTGCACAGGCACAGTCAGCAAGACATCAAATGATGTCAGAACATGGGTAGCACTAACTGCGCATGCCCAAGGCATAAGATAACAGCACAGGTGCCTGGACAGTTGATAACAGCGCTAAGGAGGTGGCGCCAGGCCCCAAGAGGGCATGAGTTACGGCAGTGCTGTGTCTGTATCGGGGGGGGGGGAACCTGTTTCAAGGTACTTTGGACAAATTGCAAAATTGATTATTTCTGCAGTTACAGCACCAAGAACTAAGGCTACATTCACATTTGCTTTCTGCCGGGCTGTGTCGGGCATAGCCGTGGCAACGCATGCGCCATGCGCCCCTATATTTAACATGGGGGCGCATGGACATGCGTTTGCATGCGTTTTGCGATGCATGCGTCTTTTTTGCCGCAAGCGTTAGGGCGCAGAGGACGCAGCAAGATGCATTTTTTTTTGCGTCCAAAATCCGGCAAAAAAAGGACGCATGCGTCGCAAAACTATGCGTTTTGCATGCGTTCTTGTTTGCGTTATGTCGCCGACGCAGCACCGCACAACGCAAATGTGAACGTAGCCTAAAAGAGCCAACTTGTCAGAATGCAGCATTAGGGCTGCGCAATGTGGCTCTTTTATTTACAAACGCCTGGGGGGGAAGGTGACAGGTTCCCTTTAAATCCAGAGAACTTTTTCAACACTTGTTTTGAGGGTTAGATACCACCGTAATGTACCCCATAGCACATAATAGTATATCGATGAGTAATTGAATTCAGATATCTTTTTCAACACTTTTTTTTAGGGTTAGATAGCTACCACCGCAATGTACCCCAGAGCACGTAATAGTATATGGATGAGTAATTGAATCCAGATAACTTTTTCAATGCTTTTTTTGAAGATTAGATACCACCACAATATACAGCAGAGCATGTAATAGTATATGGATGAGTAATTGAATACAGGTAAATTTTTTAACTCTTTTTGGAGGATTATACACCACAGCAATGTACCCCAGAGCATGTAATAGTATATGGATGAGTAATTCAATCCAGATAACTTTTTCATTGCTTTTTTGGAGGGTTATACATCACCACAATGTACCCAATAACATTCAATAGTGTGTGGATGAGTAATTGAATCCAGGCACATTTTTTAGCTCTTTTTATGGAGGGTTATACATCACCGCAATGTATCCGCAATGTTTCCAAAAACTTGTAATAGTCTATGGATGAGTAATTGAATCCAGATAACTTTAGCAATGCTTTTTTGGAGGGTTAGATACCACTCTAATGTAACCCAGAGCATGCAATAGTATATGGATGAGTAATTGAACCCAGATACATTTTTCAATGCATTTTAGTAATGTTATATACCACCGCAGTGTACACCAGAGTGTGTAATAGTATATGGATGAGTAATTGAATGAAGATAACTTTTTCAATGCTTTTTTTGGAAGGTTATACACCATTGCAATGTACTACATAGCATGCAATCGTATATGGATGAGTAATTAAATCCAGAAATATTTTTCAACACTTTTATGTAATTTCACATAACACCATAATGTAATAATAACTGTTTTCAACTTTATGCATGACTAATTGAATCCAACATAAATATTTTTATCATTAGTTGATGTACTGCTACTCCCATAAAGGCTTTGTACAAAGTACAAACCTAGTAAAAAGTTATAAGGATGGTCACACATAGATCCCAGAAAAACACCAACTGGCAGGCCTCATTGAAATATTTTTAAAGGGTAGTTGCTGTACTCTTACACTCATAAAGGCTTTGCACAAAGTACAAAGCCAGGAAGAATTATAATGAGGATAATACCATAATCCTCTTCAGGTGTCTGTTTCTTTGCCTTGTTTGGGAGGCTGGGGGACTGCCCCGACCTGCTTCCTGGAGCCCAATTCCTTGGTTCCAGGGCTGTAAGTGACCCGTCTTCTGGTAGTGCCGGACTTCCCTATGTCTCATATGTCACCTGCACTATCAACTGCTCCTGCGTAGGAGGTGGGGAACCACAATGACCATACAATATCTTTGAGGATCGTAGTAGCTCCGTCTTGAGCCTTCTTGAGAAGCTGCACCCAGGCCCGTTCATTTTTCAAGAAGACGTCATCCTGCTCCTTTCCTTCTGGGATAACACCCACTGCATACCAGCGATGTTGACCCTCCATTTGAGGAATGTGATCCTGGGTCCAGACATCAACTCTTGCAGCCTTCGAGTCAAGTGTTCCGTCTCTTTAGCCCAATGGATGAATAAAATATGACTGGTCCCATACTCTTCAATGGACCCCCTTCTCCGCTGTTGGTCATGTATAATGACAACCCCTGGGATGCCCACTGTCAGTATCTTGTGGCTAGCGGGTCCAAAAGCATTTCTCCAGGCCTGGTCTTGGCTCACCTCCTTGTCCCTTCTGACCAGCCTAGGCCCCGAAGTCTGGTCATCAGTTCCTGTATCTTGGCTCTCCTGTCCGCAGTCCACAAGAACCTTAGTGGTAAAGGCTGCGACTTGGGTTTGGGACTTGGTGGTTCCGGGAAAGTGGTTGGATCAAGCCCACAGGCTCCTACCGCCTCAGCTGTCATGCCAGCTTCCTCTTGCTTCAATATTCCTCATGTCACTCCATCAGTAGTTTCACCTAATTCTGCCATCTCTGTCCCCCACTAAATACATTGCACTGTATGGATGATTCATTAACCCCTTTCTACCATTGGACATACTATTCCGTCCATGTGGGGTGGGCCCTACTTTTCAAGGATGGAATAGTACATCCAGCGTGATCAGCTGCGCATACGAGGGGAGCGCGGATGATCGCCAGCTGACTATCGCAGCTGACATCTGGCACTATGTGCCAGGAGTGGTCACGGACTGCCCTCGGCACATTAACCCCCGGCACACTGCGATCAAACATGATCGCAGTGTTCCGGCAGTATAGGGAAGCATCGCGCAGGGAGGGGGCTCCCTGCGTGCTTCCCTGAGACCCTCGGAGCAACGCGATGTGATCGCATTGCTCCGAAGGTCTCTTACCTCCTTCTCCTTGCAGGCCCAGATCCAAAATGGCCGCGGGGCTGCATCTGGGTCCTGCAGGGAGGTGGCTTACCAGAAACCGCCAGGAGTGCACATCAGATCGCTGATCTGACACAGTGCACAGCAAAGAGTCAGATCAGCGATCTTACACTATAACATGATGCCCCCCTGAGGCAATGTGATAGTGGGAAAAAAAAATATTCAGATGTGTAAAAAAATTTTAAAAAAATTCCTAAAAAAAAGCAAAAAAAAATATATCATTCCTATAAATACATTTCTTTATCTAATAAAAAAAATAAAAGTACACATATTTAGTATCACCGCGTCCATAACGACCCGACCTATAAAACTGCCCAACTAGTTAACCCCTTCAGTTAACACCATAAAAAAACGAGGCAAAAAACAACGCCTTATTATCATACCGCCGAACAAAAAGTGGAATACCACTCGATCAAAAAGATGGATATAAATAACCATGGTACCGCTGAAAATGTCATCTTGTCCCGCAAAGAACGAGCCTCCATACAGCATCATCAGCAAAAAAACAAAAGTTATAGTCCTCAGAATAAAGCAATGCAAAAATAATTATTTTTTTCTCTAAAATAGTTTTTATCGTATAAAAGCGCCAAAACCTAAAAAAAGATATAAATGAGGTATCGCTGTAATCATACTGACCCGAAGAATAAAACTGCTTTATCCAAACGCGGAACGGTATAAACGCCCCTTCCCCCCAAGAAATTTGTGAATACCTGTTTTTTGGTCATTCTGTCTCACAAAAATCGGAATAAAAAGCGATCAAAAAATGTCACGTTCCCGAAAATGTTACCAATAAAAAAGTCAACTCGTCGTGCAAAAAACAAGACCTCAGATGACTCTGTGGAACAAAATGTGGAAAAATTATAGCTCTCAAAATATGGTAACGCAAAAAATATTTTTTTGCAATAAAAAGCGTCTTTTAGTGTGTGACGGCTGCCAATCATAAAAATCCGCTAGAAAACCCGCTATAAATAGTAAATCAAAACCCCCCTTCATCACCCCCTTAGTTAGGGAAAAATTAAAAAATTTATTTATTTCCATTTTCCCATTAGGGTTAGGGTTGGGGCTAGGGTTAGGGCTACAGTTAGAGATGGGGCTAAAGTTAGGGTTAGGGTTGGGGCTAAAGTTAGGGTTCGGTTTGGGGCTAAAGTTAGGGTTAGGATTACATTTACGGTTGGGAATAGGGTTGAGATTAGGGTTAGGGGTGTGTCAGGGTTAAGGGTGTGGTTAGGGTTACCATTGAGATTAGGGTTAGGGGTGTTTTTGGATTAGGGTTTCAGTTATAATTGGGGGGTTTCCACCATTTAGGCACATCAGGGGCTCTCCAAACGCGACATGGTGTCCGATCTCAATTCCAGCCAATTCTGCGTTGAAAAAGTAAAACAGTGCTTCTTCCCTTCCGAGCTCTCCCGTGCGCCCAAACAGGGGTTTACCCCAACATATGGGGTATCCGCGTACTCAGGACACATTGGACAACAACTTTTGAGGTCCAATTTCTCCTGTTACCCTTGGGAAAATACAAAATTGGGGGCTAAAAAATAATTTTTGGGGAAAAAAAGATTTTTTATTTTCACGACTCTGCGTTATAAACTGTAGTGAAACAATTGGGGGTTCAAAGTTCTCACAAGACATCTAGATAAGTTCCGTGGGGGGTCTAGTTTCCAATATGGCGTCACTTGTAGGGGGTTTCTACTGTTTAGCTACATCAGGGGCTCTGCAAATGCAAAGTGACGCCTGCAGACGATTCCATCTAAGTCTGCATTTCAAATGGCGCTCCTTCCCTTCCGAGCTCTGCCATGTGCCCAAACGGTGGTTCCCCCCCACATATTGGGTATCAGCATACTCAGGACAAATTGGACAACAGGTTTTTGGGGTTCAATTTCAACTGTTATCTTTGGAAAGATACAAAACTGGGGGCTAAAAAATAATTTTCGTTGAAAAAAAGGATTTTTTATTTTCACGACTCTGCGTTATAAACTGTAGTGAAACACTTGGGGGTTCAAAGTTCTCACAACACATCTAGATAAGTTCCTTGGGGGGTTTAGTTTCCAATATGGCGTCACTTGTGGGGGGTTTCTACTATTTAGGTACATTAGGGCTCTGCAAATGTAATGTGATGCCTGCAGACCATTCCATCTAAGTCTGCATTCCACATGGCGCTCCTTCCCTTCCGAGCTCTCGCATGCGCTGAAACGGTGGTCCCCCCCACATATGGGGTGCAAGCGTACTCAGGACAAATTGGACAACAACTTTTGGGGTCCAATTTCAACTGTTATCCTTGGAAAAATATTAAACTGGGGGATAAAAAATAATTTTTGTGTAAAAAAAAGATTTTTTATTTTCATGGCTCTGCGTTATAAACTGTAGTGAAATACTTGGGGGTTCAAAGTTCTCACAACACATCTAGATAAGTTCCTTGGAGGGTCTCGTTTCCAATATGGGGTCATTTGTGGGGGGTTTCTACTGTTTAGGTAAATTAGGGGCTCTGCAAACGCAATGTGACGCCTGTAGACCAGTCCATCTAAGTCTGCATTTCAAATGGCGCTCCTTCCCTTCTGAGCTCTCCCATGCGTCCAAACAGTGACAACTTTTGGTTTCCAATTTCTCCTGTTACCCTCGGGAAAATACAAAACTGGGGGCTAAAAAGTAATTTTTGTGGAAAAAAAAGAATTTTTTATTTTCACGGCTCTGCGTCATAAAGTAGTGAAACATTTGGGGGTTCAAAGCTCTCACAACACATCTAGATGAGTTCCTCAGGGGGTCTACTTTCCAAAATGGTGTCACTTGTGGGGGGTTTCAATGTTTAGGCACATCAGTGGCTCTCCAAACGCAACATGGCTTTCCATCTCAATTCCAGTCAATTTTGCATTGAAAAGTCAAATGGCGCTCCTTCGCTTCCGAGCTCTGCCATGCGCCCAGTGGTTTACCCCCACATATGGGGTATCAGCGTACTCAGGACAAATTGTACAACAACTTTTGGGGTCCAATTTCTTCTCTTACCCTTGGGAAAATAAAAAATTGAGGGTGAAAAGATAATTTTTAAAAAAAAAATATGATTTTTTATTTTTACGGCTCTGCATTATAAACTTCTGTGAAGCACTTGGTGTGTCAAAGTGCTCACCACACATCTAGATAAGTTCCTTAGGGGGTCTACTTTCCAAAATGGTGTCAGTTGTGGGGGGTTTCAATGTTTAGGCCCATCAGTGGCTCTCCAAACGCAACATGGCGTCCCATCTCAATTCCTGTCAATTTTGCATTGAAAAGTCAAACGGATATCCTTCCCTTCGTGCTCTCCCTTGCGCCCAAACAGTGGTTTACCCCCACATATGGGGTATCGGCGTTCTCAAGACAAATTGTACAACAACTTTTGGGGTCCATTTTCTCCTGTTACCCTTGGTAAAATGAAACAAATTGGAGCTGAAGTAAATTTTTTGTGAAAAAAAGCTAAATGTTCATTTTTCTTTAAACATTCCCAAAATGCCTGTGAAACACCTGAAGGATTAATAATCTTCTTGAATGTGGTTTTGAGCACCTTGATGGGTGCAGTTTTTAGAATGGTGTCACACTTGATTATTTTCTATCATATAGACCAGGGGTATCAAACTGCATTCCTCGAGAGCCTCAAACCATGCGTGTTTTCCTTAGCATTGCACAAGGTGCTGGAATCATTCTCTGCACGTGATTAAATTATCACCTGTGCAATTCAAGGAAATCCTGAAAACATGGCCTGTTTGCAGCCCTCGAGGTATGCAGTTTGACACCCCTGATATAGACCCCTAAAAATGACTTCAAATGAGATGTGGTCCCTAAAAAATGGTTTTGTAAAAATGAGAAATTGCTGGTCAACTTTTAACCCTTATAACTCCCTAGCAAAAAAAATTTTGGTTCCAAAATTGTGCTGATGTAAAGTAGACATGTGGGAAATGTTACTTATTAAGTATTTTGTGTGACATATCTCTGTGATTTAATTGCATAAAAATTCAAAGTTGGAAAATTGCGAAATTTTCAAAATTTTCCGTTTTGTTCACAAATAAACGCAGGTAATATCTAAGAAATGTTATCACTATCATGAAGTACAATATGTCATGAGTAGTGTTGAGCATTCCGATACTGCAAGTATCGGGTATCGGCCGATACTTTCTGTATCGGAATTCCGATACCGAGATCCGATATTTTTGTGATATCGGAAATCGGTATCGGAGTGTGCGGTGCGTATGATTCCAAGGGTCTGGAGGAGAAGAAACTCTCCTTCAGGCCCTGGGATCCATATTAATGTAAAAAATAAAGAATAAAAATAAAAAATATGGCTATACTCACCCCTCCGAAGAATCCTGGCTGTCACCGCTGCAAGCGTCCGTCTTCATCCTTAAGAATGCTGTGCGTGAAGGACCTTCGATGACGTCGCGGTCAGGTGAGCGGTCACGTGAGCGGTCACTTGACCGCGACGTCATCGAAGGTCCTTCACTCACAGCATTCTTAAGGACGGAGGCGGACGCTTGCAGCGGTGACAGCCAGGATTCTTCGGAGGGGTGAGTATAGCCATATTTTTTATTTTTATTCTTTTTTTTTACATTAATATGGATCCTAGGGCCTGAAGGAGAGTTTCCTCTCCTTCAGACCCTGGGAACCATGCAGGATACATTCCGATATTTGTGTTCCATTGACTTGTATTGGTATCGGATCTTGGTATCGGCGAGATCCGATATTTTGCCGGTATCGGCCGATACCATCCGATACCGATACTTGCAAATATCGGAAGGTATCGCTCAACACTAGTCATGAGAAAACAATGTCAGAATCACTGGGATCCGTTGAAGCATTCCAGAGTTATAACCTCAAAAAGGGACAGTAGTCAGAATTGTAAAAATTAGCCCGGTCATTAACGGGCAAAGCACCCTTGGGGGTAAAGTGGTTAAATACAGACTTTTTTTTTATTGTGTTAGATATCACAGAAATGTACCCCATACTACGGAATACTAATGTACCCCATTATATGGAGTACATCCGTGACCGCTCCTGGCACTTAGTGTCCGGTGTCAGCTGTGACAATCAGATGACACCCGGCCCCGATCGGTGCACACCACCCATGTGCATGGCCAATCGGCTATGATGTACTATCCCGTCCATGGTCAAACGGGCCCAGGGCACATGGACGAGAAAGTACGTTGGATGTCAGAATGGGGCTAGAAAATGCTTTCTTAGGGCCCCTTTCCACTTGTGAGGAAAACGGACGAGTGCAATCCGATAAAAAATCGGATTGCACTCGGACCAATGTTAATCAATATATGACACTCCATTTGCGATTTTTTTCCCAGCCGAAATCGGACTGAGAAAAATCTGTGTCGGCTGAGAAAAAAATCGCAGCATGCTGCGTATTGCTGAGATTCTCGGACGAGACTCGCCAATGCAAGTCAATGGGTGCGAGAAAAAAAAAGCACAGCACTCGCACCATGCGAGTGCTGTCCGATTTTTACGCACCCGTGTCCTTAGAATAGCCGGCAATTCAGCGCAGAGTACAGTAAAATCACACTGACAGGTTAGATCAGAGTAGATGTATACACATATATATATGTATATATACCTATTCTATGTCAGGGAGACACCTATATATATATATTTATATTTAATGCAGCGTGAGATAGCTTTAAAGCTGGTAATTCAATTACCGACTTTTGCTTTCTCCTTCACAAACCTGACATGATATGAGACCTGGTTTACATACAGTAAACCATCTCATATCACCATTTTTTTTGCATATTCCACACTACTAATGTTAGTAGTGTGTATATGCAAAATTTGGGCGTTCTAGCTATTATATTTAAGCGTTAAATGGCGGAAAAAATTGGCGTGGGCTCCCGCACAATTTTCTCCGCCAGAGTAGTCAAGCCAGTGACTGAGGGCAGATATTAATAGCCTGGAGAGGGTTCATGGTT
Source organism: Ranitomeya imitator (assembly GCF_032444005.1). NCBI lineage: Eukaryota > Metazoa > Chordata > Amphibia > Anura > Dendrobatidae > Ranitomeya > Ranitomeya imitator. Next base: position 133,921,136 of record NC_091282.1, read on the forward strand.
ATTGGCCCCCCCCTGGCTAAAAACACCTGCCCCCAGCCACCCCAGAAAAGGCACATCTGGAAGATGCGCCTATTCTGGCACTTGGCCACTCTCTTCCCATTCCTGTGTAGCGGTGGGATATGGGGTAATGAAGGGCTAATGCCACCTTGCAATTGTAAGGTGACATTAAGCCTAATTAATAATGGAGAGGCGTCAATTATGACACCTATCCATTATTAATCCAATTGAAAGAAAGGGTTAAAAAAATACACACACACATTATTAAAAATTATTTTAATGAAATAAAAACAAAGGTTGTTGTAATTTTTTATTTAACGCCCAATCCACTCAGTGAAGACCCTCGTTCTGTGACAAAAAAAAAATAATAAACCAACAATATACTTACCTTCCACAGATCTGTAAAGTCCAACGATGTAAATCCTTCTGAAGGGGTTAAAACATTTTGCAGCCAGGAGCTTTGCTAATGCAATGCTACTCCTCGCTGCAAAACCCCGTGGAATGAGTCTAAATATAGATCAATGATCTATATTTAGCTTCATTTGCGGTGAGGCGCCCTCTGCTGGCTGTTCATAGATCGTGGGAACTTACCTTGAAAGCTCCCAGGCTTTCTAGGAAAGTTCCCACGATCTATGAACAGCCAGCAGAGGGCGCCTCACCGCAAATGAAGCTAAATATAGATCATTGATCTATATTTAGACTCATTCCCCGGGGTTTTGCAGCGAGGAGTAGCATTGCATTAGCAAAGCTCCTGGCTGCAAAATGTTTTAACCCCTTCAGAAGGATTTACATCGTTGGACTTTACAGATCTGTGGAAGGTAAGTATATTGTTGGTTTATTATTTTTTTTTTGTCACAGAATGAGGGTCTTCACTGAGTGGATTGGGCGTTAAATAAAAAATTACAACAACCTTTGTTTTTATTTCATTAAAATAATTTTTAATAATGTGTGTGTGTATTTTTTTAACCCTTTCTTTCAATTGGATTAATAATGGATAGGTGTCATAATTGACGCCTCTCCATTATTAATTAGGCTTAATGTCACCTTACAATTGCAAGGTGGCATTAACCCTTCATTACCCCATATCCCACCGCTACACGGGAATGGGAAGAGAGTGGCCAAGTGCCAGAATAGGCGCATCTTCCAGATGTGCCTTTTCTGGGGTGGCTGGGGGCAGGTGTTTTTAGCCAGGGGGGGGCCAATAACCATGGACCCTCTCCAGGCTATTAATATCTGCCCTCAGTCACTGGCTTGACTACTCTGGCGGAGAAAATTGTGCGGGAGCCCACGCCAATTTTTTCCGCCATTTAACCCTTAAATATAATAGCTAGAACGCCCAAATTTTGCATATACACACTACTAACATTAGTAGTGTGGAATATGCAAAAAAAATGGTGATATGAGATGGTTTACTGTATGTAAACCAGGTCTCAGATCATGTCGGGTTTGTGAAGGAGAAAGCAAAAGCCGGTAATTGAATTACCAGCTTTTAAGCTGTCTCGCGCTGCATTAAATATAAATATATATATATAGGTGTCTCCCTGACATATATATATGTATATATACCTATTCTATGTGTATATATCTACTCTAATCTAACCTGTCACTGTGATTTTACTGTACTCTGTGCTGAATTACCGGCTTTTCAAAGGAGACCCGTGCGTAAAAATCGGACAGCAATACGGATGTCATACGGATGTTGCGATAAAAAAATCGCATGACACTCGCATGACACTCGCATGGCACTCGCAGACGTTACATCAGTTTTTTCGGTCCGTAAATCGGACCGTTTTTTTCTCACACAAGTGGAAAGGGGCCCTTAAAAGGATATTGGCTTACTCATGTACATTTTGGTAAACTGCAGTCTAGCTTTTGTATGTCTCCGTGTCAGTAGTCAGCAGTGTGATCCTCCTGGATCTCCTGTTATGGTGTTTAATTTCATTAAAATGTGACAGATAGTTTGCACAGACAGCGATGCACCCTGAGCCTGCAGGACAGTTTGAATTTGTTTGGAACTTGATTGGTGCTGCTTATCCACCATGTGGACTATCCTGTGCTGCAACCGTTCATAATTTTTTCTCTGCCGTCCACGAGATTAGCTACAGTACCATGGGTTGTAAACTTCTTGATTATTTTGCACACTGTGGACAAAGGAACATCAAGATCTCTTTAGATGGCCTTTTAACCTTGAGAATGTTAATATTTTTCAGCAATTTAGGTTCCAAAGTCCTCAGACAGGTCTCCTCTTTCTATTCCCGAATTTCATATTGCCCACATCTGTTTCTTGCCGCAGGTGAGCTAAAACAAGCATCACATGCTTGAAGCAAAGTTGTTTACCCAGAATTCTGAAAAGGTGACAACAATTTTGTCCCACTTATTTTTGGGATTTTGTGTGAAATTATGTACAATTTGCCTTTTTTTCCCCTGTTTTATTGTGTTGTTCCAATACACACAAAGGAAATAAACATGCTTAACAAAACTGGGAGAAATGCTTTATTTTCTGGAACAATTTCTAGAGTGCCAACACTTTTGGTCATGACTGGAGTTGATATGTATTTTGGGTCTTTATCCTGTTCCAACACAACTGATGGTCCCAGATGAGATGGCATGTCATTGTAAATGCTGTGGTAGTCATGCTAAGTAAATGAGACTTGAATTTGTATGAAAATGCCAACAGTGTCACCAACAAAGCACAACCACAGCATCCACCTCTTCCATGCTTCACAATGGATACAGCACATTTAAAAACCATCCCCTCACCCTTTTTATGTCTTACAGAGCCATAGTGGTTGGAACCAGAAATCTCAAAGTTTGACTCAGTAGGCCACAATACAGATTTCCACTGACTGAATGACCCAGAGGTGTATCTAGGGTGTATCATTTTGGCGCCCCCCCAGGACATATGCGATTTGCACACTTAGTCATGTACCGACGAGACTCTCTCCCTAATGCTCTCAATGTTCAGTGAAAAACTGAGAGAAGCAGAAGAGAAGCTCATTATCACAGGACCATAAGTATGAAAATCGCATATAAGTGAAGTGTCCATGTGATGACTACTGGAACCTGCAGAGCTGAATCCTGACATTGCAGACCTCTGAATTCTCACAACTCATGCACTGCACACTTTTAGGATTCTCCCTTGCCGGTGGACGGTCATGTCAGCACAAACATGTGATCTGTATACTTCTGACCAAATTCCGACTAGACATGCCCGGCCTCGCTCAGTTCATTTTCATTGAGGCCACACATGTCTAGTCAGCACGTGACCGCATGTATGTAAATCGCCAGCACGAGAGAATCCTGACAGCGTGCAGTGCGCACTGTGAGAACTCAGAAGTCTGCAGTCACAAAGAATGACTGCAGACTCATTACAAACCTGGACATCCCCTTTAATGCTCCTAACATAAATAAAAACATGAGTTAGTTAGTATCACAAATACCATTTACATCCAGGTACCTTATAGATGACGTCGTCTCTGGAGTAGTTCTCCTTCTTTTCTTCATTTTGTCCAGACCCCATGATGAGTTTTCTCATCCATAGCTCGTCGCTGCAGACTTCCATCTTCTCCGCTCTTTTGCAGAAAATCTCCACATGATGCCCTTAAAGATACAATTGTCATTATAATGCTCCTGAATAAAAAAAATGCCCCTCACTATATTGTCTGCACAAAATATGACCCCCACACTGTCCCTCTTATGGTACATGCTCTTCACACTGATCTCTCCTTTCTATATCGGCCCCCTCTTCACACTGTCCTCTCATACTGTGTCCCCCTATAGGGCTCAATATTTATACTGTACTCTCTCATCAGACCCCCCCTCCTTGGTATACTGTCCTCTCCTGGCTGTGCCCTTACACTGTCCCTCCATGCTACCCCCCCACTACTCAGTTTCTATTCTGTGCCCAATCACTTTTGTCCCCCCATACTGTCTCCTCACACTATTCCCCTCCCTTCTCATACTGTCTCCTCTCACATCCCGATGTTCACCATACTGTCTCCTCATATATTTACCTCCTCACTTTCCATACTGCCTGCTCACCTGACTCCCTATACTGTGTCTGCACACATCCCATCACCCTCACTCCCCGTACATTGTCCACGCACATTTTTCACATCGCTATTCATACTGTGTCCACATACATTCCCCCGTTCGCTCCTCATACTGTCTGCACCCATCCCCCATGCTGTTTCCTCAGATATGCCCCCCATTCCCCAGTACTGTTTCCTCATAAATGCCCCCTATTCCCCAGTACTGTTTCCTCATACATGCCCCCAATTCCCTCTTACTGTTTCCTCATATATGCCCATTATTTTCCTCTACCCCACCCCATCATTGCTCTCTTCACCACCTCTATCTTTGCTTTCTCCCCCACCACCCCCATAACTTCCCATTCCACAACCTCCATCAATTCCTCCTTTGGCGTTTCCACCATATCCATCATTTTCTCGTCCCCTACCATCCCCATCATTGTCCTTTTCGCCGCCATCACCATACTTACCCATTCCACCACCTCCATCATTTTGTCCCCCTCCAATATCATAAGTGTGCTTTCCACCACCACTATCCTTGTCCATTCTACCACCTCCATCATTTCTTCCCCCCTCATTATTTCCCTTTCCACCACCTCCTTGATTTCCTCCTCCACCTCCATCATTGCCACCTCCATTATTGCCCATTCCACCACATCCATCATTTCTTCTTCCCCCTCCTTCCCAATTATTGCCCTCTCCCCGACAGCCCCATCATTGCCTTCGCCTCTCCTCCCAGTACACACACACAAAACCATTTACCTCTCTGCACATTCACCCGCAGCACTACACATGCATGCATGCACACACACGCAACACACACAGCACCTCCCACCTCTATATATACACACACACAACACACATACAGCACCTCTCACCTCTATATATACACACAACACATACAGCACCTCTCACCTCTATATATACACACGCACAATAAACACACCTCACCTCTATATACACACACGCACAATAAACACCTCACCTCTATATATACACACACACAGCACCTCTGACCTCTCAATACAGACACACACAACCTCTCACGCTCTGCCGCAGCATCTCATCGCCTTCCTCTGACACAGCCGGCCACTGTATGATGACGTCATCCAGCGGCGCTGCCTGTGTGAGAGGAAGTGTGGGCAGGAAGACAGATCGCTGCAGCTCCGCTGCTATTTTCTCTTGTAGGCAGTGGAGCTGCAGGTATTTCTCCCTGCACGTCGCAACCACCCTGCAGGGGCCCCCCTTCATCTCCGCCAGACCTCGGTGCAGCCGCACAGGCTGCACATGCGGTATGTCCACACATGTTTGCCTTGTGCAGGCATGTACTACGGAGGACAGAGAATGAACTTCAATCCAATATTGCAGCCAGCATGCAGCCAGCGGGTAAGGAAAGGGTGAATCAAAATCCCCAAAACCCCGCCTCCATGGCTGAAGATTGTTCCCTCCAAATTCAGGTGACAGTGTCCCTTTAAGTGCTCCATTATCCCTTCCTTCCTGTCTCATTAATATTAACATTCATTACAATTTCCATATATACCGTAGGTACATATGTATGCGTTTATATATATATATATATATATATATATACAGTACAGACCAAAAGTTTGGGCACACCTTCTCATTTAAAGATTTTTCTGTATTTTCATGACTATGAAAATTGTAAATTCACACTGAAGGCATCAAAACTATGAATTAACACATGTGGAATTATATACTTAACAAAAAAGGGTGAAACAACTGAAAATATGTTTTATATTCTAGGTTCTTCAAAGTAGCCACTTTTTGCTTTGATGACTGCTTTGCACACTCTTGGCATTCTCTTGATGAGCTTCAAGAGGTAGTCACGGCAATGGTTTTCACTTCACAGGTGTGCCCTGTCAGGTTTAATAAGTGGGATTTCTTGCCTTATAAATGGGGCTGGGACCATCAGTTATGTTGAGCAGAAGTCTGGTGGATACACAGCTGATAGTCCTACTGAATAGACTGTTAGAATTTGTATCATGGCAAGAAGAAAGCAGGTAAGTAAAGAAAAACGAGTGGCCATCATTACTTTAAGAAATGAAGGTCAGTCAGTTCGAAAAAATGGGAAAACTTTGAAAGTGTCCCCAAGTGCAGTTGCAAAAACCCTCAAGCGCTACAAAGAAACTGGCTCACATGAGGACTGGCCCAGGAAAGGAAGACCAAGAGTCACCTCTGCTTCTGAGGATAAGTTTATCCGAGTCACCAGCCTCAGAAATCGCAGGTTAACAGCGGCTCAGATTAGAGACTAGGTCAATGCCACTCAGAGTTCTAGCAGCAGACACATCTCTATAACAACTGTTAAGAGGAGACTTTGTGCAGCAGGCCTTCATGGTAAAATAGCTGCTAGGAAACCACTGCTAAGGACAGACAACAAGCAGAAGAGATTTGTTTGGGCTAAAGAACACAAGGAATGGACATTAGACCAGTGGAAATCTGTGCTTTGGTCTGATGAGTCCAAATTTGAGATCTTTGGATTCCAACCACCGTGTCTTTGTGCGACGCAGAAAAGGTGAACGGATGGACTCTATATCCCTAGTTACCACCGTGAAGCATGGAGGAGGAGGTGTGATGGTGTGGTGGTGCTTTGCTGGTGGCACTGTTTGGGATTTATTCAAAATTGACGTCATACTGAACCAGCATGGCTACCGCAGCATCTTGCGGCGGCATGCTATTCCATCCGATTTGCGTTAATTGGACCATCATTTATTTTTCAACAGGACAATGACCCCAAACACACCTCCAGGCTGTGTAAGGGCTATTTAACCAAGAAGGAGAGCTATGGGGTGCTACGCCTGATGACCTGGCCTCCACAATCACCAGACCTGAACCCAATCGAGATGGTTTGTGGTGAGCTGGACCGCAGAGGGCCAACAAGTGGTAAGCATCTCTGGGAACTCCTTCAAGATTGTTGGAAGACCATTTCCAGTTACTACCTCTTGAAGCTCATCAAGAGAATGCCAAGAGTGTGCAAAGCAGTCATCAAAGCAAAAGGTGACTACGTTGAAGAACCTAGAATATAAGACATATTTTCAGTTGTTTCACACTTTTTTGTTAAGTATATAATTCCACATGTGTTGATTCATAGTTTTGATGCCTTCAGTGTGAATTTACAATTTTCATAGTCATGAACATAAAGAAAAATCTTTAAATGAGATGGTGTGTCCAAACTTTTGGTCTGTACTGTATGTGTATATATATATATATATATATATATATATACACATACATATATACACCCCCAGAGTGCCTTAGGCTGCTTTCACACATCAGTTTTTTGCTGTCAGGCTCATTCCGGCGGATTTTGAAAATACGGACCCGTCACAAATTGTGAAAAACTGATGCTACGAATCCGTTTTTTGCCAGATCCGACTAGATTATCTGGTCCGGAGCCGAATAGCTGAGAGAGACCAGAATGGAAAACGCATGCTCAGTTTTAAAAAATGGAATCCGTCTCCGGATTCCGTCACTTGACGGATCCGGCGCCATAGGGCTCCATTATAGCAAACGATGGACGATGACGGATCCGTCGCTGTCCGTTTTTTCGACGGACACAAAGAACGTTACTATGTCTGTTTTTTGTGTCTGGCAAAAAAACGAACAGCGATGGATCCGACGAAAAATGGATGAAACGTGAGGCCATCCATCGCAATCCGTCGCTAATACAAGTCTATGAGAAAAATGGATCCAGTGGCAATTTTTGCCGGATCCGTTTTTTTCAAAATTCGCCGGATTGAGCCTGACAGCAAAAAACTGATGTGTGAAAGCAGCCTCAGGCATGAAGAATAGATACTGTTGGACAAATAGCACAAAATAGGGTCTTATCCAAGATTCAGATGGTTAGACACAATAGGATTGTACTCACTAGATAGAGCCAGTTTATGGCTTATGATAGTATTCGGCGCAGCAGATCCACAGGTCCAATATTGACCAACCGAAGGAAAAAAAAATGGGTAGACGTGGATTCACTCTGCGCTGCTAAACGCATTTTTTTCCCTTATGCATGAAGAATGACATATTATGTAGTAGTGTTTAGAAACAAAACTATATTCATGATTTTTCTGCATTTACTGCAGTTTATATTATTATAACCTTAGAATTTCATCCTTTGTAAGGGGTAACCTGCTTAGTGGATAACACGGCCTAATGAGCTGGACGTGGTACTTAGAGGCACTAATACGCCTTCCTAACCAGATCCTGCTTAGTGATTAGTGTGATCTGCATAAAGCCCACTTTTTCTCAGCTAATACAAATTGTAGTTGCACCTTCTGCTGTGAGGCTCTTGATTTGTAAAATGAAGTGTTAATACTTGTCTTTAGCACTAAACATTTATGACAGGGATACAATCCACAACTATATCCGACGTGCTGAACATTTCCATGGCTGTTAAGACTTATGTACACAGCGTGGAGTCCTGTGTACAGATTTAATCCATATGGATGGATATATTCTCCTGAAGGAACAAGTTCACACATCCTAATTTAAAGGGACTCTGTCACCTGAATTTGGAGGGAACAATTTTCAGCCATAGGGGCGGGGTTTTCGGGTGTTTGATTCACCCTTTCCTTACCCGCTGGCTGCATGCTGGCTGCAATATTGGATTGAAGTTCATTCTGTCCTCCATAGTACATGCCTGCACAAGGCGCTGGCTGCAATATTGGATTGAAGCTCATTCTCTGTCCTCCGTAGTACATTGCCTGCACATGTAATCTTGCCTTGCGCAGGCGTGTACTATGGAGGACAGAGAATTAACTTCAATCCAATATTGCAGCCAGCATGCAGCCAGCGGGTAAGGAAAGGGTGAATCAAACACCCGAAAACCCCGCCCCTATGGCTGAAAATTGTTCCCTCCAAATTCATGTGACAGAGTCCCTTTAAGTGAAGCTTTGCTATTTTCACACTCCAGGAATGGATAGCAGGAACAGCAGCTTACCTTTCTCTCCTCCTCCTAAATTTGCGATCTATTTGATTTCTGTTCTCAAAAAATATATACCTTTCTAATAGTATTTTATTTAAATTTGAATTAATATATTATAACCTTTATTAAATGTATTAATGGATTGTATATCTATAATATAAGGCTGGGAGCGTCACTCTGTCTGAAGCCTTTATAGACTGCGCAAGCGCCGGCGCAGTCTGGACCCCACAGAGTGACGCAGCCCAGGAGATCGCGGTACGCGTAATCACTGAACGCACACCGCGATCTCCAACGGAGAAGCAGGGACGTGGCAGGAGGGTGAGTATGAGCTATATTCACCTGTCCCGTTTCAGCGCTGCGCGTCGCTCCATCTTCCGGGTCCTCTGCCTGTGACGTTCACAGTTCAGAGGGCGCGATGACGCGCTTAATGCGCGCCGCCCTCTGACTGAACAGTCACAGCCAGATGACCCAGAACACGGAGCGGCACGCAGCTCTGGATCAGGGCCAGGTGACTATAGCAAGTGTCGGGGGCCTGAGCTAGCGGTGACTCCGGCACCTGACCCCCACAGCATGCCGGTGTCCCCGCCTGCTTAGGCCCCCCAGCACTCGGCGCCCAGCGACGATAGGTGAGTATGTTATTTTTTTTTTATATATCGCAGCAGTATATGGGGCACATACTATGGAGCATCTTATGGGGGCCATAAACCTTTATGGAGCAGTGTACGGGGCATATACTATGGAGCATCTTATGGGGGCCATAAACCTTTATGGAGCAGTGTACGGGGCATATACTATGGATCATCTTATGGGGGCTATCAACCATAATGGAGCAGCATATGAGGCATATACTGTGGAGCATCTTATGGGGGCCATCAACCATAATGCAGCAGCATACGGGGCATATACTATGGAGCATCTTATGGGGGCCATCAACCATAATGGAGCAGCATATGAGGCATATACTGTGGAGCATCTTATGGGGGCCATCAACCATAATGCAGCAGCATACGGGGCATATACTATGGAGCATCTTATGGGGGTCATCAACCATAATGGAGCAGCATACAGGGCATATACTATGGAGCATCTTATGGGGGCCATCAACCATAATGGAGCAGCATACAGGGCATATACTATGGAGCATCTTATGGGGGCCATCAACCATAATGGAGCAGCATATGAGGCATATACTATGGAGCATCTTATGGGGGCCATCAACCATAATGGAGCAGCATACAGGGCATATACTATGGAGCATCTTATGGGGGCCATCAACCATAATGGAGCAGCATATGAGGCATATACTATGGAGCATCTTATGGGGGCCATCAACCATAATGGAGCAGCGTATAGGGGCATATGGATGGGAGCAGCAAATTACAGAATGGTGGCGCAGGATGGGAGCAGCACATGACAGAACGGGTGCGCAGGATGGGAGCAGCACATGACAGAATGGGGGCACAGGATGGGTGCAGCACATGTCAGAATGGAGGCGCAGGATGGGTGCAGCACATGTCAGAATGGGGGCGCAGGATGGGAGCAGCACATGTCAGAATGGGGGCGCAGGATGGGAGCAGTACATTACAGAATGGGGGCACAGGATGGGTGCAGCACATGACAGGATGGGGGCGCAGGATGGAGCAGCACATGACAGGATGGGGGCGCAGGATGGAGCAGCACATGACAGGATGGGGACGCAGGATGGAGCAGCACATGACAGGATGGGGACGCAGGATGGAGCAGCACATGACAGGATGGGGACGCAGGAGCACATACCAGGATGGAGACCATATACCAATATAAATGCTCGCCACCTGGGCGTAGAACGGTTCAATAGCTAGTTTATGTATATTAAAGCACTGTTCCAGTGTTTTGTTTATCTTACTGCTGGTGCCACTAGTCTAAGATCCCTGCCCATACTATTATACTCACCAACCGTCATCTTTGTCTGTTCTCGGTGCCTCTCAGTTCGGTCTTCTGCAGGTTGTGACCGGCCGAATCGCTCCAGTGTTTGCTGGATGAGTCAGAAGTCACAACCTAATGTAAGTTTATGAGGCAGAAGGAGGCTCATAGACTGATACTGAGAGCTGGTGACCGTTACCTCTGACGTGCTGTCGCTTAGATGTTGTGGTCACAAGATGACAAATTGGGATTGCAGCAGTGCCAGGAAGAGCTGAAAGATGGCGGCTTGTAAGTATAATGCTAGTGTCGGGGAACTTAGGCTAGTGGCATCACTCTAGCGCTGAAATTCAAAATAAAATGCTGGAGTGGTGCTTTATGAGTCAGATTTCAGGATGACTAGCTCCAATCAAGTAATATTTTAGCATACATATTCACACATGTAATTCTTGGGTATTTCCATAAAGTACATTTATTGTATATCCACACACTTTCCCATTTATATATATAATAGCATTCATTTGCAAAAAAATAAACACATTTCAACCTGCTTCTATATAGGAACAGCCCTCTGATGACACACAGATGCATTTGATGTTTCTTTTTCTTAAACCATTTTGTTGAATTGGTAGGTTTGATCTGTGAATCTGATAACTAAATTGACTTGTCTCAGTTTATTTTTTTTTGCAGACACTCAGTGTTGTAGGCTATAATAGGTATGTTTTCTACCTATGAAAAATACAAACAGAATTTGTATGTGTAGAATGGACATCTAGATGAGGTGTAATAAGTAGTGATCAGCGAGTGTGCTTGTTACTTGAGTATTCCGAGCATGCTCAGGTGTTCTCTGAGTATTTTGGGCGTGCTTGTGGATTATCTTTGTGTCTCCGCAGCTGCATGATTTGCTCTTGCTAGACATCCTGAATATATGCAGGGATTGCCTGTTTGTTAGGGAATCCCCACATGTATTCAGGCTGTCTAGCAGCCGCATATCATGGAGCTGCGGAGACACAGCATGCTCGGAAAACTCGAGTAACAGGCGCACTCACTCATCACTAGTAATAAGTTGTGGCAATTGTCCAGGAGAGGAGACAGTCTTATGATGCTCATTTGTTTATATCACAAAGGAGTATTGGGACATAAAGGGTTATTCTCAAGTTATTAAATTACTTTGTAGGGAAAGTGTCACCATGAAAATCCATTCTAATCTGCAGGCAGACTGTTATAGTCCAGGGTGAGATTGATGTACAGTGGGTACTGAAAGCATTCAGACCCCTTTAAATTTTCCACTCTTTGTTTCATTGCAGCCATTTGGTAAATTGAAAAAAGTTCATTTTTTTCACATTAATGTACACTATGCACCCCATCTTGACTGAAGTATTGAGTAGAAGCATCTTTGAGCTAGTACAGCCATGCGTCTACTTGGGAATGATGCAACAATCATTGCATCACACCTGGATTTGGGGATCCTCTGCCACTCTGGCCACTAGGGTGAGAAAAAGGCTTTATTTATTGGGCCTCTCCTCACACTGGTAATACTAGGGGTTGGATAGGAAGTTAGTCAGAAGCTGACTGGGTTGGATTCAGGCAACATCCCGTGGCAGGGGGTGTTGTAGGGAGAAGACACAGGGGGGTCCCTGTCAGGCATGGGAACCTAGCAGGTACCTAGCGATCAGAGCAGAATGTAACGGAACCGCGCCTGCACACCCCGCGGCGGTATCCCAAGAGAGAGACACGAAGGAAAGGATATTGTGGAACAGTGAGAAACGAGATCAAGCACAAAGGAGAACCAGTAGGAGTCGTGCCGTGAGACCAAGGCAACATCCTACTGAGGTGCGTAGCCGGTGGCCGGAACACCGCCGGAGTAACTGACTCTAGGCCTTACTTCAAACTCCACAGGACAGTTAATTATAGGTTGGCTGTCTACCTTAAATTTCCTACGAAGACATAGGGGGCAACGCGTGGAGAGGGGCGTCTCTAGGGTCCCGGAAGAGCTCCGAGCCTTCCCGTCATACGGGTGCGTCCTAGCCATAACATACTGGGGGACGAGAAACTAGTAACATCTGGAACAAGCGAGAGAGAATTAGAAAGAACGAATGAACGAGAACAGCAGTTGTGAGGACTATTCCGAATGCTCAGCAGGGTAGCACTAGAACACACAGGTGCTAGTGGTAGGCACTGATTTCCACCTGCAAAGGGAACTCTGGATGTGCCCATCAGATTGGCCGGTCTCAGAAAGCCCTGTTAAGCGTGCTCTGGATTGAGGATCCTGAAGTCTTCAGTAAAGAGACTGCAACCTTGTGTCCTCGTTATTGACTGCACCTCACACCATCACCATCCACCTTACTGGGAAGCCCTGGGGACATACTTCACCTGTGGGAAGGTATACCATCCAGCTGCCATTCCATCACCCCAGCGGACCCCACAGCAGCGTCGGTCACCCTGACCGAACACCACAGGTAGCGTCACGAATCTCTGACAGACTGTACCACCTTTATTGGACGCCCCTTAGCAGGGTCGCGGACCTGGTCTAGCCACCGTGACGGCCTCAGAACCGAACCAGAGAGGCCCGGTACGAGAACTCGTGGCCCTGTGTCTGTGGGCGCTCCAGAAGTCTCCAGTGCTTTCTCTCAAACCATTTTCTAGTGCTTTTAGAAGTGTGTTTTGGGTCATTGTCCTGCTGGAAGACCCATGACCTCTGAGGGAGACCCAGCTTTCTCACACTGGGCCCTACATTATGCTGCAAAATTTGTTGGTAGTCTTCAGACTTCATAATGCCATGCACACGGTCAAGCGGTCCAGTGCCAGAGGCAGCAAAGGAACCTCAAAACATCAGGGAACCTCCGCCATGTTTGACTGTAGGGACCGTGTTCTTTTCTTTGAATGCCTCTTTTTTTCTCCTGTAAACTCTATGTTGATGCCTTTGTCCAAAAAGCTCTACTTTTGTCTCATCTGACCAGAGAACATTCTTTCAAAACGTTTTAGGCTTTTTCAGGTAAGTTTTGGCAAACTCCAGCCTGGCTTTTTTATGTCTCGGGGTAAGAAGTGGAATCTTCCTGGGTCTCCTACCATACAGTCCCTTTTCAGTCAGACGCCGACGGATACTAAGGGTTGACACTGTTGTACCATCGGACTGCAGGGCAGCTTGAACTTGTTTAGATGTTAGTCGAGGTTCTTTATCCAACATCCGCACAATCTTGCGTTGAAATCTCTTGTCAATTTTTCTTTTCCGTCCACATCTAGGGAGGTTAGCCACAGTGCCATGGGCACTAAACTTCTTGATGACACTGTGCACGGTAGACACAGGAACATTCAGGTCTTTGGAGATGGACTTGCAGCCTTGAGATTGCTCATGCTTCCTCACAATTTGGTTTCTCAAGTCCTCAGACAGTTCTTTGGTCTTCTTTCTTTTCTCCATGCTCAATGTGGTACACACAAGGACACAGGACAGAGGTTGAGTCAACTTTAATCCATGTCAACTGGCTGCAAGTGTGATTTAGTTATTGCCAACACCTGTTAGGTGCCACAGGTAAGTTACAGGTGCTGTTAATTACACAAATTAGAGAAGCATCACATGATTTTTTGAACAGTGCCAATACTTTTGTCCACCCCCTTTTTTATGTTTGGTGTGGAATTATATCCAATTTGGCTTTAGGACAATTATTTTTGTGTTTTTTCATTTAAGACAAATTAAATGAAGATAATAATACCAAACAATTTGTGTTTGCAATCATTTTCAGGAAGAAAATGAGTATTATCTGACAGAATTGCAGGGGTGTCAATACTTTTGGCCATTACTGTATGAAAAAAAGTTAACTTTTTTGAATTTATCAAATGGCTGCAATGAAACAAAGAGTGAAAAATTTAAAGGAGTCTTGTCATGGTTCAACCCCTCGGGGTGTCTGGGATGCAGTTACTGTCAGCTCGGCTGTCCAATCTGGTACAAGGGCATGCTGAATCTCTCAGTACTTAGATTGACAGCATGACCATCCAGTCTGGTTCAGGGGCGTGCTGAGTTGTCAGTGTGTTTATTGACAGCTCGACTAGACAGTCTGTGACTGGGAGGTGTCAGTTGTCTCAGGTGTTCACTATCCCAGTTAATTGCCATGGCTACTTAACTGAGCAGCTTCTCCCAGACCACTACAAGACGTACATTCATCTTGTGAGGATGGTGCTTTGTGCTTTCCTGTGCCTTGAGTTCCATATGCTTGATCTGTTGCCTGACCTTGGACTTTGTTCTGACCATCTGCCTGTTTAACCCCTTTAGCTCTGATCTGTTATCCTCCCTATACTCTGACCTTGGAACGTTACCTAAGTACACTTTTTTCTCTTCCTTCAGTTTGATGTACCCTCCTGGCCTCTGATCTTGGACTCCCTGACCACTCTGACTCATGGCTTAGCGATGAGAAGTGACTAGCCTCACAGGTCTAAATACCTGAATACCCAGTGTATAATTTTGTGAGTAAAGAATCAGTGTAACCTGTGTTTTAATCATTGAAACCTCTTCCATTTCTTATATATTTAGTCCAAGGGCCATTCTATCAGTGATTTATTGTTGGCCGTCACTGATAGGACCACTCATTTGCCCAGAAATTCTAGAAAGAGCAGAGGATTAACCCCTTTATAACATGAGGTATTTTTGTTTTTGCTCCCCTTTTTCCCAGAGCCATAACGTTTTGATTTTTCAGTCAATATGGCCATGTGAGGGCTTGTTTTTTGCAAGGCAAGTTGTACTTTTGAACGACACCATTGATTTTAACAAATCATGTACTGGAAAATGGGAAAAAAAATTACAAATGCGGTGAAATTGCAAAAAAAGTATAATTTTTGTTCACTATATTCACTAAATGCTAAAACTGACGTGCCATTGGGATTCTCCTGGTCATTATGGGTTTATAGACACTGATCTTGTCTAGGTTCTCTTTTATTTAAGTGGTGATTAAAAAATCCTAACTTTGGTATAAAAAAACAATGGCGCCATTTTCCGAGACCATTAGTGTCTTCATTTTTCATGATCTGGGGCTGGGTGAGGGCTTATCTTTTGCGCACCCAGCTGGCATTTTTTTGATACCATTTTGGTGTAGATTCAATCTTTTGATCGTCTGATCGATCGGGCGAATCTGAACGTGGTAATATCAAATATGTTAATATTGTTTTTTTATTGCTTTATTTACAATGGAGCGAAAGGTGGGTGATTTGAACTTTTATAATTTTTTTTGTATTTAAAAACATTTTTTTTACTTTTTGCATGCTTCAATAGTCTCCATGGGAGACTAGGAGCTGCAGTTGTCTGATCGCCTCTGCTACACACAGGCAATGATCAGATTGATGTGCATAGCAGAAATGCTCACTTGCTATGAGTGCTGACCACCGGGTGGCGCTCATATCAATCTGGCTATGACAACCATAGAAGTCTGCTGGAGACCTCTGGTTGTCATGTCAACCCATCAGTGACCCGCGATCACGGGATTTCCGGTGCTCTTCCGGTAAGTGTGAGCTAAGTGTCAGAGATTGACAGCGGCATTTAACAGGATAACAGCCACGGGTGGATCGCTATTCCACCAGCGGCTGTTAGTGGCACATGTCAGTTGTTCAAAATAGCTGACATGTGCTGGGAAAGATGTGGGCTCAGCGCCGGAGCCCACATCAAAGGGGAGGATTCTGATGTGGGCGTACTATTACGCCCAAGGTTGGAAAGGGGTTAAATGATTTAAACACAGGTTATACTGAATCTTCACTCAGAAAACTATAGGTCAATCTACTCCGTTCCCTCTGATTAATTACATGGTGCCTTAGTGTCATGTGTTGTGAATTCTGTGGCAGAGCTCCCTCCTGTGGTCACAAGTGGTACTTCGGCTGATTCTCTCTGTGAGCTTCTGTTGGTGGAGGGAAGTGGTACTGCGGCTTCTGAGTTTCCTCCCTCAGGTGATCTGGTGAGGTCGTTAGGTGCTTCTCTACTTAACTCCACCTAATGCTTTGATCCTGGCTTCCTGTCAATGTTCCAGTGTTGGACTTGCTTTTCCCTGGATCATTCCTGTGGCCTGCTGCTCTGCATAGCTAAGTTCTTCTTTGCTATTTGTTTGCTATTTTTTCTGTCCAGCTTGTCTAATTTGTTGCTGGAAGCTCTGGGACGCAAAGGGTGTACCTCCGTGCCGTTAGTTCGGTACGGAGGGTCTTTTTGCCCCCTTTGCGTGGTTTTCTTTAGGGTTTTGTGTAGACCGCAAAGTTATCTTTTCTATCCTCGCTCTGTTAAGAAAGTCGGGCCTCACTTTGCTGAATCTATTTCATCTCTACGTTTGTCTTTTCATCTTAACTCACAGTCATTATATGTGGGGGCTGCCTTTTCCTTTGGGGTATTTCTCTGAGGCAAGGTAGGCTTATTTTCTATCTTCAGGCTAGTTAGTTTCTCTGGCTGTGCCGAGTTGCATAGGCAGAGTTAGGCGCAATCCACGGCTGCCTCTAGTGTTGTTTGGAGAGGATTAGGGATTGCGGTCTGCAGAGTTCCCACGTCTCAGAGCTCGTTCTATGATTTTGGGTTATTGTCAGATCACTGTATGTGCTCTGACCGCTATGTCCATTGTGGTACTGAATTGCCTTTCATAACAGTACAGGAAGACAAAAGTACTAATGATTCTCAGTAGAGGGAAAAAAGAAGTTCTGAGACCATTTTTTTTTCTTTACACTGTGTTTTGCCTTTTTTTTCCCCTAGACATTTGGGTGGTTCAGTACACAGGTGTAGCGATGGACATTAGAATTCTGTCTTCATTTGTGGATCAGCTCTCGGCAAGTGTACAAAAGATTCAAGACACTATTGTCAGAAATCTATGTTAGAACCAAGAATTCCTATTCCTGATTTGTTTTTTGGAGATAGAACTAAGTTTCTGAGTTTCAAATATAATTGTAAATTATCTCTGGCCTTGAAACCTCGCTCCTCTGGTGATCCAGTTCAACAGGTTTTGATTGTTATTTCTTTTTTGCGCGGCGACCCTCAGGACTGGGCGTTTTCTCTTGCGCCAGGAGATCCTGCATTGAGTAATATCGATGCGTTTTTCCTGGCGCTCGGATTGCTGTACGATGAACCTAATTCAGTGGATCAGGCAGAGAAAAATTTGCTGGCTCTTTGTCAGGGTCAGGATGAGATAGAGGTATATTGTCAGAAATTTAGAAAGTGGTCCGTGCTCACTCAATGAAATGAATCTGCGCTGGCAGCTATGTTCAGAAAGGGTCTCTCTGAAGCCATTAAGGATGTCATGGTGGGATTTCCTATGCCTGCTGGTTTGAATGAGTCTATATCTTTGACCATTCAGATCGGTCGACGCTTGCGTGAGCGTAAATCTGTGCACCATTTGGCGGTATTACCTGAGATTAAACCTGAGCCTATGCAGTGTGATAGGACTTTGACCAGAGTTGAACGGCAAGAACACAGACGTCTGAATGGGCTGTGTTTCTACTGTGGTGATTCCACTCATGCTATCTCTGATTGTCCTAAGCGCACTAAGCGGTTCGCTAGGTCTGCCACCATTGGTACAGTACAGTCAAAATTCCTTCTGTCCGTTACCTTGATCTGTTCTTTGTCATCGTATTCTGTCATGGCATTTGTGGATTCAGGCGCTGCCCTGAATTTGATGGACTTGGAGTATGCTAAGCGTTGTGGGTTTCTCTTAGAGCCCTTGCAGTGTCCTATTCCATTGAGAGGAATTGATGCCATGCCTTTGGCCAAGAATAAGCCTCAATACTGGACCCAGCTGACCATGTGCATGGCTCCTGCACATCAGGAGGTTATTCGCTTTCTGGTGTTGCATAATCTGCATGATATGGTCGTGTTGGGGTTGCCATGGCTACAAGCCCATAATCCAGTATTAGATTGGAAATCCATGTCGGTCTCCAGCTGGGGTTGTCAGGGGGTACATGGTGATGTTCCATTTCTGTCAATTTCGTCATCCACCCCTTCTGAGGTTCCAGAGTTCTTGTCTGATTACCGGGATGTATTTGATGAGCCCAAGTCCGATGCCCTACCTCCGCATAGGGATTGTGATTGTGCTATCAATTTGATTCCTGGTAGTAAATTCCCAAAAGGTCGACTGTTTAATTTATCCGTGCCTGAGCACGCCGCTATGTGCAGTTATGTGAAGGAATCCCTGGAGAAGGGGCATATTCGCCCGTCATCGTCACCATTAGGAGCAGGGTTCTTTTTTGTAGCCAAGAAGGATGGTTCGCTGAGACCTTGTATAGATTACCGCCTTCTAAATAAGATCACGGTTAAATTTCAGTACCCCTTGCCATTGTTATCTGATTTGTTTGCTCGGATTAAGGGGGCTAGTTGGTTCACCAAGATAGATCTTCGTGGTGCGTATAATCTGGTGCGTATCAGGCGAGGAGATGAATGGAAAACTGCATTTAATACGCCCGAGGGTCATTTTGAGTATCTAGTGATGCCATTCGGACTTGCCAATGCTCCATCAGTGTTTCAGTCCTTTATGCATGACATCTTCCGAGAGTACCTGGATAAATTCCTGATTGTGTACTTGGATGACATTTTGATCTTCTTGGATGATTGGGAGTCTCATGTGAAGCAGGTCAGAACAGTTTTTCAGGTCCTGCGTGCTAATTCTTTGTTTGTGAAGGGATCTAAGCGTCTCTTTGGTGTGCAGAAGGTTTCATTTTTGGGGTTCATCTTTTCCCCTTCTACTATCGAGATGGATCCTGTTAAGGTCCAAGCCATCCATGATTGGACTCAGCCGACATCTCTGAAAAGTCTGCAAAAGTTCCTGGGCTTTGCTAATTTTTATCGTCGCTTCATCTGCAATTTTTCTAGTATTGCCAAACCATTGACCGATTTGACCAAGAAGGGTGCTGATTTGGTCAATTGGTCTTCTGCTGCTGTGGAAGCTTTTCAAGAGTTGAAGCGTCGTTTTTCTTCTGCCCCTGTGTTGTGTCAACCAGATGTTTCTCTTCCGTTCCAGGTCGAGGTTGATGCTTCTGAGATTGGAGCAGGGGCTGTTTTGTCGCCGAGAGCTTCTGATTGCTCAGTGATGAAACCATGCGCTTTTTTTCCAGGAAGTTTTCGCCTGCTGAGCGAAATTATGATGTGGGCAACCGAGAGTTGCTGGCCATGAAGTGGGCATTCGAGGAGTGGCGTCATTGGCTTGAAGGAGCTAAGCATCGCGTGGTGGTATTGACTGATCATAAGAACTTGACTTATCTTGAGTCTGCTAAGCGGTTGAATCCTAGACAGGCTCGTTGGTCGCTGTTTTTTGCCCGTTTTGACTTTGTGATTTTGTACCTTCCGGGCTCTAAAAATGTGAAGGCGGATGCTCTGTCTAGGAGTTTTGTGGCCGACTCTCCGGGTTTGTCTGAGCCGGCGGGTATCCTCAAGGAAGGAGTAATTGTGTCTGCCATCTCCCCTGATTTGCGGCGGGTGCTGCAAAAATTTCAGGCTAATAAACCTGATCATTGTCCAGCGGAGAGACTGTTTGTCCCTGGTAGGTGGACCAATAAAGTTATCTCTGAGGTTCATTGTTCGGTGTTGGCTGGTCATCCTGGAATCTTTGGTACCAGAGAGTTAGTGGCTAGATCCTTTTGGTGGCCGTCTCTGTCGCGGGATGTGCGTGCTTTTGTGCAGTCCTGCGGGATTTGTGCTCGGGCTAAGCCCTGCTGTTCTCGTGCCAGTGGGTTGCTTTTGCCCTTGCCGGTCCCAAAGAGGCCTTGGACACATATCTCTATGGATTTTATTTCTGATCTTCCCGTTTCTCAATAGATGTCAGTCATTTGGGTGGTCTGTGATCGCTTTTCTAAGATGGTCCATCTGGTACCCTTGTCTAAATTGCCTTCCTCCTCTGATTTGGTGCCATTGTTCTTCCAGCATGTGGTTCGTTTACATGGCATTCCAGAGAATATCGTTTCTGACAGAGGTTCCCAGTTTGTTTCAAGGTTTTGGCGAGCCTTTTGTGGTAGGATGGGCATTGACTTGTCTTTTTCCTCGGCTTTCCATCCTCAGACTAATGGCCAGACCGAACGAACCAATCAGACCTTGGAAACATATCTGAGATGCTTTGTTTCTGCCGATCAGGATGACTGGGTGTCCTTTTTGCCTTTGGCTAAGTTCGCCCTTAATAATCGGGCCAGCTCGGCTACCTTGGTTTCGCCATTTTTCTGCAATTCTGGGTTCCATCCTCGTTTCTCTTCAGGACAGGTTGAGTCTTCGGACTGTCCTGGTGTGGATACTGTGGTGGACAGGTTGCAGCAGATTTGGACTCATGTAGTGGACAATTTGACCTTGTCCCAGGAGAAGGCTCAACATTTCGCTAATCGCAAACGCCGTGTGGGTCCCCGACTTCGTATTGGGGATCTGGTTTGGTTATCTTCTCGTCATATTCCTATGAAGGTTTCCTCTCCTAAGTTTAAACCTCGTTTCATTGGTCCGTATAGGATTTCTGAGGTTCTTAATCCTGTGTCTTTTCGTCTGACCCTTCCAGATTCTTTTTCCATACATAACGTATTGCATAGGTCATTGTTGCGGAGATACGTGGCACCTATGGTTCCATCTGTTGATCCTCCTGCCCCGGTTTTGGTGGAGGGGGAATTGGAGTATATTGTGGAGAAGATTTTGGATTCTCGTGTTTCTAGACGGAAACTCCAGTATCTGGTTAAATGGAAGGGTTATGCTCAGGAAGATAATTCCTGGGTTTTTGCCTCTGATGTCCATGCTCCCGATCTTGTTCGTGCCTTTCATGTGGCTCATCCTGGTCGGCCTGGGGGCTCTGGTGAGGGTTTGGTGACCCCTACTCAAGGGGGGGGTACTGTTGTGAATTCTGTGGCAGAGCTCCCTCCTGTGGTCACAAGTGGTACTTCGGCTGATTCTCTCTGTGAGCTTCTGTTGGTGGAGGGAAGTGGTACTGCGGCTTCTGAGTTTCCTCCCTCAGGTGATCTGGTGAGGTCGTTAGGTGCTTCTCTACTTAACTCCACCTAATGCTTTGATCCTGGCTTCCTGTCAATGTTCCAGTGTTGGACTTGCTTTTCCCTGGATCATTCCTGTGGCCTGCTGCTCTGCATAGCTAAGTTCTTCTTTGCTATTTGTTTGCTATTTTTTCTGTCCAGCTTGTCTAATTTGTTGCTGGAAGCTCTGGGACGCAAAGGGTGTACCTCCGTGCCGTTAGTTCGGTACGGAGGGTCTTTTTGCCCCCTTTGCGTGGTTTTCTTTAGGGTTTTGTGTAGACCGCAAAGTTATCTTTTCTATCCTCGCTCTGTTAAGAAAGTCGGGCCTCACTTTGCTGAATCTATTTCATCTCTACGTTTGTCTTTTCATCTTAACTCACAGTCATTATATGTGGGGGCTGCCTTTTCCTTTGGGGTATTTCTCTGAGGCAAGGTAGGCTTATTTTCTATCTTCAGGCTAGTTAGTTTCTCTGGCTGTGCCGAGTTGCATAGGCAGAGTTAGGCGCAATCCACAGCTGCCTCTAGTGTTGTTTGGAGAGGATTAGGGATTGCGGTCTGCAGAGTTCCCACGTCTCAGAGCTCGTTCTATGATTTTGGGTTATTGTCAGATCACTGTATGTGCTCTGACCGCTATGTCCATTGTGGTACTGAATTGCCTTTCATAACAGTCATGGTCTGCTGTTTCTGGGATTAGGTGGTTTTAGGGTTAACTTGGATGGCCTCCCTCTGGGATTCTGAGAGGCTTTTTATAGCCTCGTTGTGGAGCCATCCTATGTCGCTTATACTCTGATCCTTGGCCGAGTGTGTGTAACCCTGTTGTGCCTGTGTTTTGTGCCTGTGCTACTTTATGCTTGTCTGGTTCTGATCTGGTTCTGTCCCTGTTTCGAATTCTGTCTGTCTCTTTTGTACTGCGCTGCTATCTCTGTGTATGACTACTTGCTTACGTTCTGACTATTCTCTGCTCGCCCCTTCTGTACCGCGCCGCCCTCTCCGTGTATGACCCCCGTTTGTACGACTTGGGTTTTCCTTTCCTCTATTTCAGGGTGCCTGTAAAATCCTACACTAAGCGTTAAGCCCTGCCCCCTGTGTTCTCATGATCGTAGGTCCTTCTGTTTTCTGCTACCTTCAGCATGCTGCACAGGTCCCGTCTGCCTGAGCTTTCCCTATGCATTCTGACTGCGGGCTCTCCCGCAGTGTGGGTGAGTCACCCTGCTCAGCCGTGGCAGCGCGCCAGTGCTGACAGGGTCCTGATATTATAAGCGACCCTAATTTTTTAGGTTGGGGAAAGTTGTGTGATTTTCTGTGCAAATTAGCAGTATGGATCCCATGCACGCTTTGGCTGATCAGGTCAAGAACCTGACTCAAATGTTCAAGACACTCAGTGTGGAACAGCGTGCGATGGCCCATATCCAGCAACAGTTGGTGGGTACTGTGCAGGGAGTTGTCGCTGAAGGGACTCCTAGTTCTGGGGGTAGAGATGTCCCCTGAATCTCCGGTCAAATTGCCAGATCCTTTCTCAGGGGATAAAAGAGAGTTCAGATCCTTCAGAGAAGGATGCAAGCTTTTTTTTTCTCTAAGGCCCCGCTCCTCTGGGGAACGAGTTCCAGAGGGTGGGGGTCATCATTTCCCTACTTTGGGGTGCTCCACAAGGCTTTTCTCTATCTCTTTCTGCCCCAGAGAGAATGACTGTTGATGGCTTTTTTGAAGCCCTGGGTCGCATAAATGATGATTCTGAAAGGGTTCGTATGGCTAAAGATATGGTGATGAATGTGTAAGGATTCTGGACTTTCCTGGTGTCTGTTCGCCCTGATCCAAGATGGAGTCTTGGATCTCGCCCTGTCATGGAACTTCCTGTCCTGACTATTTAAGTCCGGGTCTTGTGTTCACCTGTGCTTCAGTATTTTGTGCTGCTGGCTCCTGAGCATCTGCCTGCTTGCTGGCTAACTCCCTGCTTCTGCTGCTTACTACTCGGTGGTCTGCTTCACCCCATTCAGCTACCTCTCGCCCCTGGAACTGCTGCGACGTGCAGTACACCAATGGAAGGATTTCCTTTGTGTACCAAACTGTTCCCAGTGTTGTGCCTCTTTGCACAACCACACCAGGTGAGCAAGATTCAAGCTGTGCTTTTCTCTCCAAGAAAGATGTACTCATCTACTACGCTTAGATAGCGCTCTCCCTCTTTCTCCCCTCGTCCTCTCTTTTCCAGGACGTCATTCACATGAAGCATCATCTGTGAACAATTGGACTCCTACTAAAAAGTACTGTGCACATGTGTAAGCAAGTTTTGCTGGACTTCATCTTTTAAGTACTGTGTGCATTTGCACTATAACCTTATTGGACTTCCTCGTTTAAGTTTCTTGTTTGCTTCCACATAATTTCCTTGCTGGACTGGTTCACATTAGCAGTCGCGCCCCGCTACTCAGATTGCTGTGATTTTCAATATAGAGCTGAGGATCTCGTTACTATTGCAGGAATATCTGTACCATGTTTTGTTCGCTATTCTGTTTGTTGTGACTTTCTATATAGAGCTGAGGACCTCGTTACAATTGCAGAAATATCTGTTAGTTCTGTTTACATTTCTGTTTTTGAGTAAATACATCTTTTGTTGCAACTTTGCTCTCAGACTGGCTTTATCCCATGCTATCAGATTCTGTAGTACCCTTATAATTATTACAGAATGTGCTCCAGGGTAAATGCTCGGCTGAGTGGTTCTGTGCGGAGTTCCGACGCTGGGCAGCGGAGATCTCGTGGGATGATGCTGCCCTTCGGGGCCTATTCCGCAGAGGCCTGTCTGAACACCTCCAAATGCACTGGCCCTTCATCCTCCACCAGACACTTTGGAGGATGCCAAGCAGTCCGTATGGACTGCAGGCTTTGGGCTAGGGGTATCATGCAGTCCGAGACATCTATATTCTCCGGCAGCAAAGAGACTGGTATCGCATCTGCTACTCCTGAGCCTATGAAAGTAGGCGTCAACTTTATCAGAGAAAAAGAGAGAGAACGTCACCGGGAGAAACAGCTCTGTTTTTACTGTGGTGAGTCCGGTCACTGGAAAAAGGAGTGTCTATTGTGTCCGTCATCCTCCAAGGCGACGGGAAACGACTAGGTCTGGGTAGTGGTCGAGGAGGCTGCTCAGACCTTAAGGCACTTTCTTCCTCATGTGCTAAGGTTTTTCTCAAGGTTGAACTGTTGGTTGACAATTATCGTTTTTTCTCTACAGCACTGGTGGACAGTGGTTCATCTCTCAACCTGGTCAGCTCTGATATCATTTCCCAACACCAGATAGGGACAGTCAGGCTTCATACCCCACTTAAAGTCATGGCCATCGACTCATCTCCTCTCACCCAAACTAGGATTCTTTCTGTTTCTGAGAAATTTGTGTTGAAAATTGGTTCTTCCCACATGGAAGAAATTGAATGTTTTGTTATGGACAAATTGCCCGCAGGGCTGGTTTTGGGCATGCCGTGGCTTCAATGCCACAATCCTATGATTGATTGGGAATTGGGGGAGATTGTCAAGTGGGGGTCCAAATGTGTTGACTGTTACCATAAATCTGTTTTTGTGTGAAAATTGCAAAACCTGTCTCTGTGTTCTGTTAGTCTGGAGGGTATTCCGGAGTACCTAAAAGACTTTTAGGACGTTTTTTCAGAAAGTGAGGCCGAGGTGTTACCCCCTCATAGGCCATTTGACTGTGTGATCAATCTTATTCCAGGAGCCAAATTGCCCAAAGTTCGTTTGTTTAATTTGTCTGGTCCGGAGCGCCTGGCTATGAAAAAATATATTGTTGAGAGCCTCCATAAGGGGCACATAAGACCTTCAGTTTCCCCGGTGGCAGCGGGGTTTTTCTTTGTTAAGAAAAAAGGTGGCAGCCTACATCACTGCCTCGACTTTCGAGAGTTAAATAAAATCACGGTCAGGAATACATATCCCCTGCCTTTGATTTCCGATCTCTGTAATCAGCTCTCTGGATCCAGATGGTTCTCTAAATTGGATCTCAGAGGGGCCTGTAATCTGATAAGGATACGGGAAGGGGATGAGTGGAAAACTGCTTTTCTTACTTCTGAGAGATTATTTGAGAACTTGGTAATGCCGTTTGGTCTCACAAATGCACCAGCGGGTTTCGAAAATTTTATTAATGTTGTGTTCTCGGACCTCATTGGCCACCTTGTAGTTGTATATCTGGATGATATCCTGATTTATTCTGCCGATAAACAGTCACATTTGTTACATGTTAAAACTGTATTCCAGAAGCCCCGAGAAAATCAATTGTTTGTCAAACTCGAGAAATGTTCATTTTTTTTTGTTCAAGAGTTGTCATTTTTAGGTCTTATAATCTCACCTCAGGGGTTTCGCATGGATCCCAAGAAGGTGCAAGCTATTGTGGAGTGGGTCCAGCCTCGGGACCTTAAAGGACTCCAGCGCTTCTTGGGATTCGCAAATTATTATCGCAAGTTTATTAAAGGGTTCTCACAGATAACGAAGCCTCTCACTGATCTCACTTGTAAAGGGGCAAATGTCAGGAATTGGTCCCCGTTAGCTAAACAGTCATTTCTAAAGCTAAAAAACTGTTTCACATCCGCTCCTATCCTGGTTCAACCCGACCCTTCTATGCCATTTGTGGTTGAGGTTGATGCTTCTGAGGTGGGGGTGGGGGCAGTGTTATCACAAGGACCGGCTTCCCTAACTAATCTCAGGCCTTGTGCCTATTTTTCAAAGAAATTTTCTCCCGCTGAAAAAAATGATGACATAGGCAATAGGGAGCTCTTGGCTATTAAATTGGCGTTCGAAGAATGGAGGCATTTTTTGGAGGGGGTGGCTCACCCTATTACATATATCAAATCTGCTAAGAGACTGACTCCCAGGCAAGCCCGCTGGTCACTTTTTTTTTTCCCAGATTACAGTTTTTCATTACTTTTTGTCCAGGGTCAAAAAACGTGAAGGCTAATGATTTGTCATGTGGTTTTGAACCATTGTCCATCCCCCATTCTTCAACCCAGTATCGTGGCTGCCGAAGTGTCATTGAAATTGGAGCAGGAGACTGAGCCCCCACAATCTTCAGCACCAAGGTCCAAACCTGAAGACAAATTATTTGTTCTGCAACATTTGTGTACCAAACTCCTGTGGGAGTTCCATGATTCGAAGTTGAGTGCTCATCCGGGTATAGCGGCCACGCGAGAAGCAGTGGCAAGAGTTTTTTGGTGACCTTTAATGGCTTCGGATGTCAAGAAACATGTCGCTGCATGTGGAATTTGTGCCCGTTCTAAAAGCTCTCATTGCCGGCTGGGGAATTGGTGCCTTTACCAATTTCGGGAAGACCATGGACTCCTTTGTCCATGGACTTCATTACCAATCTTCCATTGTTCCTTTGAAATACTGTTATTTGGATAATTGTGGACAGATTTTCTAAATTAGCACATTTTGTACCCATTGCAAGCTTACCTTCAGCAGAGACTCTCTCTAGACTTTTTCTTTCCCAGGTGGTATGCTTGCACGGGGTGCCTATGAATATTTTGTCAGATAGAGGGACTCCATTTGTGTCTAAGTTTTGGCGGGCATTTTGGAAAAAATTGGGGATATCTTTGTCATTTTCCTCAGCGTATCATCCAGAAAGTAACGGACAAACTGAACACACCAACCAGTCGCTTGAACAAATTCTGCAGTGATTGACTTCTTCCCTGCAAAGTGACTGGTCTGATGCCTTACCGTTAGCAGAGTTCGCCATCAACCACCGGGTAAACCAGTCTACCGGTAGGTCACCATTTTTTGTTAATTATGGGATAGATCCTCATTTTGGTGAATTCTCTCGTATGGATTCCGATTGCCCGGGGGCAGAGGACAGGATCAATTGTCTCAGGGATCTTTGTTCAAAGGTTCGACTAAATATTTCAAGGGCTCAGCAAAAATATAAACGTTTTACAGATAAAAAAAGGGACTCTGCTCAGATGTTGCGATGTGGAGATAAAGTTTGGCTTTCCACACGGAACATAAGCCTTCGAGTGCCCTCCGTCAAACTTGGACCTAAATTTATTGGCCCCTATGAAGTCATGGAAGTGGTGAACCCGGTAGCCTATCGCTTTCATCTGCCCCCCTCTTTAAAACTCTGTAATGTGTTTCATAGGTTCTTACTTAAACCTTTGGGGTCAGTGAGGGAGGATTCAGACGCCGGTTCTTCTCCAGTCTTGGTTGATGGGCATATGGAGTTTGAAGTGCAACATATTGTGGACTCCACGCAGGTTCAGGGATCTTTGCAAAATCTGGTGCATTGGAGGGGATACGGCCCGGAGGATCGGTCTTGGGTACTAGCCAAATCGGTACATGCTGACCGCCTGGTTCGTGCTTTCCACGCCCGACACCCTGAGAAACCTGGGGGTCCGGAGGCCCCCGTTAAAAGGGGGGTACTGTCATGGTCTGCTGAGTTTCTAGGATTAGGTGGTTTTAGGGTTAACTAGGATGGCCTCACTCTGGGATTCTGGGAGGCATTTTATAGCCTCATTGTGGAGCCCTCCTGTCGCCTATACTTTGACCCTCCCTTGGCCGAGTGTGTGACCCTGTTGTGCCTGTGTTTTGTGCCTGTGCTACTTTATGCTTGTCTGGTTCTAATCTGGCTCTGTCCCCATTTAGAGTTCTGTCTGTCCCTTTTTGTACTGCGCTGCTATCTCTGTGTATGACTACTTGCTTACGTTCTGACTATTCTCTGCTCATCCCTTCTGTACCGCGCTGCCCTCTTCGTTTATAACCCCCATTTGTATGACTTGAGTTTTCCTTTCCTCTATTTCAGGGTGCCTGTAAAATCCTGCACTTATCTCCAGTAGCAGGACGCTAAGTCCCGCCCCCTGTGGTCACATGATCGTAGGTCCTTCTGTTTTCTGCTACCTTCAGCACGCTGCACAGGTCCTGTCTGCCTGAGCTTTTCCCGTGCAATCTGACCCCGGGCTCTCCCGCAGTGTGGGTGAGTCACCCTGCTCAGCCGTGGCAGCACACCGGTGCTGACAGGGTCCTGATACTTAGGATTGGACTGCTTTTTTAGGTTGACATGTTCTTTAATTAGACAGCATGAACATAAGCAAATTTGCAATTGGGGAGAGAAAGGACTATGGCCATTTCGCGTGTAATTGCTTCAACGGGTTACTATTTGCTGTCCTCTCCTGCAATCAGAGTTTTTATTTTTCGTAGTGTACAGCTAGCTTCCATAGATCTTGGTCAACAGTGCCTGTTTTAACTGTGGGAAAGAGTAGGCAGTAGTTACATTCCTGGAGAGAAGTTAATTCCTAGCATACAATCCACCTCTCTCTAGCTCATTTATTTTCATACAGCAGTTAGCGGCTCACCTCCCTCATCCTCTCTCTCAGCTCCTGACAAGATGCTGTTATAAATCTTGCAGAATCACCAGCCCACAGCAACAGTTCTCTGATTTTACTAAATAGTCAATGCAAATGAGTCAGTATAATGTTCAAACCATCAACTGTTAGAGTGTAAATCAAATTTTATTGGACAAATCTCCCAATGATAAGTTGTTTTTATTTCAAAACTGAGAACTCAGAATGCACTACTCCTCTGTATAATGGAGTTTCCAAACATTTTATTGGTTTTAATAAACTGAAAATGGTAATTTGTTGAATTTGCAGCATTAGAAGGTCATATTTACTTAAGTCAAAAGCTATTTAATTGAAAAGCATCTTAACGGGCTAAGTTACATAGCACCCCTTGTGCCTTCATAATTTGTGCATCTATTGAACTTGTGAGTTTTTTTAAGGTTTCTACTTGAATTCATTGCAATATGTCAGAATAGCCTCCGAGAACTGTTATTTTAATGTGGAATTCGCACCCACCCTGATAAACACTTTGGTTGATGATACTCCAAAGGTTCTCAATAGTTTTGAGGTCAAGGGAGAATGGTGGCCACACTTTGAGTTTTTTACTCCTTTTCTACCCAAAGCAACCTATGATTCAGATGTCTTCTTTGCAGCATGAAATGGGGCATTGTCATGCACGAAGATGATTTTGCTACAGAGAGCAATGTTTTTTTTGCACCATGAAAGTGGTCATTCAGAAACTCTATATACTTTGCCAAGGCCATTTCACACCTTCATGTACCCTAAAGTGACCTACCAGCTCTAGTCCCATGATTCCAGCTCAAAACATGATTCCACCACCTCCTTGCTGAAGTCGTGGACTTGTTGGGACATGGTGGCCATCCATCAACCATCCACTTCATCCATCTGGATCATCCAGGATTACACGGCTTTCACCAGTAAACAGAACTGTTGCAAAAGTATTCTTCATGTATGTCTGGGCCTATTGCAACCATTTTATGCCCGTGGAAGAAGCGAGCAGCGAAACAGCATCTGTCAGGTGTGAGGGGAACACTGCACTCCTTGTGACCATCCCTAGGCAGGTAAATGGTAGACATTTTGTCTAAGTATGGCTTTAAGTAGGACTTAAGTTCAGGATATAATTATAAACCACCTCTTCTCTGCTGAATTTTCTGGTATGAAGCACTTTGGGATATGTGTACCGCAGAGCCCATGAGTGAACTGCATTGAAACCTTTTGTGATCTTCTCAACCCATGGAACCAGCATGATATCAATACTAGGACCCCTATTCTTCACCCCATTTACCTCCCAACCATTATTTACATATTTCAATAATGGTCTGCAGTAGTTTCCCCTCCTTTATTGGAGGTCCCTTTCCCTGTCTTTTTAGTTGGTTTTATATTTTTTGCAAATTAATACAAATATATTGTTTTATCCTGAATTGGTTTGGATTCGCTTCTTATCAGGTGGAAAGACTGCCCACCTGCTTTTGTTGTTTGATGAACTTTGAAGTGCCTAACACTAAATATATTTTCTGGACCTATTAGTTTGATTGCAAACATTTCTGCTTGTGAGCACTGTTTAAGGAGTGGATGAATAGTAGGTTTATGCACATTTGATATCCTTTGGAATATCTCACATCTTGAGGTTTGCGGGACTCCAAAGGCACCAGCAGATTCAAATACGTTTGCTGCTTTGTAATTGTAGTTTAGCAGCTGCTCTCTTAATCCGATGAATTTGTCTAGAAGAAACCTTTCTCATTATGCCTTTATCTGCTTGAACCTGACTATGCTTTGTATCAGTCACAAATCTCTTCACAGTATGATGATCCAACTTAAATTTTTGTGAAATATCTGATGTTTTCATACCTTGTCCAAGGCATTGTGCTATTTGACAGTTTTCAGCAGCAGAGAGATGTTTTTTCCCATATTGCTTGAACCTTGTGGTCTGCTTAATAATGCGGAGCAGCCTTCATAAGTAGTTTTCCTTTAATTGGGCTTACCTGGCAATCTAATCATTAAAGGTATTTGAGATTGATTTTAGTGATCCACAGATCCCTGAGACACAATACCATCCATGAGTTTAGTTGAAAAACAAACAAATTACATGGTTATGACATTTAAATCTTATTTGCATAATAATCTGGAAAGCGATGTACCCAATTTACTTCCTATGACTGTAGCACCATATATCAGCTAGTCAATAAGACCTTAACCCTTCATAACCTTGGGATTTTCCATTTTTCCGTGTTCGTTTTTCGCTCCCCTCCTTCCCAGAGCCATAACTTTTTTTATTTTTCCGTCAATATGGCCATGTGAGGGCTTATTTAATGCAAAATAAGTTGTACTTTTGAGCGACATCATTGGTTTTAGCATGTCGTGTACTAGAAAACAGGAAAAAAATTCCAAGTGCGATGAAATTGCAAAAAAAGTGCAGTCCCACACTTGTTTTTTGTTTGGCTTTTTTGCTAGGTTCACTAAATGCTAAAACTGACCTGCCATTATGACTCTCCAGGTCATTATGAGTTCATAGACACCTAACATGGCTAGGTCATTTTTTTATCTAAATGGTGAAAAAAAATTCCAAACTTTGCTAAAAAAAAAAAAAAAAAAAAAAAATTGTGCCATTTTCGGATACCCGTAGCGTCTCCATTTTTCATGATCTGGGGTCGATTGAGGGCTTATTTTTTGCGTGCCGAGCTGGCGTTTTTAATTATACCATTTCAGTGCAGATATGTTCTTTTGATCGCCCGTTATTGCATTTTAATTCAATGTCGTGGAGACCAAAAAAAGTAATTCTGGCATTTTGAATTTTTTTCTCGCTACGCTGTTTAGCGATCAGGTTAATGCTTTTTTTTATTGATAGATCGGGCAATTCCAAATGCGGCAATAGCAAATATGTGTAGGTTTGATTTTTTTTTTTATTGATTTATTTTGAATGGGGCGAAAGGGGGGGTGATTTAAACTTTTTTTTTTTTTTTTTATTTCACATTTTTTTAAACTTTTTTTTTTTTTTTTTTTTTTACTTTTGCCATGCTTCAATAGCCTCCATAGGAGGCTAGAAGCTGGCACAACTCGATCGCCTCTGCTGCATAGCAGCAATCATCAGATCGCTGCTATGCAGCAGGAGTGCTATGAGTGCCGACCACAGGGTGGCGCTCATAGCTACCGGGGATCAGTAACCATGGAGGTCTCAAGGACCTCTATGGTTACTATACAGAAGCATCGCTGACCCCGATCATGTGACGGGGTCAGCGATGCGCTCATTTCCGGCCACCCGGCCAGAAGCGGCAGTCAGCGTTTGACAGCGGCATTTAACTAATTAATAGCGGCGGGTGAATCGTGATTTCACCCGCCGCTATTGCGGGCACATGTCAGCTGTTCAAAACAGCTGACATGTCCCGCCTTTGATGCGGGCTCACCGCTGGTACTATCCCGTCCGAGGTGAGAAAGGGGTTAATATCTCAGTCTTGGTCAACCCCTTTTAACTTTTGATCTTGCAAACAATAGGAAATTGGATCACAAAGTATAACAAGATGCAGGTGTCATGACACAGCTGTCGGGTGATGGCTTCTTCCCTGTCCCTAGCACTAGGGGGTGCCCTAGGTCACTCTGCTACTCAGGATACTACAGATGGCAAAGATTCCAGGGCCTCCGCCCTTGCCTTATCTCCTAAGTTAGTCCTCTGTCAGTCCTCCTCCCCCACACAGGGAAGACGGGGCGCTTCTGTACACCATAGTACACCAACCCGACAAACAAGGCAAAACGAACAAGGGTTAACAAAACTCCAGGCATGTAAATATTTACTCACATGTAACAGAGGAATGCAACTGGATGTAAAGGTAGGGGAATAAACAAAAGCAGAGAAGGATAAGGAATTACCATAGAAACCAAGCAACAGTCACTAATAACTCCTTCAACTCTCCTCATATATGCTCCTCTCCCACCATTAGCCATGCAGCAAATGCTAGCTCTAACAAGGATTAGTAATAGAGCCCAGATTATAAAGGGAAAAGGAGTGGCTAACCGAGCACAGGTGTGAGCACAGGGATTTCCAACATGGCAGATTAATCCTTGTTCTGCAAGAAGAAATGAACACATTTAAAATGAAGGAGAAGTGCTTCTTCTCAGTGCTGGAGTAGGAGCAATCAGACGCCACAGTCTTCTGGCTCCACACTGTCGTGGTAACCCCGTGATCGCAGGCTTGGCCTGGCCCACAGGAGAATAGGAGAATCCTCCATGGGCCCCTGTGCAAGTGTAGGGCAACACCCTATTATATGAGCAAATTGGCACGATATACTTGATCACTATGTACAGATAGAGGCAGCATCTTATTCATTTAACAATCTATTCAGTTCATGGTTATGTAAATTTTGGATTGTGAATAATCTCACATTTGCATGTAGTTGAAAAGTGGGGCCCTGGAGTTGGTTACTGGTGGGCCCTTAGCAGGCAGTCGAGTCCGGCATGGAAAAGACGCTTATAATTCAGTAATACTAATATAGATAGAAATATACAATTGTTACAATGATTGTTTTTTTTCCTTTTTGTCTTTCATCCAAGGTATAACTTGCAATCCTATTCAGAGAATGAATCTACGCAGAGTTTTGGTAAGGCTTTATGTTCTCAGTACAGGCCATAATTGAGATAATTCATATTTTACTCATCTTCCTAGTCACTTATTATTGTAGACATTTTTAAAATGTCCACTGCAACCAGCAGTATTATCTCCTGATAGATAGCAATGAACAGATAAGTAGAGAGAGTTAAAAGTTGTATACAATGTATCTTAATATACGGTTTGTGTTGTAGGATATCCTATCAAGTTCACTATACAAGAGGATTATACATTTCCACAAAAACAGAATAACCAGGTAAGATGTGGAGATAATGAGAATGGCCATTTTGACATTAATATGATATTATTCACCTGAAATCTATAATAACGGAATCTACTGGTTGGTATATAGAGCATGGCTGATTATTAAAGGGAATCCATCACCAAGTTTTAGCCTTCAAATCTGAGAGCAGCATAATGTAGAGTCAGAGACACTGATTTCATCGATTGGTCACTTGCAGGTCTCCAAGCTGTAGTTGCTATAAAATCACTGTTTTATCAGCTGAAGATCAATAGAGGACTATTAAATAGTGATGAGCGAATATACTCATTACTCAAGATTTCTCCAGCACGCTCAGGTGTCCTCCGAGTATTTTTTAGTGCTCGGAGTTTTAGTTTTCATTGCCGCAGCTGAATGATTTACATCTGTTAGCCAGCATAAGTACATGTGGGGATTCCCTAGCAACCAGGCAACCCCCACATGTACTTATGCTGGCTAACAGATGTAACTCATTCAGCTACGGTGATGAAAACTAAATCTCCGAGCACTAAAAAATACTCGGAGGACACCCTACCGTGCTCGGGAAATCTTGAGTAACGAGTATATTCACTCATCACTACTATTAAACCTACAGTCATGTAGTCCTCCATATTCAAGAGCTCTGTATAACCCCTCCTTCACCACTAATTGGCAGCTTTCTGCCTATGCATAGTGTACAAAGCCGCTGCCAATCAGTGGTGTAGGTGGGGTTATACAGAGCTCACCATTTAGAGAGCTGGTAGATCTGCAGCAGATATAACAGGATTTTTTATCAAAACTGCGGCACGAAGCCAAGTATGTGATACATTGCTAAAATCGGATTCTCTGCCCCTACATCAGTCTACTCTCAGATGAGATATGAAAAATCTGGTGATAGATTTCCTTTAAAGAAAACCTGTCTGCAGGATTCAGCCCTATAAAATAATGGCACTATGATGCTGATTAATATGATACCTGATGTAAAGGGATTCACTCGGTGACTGATGAATACTCTCCATGTGAAGTTTTCATAAAATGATGTGTTCTGTGTGCTTCGGGGTGGGACGTGCGGCAGGGTCTTCTTCTGGTTCCCACCCCCACACCAGCCGCTTCAGCTTCTTGTACAGATTATTCAGTGACCTGCATCCTTTTTAAAATCCCGCATCGCTGTCATAATTATTGTGTGGACGGTGCTTGTGCAGTGTGAGTCGGTGTCTTGTATTTAGGACTTCAATAAAATGGCGCATGCGCAGATCAAAATTTCGGCTCAGTAAATTTTTCACGGAGCCAAAATCTGGATCTGCGCATACAGGTAATTGAATGCAGAGGCTAGTGGGGGGGTGGAGAACTAGAAGAAGACCCTGCCCCCATGTATTGCCCCAAGGCACATAAGACGTCATTTTATAAAAACTTTTCAAGGCGAGGATTCATCAGCCACTGAGCAGATCCCTTTACATAAGGTATCATATTAATCAGCATCGTAGTGCCATTATGGCCATGCCTTTAGTTTATAGGGCTAAATCCTGCTGACAGGTTCTCTTTAAGAGGTGGTTGTGGAAAAATACAGGAAGGCACATGTACGACTGTTACAAACTTAAAGGTAATCACCTATTTTTATTATTATATTTCTTTTAAAGTTCATAAATTCTTTTTTGTTTAAAGAAGTATTCCCAGAATCAGACTGGGGGTTCTTTGTGTTGAAAACTTAATATTATCTATCTAAGAATGTCTGATTTTCAAAAAGTGTATCATTTCTCAGCATACACAAAAAGCGGGAAGGGAAAATGGAAAGTCAGCTCACCACCTCCAGGAGCACCTTGTCTGGTAGAAGCAGTCAGCACGGAGCCAGTCCAGCGACAGTTATCCAGAACAGGGATATAGTGGATAAAAAAATAGGCTTTATTGTATCAAGATATAAAATCAATGTGCTGGCCACCTTAACCAGTGATATGGTGCAATAAAGGCTATTTTTTTATCCACTATATCCCTGTCCTGGATAACTGTCGCTGGAGATGACCTTTTTTCCTCCGCATTTCTCAGCATTTACCCCCTAATAATCCCATCTCCATGCATTATTTATCTTCTATTGTTAATGGAGATGCCACCCGGTGGTTCTTACTGGTTGAGTATTCGTAACTCCTCTAACCTCTACCAGTGACTGTCAAGCCACTGGGGCAGCACGGTGGCGCAGTGGTTAGCACAGCAGCCTTGCAGCGCTGGAGTCCTGGGTTCAAACCTCACCAAAGACAACATCTGCAAGGAGTTTGTATGTTCTCCCCATGTTTGCGTGGGTTTCCTCTGGGTTCTCCGGTTTCCTCCCACATTTCAAAGACATACTGATAGGGAATTTAGATTGTGAGCCCCATCGGGGACAGTGATGATAATGTGTGCAAAACTGTAAAGCGCTACGGAATATGTTGGCGCTATACAAAAATAAAGATTATTATTATGGAGATGCCACCCGGTAGTTCTTACTGGTTGAGTATTCGTAACTCCTTCTCTAACCTCTACCAGTGACTGTCAAGCTAAGTTCTCATGAGCGTATTTTCAGTCCGAGTGCTCGCCTTGAAAAAGCCGACATCACTTGGGCCAATATTATTCAGCTTGGCTGTTCCGATGGTTTTTTTCCTGGACCGAAACAAATCACAGCAATTTAAATAAATGAGTGGGCAAAAAAGTTGGATCACATTTCACTATATTTGGCCTTGTAAATTTTAATAACTGTTAAACTATAAAAACAATTACAGTACATACGGATGACGATTGAGATGGACATCGCCTGTCTTTTTCTAGATGAAACTCGGATGATTTTTTTTATACTCTTGTGTGACATTAGCCTCACTGTAACATTCTGTTAAGAAACTGCCCATGTTCTCGCTTGCTGTCCTCAGTTCTGGCTGAGCATGCACAGCTTAATTTTGGATCAAACAGATAACCTGTTCCTGCCTGTTACCATTACCAAAAGGCATTAGGAAGCTTATTCCAAACTGATGATTGAAGTTAAAGGAAATATGTCAATAGGCTATATAATCTGAGAGAAGCATAATGTAGGGGTATAAAACCTGATTCCATGGATGTATCACTTATGGACTGCTTGCTGTAGTTTGGGTAGAATCCCATCTTGTAGCAGTGATTTGTATGCTGAGCTGTTATAACCCCACCCACACCCCTGATTGGGAGCTTCTTGATTGGCCTGCATGTGAGACCTGGTAATGCAGTGATAATCTCCTGGTAATAAAACATTTTTTGTATTAAAACTTCAGTACACAACCTAATATGGCTCTTTGACCCTAGATTAGTAGCACCGCTCCAAAGCTGCTATAAAAAAAAACCCGCTGGAATGGTGCTTTAATGCAGAGTCTGCAGTGAGCTCTAAGGCTCCCTCTAGTGGTGAATGTTGGCTTTTAAATCTTTTTTTGAATATGGAATTTGGAGCAGTTTTTTAACAAACTGAAAAATCTCGCTCTAATGACTAATATCTTTTACTTTAAGGCTTGGTTAACACTGCATTGAGGCTTACATTTGGCATTGACACAAACAAACAACCATATGCCCAATATGTATAACTGTGTGTGACTGTGCAGTGGCATATATCTTCCTTTAGAAGAATAATTGTATATGTTCAGATATCCTGAATATTTTTGTAACCATTTTACTATGGACGGACTACACCTCAACAAACCTGGGAAACACACATTCGCCAGAAAACTCGCTACACTCATCAGGCGGGCGTTAAACTAGAAGAAGAGGGGACGGGAAGAAAAACATTAGACTCGAACAAAGACGACCCAGGAAAACATACTCAGAAGGGAGGTAAGAACATTTCTAAAACAATCCACAGTGAGGAGATTGGAACAAAACAAAATCCTCTAAACTGCATGCTCGCAAACGCCAGAAGCCTGACAAACAAGATGGAAGAACTAGAAGCAGAAATATCTACAGGTAACTTTGACATAGTGGGAATAACCGAGACATGGTTAGATGAAAGCTATGACTGGGCAGTTAACTTACAGGGTTACAGTCTGTTTAGAAACGATCGTAAAAATCGGAGAGGAGGAGGGGTTTGTCTCTATGTAAAGTCTTGTCTAAAGTCCACTTTAAGGGAGGATATTAGCGAAGGGAATGAGGATGTCGAGTCCATATGGGTTGAAATTCATGGAGGGAAAAATGGTAACAAAATTCTCATTGGGGTCTGTTACAAACCCCCAAATATAACAGAAACCATGGAAAGTCTACTTCTAAAGCAGATAGATGAAGCTGCAACCCATAATGAGGTCCTGGTTATGGGGGACTTTAACTACCCGGATATTAACTGGGAAACAGAAACCTGTGAAACCCATAAAGGCAACAGGTTTCTGCTAATAACCAAGAAAAATTATCTTTCACAATTGGTGCAGAATCCAACCAGAGGAGCAGCACTTTTAGACCTAATACTATCTAATAGACCTGACAGAATAACAAATCTGCAGGTGGTTGGGCATTTAGGAAATAGCGACCACAATATTGTGCAGTTTCACCTGTCTTTCACTAGGGGGACTTGTCAGGGAGTCACAAAAACATTGAACTTTAGGAAGGCAAAGTTTGACCAGCTTAGAGATGCCCTTAATCTGGTAGACTGGGACAATATCCTCAGAAATAAGAATACAGATAATAAATGGGAAATGTTTAAGAACATCCTAAATAGGCAGTGTAAGCGGTTTATACCTTGTGGGAATAAAAGGACTAGAAATAGGAAAAACCCAATGTGGCTAAACAAAGAAGTAAGACAGGCAATTAACAGTAAAAAGAAAGCATTTGCACTACTAAAGCAGGATGGCACCATTGAAGCTCTAAAAAACTATAGGGAGAAAAATACTTTATCTAAAAAACTAATTAAAGCTGCCAAAAAGGAAACAGAGAAGCACATTGCTAAGGAGAGTAAAATTAATCCCAAACTGTTCTTCAACTATATCAATAGTAAAAGAATAAAAACTGAAAATGTAGGCCCCTTAAAAAATAGTGAGGAAAGAATGGTTGTAGATGACGAGGAAAAAGCTAACATATTAAACACCTTCTTCTCCACGGTATTCACGGTGGAAAATGAAATGCTAGGTGAAATCCCAAGAAACAATGAAAACCCTATATTAAGGGTCACCAATCTAACCCAAGAAGAGGTGCGAAACTGGCTAAATAAGATTAAAATAGATAAATCTCCGGGTCCGGATGGCATACACCCACGAGTACTAAGAGAACTAAGTAATGTAATAGATAAACCATTATTTCTTATTTTTAGTGACTCTATAGCGACAGGGTCTGTTCCGCAGGACTGGCGCATAGCAAATGTGGTGCCAATATTCAAAAAGGGCTCTAAAAGTGAACCTGGAAATTATAGGCCAGTAAGTCTAACCTCTATTGTTGGTAAAATATTTGAAGGGTTTCTGAGGGATGTTATTCTGGATTATCTCAATGAGAATAACTGTTTAACTCCATATCAGCATGGGTTTATGAGAAATCGCTCCTGTCAAACCAATCTAATCAGTTTTTATGAAGAGGTAAGCTATAGGCTGGACCACGGTGAGTCATTGGACATGGTATATCTCGATTTTTCCAAAGCGTTTGATACCGTGCCGCACAAGAGGTTGGTACACAAAATGAGAATGCTTGGTCTGGGGGAAAATGTGTGTAAATGGGTTAGTAACTGGCTTAGTGATAGAAAGCAGAGGGTGGTTATAAATGGTATAGTCTCTAACTGGGTCGCTGTGACCAGTGGGGTACCGCAGGGGTCGGTATTGGGACCTGTTCTCTTCAACATATTCATTAATGATCTGGTAGAAGGTTTACACAGTAAAATATCGATATTTGCAGATGATACAAAACTATGTAAAGCAGTTAATACAAGAGAAGATAGTATTCTGCTACAGATGGATCTGGATAAGTTGGAAACTTGGGCTGAAAGGTGGCAGATGAGGTTTAACAATGATAAATGTAAGGTTATACACATGGGAAGAGGGAATCAATATCACCATTACACACTGAACGGGAAACCACTGGGTAAATCTGACAGGGAGAAGGACTTGGGGATCCTAGTTAATGATAAACTTACCTGGAGCAGCCAGTGCCAGGCAGCAGCTGCCAAGGCAAACAGGATCATGGAGTGCATTAAAAGAGGTCTGGATACACATGATGAGAGCATTATACTGCCTCTGTACAAATCCCTAGTTAGACCGCACATGGAGTACTGTGTCCAGTTTTGGGCACCGGTGCTCAGGAAGGATATAATGGAACTAGAGAGAGTACAAAGGAGGGCAACAAAATTAATAAAGGGGATGGGAGAACTACAATACCCAGATAGATTAGCGAAATTAGGATTATTTAGTCTAGAAAAAAGACGACTGAGGGGCGATCTAATAACCATGCATAAGTATATAAGAGGACAATACAAATATCTCGCTGAGGATCTGTTTATACCAAGGAAGGTGACGGGCACAAGGGGGCATTCTTTGCGTCTGGAGGAGAGAAGGTTTTTCCACCAACATAGAAGAGGATTCTTTACTGTTAGGGCAGTGAGAATCTGGAATTGCTTGCCTGAGGAGGTGGTGATGGCGAACTCAGTCGAGGGGTTCAAGAGAGGCCTGGATGTCTTCCTGGAGCAGAACAATATTGTATCATACAATTATTAGGATCTGTAGAAGGACGTAGATCTGGGTATTTATTATGATGGAATATAGGCTGAACTGGATGGACAAATGTCTTTTTTCGGCCTTACTAACTATGTTACTATGTTACTATGGTTTTCAATAAAGAAAAATACCAGTGTGTCGACATATTTTGTCAAACGAATGCAAAAAGGTTACTGTTTTAGTATACTTTGGCTAATAAAAACCTATGAGCACAAGATAGCGAAGTAATGACATGCCACATACACTTGTCAGATTGACAATCATCTCTTTTATGTAGGTGAAGTGTTATATCTTTACCAAACAGTTAGCTACT
Organism: Ranitomeya imitator; assembly: GCF_032444005.1. Taxonomy (NCBI): domain Eukaryota; kingdom Metazoa; phylum Chordata; class Amphibia; order Anura; family Dendrobatidae; genus Ranitomeya; species Ranitomeya imitator. The sequence goes on from NC_091282.1 coordinate 133,962,078, forward strand.
AATAACATTTCGGCATGACCAGACGACCATATGAGTATATGAGGTTTCCCAACTTCCCTCTGATTGAAGATATCAGCAAAAAGAAGGATCAGGCTGCTGGATCTCAACATGTGTGATCCTTTTTTCTCTCGGGAGAGATAAGAAACCACCAGAAGTGTTTATTTTTATTGTTAACAGCCTTCAGCTTGATCTCGAGCCATGGTGACTTAAGGCCCCATCACACATAGCGAGATCGCTAGCGAGATCGCTGCTGAGTCACAAGTTTTGTGACGCAACAGCGATCTCAGTAGCGATCTCGCTATGTGTGACACGTACCAGCGATCAGGCCCCTGCTGTGAGATCGCTGGTCGTGTCGGAATGGCCTGGGCCATTTTTTGATCGTTGAGGTCCCGCTGACATCGCTGAATCGGCGTGTGTGACGCCGATTCAGCGATGTCTTCGCTGGTAACCAGGGTAAACATCGGGTAACTAAGCGCAGGGCCGCGCTTAGTAACCCGATGTTTACCCTGGTTACCATCGTTAAAGTAAAAAAAAACAAACGCTACATACTTACCTACCGCTGTCTGTCCCAGGCGCTCTGCTTCTCTGCTCTGGCTGTGAGCGCCGGGCAGCCGGAAAGCAGAGCCATGTTTACCCTGGTTACCGGGGACCTCGGGATCGTTGGTCGCTGGAGAGCTGTCTGTGTGACAGCTCTCCAGCGATCAAACAGCGACGCTGCAGCGATCCGGATCATTGTCGGTATTGCTGCAGCGTCGCTATGTGTGACGGGGCCTTTAATGGATGAAAGCTCTTCAGCTTAACATTTGAATAGGGGCATACATAATATAAAACAAGCACAGTAATTTTAAACAATACAAGTCGCGATTGTTACAGAAGGAGAGAAGACCCAGCCTGCGAGGGCTCACAATCTACAAGGGATGGGTGAGGATACAGGAGGTGAGGGTAGAGCTGGTTGTGTAGCGGTTTGGTGATTACTGCATGTTGTAGGCTTGTCGGAAGAGGTAGGTCGCCAGGTTATTTTGAAGGTTTCCACGGTAGGCGAGAGTCTGACATATTAGGGTAGAGAGTTCCATAGTAGGGAGCATGCGCGGGAGGAATCTTGTATGCAATTGTGGGAAGAGGAGATGAGAGGGGAGTAGAGAAGGAGATCTTGTGAGGATTGGAGGTTATGTGCAGGTAAGTTCCGGGAAATTAGGTCACAGATGTATGGAGGAGACAGGTTGTGGATGGCTATGTATGCGATGGTTAGGGTTTTGAACTGGAGTCTCTGGGTATTGGGGAGCCAGTGATGGGATAGACAGAGGGAAGAGGCCAGGAAATAGCGGGGGTATAAGTGGATTAGTCGGGCAGCAGAGTTTAGAATAGATTGCAGGGGTGAGAGAGTGTTAGAAAGGATACCACAAAGTTGGAGGTTGCAGTAGTCAAGCCAGGAGCTGATGAATGCATGGACTAGAGTTTTTGCAGATTCGTGATGGACAAATGTACAAACCCAGGAAATATTTTTGAGCCGAAGTCAGCAGGACGTGGAAATGGCTTGAATATGTGGTTTGAAGCTGAGATCATAGTCAAGGATTACCCCAAGGCAGCAAGCTTGTGGGACTGGGGAGAGTGAGCAGCCATTTACTTTAATGGATAGGTCTGTTGGGTTAGTCGAGTGATATGGGTGAAATATGATGAATTCTGTTTTGTCCATAATTTTGGAAATCTAGTAGAGAAAAAGGATGAAATAGCAGACAGGCATTTTGGTTAGTAGGGAGGTGATATCTGGTAGATCTGTGTGTCATCAGCATAGCGGTGATACTGCGAGCTGTGAAATTCTATGAGCTGTGCCAGGCAAAAGGTGTAAATAGAGAAGAGCAGGGGACCTAAGACTGAACCTTGCGGGACTCCGACTGATAGGGGGCGAGGTGAGGAGGTGGTGTGTGAGTGGGAGACACTGAATGTCCGGTATGTTAGGTATGACAAGACCCAAGATATGGCAAAGTCTGTCATGCCAAGAGATGAGAGGGTCTGTAGTAATAGTCCACTGTGTCAAAGGCAGAGGACAGGGCCAGGAGGAGGAGGGCAGAGCAGTGTTCCTTGGCTTTGGCAGTTAGTAGGTCATTGGTGACTTTAGTTAGGGCAGTTTCAGTGGTGTGATGCGGTTGTAAGCCAGATTGTAAGCGGTCGAAGAGGGGGCAGGAAGTGAGATGGGAAGACAGTTTGAAATGGATATGTTGTTCCAAAAAAACCAACGCAATACCACACAGATCAAAATGCCGAGAAATTATACAAAGGCATAGGATAAATAAAATATGGCTTTATTGATGAAATGCCTATGATTACATAAAAATCAAGAAAATAATTTTTTATATCTGTTAAAAACACTAATAGATAATAAATAATGACGCGCAGTAACAGGATATAAAAGGCTGTATATATATCTCTTTACAGCAATAGCACCCCCCAAAAATTGCCAGGATTACACTCAAAATTGGCTGCACAAAAAGAATCACTACACAGGGGAACAATTTGAAAAAAAATTTCTGTTGAGTTAGGTTTTTGAGCTGATTTATACTAAAATTGACATGCTGATTCCAAAAATGTAGTCAGTTTTTTTTCTAGCACGTCAAGTTTTTCCTCCACAACTTACCTGCCAGAGAAGCACAATTGCACTGATATCTGTAATAAGACTTGTTATCTGATTACAATTCGACTCATATAGAGCTACGTGGCAACTTGTAAGAGTAGTCACAACTTTGTCATGCCTATTTCTTATATATTTCAGTTTTTGTTCATATTTGTACTATTTAATAAAAAAAAAACACTTTTTAGGTACAGTAGTTTACATAGTTTTGCGAAGACAAAAATCCTATAGTTCAAAAACTTGACGTGATAGAGAGAAACTGAGATCATTTCTGGATTCAGCATCCAAAAATTAATTAAGAACAGTTGTCTGACCTAACTCTTAAAAAACTGTGTTCCCCAGTGCTATACAAAAGAAGTGCAAAAAAACAAAACCACTCTTCTATATTTATACACAAAAAACAACAGTGTGCAATGTTGCAAATAAAGTGACCAAGTGCAAAATAATAAGTGACAAAAATATATTAATTTATATAATACTATTGCACAACTGTGTCAATGCCAAGAAGAATATATATATGACAAAAATTGCTAAAAAGACAGCATATAGCTGATAATGGATGTCTTATACCAGACAACATCCAAAAAGTGCCTCCGTAGAGCTGCCACAGAAAAAATATAGTGATATGCCAGTGTACGACAAAGATTAAAATATAAAAAGTAAAGTGCACAAGTGCGGTTATATTTTAACACACGATTATAACAAAATGTGGCACCCACAGCGAAAATGTGCAGCAGTACAGCCTGAGATAGAGTTAATATATACCTGATGGGGTTAATCCTGTATATGCGCTCACCCGACGCGCGTTTCGGAACCTTATTTTTCCTTCGTCAGGGGGGCGAAGAACCCAGCTGAGATGAGTGGACAGGGAGGAGGTGCTGGGGAACGGAGGAGAGAATTGAAAGTGTTGAATAGCTGTTTAGGGTTGTGAGATAGGGAGGATATGAGAGATGAGAAGTAGGTTTGTTTTGCTGTTTGCGAGTGTGGTCTTGAAAGTAGTGGGGGACTGTTTGTATGAGATAAAGTGCTCATTGGAGTGGGGACTGGTAGCCCGTCTCAGTTCTTTGGTCAGGCTGGTGTGCCAGGGTTGTCTGTTGATTTTGCGAGCTCTAGTATGTGAGAGGGGCGACCAATTCGAGAGCTGCAGCTATTGTGGTGTTATATACTGTAAAGCGGCAGCGACACCCGCATTATGTAGGAAAGTTATGCCTGTAAGAGGGAGAAGGGAGTCAGAGAGTGATTGTGGATCGAGGTTGTGAGGATGCTAATGGCCGCGTAGTCAATGGACGGTATGTGTCACAGAGATGGCTGCTCTCTGTGATGTAACCCAGAGTATTTTTACTAGTGCACAAAAGCTCATTTGGTGCACGTGGGACCGGGTTATGGGTAGCTATGAGAGATGGGCGGGTCTGGCTACCCACATACTGCACCTATGGGTGTGGTTAACATATATAGTAATGAAGGCTGGTGTTTGGCACATGGTCTATGTGCTGGGAAGGAGAAGGCCTCCTGGGTGTCTGACTCCAGACCTAGCCTGAGTATTGGACAGTACCCCAGCCTGTGTCCCCACAGGACTGGCGGAGCAGAGCCCTGCTATGGACATTTTGTATTTTCTTTGCCTGATCTAAAGGCTGTTTATTTTCCACATGAACGTTTAAAGGAACAAGCCTCCTGTTTTCCTCCTGTCGCACCCGACAGAGTACAACCCCTATAAGGTGTTTAAGATTTCTGAAGAGGAGAGGGAAGATAATGTAATTATGTTGTGGTCAGAAAGAGGGAGGGGTGAGTTACAGAGGTTAGATAGGGAGCAGACGCTGGTGAAGATGATGTCCAGTGTGTGGCCATCATTGGGAGTGGCTGCAGAAGACCATTGAGCGAGGCAAAAGGAGAAAATGATCGATAGACGTTTAGCGACAGCTAAGAGAGGTGTCAATGGGGATGTTGAAGTCACCCATAATGAGTTATTTCTCCCAATTACACCCCCACATACCCTCTGTGAATCCAAATCAATTTGGCGATGGGAATAACCCATTTCTAAACAAATCCATCCAGACCTGTCACTCGAAGCAAGGATCACCAAGCTATGACTTGCCTACTAATCACTGGAGAAGGTCATCATGGTCAGAAGAATAGAAGGAACAAGGCAAGAGGAAGAGCAGCAACCCAATGGTTTGATAAAATGAAGACAACCTCCAACTGGCTGTCATTTACCGGCCCCCAGGGCCAGCCACTGCCTTCTTCGACCACTTCACCACCTGGCTACTTCATTTACTTTCCGCTGACATCCCCACCGAAGAAGAAATCAGCCGTCAGCTATCTACAATGTATAAGCAGCTTTCCACAGCCTGCTGCAAGGGAGTAGGAAGATGTCCTGGTTGAACAAGTAAAATCTAGCAGCTTGTGTATTGTATCATTGTTTGTTTCTGCCCTATACTGCAGCTGCTACAAACCTCCTGCCCTATTGTCCAGTCTCTTATATACCATTCACATCATGTGTGATTATACATTGTCAAAGGAGTCAAATGGCTTTATGACTGATGCAAGTACATTTTCCACGAAGGTCATATTACCATAAGAATAAAGAAACACAAAAGAACAGAGGTAAAGAGTTAATCCAGTTCCACGCTTCTACTTATTTTCAGAGGCAATAGGAAGACATTGCTGTTACGCTATATAAACGTTTTGGCCGCTGAGAGTTTACAGGTTATATTGAAATTGATGTCCTTATATTTTTACTGTAATTGCAGGAGTCTTTCTTCCAAAGCTAAAAAAACTCCCAACAAAATCAAACAGTCCTAACTGCTCATACTGACCCTTAAAGGTATACACCTGTAATTTTACAATTCCTCCTTGCACGCAGCACTTTAATTATTGTTTTAGTTATTGAAAGTAGTGACCATTTATCGGTCTATTAAACCTTTAGCTTTGCACATTGCACTTTGTATGACACATTATTGTGAGTCTGTATCTTTTACACTAAACCACATTAACCCCTTTGTGACATTAGACGTAGTATCCCGTCGAAGTGGTATGGGCCCGTATGACCACCGACGGGATAGTATGTCTAACGCGACCAGCTGCGCTCACAGGGGGATTGCGGCTGGGTGTCAGCTGGCTATCACAGCTGACATCCGGCAGTGTGTTCCGGCGGCATGATTGTTCCGATCATCTCCTCCGTCCTCCTCCCTGCAGGCCCCAGATCCAAGATGGCCGCAGGGCTCCTTATGGGTCCTGCAGGGAGGTGGCCTCCTGCAGTGCCTGTCAGATCGCTGATCTGACACAGTGCATTACCCCCAAAAAATATTTACATGTGTAAAAAAATAAATAAAAATAAATCCTAAATAAATAAAAAAATATATACATTGTTCCAATAAATACATTTCTTTATGTAAATAATAAAAAACAATAAAAGTACACACATTTAGTATCGCCACGTCCCTAATGACCTGACCAATAAAACTGTCCGACTAGTTAATCCCTTCAGTGAACACCGTAAAAAAAATAATACTAGGTGAAAAACAATGCTTTCTCATCATATCGCCGAACAAAAAGTGGAATAACACGCAATCAAAAAGACGGATATAAATAAACATTGTACTGCCGCAAACTTCATCTTGTCCCGCAAAAAACGAGCCACCACACAGCGTCATCAGCGAAAAAGTTTAAAAGTTATAGCCCTCAGAATAAAGCGATGGAAAAATAATTTTTTCTATAAAATAGTTTTTATTGTAAAAACGCGCCAAAACATAAAAAATGATATAAATGAGGTATTGCTGTAATCGTACTGACCCGAAGAATAAAACCGCTTTATCAATTTTACCAAATGCGGAATGGTATTAACGCCCCCCAAAAGGAATTCATGAATTGCTGGTTTTTGTTCATTTTGCCTAACAAAAATCGGAATAAAAAAGCGATCAAAAAATGTCATGGGCCCAAAAATGATACTAATAAAAACATCAACTCGTCCCGCAAAAAAACAAGACCTTACATGACTCTGTCGACCAAAATATGGAAAAATTATAGCTCTCAGAATGTGGTAACGCAAAAAATATTTTTTTGCAATAAAAAGCATCTTTTAGTGTATGACAGCTACCAAACATAAAAACCCGCTATAAAAACCCGCTATAAATAGTAAATCAAATCCCTGTTATCACCGCCTTAGTTAGGGAAAAATAAGAAATGTATTTATTTCCATTTTCCCATTAGGGTGAGGGTTGGGGCTAAAAATAGGATTGGGGCTAAAGTTAGGGTTAGGGTTGGGGCTAAAGTTAGGGTTAGAGTTGGGGCTAAAGTTAGGGTTAGAGTTAGGGCTAAAGTTAGGGTTAGGGCTGGGGCTAAAGTTAGGGCTGGGGCTAAAGTTAGAGTTGGGGCTAGAGTTGGGGTTTAGGGTTTGGATTACGTTTACGGTTGGGTTAGGGGTGTGTCAGGGTTAGGGGTATGGTTAGGGTTGGGATTAGGGTTAGGGGTGTGTTGGTGTTAGGGGTATGTTGCAGTTAGCGGTGTGGTTAGGGTTGGGATTAGGCTTAGGGGTGTATTGGGGTTAGCGTTGGAGTTAGAATTGGGAAGTTTCCACTGTTTGGGCACACCAGGGGCTCTGCAAACGCAACATGATGTCCAATCTCAATCCATACAATTCTGCGTTGAAAAAGTAAAACGATGCTCCTTCCCTTCCAAGCTCTGCTGTGCGCCCAAACAATAGTTTACCTCCACATATGGGGTATCAGCTTACTCAGGACAAATTGGACAACTTTTGGGGTCCAATTTCTCCTGTTACCCTTGGGAAAATACAAAACTGGGGGCTAAAAAATCATTTTTGTGGAAAAAAATTGATTTTTTTAGTTTCACGGCTCTGCGTTTTTACTTTAGTGAAACAATTGGGGTTCAAAGTGATCACCACAATCTAGATAAGTTCCTTGGGGGGTGAAGTTTCCAATATGGGGTCACTTGTGGGGGGTTTCTACTGTTTAGGTACATCAGGGGCTCTGCAAACACAACGTGATGCCCACAGACCATTTCATCAAAGTCTGCATTCCAAAACGCCACTTCTTCCCTTCCGAGCACTGCCATGCGCCCAAACAGTAGTTTTCTCCCACATATGGGGTATCAGCGTACTCGGGACAAATTGTTCAACAAAGAATCATGAAGCGCAAAAGTACTATAGGGCCGAGAGTAGTGCAATGCATCTCTCCCACTCGTAATACCCAGATAAACTGGTTTAATAGGGCCACTCCAAGGGTCATAAATACTAACAAAGAAATGGAGTAAGAAAATCCCAGATACCATAGTAAAAACAAATACCTTTATTTATACCATATAAACATTACAAAAAGTTCCAAAAATATAACACCAATAAAATTGCAGATAAGCACCGTAACAGATGGAAACTAAGGAGGAAAAACTCTAGTAGTACAGGTGTACATGGGGAGTATAGCGTACATCCGGGGATAAGAATGTTACTAGTATAGGGCCATAGACATAGTTATATTATAAGGTTAAATCCTGCATATATCCCCCGCTGTCAACAGACAGTATTCTATGGGGTGAACACTAAATCCATTAGTAAATGAACAATACCCACTGCATGCTTACCCATATGTAAACCGGACAGCTCACCCACTGCACACCAGGAACCCCTTGACGCACGTTTCGCCGCCAAGCTTTTTCAAAAGGGGATAATAGTCAGCTGTTCTGATGCCTTAATATAATGCCGAAACCGGAAGTGCCGCTAGGCTATTGGCGCATGCGCACCTGGATCCGGGCACCGCATCCCCAGCGGCCGTCACTGCCGTGCGAGCATAAAGGCGGAAGTCCGCCGTGTGACGTCATGACATGCGCACACACCAGTTCCAGATAGCCACAGGAGAGGCGGAGATAACCGCACCCAAGGAGCGCATGCGTCCACATAGCGGCCATTAAGATGGAGACCAAAGCTGCGGCCATACTTTGAAAGACCCATTAGTGTACGAACATACTATAGATACGGTGGGGGCGGCCAATGTAACCAAAGCACTTACTCTGCCCCACCTCAACAATGCGCTGCGAGAAGCCTCAAGATAGTAAGAATACCAACAGGTACTAAGTGTGACACAGTGAAAAAAATATGATATACACATATAGTGATTATAAAATCTTAAATATACATAAGTGAACATATGTAGCTGCACCGACTACGGCTACAGCCACACATGGAACAATAAGGATATATAAAAAACATCCTAAACTAATAAACAACATGAAATACACCATAGTAGCCTAATATTATAAAAATATATATAGTGCAGTAAAGTACATAAGATACACCATAGTAACCTATTATTATAAAAATATATATAGTGCAGTAGATGAAACCACAAGGATTCATATCAGTGATGCAACACAGGGGCGATTCTCCAGCAGCAAAGGAAGACGATAGATGAAACCACAAGGATTCGTATCAGTGATGCAACACAAGGGTGATTCTTCAGCAGCAAGAAAGGAAGGCGGTCTCTAATAGGTTCCGCTAACCGGCAAGGCAAGAAAAATAAAATTAGGAAAAAAGAACAATAAAATTACGTACACGTTAAAAACAAAGCGGGGACGATCCCACACAATATATTGAGAGAGGATGAGGACTCAGACTCCCAAATCTAATACCCTGCCCATATACATACCCCATCCAAGTAAAGAGGATAATTGAGATCATAAAAATGGGACAAAACTGATAGATTCATTTAGGCCCTTTGGGGCCATGGTGTCAAGGGTGACAATCCACCTACATTCACGTTGTGCCAACAATTGGTTTAGATTGCCACCCCTGACACCACCATGTAATCTATCAATACCCCTAATTCTCAAGCCACTGGGATCGGACCGATGAAACTTTCTGAAGTGCCTCGGTAAAGTTTTAAGTAATGACACATCCAAGACATCCTTACCGGCTATAATATCCCGGACGTGTTCGCGTGTCCTAATCTTGAGTTCCCTAGATGTGAGACCCACATAAATGAGGGAGCAGGGACAAGTAGCATAGTACACAACATGGGTAGTACTACACGAAATGTAATCACGGATTTTATATTCCCTGCTCCCATCAGATGTTTTGAAGGTCCCACATCTAAGGATGTTAGGACACGCGACACACGACCCACACGGGAAACATCCAACGCGGGGAGGACAGTTGGTAAAAAAGGGTTTTTGTGCTGCCACATAGTGGCTATGCACCAAATTATCCCTAAGGTTCCTCCCTCTGCGTTGTGTCATCAATGGAGTCTGCGGTAATTGGGCCGCAAGAGTACTGTCAGTTTTTAAAATTGGCCAGTGTCTAGTCAGAATTTCTCGCATCCGATCCCAGTGGCAGTTAGACAAATTGTACAACTTTTGAGATCCAATTTTTCCTGTTACCCTTGGGAAAATACAAAACTGGGGGCTAAAAAATCATTTTTGTGGAAAAAAAAATAATTTTTATTTTCACGGCTCTACATTATAAACTTCTGTGAAGCACTTGGGGTTCAAAGTGCTCACCATACATCTAGATAAGTTCCTTAGGGGGTCTACTTTCCAAAATTGTGTCATTTGTGGGTGATTTCAATGTTTAGGCATATCAGAGGCTCTCCAAACGAGACATGGCATCATATCTCAATTCCATCCAATTTTGCATGGAAAAGTCAAATGGCGCTTCTTCCCTTATGAGCTCTGCCATGTGCCCAAACAGTGGTTTACCCACACATATGGGGTATCAGCGTACTCAGGACAAATTGCACAACAACTTTTGGGGTCCAATTTCTCCTGTTACCCTTGAGAAAATAAAAAAATTGGGGGCAAAAAATCATTTTTGTGTAAACATTTTGTTTTATTTTTACGGCTCTACATTATAAACTTGGGGGTTAAAAGTGCTCACCACACATCAAGATAAGTTCCTTAGGGGGTCTACTTTCCAAAATGGTGTCACTTTTGTTTTGTTTTTTACTGTTTAGGCACATCAGGGGCTCTTCAAACGAGACATGCTGTCCTATCTCAATTCCAGCTAATTTTGCATTGAAAAGTCAAATGGCACTCCTTCCCTTCTGAGCTCTGCCATGCGCCCAAACAGTAGTTTACCCCCACATATTGGGTATCGGCGTACTCGGGACAAATTGTACCACGACTTTTGTGGTTCAATTTCTCCTGTTACCCTTGCTAAAATAAAACAAATTGGATCAGAAATACATTTTTTGTGAAAAAGTTAAATGTTCATTTTTTTTTTAAGCATTCCAAAAATTCCTGTGAAACACCTGAAGGGTTAATAAACTTCTTGAATGTGGTTTTAATCACCTTCAGGGGTGCAGTTTTTAGAACGGTGTGACACTTGGGTATTTTCTATCATATAGACCCCTCAAAGTGACTTCAAATGTGATGTGGCCCCTAAAAAAAAATGGTGTTGTAAAAATGAGAAATTGCTGATCAACTTTTAACCCTTAACTCCCTAACAAAAAAAAAATTGTTTCCAAAATTTTGCTGATGTAAAGTAGACATCTGGGAAATGTTACTTATTAAGTATCTTGTGTGACATATCTCTGTGATTTAAGGGCATGAAAATTCAAAGTTGGAAAATTGCGAAATTTTCAAAATTTTCGCCAAATTTTTTTTTTTTTTGCACAAATAAACTCAAGTAATGTCAAGGAAATTTTACAACTATCATGAAGTACAAAATGTCACGAGAAACCTGTGTCAGAATCAACAGGATCTGTTGTAGCGTTTCAGAGTTATAACCTCATAAAGGGACAGCGGACAGAATTGTAAAAATTGGCCTGGTCATTAACGTGCAAACCACCCTGGTGTAAAGGGGTTAATTGCATTTTTTTTACACAGTTATCATTATGGTTTATGAATATGTGTATTAATTTTGTTTTGCACTATTGAGGAATATATTTACATATAATTGGGTCTGCTGTCATCATCTGATTTCTGATATAACCGTATGTGATTCTTTTAGTCCTGATACGCGCACTGATTTTTGTTTTTTAACTAATTGCCACTAATATTGCATAAAGGCATTTTGTAATATAATTATTATCTCCTGCGTGGTGCTCTTCTGGTAGTCCATACCTTTGGTTGTTTGGGTTGTTCTATCCATTTGGTGGTATCCACTGTCTCTCACAGAGCACCGAGACTATCGAATTTTTATAGTATGTACACATTTTTTTATATATTTTAATTGAGTAGTGACTCTGGTGTGTCTGTGTTTTAACATAACAATTATGCTGATATCGCAGATCTATATTTGACATTTACAAAATGTTAGTTGCTCATATCGTATTCATGTCCGTTCCAGCTGTCAAGCCTCCAATGAACTTGAGAGCGATGAGGTCCTTTTTGTTGAGGCCAACATCATTCTCTGATGAGCTAAATATGATTTACAGAAATATACAAAATTGTTCATTGGAGGGTTTTTTAAGTTTTGGAAAACTTGTGTCTCCTGGCTCAGTTTGTTTTATAAAAGCAAACTCCTCTATACTCATCCTCCCCAGGTCCAGCACTGAGTCTGCTCCACCGCTCCCGCTGTCTGTCTGCAGTGCTGACATATCGACAGCCAAGCAGTGAGCTCAGCAGATCTGCCTGTGAGCACAGCATAAACTGCTGAGCTCAGTGATTGGCTGCACAGTTGTTGACGTGATGTCAACCCTTCAGACAGCGACATGTGAAGAGTCCCTCTGTCACCCTGTCATCACCCCCGCTGCGCGATAATGGACTCTGTGCCTGTCATATCCCTTAGCCAATCAGAACCTACCAGGGGCGGGGCCTGATAGTTTAACTGTCAGTCAAACACTGACAGAATAGATAATAGACTGTGCAACATAAAAAAAAATATGTTTTAACTGTTATTTTAAAGAAAATTAAAACATAAATTCAGAGTTTTAATAATAAAATAATTGGTGTATGTTAAACATTCTCCTGCATAACGACCCTCTATAAAATTGTATCATTTGTCATCCCATATTGTGAGCACCGTTAAAAATATGAAAAACTACACCATAATTGCTGTTTGTTAATGTCAGCTTAAAAACAAATTATACAAAAAGTGATCAAAAAATTGTATCTATTAAAAAATGATGCCTGTAAAAACTAGTTTGTTATTCAAACATCAAGCCCCCACACAGTTGTGTAAGCAGAAAAATGTAAAAGTTAGAATCTTACAATACGACAGTCAAACCAAAAGTAACATTTTTTTATAGTGATTTTTCTTCTGTAAATGTAGTAAAATAAAAAAACGTTACAAACTAGTTATCTCCTAAATCGTAGTAATTAGCAGAATAACAATATCATGTCATTTATATTACACAGCGGCTATAAAGAATAACATTTAAAAAATATTCCTGATTGAATGTTTTTTTTTGTTCATGTCTTCTACCAAAAAAAGAACAATTATCAAAAAGTTGTATGTACTAAAAAATGGTACCAGTAAAAACAAGCCTTTATACAGCTCCAGCTATCGAAAAATAAAAAAAGTTATGTGTCAGAATATGGTGACTAACAGAATGAGATTTTTTTTCTACAAAGTAATTTCTTGTGCAAAGTAATAAAACATTAAAAAAAACTATATATTTTGTATTGTGTGATTGTATCAACCCACAGAAAAAAGACAACTTGAGAATTATATTGAATGGGTATTGGTGTTTAAAAATAAACAAAAAATAGCATTTCTGTTTGTAAGGATCCGAGGTTGTGGGTTGTAATAAACACCTAAGTAGGTTAACGATTCAACTACCGTATTTTTTATTTTCTATGTCCATGGTCTTACAGCAACTCCGGGTACATGGCCACAATGCAATGCTCCCAGTCTACAAGATCCCAACTCGGGGTTGGTAGTTCCACTGACCCCATACCAGGCGATACCCACTACCTCTTAATTTTTGGTTGACTCACAGCTTTTGCATCTCCCACCAGTATAGTCTGTAGTCACAATGCAAGTTCCTCCAGACAACGGCTACAACGACCGTAACTTGTCCATCCAGCTCCAGCCGGCAACAACATATAGTACAGTCCCAGCAAGTACACAAGATGGTGCAACTGACTCACCCTTCCGCTGGTTCGCAGGGAATTAGAACCTCTACGACTTCAGGGCATCCATAGCCAACTATCCCAACCAGTAGCTCTTTCCTTTTGTCGGGCACCCATAGAGAGGAGGTAGCGGCAAGCTTCGGAGACTGACTGAGCACAGTGAGATATGTGGCCCGGTGATCTGATTGTCCCAACTTGGGTTCTCTAAACATCTTCGTGGGTTCAGTGATGGGCAGTGGAGCAGATCTGTATTCCACCAGATGGAGCCATGGTTCCTTGGGCTGATTCTGTAGAGTCTCTCTGTAGATAGAGGATGCCCCTTTTTATATTCCACAGCTATCACTGAGGGCATTCTCCAACAGGATTGGGGAAGGTGGGGGGATGTAATCCATAATTGTTCAATTAACCTGCATTTTTGTCCTTCAAGGTGTGTAGACCGGTAAACCGCAGGGGGATGATACAATACGTAATCATCAGGCATTCCAAATATTAACATACAAGAGTCAACTTAAAGGCTCATATGAACAGTGGCTGATGTCCGTTGATGCAAAAAATAAGCCCTCTTATTTATGTTTTTTTCAGAGAATGTATTATTGGTCCAAAAGCAATAAAAAATAAAATAAAACTATCTAAATTTGGTATCACTATATTTAAACTCGCCCACAGAATAAAATTTTACTATATTTGTGCAGAATAGCAAATATTGTAAAATTTTAAACCAAAAACAGTTGGTTTCTTTATATTCCTTCCTATAAAGAGTTAATAAAAGTGTGCTAAACAGTTATATGTACCTTAAAATGATGCCACTGACAAAAGTCATCTCGGAATAAAACAAGCTTTATATGACTATATCACTGAGAAAATTTTAAAAAAGTTGTGACTCTTGGAATGTGATAATAGAAACTGAAAAAAATAGCAAAATGGGCAAAAGTGGCTGTGACGCGGAAAATTCACACTCTTAGGTATTTTCAGCAATTATGCATCAATGTAAAATTATTACCATAGCTTAAGTTAAATAATTAGGTGACATACTTGTTTGGTCTCCTGTGGAGGATAAAAATCATTGGTGTGGGTAAAATAGTTTTTTTTTCTATCTTTCCTCTGTAGTTCCGCAGATTCTCTTCTGGCTTCAGCAAGGAATGGGCAGATAAATGTCAATTAGTCACTAATTGTGGCTGCCCGCTCCATTCACACTCTTCTGATTTCCAATTTCAGGCATCAGGACTGTGTAGGGATCATCTCGGGCTGCTGTCTCACCGATAATGCTCTCGCTGGGAAACAGTAATCTGAATCGACAGACACATTTTGTGCCTTGACCACCCCATGTATCTTGTTAGCAGCGAAAATCCGACCTACTGATTGTGTTACGTGAGAATGTGCATTGGAATTTTCAACAGATTTACCACAGATTTCACGTTGTACATTACAAAGGGTGAACTTTACTGTGAAAATATGCAGAATAGAGCAACATGTTCGGGATGTTAAAGGAATTTGTCTCCAGGTTTTTGCCCTGATTCCAGAGATGTAGCACTTAATTTACTGGTTGTTGCAATTTTGATAAGCAGACAACTGATTGTCAGATTTCTGTGTACTGTACACTGTGTATAGGCAGAAGGCAGCCAATCAGTGATGAGGTCATACTATACAGGGCTTATAAATATAGAGGACTACATGGCAGCAGTTTTACTAGTTCTCTAGTGATAAGTTCCTGCTGACAAAACAGTGATTTTATCAAATCTACATAAAGCAGCCCAGTAAGTGACAAATCGCTGTAATCAGTGTCTCCTTCTCTACATTATTCGGCTCTTACAGTAGGTACCAAAAACCTGATGACAGATCTCTTTAAAATCCACACCTCAAGTCAATTCTCATAAAATCCCATTCTCTATATTGCTTTTTTACTAAGCTTTGGTTTTCCACCATGTGTGAATATTCCTTAAAGGGAGTCTGTCACCTGAATTTGGCGGGACTGGTTTTGGGTCATATGGGCGGAGTTTTCGGGTGTTTGATTCACCCTTTCCTTACCCGCTGGCTGCATGCTGGCTGCAATATTGGATTGAAGTTCATTCTCTGTCCTCCATAGTACATGCCTGCGCAATGCAATCTTGCCTTGTGCAGGCGTGTACTATGGAGGACAGAGAATGAACTTCAATCCAATATTGCAGCCAGCATGCAGCCAGCGGGTAAGGAAAGGGTGAATCAAACACCCGAAAACTCCGCCCATATGACCCAAAACCAGTCCCGCCAAATTCAGGTGACAGGTTCCCTTTAAAGGGAGCCTGTCACCAGTTTTTAAGACTACCACCTTAATCACCACCTGTAAAAAATAGGGCTATATACCGCTCTGACTTCCTCTATATACCCCCAAAAACCTTTTGAAATTCTTTGCCGCTTTATGTAAATTTGTAAATTCTGACGGTCTGGTCCGATAGGCGTCCTTGCGGCGGCGGCGTCTATCCTTCCTCCCGGCTGCTGATCACCGCTCTCCCGCTCTGATTGACATGGCGCAGGAGGCCCCATCCACATAGCTGGGTGAAATCTCACGCCTGCACACTTTGCTTTGCCCTACTGTGCCAGAGCCTAAAACATAAGAACGCATGCACCCTTATGTTTTAGGCCTGTAGTAAGACAGAGCAAAGTGTGCAGGTATGAGCCGATGATGTTTTTGTGCAGGTGCGAGGTTTCGCCTGGCTATATGGATGACGCAGGAGGCCTCATGATCATGAGCATCAATCACAGCAGGAGAATGGTGAACAGCAGCCGGGAGACGGGATAGATGCCATAAAAGGGATGCTGACCGGACCAGACAATCAGGAGAATTTCAAAAGGTGTTTGCAGGGTATACAGGAGGAGTCAGAGGGTTATATACCCCTTTATGGTAAGCAGCACAGGCGCTGATTACGGTGCTAGACTTAGTTTAGACATGACAAAACTGTTGACAAGTTCCCTTTAATACTTTGTATGTCATGTGTTATTGATTTCTGTAAGCTTGCATTTGTTACTTTGTGCTTTTATACAGAGTATACATTTCCACATAGCAAGAAAAGAAACTCTGATTGGAGAAGTGACGAATGAAAGCAATCTACCGCTTCACAGTATCGTCAACATCACCAGAAATGGCAAAACTTGTATCCTGTTTGGAGTCAAGAGAATAATAATCAGATTTAAGAATAAAACTCGGCTGGACCAGACAAACACAAATTTCAGCCTCTCCAACAATGTGGATGTAGAGAAATCAAACTGCAATGAAGACAATTCCACGTAAGCAAGTATGGATTTAGTTTTCATAAATTGTATCTGCTGCTGCCGTATGAATTGAAGCGTTGTGTCCATGACGTAAAACATCCCTGACCCCCGAGGTGTGAGCTCATCGGGGCTGGACCTTCTTCTACTGTGTCCCTTCTGTTCATGGTGTCTGTGCATCCCACTCTTCAATGCTGACATCCAGAAGTGGCCGCAAGGTGTTTTTTTCTATAGCACTGTTGTCTTTCTGTACATGTCTTGTAATGTCTTAGAAGCTGTCAATGTGGATCAAATATTCAGGTTTTGAATGAAAATATTAATATTGTTACTATTTTTTTGTTGAATCAACATCAGTATGAAGCTTCCTTCAGGTATCCGTGATTTTTCTTGTGTTTTATTTTTCTATCAGAGTGTTTGGTCAATGTATCCGTTTTTACCATCAGAGTTTCATTAGTTTTTCTTGAATGAAAGAAAATGATGGTGGTTTTTGTTCAATCGGAGATGGTTCAATCTATTACAAGCTGACGGCACATTGATAGCATTCGAGTGCTGTCCAATTTTTTTAACCGAACCATAGAGCTTGATCCGACACTCAATATTGGACAAGTCCCCTTGCTTTTGGGTGGCCCACTTGGTCTAAGAAAAAAATCCGACATGTGAAATACCTCATAGAGTATCATAGGCACGAGTGCTATCTGTGAGAAAATCTGGCATCTGAAGTTCTATGTTCACACACTGTACATCATGTCTGACTGTCCTTTTCACATGTCTTTTTTCAAAATTCAAATAGAACTTGGCTCAATTACTAATATTAATACCATTTAATTCCACCAGTGATAAACTAATCTGTTTGTCTCTGTTTGACAAGCCTACCTCTGATAACCATGTATCTGTATTTGTTTTTAGTACAATGTCTATGTCTGAAAACAACGGGTTTTTTTCTGTTCACATGTATCACATATACTCCGTTGGCGGCCTGGACCACAACTGGGATATGTGAAGAAATATGTTTTAACCTACAGTCATGAATATAGATCGCAGGTCCTCTTTGGGTTCGGCTTGGTGATGAGCTTCAGTGGAGCGCATTGATTAGCACTTGGTGTGGAAGGCGTTAAAAGTTATTTTTTGGTCCGGCAAGTGTAGGAAGCCGGGGCCAGGGCTGAGGTCATGGCTGGCAGTAACCCCTGTATGACCCCCTGGCCCCCTCCCAGCACAAGATCATGTTTTCTTCTGAGTACCTTGGTGCTGCTTCTTTGTGCCATCTGGGATCTACCGGCACGAGAGTGTATTCTCTACAGACGGCTTCGCAATTAAAGAGTCGCAGTCCGGCTTCATTTTAACTTCAACTTCTTTACTTAACACAACATTATCCAGGGCACAGTCAATCATAACAATTGGCAACACTTTCCCTTGCCTCTTCTCTCTGCGCTAAGCCTGTCCCCGGGACATTTTGTTTCCTTCGGTCACTCTGTGTCCTCAATGCTCAGAATTCCTGCTTCTCATGGGGGTATTCTCTGCTGTTTCACCCTGGTCCTTAGATTAGCGGCCCACGCAACAATCTGCCACATCTTGGATACCTTGCTCCCATTCTGCTTAGCCTTCTTCCCGCAGCACTGCAGTCCCACTTATACTGCACCGCTATCTCTCTAGTGTCGCTGTGCTTCGTTCTGTACTCTGGCCCCCGGGATACTGAGTGCTGGGCCCACTCTTCTAACAAACGGTAGCTAGCCAGCCCTGTGTTCCACACGGGCGCCCTGGCCCCAGCTGCCATTGCCCGGGAAAACCTCACTGCTTATCTCATTGTGTCCCTCCTACAATTAACTATTTGCTATCCTTCTTATAGTGCCCCCATCTAGTGGCCAACTTGGGGTATTACTCCCCTAGCACTATAACTAATAAACGGCCCTGGGTACTCACTTTCCCTATCATGCAATAACTGTGCAAAACATGTAGACAATCAGACATATATACGTCAGAACACTAATGGTAATACACGTTATTAATGTAGCAGTACCAAAAATACAGTAGTGATACTGCTACACTATTTGGTGTATTATCACATTAAGTAAACATATTAAAGGCATAAAACATATCAATATTATCTGCCGCCCCTAATCCTGCACCCTTCCCTTTAATGGTACGAACATCTCTGCTACTCGCTGTTATCTGCCGCCCCTAATCCTGCACCCTTCCCTTTAATGGTACGAACATCTCTGCTACTCGCTGTTATCTGCCGCCCCTAATCCTGCACCCTTCCCTTTAATGGTACGAACATCTCTGCTACTCGCTGTTATCTGCCGCCCCTAATCCTGCACCCTTCCCTTTAATGGTACGAACATCTCTGCTACTCGCTGTTATCTGCCGCCCCTAATCCTGCACCCTTCCCTTTAATGTGCCTGTTGACTGTATGCTAAATGCATTTGTTGCATTGTATTACTTACTGCTGTCCATCCATGCTGGGGTCACAGGAGACATTATTGTGTTCAAGGTGTTAGAGCAAATGTTTGCAGCCAGGTCTAGTGCCTTTGATCTTGTAACCTCCCCCAGGGTGTTGGCCAATTGCTAATTTATCCCAAATAAGGACCCACAATCCCTCTCACCTGATCCTTTAGTCAGTCCTATAAATTTAGTAGCATCTTAAGGGGTGCACGCGTGTGGGGTCAGGCACGCGCATCTCTGCAGCAAAGCATCACGGCAGCTAAGCATACAGACGCCGCAGTTATTTCAACGGCAGGAGTCACGACCCCACTCTATGTTCTGTTTCTTCTGGGTGTGTCTTCCGAGTAAGCACTTCTTATTACTTGAATCTAGCTTTCTATTAACCCATCTTACTTCTTTGCCATGTTTACCTATGCCCCTACATTGTTTGCTCCACTAGTCCTCTCTCTCCTTCGCTATCACAAATCCCAGCACTCCCTAACCTAATAATCATCTCCCCTTCCCTCTTACCTCCCCACCTGTCCTCCTCTGCTGACCTGCTCCTCAACCTCAAATCTGTCCAACAAACACATAAAACAAGTCGGCCACTCCCTTTCTCCCACCTGCTCTCTCTCTCTCCTTCTCCTCACTGCTGGAGACATATATCCCATCCCTGGACCCCCACATCTCATACCTCTCATTACTACTCCCTCCTATCACTCACTATCCAACATGAACTTCCGCACTCTTTCCAACATAAAACCCGTGCCCCTGACGCCCACCCCCCCGCTCCCTCTCTCTGGAGCACTCTGGAATGCCCGCTCAATCTGCAATAAGCTTCATGTGATTCACGACCTTTTTCTCTCCCGCAATCTTGCCTTCCTTGGCCTCACAGAAACATGGCTAACACCCTCTGACACCGCCTCCCCTGCTGCGCTGTGTTACGGAGGCCTCCACTTCACCCACACCCCTCTACCCGGCAACAAACATGGTGGAGGAGTGGGTCTTCTCCTTTCTTCAAACTGCACCTCTAACCCAATCCCACCTCTTCCCTCCCTTATCCTCCCCTCTTTTGAAGTCCATTCTGTCCGCATCTACTCTCCCTCCATCCTCCAAGTGGCAGTCATATACCGACCTCCGGGCCCGGCCACTGCCTTTATTGACCGATTCTCCACCTGGCTTCTTCACTTTCTCTCTGCTGACACTCCCACCATCATCATGGGTGACTTCAACATCCCCATTGATACCCTTCAGTCAACAGCCTCCAAACTTCTGTCCCTTACCTCATCCTTTGGACTTACTCAGTGGTCCTCCGCAGCCACCCACATGGATGGGCATACACTAGACCTGGTATTCACCCGTCTCTGCTCTCTATCTAACTTCACCACCTCCCCTCTCCCTCTATCCGACCACCATCTGCTCACCTTCTCATCCCTGTCCTCCTCACCAATCATCCATATCCAGCAACATGCGCACCCACGCAGAAACCTTGCACACCTAGACACCCACACACTCTATGACTCCATCCTACCACTGGCATCCATATCCTCACTCCACGACACAGACAGTGCTGCTGCTTTCTACAATGCCACTCTCGCATCAGCTATTGACACGGTTGCCCCTCTCGTCCATGGCAGAGCACGACGTATCAATAGACAACCTTGGCATAATAACACCACCAAAAAGCTAAGGCAAGTGTCCAGGGTTGCGGAGCGGCGTTGGAAGAGAACACACTCGCAAGACGACTTCACTGTATTCAAACAAGCAACACTCGCTTTTAAATCTGCACTCACCTCTGCTAAACAGGCCTACTTCACAACCCTCGTATCTTCCCTATCCCACAACCCCAAACAGTTATTCAAAACATTTAACTCCCTCCTCCGCCCCCCACTGCCCCCTCCAACCTCCCTCATCTCTGCTGAGGACTTTGCCACACACATTAAAAATAAGATCGACCAGACAAGGCAAGACTTTATTGTTCAACCACCACAACCCCTTAGTATACCAGACCAATGCCCAAACCCCATAACCTCCCTATCCAACATCACTGAAGGGGGACTTAATTGTCTCCTCTCCAAATCCCACCTCACCACCTGTGCGCTCGACCACATCCCATCCCACCTCCTCCCCAACCTCACCACCACACTTATCCCATCCCTAACCCACCTCTTCAACCT
The DNA here is from genome assembly GCF_032444005.1 of Ranitomeya imitator. NCBI lineage: Eukaryota > Metazoa > Chordata > Amphibia > Anura > Dendrobatidae > Ranitomeya > Ranitomeya imitator. The sequence continues at coordinate 133,983,558 of NC_091282.1, forward strand.
ATCACTAACTTCTGGCACCTTCCCCTCTGCGTTCAAACATGCCACAATCACGCCTATCCTTAAAAAGCCAACCCTCGATCCAACTGCTATGTCCAGCTATCGCCCAATATCGCTGCTCCCATTTGCTTCCAAACTCCTGGAGCAGCACGTCCATGCTGAACTCTCCTCCCACCTCTCATCTAACTTGTTGTACGACAATCTACAATCTGGTTTCCGCCCCCATCACTCAACTGAGACTGCCCTGACCAAAATCACTAACGACCTACTTACCGCCAAAGCTACTGGACAATACTCTGTACTCCTCCTTCTAGACCTGTCCTCTGCTTTCGACACAGTTGACCACTGCCTCCTACTACAGATCCTCTCCTCCTTTGGCATCAAAGACCTCGCCCTATCCTGGATCGCCTCGTACCTTTCCAACCGCACATTCAGCGTCTCCCACTCCCATACTACCTCCTCATCCCACCCTCTCTCTGTTGGAGTCCCCCAAGGCTCTGTTCTAGGACCCCTACTCTTCTCAATCTATACACTTGGCTTGGGACAACTCATAAAGTCCCATGGATTCCAGTACCACCTCTATGCTGATGACACTCAGATCTACCTCTCTGGCCCAGACGTCACCGCTCTGCTGTCCAGAATCCCAGAGTGCCTATCAGCCATATCCTCCTTCTTCTCCTCTCGCTTCCTCAAACTCAATGTGGACAAATCTGAACTCATCATCTTTCCTCCATCCCACAAATCTTCCTTACTTGACCTATCTATCGCAGTCAATGACATCATGCTTTCCCCTGTACCCGAAGTCCGCTGCCTCGGAGTAACCTTCGACTCTGCCCTGTCCTTCAAACCACATATCCAAGCTGTTTCCACCTCCTGTCGCCTCCAGCTCAAAAATATCTCCAGGATCCGTCCTTTCCTCAACCCCCAATCTACTAAAATGCTTGTGCACGCCCTCATCATTTTCCCGCCTTGACTACTGCAACATCCTTTTCTGTGGCCTCCCTGCTAACACCCTTGCACCTCTCCAGTCCATCCTTAACTCTGCTGCCCGACTAATCCATCTCTCTCCTCGCTACTCCTCCGCTTCCCCCCTCTGCAAATCTCTTCACTGGCTCCCATTCCCTCAGCGTATCCAGTTCAAATTGCTAATACTGACCTACAAAGCCATCCACAACCTGTCTCCTCCATATATCTCTGAACTAATCTCTCGATATCTTCCCTCACGTGACCTCCGGTCCTCCCAAGACCTCCTTCTCTCCTCCACACTTATTCGCTCCTCATCCAATCGCCTCCAAGACTTCTCCCGAATATCCCCCATCCTCTGGAACTCTCTGCCCCAACACTTCCGACTATCAACCACAGTCGGATCCTTCAGACGGAACCTGAAAACTCATCTCTTCAGGAAAGCCTACAGCCTGCACTGACACCGCTGCTGCCTCATCACCAACGAAGCTACCGCCTCACCAACACCGGAGCTACCGCCTCACCAACACCGGAGCTACCGCCTCACCAACACCGGAGCTCCTGCAACCCTCAACCTACTGTCTCCTTCCCCATAATCCTGTAGAATGTAAGCCCGCAAGGGCAGGGTCCTCGCCCCTCTGTATCAGTCCGTCATTGTTAGTTTGTTTACTGTATGTGATATTTGTAACTTGTATGTAACCCCTTCTCATGTACAGCACCATGGAATCAATGGTGCTATATAAATAAATAATAATAATAATAATAATAATATCACATCCCCTACACAGGGATTCCATATGGCTCTAATCTCAGCTGCTGCATCTTGCTGCCACTCCCTTCCATTAGTAACATAGTTATTAAGGTTGAAGGAAGACTTTAAGTCCATCTAGTTCAACCCATAGCCTAACCTAACATGCCCTAACTTAGACGCACTCCTATCTCTCTTCTATGCCAGTTATAGGTTTTCTTTGCTGACCTCTCTGGAGACGTTGTTCCAGTTAAAGCTCTGGAGTTCCATTTGCTATTTGATTTCACCCTATTTGTCTCCCTCCTGTGTTTTCTTACCGTAGTAGTGAGACTAATGTCTTGTTGCCCTACTCATTAGTCAGGGTTAGCTCACGGCTAGCCAGGACTTAGGCATGTGATCACGCACAGGGGGAAGGCCCCGTCTAGGCCATTAGGAAGCACAGAGTTCTGTATCAAGTGAGTGTTTAGGGGTCTTCCTCCCCTCTCCCTATCGGCAGGGCTTCCTTTACATTTTATCAGTGTTTTTCCCTCTTTTGCATCACCCAGGGGGTATTCTCTTGCCCCAATGTGATACCCATGTTGTTCTCACTGAAGAAATCTCTAGCTTCATCCTCCTCCTCCTTCAGTCTGACAGTTTTATAGCAGTGCAGAGAAATTGATTGCACCCAACTGCAAAACAAATAAACATTCAGGAGGATGACCTTGGAGATAACCCCCTTTGTGTTCAGTTAGGGTACCGTCATACAGTGGCACTTTGATCGCTAGGACGGCACGATCCGTGACGTTCCAGCGATATCGTTACGATCTCGCTGTGTCTGACATGCTACTGCGATCAGGGACCCCGCTGAGAATCGTACGTCGTAGCAGATCGTTTGAAACTTTATTTCGTCGCTGGATCTCCCGCTGACATCGCTGAATCGGCGTGTGTGACGCCGATTCAGCGATGTCTTCACTGGTAACCAGGGTAAACATCGGGTTACTAAGCACAGGGCCGCGCTTAGTAACCCGATGTTTACCCTGGTTACTAGCGTAAACGTTAAAAAAACAAACACTACATACTTACCTTCAGCTGTCTGTCCCCGGCGCTCTGCTTCTCTGCACTCCTCCTGCATCCTGTGTCAGCGCCGGCCAGCCGGAAAGCAGAGCGGTGACATCACCGCTGTGCTTTCCGGCTGACCGGCGCTGACAGTGCTGAGGAAAGCAGAGCGCCGGAGGACAGACAGCTGAAGGTAAGTATGTAGTGTTTGTTTTTTTAACGTTTACGCTGGTAACCAGGGTAAACATCGGGTTACTAAGCGTGGCCCTGCGCTTAGTAACCCGATGTTTACCCTGGTTACCGGGGACCTCGGGACCGTTGGTCGCTGGAGAGCTGTCTGTGTGACAGCTCTCCAGCGACCAAACAGCGACGCTGCAGCGATCGACATCGTTGTCGGTATCGCTGCAGCGTCGCTTGGTGTGACGATACCCTTAGGAAAATATGTGTTTCTTCACAGATGACAGCCGTGCTTCCGGCTCTTGGCAGTTGAGATGTAGGTGAGCTGTATGTCTTCAGTCTGCAGTCTGTCTTGACATGTGACTAGGACGGGCTGCAGTTTACATTATATCAGGGAGGCCATTTTATCTCATTTTTGGAGAATCCCTTTAACTGTTACATCATATGAATAATCAAGTGAACTGTGTTTGAAATGCAAGGAGTGCTGTTTGCTCTTGTATTGAAATTGCTAGTAGATTTAGTTATGTCTTACAATATTGCCTAATTACAAATCATAAGGTAAGTGTTCATTGTTTTTTGTAAGCCAAAACCAGTATTTGCACATAAACTCAGAACAAACATAATGGAAAGATTCAGAGCTCTTCTGTATTTTGGAGATATGCCTCGTTTTGGTTTGCAAATAATCATGACACACTGATCAAATACTGCCATGTGAAAAAAGCCTTACCTTTTTAGCCTTTCTTTCCCATTTTTATACAGTCTTGACAGATATTTACACCAGTAGTCAAAGTTTTTTCTTGCAATAGTTTTAATAAGCATTGGGTATGAAATTGAGGCCCTGGTGGTGCTGTGGCCTCTGTTGGACCTAGCGACAACTATGTGCTCTTCCTGTGACAATGGTGGGGGTGGGGTTGGACCACCTTGCAGCAGATTTACTAGTCCTCTAGTGATGATCTCCTGCTGATAAACCATTGATTTTTATAAAAAAAAAATACAGCAAGCAAACCAATAAGTGACTCGTCACCGGAATCAAATCTCATATAAAAGTATTCAAAGTTAATAGACACTCACTGGTCACTTTTTTGCTACTCTCACCTATTCTCCAGAACAGACAGTGGCTGTATATGGAAAGAGTGTCCATCTCTCTGAGGGACAAATAACGAAATTGTATCATATATATATAAGACCCAATTCATTATTGCATTTACGCTTGTTTTTTGCCTTTTTTTTGTGCGTTTTTCACTTATTTTACTTTTTTCGAATTTGTACTTTTTTAAAGTCTATTTTATGTGGTCTCTTTTTTTCCTTTTTTTATGTTTGCCATTGAGGGCAGAGTTTAGGATTTCCAGATGTTTCCACCTAAATGATCATTTGCAACTTTTCAAAATAAAAACAATCACAAAATTTGTAGCAAATGTTCTTTCAGCTCCACCCTCAAAGTTATTTTATACATGCCACAAAGTTGGTCCAGTTTTTGTGCCATTTTTCAAATTGATCAGCTGCACTAAAAAAATCTCAAAAAATTTTCAAGACAGAAAAAAGAGTGTTTTTGGTTTTGCGCCTCCATGTTGATGACTTTGGTGCAAAAGCCATCAGCATATACCACATGACAAAAAAAGAAAAGTGACCTAAAAAGATCGGAAACGATGAATCGGACCCAGAGGGATTTCAGTCAGTTTATAGGTCATCATTGATCATTTGAGGTCCAGCCGTTGGAGAACTGGTGGTGGTCAGCTGATTGTCAGGAGATTTTTATCAGCAGTCGGTGGAGGTTTGTACTATAGCTCAATTCTTTGTGTTGAAGTTGGAATTACTGTTTATAAAACTGTTCTTAGTTGTCTACTAAAATTACAGTAAATTATCTCTGAAGTGGTTCCTCTAATTACTGGCAATGGCTCACCACCATTAAATATTGTATTTCAGTCATATGCACATTACTTTATTGACTTATGTTTATTTTCTTATTTGCAGACTTACTCTAACATTTTTCAAAGTTAGACACTTAAAGGGACTTGCCTTAAGGTAAGCCATGATTATGTATTCTGGAATTAAATGTAAGCCAATAGGTCACTGACTGTATACAATGCCACATCTCTGTTACCTTCAGTACCTTAGTTGTAGAATAATTTTGGTTAATATGTGATGTTACCTAATTTCCTCACTCCGATTTCAAAATACTCAGAAATGTGGGCTGAAAGGGTTTTTCATGTTATAACTAATGATGAGCGAGCACTAAAATGCTTGGGTACTTGTTACTCGAGTCGGGCAAATCGTAATGCTCGGGTGTTTGACCTGAGTAATGAGTATAATGGAAGTTCATGGGAAATTCAAACATTTTTGTGGCGGCCCCCCAGAGGTCTAGAGGGGGTCTAAAATTTCTGAAAAAAATGGAAACTGCGCTGAAATCGCATGGGAAAAGCATGTGGAAGACCCTTGAAAGCATCTTTGAATCCCAGGTTGGTTCTGAGGACATTGTTTTCAGAGTATTATGCCACTTTTACGGACTGACAATAAAACATACAAAACCGCATTTAAAATGGATTTGACTAGAAAAAATATAAAACATTCTTTCCAGGATACTAACTTGCATATAAGGCAAAATAAATAAGAGAAAATGCTCCTCCACACCTTGGGCTATGTATACACTCAGTGTTTTTGCTGCGCTTTTGCACGTTTGCATTGCCTTAAAGAAACATTTAACAGGAAATGTAATTTTATCATTTTATTACCGTATCTGTCCATGTGGTATGTGAGACACGATCAGACACATTGAAAGTCACAATTTTTTTTCAGGGCTATCAGCTGGCCCCCACTATTTTTAGAGAGCCAGCAGGTGTCTTGTGGACAGATAAGACCAAGATAGAGTATTTTGGTAAATCACATCATTCTACTGTTTACTGTAAATGGAATGAGGGCTACAAATAAAAGAACATAGCAGTTACAGTCAAATATGATGGCGGTTAAAAGATATTTTGGGGTTGTTTTACTACCTCTGGTCCTGGGTGCCTTGACTGTGTGCAAGACATCATGAAATGTGAAGATTCCAAAAGGATTTTGGGTTGCAACTTAGTGTCCGGGGTCAGAAAGCTGGATTTGCATCCTAGGACATGGCTCCTCCAGCAGGACAATGACCCCAAACATACTTCAAGAAGCACCCAGAAATTGATGGAAACAAAGTACTATAGCATTCAGAAGTGGCAATTCCAGCTCCAGTAACGTTAAGTCTCCCACCACTACCTTTTACATACAGATGCTAGAAACTGTGAATGAGCACATTAAATCGGTTAATTTGGCTAGGTTTGATGAATTTCTGAGTACAGAACCCCTTAAAAAACATGAATGTTTAAGGAAACAAACAGCAATAAGGCTTAGAAGTTATAAACCAATTATCTCTGACTGGATGACTGTCATACACTATTCATACTGCCACACCTCACCATAGACAAATTGCAGATAAGAGTGGTATTATTGTAGAATATAAAAGGGATTTGAATTGGCCCTAAACAGTTTTTTTACGGGGCAGCAACAAACTCTGGAGTAACGCAAGTAACACTGCCAGCGTTGATGAATTTCTGAGTAAAAATTACCGTAAAAAAACATGAACTCGGTCAATGAGTTCATGAAAGAAGCAGCAGCAAGGCTTACAATTTACAAGGCAATAATCCTTACTGTTACAACTCACCGTAGATGAAGTGCAGATAAGAGCAGTATTATTATAACAGAATAGAATCTTTGAATTAGCCCTGAAAAAAGTGATTAGTTTAATGTAGCAGCATCAAGGACTGTTATTTACTCAACCCTGCTTGGGAATATAGTGGAGCATTTCACATCTACTCAGCCTGATATGGAGGATATCAGGATCTTCTGTTACTGTACAAACTCCCCTATCCCATCTGTGAAATCCTGTATGCAGTGTGAGAACTCCCTGTGTGATGACCACCTGACAGCCCACAACAAGGCACTGGATCATATACTAATAGAACCCATCGGCTCTTTTGGGTTCAAAATTTTTTCCCTCAACTAGAAGCTGGATCCACAGAAAAGCATTTTTTGCCATTACTAAGGAGTGGGTCTCCTACACCGGTAAAGCATATGCACTAAGTGCAAAGGGCATAAAAAATTAGAAGGAGGCACTCCAGTACCACCTGGAAGAGAAGTAGTGGAGGACCTTATAAAACATTTTTTTCCCATAAGGAGTGGATATCCTAGACTGGTAATGTGCATGCACTAAGTGCATGGGCTGAAAAACATTTATCTCTTGGGTATATATATAAATTAATTGTCAATGTTGATATGGCTGTGGAGGAGGATGACATAAAAAGATGAAATCCTGAAGCGTGTACCCATCTTTGAATGGGAAGGGGTGCATAGGAATAACCAGAGAAAAAAACACTAGATTTGAGTTTATGTTCCATTGCTGTCATCCAGCGGAGAAGTTTGGCCCAATCTAGTTAGCCCTTCTTCATTCTGATAAGTCAGCCTGTCAGCATTTTCAGTTGACAGGAGGATGTGCCTATTGGTTATAATATCACCAGCAGCACTAAAAACCAGCCCTGTCAAATTGCTAGCAGCAGAGCAGGCCAGGACCTCCAAGGTGTAGAGAGACAGTTCATGTCATGTGTCTAGCTGGGATACTCAATAGTTGTAAGGTACAGAGGAATCATGGAGGACACTGGTATGGTCAGCAAGGTACTCCTTCACCATCTTCCAAACCTTTCTTCCTTGTCAGAATACCCTGTGTATCCGGGCCTGGGCAATGGATCTGATAAAACTGTTCCAGACCTTTGAGAGTCTTCCCCTACGTCTGCTGCATCTGGTGTGTGTCTCCCTAGTCTCCACTCCTTGATTGTCCAAGGAACTGTGACTGAATAGTTGTCATGTGAATGCAATTGACAATCAGCTGAATAACTCTATGCGCATAATATCAATATCTGGTGCTATCAGACCTACGCCTGTACACTAGTTACCTGTCTTGAGCCATTTCGCACCAGCAAATCTGAGAAGACAAAAGCTCCTACTTAAAGAATACACCAAATTAGTGAATAATGAAAATATACCAATACATGAAAATATCCAAGATGTTCAAATACAGCGATTGAAATCAAGACATCCACCCATCCGAACCGCAATTACCCTGTATGAACATGATTTCAATTTAGAAGAGAAATGGCGTGAACTTTGGGTCAGTGCAATAGACGGTGAGCCTCAAATGTGTCCTCACTTACAAAATCCATCGCCAGGCTTCAATCTACCAAGGAAAACCCGGGTTTCTCTGAATCGTATAAAGGTACCTTCACACTCAGCGACGCTGCAGCGATACCGACAACGATGTCGATCGCTGCAGCGTCGCTGTTTGGTCGCTGGAGAGCTGTCACACAGTCAGCTCTCCAGCGACCAACGATCCCGAAGTCCCTGGGTAACCAGGGTAAACATCGGGTTACTAAGCGCAGGGCCGCGCTTAGTAACCCGATGTTTACCCTGGTTACCAGCGTAAAAGTAAAAAAAACAAACACTACATACTTACCTACCGCTGTCTGTCCCCGGCGCTCTGCTTCTCTGCACTCCTCCTGCACTGGCTGTGAGCACAGCGGCCGGAAAGCAGAGCGGTGACGTCACCGCTCTGCTTTCCGGCTGACCGACGCTCACAGCCAGTGCAGGAGGAGTGCAGAGAAGCAGAGCATCGGGGACAGACAGCGGTAGGTAAGTATGTAGTGTTTGTTTTTTTACTTTTACGCTGGTAACCAGGGTAAACATCGGGTTACTAAGCACGGCCCTGCGCTTAGTAACCCGATGTTTACCCTGGTTACCAGTGAAGACATCGCTGGATCGGTGTCACACACGCCGATCCAGCGATGTCTGCAGGGAGTCCAGCGACGAAATAAAGTTCTGGACTTTCCTCAGCGACCAACGATCTCCCAGCAGGGGCCTGATCGTTGGTCTCTGTCACACATAACGATTTCCTTAACGATATCGTTGCTACGTCACAAAAAGCAACGATATCGTTAACGATATCGTTATGTGTGAAGGTACCTTAAGAACAAACTTTGGTGTCTGTGCAGATCTTATGCATAAGTGGGGGAAATCTGACTCTCCTGCCTGTGATTGTGGAGCTGACCGTCAAACAATTCAGCATATTGTCGAGGAATGTCCCCTCAGATCTAATACTGGTGACAAGAATGATTTCTACACTGGAAATGACAATGTTATTGCATACATAGAAAAGCTCGATATCCGACTCTGATTTCTTTTCCTTTGTTTTTTTTCAATCACTGTTTATTGTTTGTTATTTATTCTTATATGATGTTAAAATATATGTTAATACGATTAAATAAATCTGTTAGACCTCTTTCACACTTCCAGTTTTTACAATCTGCACAGGATCCGTCAAAATGTTGAAAAGATGGATCGCGTGCTGATTGTAAAAATCGTATCCCAGTGATGCATATTGAGACAATTACATGTGATGACGTCGGGGTCTCGCGAGACCGCTCCGTCATCGGGTTATTTTGCTATGCATCACTGGGAACCGGAGCTGCCGGCAGCATCGCGAGCATAGGGGGGAAGGCTGCGGGGGCCGTGCGGGACGCCGGAATTTAAGAATATCACGATTTTTTTATTTTTTTTAAATTATTTTTAACATTATACCTTTTTACTATTGATGCTGCATAGGCATGAAACGTGTGGCCATCCGTCACAATCCGTCGCTAATACAAGTCTATGAGAAAAAAACGGATCCAGCAACACCATTTGCTGGATCTGTTTTTTCACAAAACGACAGATTGTGACGGAAAAAGAAAGACAGAAGTGTGAAAGAGGCCTTATCTATCCAACAAAGTGGGACAGGAACCTAGATCGACATGATGTGTGTGTTTTGTTGTGCTCCCACAGTAGACACAGTTTGACCTTGCCCACGGCCTCCGCCTCTGCACTTACCATCAGCGTCACATCCACTTCCCCATCTCTTACCACACACCTAGCCTATTTTAATTTTACGTATTGTCTATACCTGTTGAGAAAGCATTGCAGACAGTAATACAATGCCAGCAAATTTGACCACTACAGATGGCTGTATAAGACTGCAGTATCAATATCCAATATCCGACATCGGTCATAATAGTCAGACTCCCTCCCTTTGATGTGGGCTCCGGCGGTGAGCCCACATCTTTCCTAGCACATATCAGCTGTTTTGAACAGCTGACATGTGCCCTGAATAGACGCGGGTGAAATCGTGACCCACCCGCTGCTATTAACCCATTAAATGCCGCTATGAAATGGTGACAGCTGCATTTAAATCGTGCTTACGGCAATCGCGCACACACCGGTGACTCCCATCACATGATCGCGGGTCACCGTTGTACTGGCATGACAACCAGCGGTCTCCTGGAGACCTCTATGGTTGTCATTGCCAGCTTGCTGTGAGCACCACCCAGTGGTCGGCACTCATAGCAAGTGAGTAAATCTATCTAGAGGCGATCTGAACATCGCCTCTATGTAGTAGAGCCGATCAAGTTGTGGCAGCTTCTAGTCTCCCATGGAGACTATAAAGTATGCCAAAAATAAAAAAGTGTTTTTAAAAATATTTAAAAAAAATGAAAGTTCAAATCACCCCCCTTTCACCCCATTCAAAATAAAACAATAAAAATAAAATCAAACATACACAGATTTGGTATTGCCACATTCAGAATTGTCCGATTTATCAATAAAAAAAGGATTAAACTGATCGCTAAACAGCGTAGCGAGAAAAAAGTCAAAACGCCAGAATTACTTTTTTTGGTCACTGCGACATTGCATTAAAATGCAATAACGGGCGATCAAAAGATCATATTTGCACCAAAATGGTATAATTAAAAACAAGCCCTCACACGGCCATATTGATGGAAAAATAAAAAAAAGTTATGGCTCTGGAAGAAGGGGAGCGAAAAACGAAAACGCAAATCTGAAAAAGCTCCGGGGGTTAAGGGGATATAGCAATGTGACTTTTTTTAAATAAATACCATATAAAATTTTACTGGTCAGAAAAATTGCAGTGTCACAATGCCTGGAAAATTTGACCAGTTCAGATAGACGTATAAGAATGCAGTATTAATATAGCAATGCAATTTTTTTAACTATTTTTTTTTTTTGGGGGGGGGGGGGGGGAGTTTGAGGCCCAACTCTACCATGATAAATACTGTATAAAATTTACAGCTCAAAACAAACGCAGTATTACAAAGCCAGGCAAATTTGCACACATCAGATGGACATATAAGACTGCAGTAACAATATAAACAATCTGGCTACATGCTTTGGATGCATAACTGTCGCAGTAAAAATGGTTTGTAATATTTCCCTGCTCAGAACCATTTGCAGGATTAGGAGTAAAAATGAATATTATTAGCCCTGAGAAGGTATTTTGGTATCAGTTGCAGGCTGCAGCATAAAGGACGTGCAATTCACCCTGTCCTGTCCTACACAGTCCCTTCAGCACAATCTTTCCCTAAGTGCTGCTAACAGCAGTATTATCATTGATTATCATTAGCCCTAAGATGGGCTGTTGTACTTAAAAGAAATATAAATGTGGTTGAATCCCTGGCAAATACCCTGCTACAATTCTGTCCCTCTCTCATCAGCACCTCTCCTTACGCTACCTGTGTCTGGGGTACAGTGTGCCAAGTATGACATCACTGGTCTTATATAAACCTGATGACGCTATGTGGCCAGCCAATCACAGTAATGCCACAACCAAGAAGAGTGCGGTATTATAGTGACTGGGAGGCAATCCCCACATGATCATACTCTGTCTAAAAAGCACCAAACATGCGGGGCGGGGACTCGATCTCCCACTCGAGCATTAAAAATGTAATGGCCGAGTAAGGATCATCTCGAGAACACTGATCATTGAGGGAGTAATGAGTAGTAATGAGCATGCTTGCTCATCACTAGTTATAACCTTTCTGTCATACTTGACTTATGGGGTTCCCCATAATCCCTAAACAGAGGAGAGTATGCCTCTTTCACAAAAAGATGAAAAGGTGTACTAGGATGGCCAGGGGCATCATTATACAACAAAGATTAATTAAACAGATGGTGAGCAGAGATAGCCTATCACTTTCTATAGTGAGGAAACCCTTTATGGTTCAATACTACAGAGGGCTCATGTGCCATTTTGTAAGCAGGCATATTAACCCCTGTAATTAATTATTTTAAGGGACCATACATCTGTTTATATAGCATCATATGGAGGAGTTGCATGTATTATGGATTTGTACTACTGAGATATCTAGTATTCATGTATGAATTTAGTGTTCACATCTGTCCTGGTTGCAGTGATCTGCCAACATCCAATAGACAGCAGCGGAGCACAACATACCCTATTGACTAATAGATGGTGCCTGACTGAACCAGGACAAATTGTGCTATATCTTTGCTATATTTCTGGCACAGATCTTGATGGTACAGAAGTGCACAATAGGGAAATACCGCAAGAAAAGTTAGAGAGGCTGAGAGTGATGCTTACCTGGTTGGGGTTGTGTAGGAACATATCACCCATGAGAGCCTTAGAATCCACGACTGAAGCCCCATGCCTGGAGGAAAAATTCTTCCAGATAGCAACTCACTTTATTGGAGATATCATTGTACTTGGGCTTCCTTGATGGTATAAAAATTAATATTTTTATTGCACCAACGCGTTTTGGTGCCAGGCATTTTTTTTTTTACCTTGAAGAAAGGTCTGGTGCCAAGATACTTTGGCATAATAGAAACCTTAATTGTATACAATCGAGGATTCTTCATTCCCACAAGCGCAGCCCAGGTACCATGATATCTTCACTAAAGAGAATATGTGACAGGAATTCCTGTTAGGACCACTGGCCCCTTAAGGTTGCATTTTGTAGCATACAGGAAGAAAAAGATTTTTCCACCACAAGAAGCAAAACAGTAACAATGCAGTGACATGACAAGAATCTGCTTAACTAATCATATGCTAAATAATTGGAAGTCAAACTTATGTATGAGATAGCCAAGATGATTTTCTATAAAACGATGGAAGACTCGCGTTCGAAGCAGTAGTGGATGGTGAGATATGGAGTGTGAAAGTCAAATGTTCAAAACACTGTTACTTTTTTGTTCGTCAATGTATATTATTATGTATTTTAGGTATAGCATGTATCTATGTATATAATTATGTATTTTATGTTTTGCCCTTTTTTTTTAGATTTTTATTAGTAAAAAGTTACTACAAACTGTCTGTGCAGAACTGGTACAAACTACAAAGCGTACAGATCCTTCTCAACCATTCTGTGCAGGCAACGTTCAGTAGTTCCAGAATATTTGCTCCTATAAGCTATTCTTACCACTGCCAGCACGTCAGCAGCCTACAGAATTATGATGCATTGTTAGTCCCCAGCTCTGCCGAAAACTGCTCAAGTCTGTGGGATGTCAGTTTCCAGGATTTTCAGGTAATAGGAATGGTTTGGATGGAAGACACAAAAGATTTACTTTAACAAGAGCATAAAAGTACACCGCAAATAACAAGAGGAGGAAAATAAAGTGAAGCTTATAGTATAATGTTCTTTCAACTTGTACATGCTGAAAGCCTGAGGCTTTCTAGATTAATGATGTCACAAGTGTCAGGTATTTCTGCCACACAGTCAACTTCCCGGCATTATATGCGTTGATAGTACGGTTGTATTCTTGAGGCAATGACATGACCTGAGAGGATTGTCATCGGGAAAGTCTCTCTCCTGTAACGTTACACTGTCTCAAAATATCAGTCTGTGTCTGACACTACGTACAGGGCTGCCACTAGCAATTTCGGGGCCCCATACTGGCAAAATTTTCGGGGCCCCCTTGAGACTCTGCCCAGGCTCCACCCCAGCCCTGCCTCCACCCCTCGAACTGTCCACAGTACCCCCGCTCTCTCTTGGAAAAACTCCACTTCTCACCTATCACACATTAACAGTTCCTATCACCAGATCACACATATAGCCGGAAGCTTTTGTTTTGGCCAAAAGATTTTTTAAGCCGCCACCATAACACGGTAGACACTTTTTGCCGGCCCTACTCTACTGTAACCTATTAAATATTTGTTAAAATATGCAATACAATTTAGGTATATTTTTATTTATTTTTCAATTTTAATAATATCACATACAAGGAACAAATACCCCAACCCCATGACCAGAGCACTTATTACCACCAGTGACCGAATAATATCACATACAAGGAACAAATACCACCGCACCATGACCAGACTACATATTACCACCAGAAAGTGACCAAATAGCACATACAAGGGACAAATACTTCAACACCAAGTCCAGATCACATATTACCACCACATAGTGACTGAATACTACAATACTGATCAGTAATTAAAAAACCCCCCACAATACTATCACCATAAGTGCCATTATACACGGGAGATCTGTACTTAGTATGCAGTGTCTGTGTACAGATAATACAGTGATCACTGGTGACATTATACACAGGACCTCTGTATATAGTATACAGTGTAAAGTGTCAGTGTATAGGTAACACTCTAACTCACCAGTGACGTCTCTAGGTAAAGTCCTTCATCTTTGTTTTTCATCTTTCATCCAGCACAGACTGCCGTCACTTCTTCCAGCCAGGACTCGTCTCTGCAGGAAATAACACAGTTATCTTGAGCTCCGCTTGCAGAACACATCACGTAATTTTTCCCAACTTCTACATTACACCACATGAAGAAAAAAAGGTGACATAGTATCACCCTACACAGTAACAGGATCGCCCACCATTTAAAACATCACTGCAGTAATAATATCCCTTAATTAGCCCCTATGGTAATAATATTCCCCATCCTGGCCCCCGTGTGTCTCATTCCTGGCTCCAGCCATATGTTCTCCCATCTTGCCCTCATCAGTATCCATTCTGCCCCATATGATCTCCCCATTCTGCCCCATCTGTCTCCATCGTATCCATACCGCCCCATGATTCTGCATGATCTGTCTCCAACCCTGCCCCCATGTCTTTCATCATGCCCTTAATCTCCATTCTGCCACGTGTCTCCAATCATGCGCCGTATCTCCATTCTTCCCCCTATGTCTCCAATCATGCCCCTTGTCTCCAATCATGCCTCCTGTGTCTCCATACTGCCCTATCTGTCTCCAATCCTGCCCCCAGTGTCTCCAGTCCTGCCCCCAGTGTCTACAGTCCCGCCCTCAATGTCCCCAGTCCTGCCCCCAGTGTCTCCAGTCATGGCCCCTGTGTCTCACATTCTGCCCCATGTCCAGTATTCTGCCCCCATGTCCAGCATTCGGCCTCCACGTCCAGCATTCTGTCTCCCGCGTCCAGCATTCTGTCCCCCGCGTCCAGCATTCTGCCCCCATATGTCAGTCTGCCCGTGTGTCCAGCATTCTGCCCCCGTGTCTCACAGTTTGCCCGTGTGTCCAGCATTCTGCCCGTGTGTCCAGCATTCTGCCCATGTGTCCAGCATTCTGCCCCCGTGTCTCACAGTCTGCCCCGGGCCCCCCCGAATCGCCGCTCTCAATAAAAAAAAACAAAAAACAAAAAAAACAAGTTCTTCTTACCTGGCCGTGCTCCTGCAGTGAAGCTCCCCTCCACTCAGCTGAAGTGCACACTCGCCGGCGACTGACTGACGTCAGATGCCGATGATGTGCACGCTGCAGCTGACGTCAGCTGCCAGCCTCCGTTTGGCTGGCGGCTGTTAACTATTGACGTGTGGGCGCAAGCCCACACCCGTACGTCAATAGCGTTAAACTACTGCAGTGCCGCTAAGGGCCCGGTTTAGCCTGCCAGTAGGGGCCCGGTGAGCAGATGAGACGAGGCCTGATGCCCACCAGGCCCCATACGCTAGTCAGGGCAGTAATGCCCTGATGGCAGCCCTGACTATGTATATGGAGTTTAAAGAAAATAATATCAGAAAAAGAGTACTAATAAGAACCAAGGTACTAAAGGTGAAAACTTTTATTGAATTGACAATAAAAACACATAATATAAAAGCAATAGGGAAATTACAGTGGTAAGCAAAAAAAAAAATTGATGGAACCACGGTTTAAACAGGCAAAGTAAACATTTGTAAACATATAAGTCTGCTCAAAAATTCAAGTGCTTTGTGCAACAAAGTGTGCCAGTTAGGTTGTATAGATGGAAAATACACTGCTCAAAAAAATAAAGGGAACACTTAAACAACAGAATATAACTCCAAGTAAATCAAACTTCTGTGAAATCACATGTCCACTCAGGAAGCAACATTGACAATCAATTTCACATGCTGTTGTACAAATGGAATAGACAACAAATGGAAATTATTGGCAATTAGCAAGACACACTCAATAAAGGAGTGATTCTGCAGGTGGGGACCACAGGCCACATCTCAGTACCAATGCTTTCTGGCTGATATTTTAGTCACTTTTGAATGTTGGTTGTGCTTTTACACTCGTGGTAGCATGAGACGGACTCTACAACCCACACAACTGCAGCTCATCCAGGATGGCACATCAATGCGAGCTGTGGCAAGAAGGTTTGCTGTGTCTGTGAGCGTAATGTCCAGAGGCTGGAGGCACTACCAGGAGACAGGCCAGTACACCAGGAGGCGTAGAGGGGGCCGTAGGAGGGCAACAACCCAGCAGCAGGACCACTACCTCAGCCTTTGTGCAAGGAGGAGCACTGCCAGAGCCCTGCAAAATGACCTCCAGCAGGCCACAAATGTGCATGTGTCTGCACGAACGTGAGAAGCTGACTCCATGAGGATGATCTGTGTGCCCGACGTCCACAGATGAGGATTGTGCTTACAGCCCAACACCATGTAGGACGCTTGGCATTTGCCACAGAACACCAGGATTGGCAAATTCGCCACTGGCGCCCTGTGCTCCTCACAGATGAAAGCAGGTTCACACTGAACACATGTGACAGACTTGACAGAGTCTGGAGACCCCGTGCAGAGCATTTTGCTGCCTGCAACATCCTTCAGCATGACCAGTTTGGCAGTGGGTCAGTAATGGTGTGGGGTGGCATTTGTTTGGAGGGCCGCACAGCCCTCCATGTGGTTGCCAGAGGTAGCATGGCTGCCATTAGGTACCGAGATGAGATCCTCAGACCCCTTGTGAGACCATATGCTGCTGCTGTTGGCCCTGGGTTTCTCCTAATGCGGGACAACGCCAGACCTCATGTGGCTGGAGGGTGTCAGCAGTTCCTGCAAGATGAAGGCATTGAAGCTATGGACTGGCCCAACCGTTCCCAAGATCTGAAACTGATTGAACACATCTGGGTCATCATGTCTCTCACCATCCACCAACGTCACGTTGCACCACAGACTGTCCAGGAGTTGGCGGATGCTTTAGTCCAGGTCTGGGAGGAGATCCTTCAGGAGACCATCTGCCGTCTCATCAGGCGCATGCCCAGGCATTATAGGGAGGTCATACAGGCACGAGGAGGCCACACACACTACTTATTATTAGCATTATTTCCTTGTCTTGAGGCATTTCCACAGAAGTTGCATTAGCCTGTAACTTCATTTTTCACTTTGATTTTGAGCATCATTCCAACACCAGACCTCCGTGGGATATTAGTTGTGATTTACGTTGATCATTTTTAGGTTTTATCGTTCTCAACACATTCCACTATATAATGAATAAAGATTTACAACTGGAATATTTAATTCAGTGATATCTAGGATGTGGGATTTTAGTGTTCCCTTTATTTTTTTGAGCAGTGTATATCCAAAGATATAGGTACATTGGAGGCACAAGGAAAGTCCATAGAGGCTAACAGCCACAATAGGGAGAAAAGTGCAGAGCAATGACCGTAACAATAAAGTACATGTATGCCTGGGGATTACCTGTTAGGCCGTGGTACCACCCACCCAACACGCGTTTGGGACCTACATGTACCCGCTCTCCCTTGTGTATAACCTTTACACGCAGTAAAGAGTTTTTGTTGGAACGGAAGTCTCCCTCATTGAACTGTAAAAAATCATGGTCCTGGCCAGCCCTCACCACCAGCTACTTGCAGCCTTGCACAGGCGTGATGCCCTCACAGTACAAATCTACCCACCTGGCCAGGACCCACACTTTTTAAATTCAAATTAAGGTTAAATGAGCTAAATAATCTCTTTATGCCCAAAGCTAAATTAATAATTTTATTTATTTTATTTCTTAATTTAAATTATATTTTAGTTAACATATAACACATAGTTATCCTCTATGATAAATGCATAGAATCCTGCAAAAAATATATATTTTTTTAAATTCCTATGCCTACGTGTCCATAGATTCCTAGATCTGTTAGAACGTAGAGATGATTCACTGAATGAGGAATAACCTGTCAGACCTCAATCTATGGTGCTTTCGGTGTCTCCAGTGCTCCAGTTTTACCACAAACCAAAAAATCCATAAAGACATTCAGGATTCACCAAGGAGGCCCATTATTTCTGGTGTGAAATACCTAACTTCTAATTTATCCCAACATCTATATCATATTTTGCAGATCTATGTCCAAAACCTACCAACATATATTAACCCCTTCCCGACCTCTGACGCCACGTAGGCGTCATGAAAGTCGGTGCCAATCCGACCCATGACGCCTATGTGGCGTCATGGAAAGATCGCGTCCCTGCAGATTGGGTGAAAGAGTTAACTCCAATTTCACCCGATCTGCAGGGACAGGGGGAGTGGTAGTTTAGCCCAGGGGGGGTGGCTTCACCCCCCCATGGCTACGATCGCTCTGATTGGCTGTTGAAAGTGAAACTGCCAATCAAAGCGATTTGTAATATTTCACCTATTAAAACTGGTGAAATATTACAATCCAGCCATAGCCGATGCTGCAATATCATCGGCCATGGCTGGAAACACTGGTCTGCCCCCCCACACCCCACCGATCGCCCCCCTAAGCCACCGATCTGTCCTGTACACTGCTCCGCTCCCCTCCGTCCTCCTGTCCGCTCCCCCGTGCTCTTGTCCGCTCCCCCGTGCTCCAATCCCACCCCCGTGCTCCGATCCAACCCCCCTGCACTCCGATCCACCCCCGTGCTCCGATCCATCCCTCCCCGTGCTCCAATCCACCCCCCCATGCTCCGATCAACCCCCCGTGCTCCAATCCACCCCCCCTGCGCTCCGATCCACCCCCCCATGCTCCGATCCACCCCCCATGCTCCCCCCCACCCCATCATACTTACCGAGCCTCCCGGGGTCCGTCCGTCTTCTCCATGGGCGCCGCCATCTTCCAAAATGGCGGGCGCATGCGCAGTGCGCCCGCCGAATCTGCCGGCAGACAGTCGTTCCAATGTGCATTTTGATCACTGTGATAAAACCTATCACAGTGATCAAAATAAAAAAAATAGTAAATGACCCCCCCTTTGTCACCCCCATAGGTAGGGACAATAATAAAATAAAGAAAAAATTTTTTTTCCCCACTAAGGTTAGGGTTAGGGTTAGGGTTTCGGTATGTGCACACGTATTCTGGTCCTCTGCGGATTTTTCTGCTGCGGATTTGATAAATCCGCAGTGTTAAACCGCTGCGGATTTATGGCGGACTTACTGCGGTTTTACTACGCATTTCACTGCAGTTTTACAACTGCGATTTTCTATTGGAGCAGTTGTAAGACCGCTGCGGAATCCGCAGAAAGAAGTGACGTGCTGCGGAATGTAAACCGCTGCGTTTCCGTGCAGTTTTTCTGCAGCATGTGTACAGTGATTTTTGTTTCCCATAGGTTTACATTGAAACCCATGGGAAACTGCTGTGGATCCGCAGCGTTTTCCGCAGCGTGTGCACATACCTTTAGAATTAGGCTATGTGCACACGTTGCGGATTGGCCGCTGCGGATTCGCAGCAGTGTTCCATCAGGTTTACAGTTCCATGTAAACCTATGGAAAACCAAATCCGCTGTGCCTATGGTGCGGAAAATACCGCGCGGAAACGCTGCGTTGTATTTTCCGCAGCATGTCAATTCTTTGTGCGGATTCCGCAGCGTTTTACACCTGTTCCTCAATAGGAATCCGCAGGTGAAATCCGCACAAAAAACACTGGAAATCCGCGGAAAATCCGCAGGTAAAACTCAGTGCCTTTTACCCATGGATTTTTAAAAAATGGTGCTGAAAAATCTCACACGAATCCGCAACGTGGGCACATAGCCTTAGGGTTAGGGTTGGAATTAGGGCTAGGGTTGGAAATAGGGTTGTGGTTAGGGTTGTGATTAGGGTTATGGCTACAGTTGGGATTAGGGTTAGGGGTGTGTTGGGGTTAGTGTTGGAGGTAGAATTGAGGGGTTTCCACAGTTTAGGCACATCAGGGGTCTCCAAACGCAACTTGGCGCCACCATTGATTCCAGCCAATTTTGTATTCAAAAAGTCAAATGGTGCTCCCTCACTTCCGAGCCCCGACGTGCGCCCAAACAGTGGTTTACCCCCACATATGGGGTACCAGCATACTCAGGACAGACTGCGCAACAATTACTGAGGTCCAATTTCTCCTGTTACCCTTATGAAAATAAAAAATTGCTTGCTAAAACATCATTTTTGAGAAAAGAAATTTTTTTTTTTATTTTCATGGCTCTGCGTTATAAACTTCTGTGAAGCACTTGGGGGTTCAAAGTGCTCATCACACATCTAGATTAGTTCCTTTGGGGGTCTAGTTTCCAAAATGGGGTCATTTGTGGGGGAGCTCCAATGTTTAGGCACACAGGGGCTCTCCAAACGTGACATGGTGTTCGCTAACGATTGGAGCTAATTTTCCATTTAAAAAGCCAAATGGCATGCCTTCCCTTCCGAGCCCTGCCGTGCGCCCAAACAGTGGTTTACCCCCACATATGAGGTATCGGCGTACTCGGGAAAAATTGCCCAACAAACCTTCGGATCCATTTTATCCTATTGTCCATGTGAAAATGAAAAAATTGAGGTAAAAAGAAATTTTTTGTGAAAAAAAAGTACTTTTTCATTTTTACGGATCAATTTGTGAAGCACTTGAGGGTTTAAAGTGCTCACTAGGCATCTAGATAAGTTCCTTGGGGGGTTCAGTTTCCAAAATGGGGTCACTTGTGGGGGAGCTCCAATGTTTAGGCACACAGGGGCTCTCCAAACGCGACATGGTGTCCGCTAACGATGGAGATAATTTTTAATTCAAAAAGTCAAATGGTGCTCCTTCCCTTCCGAGCCTTACCATGTGCCCAAACAGTGGTTTACCCCCACATGTGAGGTATCGGTGTACTCAGGCGAAATTGCCCAACAAATTTTAGGATCCATTTTATCCTGTTGCCTATGTGAAAATGAAAAAATTGAGGCTAAAAGAATTTTTTGGTGAAAAAAAGTACTTTTTCATTTTTACGGATCAATTTCTGAAGCACCTGGGGGTTTAAAGTGCTCACTATGCATCTAGATAAGTTCCTTGGGGCGTCTAGTTTCCAAAATGGGGTCACTTGTGGGGGAGCTCCAATTTTTAGGCACATGAGGGCTCTCCAAACGTGACATGGTGTCCACTAAAGAGTGGAGCCAATTTTTAATTCAAAAATTCAAATGGCGCTCCTTCCCTTCCAAGCCCTGCTGTGCGCCCAAACAGTGGTTTACCCCCACATATGAGGTATCAGCGTACTCAGGACTAATTGGACAACAACTTCCGTGGTTCAGTTTCTCCTTTTACTATTGGGAAAATAAAAAAATTGTTGCTAAAAGATCATTTTTGTGACTTAAAAGTTAAATGTTCATATTTTCCTTCCATGTTGCTTCTGCTGCTGTGAAGCACCTGAAGGGTTAATAAACATCTTGAATGTGGTTTTGAGCACCTTGAGGGGTGCAGTTTTTAGAATGGTGTCACTTTTGGGTATTTTCAGCCATATAGACCCCTCAAACTGACTTCAAATGTGAGGTGGTCCCTAAAAAAAATGGTTTTGTAAATTTTTTGTAAATGAGAAATCGCTGGTCAAATTTTAACCCTTATAACTTCCTAGCAAAAAAAATTTTGTTTCCAAAATTGTGCTGATGTAAAGTATACATGTAGGAAATGTTATTTATTAACTATTTTGTGTCACATAACTCTCTGGTTTAACAGAATAAAAAATCAAAATGTGAAAATTGTGAAATTTTCAAAATTTTCGCCAAATTTCCGTTTTTATCACAAATAAACGCAGAATTTATTGACCTAAATTTACCACTAACATGAAGCCCAATATGTCACGAAAAAACAATTTCAGAACCGCTGGGATCCGTTGAAGCGTTCCTGAGTTATTACCTCATAAAGGGACACTGGTCAGAATTGCAAAAAACGGCCAGGTCATTAAGGTCAAAATAGGCTGGGTCATGAAGGGGTTAAGGACACTAAACATGTACTACAAATCCTTAGACAAACTGAAGGGAAATCTCATTACATTATAAGTACCATAGACTTTTCATCATTATATACAGTTATTAACAATAAAAAGGGATGTGATGCATAGTAATTTTTTTTGCATTTGTCATAGAGGATAACTATATTTTAACTATATTTTTTTCATTTGGCTTCGGGCGCAAAGAGAAAGCACCATGAGAAAGTCGCACAGTGCCGAGGTGAATTCACCGCAATTCAAATTCACCACAGTGAAATTCTCCCAGTGAACTGTGGGGAACTTGTCTCCGCACCGTGTAACTTTCTTATAGTGCTAGCGGGGATCTCACCGATGTCACTGCAGTTCAGCCCGGCTGGGAACGCAGCCTAAGTGATGTCACCGATAGTCACTGAGGCGGCGCTCGTAGCAGCTCATTCACCAGTGGTTTTCAGCCTGGATAGTCGCATCTTGGCACCATCCAGGTTGAAAACTGTTAATCTAAAACTAGACATGGATTACGGTGTGGGACAGAACAAGAGACATGTGAGGGATATTGTTGTTTTTATTGTTTTATTACAGAAGACGAGGGCTTCGGTGGAATTAGGCGTTATGTGAGTATAACTATGTTTGTTATTTTTAATTAAAAAACTGTTTTGTACTATTTGAAATAAAGGACTTTATTCTGGCTGTGTGTTTATTTACTATATAACTGTAGGATTAGTAATGGATAGGTGTCTTATAAACGCCTTTCCATTAGTAATCCGTGGGCTTGATGTCACTGGACAATACAAAGGTGACATCAACCCCACAAATATGAACCCCACTTGCCACCGCTACAGGGCAAGTGAGAAGAGCTGGGTAAAGTGCCAGAATTGGTGCGTCTTATAGATGTGCCTTTTCTGGGGTGGCTGAGAGCTGATGTTTTTAGTCTGGGAGGTGGCCAATATTCATGGCCACTTCCTATGCTATTAATATCAGCCCCGAGCTGTTTGCTTTAGCAATGCTGATTGTCAAAAATGGGGGGGACCTGTTGTGATAGGCACTTCAGTATCACAATGGACATAGCGGTCAGAGCACATACAGTGATCTGACAATAACCCAAAATAATAGAACGAGCTCTGAGACGTGGGAACTCTGCAGACCGCAATCCCTAATCCTCTCCAAACAACACTAGAGGCAGCCGTGGATTGCGCCTAACTCGCCTATGCAACTCGGCACAGCCTGAGAAACTAACTAGCCTGAAGATAGAAAATAAGCCTACCTTGCCTCAGAGAAATACCCCAAAGGAAAAGGCAGCCCCCCACATATAATGACTGTGAGTTAAGATGAAAAGACAAACGTAGGGATGAAATAGATTCAGCAAAGTGAGGCCCGACTTTCTTAACAGAGCGAGGATAGGAAAGATAACTTTGTGGTCTACACAAAACCCTAAAGAAAACCACGCAAAGGGGGCAAATAGACCCTCCGTACCGAACTAACGGCACGGAGGTACACCCTTTGCGTCCCAGAGCTTCCAGCAAAACAAATAGACAAGCTGGACAGAAAAAATAGCAAACAAATAGCAAAGAAGAACTTAGCTATGCAGAGCAGCAGGCCACAGGAATGATCCAGGGAAAAACAAGTCCAACACTGGAACATTGACAGGAAGCATGGATCAAAGCATTAGGTGGAGTTAAGTAGAGAAGCACCTAACGACCTCACCAGATCACCTGAGGGAGGAAACTCAGAAGCCGCAGTACCACTTTCCTCCACAAACGGAAGCTCCCAGAGAGAATCAGCCGAAGTACCACTTGTGACCACAGGAGGGAGCTCTGCCACAGAATTCACAACAGTACCCCCCCCTTGAGGAGGGGTCACCGAACCCTCACCAGAGCCCCCAGGCCGACCAGGATGAGCCACATGAAAGGCACGAACAAGATCGGGAGCATGGACATCAGAGGCAAAAACCCAGGAATTATCTTCCTGAGCATAACCCTTCCATTTAACCAGATACTGGAGTTTCCGTCTTGAAACACGAGAATCCAAAATCTTCTCCACAATATACTCCAATTCCCCCTCCACCAAAATCGGGGCAGGAGGGTCAACAGATGGAACCATAGGTGCCACGTATCTCCGCAACAATGACCTATGGAATACGTTATGTATGGAAAAAGAATCTGGGAGGGTCAGACGAAAAGACACAGGATTAAGAACCTCAGAAATCCTATACGGACCAATGAAACGAGGTTTAAACTTAGGAGAGGAAACCTTCATAGGAATATGACGAGAAGATAACCAAACCAGATCCCCAACACGAAGTCGGGGACCCACACGGCGTCTGCGATTAGCGAAACGTTGAGCCTTCTCCTGGGACAAGGTCAAATTGTCCACTACATGAGTCCAAATCTGCTGCAACCTGTCCACCACAGTATCCACACCAGGACAGTCCGAAGACTCAACCTGTCCTGAAGAGAAACGAGGATGGAACCCAGAATTGCAGAAAAATGGCGAAACCAAGGTAGCTGGCCCGATTATTAAGGGCGAACTCAGCCAAAGGCAAAAAGGACACCCAGTCATCCTGATCGGCAGAAACAAAGCATCTCAGATAGGTTTCCAAGGTCTGATTGGTTCGTTCGGTCTGGCCATTAGTCTGAGGATGGAAAGCCGAGGAAAAAGACAAGTCAATGCCCATCCTACCACAAAAGGCTCGCCAAAACCTCGAAACAAACTGGGAACCTCTGTCAGAAACGATATTCTCTGGAATGCCATGCAAACGAACCACATGCTGGAAGAACAATGGCACCAAATCAGAGGAGCAAGGCAATTTAGACAAGGGTACCAGATGGACCATCTTAGAAAAGCGATCACAGACCACCCAAATGACTGACATCTTTTGAGAAACGGGAAGATCTGAAATAAAATCCATAGAGATATGTGTCCAAGGCCTCTTCGGGACCGGCAAGGGCAAAAGCAACCCACTGGCACGAGAACAGCAGGGCTTAGCCCGAGCACAAGTCCCACAGGACTGCACAAAAGTACGCACATCCCGCGACAGAGATGGCCACCAAAAGGATCTAGCCACTTACTCTCTGGTACCAAAGACTCCAGGATGACCAGCCAACACCGAACAATGAACCTCAGAGATAACTTTATTCGTCCACATATCAGGGACAAACAGTTTCTCCGCTGGACAACGATCAGGTTTATTAGCCTGAAATTTTTGCAGCACCCACCGCAAATCAGGGGAGATGGCAGACACAATTACTCCTTCCTTGAGGATACCCGCCGGCTCAGATAAACCCGGAGAGTCGGGCACAAAACTCCTAGACAGAGCATCCGCCTTCACATTTTTAGAGCCCGGAAGGTACGAAATCACAAAGTCAAAATGGGCAAAAAACAGCGACCAACGAGCCTGTCTAGGATTCAAACGCTTAGCAGACTCGAGATAAGTCAAGTTCTTATGATCAGTCAATACCACCACGCGATGCTTAGCTCCTTCAAGCCAATGACGCCACTCCTCGAATGCCCACTTCATGGCCAGCAACTCTCGGTTGCCCACATCATAATTTCGCTCAGCAGACGAAAACTTCCTGGAAAAAAAAGCGCATGGTTTCATCACTGAGCAATCAGAACCTCTCTGCGACAAAACAGCCCCTGCTCCAATCTCAGAAGCATCAACCTCGACCTGGAACGGAAGAGAAACATCTGGTTGACACAACACAGGGGCAGAAGAAAAACGACGCTTCAACTCTTGAAAAGCTTCCACAGCAGCAGAAGACCAATTGACCAAATCAGCACCCTTCTTGGTCAAATCGGTCAATGGTTTGGCAATTCTAGAAAAATTGCAGATGAAGCGACGATAAAAATTAGCAAAGCCCAGGAACTTTTGCAGACTTTTCAGAGATGTCGGCTGAGTCCAATCATGGATGGCTTGGACCTTAACAGGATCCATCTCGATAGTAGAAGGGGAAAAGATGAACCCCAAAAATGAAACCTTCTGCACACTAAAGAGACACTTTGATCCCTTCAAAACAAAGAATTAGCACGCAGGACCTGAAAAACCGTTCTGACCTGCTTCACATGAGACTCCCAATCATCCGAGAAGATCAAAATGTCATCCAAGTACACAATCAGGAATTTATCCAGGTACTCTCGGAAGATGTCATGCATAAAGGACTGAAACACTGATGGAGCATTGGCAAGTCCGAATGGCATCACTAGATACTCAAAATGACCCTCGGGCGTATTAAATGCAGTTTTCCATTCATCGCCTCGCCTGATTCGCACCATAGTAACATAGTAACATAGTAACATAGTTAGTAAGGCCGAAAAAAGACATTTGTCCATCCAGTTCAGCCTATATTCCATCATAATAAATCCCCAGATCTACGTCCTTCTACAGAACCTAATAATTGTATGATACAATATTGTTCTGCTCCAGGAAGACATCCAGGCCTCTCTTGAACCCCTCGACTGAGTTCGCCATCACCACCTCCTCAGGCAAGCAATTCCAGATTCTCACTGCCCTAACAGTAAAGAATCCTCTTCTATGTTGGTGGAAAAACCTTCTCTCCTCCAGACGCAAAGAATGCCCCCTTGTGCCCGTCACCTTCCTTGGTATAAACAGATCCTCAGCGAGATATTTGTATTGTCCCCTTATATACTTATACATGGTTATTAGATCGCCCCTCAGTCGTCTTTTTTCTAGACTAAATAATCCTAATTTCGCTAATCTATCTGGGTATTGTAGTTCTCCCATCCCCTTTATTAATTTTGTTGCCCTCCTTTGTACTCTCTCTAGTTCCATTATATCCTTCCTGAGCACCGGTGCCCAAAACTGGACACAGTACTCCATGTGCGGTCTAACTAGGGATTTGTACAGAGGCAGTATAATGCTCTCATCATGTGTATCCAGACCTCTTTTAATGCACCCCATGATCCTGTTTGCCTTGGCAGCTGCTGCCTGGCACTGGCTGCTCCAGGTTAGTTTATCATTAACTAGGATCCCCAAGTCCTTCTCCCTGTCAGATTTACCCAGTGGTTTCCAATTCAGTGTGTAATGGTGATATTGATTCCTTCTTCCCATGTGTATAATCTTACATTTATCATTGTTAAACCTCATCTGCCACCTTTCAGCCCAAGTTTCCAACTTATCCAGATCCATCTGTAGCAGAATACTATCTTCTCTTGTATTAACTGCTTTACATAATTTTGTATCATCTGCAAATATCGATATTTTACTGTGTAAACCTTCTACCAGATCATTAATGAATATGTTGAAGAGAACAGGTCCCAATACTGACCCCTGCGGTACCCCACTGGTCACAGCGACCCAGTTAGAGACTATACCATTTATAACCACCCTCTGCTTTCTATCACTAAGCCAGTTACTAACCCATTTACACACATTTTCCCCCAGACCAAGCATTCTCATTTTGTGTACCAACCTCTTGTGCGGCACGGTATCAAACGCTTTGGAAAAATCGAGATATACCACGTCCAATGACTCACCGTGGTCCAGCCTATAGCTTACCTCTTCATAAAAACTGATTAGATTGGTTTGACAGGAGCGATTTCTCATAAACCCATGCTGATATGGAGTTAAATAGTTATTCTCATTGAGATAATCCAGAATAACATCCCTCAGAAACCCTTCAAATATTTTACCAACAATAGAGGTTAGACTTACTGGCCTATAATTTCCAGGTTCACTTTTAGAGCCCTTTTTGAATATTGGCACCACATTTGCTATGCGCCAGTCCTGCGGAACAGACCCTGTCGCTATAGAGTCCCTAAAAATAAGAAATAATGGTTTATATATTACATTTCTTAGTTCTCTTAGTACTCGTGGGTGTATGCCATCCGGACCCGGAGATTTATCTATTTTAATCTTATTTAGCCGGTTTCGCACCTCTTCTTGGGTTAGATTGGTGACCCTTAATATAGGGTTTTCATTGTTTCTTGGGATTTCACCTAGCATTTCATTTTCCACCGTGAATACCGTGGAGAAGAAGGTGTTTAATATGTTAGCTTTTTCCTCATCATCTACAACCATACATTCCTCACAATTTTTTAAGGGGCCTACATTTTCAGTTTTTATTCTTTTACTATTGATATAGTTGAAGAACAGTTTGGGATTAGTTTTACTCTCCTTAGCAATGTGCTTCTCTGTTTCCTTTTTGGCAGCTTTAATTAGTTTTTTAGATAAAGTATTTTTCTCCCTATAGTTTTTTAGAGCTTCAATGGTGCCATTCTGCTTTAGTAGTGCAAATGCTTTCTTTTTACTGTTAATTGCCTGACTTACTTCTTTGTTTAGCCACATTGGGTTTTTCCTATTTCTAGTCCTTTTATTCCCACAAGGTATAAACCACTTACACTGCCTATTTAGGATGTTCTTAAACATTTCCCATTTATTATCTGTATTCTTATTTCTGAGGATATTGTCCCAGTCTACCAGATTAAGGGCATCTCTAAGCTGGTCAAACTTTGCCTTCCTAAAGTTCAGTGTTTTTGTGACTCCCTGACAAGTCCCCCTAGTGAAAGACAGGTGAAACTGTACAATATTGTGGTCGCTATTTCCTAGATGCCCGACCACCTGCAGATTTGTTATTCTGTCAGGTCTATTAGATAGTATTAGGTCTAAAAGTGCTGCTCCTCTGGTTGGATTCTGCACCAATTGTGAAAGATAATTTTTCTTGGTTATTAGCAGAAACCTGTTGCCTTTATGGGTTTCACAGGTTTCTGTTTTCCAGTTAATATCCGGGTAGTTAAAGTCCCCCATAACCAGGACCTCATTATGGGTTGCAGCTTCATCTATCTGCTTTAGAAGTAGACTTTCCATGGTTTCTGTTATATTTGGGGGTTTGTAACAGACCCCAATGAGAATTTTGTTACCATTTTTCCCTCCATGAATTTCGACCCATATGGACTCGACATCCTCATTCCCTTCGCTAATATCCTCCCTTAAAGTGGACTTTAGACAAGACTTTACATAGAGACAAACCCCTCCTCCTCTCCGATTTTTACGATCCTTTCTAAACAGACTGTAACCCTGTAAGTTAACTGCCCAGTCATAGCTTTCATCTAACCATGTCTCGGTTATTCCCACTATGTCAAAGTTACCTGTAGATATTTCTGCTTCTAGTTCTTCCATCTTGTTTGTCAGGCTTCTGGCGTTTGCGAGCATGCAGTTTAGAGGATTTTGTTTTCTTCCAATATCCTCGCTGTGGGTTGTTTTAGAAATGTTCTTACCTCCCTTCTGAGTATGTTTTTCTGGGTCTTCTTTGTTCAAGTCTAATGTTTTTCTTCCCGTCCCCTCTTCTTCTAGTTTAACGCCCTCCTGATGAGTGTAGCGAGTCTTCTGGCGAATGTGTGTTTCCCAGGTTTGTTGAGGTGCAGTCCGTCTCTGGCGAGGAGTCCATCGTACAAGTAATTCACACCGTGGTCCAGGAATCCGAATCCTTGTTGTCTGCACCATCGTCTTAGCCAGTTGTTTGCATCAAGGATCCTGTTCCATCTCCTGGTGCCATGCCCGTCTACTGGAAGGATAGAAGAAAAAACTACCTGTGCATCACCAGATTATACGCACCACGAAGATCTATCTTGGTGAACCAACTAGCCCCCTTAATCCGAGCAAACAAATCAGATAACAATGGCAAGGGGTACTGAAATTTAACAGCGATCTTAAGAAGGCGGTAATCTATACAAGGTCTCAGCGAACCATCCTTCTTGGCTACAAAAAAGAACCCTGCTCCTAATGGCGACGATGACGGGCGAATATGCCCCTTCTCCAGGGATTCCTTCACATAACTGAGCATAGCGGTGTGCTCAGGCACGGATAAATTAAACAGTCGACCCTTTGGGAATTTACTACCAGGAATCAAATTGATAGCACAATCACAATCCCTATGCGGAGGTAGGGCATCGGACTTGGGCTCATCAAATACATCCCGGTAATCAGACAAGAACTCTGGAACCTCAGAAGGGGTGGATGACGAAATTGACAGAAATGGAACATCACCATGTACCCCCTGACAACCCCAGCTGGACACCGACATGGATTTCCAATCCAATACTGGATTATGGGCTTGTAGCCATGGCAACCCCAACACGACCACATCATGCAGATTATGCAACACCAGAAAGCGAATAACCTCCTGATGTGCAGGAGCCATGCACATGGTCAGCTGGGTCCAGTATTGAGGCTTATTCTTGGC
The DNA here is from genome assembly GCF_032444005.1 of Ranitomeya imitator. Lineage (NCBI taxonomy): Eukaryota > Metazoa > Chordata > Amphibia > Anura > Dendrobatidae > Ranitomeya > Ranitomeya imitator. The sequence goes on from NC_091282.1 coordinate 134,013,943, forward strand.
CAAAGGCGTAGCATCAATTCCTCTCAATGGAATAGGACACTGCAAGGGCTCCAAGAAAAACCCACAATGCTTAGCATATTCCAAGTCCATCAAATTCAGGGCAGCGCCTGAATCCACAAACGCCATGACAGAATACGATGACAAAGAGCAGATCAAGGTAACGGACAGAAGAAATTTTGACTGTACTGTACCAATGGTGGCAGACCTAGCGAACCGCTTAGTGCGCTTAGGACAATCAGAAATAGCATGAGTGGAATCACCACAGTAGAAACACAGCCCATTCAAACGTCTGTGTTCTTGCCGTTCAACTCTGGTCATAGTCCTATCGCCCTGCATAGACTTAGGTTTAATCTCAGGTAATACCGCCAAATGATGCACAGATTTACGCTCACGCAAGCGTCGACCGATCTGAATGGCCAAAGACATAGACTCATTCAAACCAGCAGGCATAGGAAATCCCACCATGACATCCTTAAGGGCTTCAGAGAGACCCTTTCTGAATATAGCTGCCAGCGCAGATTCATTCCATTGAGTGAGAACGGACCACTTTCTAAATTTCTGACAATATACCTCTATCTCATCCTGAGCCTGACAAAGAGCCAGCAAATTTTTTTCTGCCTGATCCACTGAATTAGGCTCATCGTACAGCAATCCAAGCGCCAGGAAAAACGCATCGATATTACTTAATGCAGGATCTCCTGACGCAAGAGAAAATGCCCAGTCCTGAGGGTCGCCACGCAAAAAAGAAATGACGATCCTAACCTGTTGAACTGGGTCACCAGAGGAGCGAGGTTTCAAAGCCAGAAATAATTTACAATTATTTTTGAAACTCAGAAATTTAGTTCTATCTCCAAAAAACAAATCTGGAATAGGAATTCTCGGTTCTAACAAAGAATTCTGAACCACAAAATCTTGAATATTTTGAACTCTTGCCGTGAGCTGATCCACACATGAAAACAGACCTTTAATGTCCATTGCTACACCTGTGTCCTGAACCACCCAAATGTCTAGGGGGAAAAAAAGGCAAAACACAGTGCAAAGAAAAAAAATGGTCTCAGAACTTCTTTTTTCCCTCTATTGAGAATCATCAGCTTCCTGTACTGTTGTGATAGGCACTTCAGTATCACAATGGACATAGCGGTCAGAGCACATACAGTGATCTGACAATAACCCAAAATAATAGAACGAGCTCTGAGACGTGGGAACTCTGCAGACCGCAATCCCTAATCCTCTCCAAACAACACTAGAGGCAGCCGTGAATTGCGCCTAACTCGCCTATGCAACTCGGCACAGCCTGAGAAACTAACTAGCCTGAAGATAGAAAATAAGCCTACCTTGCCTCAGAGAAATACCCCAAAGGAAAAGGCAGCCCCCCACATATAATGACTGTGAGTTAAGATGAAAAGACAAACGTAGGGATGAAATAGATTCAGCAAAGTGAGGCCCGACTTTCTTAACAGAGCGAGGATAGGAAAGATAACTTTGCGGTCTACACAAAACCCTAAAGAAAACCACGCAAAGGGGGCAAAAAGACCCTCCGTACCGAACTAACGGCACGGAGGTACACCCTTTGCGTCCCAGAGCTTCCAGCAAAACAAATAGACAAGCTGGACAGAAAAAATAGCAAACAAATAGCAAAGAAGAACTTAGCTATGCAGAGCAGCAGGCCACAGGAATGATCCAGGGAAAAACAAGTCCAACACTGGAACATTGACAGGAAGCATGGATCAAAGCATTAGGTGGAGTTAAGTAGAGAAGCACCTAACGACCTCACCAGATCACCTGAGGGAGGAAACTCAGAAGCCGCAGTACCACTTTCCTCCACAAACGGAAGCTCCCAGAGAGAATCAGCCGAAGTACCACTTGTGACCACAGGAGGGAGCTCTGCCACAGAATTCACAACAGGGACCCCACTCCGTTTTTGTAAATTATTTATTTAAATAATTAAAAAAACAGCATGGGAACCCCTCTATTCTTGATAACCTACAGCCTGCAGTGATCTTGAACCTACTGAACCGCCACACAACCTGCCCCCCTACACTCTCCTAGTGTATCATCACCCATCCCCTGCAGACTGTGAGCCCTCGCGGGCTGGGTCCTCCCTCCTTATGTACCCATGTGCCTTGTTTTTTGTCATATTTAATGTATTTGTCTATATTTGTCCCGTATTCATTTGTAAAGCGCCATGGAATAAATGGGGCTATAAAAATATGTATAATAATAACCAGCCTTGCTAATACTGATAGTTGAGGGTTGCAGCCCCCAGTTGTGAGTTTTGAGTTGTGAGTTTTGACTGGCTGGTTATCAAAAATACGGGGAACCCATGCAGGTTTTTTTTTAAAATTATTTATTTACAGTGCATACCCCCATCAGCTGCTCCTGCTCTCACTGCTATTAGCGGCAGTAGTCCCATCAGCCAACACCAGTGACCAGAGGTAAACTTTATACCTCCAATCACAGCTGCTAGCTCACCTGGTATTTTGACAGCATGGCAACCGTGGCTCTATGATGAGCAGGGATGATTTCGCCACCGATAAGCATTTTTTGCTGTGTTGTCATGCACATGACAGCACGGCAAAAACTGTATTGTCGGGCCCCCCATTCAACTGAATGGGGTTTGGGTCAGCTGCTCAATGTCTCTGCTGGATCACAGGCTGTATGGTCGCATTATACAACCATGCAGCCTGCCATCTAGGTCACATTCTTAAGTCCTTGACTTTTCTTTAGCAAATACGCTGCAAAAAAGTCAACCTGCGCATTTGCAGCATTTTATCACCATCCATTCAAGTCAATGGGTGAAAAACGCTTCAAAAACGCTGACCTGTTCTATGTAAAAAAAATGCTGCAAAGCACAAAATCCTGATGACAAAAAAACCCAATGTCGGCGCATAAGATTTCAGAAATCTCATAGGCTTTGCTGGTACTGTAAAAAGCAGCTGAAAAAGCAGCATAAAAAAGCCGAAAAAAAGCATAGCAAAACCGCCTAGTATGAACATACCTTAACCTTTATTTGAATTTTGTATTTCTGAATGTTGTCTAATATTTGGACTATTCTTGTTCCCTGTTGAAGATGGAACTTATATTTCTATCTGTCTATGTAAAAAGAAAACACAGAAGCAGTCTATAAGGGCCAAGACATACAGAAACACTGGAAACATTAACTCCAAGCTGTATAGTTACTTAGTAAGATGTACTTACAAAAAATCAAAGCTTCTTAGCGCCTAAACTGGCCAATTCATATGTGCCCATCAACCATGGCAAGGTGACACTTCTCTGATGGGTCCTATCATACATCTTTCCTATTCTACTGAACATGCCACTTTCGGGCTAAGAACCTTTGCTTTTTTTGTAAGTACCGTATTTTTCGCTTTATAAGATGCTCCGGATTATAAGACACACCCCAAATTTTGAGGAGAAAAATAGGAAAAAAACTTTTTTTTTTATAAATTGGTGGTGCTTCTTATAATCCATGCGTCTTATTGCTTACCGGGGTGGTGGCTGCGGTGAAGCGGGGTCCCAGGGTCACTGCTGGCGGAGGCAGGAGTGGAGCATTGCTGCAGGCTGGGATGAGGGGGTGTGCAGGTGTCCTATGCTGCAGGGGGGCTCCTGTGCTGCAGAGGGCTCCTGCACTACAGGGGTGTCTCCGATGCTGCGGGGGTGTCTCCTGTGCTGCAAGGGTGTCTCCAGTGCTGTGGGGGTGTCTCCGGTGCTGTGGGGGTGTCTCTGGTGCTGCGGGGGGCTCTGCCGACGTTTTTAGAAAAGCCAGAGCCCCGCGGCAGTTCGTCCATGCTTTCCTGTGCAGTGGATTTCGGGAAAATGGCCGCTGGGAGGCGGCGCATGCGCAGATGGAGATCTTGGGACCAAGATCTCGAGAAATGAGATCTCAGTGCTAAAATCTCATCTCCTGAGATTCCGGCTGCCATTTTCCCGGAGTTTGTCGCACAGCAAAGCATGGACGAACTGCGAGGGGGCTCTGGCCTTTCCCAAAATGTTGGCAGAGCCCCCCGCAGCACCGGAGACTCCAGCATCACCCTGGGCAGCAGCGGACAAGCACAACAGCTGCGGACACCCCCTCATCCCAGCCTGTAACGGTAAGCGGAATATCCGTTTTGTAAGACGCACCCCGATTTCCCCCCCAAATTTGGGGGAAATAAAATGCATCTTACAAAGCGAAAATTACGGTACATCTTACTAAGTAACAGTATAGCTTGGAGTTAATGTTTCCAGTGTTTCTGTATGTCTTGGCCTCTATAGAGTGCTGCTGCGTTTTCTTTTTACATATTGTGTAATTATTGCAGCTTGTACCTATTCACACTAAGGAGGTGCTTGTCGGGTTTTTCAGTATTATATATCTAGGATGAGCGAGCGTGCTCAGATATAGTGTTATCTGAGCATGCTTAGGTATTATTATCCGAAATACTGGGATATGTTTGAACCCACGTGGCTTCATGATTTGTGGCTGTTAGACAGGCGCAACACATGCAGGGATTTCCTGTTAGTAACACCGAAGCATGCTCAGATAATGCTATATCCGAGCACACTTGCTCAACAATATCTATCTATCTATCTATCTATCTATCTATCTTCTATCCACGTTTACATACATACCAGGGATTCAAGCTTCAGGAGGCTAATTTGCATATTCCAGGTGCCTTCTGGGAGAAGCGAAGTCTCCCTAAGCTAGAAGATCGTTGGGTACAGCCGGGACCAGCTGCTTCGAAAGCATCACCAAACCAGGGATTCAAGCTTCAGGAGGCTAATTTGCATATTCCAGGTGCCTTCTGGGAGAAGCGAAGTCTCCCTAAGCTAGAAGATCGTTGGGTACAGCCGGGACCAGCTGCTTCGAAAGCATCACCAAACCAGGGATTCAAGCTTCAGGAGGCTAATTTGCATATTCCAGGTGCCTTCTGGGAGAAGCGAAGTCTCCCTAAGCTAGAAGATCGTTGGGTACAGCCGGGACCAGCTGCTTCGAAAGCATCACCAAACCAGGGATTCAAGCTTCAGGAGGCTAATTTGCATATTCCAGGTGCCTTCTGGGAGAAGCGAAGTCTCCCTAAGCTAGAAGATCGTTGGGTACAGCCGGGACCAGCTGCTTCGAAAGCATCACCAAACCAGGGATTCAAGCTTCAGGAGGCTAATTTGCATATTCCAGGTGCCTTCTGGGAGAAGCGAAGTCTCCCTAAGCTAGAAGATCGTTGGGTACAGCCGGGACCAGCTGCTTCGAAAGCATCACCAAACCAGGGATTCAAGCTTCAGGAGGCTAATTTGCATATTCCAGGTGCCTTCTGGGAGAAGCGAAGTCTCCCTAAGCTAGAAGATCGTTGGGTACAGCCGGGACCAGCTGCTTCGAAAGCATCACCAAACCGCGCGCCGTAAGGAATTTTTGCCTGTAGGACATTATTGCAAGAGAGCTTGGCTGAGTAGATTACACAAGAAGGAAAACACACAGCAAGTCAGCAGGATCTAGGAGCAACATGGCAGATGTGACAACCTACATGGTGAGCTGCAGCATGTGCTACATGTTCACAGATCGACCAGAAGAAGAATCCAATTTCACCTGTCAGAAGTGTAGACTAGTGGCCCTTTTAGAAGAAAAGGTGCGGGGTCTGGAAGAAAGAATAGCAACTTTGAAACTCATCAAAGAGAATGAAGACTTTCTAGACAGAACAGAAGCATCTCTACTGGTCACAGAAGGTGAAAAAAGTGTCAGAGAACCTCCAAAAGCAGATGAGTGGAAGCATGTGACCAAAAGAAGCAAGAAGACCATGGAGAAATCACCAACCACACAACTGAAGAACCGATATCAAATCTTTGTAGAGGATGAAGATGGCACACCTAAGAATGAAGCAATACCAGCAAGCAAAAAAGAAAAGGGCACACAGCAACAAGTGACAGCAAAAAGTACAGCCAAGAAGCAACGAAGAGTGGTGGTGGTGGGAGACTCACTACTGAGAGGCACAGAAGCAACCATCTGCAGACCGGACATAACTGCAAGAGAAGTATGCTGCCTTCCAGGTGCGATGATCAAGGATGTGACCGATAGGATACCAAAGCTCTTCAGCTCCAAGGACGTCCACCCATTTCTTCTGATACATGTTGGCACCAATGACACGGCAAGGAAGGACCTACCGACAATCTGCAAGGACTTTGAAGAGTTGGGGAAGAAAGTAAAGGAACTGGATGCACAGGTAGTTTTTTCTTCTATCCTTCCAGTAGACGGGCATGGCACCAGGAGATGGAACAGGATCCTTGATGCAAACAACTGGCTAAGACGATGGTGCAGACAACAAGGATTTGGATTCCTGGACCACGGTGTGAATTACTGGTATGATGGACTCCTCGCCAGAGACGGACTACACCTCAACAAACCTGGGAAACACACATTCGCCAGAAGACTCGCTACACTCATCAGGAGGGCGTTAAACTAGAAGAAGAGGGGACGGGAAGAAAAACATTAGACTCGAACAAAGACGACCCAGGAAAACATATTCAGAAGGGAGGTAAGAACATTTCTAAAACAATCCACAGTGAGGAGATTGGAACAAAACAAAATCCTCTAAACTGCATGCTCGCAAACGCCAGAAGCCTGACAAACAAGATGGAAGAACTAGAAGCAGAAATATCTACAGGTAACTTTGACATAGTGGGAATAACCGAGACATGGTTAGATGAAAGCTATGACTGGGCAGTTAACTTACAGGGTTACAGTCTGTTTAGAAAGGATCGTAAAAATCGTAGAGGAGGAGGGGTTTGTCTCTATGTAAAGTCTTGTCTAAAGTCCACTTTAAGGGAGGATATTAGCGAAGGGAATGAGGATGTCGAGTCCATATGGGTTGAAATTCATGGAGGGAAAAATGGTAACAAAATTCTCATTGGGGTCTGTTACAAACCCCCAAATATAACAGAAAGCATGGAAAGTCTACTTCTAAAGCAGATAGATGAAGCTGCAACCCATAATGAGGTCCTGGTTATGGGGGACTTTAACCCCTTCAAGACCCAGCCTATTTTGACCTTAAAGACCTTGCCGTTTTTTGCAATTCTGACCAGTGTCCCTTTATGAGGTAATAACTCAGGAACGCTTCAACGGATCCTAGCGGTTCTGAGATTGTTTTTTCGTGACATATTGGGCTTCATGTTAGTGGTAAATTTAGGTCAATAAATTCTGCATTTATTTGTGATAAACACGGAAATTTGGCGAAAATTTTGAAAATTTTGCAATTTTCACATTTTGAATTTTTATTCTGTTAAACCAGAGAGATATGTGACACAAAATAGCTAATAAATAACATTTCCCACATGTTTACTTTACATCAGCACAATTTTGGAAACAAAATTTTTTTTTGTTAGGAAGTTATAAGGGTTGAAATTCGACCAGCGATTTGTCATTTTTACAACGAAATTTACAAAACCATTTTTTTTAGGGACCACCTCACATTTGAAGTCAGTTTGAGGGGTCTATATGGCTGAAAATACCCAAAAGTGACACCATTCTAAAAACTGCACCCCTCAAGGTACTCAAAACCACATTCAAGAAGTTTATTAACTCTTCAGGTGCTTCACAGCAGCAGAAGCAACATGGAAGGAAAAAATGAACATTTAACTTTTTAGTCACAAAAATTATCTTTTAGCAACAATTTTTTTATTTTCCCAATGGTAAAAGGAGAAACTGAACCACGAAAGTTGTTGTCCAATTTGTCCTGAGTACGCTGATACCTCATATGTGGGGGTAAACCACTGTTTTGGCGCACGGCAGGGCTTGGAAGGGAAGGAGCGCCATTTGACTTTTTGAATCAAAAATTGGCTCCACTCTTTAGCGGACACCATGTCACGTTTGGAGAGCCCCCGTGTGCCTAAAAATTGGAGCTCCCCCACAAGTGACCCCATTTTGGAAACTAGACGCCCCAAGGAACTTATCTAGATGCATAGTGAGCACTTTGAACCCCCAGGTGCTTCACAAATTGATCCGTAAAAATGAAAAAGTACTTTTTTTTCACAAAAAAATTCTTTTAGCCTCAATTTTTTCATTTTCACATGGGCAACAGGATAAAATGGATCCTAAAATGTGTTGGGCAATTTCTCCTGAGTACACCGATACCTCACATGTGGGGGTAAACCACTGTTTGGGCACATGGTAAGGCTCGGAAGGGAAGGAGCGCCATTTGACTTTTTGAATGAAAAATTATTTCCATCGTTAGCGGACACCATGTCGCGTTTGGATAGCTCCTGTGTGCCTAAACATTGGCGCTCCCCCACAAGTGACCCCATTTTGGAAACTAGACCCCCCAAGGAACTAATTTAGATGCCTAGTGAGCACTTTAAACCCTCAGGTGCTTCACAAATTGATCTGTAAAAATGAAAAAGTAATTTTTTTTCACAAAAAAATTCTTTTCGCCTCAATTTTTTCATTTTCACATGGGCAGTAGGATAAAATGGATCATAAAATTTGTTGGGCAATTTCTCCCGAGTACGCCGATACCTCATATGTGGGGGTAAACCACTGTTTGGGCACTCGGCAGGGCTCGGAAGAGAAGGCGCGCCATTTGACTTTTTGAATGGAAAATTAGCTCCAATTGTTAGCGGACACCATGTCGCATTTGGAGAGCCCCTGTGTGCCTAAACATTGGAGCTCCCGCACAAGTGACCCCATTTTGGAAACTAGACCCCCCAACGAACTTATCTAGATGCATATTGAGCACTTTAAACCCCCAGGTGCTTCACAGAAGTTTATAACGCAGAGCCATGAAAATAAAAAATAATTTTTCTTTCCTCAAAAATGATTTTTTAGCCTGGAATTTCCTATTTTGCCAAGGATAATAGGAGAAATTGGACCCCAAATATTGTTGTCCAGTTTGTCCTGAGTACGCTGAGACCCCATATGTGGGGGTAAACCACTGTTTGGGCGCACGGCAGGGCTCGGAAGGGATGGCACGCCATTTGGCTTTTTAAATGGAAAATTAGCTCCAATCATTAGCGGACACCATGTCACGTTTGAAGAGCCCCTGTGTGCCTAAACATTGGAGATCCCCCAGAAATGACACCATTTTAGAAACTAGACCCCCAAAGGAACTAATCTAGATGTGTGGTGAGGACTTTGAACCCCCAAGTGCTTCACAGAAGTTTATAACGCAGAGCCATGAAAATAAAAAAAAAAATTATTTTCTCAAAAATGATCTTTTAGCCTGCAATTTTTTATTTTCCCAAGGGTAACAGGAGAAATTTGACCCCAAAAGTTGTTGTCCAGTTTCTCCTGAGTACGCTGATACCCCATATGTGGGGGTAAATCACTGTTTGGGCACATGCCGGGGGTCGGAAGTGAAGTAGTGACGTTTTGAAATGCAGACTTTGATGGAATGCTCTGTGGGCGTCACGTTGCGTTTGCAGAGCCCCTGATGTGGCTTAACAGTAGAAACCCCCCACAAGTGACCCCATTTTGGAAACTAGACCCCCAAAGGAACTTATCTAGATGTGTGGTGAGCACTTTGAACCCCCAAGTGCTTCATAGAAGTTTATAATGCAGAGCCGTGAAAATAATAAATACGTTTTCTTTCCTCAAAAATAATTATTTAGCCCAGAATTTTTTAATTTTCCCAAGGGTAACAGGAGAAATTTGACCCCAATATTTGTTGTCCAGTTTCTCCTGAGTACGGTGATACCCCATATGTGGGGGTAAACTACTGTTTGGGCACATGCCGGGGCTTGGAATTGAAGTAGTGACGTTTTGAAATGCAGACTTTGATGGAATGCTCTGCGGGCGTCACGTTGCGTTTGCAGAGCCCCTGATGTGCCTAAACAGTAGAAACCCCCCACAAGTGACCCCATTTTGGAAACTAGACCCTGAAAGGAACTTATCTAGATGTGTGGTGAGCACTTTGAACCCCCAAGTGCTTCATAGAAGTTTATAATGCAGAGCCGTGAAAATAATAAATACGTTTTCTTTCCTCAAAAATAATTATTTAGCCCAGAATTTTTTATTTTCCCAAGGGTTACAGGAGAAATTGGACCCCAAAAGTTGTTGTCCAGTTTCTCCTGAGTACGCTGATACCCCATATGTGGGGGTAAACCACTGTTTGGGCACACGTCGGGGCTCAGAAGGGAAGTAGTGACTTTTGAAATGCAGACTTTGATGGAATGGTCTGCGGGTGTCACGTTGCGTTTGCAGAGCCCCTGGTGTGCCTAAACAGTAGAAACCCCCCACAAGTGACCCCATTTTAGAAACTAGACCCCCCAAGGAACTTATCTAGATATGTGGTGAGCACTTTGAACCCCCAAGTGCTTCACAGACGTTTACAACGCAGAGCCGTGAAAATAAAAAATCATTTTTCTTTCCTCAAAAATTATGTTTTAGCAAGCATTTTTTTAGATTCACAAGGGTAACAGGAGAAATTGGACCCCAGTAATTGTTGCGCAGTTTGTCCTGAGTATGCTGGTACCCCATATGTGGGGGTAAACCACTGTTTGGGCACACGTCAGGGCTCGGAAGTGAGGGAGCACCATTTGACTTTTTGAATACGAGATTGGCTGGAATCAATGGTGGCGCCATGTTGCGTTTGGAGACCCCTGATGTGCCTAAACAGTGGTAACCCCTCAATTCTAACTCCAACACTAACCCCAACACACCCCTAACCCTAATCCCAACTGTAGCCATAACCCTAATCACAACCCTAACCCCAACACACCCCTAACCACAACACTAACCCCAACACACCCCTAACCCTAACCACAACCCTAATTCCAACCCTAACCCTAAGGCTATGTGCCCACGTTGCGGATTCGTGTGAGATATTTCCACACCATTTTTGAAAAATCCGCGGGTAAAAGGCACTGTGTTTTACCTGCGGATTTTCCGCGGATTTCCAGTGTTTTTTGTGCGGATTTCACCTGCGGATTCCTATTGAGGAACAGGTGTAAAACGCTGCGGAATCCGCACAAAGAATTGACATGCTGCGGAAAATACAACGCAGCGTTTCCGCACGGTATTTTCTGCACCATGGGCACAGCGGATTTGGTTTCCATATGTTTACATGGTACTGTAAACCTGATGGAACACTGCTGCGAATCCGCAGCCAAATCCGCACCGTGTGCACATAGCCTAATTCTAAAGGTATGTGCACACGCTGCGGAAAACGCTGCGGATCCGCAGCAGTTTCCCATGAGTTTACAGTTCAATGTAAACCTACGGGAAACAAAAATCACTGTACACATGCTGCGGAAAAACTGCACGGAAACGCAGCGGTTTACATTCCGCAGCATGTCACTTCTTTGTGCGGATTCCGCAGCGGTTTTACAACTGCTCCAATAGAAAATCGTAATTGTAAAACCGCAGTGAAATGCGCATAAAAACGCGGTAAATCCGCCATAAATCCGCAGCGGTTTAGCACTGCGGATTTATGAAATCCGCAGCGGAAAAATCCGCAGAGGACCAGAATACGTGTGCACATTCCTAACCCTAACCCTACCCCTAACCCTAACCCTACCCCTAACCCTAGCCCTAACCCTACCCCTAACCCTAGCCCTACCCCTAGCCCTACCCCTAACCCTAGCCCTAACCCTAGCCCTAACCCTAGCCCTAACCCTAGCCCTAACCCTACCCCTAACCCTACCCCTAACCCTAACCCTACCCCTAACCCTAACCCTATTCTAACATTAGTGGAAAAAAAAAAATTTCTTTATTTTTTTATTGTCCCTACCTATGGGGGTGACAAAGGGGGGGGGTCATTTATTATTTTTTTTATTTTGATCACTGAGATAGATTATATCTCAGTGATCAAAATGCACTTTGGAACGAATCTGCCGGCCGGCAGATTCGGCGGGCGCACTGCGCATGCGCCCGCCATTTTGGAAGATGGCGGCGCCCGGGAGAAGACGGACGGGACCACGGCTGGATCGGTAAGTATGATAGGGTGGGGGGGGACCACGGGGGGGGGGATCGGAGCACGGGGGGGGGGGAATCGGAGCGCGGGAGGGGTGGAACGGAGCGCGGGGGGCGTGGAACGGAGCACGGGGGGGCTGGAATGGAGCACGGGGGGGTGGAACGGAGCACGGGGGGGGTGGATCGGAGTGCAGGGGGGGTGATTGGAGCACGGGGGGTGATTGGAGCACGGGGGGAGCGGACACGAGCACGGGGGGGAGCGGAGCACAGGACGGAGGGGAGCCGGAGCAGTGTACCGGCCAGATCGGGGGGGTGGGGGGGCGATCGGAGGGGTGGGGTGGGGGCACACTAGTATTTCCAGCCATGGCCGATGATATTTCAGCATCGGCCATGGCTGGATTGTAATATTTCACCCGTTATAATGGGTGAAATATTACAAATCGCTCTGATTGGCAGTTTCACTTTCAACAGCCAATCAGAGCGATCGTAGCCACGAGGGGGTGAAGCCACCCCCCCTGGGCTAAACTACCACTCCCCCTGTCCCTGCAGATCGGGTGAAATGGGAGTTAACCCTTTCACCCGATCTGCAGGGACGCGATCTTTCCATGACGCCGCATAGGCGTCATGGGTCGGAATGGCACCGACTTTCATGACGCCTACGTGGCGTCATGGGTCGGGAAGGGGTTAACTACCCGGATATTAACTGGGAAACAGAAACCTGTGAAACCCATAAAGGCAACAGGTTTCTGCTAATAACCAAGAAAAATTATCTTTCACAATTGGTGCAGAATCCAACCAGAGGAGCAGCACTTTTAGACCTAATACTATCTAATAGACCTGACAGAATAACAAATCTGCAGGTGGTTGGGCATTTAGGAAATAGCGACCACAATATTGTGCAGTTTCACCTGTCTTTCACTAGGGGGACTTGTCAGGGAGTCACAAAAACATTGAACTTTAGGAAGGCAAAGTTTGACCAGCTTAGAGATGCCCTTAATCTGGTAGACTGGGACAATATCCTCAGAAATGAGAATACAGATAATAAATGGGAAATGTTTAAGAACATCCTAAATAGGCAGTGTAAGCGGTTTATACCTTGTGGGAATAAAAGGACTAGAAATAGGAAAAACCCAATGTGGCTAAACAAAGAAGTAAGACAGGCAATTAACAGTAAAAAGAAAGCATTTGCACTACTAAAGCAGGATGGCACCATTGAAGCTCTAAAAAACTATAGGGAGAAAAATACTTTATCTAAAAAACTAATTAAAGCTGCCAAAAAGGAAACAGAGAAGCACATTGCTAAGGAGAGTAAAACTAATCCCAAACTGTTCTTCAACTATATCAATAGTAAAAGAATAAAAACTGAAAATGTAGGCCCCTTAAAAAATAGTGAGGAAAGAATGGTTGTAGATGACGAGGAAAAAGCTAACATATTAAACACCTTCTTCTCCACGGTATTCACGGTGGAAAATGAAATGCTAGGTGAAATCCCAAGAAACAATGAAAACCCTATATTAAGGGTCACCAATCTAACCCAAGAAGAGGTGCGAAACCGGCTAAATAAGATTAAAATAGATAAATCTCCGGGTCCGGATGGCATACACCCACGAGTACTAAGAGAACTAAGTAATGTAATAGATAAACCATTATTTCTTATTTTTAGTGACTCTATAGCGACAGGGTCTGTTCCGCAGGACTGGCGCATAGCAAATGTGGTGCCAATATTCAAAAAGGGCTCTAAAAGTGAACCTGGAAATTATAGGCCAGTAAGTCTAACCTCTATTGTTGGTAAAATATTTGAAGGGTTTCTGAGGGATGTTATTCTGGATTATCTCAATGAGAATAACTGTTTAACTCCATATCAGCATGGGTTTATGAGAAATCGCTCCTGTCAAACTAATCTAATCAGTTTTTATGAAGAGGTAAGCTATAGACTGGACCACGGTGAGTCATTGGACGTGGTATATCTCGATTTTTCCAAAGCGTTTGATACCGTGCCGCACAAGAGGTTGGTACACAAAATGAGAATGCTTGGTCTGGGGGAAAATGTGTGTAAATGGGTTAGTAACTGGCTTAGTGATAGAAAGCAGAGGGTGGTTATAAATGGTATAGTCTCTAACTGGGTCGCTGTGACCAGTGGGGTACCGCAGGGGTCAGTATTGGGACCTGTTCTCTTCAACATATTCATTAATGATCTGGTAGAAGGTTTACACAGTAAAATATCGATATTTGCAGATGATACAAAACTATGTAAAGCAGTTAATACAAGAGAAGATAGTATTCTGCTACAGATGGATCTGGATAAGTTGGAAACTTGGGCTGAAAGGTGGCAGATGAGGTTTAACAATGATAAATGTAAGGTTATACACATGGGAAGAGGGAATCAATATCACCATTACACACTGAACGGGAAACCACTGGGTAAATCTGACAGGGAGAAGGACTTGGGGATCCTAGTTAATGATAAACTTACCTGGAGCAGCCAGTGCCAGGCAGCAGCTGCCAAGGCAAACAGGATCATGGGGTGCATTAAAAGAGGTCTGGATACACATGATGAGAGCATTATACTGCCTCTGTACAAATCCCTAGTTAGACCGCACATGGAGTACTGTGTCCAGTTTTGGGCACCGGTGCTCAGGAAGGATATAATGGAACTAGAGAGAGTACAAAGGAGGGCAACAAAATTAATAAAGGGGATGGGAGAACTACAATACCCAGATAGATTAGCGAAATTAGGATTATTTAGTCTAGAAAAAAGACGACTGAGGGGCGATCTAATAACCATGTATAAGTATATAAGGGGACAATACAAATATCTCGCTGAGGATCTGTTTATACCAAGGAAGGTGACGGGCACAAGGGGGCATTCTTTGCGTCTGGAGGAGAGAAGGTTTTTCCACCAACACAGAAGAGGATTCTTTACTGTTAGGGCAGTGAGAATCTGGAATTGCTTGCCTGAGGAGGTGGTGATGGCGAACTCAGTCGAGGGGTTCAAGAGAGGCCTGGATGTCTTCCTGGAGCAGAACAATATTGTATCATACAATTATTAGGTTCTGTAGAAGGACGTAGATCTGGGTATTTATTATGATGGAATATAGGCTGAACTGGATGGACAAATGTCTTTTTTCGGCCTTACTAACTATGTTACTATGTTACTATGTTACATATGGTTTTCATAATGCAGTGAACCACTTTTTCCTTGATTATAAGCAATGCACAGAAATAAATACATAGACTATAAACATACTATATTATAATTACTGTACGGGGTATAATAAAAGGGAGAATAGAAAAGCAATCTTGTGTACAGCAGTCAAGACGCCAACAGAGCGCAACTCTTGTAAATGTGGCTGTGTCTGGTACTGCAAGTCAGCATTATTTCACTTGAATCGAGGTAAACTGCAGAATCAGAGCAGACAGAGGAACGAAGCAATGGCTTCCAGCTTCCTGCAGAGTTTGCTGCTGATCACTGGGGGTCCCAGCAGCGTTATTCCTTGTGACCAGCTTATATCCTTAGCATCAAAAATGCATTTTCCAAAGTGAACAACCCATGTAAGTGTTTTTTCTGTAGCCCAAACAACTAGAAAATTAAGGGGTTCTCCCGCCAATACCATTTATTCCAAGATATGTGACATATGTATGATTGGAAGCATAATCATGGGGCTCCCTTCAGTCATGAAAATAGGGGTCCCATGCATGGGTTGCCAACTGGACTTTTTATTTTTTCTGGCCAGCTTATCAAAAAATCATGGACAGACAATATTTTTATGGACACATTAGAAAACTATTATAAATCATTATGGTTATAAGTGGTCCACGGGTACAGCCCATAATTTTGATGTGAAGATATCAGCTGCAATCACTGTAAACAGTAAAATGATAATTAAATAATCTGCATAAGTTTCAACTTCACAAATATCATGGATGTCTTCAATATTTTTTTGCAGACAGGGCAAAAAAGTGCCCTACTTTTACCTACTGTTTTGGAATTTCTGGATGGTTGCCAACCTTGGTCACATCAACATGTTAGGACATGTTAGGTTAGGCTATGGGTTGAACTAGATGGACTTATAGTCTTCCTTCAACCTTAATAACTATGTAACTATGTAACATGTCGCCAGCATGAATGGAGAGGTGGTGCACTTGTGTAATTATTGCTCTATTCATTATCTATGTCAGTGGTCATCTTGAATGGGAACTAGTGCCCCCTTTGACCAATAGAAGTGAGTAGGGCTGCATATGCAAAGCTGCTCCATTCATAATGGGGATACTGGACCCCTGTTCTTGTGATCATGAGGGTCTTAGGCATCTGACTTCCAGGATCACAATTATCACCTAATTACCATATGCTATTTTTTACAGATACAGGGATTTAACATTGAAGATGGAGAGTTTGCCTATGCCAAGGACTGTGCAACCTACTTTTCTCCAGCCATTCTTATGGGTCTTGTCATGTCACTTATCCTCCTACTGGTATTGGCCTACGCGCTCCACATGCTGATACATCTGAAATCGATGGATCTACATTACCAGAGGAAATGCTCTGCCACTTATTTTCCTAAATTGAAAGGCAGTTACCTGGAAGATGAGAGGGAGCCCCTCAGAGGCAACGCACAGGAGTTCTACGAGCTGAGGCAGTCACAGTACTATAGACTCAGCATTCAGCAGTGTGCATCTGTTTCTCGTTAGCTTCATAATTGACCATTGTTCCCCTTTGTGTATTTCCGTTATTCTGATTTCACATTAAAACAGAGTTTCCAAGAAATGACTCCCCAGATAAAGACGTTATAAAATAAACTCTTGTGCAACGCAGTAACTCTGAGGACCGAAGACCCTGAAAGACTCTTGTGACACTACAGGGCACTTTGTCACAAGAACATTTATGGCACAGAATGTAATGTTGATGTGTTAGATCAAGGACAGTAAAGATATCAATGACTGCCGCAGTCCTGCTGCTGGAAAATCATGTATGAAATGAATAAAGATTTAGGTCTCATAAGAAGAAAATACTTTGCCTTTCTTGTAAAAAAAAAAAAATTGCACCAAGCACACAAATGCACTAAACTGCCTATATGTACCGTACTTCATGTCATTTCCTGGAGTATGTGCAGTGTAGGTACAAGCATAAGCCAGAAGTGAAAACAGCTGTCCGACATCTAATAAAATGGATTAGAAGCTTTTGTGTCCCATTATGGGAGGTTGAAACCACTGAGAGATTTTTCTTATCTAGTCTGTCAAATGCTTCATTTACAAATATCGTTCTACATAGTTCCCATTTTTAAATCCCTCCGTGCGTGGGCAGTCCGGGCCGTGGCTTATAACCAATAGTGACAAGATACATGACTGCTATGGATCCTGCGAATAGAGGGGACCTTATGTTTAACAGCCTGCCCCCTTGCCGGTATTTGCTCACTACTCCTGAATTCCATCATACTTTTAGAAGAAGAAGTTGGGTGGATTTGTAAGTAGATATGGGCAGACCCGTGGATGTCCGAATCTGGTGGATTCAGCCTAACAGTTAAACAAAGTTCGGGTACCAGGACAATACCCGGACCCCATTCACTTGAATGGGGGGCCCAAACATCCAGTGTTTGCCATGCTGTCATGTGCATGACAGCTGTCAAATGACAGTGTGAGCCTGTCAGCCTACGCCTGCTGCCGCTAATAACAATGAGAGCAGGTGGCAGCTGATGGGAGTATTCATCAGCCGATGCCTGCACTCAAAATAAATATTTAAATAAAAAGGCAAAGGTTCCCCTGTATTTTTGATAACCAGCCAGGCAAAGCTGATAGCTGGGCCTACAACCTTCAGCTATCAGCGTTAGCAAAGCTGGTTATCAAGAATAGAGGGGTCCCCATGCCTTTTTTTTAAATTATTTGAAAAAACGGTGTGGGTTCCCCCCATTTTTGACAGCCAGCCAAGCTCAAGCAGACAGCTGGGGTCTGGTGTTCTCCAACTGGTAAGGGTCCATGGATATTCCCTCCCTAGCCTAAACCTAGCAGCCTGCAGTCACCCAGAAAAAGCACATGTATTAGATTCTGGCACTTTTCCTGGCTCTTCCTACTTGCTCTGTGGAAAGTGGGGTTCATATTTGTGGGGTTGATGTCACCTTTGTATTGTCCAGTGACATCAAGCCCACGACTTAGTAATGGAGAAGCATCTATAAGACGCCTATCCATTACTAAACCTATAGTTATATTGCAAATAAACGCCCAGCCAGAATAGAGTCCTTTTTTTAAATAATTATATACACAGTTTTACTTTTTTATTTAAAAATAACAAACACAGTTATACTCACCTAATGCCCATTCCATTGAATACCTCATCTCCTGTAAAAAAAACAACAACATCCCTCACCTGTCCGTCATTCTGTCCCATGTCTTAATCTATGGGGCTAAACAGTTTTCAACCTGGACGGTGCCAAGATGTGACCGTTCAGGCTGAGAACCACTGAAGAATGAGCTGCTGTGAGCACAACATCATAATAAACAACACAAATACTTACCAAATGTCCAATCCCACTGAAGCCAATGTCTCCTGTAAAAAAAAATAAAAAACAACAATATCCTTGACCTGTCTATTGTTCTGTCCCACGCCGTAATCCATGTCTGGGGTTAAACAGTTTTCATCCTGGACGGTGCCAAGAAGCGACCGTCCAGGCTGAGAACCACTGAGGAATGGGGTGCTGCGAGCACAGCATTTGTGTCTAGCAGTGACGCCATCAAGGTAACTGCAGGTCACTGAGGCTGTTTCCAGCTGGGCCAATGAACTGCGGTGACCTCAGTGAGATCAATAAGAAAAGTCTCACGGTGCAGTGGAGAGTTCACCGGGAGAAATTTCTCTCAGTGATCTGCGGTGAACACACTGCTGCACCGTGAGACTTTTTCTCATTGTGCTAGCGGTGATCACCGCAGTTTAGGGGCCCACTCGCTACAGCTGATTCTTCCCTGATTCTCAGCATGAATGGTTGCTTGATGCCACTGTTCATGCTGAAGAGCACATATCACGCAGATTGGTTACAGCACGGGACACTATGAATTCTAGCCATCCCTCCATCCAGCCAATTCTCCATCCATCCCTCATCCATCCAACCTTCATCCAGCCATCTATCCATCCCTCATCCATCCATTCTTCACCCATTCATCTGTCATCTATCCATCCCTCTCCTACATCCATCCCTCCATCCATTCCTCATCCATTAATCCTTCCATCCCTCATCCATCCATGCATCCATCCATTCATCCCGCATCCAACCATCCATCCATACCTCATCCAGCCATCCCTACATTCGTCCGTCCCTCATCCATCCATCCATTACTCTTCTAGCCATCCCTCCATCCCAAAAAGCCTCAGTGACCGGCGATATCCTTGATGACGTCACCGCTAGTCACTGATACTGCACTTTCTGCAGCTCATTCCTCAGTGGTTCTCAGCCTGGATGATCGCATCTTGGTACCGTCCATGGTGAAAACTGTTTATCCCTAGACATGGATTACGGTGTGGGACAGAAATGATGGACAGGTGAGGAATATGGTTGTTTTTTATTTTTGTTTTATTACAGGAGACTATGGCTTTTTATTGAATGGGCGAAGGTGAGTATAACTGTGTTTGTTATTTTTAAATAAAAAAATACAATTATGTTTTAATTTATTTCAAATAAAATACCCTGATTGCTGCTGTTTAACCTTTTATATGCTGCTGTCAATCACTGACATTGGCATTGAAATGGCGAGCGATCAGTAAAGTGAACGCCTGGAGTCAATGGGTTAACAAGACAGAAGACTCCCACAGCTGCTTTGTATTCCTGTGGAGCTCAAACCGGATTTCATTTACAATATATACTGCAATACAGTAGTATTACAGTAGTATTGCAGCACATAAGTATAAGCGATAACTTGATCTCAGGTTCAGTGTTTCCTGATGGGACTTAAAAGTTAAGTAAAAATAAAAAAAAAAGTTGATATATACAGTGGGTACGGAAAGTATTCAGGCCCCTTTAAATTTTTCACTCTTTGTTTCATTGCAGCCATTTGGTAAATTCAAAAAAGTTCATTTTTTTTTCTCATTAATGTTCACCCTGCACCCCATCTTGACTGAAAAAAACAGAAATGTAGAAATTTTTGCAAATTTATTAAAAAAGAAAAACTGAAATATCAAATGGTCATAAGTATTCAGACCCTTTGCTCAGGATTGAGTAGAAGCACCTTTTGAGCTATTACAGTCATGAGTCTTCTTGGGAATGATGCAACAAGTTTTTCACCCCAGGATTTGGGGATCCTCTGCCATTCTTCCTTGCAGATCCTCTCCAGTTCCGTCAGGTTGGATGGTGAACGTTGGTGGACAGACATTTTCAGGTCTCTCCGGGTGCGCTCAGTTGGGGTTAGGTCAGGGCTCTGGCTGGGCCAGTCAAGAATGGTCACAGAGTTATTCTGAAGCCACTCATTTGTTGTTTTTGCTGTGTGCTTAGCGTCATTGTCTTGTTGGAAGCTAAACCTTCAGCCAAGTCTGAGGTCCTGAGCACTCTGGAAGAGGTTTTCATCCTGGATATCTCTGTACTTGGCCGCATTCATCCTTCCTTCAATGACAACCAGTCCCTGCAGCTGAAAAACACCCCCATAGCATGATGCTGCCATGTGCATGTGACTTATATATGAGAGTGCCTGAGCAAAGGGTCTGAATACTTATGACCATGTGATATTTCAGGTTTTCTTTTTTAATAAATTTGCAAAATCTCTACATTTCTTTTCTTTTCGGTCAAGATGGGGTGCAGAGTGAACATTAATGAGAAAAAAATGAACTTTGTTGAATTTATAAATGGCTGCAATGAAACAAAGTGAAAAAATGTAAAGGGGCTCAATACTTTCCGCACCCACTGTGTGTGTGTGTGTATATATATACAGTATATACGGTATATACATACATATATATATATATATATATATAAATTAAAAAAAGTTTATAAAAGTTTAAATCACCCCACATTTATTCCTGAAAGAGAATTAAAACATAAAAAAGTCCAAACTATATGATAAAAGTTAAAACGCTAAAATACACTTTTTTTTGCACTTTCCCAAATGCAAAAAATGGAAAGGAAATTGCTTCATCCTGCAGTTTTAACATCTAACATCTAACGAAATCTTAATTTAATAAAGGCAACCCTTGAGCTATTGTATAACACTTTTTATAAAAAGTTGTGAGACAAAATGGCAAATACTGTACATATGCCATAAATGTCTGAGATAAGAATCCCCCTTTAAACCTGTTTTTCAAAGATTTTCCAATTTAAGTCACATAGAGCAAAACATTTCCAAAGATGGGAGATTTGTGGAAAAATATCATTTACTTTATTCTTAAGTCTTTTTACAGTTATGATTAGTGCTTGTCATTGCACCAACACACCACAAGATGGCAGTAGTGCTCAGCGGTTTGTGTGGCCTTTCGTTTCTCAGATGAGCGGCACATTATTGCGCTATCCCACTCTCACAAATTTTATGGCAAAAGCTAAAAATCTTTTTATTACCAACAAACAGATTAAAGTATTGGTACAAGACAGAACAGGGACACGTATAAAAGATCAAACCAAAATCAAACTTCTGTAACATTCTAGTCGCTCACAAATGACCTTTGTGACAACTTTGGAGGTCTGTGTGTAATTTGTGCCCTAGTTACACTACTGAAACACACACCATAGCACCATAGCAAGAGCATCCGGCCAACAGTGTCCTTTACAGCTAAAGTGTGAACCTTATAAAAGCAGTGTTAATATTTGCATGGCCAAATGGCATTTTTCGCTCTCAATATTAACACTGTGATGGCCTATCCTTAGAGTAGGTCATCAATGTCTGACCGCTGGTGGTGCATCACCTGGCACTCTCGCTGTTCAGCTCTTCCTGGTCCCGGAAGGAACTGTTTAGTTATGGAGCTGCACAGCAATGCTCTGTCAATGGAATAGCCGCCATGGCCGACTACTGCACATCCACCAACTACTGATATAAATAGGGGACAGATGTGCAGTACCCGGTCGTGGCCACTATGCCATCTACTGAGCTGTTCTGTGCAGCTCTGTTATTGAGCAGTTCTGGCCGACACCGGGAACAGCTGATGGGCGGGTGGACTGGGTGTCGCACCCAGGACTGGACCATAGGAGAACAAGAGAATCCTCCGGTGGGCCTCTGTGCATTAGTGGGCCACCACCCATACTTGATCACTATGTACAGACAGAGGCTGCATCTTATTCATTTATCAGTCTACCCGGTTCATTGTTATATAAGTTGGTGATTGAGGATAATGTCACATTTGCATGTAGCTGAAAGGTGGGGCCCTGGAGTTGGTTATTGGTGGGCCCTTGTCACCCCAGTCCGACACTGCTTGACCCCCACCTATCAGATATCTATGACTTACCCTAGGACTAGGTCATCAATGTCAAAATCTCGGATAACCCGTTTAAATATCATGGATGGAAAAACTGATGTCTCAACTTCTTCAATATTGAAAAATCTTAAAGAAGCTCATATCTGGACATCCTCTCAGTAATCCCATTAAACAACATACAGTTCACTTCTGGCTAGCCTGAACTGCCAGCTTACAAAGAACAATCGTACAATTGCAGAATAAATGCAGTTATCATATAGCTTTACGGTCTCCTTATAGGGAAGCTGTCACCAGGTTTTTGCTACCACATATGAAAACAGCGTGATCTAGGGCAGAGACCCTGATTACAGCAATATATCACTTACTGGGTTCCTTGCTGTCATTTTGATAAAATCACTGTTTATCTGCTTCAGCAAGCAGCCTATTAAGACACACGACTAAAATCAGGGTCTATGACCCTACATCATGCTAATTTGAGATGGGGTCGTAAAAAAACTTGTGTCAGATTAACTTTTTTAGTGGATATACAGTATGCAATCAGCTCGTTTTAATGGTGGCTTTTAGATTTTCATTTAGCTCTGCAGTATGTGTTCAGGAGATGTGAAGATCTGTATTACACCCTGACGAAGGGGAACCGAGCATTCCCTGAAACGCGTTGGTTATCTTTTTGGCTCCTTCAGGACACTGCATCCCGTGACATCATATACCTTTTCCAAAGCCGCCATCCATCTTTGTTTTTGGTATCCAGTGATGCTACCGGCCGGAGCACCCCTAGCTCTACACATGCGGCTTCCTCCTTTGACCCGCCTGCTGCTGCGCCTCTCCTCGTCACCACTGTGAAGAGCAGAACAAAAATGATTACCTCAATGAACAAAATTAAAAAAAAGAATTTGTGATAAATATTGACCTGTCCATTCAAGGACATTTTAGCTATAGTATGAAATCCTGTTTTTCTTGTCTGTGGAATTGCCTTTGTACTGTTTGTTGTGAAACTGCCGCCCACGAAACTGTTTTCTTTTCTTTTCTTTCTTTCCTGTTTTGTCTCTTTCTTTAAACATGCAAAACTTGTATAACCACTAAACAACTATATAAAGAAGGGGTAGCACCTTGAAGGCAGGCGTGCTTCAGAGACTTCCCAGTGATCAAACGCATTTTTTTCTGTGCCACTACATAAGAACTGTTGGCATTTGTTTGCCTTTACATTCAAGGGTAAACAATTAGCATGGACAAGATTGCCACAAGGTATGGTACACTCACCAACTTTGTACTCTGAAGCAATGCAGACCGTGCTAAAAAATTTCATCCCAGAACCAGGAGTAGTCATTCTACAGTATGTAGATGACTTACTTATTTGTTGCCCTGATGAGCAGACGGCAGTTACCTCAACTGTTAATTTCTTAATTTTCCTAGCGCAAGAAGGCTGTAAAGTAAATAGACAGAAACTCCAGGCTTGTCAACAAACAGTCGTGTTTTTAGGTCACTGCATATCACAGGGCATCAGACACCTCACACCTCAACGTACGGAAGCCATACGTAACATGCTTGAACCCAGGAATCGCAAACAGCTGCGTGCTTTCCTAGGTATTGTTTCACACTGTAGACAGTGGATCATACATGCAAGTCAACTCATGCAGCCTTTATATGACTGTATTGCCAACACACCATATTCACTCAGTGAAGAGGCTAAACAGTCATTTTCCTCTTTGAAAACAGCACTGGTATCAGCTCCGGCTTTGGGACTCCCAGACTACACTAAACCTTTTCAATTGATGGCAGCTGAGATATCCTCACATGCTACAGGGGTGCTCACACAAAAACATGGAAACAAACAGAGACCTGTGGCATACATATCAGCTCATCTGGACCCTGTAGCTAGAGCCGCACCTTCTTGTGTAAGAGTAGTAGTAGTAGTCTCCAATGTTCCCTACTACTGCCGCCCAACATTTCCTTTGCCAGGATTCAGACTCTTAATCTTGCGTCTTTGCTCCCTTTAGAGTCTGAGGGGGGTACCAAACCTGGGGAAACTGCACTCTCCAACTCCTTTGAAACTGCACTCTCCAACTCCTTTGACCCATCAAAGTCAATGCATGATTGTGTACAATTAATGGAACAAGAGACTCAGGGCTTATGTAATGTACGTGACAAGCCACTCTGTAATGCTACATTTGAACTTTTCATAGATGGCAGTAGATATGCAGATATGAATGGACAATTTCATACAGGTTATGCGGTAGTAACTCAGCATGAAGTGCTGAAAGCAGAACCTCTCCCTGCTAATCAGTCTGCACAAGAAGCAGAACTTACGGCATTAGTTGAAGCTCTAAAAATAGCCAAAGATCAGACAGCAAACATATACACTGATTCTAGATATGCACATGGCATTATTTTCAATTTTGGCGTAATATGGAGAGCCAGAGGTTATATGACTGCTTCAGGCCAACCTGTTAAACATGCCTCCCTCATTAGACAGATTCTGGAGGCAGCACAAGAAACTAAAGAAATAGCGGTGATAAAGGTAGCTGCACATGTGAGACTCGACACCGAGGAAGCCAGGGGTAACGATAAAGCCGATAAGGCAGCAAAACAGGCAGCACGTAAACCCTTACATCATGCCCACACACTAGATAGCTCTGAAGATGATGAGGAAAGATTGAAGGAAGCTCAGAAACAGGTAGACGACGAAGAACGAGGGCAGTGGCAGAAAAAAGGGGCAGAAGATCAGCAAGGATTATGGAAAAAAGGAACTTTGTTGTGTTTACCCAGAGCCTGGTACCCCGCAGTGGCAAGTGACCTCCACCTACCCACGCATGTGTCGGCAAATGGTATGACGCTCAAGGTAAAAGAAAGATGGTTGGCTCCAGGCTTTGGTAATTTTGCTCGGAACATGTGTGCTGCATGCGCTATATGCCTGGCACACAATCCAGGTCAGGCCATTAAAACCCCAACCAAGCATCATGTAAGACCACTGTATCCCTTTCAAAGACTCCAGATCGACTACATCCAACTTCCTAGGTACAATGGATACGAATATGTGCTTGTGTGTGTGGACATGTTCTC
Organism: Ranitomeya imitator; assembly: GCF_032444005.1. NCBI lineage: Eukaryota > Metazoa > Chordata > Amphibia > Anura > Dendrobatidae > Ranitomeya > Ranitomeya imitator. The sequence continues at coordinate 134,039,241 of NC_091282.1, forward strand.
AGGGTGGCCAGAGGCTTATCCAGTTCGTAAAGCCTCAGCAAAAACTACTGCCATTAAAATAGCACATGAACTGATACCCCATTACGGCATGCCTGAGGTGATCGAGTCAGATAGGGGTACCCATTTTACTGGGGAAATATTCCAGAATGTTATGAAAATGTTGGGAGTAGAAAACCAGTTTCACACTCCATATCATCCACAGAGTTCAGGTAAAGTGGAAAGATTAAATGGGACAATAAAATTAAAAATCCAGAAGGCCATGGCAGAAACAGGAAAGCCTTGGACCGAGTGTCTACCACTTGCCCTGTATTCCATCCGAAACACCCCAAGGGGGAAGGCTAAGCTGTCACCACATGAGATTCTTTTTGGTAGAGCAGCAAATTTGGGTTGTTATTTTCCACAACAACTGATGTTGAATACTGAGACTTTAATTGCTTATGTACAAGAATTACAAAAACGTTTAACTAAAGTGCATTCGCAAGTTTTTGCTTCCCTTCCAGATCCAGAAAATTTCGAAGGAGGCCACAAGTTGGAACCTGGTGATCAAGTCTACGTGAAAAGACACACCAGAAAGACTCTGGAACCGAGATTTGACGGACCTTTCCAAGTCCTGTTAACAACTCCAACAGCAGTCAAGCTTGAAGGAAAGGCATCATGGATACATGCAAGCCATTGCAAAAAAGACGTACAACGACTCAGGGATCAGTATGACAAAGACAATGACCAAAATAAGGATAGCTGGTGGTCAGATACCTTTTCTTTTCTTAACCCGGCCAATTGGTTCAGACGGATCGGTGGGTGGGTTACCGGGATTATGCAAAGCCTAATACATACAGTTATGGTTATTGTAATTATATATGTATTATTCAAGGTTGTACTCAAGGGTATCTCGGTATGCACAAATAAATTTTGTGTAATGGATGCGAGAATATAAAGTTTTTTTTTTGTAATATCACAAAAAGAATGACTAAAATGATCGACAAGGTTTTGAATGGAATATGTCAAAGGGGGGATTGTGAAGAGCAGAACAAAAATGATTACCTCAATGAACAAAAATAAAAAAAAAGAATTTGTGATAAATATTGACCTGTCCATTCAAGGACATTTTAGCTATAGTATGAAATCCTGTTTTTCTTGTCTGTGGAATTGCCTTTGTACTGTTTGTTGTGAAACTGCCGCCCACGAAACTGTTTTCTTTTCTTTTCTTTCTTTCCTGTTTTGTCTCTTTGTTTAAACATGCAAAACTTGTATAACCACTAAACAACTATATAAAGAAGGGGTAGCACCTTGAAGGCAGGCGTGCTTCAGAGACTTCCCAGTGATACACTATACAAGACGTGTCTTGTGTATTATTACCTGGTGATTCCCCACTTCCAAAGGCTGCTCCGACTGAGTGTGACCCCGACACCACAGACACAGTTTTCAGCAGCGATCCTCCGCATATGACCCTCTGACAACGCTGGTCTAAAGGTACAGTAAGTGCTATATCTCATGGTGTAATGCTGCACCATTAATCAGGATAAGTAACAAATATACAAATCGCAATTTATTGAAAGTTGCTACCATTATCTTCAAATTTCGTTCTGGCACGGAGCACAGTCACAGTCTACACTGCGGATATAAGCAGACTGAGTGACATTTTCAAAAGGTCTTCGGTGTTTTTGAACTGACAGTTTTTTTCCTAAATTATCGCCAACATTTTAATTTAAGACGTGAGAAAGACAAAATGATCCGCACCGCTGAAACACCTGTAGCCGACACTGATGATCGTGAAAGTACTGCCCCAGGGATCTCGGGGGTCGACCCAAAACAATTAACAAAGAGGGCAAAGTCTGTCAGTCAAAAAAAGGGTGGCACTCACCGTCCCATTAAAAGTCCTTTTATTGGAGTCACATAAAATAACAGAGGCAGGAGTGTCCTGTGCGAAGCATGCCGGACAACGGCCGTTTCGCGCTGTGTGCCCCTCTACGGGTCCACTGAGGATCCGTGGTTAGTTAGCGCTTCCTATGAGTTCAGCATGGCTCTAGTAAGACAGGTCACTTATAACGGCACTAACATCTGCCTCCTAGGACTAAGTCTGTTTTCTCTATTATATCAATTATGATGCATAAAACGATGATATGAGCTAAGTGAGGAAACAATTTGGAGAATGGATTTACTTTTTGTAGTGAACTCCCTTATTTCTAGATGCCCAGTTTGACAATTTGAGATGATGACCATGATGTCATGGATATTCAGTTTTAATAGCATCTAATGGTTTAGAATATTTTCCTATCTGTTTCTTCTATACGGTAATATTATGTCCAAAATCAAATACCTATCTATGTTCGTTCACAGTAAATATCCCCAGTTAAAGTAAATGTTTGATTTTGCAGTAATCATAGTGATCTGGAGAATTATGCTGCCGGATTATTTTTACCTTAACCCCTTAAAGTCCAACGGCTTTTAACAAAGTTTGGAATTTTTTTTCACCACTTAGATAAAAAAAAGAACCTAGACATGTTAGGTGTCTATGAACTCGTAATGACCTGAAGAATCATAATGGCAGGTCAGTTTTAGCATTTAGTGAACCTAGTAAAAAAAAAGCCAAACAAAAAAACAAGTGTGGGATTGCATTTTCTTTAGAATTTCACCACACTTGGAATTTTTTTCGCGTTTTCGTGCACATGACATTGTAACACCAATGGTATCGTTCAAAAGTACAACTAGTCCCGCAAAAAACAACCTCACATAGCCATTTAGATCAAAAAATAAAAAAGTTATGGCTTTGGGAAGAAGAGGAGCAAAAAATGGAAACGCAAAAAACGTAAATACCCCTGGTCCTTAAGGGGTTAAAATGAATACAGTAAAAAAAGCTCAAAAAACTATGGCAGAATTTGCTTTTTACCACTTCATTACCACTTCATTCCATTTTACAGTACAATGTACGGTATAGTATATTGGGTCACTCAAAAATATAATTTTTCCTGCAAAAATCAAGAATTCATACAACATGTGACATTATGGCCATATGTGGAAAGCAGGGCTGCTTTGTTAAATCTTTACAATGTCCTGATAGCAGAACATAATAAGTACATCACTCTATCCATATATAAACCACTTCTATGTACTGAATTCTCGCATTCATTATCTGCAGAGGGAAATGTGAACATTGTGCAAACATAATGAGGTAGCTGCTAGCTCTTCTACATCTTAAAGGCACATACACTACAACTTTGAGGCATTATATTTACATGATAACACCCCTAATGTTAGCACTGTTGTCAATGATTGGCAGAGCACTCTCATGACCATGTAACCATGTCATCACTTATTTCCTTTACCCTTGTATGTTCATCAGACAACTGCCTCCTGGATTTCTCCCGAAAATCCCTCATCATCTGAAACTCACATCAGATTGTCTTCCATGAACCATGATTGCAACCTTCAATCTCTCAACCTTAAACCTCATGCCTGCAGAAATGCATACATCTTGCCACGACACTTCACTACCACCACAGCTGTTCTATCCTGTTCTATCCTCCTAATCTATAAAATAAAGATCGACCAAACAAGGCAAGTCTTCATTGTTCAACCAATGTCCAATCCCCATAACCTCCCTATCCAACATCACTGAAGGGGGCTTAATTGTCTCCTCTCCAAATCGCACATCACCACCTGTGCGCTCGACCCCATCCAACCCCATTTCCTCCTCAACCTCACCGCCACTCTTATCTCATGCTTAACCTACCTCTTCAACCTATTACTAACTTTTGGTACCTTCCCTTCTGCTTTCAAATATGCCACAATCAAGCCTATCTTTAAAAAGCCAGACCTCGATCCAACTGCTATGTCCAGCTATCGCCCAATATCACTGCTCCCATTTGCTTCCAAACTCCTGGAGCAGCACGTCCATGCTGAACCTTCCTCCTACCTCTCATCTAACTTGTTCTTTGACCATCTACAATCTATAGTTCCGCTACCATCACTCAACTGAGACAGCCCTGACCAAAATTACTTCTCATGTACTAACGACCTACTTACAGCCAATGCTATCAGACAATACTCTATACTCCTCCTTCTAGACCTGTCCTCTGCTTTTAACACAGTTGACCACTGCCTCCTACTACAAATTCTCTCCTCCTTTGGCATCAAAGTCCTCGCCCTATCCTGGATCTCCTCATACGTTTCCAACCGCACATTCAGCACCTCCTACTCTCACAAAACCTCCTCATCCCACTCTCTCTGTTGGAGTTCCCCAAGGCTCTGTTCTAGGACCCTTACTCTTCTCAATCTATATACTTGGCCTGGGACAACTCATAAAGTCCCATGGATCTACCTCTATGGCCCAGATGTCACCTCTCTGCTGTCCAGAATCCCGGAGTGTCTATCAGCCATATCCTCCTTCTTCTCCTTTCGCTTCCTCAAACTCAATGTGGACAAATCTGAACTCATCATCTTTCCTTTATCTCATTGATCTTCCTTACCTGACCTATCTATCGCAATTAATGACAGCACGCTTTCCCCTGTACCGGAAGTCCGCTGCTTCGGAGTAACTCTTGACTCTGCCATGTCCTTCAAACTGCACATCAAAGCTCTTTCCACCTCCTGTCACCTCCAGCTCAAAAATATCTCCAGAATTCGTCCTTTCCTCAACCCTCAATCTATTAAAATGCTTGTGCATGCCCTCATCATCTCCCACTTCGACTACTGCAACATCCTTTTCTGTGGCCTTCCTGCTAACACCCTCATACCTCTCCAGTCTATCCTTAACTCTGCTGCCTGACTAATTCATCTCTCTCCTCGCTACTCCTCCACTTTTCCCCTCTGCAAATCTCTTCACTGGCTCCCATGCCCTCAGCGTATCCATTTCAAATGACTAATACTGACCTACAAGGCCATCTATAACCTGTCTCCTCCATACGTCTCTGAACTAATCTCCCGATATCTTCCCTCACGTAATCTCCGGTCCTCCTAAGACCTCCTTCTCTCCTCCACACTTATTCTCTCCTTACCCAACCGCCTCCAAGACTCCTCCCGAATATCCCCCATCCTCTGGAATTCTTTGCCCCAACACATCCGACTATCAACCACATTCAGATCCTTCAGACGGAACCTGAACATCCACCTCTTCCGGAGCCACCGCCTCACCAACACCGGAGCTGCTGCGATCCCCCCAACCTACTGTTTCCTTCCCCATAATCCTGTAGAATGTAAGCCCGCAAGGGCAGGGTCTTCACCCCCATGTATCAGTCTGTAATTGTTAGTTTGTTTACTGTAAGTGATATCTGTAATTTGTATGTAACCCCTTCTCATGTACAGCACCATGGAATCAATGGTGCTATATAAATAATAATAATCTACTGTCTCTTTCTCGAATTCCTTGTAGATTGTAAGCTGTTAGGCCAAGGTCCTATACCCTTCTGTACCAGATTGTCACTGTGAATGTTTATAGTACTAGTTCTGTATATTTTATACAAATTTTAGGTATGTAAATTAAAGAAAATTCAAGTGGAATTAAATGATGCTGTAATTTTGCCAAATTCCGTATTCACCAAAATTCAGATTTTTTTAAATTCATTTCAATGAAGATTCAGCAAAACGGCAGCCACCAACAGCGTGACCTCATCACGGTATTGATATCACCCTGACTTGGAAGTTCTCGCATCTGAAAGACAACCGGCTCAGAAAATCGCAGAAACCCACTCCAGGGGGCCGCCTGATGTCACAGCTTGATAACACAGCTCCATTGCCAGCTGTGTCAGGCACAAGACTCCCTCCTGCCCCTCTAGACATGCCACTGCCTCTAGACAATTGCTGTTCTGTTCTGCAATTGATCACAACTGTCCGGCACTTAAAACAGCTAATCGGTGGGAGTGCCGAGTGTCGCACATCCACCGATCTGATATCCTAAGGATAGGCCATCAATATAAAAGTACTGGACAACCTTTTCACATGCTTGATAAAATCAACATCACATAGTATATCCCATCCACAAATCCTAGGATACAAAACAATGTGTGTTAGATGTGAAGTTCAATAAAAAACAATGAAAATCTCATTCATCAGTCATTTTATGAGGTTTATGAAGGATGTTCTTCACCATAGAAACAGTGAATAGGAAGAAAGTGTATATGGCAACCATACAATAATGTATTTTTGCACGATAATAATAATCATGTTACTATAGCATGTAGACTATAGTGATGCACACAAAGGAAATATCAGATACTGTTGGTGTGATCAAAAGAGATTTTCATTCTGACATAAAATACAGCTAAATCATTGCAAAATAGAAGTGGTGCAGTTTTTTAATTTAGTTTGTATAACAATTCTTCACTATTTTCTAGATCTAATAATGATCTCCTGTTTGTATTTTTTGCTGCAATGTGTCAGTGTATTAGTTCACAGTCACAGACTCTTTAAGTGACAAAGAATTGCCTATACTGGGTACAGAACACCAACAGTACAAAAATACATCACTAGAACCCTCATCAGTACAGAAACATAGCATCATAACCCTCAATAGTACCGAAATACAGTACATCACCAGAACCACTAGTAGTACAGAAATTCAAAATCAGAACCACCACCACTTCCTGTTTTGCACTCTATGTTGTGTAAGGTTGCATACCAACCTCTGCTGCACTCTGGTGCAGATCCTGCCTGCTTGTTGTGAATTCCGCTCTTGGGCTCCCTCAGGTGGTTGTAAGTGGCACTTTTGTGAGTTCTGCTCTTGGGCTCCCTCTTCTGGTTTCTAGTGGTATGGCTGCTCCTTGGAGTTAGCTGTCATCAGCTGCCTCCACTTATCGTCTCTTCTGCTCGGCTATTTAAGTCTGGCTCTTTCTTCAGCCTGTGCCACTTGTCAATGTTTCCTGGCTGGATTCACATCTCTGCTTGGATTCTCCTGGTTTCCTGACCAGTTCTGCAAAGATAAGTTCTGGCTTTGCTCATTTCAGTCCACATGTTGTGGACTTATTGTTCTGTGCATTCTATATTTGTCCAGCTTGTCAGTATGGATTATTGCTGTTAGCTGGAAGCTCTGGGAAGCAGAATTACCCTCCACACCTTTAGTCAGGTGTGGAGATTTTTGTAAACTCTGTGTGGATTGTTTTGTAGTTTTTATACTGACCGCACAGTATCCTTTCCTGTCCTATCTATCAAGCTAGACTGGCCTCCTATGCTAAAATCTGATTTAATTTCTGCGTATGTTATTTTCCCCTCCTCTCACCGTCAATATTTGTGGGGGGCTATCTTTCCTTTGGGGATTTTCTCTGAGGCAAGATAGGTTTCCTGTTTCCATCTTTAGGGGAAGTTAGATCTTAGGCTGTGCCGAGGGGTCTAGGGAGCGTCAGGTACCCCCCACGGCTATTTTTAGTTGCGCTGCTAGGTTCAGGGTTTGCGGTCAGTACAGATACCACCTCCTTCAGAGCTTATCTCATGTTGTTCCTAAACCACCAGATCATAACACTGCTGCACTCTGGTGCAGATCCTGCCTGCTGCACTCTGATCACACTCTGTCTGCTGCACTCTGATACAATCTCTGCCTGCTGCTCCATCCAGTCTGTCCTCTGGGTCTAGCTGCTGCGCATCCGTTGGTCTGTCCTGGAGTGGCACCTGGTGTTCATCGGGAGCCAAGTCTAACCTCACAATCAGAGGCTCTAGGAAACAGTCAGGAGCTTGCTTAGTCATGCCCCTCCAAGCTCTCCATGGCACAGTGGTTGCACAAACCATGTCCGTGACACATATAAAAACATATATGCTTACAAATAGTAGGATGACGACAGTGGTAAGCCAAATGGTGGAACCCCAACTCAAACAGGCAACAAACAGGCAAATTAAAGAAGTTATTAATGGCTTAAAAGTGCAGGTGCATAGTGCAAAAAACAATCCTATGGACACCATAAGGTTATGTATAAGGGACTCAGAGAGAGCTCAACAGCAATAAAGTCTAGTAGGGTTGTGTATAAGATAAAGTGAAAAAGCTGAGCCAAAGGTAAAGGAGTAAAACAACGTGCCTGGTATTACCTGAGAGTTGCGTTGCCGCTGCCCCAACGTGCATTTTGGTACAGTGCCTTCTTCCGGGGGAGTGGCATCAAGTGGGAGGGTTGCCTATAAATAATTAATGTCCACCTATCCGCGCCATGGTGAGTATTAGATGTAATGGTGCTTTGGATTGGCGCATGCAATGCTGATGATTCCCAGAAGTCAGCATCGCCGAGGGCATCATCGGATGGGGAGATACACATCATATGGCGCTGCCCACGTGTGATCACATGAGCGGGGCTGCAGGGCTGAGATGAGATGCCGTCGGCGGTGCCAGGCAACGGCACGCTCGGATGCATGCGCACAAGCAGGCAAGTATAGTACACCGGATAGAAAAGGGATCAATGAATGCTAAGAAGACTATAAAAGGAACAGAACATGTATTCTGTCCACACAAGCTAGTGAGTATACAAAACTAAATGTGTGTGAGTGAGTTATAAAAATAAAGGGGGTATGTAATGAAAATTAAAGGGGTATCAAAAAGAAGCTGATGAAAGTCAAAATGTAAGAAAAACCCAACCAAGGGGATAAATAATATAAATCAACACATTAGAAGTATACAACTGTGAAAAAAATGCATCAAGAATATGACAAGTATATATATTTTAGAATAAATATATGATGAGAGTAGCAAGACAAACATACATCATTATAACAATATAAGAGAGAGGCACCCAGATGGATGACCCATCAAAAGAAAAAGAAAAAAAAGTGATCCATAAGAGGATTCTGTGCACATGTTGATCCATTACTGATGACAGGCATGTGGTCGGATACAGGTACGCTGATGAAACAGGCAAAGTATGATAATCAAAGCATAATGTGAGAATATAAGGCATAAAAATTAAAATAAAGAACAAATATTAAAAAAATATAAAAAATGAAAGATGCCAATTAAAAAGAGACATGGGGGAAGGTGATCAAAGGAAGGGAGCATAACTCAAAGTATCATTAAGGCCAAGGGGTTGAAGGGTGCGTAATTTCCAGATCCAGCGCGACTCCTTCTGGGCCAAGAAGCGATTTAAATTGCTTCCGCGGAGACTGGTGACAATACGATCTATCCCTTTAAAGGGAATCTGTCACCCCCAAAATCGCTGGTGAGGTAAGCCCACCGGCATCAGGGGCTTGTAACATTCTGTAATGCTGTAGATAAGCCCCCGATGTATCCTAAAAGATGAGAAAAAGAGGTTATATTATACTCACCCAGGGGCGTTCCCGCTGCTGGTCCGGGTCCGGCGCCTCATATCTTCATCAGATGACGTCCTCTTCTGGTCTTCACGCTGCGGCTCTGGCGCAGGCGTACTTTGTCTGCCCTGTTGAGGGCAGAGCAAAGTACTGCAGTGCGCAGGCGCTGGGCCTCTCTGACCTTTCCCGGCGCCTGCACACTGCAGTACTTTGCTCTGCCCTCAACAGGGCAGACAAAGTACGCCTGCGCCAGAGCCGCAGCATGAAGACAAGAAGAGGATGTCATCTGATGAAGATAGGAGGCACCGGACCCGGAACAGCAGCTGGAACGCCCCTGGGTGAGTATAATATAACCTCTTTTTCTCATCTTTTAGGATACATCGGGGGCTTATCTACAGCATTACAGAATGCTGTAGATAAGCCCCTGATGCCGGTGGGCTTACCTCACCCGCGATTTTGGGGGTGACAGATTCCCTTTAATCTTCAAACCAGAGGAGTAGCAAGAATGGCGCAGTTTAAAGTGTTGAGGAATAGTTTTCAAGGACTCAACATCATCCTCTTTAGTAGCAGCTATGATGTCCTACACATGTCCACGTGCTCGAACCTTTAGGGCACGTGTGGTGAGACCTATATAAATCAATCTGCATGGACAAGTCACATGATATATCACCATGTTTGTAGAACATGTGACAGAGTAAGTAATGAGAAATTCCCTGCCATCAGAGGAAAGAAAGTTCTTTGAATTTTCAATGTTGGGATAGGCTACACATTTCTCACAGGGTCTTCAACCCCATGTAGAAACACAGGGGGCAGACTCCATGGAGAACAAAGGAGGATTAAGGGGCATAAAATAACTTCTCACTAGGTGATTCCCCAAGTTCTGAGACATTCTAGCTGTAACAGCGGGTCACGAAGGCAGGTATTGTTTGAGAGAGGGGTTGGCTAATAATATAGGCCAGTATTTGGCTAGTGCATCATACAGCCTACTCCACTGAGAGTGATATTGGGTCACCAATCTTACCAGGTTGTTAGGCCTGGTTTTTGTCGAGCACAGAAGCTGTTGCCTGTCGGTGTTCTTTGCCCTATTATAGGCTCTCTTGATGCACCGCTTACTATACCCTCGATCCAAAAAGCGATTTTTCATATGCTTGGCTTGAATCTCGAAATATTAATTGGTGGAGCAAATACTTTTAATGAGAACTGGGTTGAACTAGATGGACTAAAAGTCTTCCTTCAACCTTAATAACTATGTTACTATGAGAAGGAACTGGCCAGTGTGAACAGCCTTAATAACATAGGGTGGATGGGAAGATGACGCGTGGAGAAGCAAATTAACTGCTGTATCCTTACGGAAGACATGGGAAAGTAGGATTCCATCAACGCCCCTCTTAACAAGGACATCTAGCTGCCAGCTGCATGCCCTGCCTGCTCCTAGATACACCTTGTCTGATAGACACTCTGGAATTCTGGACTGCAGAGAGGTGAAGTCTGGCCCAGAGAGGTAAATTTGAGTATCATCAGTTTATAGATACTAGAATCCATGGGATGCTATGAATTGGCCCAAGCCAATGGTATATATGGAGAGGGTGGGATAAGGAGGTAGAATGGAAACGGGAGACGCTAAACATGTAGTTAGTGAGGTATGAGGAGAACCAGGAGAGAGCAAGGTCTTTGATTCCAAGAGAAGATCTGAAATAGGAGGTGTTTGTCCACTGTGTCAAAGGCATACACAATTCAATCTGAGCTTTACTTACCCTACCGGGGTCCAGCACTGTCTCTACTGCTCACTTGATCTTTGTTGTTTGGCTGCAGAGTAGACTTGATGTTAACATCACTGCATCCAATCACTGAGCTCAGTGGCTCTTAAGGTACCGTCACACAAAGCGACGCTGCAGCGATACCGACAACGATCCGGATCGCTGCAGTGTCGCTGTTTGGTCGCTGGAGAGCTGTCGCACAGACCGCTCTCCAGCGACCAACGATGCCGGTAACCAGGGTACACATCGGGTTACTAAGCGCAGGGCCGCGCTTAGTAACCCGATGTTTACCCTGGTTACCATCGTTAAAGTAAAAAAAACAACCACTACATACTTACCTACCGCTGTCTGTCCCCGGCGCTGTGCTTCTCTGCTCTGACTGTGAGCACAGCGGCCGGAAAGCACAGCGGTGACGTCACCGCTCTGCTTTCCGGCTGCCCGGCACTCACAGCCAGAGCAGAGAAGCACAGCGCTGGAGGACAGACAGCGGTAGGTAAGTATGTAGTGGTTGTTTTTTTTACTTTAACGATGGTAACCAGGGTAAACATCGGGTTACTAAGCACGGCCCTGCGCTTAGTAACCCGATGTTTACCCTGGTTACCAGCGAAGACATCGCTAAATCGGCGTCACACACGCCGATTCAGCGATGTCAGCGGGAGAGCCAGCGATGAAATAAAGTCCTGGCCTTTCTGCAGCGACCAACGATATCACAGCAGGGGCCTGATCGCTGCTGCCTGTCACACTGGACGATATCGCTAGCCAGGACGCTGCAACGTCACGGATCGCTAGCGATATCGTCCAGTGTGACGGTACCTTTAGTGGCTCATTCATGAGCAGATCTGCTGAGCTCAGTGATTGGCTAGAGAGATGACCACAAGATGTCACAGCTGCACCCATATAATGTAGACTGGTGCAGCAGGGAGATGGAGACTGGAGCTGCACTTGGCCTTGGGAGTGTAGGCAAAGTACAAATTTTTTTTTTTACAATGATATGTACATATAAGTATACGTTTTCTAAAAGTGGAGACCTCCTTTAAGTTAACTAAAGTTCACCAGAAGTCTTGTGTATGAGCGGTTCACATTTGTAGCTCAGTATTGCTAGATCTAAGGGTATGTTTCCACGTTCAGGAAACGCTGCGTGTTTGACGTTGCATAGAGACGCAGCGTCAAACACGCAGCGTCCAGATGTTACAGCATAATGGAGGGGATTTAATGAAATCCCGTCTCCACTATGCGTGGTAACACGCATCCGGCGGCCCTGCGAATCCGGACATGCAGCGCGTCTTTTTAGATCGCAGCATGTCCGTTTACCTTGCGGCGACGCTGCGCCGCCGCAAGGTATAACACAGGGCCCTATGTGTGGGGTGCGATGATACCGGATGTGTGCAATGAACACATCTGGCATCATCGCGTCCCCAGAAGGGGGCGGAGCGATTTTGCAGCTCCGTCCAAACCGCCGGCCATCCTGAAAGTGGACACGTACCCTTAGAAACTGACTCATGCTATATCAGCTTTTAGCTCACTGGTTTCGAGCACAGCAAAATTTAGAAAGTTGTTAAAAAAATCCAAAACATAGTTTATATTTTTTTTTATTTTTCTATTGTTCTCAGTTAATATTGTTTTTCTATAAAATGTTTTTTTTTTTTCTTCCATTTATCAGTATAAGTACCGGTGAGTGCATACACTTGGCTTCTTTCTCAGTGTTCTGCACCCAAAACTAACATTATAATTTAGGGAAAAGTTATCCCTTACAGCAAACTAAAGCCCAATTCCATATATTTTGTTGTCTTAATGTTAAGAATTTGACCGATCTAAAGTCAGCTGCTCCCTGCTATGTCTTTACCAGTAAGTAATTGGTGGGAACGTTTTGACATGTGAAACCATGTTGCTTTACCACTAATTATCTGTTATCAACATTACCATCAAATAGTGTCACTGGTTTCCACACATTTTAGGTTTCTGGCTTCCTTCCACATATCGTTGGTTTTCATATATGTTGTGGGAATCTCTGAATACATGATTAACTACCGATAAGGAATTTCATCTTTATTTCATTAGGTCTTTTAACATTAGACAACGACCCTTTTTAGCAATGTGCAGCTTATGAACCTGATATACAGCATGTTTCATATGGCATTAATAAGTTAGTCATTTATCTTAAGTGGTATTTCCAATCAGCGATCTAGCATTGGGACTAGACAACGGAATGAGAAAAGTGTTCTTACATTTAGAAGCATCAAATCCATCCATATGAGTCCTATTTACAACTGTATCCATCCATGCAACACAATGTTCTGAGAGCTAAATCCATCCATAGCTGTGTTCACATCTGTGCTCAATGCTCATCATAATCTCCATTGCAGACTCTTCTAAGATTGTCAGATTTTATAGCCCAATTTTAACCAGTAAAGTGACAGACACCCCTAAAGCCTTTGGTGTCTATCTGTAGGAGTGGTGGAGCTGATGGTCTGCTACCTGACACTCTAAGGGGTTAAATGTTTTTTATATTCATGCGTCGTCAAAGGTAACACACACTGGGACTGCAGAGAAGACTTCCTAGTGCCAGTGAAGATAGCAAGAGGGACACTCTACCTATACCGAGAACCGGAGCTGAAGATGTGTCTGGTACCTGTGGGAAAGATGACAACTCGTTGGGCCTTATCCTAAATGCCTGTTTGTAAAGACTTCCCACTGTCCATGTTCTGCCTTCATACACGTTGACATGGTGTGCAATGTGACATACAGCATAAACCACTTTCTATCTTCCAAATAAGCAGACCGTTCTCTGTAGTCTAACTTGTTTATTGGTGAATGGTTATAGAACATGCAATAAATCTATAAGAATACAAACAACATAGGTAAATATAGGACAAATAATCACACATCTAACACTTACAATTAACAGGAAAGTATACAGTGTGATGCAAACTTTAACATGAGAATACACAGATCTCTAATCACATCTCCTATATACTGACTGCTATAAAGTTAAAGGGAACCTGTCACCTGAATTTGGCGGGCCCTTTTTTCGGTCCGATGGGTGGTGTTTTCGGGTCTTTTATTCACCCCTTTCCTTTCCCGCTGGCCGCAATATTGTCTTGAAGTTGATTTGCTTTCCTCCGTAGAACACGCATGCGCAAGGCAATCTTGCCTTGCGCACGTGCAGTATGCTGTGCCCAACTGCGGGCAAAGCTGAAAAGCATTAGTGCCCACGCGCTGGCGCACTATGTCCTGGAAGTATTTTGCTGTGTTCCGGGACATAGTGTGCCGGCGCATGTGCACTAATGCTTTTCGGCTTTGCCCGCAGTTTTGGCAAAGCATACTGCATGTGCGCAAGGCAAGATTGCCTTGCGCACGCGTGTTCTACGGAGGAAGGCGAATTAACTTCAAGACAATATTGCGGCCAGCATGCGGCCAGCGGGAAAAGAAGGGGTAAATAAAAGACTCGAAAACACCACCCATCGGACCGAAAAAAGGGCCCGCCAAATTCAGGTGACAGGTTCCCTTTAATCACATTTCTGTACATTGCATTGCAAGAACAGATATACTAATCTTACCAGATATGCTTTACCAGGATATCAAACTCAAGTTGAAGCAGTTACAGAAGGACGCGTTTCTGGAAGAAGGAGGGGTGCACAGCATTCATTTATTTGTATTAGAGTCTTTAAAACGCAAATGCAAGTGAACTTCTGGGGTCAGTGGAGCTCCAATCATCTCCAAGCCCCATTGTGCAGCAATGTGCACACGCTGCTCATGTCACGGCAGCGTGATTAGGTTATCTCATCACACTGCTGACATCTTCCAGAGCGCCGTGGAGGAGGACAGGCCAGAGCCTGGAGCAAGTGCTCATGGAGCTGAAGATACAAAAGAGCAGCCTGGGGGGCCTCGATATGGAGAATGGGTTGGGTGGGCTTGATATGGAGAATGGGGGCCTTGTTATGGAGAATGGGGAGTGGGGGGCCTTGATATGGAGAAAGAAGGGTAAGGGATCTCGATATGGAGAATGAGATGGCGGGGCCCTCGGTATAGAGCGTGGGGTGGGGGACTGGATATGGAGAATGGGGTGGGGTTTGGTATGGAGAATTGGATGGGAAGAGGCTCAGAATGGACAATGGGGTGCTCTGCATGGAGAGTGGAGGGAGGCTCAGTATGGAGAATGGAGGGGGCTTGTTATGGAAAATAGGGTAGCATGAAGGAAATTGGTTTGGAGAATGGGAGGGCTCAGTATGGAGAAGGCATGGCATGGGGGACTTTGTATGGAGAAAGGGTTACATGAGGGTGCTCTGTATAGAGAATTGGATAGCATGATGGGCTTGGTATGGAGAATGGAGTGGCATGGGGCTCGGGATGAGGCAAGGAGGGGGGTTTGGTATGGAGAATGGAGGGGGGACCAGTATGTAGAATCAAGGGAGGTCTTAGTATGAAGAAGGGGTAGCATGAGGAGGGCTTGGTATGGAGACTGAGGTTGCATTGGGACTTGCTACAGTAAATGAGGTAGCATGAGGGGTCTCAGTATGGAGAATAGGGTAACATGAAGGAGGCTCAGTATGGAGAATGGTGTAGCATGTGTGGGAGCTCAATTTGGTGTGGGAAAACATGAGGGGAACAATGAGGAGGGGCTGCATGGAGTGGGGACAGTGTGGTGGTTTTCATTTATGAGTTGTGTGGCTGTCATATTTCACTAGGGCAGAGAGTGTGGTGGGAATAATTTTTAGGAGAGCATAGTGTGGATACCAGGTACCATAAGTGAGACAGTGTGGGGTCATTTGTTGTATAGTGAGGGGCAAATATTTATTCATGGACACAGCATAGGGTTTAATTAGAGCACCACATGGGTGGTTATTTTTATTCAGGAGCATTATAATAGCAATGCTATTTTTAAGGGCATCATGTCGTAATGTGCTGCAGAACACCAGCGAAGAGAAAAGTGGCAGTGAAAAGTCAACATGGAGTCGGGACCTATAAGGTATTTAGATCTAAGGTGCATTTACATTGGCCAGGTGCAACCTTTAAATGACTGCTGACCCTCTTTATGATACCGATCAGCAGCGGCTTAATGCCTGATTAGGAAGGATGTTGACTCACTTTTGTGTGCACAGAATGCTTATGACCATGTGATATTTCAGTTTTTCTTTTCTATTAAATTTGAAAAAATGTCTACATTTCTGCATTTTTTCAGTCAAGATGGGGTGCAGAGTGTACATTAATGTGAAATAAAATGAACTGTTTTGAACTTACCAAATGGCTGCAATGAAAAAAAGAGTGAAAAATTTAAAGGGGTCTGAATACTTTCCGTACCCACTGTATGCCTTTTGCAGTTCCAATGGTTTCGAAAGAGCCAACCGATCACACTAGCAATTGCTATTTTTTTGCATGGTACCCCCCATTAGTAAAGGAGTTTCAAGGAAGAAGTGAACTTTACAGTACCCAAGCATTCCATCTGCAATACACCCAGTACCACATATTGAAGAACTACCTGTTCCAAAAGCACCAGAAACAGTTTCAGTCAATCAAGTAAGGAAGGAGGGGCGCTTGATGTCATGAAGCATCTTCCTCTCATGACCAAGACTTTCTGTCAGCAATCTCAAATGAACCACACTTTATAACTAGTGTTGAGCGATACTGTCCGATACTTGAAAGTATCGGTATCGGATAGTATCGGCCGATACCCGAAAAATATCGGATATCGCCGATACCGATATCCGATACCAATACAAGTCAATGGGACACCAAGTATCGGAAGGTATCCTGATGGTTCCCAGGGTCTGAAGGAGAGGAAACTCTCCTTCAGGCCCTGGGATCCATATTAATGTGTAAAATAAAGAATTAAAATAAAAAATATTGATATATTCACCTCTCCGGCGGCCCCTGGACATCACGCTGGTCACCGGCAGGCTTCTTTGTTTAAAATGCGCGCGTTTAGGACCTGCGAATGACGTCCCGGCTTCTGATTGGTCACGTGCCGCCCATGTGACCGCCACGCGACCAATCAGAAGCCGTGACGTCATTCGCAGGTCCTAAATTCCTAGAATTAGGAGTTTAGTGAATGAGAATGACGTCGCGGCTTCTGATTGGTCGCGTGGCGGTCACATGAGCGGCACGCGACCAATCAGAAGCCGCGACGTCATTCTCATTCACTAAACTCCTAATTCTAGGAATTTAGGACCTGCGAATTACGTCACGGCTTCTGATTGGTCGCGTGGCGGTCACATGGGCGGCACGCGACCAATCAGAAGCTGGGACGTCATTCGCAGGTCCTAAACGCGCGCATTTTAAACAAAGAAGTCTGCCGGTGACCAGCGTGATGTCCAGGGGCCGCCGGAGAGGTGAATATATCAATATTTTTTATTTTAATTCTTTATTTTACACATCCCTATGGATCCGATACCGATACCCGATACCACAAAAGTATCGGATCTCGGTATCGGAATTCCGATACTGCAAGTATCGGCCGATACCCGATACTTGCGGTATCGGAATGCTCAACACTATTTATAACACAAAATGAACTGAACCATCTTGTTAGAGATTTGGATCTGCCCCACAATAAGGCTGAGGTCTTAAGGCATCGTCACACATAACGATATCGTTAACGATGACGGTGACGTAGCAACGATCCCGCTACCGATCTCGTTATGTGTGACAGCGACCAACGATCAGGCCCCTGCTGGGAGATGGTTGGTCGTTGGGGAATGATCAGGACCATTTTTTGGTCGCTGATCACCCGCTGTCATCACTATATCAGCGTGTGTGACGCCGATCCAGTGATGTGTTCACTTGTAACGAGGGTAAATATCGGGTTACTAAGCGCAGGGCTGCGCTTAGTAACCTGATATTTACCCTGGTTACCATTGTAAGAGTTAAAAAAAAAAACACTACATACTCACATTCTGATGTCTGTCTGACGTCACCACTGTGCTATGCTTT
This sequence comes from Ranitomeya imitator, assembly GCF_032444005.1. NCBI lineage: Eukaryota > Metazoa > Chordata > Amphibia > Anura > Dendrobatidae > Ranitomeya > Ranitomeya imitator. The sequence goes on from NC_091282.1 coordinate 134,057,135, forward strand.
ACGGCCGGCGCTGACACAGTCAGTGCAGGGAAACTCTCGGCAGCAGCGCGTGCATTAGCAGCGCTCCTGCCGAAAGCAGTTTTAACCCTGTGGACGCCAGCGGGGGACATGACAGACATCAGAATGTGAGTATGTAGTGTTTTTTTTTACTTTTACAATGGTAACCAGGGTAAATATCGGGTTACTAACTGCGGCCCTGCACTTAGTAACCCAATGTTTACCCTGGTTACCCGGGTGCTGCAGGGGGACTTGGGCATCGTTGAAGACAGTTTCAATGATGCCGAAGTTGTTCCCCTGATCGTTGGTCGCTGGAGAGAGCTGTCTGTGTGACAGCTCCCCAGCGACCACACAACGACTTACCAACGATCACGGCCAGGTCGTATCGCTGGTCGTGATCGTTGGAAAGTTGTTCAGTGTGAAGGTACCTTTATGTTCCAGGCTACAGCAGTGGAATCTCTTAGCTAGCGATCCTTTGTTCCGTAACTGTGATAAAGATCTTGTCCAATTCTTCTTCATGGAGGGTGATTTGGTGGCATGGAACAGCATTAACAATTTAATTGAAGCCCTGAAGATAAGTCACAATCCAAAGGAATTGAGGGTCTTCATCGATTCGAACAAAACAAACCTAAAAGTCATCTTGCTGCATAATGGTAATGCGCTACCTTCAATTCCATTTGGTTATCCAGAATCCATAAGAAAAACCTGACAACAGCTGTTGAGGTGCCTGAAATGTGACCAACATTTGTGGACCTTCTATGGTGACTTAACGGTGGTTGCTCTCTTACTTGGTCTCCAGGGTGGATACACAAAGTACTGTTGTTTTCTGTATGAGTGTGATAGTTGTGCAAGACAACATTACTACAACAATTTCTCTTATTGCACTGGCAAGTGTGACCCCGGCCTAACAAAAAGTATTCTGCATCTTTATATTTACAAAAATAATAATGTTTTAAAGTACTGAAACTTTTATGCATTAATTATATGTACAGTATGACATAAAAGTGAGTAAACCCTTCACATTTTTTAAAAAATATTTTGCTATATCTTGCCATGAAACAACACTAAAGATATGACACTTTGATACAATGTAAAGTAGTCAGTGTACAGCTTGCATAACAGTTTAAACTTGGTGTGTCCTCTAACTAAACACAGCCATTAATATCTAAACCGCTGGCAACAAAAATGAGTACACCCCTAAGCGAAAATGGCCAAATTGTGCTCAAAGTGTTTTGTGTGGCCACCATTATTTTCAAGCACTCCCTTAACTCTCTTGGGCATGGAGTTCACTAGAGGTTTACAGGTTGCTACTGGAATCCTCTTCCACTCCTCCATGACGACATCATGGAGCTCGTGGATGTTAGAGACCTTGAGCTCCTCCACCTTCCATTTGATGCAGATGTTGAAATGTTTAATATATCAGACTTGACGCTAAAATATTATAAGGTCAGTGTGCTGGACCAAAAATACAGCTGTCTGAATGTCTGTCAGACGAACAAGTAATTGACTAAAGTCCCCATAAACCATAGACAGCTGTCCGTTCATTTGATCGGCAGGTATCTCACCCACCTCTCCAATATACAGTGTGCCTGTGTTCTCAATGAAAGCCACTGCTATATATCTCTGAGGAAGGTACTCGCTGAAACGCGCGTCGGGGTTGATGGGAGTGTGTTTAGCGCAGGGTATTTCCCGCTTGCTGTTTTTTACTTGTTATTATTAAATAAAGTATTTTGATCGTTAATATATTTGTGGGACTCTAAGACTGCTTTGTTCTTATGATTTATTCTTAGTGAATATGCAGTTAGTCTGTTATGGTCCTATCCAGTCATTTCTTCTGCGTTCCGATATTTATCTATAACATGGGAATTATCTTGATATCATTCTAGACTGGTTATGTATTTCATATATTTTTTGTGGTTATATATATCTCTGGTAGCAGCTTATCACTTTGAGAACAAAAGGATCTACAGTCCAAAATTGGACATACTGGATCCTTATCACCCCTGACAATCATCAATCAGAGGCCCCCATATACATTGGACTGCCAGAAGAGCCTGTTGATATCGCAGGTTTAGCCAAATCTAGTCTAAAGTATATAGGTGTCTTAACTACTACCTGAAGGGTATGGGCACTTTCAGGATATGTGTACATGATTTTTTTTTTTGACGTCTGCGAATCCATTGAGTTTTACAGACGGACGAAGCTTCAGGACGCAGTCATTTTTGTGTCTTGAAGTTACTTTTTAAGCTTCTTTTTGGTTATCTTTTACGACATCTTTTAGCCACCAGTTTTTGTTAATTTTTTTTTTTTTTTTTTAACTTTTAAGCTGCTTCCAGGTAGAAGCCACTCATATAACACTGGTCACTTTTTTTTTAGCTGCTTCATGTCTTAGAAAACATGAAGCGTTTAAAAACACCTCAAATGACTGAGCAAATAAACAGCAAGTCGTTTTTACTTTGCAGTGTATGAGTTCATTGTTTTTAGCATTTATTCAGTGCTTTTTCAGGTTGGTTACAGAGTGAATCTACCTGAAAAAGACACAATGTTGACATACCCTTAGTTGGACTGATCAGTAGGGGGCGTGCCCACTTACAGTGCAGCATGAATGCCAAATACAGCCCAAGCTACAGCCACCATAGTAATTAATCAATCCCCCAGATTCTGCAGCCCAGGTCAATAGGTGGTGTTGCCAGGGAAGCTTTCTCTGGATAGACACAACCTATATAAAAAAAATGGCCTAAATCAGTGGCACTTCCAAAAAAAGCAAACACATCCAACTAGTGCAGGAAGCATAAGCCATAAGGTAAAACCATACTACTTAATCATAAAAATGCAAGATACACAATAAAATAATTTAAAAGGAGTGCATGTCCAATACCTACTACCTGGTAACACCATGGGCCCTATATATAGCCAACTGGTGTGACCCATCTATAGCCATCACAAATGTCAGAATGCCCACTGCTCAAATCTCATATATATATATATATATATATATATATATATATATATATATATATATATATATATATATATATCCTCCAAAACCAAGATAGAGAAGAGAAATATATATAAAAAGGGGCAAATCCCCATGATATGTAACCAGTTTATTGATATTTAAAGTATGTAGGAAGAAAACCTCCTATTACTAGTATACCTTTTCTAAATATGGTTCGGAGGGTATACATAATATAATAGATTCTGGTAAAGATACATTGGAGCCCCATACATGGAGACACATTGCCCCTTTAGAGATCACATAAACATAGTAGACATAGTAGACTAATACCTCCAGTGAGGCAGCAATAGTGAGCACCAAACATATAGCAGTGAGTAAAAGTAACAATCATATATAGATGGGAGAAGGGTATATGACCTTATCCAGGCAGTACCGGTCCCCGACGCTCGTTTCACGTATAGCTTCTTCCTAAGGGGGTTATTTACTCCTTTTAAATTATTTTATTGTGTATCTTGCATTTTTCTAATAAAGTTGTATGGTTTTACCTTATGGCTTTTGCGTCCCGCTCTAGTTGGATGTGTTTTCTCTGGATAGACTTTACTCTTGCACCAGTTGATATTGGACAAATGTTGAATATTATATTAAATCACAAAAGCTTCTTGAGTCAAACACAAGGGAAGCCATTTTGAGGGCTAACGAGGTCCCTCTACAATGTCTATATGTCATAGTAGGACATATAGACAGCTGTCATTGTGAGACATCCCATTTAACCGAAAATGAATGGTCTACGATCAAGCTGCCAGGGTATACAGTTAGGTCCATATATATTTGGACAGAAACATCATTTTTCTAATTTTGGTTATAGTCCTTACCACAATAAATTTTAAGCAAAACAATCCAGATGCAGTTGAAGTTCAAACTTTCAGCTTTCATTTGAGGGCATCCACATTAAAATTGGATGAAGGGTTTAGAAGTTTCAGCTCCTTAACATGTGCCACCCTGTTTTTAAAAGGGCCAAAAGTAATTGGACAGATTCAATAATTTTAAATAAAATGTTCATTTTTAGTACTTGGTTGAAAACCCTTTGTTTGGCAATGACTGCCTGAAGTCTTGAACTCATGGACATCACCAGACGCAGTGTTTCCTCCTTTTTGATGCTCTGCCAGGCCTTCACTGCGGCGGTTTTCAGTTGCTATTTGTTTGTGGGCCTTTCTGTCTGAAGTTTAGTCTTTAACAAGTGAAATGCATGCTCAATTGGGTTGAGATCAGGTGGCTGACTTGGCCATACAAGAATATTCCACTTCTTTGCTTTAATAAACTCCTGGGTTGCTTTGGCTTTATGTTTTGGGTCATTGGTCGTCGTTTCATACTACAAATGGACAATCAGTTTTGCTGCACTTGGCTGGATCTGAGCACACAATATGTCTCTGAATACCTCAGAATTCATTCGGCTGCTTCTGTCCTGTGTCACATCATCAATAAACACTAGTGACCCAGTGCCACTGGCAGCCATGGATGCCCATGCCATCACACTGCCTCCGCCGTGTTTTACAGATGATGGGGCATGCTTTGGATCATGAGCTGTACCACGCCTTCACCATACTTTTCTCTTGCCATCATTCTGGTAGAGGTTGATCTTGGTTTCATCTGTCCAAAGAATGTTCTTCCAGAACTGTGCTGGCTTTTTAAGATGTTTTTTAGCAAAGTCCAGTCTAGCCTTTTAATTCTTGATGCTTATGAGTGGCTTGCACCGTGCAGTGAACCCTCTGTAGTTACTTTCATGCAGTCTTCTCTTTATGGTAGATTTGGATATTGATACGCCGACCTCCTGGAGAGTGTTGTTCACTTGTTTGGCTGTTGTGAAGGGGTTTCTCTTCACCATGGAGATTATTCTGCGATCATCCACCACTGTTGTCTTCCGTGGGTGCCCAGGTCTTTTTGCATTGATGAGTTCACCGGTGCTTTCTTTCTTTCTCAGGATGTACCAAACTGTAGATTTTGCCACTCCTAATATTGTAGCAATTTCTCGGATGGGTTTTTTCTGTTTTTGCAGCTTAAGGATGGCTTGTTTCAACTGCATGGAGAGCTCCTCTGACTGCATGTTTACTTCACAGCAAAACCTTCCAAATGCATGCACCACACCTCAAATCAACTCCAGGCCTTTTATCTGCTTAATTGAGAATGACATAACGAAGGGATTGCCCACACCTTTCCATGAAATAGCCATGGAGTCAATTGTCCAATTACTTTTGGTCCCTTTAAAGACAGGGTGGCACGTGTTAAGGAGCTGAAACTCCTAAACCCTTCATCCAATTTTAATTTGGATACCCTCAAATGAAAGCTGAAAGTCTGAATTTCAACTGCACCTGAATTGTTTTGTTTAAAATTCATTGTGGTAATGTCTAGAACCAAAATTAGAAAAATGTTTTCTCTGTCCAAATATATATGGACCTAACTGTATAAGTATTGTAATCAACCTAAGAATCCTAAGCATTGTATGTGATATGAGATCAGAAAAAAATTACTCCCCTCCGAATAGCGCCACTCTCTGCCCATCTACAGCATCATTTAAGGGAATGGAACATGTAACTGAAATGAAATAATTCTGACATGTCCATCTAGTTTCAAAAGGGGTTGTCCAAGACTTAATTAATTCATTAAAATGGGAAACAGACAGCATTATTTGGCAGTGGCCACAAAGCAAAGTACAGAGCTGCTGTGTTCCTCCCTGTACATTGCTTATATCTAGCCTCTACCTTAGCAGATTTCAGTTACGATAATTGGCTTAGAGGTACCAAGTGTGTGACCTCCTATTGATGCCCTATTCTTGTGGATAGATCATCAATTGTTTGGCCCTGGACAACCCCTTTAGTGCCTGAATCCATGCATAAGAATTTGTCATCACCTTAATCCCTTTACAATGTACTTATCAGTATAAAAATGCAAAATTACAATAATTACAATAATAACTGCACAAAGAAGCAAGGGATTTCTGCCTAAGGGTACCGTAACACAGTGCAATTTTCATCGCTACGACGGTACGATCCGTGACGCTCCAGCGTCGTAACAATATCGCTCCAGCGTCGTAGACTGCTGTCACACTTTGCAATCTACGACGCTGGAGCGATAATTTCATGACGTATGTGCGATGTAGAAGCCGTTGGTTACTATGCACACATCGTATACGATATATGTTACATCATGCAATCATGCCGCCACAGCGGGACACTAGACGACGAAAGAAAGTTTGAAACGATCTGCTACGACGTACAATTCTCAGCGGGGTCCCTGATCGCAGGAGCGTGTCAGACACTGCGATCTCGTAACTATATCGCTCGAACGTCACGAATCGTGCCGTCGTAGCGATCAAAATTGCACTGTGTGACGGTACCCTAAAAGATGGTGATTTGGTTAGAAGCTATAGATTCTTACTTATAGACAAAATTAAATGAATAAGCTAAAATGTAAATTCCTCTGAGAAATAAATGTAAGGTTGATGCCAAGAAAGGTTCAAAGTGAAAACTTTTGCACCAAGACAATATCTTATTTCTTGATTCAAAGCATTTGCCCAAGTCCTGGGTGTATCAATATCACATGTACATCCTGGAAGCTAACAGAAGTCAAGTCAGGACATTTTTCGGAAATGTGCTTTGTATTTTATTAGTATATTATATTCAGTAGTACCGTGGTGTAAATGTAGAATAATGCTTCAGTATCACTAAAATGATGCCATGTTTATCCTGCTATGTGCCACCCTGTGCCTAAATCAGATTTGTGATTTCTGTCCTTCCTCTCTAAAGCATTTTTACCATTTTGAAGGATTTCTGTTGGATGTATCACAATGATCATTTCCTGTCCAGATACAGTAGGATATAATTATTTTTTAGTTCTTATCTGTAAAGAGGTTGTCTGGTGCAAAAAATGACCTGTGTAAATATCTATGTTTAAGCCCAAGGCCGGGTTCACACTGCGTTAGCAGCAGCCCGTTCAGCACATATGTTAACGGGCTGCTGTTAACGCAAGTGCCGGTGTTTAGATCGCGCTAGTGCAGATAGAGCATCTGCCAGCTCTATCTGCGCTAGCAGTGATGGACCCGGAAACGCTGCAGCCCGCGTCTCCGGGTCCGTCACTCAATGACGGCACATCCCTAGCGCATGCCCATTGTGGGCGTGCGCTAGCGATGCGTCCGACATTGCAGTCAATGGCGGCCGTAACGGACTACGTTACACCGCGTTTATGCCGCGGTGTAGCGTAGTCCGTCTAACGGACTGCCTTGACGCAATGCAAACCCAGCCTTAACCACTTTTTAAATTTTTTTAATTTGAAAATTCCCTACTGTAATCCCTACGCATCTAATCCCTGTGACTGTGTTTTTTTTTTAATTACTTTACTTCCTGTGATGTTTTGTTTGAGGGGAGTCTTAAATCGGACATCAAAGGAAGATTGCACCTGCAGTCACTTCCCCACATCGTCTATCACCGCGTATTAAACAGGATGCCATCAGGGAATAGCACTGTGGTCATTTACAACAGCTTCTGCCACCACTGTCCTCTGATGGCGTCACAATTATATTGTGGTGATGAAGGCAGGGAGAAGTAACATAGATTCTTTCATTGCCTCAAGAGTTTTGTACTTGTTGCCCAGCATCATGAGCCCCTTTTCCACACTTGTCTGTCCCTGCAATCTCGTAGCTTTTGTGACCTACCGCCACTTTAACCCCGATACACTGCGCTCAAACATGACTGCAGCGTTCCTGAGCCGACACAGGGGCTGACAGCCCCCTGCCTTTGGATTGGAGACCCTGTGGCGTGCCGATCGCTGCCATGGAGACCCGATGTCATCATGACGACATCCGGGTCTCCAGAGCTGAGAGACTTGGAAACACACCACAAAGTCTATAAAGACTGGCTGCCACGACTTCAAGTGGTTATGTATTAAATAGTTATACATTGATATGAACAGATACTATTTTTTTTGATTTATCATTGTTAATAATCAACTGGTTTGTATTGAATCTGTTGCGCATACTAGCATTTGCTACCACTGTATACATATAATTCCTGCATTTATATCTAGCTCCATGAATATTCCAATACCAAAAGGCCTATGAAAAAATAAATACAATGAATTTGCATTGACCCATTGGAATAAATGGATACAGTTATACATTTCTAATTCATTCTGTTAATTACCGTAAATGTGTAATGTGACACTAAATAATATTTGACTTACTATAAATCTAAGGGATTGAGAAGCCGTTAAAGATTAGCAGCCAACAGATACTGTATGTTCCTTTGTATAAGGACCTATAAAAGTAAACAACCCAACAGGGAAATCGCCTCCTCTCTCAGCGATATCCTGTCCTTCAGATGGCAACGTATTGGAAATATTGTCCTGCTTTTCTACAATTGCTGTATCCATTAATATTATGTGATATTTTTTTGGTCCACAGAGCAGAGGAGGATGATAATTTATCTACAGAGACACATTTCATAAATATTATTACCTTGTTATATGAAGTTACTGCCTCATAGACAGATGGTTCATATTAGAAGTTCTTTTTGTTACATGAGCACTGCCAAACTGACCCATACGATTAATATGTCTCATTCATTCATATCACTAGAAGAGTAAAGAATAGTCTCTCACAACATACGTCTAATACTAATGTTAATAAGTCACATGACCTTTATAAAATGCTGGAGTTTTATTAAACATTTTTCTAATGGAAAGGGATTACCATGGATATCATGGGGGATATCCCCCATGATCAAGCGAGGCGAAACATTCCTTACGGTGTTTCATCACCACAGGGACTGAATGCATATTCTAATTACTATTTTGTATTTCTCTGTTTTTCCAGCATTTCCTTGACAATCTCCTGTGCCAGGTAGCTTGTGTATACTGTTTAGCAAATTAGAATTTGCCAGACTAAACTAATTTTTCAAACTATTTGAATCACAATACTACAAAGCCTACAATTTCCCCCAAAAGACATAACACTCTGAAGTATCCTAGGAAAGTATTACACCCCTCTTCAAGCTCTTTAATGCAAACAGTCTGAATAATGTCAAAATAATCTCACCATAGAAACGGATAGTAACCAGATAGTGACCAACAGCCCACTTACTAACACAGTGCACTGATAGACTTTTTATATCTATTAATACTAAAAAAAATGGTCCAACAATTACACCTCTTAGTCACGTGTGATCAGGCAGACAGTTGTGTGCAAAACACTGGCTGAAATTTATGATATTATTGTCAGAGGTAATATCATCCTCAAGCGATAGTATACTCCCTAGACAACTAGTGCCAGTGGTGGTTGCCTCTCTTCCGCCAATTACTGACAGTTGTCGCTTATACTTGATGATGTATGTGTGCCTTCTGTTTCTGTGCTCAGTCTCAGATCTATTGTTCCTAACCTTTGACCTTGCTTCTGACCATCCATTTGCCTAGCCCCTCTGTCTTGATCCGCTACACTCCTGGAGTCCTAACCTCGGACCATGATCTGACTATGCTTTTGTATTACCCCTTTGTTTATGACAAGCCATTAGTATCTGATCCAAGACCTCTTGACTACACAGCCTCATGGCTTGCCCATGAGTAGTGACTAGCATCACACAAGTGAGACATTATGCGCTGCTTTCTGCACTGTATAATGGATCCAGCACAGTGTTATGACTTCCATTAGAAATACATGAATAGAGCTTAAAGTGTTTACCTTAGACTTAATACAGGCCATTAAAGTATAATTGTGAGAATGTGACCTTGCAATTACTGAATGAAGGAAATAATGACACTCATACTGTATGTATCTACTACTACAGTTCAGTCTATTTGCCACACAAAGTCACTGCTGCCCTTTCATCCTGTCTCCAGATTAGTGGGATCCCAGGGGTGGGACAAAACATAAAATACTGAGGTAAAGACAGGCTAGCAATGTAAAATCCTGAAAAAACCCTTAAAATATTTATCTACACATTTGGTTGAAGGCATTTTTTGACAGAATTGCTCGTGTAAAATTAAATCAACTCAAAGATATTAATAGATTTTCTCACAACATATTTGCACTTATCTTGGGGTAACATCTCTCCTTATGAAGAGTGACTTGCCTGACATGCCAGGCTAAGGAGACTTAGATGCCATGCAATGCTCCTCTGGGAAATTAAATATGCCAATTGCCTCTTTAAAGAGGAAGAGGATTTCTAGTGCCGCCTACTGGAAGTAGAAATCCTAAAAGTCCTTTATGCACATACAGGGAGAAACCTGGCACTCCAACAGAGTGGAAGGAGAGAAGCCTCAGGGGAACCACCTCTCTGACTAGGCTTCAGCATTGTTTTGTCCCTGGTAGGGTTGAGCGAAACGGATCGTTCATTTTCAAAAGTCGCCGACTTTTGGCACAGTCAGGTTTCATGAAACCCGACCTGATCCCTGTGTGGGGTCGGCCATGCGGTACGTGCCTTTCGCGCCAAAGTCGCGTTTCAATTACGCGAAAAGCGCCATTTCTCAGCCAATGAAGGTGGACGCAGAGTGTGGGCAGCGTGATAACATAGGTCTCAGTCCCCACCATCTTAGAGAAGGGCATTGCAGTGATTGGCTTGCTGTCTGCGGCGTCACAGGGGCTATAAAGGGGCGTTCCCGCCGACCGCCATCTTACTGCTGCTGATCTGAGCATAGGGAGAGGTTGCTGCCACTTCGTCAGAAGCAGGGATAGCGTTAGGCAGGGTCCAAACCGCTTGTGCTGTAGCGATTTCCACTGTCCAACACCACCTTTTGTTTGCAGGGACAGTGGAGGCTACATTTTTTTTCCTCAGCGCTGTAGCTCATTGGGCTGCCCTAGAAGGCTCCCTGATAGCTGCATTGCTGTTTGTACACCGCTGTGCAAACCAACTGCTTTTTTTCTGCTTTTTTCAAAGCACAAATCCTGTTGTTCCTTCCTTTCTGCACAGCTATCTTGTTTGTTTGTCCACACTTTTTACTTAATTTGTGCAGCAGTCCACTCCTTGTTATTGCTGCCTGCCATACATTGCTGAGATTACTGCAGGGAGATAGTAATTGTAGGACAGTCCCTTTTTTTTTTTGTTACATCTGTTCAAGCCACTTTCTGCCACAGAAAATATACTCTAATACAGTGGCCCAGATTTATTCACTAGTCTCCCTGAATAAAAAAAAAAGGGTGCAGATTAAAATTGGCAAATCTGCATCAGTGGCAGTCCTGTGTGTGGCATCTGTGTCTCATTTTCTGGCACAGAAAACATACAGTCTAACAGTGGACCTGATTTCTTGCCAATTCTCCCAGAAATAAAATAAAAAAAATAGTGGGAGATTAATATTGGCATTTGTGCTTCAGTGCCAGTCGTGTGTGCCATCTCTCTCAAATTGTGGGCCACAGAAAGCCTAGTGTCTGTTTTCTTTTTCTTATTTTGGTTTTTAAATTCTCCCTTAAAAAAAGTAAATAGTGGGAGATTAATATTTTGGATTTGTGCTTCAGTGCCAGTCGTGTGTGCCATCTCTCTCAAATTGTGGACCACAGAAAGCCTAGTGTCTGTTTTTTTTTATTTTGGTTTTTAAATTCTCCCTGAAAAAAAATAAATAGTGGGAGATTAATATTTTGGATTTGTGCTTCAGTGCCAGTCGTGTGTGCCATCTCTCTCAAATTGTGGGCCACAGAAAGCCTAGTGTCTGTTTTTTTGTTTTTTGTTTTTTTAAATTCTCCCTGAAAAAAAATAAATAGTGGGAGATTAATATTGACATTTGTGCTTGAGTGCCAGTCGTGTGTGCCATCTCTCTCAAATTGTGGGCCACAGAAAGCCTAGTGTCTGTTTTTTTTATTTTGGTTTTTAAATTCTCCCTGAAAAAAAAAATAGTGGGAGATTAATATTAGCATTTGAGCTTCAGTGCCAGTCGTGTGTGCCATCTCTCTCAAATTGTTGGCCACAGAAAGCCTAGTGTCTGGTTATTTTTAATTTTGGTTTTTAAATTCTCCCTGAAAAAAAATAAATAGTGGGAGATTAATATTGGCATTTGTGCTTGAGTGCCAGTCGTGTGTGCCATCTCTCTCAAATTGTGGGCCACAGAAAGCCTAGTGTCTGTTTTCTTTTTTTTTATTTTGGTTTTTAAATTCTCTCTGAAAAAAAATAAATAGTGGGAGATTAATATTGGCATTTGTGCTTGAGTGCCAGTCGTGTGTGCCATCTCTCTCAAATTGTGGGCCACAGAAAGCCTAGTGTCTGCGTTTTTTTTTTTTTTTGGTTTTTAAATTCTCCCTGAAAAAAAAAAATAGTGGGAGATTAATATTTTGGATTTGTGCTTCAGTGCCAGTCGTGTGTGCCATCTCTCTCAAATTGTGGGCCACAGAAAGCCTAGTGTCTGTTTTTTTGTTTTTTGTTTTTTTAAATTCTCCCTGAAAAAAAAAAAATAGTGGGAGATTAATATTGACATTTGTGCTTCAGTGCCAGTCGTGTGTGCCATCTCTCTCAAATTGTGGGCCACAGAAAGCCTAGTGTCTGTTTTCTTTTTCTTATTTTGGTTTTTAAATTCTCCCTTAAAAAAAGTAAATAGTGGGAGATTAATATTTTGGATTTGTGCTTCAGTGCCAGTCGTGTGTGCCATCTCTCTCAAATTGTGGACCACAGAAAGCCTAGTGTCTGTTTTTTTTTATTTTGGTTTTTAAATTCTCCCTGAAAAAAAATAAATAGTGGGAGATTAATATTTTGGATTTGTGCTTCAGTGCCAGTCGTGTGTGCCATCTCTCTCAAATTGTGGGCCACAGAAAGCCTAGTGTCTGTTTTTTTGTTTTTTGTTTTTTTAAATTCTCCCTGAAAAAAAATAAATAGTGGGAGATTAATATTGACATTTGTGCTTGAGTGCCAGTCGTGTGTGCCATCTCTCTCAAATTGTGGGCCACAGAAAGCCTAGTGTCTGTTTTTTTTATTTTGGTTTTTAAATTCTCCCTGAAAAAAAAAATAGTGGGAGATTAATATTAGCATTTGAGCTTCAGTGCCAGTCGTGTGTGCCATCTCTCTCAAATTGTTGGCCACAGAAAGCCTAGTGTCTGGTTATTTTTAATTTTGGTTTTTAAATTCTCCCTGAAAAAAAATAAATAGTGGGAGATTAATATTGGCATTTGTGCTTGAGTGCCAGTCGTGTGTGCCATCTCTCTCAAATTGTGGGCCACAGAAAGCCTAGTGTCTGTTTTCTTTTTTTTTATTTTGGTTTTTAAATTCTCTCTGAAAAAAAATAAATAGTGGGAGATTAATATTGGCATTTGTGCTTGAGTGCCAGTCGTGTGTGCCATCTCTCTCAAATTGTGGGCCACAGAAAGCCTAGTGTCTGCGTTTTTTTTTTTTTTTGGTTTTTAAATTCTCCCTGAAAAAAAAAAATAGTGGGAGATTAATATTTTGGATTTGTGCTTCAGTGCCAGTCGTGTGTGCCATCTCTCTCAAATTGTGGGCCACAGAAAGCCTAGTGTCTGTTTTTTTGTTTTTTGTTTTTTTAAATTCTCCCTGAAAAAAAAAAAATAGTGGGAGATTAATATTGACATTTGTGCTTCAGTGCCAGTCGTGTGTGCCATCTCTCTCAAATTGTGGGCCACAGAAAGCCTAGTGTCTGTTTTTTTTTTTTTGGTTTTTAAATTCTCCCTGAAAAAAAATAAATAGTGGGAGATTAATATTGGCATTTGTGCTTGAGTGCCAGTCGTGTGTGCCATCTCTCTCAAATTGTGGGCCACAGAAAGCCTAGTGTCTGTTTTTTTTTGGTTTTTAAATTCTCCCTGAAAAAAAATAAATAGTGGGAGATTAATATTGGCATTTGTGCTTCAGTGCCAGTCGTGTGTGTCATCTCTCTCAAATTGTGGGCCACAGAAAGCCTAGTGTCTGTTTTTTTTATTTTGGTTTTTAAATTCTCCCTGAAAAAAAAAAATAGTGGGAGATTAATATTGGCATTTGTGCTTGAGTGCCAGTCGTGTGTGCCATCTCTCTCAAATAGTGGGCCACAGAAAGCCTAGTGTCTGTTTTTTTATTTTGGTTTTTAAATTCTCCCTGAAAAAAAATAAATAATGGGAGATTAATATTTTGGATTTGTGCTTCAGTGCCAGTCGTGTGTGCCATCTCTCTCAAATTGTGGGCCACAGAAAGCCTAGTGTCTGTTTTTTTTTATTTTGGTTTTTAAATTCTCCCTGAAAAAAAAAATAGTGGGAGATTAATATTGGCATTTGTGCTTCAGTGCCAGTCGTGTGTGCCATCTCTCTCAAATTGTGGGCCACAGAAAGCCTAGTGTCTGTTTTTTTTTATTTTGGTTTTTAAATTCTCCCTGAAAAAAAAATAAATAGTGGGAGATTAATATTGGCATTTGTGCTTCAGTGCCAGTCCTGCGTGTGTGGCATCTGTCTCATTTTGTGCCACAGAAAACCAAGTGTGTAACATTGTGCCTGATTTTCCTTGCAGTCTCACCCACCTATAAAGGGATATCTAAATCCTACAGAAGTTTGAGTTCACCTTGTAAGTTGTTTTACAGTAACAAATACTGTTACTTTGGTTACGTTTTTAAAAGAATGAGGAAGTCTGGTGGAAGAGGTCGTGGCCGTGGGCGTTCATTGCCAGCTGGTAATGATGGTAGTGGTGGTGGAGCATCAGGTGCTCGTGGGAAAAACAATATAGCACCTAAGTCTCGAGCTGTGGAGCCAGGTTCGTCGTCTGGCTACACAAGGCCTCGAACGCTCCCTTTTCTGGGAGTAGGAAAACCGCTTTTAAAGCCGGAGCAGCAAGAGCAAGTTTTGGCTTTCCTTGCTGGCTCAGCCTCTAGCTCTTTTGCCTCCTCTTCTGAAACTGGTAAATGTAAAAGCAGCGCGTCGTTAGTGGATGTTCACGCTCAGGGACAAGTCGCTCCATTGTCCTGTTCAGCATAAACAACAACAGAGAAGGATGCGTCAGGCGACACAATGGGTTACTCCATGGAGCTCTTTACACATACCGTTCCTGAAACAGTTAACAGGCCATGCCCATTACAAGTTGAATCGGACATGGAGTGCACAGATGCACAGCCACAGCCAGATTACTATGCTGTTTCTTTGACTCAGACCACCACATTGCCCTCGCAGTGTACTGATCCAGAATCAGACCCTGATGAGACTATGGTGCCCCGTCACAAACGCTATACCACCGGCTTACACGGTAACACAGACGAAGTTGCACATGAGATAGAAGAGGAGGTCATAGATGACCCAGTTGTTGACCCCGATTGGCAGCCATTGGGGGAACAGGGTGCTGGTGGCAGTAGTTCTGAAAGCGGAGGAGGAGGGGCCGCAGCAGGCATCAACATCGCAACAGGTTCCATCTGCCGGGCCCGTATCTGGCCCAAAACGCGTGGCAAAGCCAAAACCAGTTGGAGGACAGCGTGGCCATCCGGTTAAAGAAGCTCAGTCTGCAATGCCTGAAAAGGTATCCAATGCTAGAAAGAGTGCAGTCTTTCATTTTTTTAAACGACATCCAATTGATCAGCGCAAAGTCATCTGTCAAAAATGTTCAACTACCTTAAGCAGAGGTCAGAATCTGAAAAGTCTAAATACAAGTTGCATGCATAGACATTTAACCACCATGCATTTGCAAGCCTGGAATAACTACCAAACATCCCTTAAGGTTGTAGCACCCTCGGCCAATGAAGCTAGTCAGCAACGCTACATCCCTTCCGTCACTGTAAGGCCACCATTTTCCGCACCACCTGCAGTATCTGTGCAGGTTTCATTGCCAGGCCAAAGCAGTCAGGGTCAGGGAATCACCAGTTTCGTAGTAGGAAACACTGCATCTAGGGCACCGGCAAGAATACCGTCTCCAACCGTCTCTCAGTCTGCCATGTCCACCGGCACCCCCGCTAGTTCCACGATCTCCAGCTCTCCAGTCCAGCTCGCCCTACATGAGACTCTCGTTAGAAAAAGGAAGTACTCATCCTCGCATCCGCGTACACAGGGTTTGAACGCCCACATAGCTAGACTAATCTCGTTAGAGATGATGCCCTACCGGTTAGTTGAAAGCGAAGCTTTCAATGCCCTGATGGACTACGCTTAACCACGCTACGAGCTACCAAGTCAACACTTCTTTTCGAGAAAAGCCATCCCAGCCTTCCACCAGCATGTTAAAGAGGGCATCGTCCATGCACTCAGGCAATCTGTGAGTACAAAGGTGCACCTGACAATAGATTTATGGACCAGTAGGCATGGCCAGAGACGCTACGTGTCCATCACGGCACACTGGGTGAATGTGGTGGATGCAGGGTCCACAGGAGACAGCAATATTGGGACAGTTCTGCCTAGCCCACGGTCTAGGAAACAGTTGGCTGTAGCTGTTCGCCCCCCCTCCTCCTCGTCCTCCTGCAGAAGCGAGAGATCGTCCACAGACCGCAGTCGCACAACCACTCCATCCGCAGCTGCCACTGTTGCACACCAGGTGTCCCATTATGGGGCAGCTACTGACAAGCGTCAGCATGCTGTATTGGCTATGAAGTGTTTGGGCGACAACAGACACACTGTTGAAGTTCTGTCCGAGTTCTTGCAGAAAGAAACACAGTCGTGGCTGGGCACTGTAGATCTTGAGGCAGGCAAGGTAGTGCGTGATAATGGAAGGAATTTCATGGCTGCCATCACCCTTTCCCAACTGAAACACATTCCTTGCCTGGCTCACACCTTAAACCTGGTGGTGCAGTGCTTCCTGAAAAGTTATCCGGGGTTATCCGACCTGCTCCTCAAAGTGCGCGGACTTTGCTCGCATATCCGCCGTTCGCCCGTACACTCCAGCTGTATGCAGACCTATCAGCGGTCTTTGAACCTTCCCCAGCATCGCCTAATCATCGATGTTGCAACAAGGTGGAACTCAACACTGCACATGCTTCAGAGACTGTGCGAACAGAGGCGGGCTGTTATGTATTTGTGGGAGGATACACATACACGGGCAGGCAGTAGGATGGCAGACATGGAGTTGTCAGGTGTGCAGTGGTCAAAGGTACAAGACATGTGTCAAGTCCTTCAGTGTTTTGAGGAATGCACACGGCTGGTAAGTGCAGACAATGCCATAATAATCAAGAGCATCCCCCTAATGCGTCTGCTGATGCAAAGTTTGACGCACATGAAGGAGCAGGCGTCTGCAGCAGAGGAAGAGGAAAGCCTTGATGACAGTCAGCCATTGTCTGGTCAGGGCAGTGTACAGGACGAGGTAGCGGGCGAACAGGAGGAGGAGGACGAGGAGGATGATGGGGATAAGTATTTTTTTAATGAGGAAGCTTCTCCGGGGCCACTGGAAATTGGTGGCGTGGCAAGGCCGGGTTATGGTTTTTTGAGGGACACAAGTGACGTAGATTTGCCTGTAACTGCCCCTCAACCCAGCACAACCGCAGATTTGACAACTGGAACTTTGTCCCACATGGCGGATTATGCCTTACGTATCCTCAAAAGGGACACACGCATTATTAAAATGATGACCGATGACGATTACTGGTTGGCCTTCCTCCTTGATCCTCGCTATAAAGGCAAATTGCAAAATATTATGCCACATGAGAACTTGGAACAAATATTAGCAACCAAACAATCAACTCTTGTTGACCGTTTGATTCAGGCATTCCCAGCACACAGCACCGGTGATCGTTCTCACACGAGCTGCAGGGGGCAGCAGACCAGAGGTGTTAGAGGTGAACAAATCAGAAGTGGCGTTGGACAGAGGGGTTTTCTGACCAGGTTGTGGAGTGATTTTGCTATGACCGCAGACAGGACAGGTACTGCAGCATCAATTCAAAGTGACAGGAGACAACATTTGTCCAGTATGGTTACTAACTATATTTCAACCCTTATCGATGTTCTCCCTCAACCGTCATTCCCATTTGATTACTGGGCATCCAAATTAGACACCTGGCCAGAATTGGCAGAATATGCATTGCAGGAGCTTGCTTGCCCAGCAGCTAGTGTGCTATCAGAAACAGTATTCAGTGCTGCTGGTTCAATATTAACCGAAAAAGGACTCGTCTGGCTACCCAAAATGTTGATGATCTAACCTTCATTAAAATGAACCACTACTGGATTTCGAATTATTTTGCCCCACCTTTCCCGGCTGACACCTAGCTTTCCAATGAAAAGGTCTTGCTTCTGGACTGCTCTGACTGAGTTTTCCAATCTCGTAATTTGCAGCAGCTGTTTGTCCAGCATATGACATGTTTACATCTCCCTAAATGGCCAAACTCCCCCCACGGGGCCGTGGTCTCGCCACTTGGCGCAAGCACCCATGAGAGTGCCGTTTGTCTGAAGAGGTGGGTGTGCACGCTTTTGGTCGACGGCACTGCCACTGGGTCCCTCATAGTGCAATAAAGTGTCTCTGGCAGTGGTGGCGCGCAACCAACGTCAGACACGCCGTTGTAACATGAGGGGCCCTGTTCCTGTACCGCCGGCCACAAGACAGTTTCCCCCCCAAGCTCAAACAGTGCTCTACGATTTGCAAAATTATCTCTCACAGCTCCACCAATGTTTAGTCTATGCGCTGACATCCTTCAATGCCTGGCACTGACAATACCAATGTGTTGACATGTATGATGCTACTTAAAATAGTCAGGGGCAGTGTCCTATATTTACACCAGTAAATACTTTGCGCCAAATTACTAGGTCTGAAACTCAGCAGAGGAGCCCACCCCTGTACCTAAGTATGCCACCCTTTTGTTTTTTGGTTTTGTTGTATTGCGAGACATTAACATCTATTTATTTTTTGGGAGTACTAACTGTCAGACACTCATTACAATCGGCCTCCGCTGACAACACCAATGCTGCCTGTGTACACCTGCAAGATAATTCCAAGTGCATAGAGCCTACTTTTGTTATGTTAGGCCTACTAAGCCTGTCTGCGGTCCCTCCTTCCAATAGTCCTCCACTGACCACACCACTGCTGCCCGTGTACCCCTGGAAGCTATTTTAAAGTGCCTACAGCCTACTTTTGTTATGTTAGGCCTACTAAGCCTGTCTGCGGTCCCTCCTTCCAATAGTCCTCCACTGACCAGACCACTGCTGCCCGTGTACCCTTGGAACCTATTTTAAAGTGCCTACAGCCTACTTTTGTTATGTTAGGCCTACTAAGCCTGTCTGCGGTCCCTCCTTCCAATAGTCCTCCACTGACCACACCACTGCTGCCCGTGTACCCCTGGAAGCTATTTTAAAGTGCCTACAGCCTACTTTTGTTATGTTAGACCTACTAAGCCTGTCTGCGGTCCCTCCTTCCAATAGTCTTCCACTGACCAGACCACTGCTTCCCGTGTACCCCTGGAACCTATTTTAAAGTACCTACAGCCTACTTTTGTTATGTTAGGCCTACTAAGCCTGTCTGTGGTCCCTCCTTCCAATAGTCCTCCACTGACCACACCACTGCTGCCCGTGTACCCCTGGAAGCTATTTTAAAGTGCCTACAGCCAACTTTTGTTATGTTAGGCCTACTAAGCCTGTCTGCGGTCCCTCCTTCCAATAGTCTTCCACTGACCAGACCAATGCTGCCCGTGTACCTATGGAACCTATTTTAAAGTGCCTACAGCCTACTTTTGCTATGTTAGGCCTACAAAGCCTGTCTGCGGTCCCTCCTTCCAATAGTCCTCCACTGACCAGACCACTGCTGCCCGTGTACCCCTGGAACCTATTTTAAAGTGCCTACAGCCTACTTTTGTTATGTTAGGCCTACAAAGCCTGTCTGCGGTCCCTCCTTCCAATAGTCCTCCAATGACCACACCACTGCTGCCCTTGTACCCCTGGAACCTATTTTAAAGTGCCTACAGCCTACTTTTGATATGTTAGGCCTACTAAGCCTGTCTGCGGTCCCTCCTTCCAATAGTCCTCCACTGACCATACCAATGCTGTCCGTGTACCCCTGGAACCTATTTTAAATTGCATAGAGCATCTTTTTTTAATTGTAGGCGTACTAAGTCTGTCTGCGGTCCATAATTGAAATTGTCCTCCACTGACCAGAGCAATGCTGCCTGTGTACCCCTGTAACCTTTTTTAAACTGCATTGAGCCAAATTTTTTGTTTAAGGCCTACTACCTGTGTCTGTCTGCGCCACTCAATACAGCTGTCCTCCTCTGAAAAAAGCTGAGCGTCAATAGTCTGGTTTTCAGCCTATAGGAATTTGAAAACTGTATTGGGGCTACTACTTCGGTAGGGCCTACTAACGGTGTCTGCCGCTCCAAGGTGTTCTCCAGGTTGCCTCTCCATAGCTTCGATCTTCTAGCTCTCGTTAAGTAGTTGTTGAAACAACACTGCATTAGGCCTACAAGTTGGGTCTGGGTTGTAGAGACGGTGTCTTCCGCTCCAAGGTGTTCTCCAGGTTGCCTCTCCATAGCTTCTATCTTCTAGCTCTCGTTAAGTAGTTGTTGAAACAACACTGCATTAGGCCTACAAGTTGGGTCTGGGTTGTAGAGACGGTGTCTCCCGCTCCAAGGTGTTCTCCAGGTTGCCTCTCCATAGCTTTGATCTTCTAGCTCTCGTTAAGTAGTTGTTGAAACAACACTGCATTAGGCCTACAAGTTGAGTCTGTGTTGTAGAGACGGTGTCTTCCGCTCCAAGGTGTTCTCCAGGTTGCCTCTCCATAGCTTCGATCTTCCAGCTCTCGTTAAGTAGTTGTTGAAACAACACTGCATTAGGCCTACAAGTTGGGTCTGGGTTGTAGAGACGGTGTCTTCCGCTCCAAGGTGTTCTCCAGGTTGCCTCTCCATAGCTTCTATCTTCTAGCTCTCGTTAAGTAGTTGTTGAAACAACACTGCATTAGGCCTACAAGTTGGGTCTGGGTTGTAGAGACGGTGTCTGCCGCTCCAAGGTGTTCTCCAGGTTGCCTCTCCATAGCTTCGATCTTCTAGCTCTCGTTAAGTAGTTGTTGAAACAACACTGCATTAGGCCTACAAGTTGGGTCTGGGTTGTAGAGACGGTGTCTTCCGCTCCAAGGTGTTCTCCAGGTTGCCTCTCCATAGCTTCGATCTTCTAGCTCTCGTTAAGTAGT
The DNA here is from genome assembly GCF_032444005.1 of Ranitomeya imitator. Taxonomy (NCBI): domain Eukaryota; kingdom Metazoa; phylum Chordata; class Amphibia; order Anura; family Dendrobatidae; genus Ranitomeya; species Ranitomeya imitator. The sequence goes on from NC_091282.1 coordinate 134,078,096, forward strand.
TGTTGAAACAACACTGCATTAGGCCTACAAGTTGGGTCTGGGTTGTAGAGACGGTGTCTTCCGCTCCAAGGTGTTCTCCAGGTTGCCTCTCCATAGCTTCTATCTTCTAGCTCTCGTTAAGTAGTTGTTGAAACAACACTGCATTAGGCCTACAAGTTGGGTCTGGGTTGTAGAGACGGTGTCTCCCGCTCCAAGGTGTTCTCCAGGTTGCCTCTCCATAGCTTTGATCTTCTAGCTCTCGTTAAGTAGTTGTTGAAACAACACTGCATTAGGCCTACAAGTTGAGTCTGTGTTGTAGAGACGGTGTCTTCCGCTCCAAGGTGTTCTCCAGGTTGCCTCTCCATAGCTTCGATCTTCCAGCTCTCGTTAAGTAGTTGTTGAAACAACACTGCATTAGGCCTACAAGTTGGGTCTGGGTTGTAGAGACGGTGTCTTCCGCTCCAAGGTGTTCTCCAGGTTGCCTCTCCATAGCTTCTATCTTCTAGCTCTCGTTAAGTAGTTGTTGAAACAACACTGCATTAGGCCTACAAGTTGGGTCTGGGTTGTAGAGACGGTGTCTGCCGCTCCAAGGTGTTCTCCAGGTTGCCTCTCCATAGCTTCGATCTTCTAGCTCTCGTTAAGTAGTTGTTGAAACAACACTGCATTAGGCCTACAAGTTGGGTCTGGGTTGTAGAGACGGTGTCTTCCGCTCCAAGGTGTTCTTCAGGTTGCCTCTCCATAGCTTCTATCTTCTAGCTCTCGTTAAGTAGTTGTTGAAACAACACTGCATTAGGCCTACAAGTTGGGTCTGGGTTGTAGAGACGGTGTCTGCCGCTCCAAGGTGTTGTCCAGGTTGCCTCTCCATAGCTTCGATCTTCTAGCCCTCGTTAAGTAGTTGTTGAAACAACACTGCATTAGGCCTACAAGTTGGGTCTGGGTGTAGAGACGGTGTCTTCCGCTCCAAGGTGTTCTCCATGTTGCCTCTCCATAGCTTCTATCTTCTAGCTCTCGTTAAGTAGTTGTTGAAACAACACTGCATTAGGCCTACAAGTTGGGTCTGGGTTGTAGAGACGGTGTCTGTTATGAAAGGTAATTCAGTACCACAATGGACATAGAGGTCAGCGCACATACAGTGACCTGGCAATAACCCAAAAAACAAGAACGAGCTCTGAGATGTGGGAACTCTGTTGACCGCAATCCCTAATCCTCTCCAACCACACTAAAGGCAGCCGTGGATTGCGCCTAACGCTCCCTATGCAACTCGGCACGGCCTGAGAAACTAGCTAGCCTGAAGATAGAAAATAAGCCTACCTTGCCTCAGAGAAATACCCCAAAGGAAAAGGCAGCCCCCACATATAATGACTGTGAGTTAAGATGAAAAGACAAACGTAGAGATGAAATAGATTTAGCAAAGTGACGCAAAACTTTCTTAACAGAGCGAGGATAGGAAAGGTAACTTTGCGGTCAACACAAAACCCTACAAAAACCACGCAAAGGGGGCAAAAAGACCCTCCGTACTGAACTAACGGCACGGAGGTACACCCTCTGCGTCCCAGAGCTTCCAGCAAGCAGTAAAAAACAAATTGACAAGCTGGACAGAAAAAAACAGCAATCAAATAGCAAAGAGGAACTTAGCTATGCAGAGCAGCAGGCCACAGGAACGATCCAGGAGGAAACAGGTCCAATACTAGAACATTGACTGGAGGCCAGGATCAAAGCACTAGGTGGAGTTAAATAGAGCAGCACCTAACGACTTCACCACATCACCTGAGGAAGGAAACTCAGAAGCCGCAGCACCACTTTCCTCCACCAACGGAAGCTCACAGGAACCAGCCGAAGTACCACTTGTGACCATAGGAGGGAGCTCTGCCACAGAATTCACAACAGTACCCCTCCCTTGAGGAGGGGTCACCGAACCCTCACCAGAGCTCCCAGGACGACCAGGATGAGCCATATGAAAGGCACGAACAAGATCGGGAGCATGGACATCAGAGGCAAAGACCCAGGAATTATCTTCCAGAGCATAACCCTTCCACTTAACCAGATACTGGAGTTTCTGCCTTGAAACACGAGAATCCAAAATCTTCTCCACAATATACTCCAACTCCCCCTCCACCAAAACCGGGGCAGGAGGATCAACAGATGGAACCGTAGGTGCCACGTATCTCCGCAACAATGACCTATGGAATACGTTATGAATGGAAAAAGAATCTGGAAGGGTCAGACGAAAAGACACAGGATTAAGAACCTCAGAAATCCTATACGGACCAATAAAACGAGGTTTAAACTTAGGAGAGGAAACTTTCATAGGAATATGACGAGAAGATAACCAAACCAAGTCCCCAACCCGAAGTCGGGGACCCACACAGCGTCTGCGATTAGCGAAACGTTGAGCCTTCTCCTGGGACAAAGTCAAATTGTCCACTACATGAGTCCAAATCTGCTGCAACCTGTCCACCACAGTATCCACACCAGGACAGTCCGAAGACTCAACCTGCCCTGAAGAGAAACGAGGATGGAACCCAGAGTTGCAGAAAAACGGTGAAACCAAGGTAGCCGAGCTGGCCCGATTATTAAGGGCGAACTCAGCCAAAGGCAAAAAGGACACCCAGTCATCCTGATCAGCAGAAACAAAGCATCTCAGATATGTTTCCAAAGTCTGATTGGTTCGTTCGGTCCGGCCATTAGTCTGAGGATGGAAAGTCAAGGAAAAAGACAAGTCAATGCCCATCCTACCACAAAAGGCTCGCCAAAACCTCGAAACAAACTGGGAACCTCTGTCAGAAACGATATTCTCTGGAATGCCATGTAAACGAACCACATGCTGGAAATGGCACCAAATCAGAGGAGGAAGGCAATCTAGACAAGGGTACCAAATGGACCATCTTAGAGAAGCGATCACAGACCACCCAAATGACTGACATCTTTTGAGAGACGGGAAGATCTGAAATAAAATCCATAGAGATATGTGTCCAAGGCCTCTTCAGGACCGGCAAGGGCAAAAGCAACCCACTGGCACGAGAACAGCAGGGCTTAGCCCGAGCACAAATCCCACAGGACTGCACAAAAGTACGCACATCCCGTGACAGAGATGGCCACCAAAAGGATCTAGCCACTAACTCTCTGGTACCAAAGATTCCAGGATGACCAGCCAACACCGAACAATGAACCTCAGAGATAACTTTATTCGTCCACCTATCAGGGACAAACAGTTTCTCCGCTGGGCAACGATCAGGTTTATTAGCCTGAAATTTTTGCAGCACCCGCCGCAAATCAGGGGAGATGGCAGACACAATTACTCCCTCTTTGAGGATACCCGCCGGCTCAGATACACCCGGAGAGTCGGGCACAAAACTCCTAGACAAAGCATCCGCCTTCACATTTTTAGAGCCCAGAAGGTATGAAATCACAAAGTCAAAACGGGCAAAAAACAACGACCAACGAGCTTGTCTAGGATTCAACCGCTTGGCGGACTCGAGATAAGTCAAGTTCTTATGATCAGTCAAGACCACCCCGCGATGCTTAGCTCCTTCAAGCCAATGACGCCACTCCTCGAATGCCCACTTCATGGCCAGCAACTCTCGATTGCCCACATCATAATTTCGCTCAGCAGGCGAAAACATCCATGGAAAAGAAGTCGCATGGTTTCATCACCGAGCAATCAGAACTTCTCTGCGACAAACCAGCCCCTGCTCCAATCTCAGAAGCATCAACCTCGACCTGGAACGGAAGCGAAACATCTGGTTGACACAACACAGGGGCAGAAGAAAAACGACGCTTCAACTCTTGAAAAGCTTCCACTGCAGCAGAAGACCAATTGACCAAATCAGCACCTTTCTTGGTCAAATCGGTCAATGGTTTAGCAATACTAGAAAAATTGCAGATGAAGCGACGATAAAAATTAGCAAAGCCCAGGAACTTTTGCAGACTTTTCAGAGATGTCGGCAGAGTCCAATTATGGATGGCTTGGACCTTAACAGGGTCCATCTCGATAGTAGAAGGGGAAAAGATGAACCCCAAAAATGAAACCTTCTGAACACCAAAGAGACACTTTGATCCCTTCACAAACAAAGAATTAGCACGCAGGACCTGAAACACCGTTCTGACCTGCTTCACATGAGACTCCCAATCATCCGAGAAGATCAAAATGTCATCTAAGTACACAATCAGGAAGTTATCCAGGTACTCTCGGAAGATGTCATGCATAAAGGACTGAAACACTGATGGAGCATTGGCAAGTCCGAATGGCATTACTAGATACTCAAAATGGCCCTCGGGCGTATTAAATGCAGTTTTCCACTCATCGCCTCGCTTAATACGCACAATATTATACGCACCACGAAGATCTATCTTGGTGAACCAACTAGCCCCCTTAATCCGAGCAAACAAATCAGATAACAATGGCAAGGGGTACTGAAATTTAACCGTGATCTTATTTAGAAGGCGGTAATCTATACAAGGTCTCAGTGAACCATCCTTCTTGGCTACAAAAAAGAACCCTGCTCCTAATGGCGACGATGACGGGCGAATATGCCCCTTCTCCAAAGACTCCTTCACATAACTCCGCATAGCGGCATGCTCAGGCACAGATAAATTAAACAGTCGACCTTTTGGGAATTTACTACCAGGAATCAAATCGATAGCACAATCACAATCCCTATGCGGAGGTAGGGTATCGGACTTGGGCTCATCAAATAAGTCCCGGTAATCAGACAAGAACTCAGGAACCTCAGAAGGGGTGGATGACGAAATAGTCAGAAATGGGACATCACCATGTACCCCCTGACAACCCCAGCTGGACACAGACATGGATTTCCAATCTAATACTGGATTATGGACTTGTAGCCATGGCAACCCCAACACGACCACATCATGCAGATTATGCAACACCAGAAAGCGAATAACCTCCTGATGTGCAGGAGCCATGCACATGGTCAGCTGGGTCCAGTACTGAGGCTTATTCTTGGCCAAAGGCGTAGCATCAATTCCTCTCAATGGAATAGGACACTGCAAGGGCTCCAAGAAAAACCCACAACGCCTAGCATACTCCAAGTCCATCAAATTCAGAGCAGCGCCTGAGTCCACAAATGCCATGACAGAATACGATGACAAAGAGCAGATCAAGGTAACAGACAGAAGAAATTTTGACTGTACCATACCAATGGTGGCAGACTTAGCGAACCGCTTAGTGCGCTTAGGACAATCAGAGATAGCATGAGTGGAATCACCACAGTAGAAACACAGCCCATTCAGACGTCTGTGTTCTTGCCGTTCAACTCTGGTCAAAGTCCTATCGCACTGCATAGGCTCAGGTTCAAGCTCAGGTAATACCGCCAAGTGGTGCACAGATTTACGCTCGCGCAAGCGTCGACCAATCTGAATGGCCAAAGACATAGACTCATTCAGACCAGCAGGCATAGGAAATCCCACCATGACATCCTTAAGGGCTTCAGAGAGACCTTTTCTGAAAATAGCTGCGAGCGCACCTTCATTCCACTGAGTGAGTACGGACCACTTTCTAAATTTCTGACAATATACCTCTATTTCATCCTGACCTTGACACAGAGCCAGCAAATTCTTCTCTGCCTGATCCACAGAATTAGGCTCATCGTACAGCAATCCGAGCGCCAGGAAAAATGCATCGATATTACTTAATGCAGGATCTCCTGACGCAAGAGAAAATGCCCAGTCCTGAGGGTCGCCACGCAAAAAAGAAATAACGATCCTAACTTGTTGAACTGGGTCACCAGAGGAGCGAGGTTTCAAAGCCAGAAATAGTTTACAATTATTTTTGAAACTCAGAAATTTAGTTCTATCTCCAAAAAACAAATCAGGAATAGGAATTCTCGGTTCTAACATAGAATTCTGAACCACAAAGTCTTGAATACTTTGTACTCTTGCCGTGAGCTGATCCACACATGAAGACAGACCTTTAATGTCCATTGCTACACCTGTGTCCTGAACCACCCAAATGTCTAGGGGAAAAAAAAAGGCAAAACACAGTGCAAAGAAAAAAAAATGGTCTCAGAACTTCTTTTTTCCCTCTATTGAGAATCATTAGTACATTGGGCCTCCAGTACTGTTATGAAAGGTAATTCAGTACCACAATGGACATAGAGGTCAGCGCACATACAGTGACCTGGCAATAACCCAAAAAACAAGAACGAGCTCTGAGACGTGGGAACTCTGTTGACCGCAATCCCTAATCCTCTCCAACCACACTAAAGGCTGCCGTGGATTGCGCCTAACGCTCCCTATGCAACTTGGCACGGCCTGAGAAACTAGCTAGCCTGAAGATAGAAAATAAGCCTACCTTGCCTCAGAGAAATACCCCAAAAGAAAAGGCAGCCCCCACATATAATGACTGTGAGTTAAGATGAAAAGACAAACGTAGAGATGAAATAGATTTAGCAAAGTGAGGCCCAACTTTCTGAACAGAGCGAGGATAGGAAAGGTAACTTTGCGGTCAACACAAAACCCTACAAAAACCACGCAAAGGGGGCAAAAAGACCCTCCGTACCGAACTAACGGCACGGAGGTACACTCTCTGCGTCCCAGAGCTTCCAGCAAGCAGTAAAAAACAAATTGACAAGCTGGACAGAAAAAAACAGCAAACAAATAGCAAAGAGGAACTTAGCTATGCAGAGCAGCAGGCCACAGGAACGATCCAGGAGGAAACAGGTCCAATACTAGAACACTGACTGGAGGCCAGGATCAAAGCACTAGGTGGAGTTAAATAGAGCAGCACCTAATGACTTCACCACATCACCTGAGGAAGGAAACTCAGAAGCCGCAGTACCACTTTCCTCCACCAACGGAAGCTCACAGAGAGAACCAGCCGAAGTACCACTTGTGACCACAGGAGGGAGCTCTGCCACAGAATTCACAACAGGTGTCTTCCGCTCCAATGTGTTCTCCAGGTTGACTTTCCTGAGCTTCTATCTTCAGGCTCTTGTTAAATAGTTGTTAAATTGAACAACTGCATTTGGCCTACTAGTTGGGTTGGGGCCTACTAACAGTGTCTGCCGCTCCTTGCTGTTCTCCTGGTTTCCTGTCCTGAAATTCCATTTTCAGGCTCTCGTTAAGTAGTTGTTAATGTTAGACTGCATTTGGCCTACTAGTTGGGTTGGGGCCTACTATCGGTGTCTGCCGCTTCCTGCTGTTCTCCTCCACTGAACAAAACTGTGCCGCCTGTTTACTACTGTTGCCAATTTTGAACTGCATTTAGACTACTTACTGATTTGGGCCTACTCTCTGTGTCAGCCTCTCATTACAGTTGTCCTCCACTGCAATGCCCCCTGGTTAGTCCTGTTACCAATTTTGAACTGCATTTAGCCCACTTTATTCTTTGGGCCCATATCTGTGTTTCCTCCTCATCCTGCCCATTGCCCAGCCAGTGATAGATGAGTCTGCTGGTACATTGACCCATAACGCAACATTCCCCGTGCACGCTACACAGCAAGATTGTGACCCTGCTGAAAGTCAGGTTCCTCTTCCCGCATACCATACCACCTTACACGGGGACAAAGAGGAAGGTGCAGATGAAAGTGCAGGTTCCTTCATCAGGTGGGGGGAGGAATACTCGTTGGAGACGTCACTGGCACAGGGCCCCTCATAGTACGCAAAAGTGTCGCTGCCGGTGGGAGGCGCCCCCGCCGTGCAAACACACCGTACTTTGAGGGGCCCTGTGCCATTGCCAATGCCAACAAGTGGGCCCCCCCTGCTTGCTCAGGATCACAGCACTGGCAAATACTTACCTCTCCCTGCTCCACTGCCGTCACGTGGTCCAGATTTCCTGGGCCCACTAAATACTTGAACCAGCCCTACCCCCCACAACTTTAGCCAAATGACCCCCAATTTCCAATGCCTTACTATTATTATAAGGTAAATTAAGATTGACAAGCTTCAGTAACAAGAATGGATGTTTTTGCCATTAAAATGGGCACTGTACATGTTTTCCTGGCCTCCACTCACTGCCGACTATGCTCCCCCATTGACTTGCATTGGGTTTCGTGTTTCGGTCGATCCCCGACTTTTCGCGATAATCGGCCGATTCCACTCGACTGTTGCGATAGTCAGGTTTCGTGAAACCCGACTCGACTCTAAAAAACTAAAAGTCGCTCAACCCTAGTCCCTGGTAATTATTGAACTATGTTTTTCTATCAAAAGCTGCAACGTTTCAGAGTTAAATATGTATGGCTGGAGTAGTGCAGCAAGTTGTACAAAATACCCGTGGCTCAGGATCAGCATGTGTCAGCAGTCAGGTTCCTTTTAAAGGTTAACAGCATTTTGACGCCGTGTGGTCGCTGCACTGAGAACCCCACTGCCTTGGGGAAATGAATTTTATTGCTCCCAGAAGCCAGGTCTCAGTCTTTGTTGGCCCTTATTCACATTTTATGTCACTTGACAAATTGTAATATTTTAATAATAGAGGTTAGGACCGTCCCTAATAGGGTCACCTTGTCGTGGTGGGATGGCTTTTATGTTTTTTTATCAAAATGATGTTAGCTAAGTACCCTATGTTATTTTTATGCACTGTTGCTATTTATTTATTTACTGCAAGGTATTACTTTGTTTTTATCATGGGTTTTGTCTCTTTAGCAGACAGTGTGAAATGCGCCTACACGCTGCATGCACACCAACCTATATTCCACTGAAAGCCTCAGACTTTCAGCTTGCGCGGCTTTAGTCATTGCTTAGTACATATAAAAAGTTAAAGTATGCACAGCCGTAAAGAGGTGCCAGAGTAGGTTCCCACACCGTGGTATATAGCAAAAACTCGGCACTCAACTTAACGTAAGACAGGTGATTTAATGATGTCCACAAAATACCAGAAACGTTTCGATCCTACATCTGGACCTTCATCAGTCACAGTTGATAAATGTGAGGGAGCGAGTGGACGCACAGAATTGCTGATTGTGGAATGACACTTGTGTGTGAGCGCTGGCTGTATGTGAGCAGTATAGCCCCAAATGAAGCGATATACCTTAAAATATCAGGACATAAGTGCCATGCCTGTGTGGGATGCGGAATCCATGGACTAGCGGTGCTTTCATTACACATTCAGCAATTCTGTGGGTCCACTCGATCCCTCACATTTATCAACTATAACTGATGAAGGTCCAGATGTAGGACCGAAATGTTTGTTATTTTGTGGACACCATTAAATCACCTGTCTTACATTAAGTTGAGTGCCAAGTTTTTTCTATATATTGCTTAGTACATAGTGAGCAGTGGCTGTAACCACGCCCTGGTACTGACTGACAGTCGACTCAGCATTAGAAAACACACACTTGGAATTAACTAAAATTAACTCACTATATCATTAGATGCTGAATACTTTGCTAATATCTCCACAACAGAGGCAAAAGAAATTTAACCCGTTTCTGACCTCGGACGGGATAGTACGTCCGAGGTCAGATCCCGTGCTTTGATGCTGGGCTCCGCGGTGAGCCCGCACCAAAGCCGGGACATGTCAGCTGTTTTGAACAGCTGACATGTGCCCATAATAGGCGCGGGCAGAATCGCGATGTGCCCGCACCTATTAACTAGTTAAATGCCGCTGTCAAACGCAGACAGCGGCATTTAACTACCGCTTCCGGCCGGGCGGCCGGAAATGACGTCATCGCCGACCCCCGTCACATGATCAGGGGTCGGCGATGCATCAGGATGGTAACCATAGAGGTCCTAGAGACCTCTATGGTTACTGATCACCGGTGGCTGTGGGCGCCACCCTGTGGTCGGTGCTCACAGCACACCTCCATTTCTGCTACATAGCAGCGATCAGCAGATCGCTGCTATGTAGCAGAGGCGATCGAGTTGTACCTGCTTCTAGCCTCCCATGGAGGCTATTGAAACATGGCAAAAGTTAAAAAAAAAAAGCAAAAAAAAATGTGAAAAAAATAAAAAAAATATAAAAGTTTAAATCACCCCCCTTTCGCCCCAATCAAAATAAATCAATAAAAAAAAATCAAATCTACACATATTTGGTATCGCCGAGCTCAGAATCGCCCGATCTATCAAATAAAAAAAAGCATTAACCTGATCGCTAAACAGCGTAGCGAGAAAAAAATTCAAAACGCCAGAATTACGTTTTTTTGGTCGCCACGACATTGCATTAAAATGCAATAACGGGCGATCAAAAGAACGTATCTGCACCAAAATGCTATCATTAAAAATGTCATCTCAGCATGCAAAAAATAAGCCCTCAACCGACCCCAGATCACGAAAAATGGAGACGCTACGAGTATCGGAAAATGGCGCAATTTTATTTTTTTTAGCAAAGTTTGGATTTTTTTTTCACCACTTAGATAAAAAATAACCTAGTCATGTTAGGTGTCTATGAACTCGTTTTGACCTGGAGAATCATAATGGCAGGTCAGTTTTAGCATTTAGTGAACCTAGCAAAAAAGCCAAACAAAAAACAAGTGTGGGATTGCACTTTTTTTGCAATTTCACCGCACTTGGAATTTTTTTCCCGTTTTCTAGTACACGACATGCTAAAACCAATGATGTCGTTCAAAAGTACAACTTGTCCCGCAAAATAATAAGCCCTCACATGGCAAAATTGACGGAAAAATAAAAAAGTTATGGCTCTGGGAAGGAGGGGAGTGAAAAACGAACACGGTAAAAATGAAAAATCCCAACCCGAAAAAACCAAACCTTTCTATTCCGCTCTGTAGCCATTATTACATCACCATTAAAAGTTTGGTGAAAGGTCCTAACATGCTAATTCAGTGTAAGGGCATAATCAGATGGCTGTATAAATCGGACTGAAATTGGACCGCAATGCATGGACTGGCTGGCAGCTTTCCCGACCCTAGCGCTGATTAGTGCAGAACAAAAGTCACTTAAGTCAAGCAGGCAACATGACTATAGTGACTCAGTCATAGATTCCCGCCATTGCCAGTGGTTTCTGAAGATAACCAGAGATACTATGCTATAACGTATCATGCTGCCTCATAACTGTCATCATACTTCAGTTTCTTCAGACTAATTGCTGAGAAAAAAAATAGGTTTGTGCTTAATATGTGGCATCCAGGCACTACAGACAAGTAGTAGGGTAGCTAACAATCCATGAACTAAAATTAATTAGCCCCACTGCAGTCATCTGTTCTATGCTCACCAAATCACCAAAGCTTGGAAGCTGAGTGTTACTCTACATCCAAATTTTTTTCCAAGCTGTTTTGGTATATATTTAATGACAACGGACTCTTTTATATTACTCTGTCATCAGAAACCAGTTGGCTTATCTAAATTCTTTATTAATGCTGTTGATGATGATGATGATAATAATAGTAATAATGTCTTCTGAATTAGATTGTTTCCAGTTTCTCCATAGATTGTGCTTTTGGCTTGCCTGAATTTGTTTTTATTAACTAATCAGAAGCATGAATCTTGTTTTATGCAAAAGTTCATCTAAGGGTGAAAATAGTGGTTTAGTTTTTATTGAAATAATGTGTAGCATGTTGTTGCCAAACTTATAAACTTTGAGCCTATATCATGTCCCATGAGTTGGGAATCATACAGTATTGTTTTTGTATTATCATTGTATTATTGCTATGCAATGAGGCTTGCCTTTAAGAACTTTGTCCTGTCTTTCCTTGTCTGTCTCCTCACCTCTCATGTCAGTAACCCTGACATCAATTTTTCCTTCTTCTTCCTGTGTTCAGTGGTTGTCATCCGTCTTGCAAGAGTACTGTCTATACAGCTGTGGATCAGAATCATATTTTTACCTACTGTAATTGTGCATAAGTACAAGAATTTAGCTTGAAAATAAACCTTCCTCTGGAATCTATATACGTCTCATGCAGTCAAGTTAAGATATCTGATGAAATCATTCTGTGTGAGTATTGGTCAATACAGACATCCATAGAAAAGGTGTCTCAAGAATCCGACACTCACAGCCTAGTTATGGAGTCAGAATAGCCTAGCATGCCCATCTACATACAACTCATTGTAAAAACATTTCTGTGTGTCTGACAAAATATAGTGCCATATATTCTCCCAAAAACTTACATAACAGTGCCATATATTGTCAACGTAACATTTCCATAACATGCATTGCCCATATGACTTATCCATAATAGCCCCTAAATTTTTTTTATCAACATGTGAGGCCTAAAATAGTGCCAGTCAGCATAGCTGTATACATTAGGTATTGCAATATCTTTGTTATGGGCTTAGCTGATAAAGTAGACTCTCCAAGTTGTACATCAGGGTGAGCAGCATGGACCAGAGGCAATGATGCTGGGTTAATAGAAAGTTGGTGGATGAGCGAGGACGGGGACAGTGCAATATGCAGGATGACAGAAGGGCAAGCAAAGCTAGAAGAAGTAGATGAAGCTTGGGGCAGTTACATACAGGATCAGCAGAGAAATATATGCAATCAGAAACATTGAAAGCAGAAATTACTCTATTTTTAAGACTATAACACGCACCCCAAATTTTCAAAAGGAAAATAGGGGAAAAAAATAATGTGTCAAATGGGGGTCCATCTTACAGTCCGAATTCAGCTTAAAGGGGGATAGGCACAGGTGCAGGAGTGGTCACGGGTTGTTCGGTGGTCCAGGCTGGTGCGGTGGCCTCTGGGAAATCTCATCCCAGACTGGTGCAGCAGCGGTGCTCTGTGCTGGGGCAGCAGCACTCTGTGCTGTGGCAGCGGTGCTCTGTGCTGTGGTGGCAGCATGCTTTGCGGCGGCAGTGGTGCTCTGTGCTGGGGCTGCAGCGGTGCTCTGTGCTGGGGCGACAGCACTCTGTGCTGTGGCAGCGGTGCTCTGTGCTCGTGCTGCAGCGGTGCTCTGTGCTGGGGTGGCAGTGGTGCTCTGTGTTGCGGTGGTGGCGCTCTGTGCTGCGGCGGTGGTGCTCCGCCGGCATTTTGCCAAAGCCCAGAGGCCCCCACAGTTCCATTGCTGCAATGTGGTGGCCTCCGGAAAAATAGCCTCTGGGGCGGAACATGCTCAGATTCAGATCTCGGCAACGAGATCTCATCTCCCAAGATCTTGGGATGATATCTTGTTGTCGAGATCTCTATCAGAGCATGCGCCGCCCCCAGCGGCCATTTTCCTGGAGGCCACCGCATCGCAGCAATGGAGCTGCGGGGGCCTCCTGGCTTTGACAAAATGCGGCGGAGCCCCCCGCAGCACAGAGCGCCGCTACCCCAGCACAGAGCACCGCTGCCACCCCAACACAGAGCACCGCTGCCGCAGCATTTGTGAGTATATTCCGACAATAAGACGCACCCCCATTTTCCCCAAATTTTGGGGGAAACAATTGCGTCTTATAGTCTGAAAAATATGGTAGTTTGTAACTTGCAGCTTGATTGTGTAGAGCTGAGAGAACAGCAGCAAGAGGATTCACTGCACTGAACTAGGAAGTAGTAGATGAATCTACTTTGGTGGATCATTAGCCACTTGGCTGGAGCAGAGTCTAGAGCAAGATGAGGCTAACTCTTGCAAAAATAGCAAGGTGCTTTACTCTCCTTACTCAGGCACCTCATAGCTGCCTGAGCCAGCCGTAAAAGGCCTAGGGTGATAACTTTATAAATGGTTGCTGGGCTCCCATAGTAAACGTACGTGGACTAGTAAATAGGGATCCACCATAGGAGAAGGGAGTAAAGCCTGGTGCAGGAGAACAAAGAGCATGTCGCTATTTCTTATTGGGGCAATTTTCCCTCTAGTGATAGACTAAAAGCTACAGTGATAATAAGCTTTTTAAATACTAATAGCTGAATTATTACTGCATCATCCTGTCATCAGAGATCACTATGAGTCAAGATCTTTCTATGATAAGCCATTTCAGTGCAGACAAAGATGCCACAATTTTAATCAGTCTTATTTTATAACCGCTGTCGACTCCATTGTCTTGATTTTAAGAAATGTGTTGGGGATATGATTTAGTGGCACCTACTAAAATGAAGTCTTACAGGTTGCTTTCTTTTGTGATGGGAAGCCTACTAGTTGGTGTGGCCTTCAACAGACATACAGCTCTCCAGTTCTTAAAACAGTTGTTGGCGGAGCTTGTGATCAAACCTGTCCATCAGCCTCCTCTACTTGAGAAGGACTGCACATATGAAAGCTGCTTTTCTATTGGAGGGAGGCTAGGGCTGGTCACATGCTCCACCATCAGCAGATATTTTGATAAATGGAGAGCTGTGCAGTTTGTGAGGAAGTCCACAATACAACAAGATAATGTGTACTTATAAATTAATAAGTGTCACAAAATCATGTCCCCAATACATTTGTTACAATAGGAGTAAATTAGGCAATCCCTTTAAATGTTAAATAAGATTTTTTTTAAAAATGTAAGCATACAATGTTGAAATGATCACAATCCTGAAATATGTGGTTATTCTGTTGGCATTCACTGAATTCATTCGATGCATTGCTCACTGATCTTTAGAAGAGGTTTGTAGGTGGCATTAGGGTGCAAATATTTACTACTGGGCCTTCCAGAAGTGGAGTCTTCAATGGACATATTTACAGCTGTCCCACTGTCTCCACAGGCTGTAGGCACTTCTTGTTATATAATACATTCTGAGGTATGCAGAAAACTAGACTGAATTTTAAACAGAAGTTTTATTATTTTTTTAGGCAGACATCAGCACTTTGAATCTAAAAATCTATAATTTGGCTCATGATCAGCGAGTGGTAACAAAAATAAATGGAGGGATAATAAGAAAATGAAAGGGTGACGTGCTAAAGTAAAAAAGACATATGAGAGGTACCCAGAGAATACTTGTATCAATTATGTCTGGAAACAGTGTGGGAAACTATGTAGAAACATATGTAAAATCCGCTATGTGGTTGGAAGATTTAAGATTATTGTTTAATAAAGAGGAGACCAATGTTTCCTAATGGAAGTGGTTTGCCTACGTATTTATCTAGCACGATATTCTTTATTTTATTACCACAAATTAGGATGCTCCAGGAAACCCACAGGCAGATGAGTTGTGCAGAAGAAAACAGCGTAAGATAAGTATATAATTCTAATAAAATCTTAAAAAAGCAAACTGATACTTAAAGAGGTTGTCAACAACTTTAACATTAATGACCTCTCCTTAAAATGTGTGAAAGATGGGGGTGCGACACCTGGCACTTCCGCCGATCAGTGTCATGCTTCTGGTTCAAACCCTTTATTCTGCAGTCAGCATCTCTTTCGGCTGAGCCACAGCTGATGCACTTTTTCTTTGGGTGTTTTAGTTCTGTTATCTTTGTTTCTGTTAGTTTTGGGCAAAAGGTGTTTTTCATTTACTTTATCCTATCACCTTTCAGGTGCAGCTTTAAATACCTTTCCCCTACTGGTGTTTACTGCTGGCGAAAGACGTTATATTAATTCACTTTGCTGTAGTTTGTGTTGGATGCAGTTGTTTTGTGTTTGATTCCTTTTCTCCTTAAGGAACTCCTACTCTAGCAATCCAAGGAGCTGCTAAGGACATTCAGGGTAAGTCGCTATCGAGTGGGGACGCCATTGAGTTATCTTTGGGTGCCAACCTCTGCTGTCAGGCAGGGACAGACCAGGGTCAGAGAAGGACTTTTCCTTGTCAGAAAAGGGACCTGTCAGATTCAGGTATTTGTCTTCCTTGTTTGTACATTACCTGTGTGAATGTGCTTTTGCAGTCATAGCAATCAGCTGTTCTCAGTATTGGCTGGAACTGCTTAGTAATAAAGCTGCACAGCACAGATCCATCAACTGCCTAGTGGCCCCAACCAAGTACTGCACATCCGCCCCTATTCAAATCTTATTGTAGATTGTAAGCTCTCACGAGCAGGGTCGTCTTATTTTGCTTTAATTATTGTATTGTTAACATTGTTACTTATCACTGTTGTGTTTGAAACTGTTAAACTGTAAAACGCTGCAGAATATGTTGGTATATAAATAAAGATTATTATTATTATTGTTAAATCAATAGAGGACGAATGCGCAGTACCCGGCTGTGGCTACAATTCCATTGATGGAGCTGTGCTGTGCAGCTCCGTAACGGAGCAAGTGTGGAAATACATCATTTAGTTTCATCTCAACTTGTTTGTGTCAGCTCAGTTATCAGTAAGATTTCTAAATGATATGCAAAGTGGTATATGCAATCTTGTAAGCATTTTAGAGCTGTGCAAAAATGATACATGCGTTACTTACCCTATATGATGCATCTTTATGTATTAACTGGAGTTAGAGTTTCCCTTGGTAATTACAGCAGGTTGAGTGTCTCTGGCTGAAACAAAGGCAAAGTTATAACTTCCATAATATATTACATTAAAGATTCATATAAGTTTAAAAATCTGCTGAATGTGAATCACTTGTTTATCATTTTAGTGAAATCTGCAATTTTCTGTGATGAGAGAATGAAATGATATTATTCCGAATGTGGTATTACAAAAATGCTATTCTCAGCCATTTTTTTTCTCAAAATTTAAAATGAAAATCCTTCCTTTATCTTGAGCATCCTTCATCTGGAAGCAAGAAATGTCCTAAGGATAATTACGTAAGATGAGCAGATTTTTAGAAATTCAAATTTGTCTGCTTTGCCAAATTTTTCCCCCAAATTCAATTAACGATGAATAAATTTGCATTGAATCTCAATACTGCGAAGCCTCCAATTGTCTGGAAAATACATGTGTAACACTTGAAGGTCTCCTAGGACTGCATTCAACCTCTTTTGAGCTATTTAAATGCCTTTTTAATGTCCAAATGTCCTCAACCCATCTGGCAAGGGAAAATGTATGGTAACCGGTGTGGTAAATCGGCTCATTTGGCTGGACACAGAGGTAGCCACAGGTACACTGTTTCTTTAAATCTTCAATTGGTTTATTAGACATGTGGCGTAAACAATGCAAAGTGAAAATAAACTCAGCCCTTCAAGCAAAAATAGGAACAACAAAACAATATGGTATTCAGTCTTTGCATCTGCGGGGATCCACCCGCTTGGGATAATAACCACTCACTGGTTCAGTTTTTCCTTCTCAGGACACAAAATGCTGGAGTTCCAAACTCCAGCCTTGCGGTGGAGATAGGGTGGACAACCTCCCACCCACTCTATGGTTGTCCACAAAAATCTAGCCCTTAAAATGACCAATTAATCCCTCTCAACACATAGTGTGCTGGAGGAAAGTTCTGGGTTTTAAATCACTGATGCTAACAGCCTCAGTGAAACGTATCTCCCCTCCGACACTTTGCCAATTACTTTGTCACACTGGTTGTAGCCAACAGCCTATTTATGACCATACTGCAGTATCAGTCCCAAATAAAAAAGGAACAGCATCCAGTCTGGGTGATGAAAAAAAATCAATACCTTTATTCTGTTATGATGCAAAGTGGTGTATTAAACTGCCCTCCTTATTTGTAACATATTGTAATCCGATTTCTTATATTTTATTATTATTCTACTTCTTCATCTCCGCTTTTTCCACAATTAATGCGCCCGAACCGCTCGGCGCAGAGACCCCGTTCAGGTGGCGTTTCGAAGCCCTCAGTGGGGACAGGTGTGCATGTATTTATGGAGTCAATCCGATTTCTATTTTTTTTTTTTTAAAAATCACATTTTAGCCCCTTAAGCCCCAAGGGTGGTTTGCACGTTAATGACCGGGCCAATTTTTACAATTCTGACCACTGTCCCTTTATGAGGTTATAACTCTGGAACGCTTCAACGGATCCTGATGATTCTGACATTGTTTTCTCGAGACATATTGTTCTTCATGATAGTGGTAAAATTTCTTTGATAAGCCTTGCGTTTATTTGTGAAAAAAATGGAAATTTGGCAAAAATTTTGAAAATTTAACAATTTTCCAACTTTGAAGTTTTATGCCCTTAAATCACAGAGATATGTCACACAAGATACTTAATAAGTAACATTTCCCACATGTCTACTTTACATCAGCACAATTTTTAACCCAAATTTTTTTTTGTTAGGGAGTTATAAGTAGGGTTGAGCGAAACGGGTTGGCTATTTTCAGAAGTCGCCGACTTTTGGCAAAGTCGGGTTTCATGAAACCCGACCCGACCCCTGTGTGGGGTCGGCCATGAGGTCAGCGATCTTCTGAATCTGGTATCGGAATTCCGATACTGAGTTCCGATATGTTTGCAATATCGGAAATCGGTATCGGAATCCATATTTACAGTGGGGCAAAAAAGTATTTAGTCAGTCAGCAATAGTGCAAGTTCCACCACTTAAAAAGATGAGAGGCGTCTGTAATTTACATCATAGGTAGACCTCAACTATGGGAGACAAACTGAGAAAAAAAATCCAGAAAATCACATTGTCTGTTTTTTTAACATTTTATTTGCATATTATGGTGGAAAATAAGTATTTGGTCAGAAACAAACAATCAAGATTTCTGGCTCTCACAGACCTGTAACTTCTTCTTTAAGAGTCTCCTCTTTCCTCCACTCATTACCTGTAGTAATGGCACCTGTTTAAACTTGTTATCAGTATAAAAAGACACCTGTGCACACCCTCAAACAGTCTGACTCCAAACTCCACTATGGTAAAGACCAAAGAGCTGTCAAAGGACACCAGAAACAAAATTGTAGCCCTGCACCAGGCTGGGAAGACTGAATCTGCAATAGCCAACCAGCTTGGAGTGAAGAAATCAACAGTGGGAGCAATAATTAGAAAATGGAAGACATACAAGACCAATGATAATCTCCCTCGATCTGGGGCTCCACGCAAAATCCCACCCCGTGGTGTCAGAATGATCACAAGAAAGGTGAGCAAAAATCCCAGAACCACGCGGGGGGACCTAGTGAATGAACTGCAGAGAGCTGGGACCAATGTAACAAGGCCTACCATAAGTAACACACTACGCCACCATGGACTCAGATCCTGCAGTGCCAGACGTGTCCCACTGCTTAAGCCAGTACATGTACGGGCCCGTCTGAAGTTTGCTAGAGAGCATTTGGATGATCCAGAGGAGTTTTGGGAGAATGTCCTATGGTCTGATGAAACCAAACTGGAACTGTTTGGTAGAAACACAACTTGTCGTGTTTGGAGGAAAAAGAATACTGAGTTGCATCCATCAAACACCATACCTACTGTAAAGCATGGTGGTGGAAACATCATGCTTTGGGGCTGTTTCTCTGCAAAGGGGCCAGGACGACTGATCCGGGTACATGAAAGAATGAATGGGGCCATGTATCATGAGATTTTGAGTGCAAACCTCCTTCCATCAGCAAGGGCATTGAAGATGAAACGTGGCTGGGTCTTTCAACATGACAATGATCCAAAGCACACCGCCAGGGCAACGAAGGAGTGGCTTCGTAAGAAGCATTTCAAGGTCCTGGAGTGGCCTAGCCAGTCTCCAGATGTCAACCCTATAGAAAACCTTTGGAGGGAGTTGAAAGTCTGTGTTGCCAAGCGAAAAGCCAAAACATCACTGCTCTAGAGGAGATCTGCATGGAGGAATGGGCCAACATACCAACAACAGTGTGTGGCAACCTTGTGAAGACTTACAGAAAACGTTTGACCTCTGTCATTGCCAACAAAGGATATATTACAAAGTATTGAGATGAAATTTTGTTTCTGACCAAATACTTATTTTCCACCATAATATGCAAATAAAATGTAAAAAAAACAGACAATGTGATTTTCTGGATTTTTTTTCTCAGTTTGTCTCCCATAGTTGAGGTCTACCTATGATGTAAATTACAGACGCCTCTCATCTTTTTAAGTGGTGGAACTTGCACTATTGCTGACTGACTAAATACTTTTTTGCCCAACTGTAAGTGTAAAATAAAGAATTAAAATACCTAATAGGAATATACTCACCCTCGGACGCGCCCTGCTTCTTTCCGGCAGCCTTCCTTCCTAAGAATCAGCGCTTGAATGACCTTCGGTGACATCGCGGCTCGTGATTGGTCACATGGGCGGTCGCGCGACCAATCACAAGCCGTGACGTCATCTAAGGTCCTTCACGCGCTGATTCTAAGGAAGGAAAGCTGCCGGTTAGTACCAGGGCACGTCAGAGGGTAAGTATAGCAATATTTTTTATTTTAATTCTTTATTTTACACTTAAATATGGATCCCAGGGCCTGAAGGAGAGTTTCCTCTCCTTCAGACCCTGGGAACCATAGTATCCCATTGCACTGCATTGGGTTTCGTGTTTCGGCCGACCCCAACCCCGACTTTTCTATAGGATCGGGCGATTTCACTCAACCCGACTTTTGAGAAAGTCGGGTTTCGTGAAACCCGACCCGATCCTATAAAAGTAAAAGTCGCTCAACCCCAGTTATAAGGGTTAAAATTGACCAGCAATTTCTCATTTTTACAACACCATTTTTTTTAGGGACCACATCTCATTTGAAGTCATTTTGAGGGGTCGATATGATAGAAAATAACCAAGATTGACACCATCCTAAAAACTGCTCCCCTCAAGGTGCTCAAAACCACATTTAAGAAGTTTATTAGCCCTTCAGGTGTTTCACAGGAATTTTTGGAATGTTTAAATAAAAATGAACATTTAACTTTTTTTCACACAAAATTTACTTCGGCTCCAATTTGTTTTATTTTACCAAAGGTAGCAGGAGAAAAATGGACCCCAAAAGTTGTTGTACAATTTGTCCTGAGTATGCCAATACCCCATATGTGGGGGTAAAGCACTGTTTGGGCACATGGCAGAGCTCGGAAGGGAAGGAGCACCGTTTGACTTTTCAATGCAAAATTGACAGGAATTGAGATGAGATGGGATGCCATGTTGAATTTGGAGAGCCACTGATGTGCCTAAACATTGAAAACCCCAAAAGTGACACAATTTTGGAAAGTAGACCCCCTATGGAACTTATCTAGATGTGTTGTGAGAGCTTTGAACCCCCAAGTATTTCACTACAGTTTATAACGCAGAGCTGTGAAAATAAAAATTATTTTTTTCCCACCAAAATTATTTTTTAGCCCCCAGTTTTGTATCTTCCCAAGGGTAATTGGGACCCCAAAAGTTGTTTTCCAATTTTTCCTGAGTACACTTATACCCCATATGTGGGGGGGAACCACCGTTTGGGCGCATGGCAGAGCTCAGAAGGGAAGGAGCACCATTTGGAATGCAGACTTAGATGGAATATTCTGCAGGCGTCACATTGCGAAGCAGAGCCCCTAATCTACCTAAACAGTAGAATCCCCACACAACTGACCCCATATTGGAAACAAGACCCCCCAAGGAACTTACCTAGATGTGTCGTGAGAACTTTGAACCCCCAAGTGTTTCACTACAGTTTATAACGCAGAGCGGTGAAAATAAAAAGTCATTTTTTCCACAAATATTATTTTTTAGCCCCCTGTTTTGTATTTGCCCGAGAATAACAGGAGAAATTGGACCCCAATAGTTGTCCAATTTGTTCTGAGTACTCTGATACCCCATATGTGGGGGGAACCACCGTTTGGGTGCATGGCAGAGCTCGGGAGGGAAGGAGCGTCATTTGGAATGCAGACTTAGATGGATTCGTCTGCAGGCGTCACGTTGCATTTGCAGAGCCCCTGATGTAACTAAACAGTAGAAACCCCCCACAAGTGACCCCATATTAGAAACGACCCCCCAAGGAACTTTGAACCCCCAAGTGTTTCACTACAGTTTATAACGCAGAGCTGTGAAAATAAAAAAACATTTTTTCCCACAGAAATGTTTTTTTAGCCCCCCAATTTTTATTTTCCCAAGGGTAACAAGAGAAATTGGACCCCAAAAGTTGTTGTCCAATTTGTCCTGAGTACGCTGATACCCCATATGTTGGGGTAAACCCCTGTTTGGGCGCACGAGAGAGCTCGGAAGGGAAGGAGCACTGTTTTACTTTTTCAACGCAGAATTGGCTGGAATTGAGATCGGACGCCATGTCGCGTTTGGAGAGCCCCTGATGTGCCTAAACAGTGGAAACTCCCAATTCTAATTGAAACCCTAACCCTAGCCACAATCCTAACACTAGCCCCAACCCTAGCCCCAACCCTAGCCCTAACCCTAACCCTAGCCTTAAACCCTAACCATAACCCTAGCCCTAACCCTAGCCCTAACCCTAATCCTAGCCCTAACCCTAACCCTAGCCATAACTCTAACCCTAGCCCTAATCCTAACCCTAGCCCTAATCCTAACCCTAGCCTTATCCCTAGCCCTAACCCTAGCTCTAACCCTAGCTCTAACCCTAGCCGTAAAACCCTATTGGGAAAATGGAAATAAATACATTTTTTAAATTTTATTATTTTTCCTAACTAAGGGGGTGATGAAGGCGGGTTTGATTTACTATTTATAGTGTTTTTTAGTGGATTTTTATGATTGACAGCCGTCACAGACTAAACGACGTTTTTTATTGCAAAAAATAGTTTTTGTGTTTCGATATTTTGAGAGCTAAAATTTTTTCATATTTTGGTCCACAGAGTCATGTGAGGTCTTGTTTTTTGTGGGACCAGTTGTCATTTTCATTGGTAACATTTTCGGGCACGTGACATTTTTTGATCGCTTTTTGTTCCAATTTTTGTGAGGCAGAATGGCCAAAAACCAGCTATTCATGAATTTCTTTTTTGGGGGGGCGTTTATACCATTCCACGTTTGGTAAAATTGATAAAGCAGTTTTATTCTTTGGGTCAGAACGATTACAGCGATACCTCATTTATATCATTTTTTTTATGTGTTGGCGCTTTTATACGATAAAAACTACTTTATAGAAAAAATAATTATTTTTGCATCTCTTTATTCTGAGGACTATAACTTTTTTCATTTTTTCGCTAATTATGCTGTATTGCGGTTCATTTTTTGTGGGACAAGATGAAGATGAAGTTTTTAGCGGTATCATGGTTATTTATGTCCGTCTTTTTGATCGCGTGTTATTCCACTTTTTTTCAGCAGTATGATAATAAAGCGTTGTTTTATGCCTTTTTTTATTTTTTACCGTGTTCACTGAAGGGGTTAACTAGTGGGACAGTTTTATAGGTGGGGTCGTTACGGATGCGGCAATACTAAATATGTGTACTTGTATTGTTTTTTTATTATTTAGATAAAGAAATGTATTTATGGGAAAAATATATATATATCTTTCCTTTATTTAGGAATTTAAAAAAATTTTTTTTTTACACATGTGAATATTTGAATGTTTTTTTTTACTTTATAACATTGCCCCGGGGGAGAGGGGGGGGGGCATCATGTTATAGGGTCAGATCGCTGATCTGACACTTTGCCGAGCACTGTGGCAGATCAGCGATCTGACATGCAGGGCTCCAGGCTTACCAGCGCTTGCTCTGAGCAGGCGCTGGTAAGCCACCTCCCTGCAGGACCCGGATGCACCCCTGTGGTCATTTTGGATTCGGGGCCTTCAGGGAGGAGACGCTCGGTACAAGGTGAGCACAGCTGTTCTACCCTGTATGCACACATGGATTTTTCCTCTCTGAACCCTGTTCACACAGGTTATATACAGATGATCAGGTTTTTAAATACATCAGATAGGGATTGCATACATTAGTTAGGACTGCTCTGATAAGGGTATACCGTGAAGATTGGTAGAGCAGCTTAGTATACATTTTTTGCAAAAAACGTATCAACCAAATACCCTGTTTTTTACATCTTTTACTAGCACTTGCGGATTACTGCAACATTTTTTCAAACTGAGTGTTTTTGGTTTTACTATTCTCTTTTGTGTCTTCAGGTTTCTTGGTGGTGTGTGAACATGATCATACAGACTTGTTCACTGTGCAAGTAGCCCATGTGTTCCTGTTTCCATAATTGTTCTCTTGTGTCTACAAGACTGGGGAGTTCCACCACTCCTCTTGGGCTATCTGCACAAAAGCTGTTCTACCCTGTATGCACACATGGATTTTTCCTCTCTGAACCCTGTTCACACAGGTTATATACAGATGATCAGGTTTTTAAATACATCAGATAGGGATTGCATACATTAGTTAGGACTGCTCTGATAAGGGTATACCGTGAAGATTGGTAGAGCAGCTTAGCATACATTTTTTGCAAAAAACGTATCAACCAAATACCCTGTTTTTTACATCTTTTACTAGCACTTGCGGATTACTGCAACATTTTTTCAAACTGAGTGTTTTTGGTTTTACTATTCTCTTTTGTGTCTTCAGGTTTCTTGGTGGTGTGTGAACATGATCATACAGACTTGTTCACTGTGCAAGTAGCCCATGTGTTCCTGTTTCCATAATTGTTCTCTTGTGTCTACAAGACTGGGGAGTTCCACCACTCCTCTTGGGCTATCTGCACAAAAGCTGTTCTACCCTGTATGCACACATGGATTTTTCCTCTCTGAACCCTGTTCACACAGGTTATATACAGATGATCAGGTTTTTAAATACATCAGATAGGGATTGCATACATTAGTTAGGACTGCTCTGATAAGGGTATACCGTGAAGATTGGTAGAGCAGCTTAGTATACATTTTTTGCAAAAAACGTATCAACCAAATACCCTGTTTTTTACATCTTTTACTAGCACTTGCGGATTACTGCAACATTTTTTCAAACTGAGTGTTTTTGGTTTTACTATTCTCTTTTGTGTCTTCAGGTTTCTTGGTGGTGTGTGAACATGATCATACAGACTTGTTCACTGTGCAAGTAGCCCATGTGTTCCTGTTTCCATAATTGTTCTCTTGTGTCTACAAGACTGGGGAGTTCCACCACTCCTCTTGGGCTATCTGCACAAAAGCTGTTCTACCCTGTATGCACACATGGATTTTTCCTCTCTGAACCCTGTTCACACAGGTTATATACAGATGATCAGGTTTTTAAATACATCAGATAGGGATTGCATACATTAGTTAGGACTGCTCTGATAAGGGTATACCGTGAAGATTGGTAGAGCAGCTTAGTATACATTTTTTGCAAAAAACGTATCAACCAAATACCCTGTTTTTTACATCTTTTACTAGCACTTGCGGATTACTGCAACATTTTTTCAAACTGAGTGTTTTTGGTTTTACTATTCTCTTTTGTGTCTTCAGGTTTCTTGGTGGTGTGTGAACATGATCATACAGACTTGTTCACTGTGCAAGTAGCCCATGTGTTCCTGTTTCCATAATTGTTCTCTTGTGTCTACAAGACTGGGGAGTTCCACCACTCCTCTTGGGCTATCTGCATAAAAGCTGTTCTACCCTGTATGCACACATGGATTTTTCCTCTCTGAACCCTGTTCACACAGGTTATAGACAGATGATCAGGTTTTTAAATACATCAGATAGGGATTGCATACATTAGTTAGGACTGCTCTGATAAGGGTATACCGTGAAGATTGGTAGAGCAGCTTAGTATACATTTTTTGCAAAAAACGTATCAACCAAATACCCTGTTTTTTACATCTTTAACTAGCACTTGCGGATTACTGCAACATTTTTTCAAACTGAGTGTTTTTGGTTTTACTATTCTCTTTTGTGTGTTCAGGTTTCTTGGTGGTGTGTGAACATGATCATACAGACTTGTTCACTGTGCAAGTAGCCCATGTGTTCCTGTTTCCATAATTGTTCTCTTGTGTCTACAAGACTGGGGAGTTCCACCACTCCTCTTGGGTTATCTGCACAAAAGCTGTTCTACCCTGTATGCACACATGGATTTTTCCTCTCTGAACCCTGTTCACACAGGTTATATACAGATGATCAGGTTTTTAAATACATCAGATAGGGATTGCATACATTAGTTAGGACTGCTCTGATAAGGGTATACCGTGAAGATTGGTAGAGCAGCTTAGTATACATTTTTTGCAAAAAACGTATCAACCAAATACCCTGTTTTTTACATCTTTTACTAGCACTTGCGGATTACTGCAACATTTTTTCAAACTGAGTGTTTTTGGTTTTACTATTCTCTTTTGTGTCTTCAGGTTTCTTGGTGGTGTGTGAACATGATCATACAGACTTGTTCACTGTGCAAGTAGCCCATGTGTTCCTGTTTCCATAATTCTTCTCTTGTGTCTACAAGACTGGGGAGTTCCACCACTCCTCTTGGGCTATCTGCACAAAAGCTGTTCTACCCTGTATGCACACATGGATTTTTCCTCTCTGAACCCTGTTCACACAGGTTATATACAGATGATCAGGTTTTTAAATACATCAGATAGGGATTGCATACATTAGTTAGGACTACTCTGATAAGGGTATACCGTGAAGATTGGTAGAGCAGCTTAGTATACATTTTTTGCAAAAAACGTATCAACCAAATACCCTGTTTTTTACATCTTTTCCTAGCACTTGCGGATTACTGCAACATTTTTTCAAACTGAGTGTTTTTGGTTTTACTATTCTCTTTTGTGTCTTCAGGTTTCTTGGTGGTGTGTGAACATGATCATACAGACTTGTTCACTGTGCAAGTAGCCCATGTGTTCCTGTTTCCATAATTGTTCTCTTGTGTCTACAAGACTGGGGAGTTCCACCACTCCTCTTGGGCTATCTGCACAAAAGCTGTTCTACCCTGTATGCACACATGGATTTTTCCTCTCTGAACCCTGTTCACACAGGTTATATACAGATGATCAGGTTTTTAAATACATCAGATAGGGATTGCATACATTAGTTAGGACTGCTCTGATAAGGGTATACCGTGAAGATTGGTAGAGCAGCTTAGTATACATTTTTTGCAAAAAACGTATCAACCAAATACCCTGTTTTTTACATCTTTTACTAGCACTTGCGGATTACTGCAACATTTTTTCAAACTGAGTGTTTTTGGTTTTACTATTCTCTTTTGTGTCTTAAGGTGAGCACATCGCCTTGTACCAAGGGTCTCAGGGAAGCACGCAGGGAGCCCCCTCCCTGCGCGATGCTTCCCTGTATCATGGGAACGCTGCGATCATGTTTGATCACTGTGTTCCAGGGGTTAGTGTGCCAGGTGCGGCCCGTGACCACTCCTGGCACATAGTGCCGAATGTCAGCTGTGATTGTCAGCTGACACCAGGCGGCGATCGGGGGGAGCGCGGCCGATCGCATATGACGTACTATCCCGTCACTGGGAATTAAGTCCCAGGTCACCTCGACAGGATAGTACATCATATTGGATTAAAGGGTTAAGCAAACATTTTCCCATAGGAATTAATGGCGACCTTTCCATGACCCCCCACTGACATGGATTGAAGCCGCAGCGCAGGTGCACTGATGTTACAAAAATGGCAGCTATGCAAATGTACTGTGTCCATTTTAGGACATGATCATTTATCAAAGTCAAACATCAGAATAATGTGACTCTGATTCGTGACTCTGACTCATAACTACTGAGGGGCCGAATGTGCAAAAGTGGCTACCAAGTGGACAATGTGGCTACCAAGTGGCCAAAGTGGCTACAGAGGTGACGAATGTGCCAAAGTGGCCAAAGTCGCTACCGATGTGCCGAATGTGCCAAAGTGGCTACCAAGTGGCCAAAGTGGCCATGGCCAAAGTGGCTACCAAGTGGCCAAAGTGGCTACCGAGGTGCTGAATGTGCCAAAGTGGCTACCAAGTGGCAAAAGTCGCTACCGAGGTGCAGAATGTGCTAAAGTGGCTACCAAGTGGCCAAAGTGTCTACCGAGGTGCCGAATGTGCCAAAGTGGTTACCAAGTTGCTGAAGTGGCTACCGAGGTTCCGAATGTGCCAAAGTGGCTACCAGGTAGCCAAAATGGCTACCAAGTGGCCAAAGTGGCTACCGAGGTGCCGAATGTGCCGAAGTGGCTACCAAGTGGCCTCAGTGGCTACCAAGGTGCTGAATATGCCAATGTGGCTACCAAGAGGCCAAAGTGGCTACCGAGGTGCCGAATGTGCCAAAGTGGCTACCAAGTGGCAAAAGGGGCTACCAAGGTGCCGAATGTGCTAAAGTGGCTACCAAGTGGCCAAAGTGTCTACCAAGGTGCCGAATGTGCCAAAGTGGCTACTTTATGGCCAAAGTGGCTACCGAGGTGCCGAATGTGCCAAAGTGGCTTCCAAGTGGCTGAAGTGGCTACTGAGGTGCCGAATGTGCCAAAGTGGCTACCAAGTAGCCAAAATGGCTACCAAGTGGCCAAAGTGACTACCAAGGTGCCAAATGTGCCAAAGTCGCTACCAAGTGGCCAAAGTGGCTACCGAGGTGCCGAATGTGCCAAAGTGGCAACCAAGTGGCCAAAATGGCTACCAAGGTGCCGAATATGCCAATGTGGCTACCAAGTGGCCAAAGCAGCTACCGAGGTGCCGAATGTGCCAAAGTGGCTACCAAGTGGCAAAAAGGGGCTACTGAGGTGCCGAATGTGCCAAAGTGGCTACCAAGTGGCTGAAGTGGCTGCCAATGTGCCATGCCGAATGTGCCAAAGTGGTTACCAAGTGGCCAAAGTGGCTACCGAGGGGCTGTGTGCACCAAAGTGGCTACCAAGGATTCCTGCATGCCAAAATGGCTACCAACGGGCCAAAGTGGCTAACAAGGGGCCCCCACATCAAAGTGGCTACCAAGGGGCCAAAATGGCTACCCAGAGGCAGGGCCCTGCATGCCAGACTTGCTCCTGAGGTTCATTAGCACCAAAGTGGTTTCTGAGGGGCCCTGGGAACCAGACTGGCTCCTGAAGGGGCCCACACAACAAAGTGGGTCTTGGACTTCACATACTAAAGTGGCCCCTGAGAGGCCTCGCTTGCTAGACTGACTCCTGAAAGGCCCCGACATCATAGTGGCTGTTGAGGGGCCACACCATGCCAAAGTGGCTTGTGAGGGGCTGCACTATGCAGTCGCTCTGGCTTTTACCAACCTAAGATGCCACGCCCAACAAGAATGTCCACAAAATATTTCCTTGAAAATGCGATATGCGCTTTTGTCCATTTTTATCTTTCAGGGGTACAGCTGCAATTAAATGGTTGCTATCATTACTAAGGTCCCCATCACACTGAACGAGCATCCGATCCATAATGTTTCAGCGATACCCCGCTGTGACAGCGGCAATTGCTGCAGGTGACAGTGGGATACAACATCGCAAGGGGCATTCCTGAGCATGGCAGATCCCAGTCCCGGCCGTTTTCATCGCTGGGGTGTCATGCATCATACACTCCCAGTGAAAAAATTGTTCACTGTGACTGCTGCACTTGCAACGCTGCGATGTTGGATTTGCGACTTTGCAGCGTCGCAATCGTCAGCGGTATAATTCAGTGTGAAGGGACCTTAAGGACTTACTAGTCCACTAATTGTTCAATTTTATTGTGTAAATAGGGACCACTGCACTGGTACAAGAAATGTATGTGACAAGGTTCCCTGATTTCTATAACAAATGTTAGTGGCATGATTAATGAAAATTGCCTCAGAGTAAAACCATTTTGGTTGTCCATAGCAACCAGAGGTCAGCTTTCATATTTGAAACTGCTGAAGTAAAACGAAAGCTGACCTTTGATTGGTTGTCGGGGCAACTAGAGCTGTCTATCAGGCAGTTTCACTGTGTGAGGCCTGTTCTTCCTAAGGCCTCTTTCACACTTCCGTTTTTTGCAGTCTGTCGCAATCTGTCGGTTTGGGCAAAAAACAGATCCTGCAAATGTGCTCGCAGGATGCATTTTTTGCCCATAGACTTGTATTAGCGATGGATCGCGACGGATTGCCACATGTCACGTCCGTCGTGTTTTCGCAGACCTTCGTCACAAAAAACGTTCAATGTAACGCTTTTTGTGCGTCGCGTCTGCCATTTTTGGCCAAAACTCCGCCCCCTCCTCCCCGGACTGCAGAATGGGCAGCGGATGCGTCTAAAAACTGCATCCGCTGCCCACGTCGTGAAAAGAATTCACAACGTCCGTCGGTACGTCGGCCCGACACATTGCGACGTGCCCGTACCGACGTTAATGTGAAAGAGGCCTAATCTGCTAGTGAAAAGCTGTCAACACCACCACCTATTTACAATTTACAAAGTTGTTTGTGTTTTTACTTCATATTGTCAAAGGGGCATGAAGCGTAAGAGCATCTGGTGTGTGCGGTGCAGCACCAGCACAGGATTCCTGTTCTCTGACTTGGCATAAAACATTCTAATTCGCTTTCCTTTGATTTTAAAGCTTTATGTAAGTAATCATACTGTAGTATGTGTACACTTATACACTGCTTTATAAGGGCTAGTACACACAGTCCGATTTTTACATCCGAATTCGACCGATTATTTATTCTGACTGTGTGTGACTTCATTAGCTACATAAAAATACCGTATATACTCGAGAATAAGCCGACCCGAGTATAAGCCGACCCCCCTAATTTTGCCACAAAAAACTGGAGAAAACTTAATGACTCGAGTATAAGCCTAGGGTGGGAATTGCAGCAGCTACCAGTAAATGTTAAAAGTTAAAATAGATACCAATAAAAGTAAAATTAATTGAGACATCAGTAGGCTAAGTGTTTTTGAATATCCATATTGAATCAGGAGCCCCATATAATGATCCATAAAGTTTATGATGGCCCCATAAGATGCTCCATATTAAAATATGCCCCATATAATCCTGCATAAAGGTTAATAATGGCCCCATAAGATGCTCCGTAGACACATTTGCCCAATATAATGCTGCACAAATGCTGATTATGTCCCCATAAGCAGCTCCATAAAGATATTTGCCCCATATAGTGCTGCACAAACGTTAATTATGGCCCCATAAGATGCTCCATACAGACACTTGGCCCATTTGCTGTTGCTGTGATAAAAAAAAATCACATACTCACCGCTCCGTTGCTCAGGCCCCCAAACTTTCAATATTCACCTGACTTTGTTCCGGCGCCGCTCCATCTTCAGCGTCTTCTGCACTGACGTTCAGGCAGAGGGTGCGCACTACCACGTCATCGTGCCCTCTGACCTGAGCGTCACTGCAGAAGACACTGAAGACGGAGCGGCGGCTGGAACGAGGAGCAGGTGAATATCGCACAGCGCTGCGCTCCCCCTCCCCACTATACTCACCTGCTTCTGGCGCGGTGCAGTCCCTGCTTCCCCGGTGCCGGCTGCTTCTTCCTGTACTGAGCGGTCACCGTTACTGCTCACTACAGTAATGAGATGGAGCCGCATATTCATTACTGTAATGAGCGGTACCATGTGACTGCTCAGTACAGGAAGAAGCTGGGGCGCCGAGGAGCCAGGAACATGCAGGGACCGCGCCAGGAGTAGGTGAGTATAATTAGACAGCCCCCGCTCCCCCTCCCCTGCCGACCCCTGGGTATGACTCGAGTATAAGCCGAGAGGGGGACTTTCAGCCCCCAAAAATGGGCTGAAAATCTCGGCTTATACTCGAGTATATACGGTAGTTTGTTTCCATTATGGCCGTCCCTATTAAAATCTGCCAAAAGCAGACAGACTTTTCATTAATTAAGGTAGCATGGCCGAGCGGTCTAAGGCGCTGGATTAAGGCTCCAGTCTCTTCAGAGGCGTGGGTTCAAATCACACTGCTGCCAGTATTATGAGGTCTTGAGACTTTACATTAGCAGAGTCTACCTGTGAGAACTTGCTGCTAGAGAGATTACTCATTGCAATCAGAATTTCTAGTGAAATCAATAAATCAAACTGAGCAGCCACAATTTCTTACATACAGACTCTGCCTAGGACAATCTGCCTGTTCTTCACAAGTGTCCGGACCCCGTTCATTTCATCATTGTGGGTCCCAGGGTCCCCTTGAAGCAAATAGTGGTGACATCACACAAGTCCTTTAGCCTGCACCCAATATTATATGATGGTGACATCACTACATCACTCCCATTGGCTGCATATACAACCCATCCCAGGTTGTGCCATTGCTATACACAACATTAATATTCTAACTTTACTTTCTTACAGTCGACACCTGATACACTGCTGTAAAGCTGGCAGTGCTGTTCAAGCACCATGTATTTCCTTCAGGAAATGCCCATCTACGTAGTTATTATTATTGTTACTGCAATAGCTTAATCAATTCACAGTTACACTGACTATACAGGTCCAGCACTTCCCTACATTTGAATCTATGTATTATTATTTACATACTGAGACTGCAACTCCTAGTTTCAATGTGTTTCAGACCTGCAGTAATACACCACAATCAAATATAGGCCTTTTTACATTCCTATGTGTATAATGAGCTGTGTGCCCTGATATGCTATCTCTATGCTGTAAAGTATTAAATGTTGCTTGGCCAGCCTTCATCCTTTGTAATGACTGCAATTGCCTTTCTTGATTGGCTGAGCCAGACCATGTAATGTGATAAGTTATAACTGTTTTTGCTTGTTACTAAACAATTTATTATCAAAGTACAGATATATGGTAACCTTTTCACAATGCTCAAGAACTGTTATATGTTTCTCATGCTACTTATCATTGTAATTATGTAACATAGCAAATATAAATCCACAAAGGATGAAAATAATTATTTGGGTCAACTCTACTCTACTCTATCTCAAGGGGACTATCCAGGAACTGCATAGTCCAAAAGTCTCAAATTTGGCAAGATTTCCGGAAACAATCTACTCAATTCAGGGCATGTA
Organism: Ranitomeya imitator; assembly: GCF_032444005.1. Taxonomy (NCBI): domain Eukaryota; kingdom Metazoa; phylum Chordata; class Amphibia; order Anura; family Dendrobatidae; genus Ranitomeya; species Ranitomeya imitator. The sequence goes on from NC_091282.1 coordinate 134,110,422, forward strand.
TCGGTGAGTGCTGGGAGGGATTTCCTTAAACCCTGCCTAAATGTGGGGTTCCCACTGACATGACGAAATTGAATCCTGTAACAAGTTATCATGTGCTTCACATATGAGCAGAGGTAAGTGAATTTCTCATGATCTAATAGACAATTAATCAGTGATTTAGTTCAAGTTTTTGGTAGCCCAATGATAGTCTACAATCTTTGGTATATAAGGCCCAGTCCCATGTGTCCCTTGATCAATTTGAATTTTATTCTGATTCAAAAATTGTGATTAGATTTTTCTTTGCAATAGCAGCACTTTTCGCTTCTTTTCTGGCAGTGAACTCGATGCAATTTATCAAACGCTCAACAGCTGTTATGAGACAGCAAATTAAGGAAATCGAGAAAGGAACATCTCTCCCATGACAGTGACTCTGTTCTGTCTGACCAGCAGATGCCTTTTGAAATCCTTGTGATTTAGTTGGAAAATAAATACAGATCTGAATCAAATATAGAATCACTGCACTCAGTAGAAAGGTATGCTTTCAAGTGAATGAATTTTATTTACGGTGATGGGTGAAGCGACAGTTGACGTTTCACACACTGCACCAGCACGCCTGTGCTCCCGCAGGACTACTGCGCCACCAATACTTCCCAGTTGTCACGGTCAGGATAGCGCTCCCCTGGCTTGCTGCAAACCCCTTCTGGATCATCCATTAAACTGGATATATGTCATCAATTTGAAAAATTCCAAAAACGGTGCCAATATTCTCTCGGTGACCTCACAGGCGACTATATGATAAAGGCCGGGGTTCGGCCGAAACGTCAACTGTCGCTTCACAGATCACTGTAACTAAAATTCATTCACTTGAAAGCATACCTTTCTACTGAGTGCAGTGATTCTATATTTGATTTGGACTTTACGGAACATTGGGTTCCTTTTCACTGGCACCTTTTCTCTACGTGGTCGAGTGCTAACCATCTATACTAGAATTAAATACAGATCTGAACGATCCTCAATAGATGATGCAGTTTTACAATTTTCTACTCTATATTGATGTTCTGGGGAATTCTTTTAGGATTAAATATATATGAACCCATCTGTCTATCAGACTGTAATAAATGACTGAAATACAATAAAGCTAGCCTTAATGAATAACTGTATGATGTAGAAATGGCAGACATTTTGTACAGGACATTCAGCTCAGTAAAGTATATCCATTACACCATGGTATGATCATTGGTTACAGAGTGTCACCTAGGCAATCTCCTAATAAAAAATATTCCTTGCAATATATTTAACATCTTGTTAACTTCTGGACATAATTTGACTTTTTTTTAATAAAGACCTGTTGAAAGTAAAGTGTAACTAAGCGTCTCTTTTCTTGTAGCCCTAAAATGTTCTGTAGATCAGTGGCGTCCGGGTCCTTAGACCTCCATGTATCACTCAAAGGCTGTGCCGAAGCGCTCAGCTCTAGATGAGCACGCACAGCTGAGGATGGGCTCAATAGAAAGTCTACAATAACATCTAAAACCCTTATACGTTCAGTTAAATACCGAGACTCAGATGCAACTACGTAGTTAATAGGAAATGCAGAATGCTGTGTATTTCTCAAAGGGAATTAAAATTGAAAAACTCTAAAAAAAAAAAAAAATAGAATTCCCAAGTCTTAACTGAGGAAATAGCTACTTACATATGAGTATGTGAATACATACAGTTGCTTAGTGAAAGAACCCACAAGCAGGATAAATCTAATCTTTGTTCACAGACTGTCAGGCTTGTAATTCACTTTGAAAGAATGTTTGAAGTAACCAGGGGACGGGGACAGAATTTTAAAGAATTGTCTCTGTGGATGTGATCTGTGTGCCAATGCCTTCTTTCTTTTCTTTAATAAAGCAGTTAATTGTAAGTAATATAACATATTGCAAAAAAAATTCCATTCTGATTCACAAGAAGATAATCAAATCTTACAAACCTGTTTTACGACAGATACAGCTGTACGTAATGTATTGTTTTTCGGAACATTTACTTCCAAAAGTATAGGAACGAATTGCCTTTAAAAAGACATTGCTTTTCCCGGAAAGTCTTTGTTGCAATGTAGTATGTCCTTTCATTTATCAGCCAAGCATACTCATCCCTCTGTACACTGTGCATAATAGTATAAATTGTCTGGAGGAACATAAAAATATGTAACAGCCAGACAATTTCAACAGCAACGATCAATCGAGATTCCTTGTACTCAATATTTGCAATAAGACCAGATTTATTTGCATTTGGGAAAATCAATGAAGAAAAGATGTGTTCATGTGTCTGTCACAGTAATATTCAGGATGAGCTGAATTATGACCTCCATGTTATCATATAGTAATTAAAGTCGCAAGTAACTCATGTACATCCATGTGTAACCCCCTTTTCAAAGTTTTTTAAAGGGTCGACATTGACTCAGCTGGTAGCTACCTATAGGTGGCACTAAAGAGACAGTGTTATTCATTCTAGAGAAGAACTATTCTTTACATTTAGCACATGAAATAACACAAATCCCTAATGTGTTGATTTAGTGGTAAGAGGATGTTCTCAAGACTCAGATTTTTCACATTGCCAAAGGACAAACTCTTGTACATAGTCTTCTTAGCCTGGCTGCATTTTTTTCTTCTTTGTAAGCATTATTTGGTCCTTTTTTTCAAATCCACTTTCATCTGGCAAAATAAATGACATAGGCGCTATTCCTTTTCCCATGAGTAATACATACAGGAATGGACTGTAATGAACTAATAATGCATTTGCAGAATGTGAAGCCACTGCACACTAGCACAAAAGTTAGGGGATGGGTCTGATATAGATCTTTAGCAGCTTTAGATCCTTCTTTACGTGGCTATTATTTATGTGTTTTATGTGTCTTTAAAGTGCAGTTGGAGTCTTTGTGAGTCGCCCGCCAAGGCCGTGGGGTACTCGGTACCGGGTCCGGTGTTCATAGGGGAATGTCATGGTGGCGACCTGGTCCGTGGTCCTGGGTGCCGATGTAAAAGGGGTATTGAATAAAGTTTATGTTTGTGACGCCACCTGTGGTATTCAGTCAGTGGTGACCGACGCTGCTTTAAGGGGTCCTCTGGGGTGATGTTATAGCAGCTAGATGGTATAACTTCCCACAGGTGAAGTATATCCCCAGGGCTCCCTATGTGTAGATGGAAGATGGTGAATGGCACAGTAAAAAACAAGGACACAGGTTTGCAGTGTCTTTACCTGGTTCACTGAAGACTTCAGGCAGCCACAGTCCAGGGTACCAGATCATAGGATAGGCAGAGTCTGGCCGGCTTGGAGGCAAGTTGGGAGTCCCCTTATCCAGGTGGAGTTAAAAGCCTTCCTCTAGCGCAGTGGTGCTGTAGTCCCTTACTGCCTATGGCTTCTGATAAGGTTCTCACAGTTCTTCTCTCTGTCCCCCGTAAAGGATAGGACACAAACCCATATGGTAGGTGACTCGAGCCTTTTTACAGGATCTCTATCATGACTAGGGCTCTGTTCCTCCTGGGTATTGAGGCGGACAGGTAACTTGCATGTCAGCTGTCCTGCTGGTCTCTGCTGTAAGTCGCAGAGGCCTTTACAATCTCGGTGTTCCAGCTACCGGTTCTCTGCACCTCAGAGGGAGGCAGCCCATTTGCAGCTGGTCTCCCCTGGTCTCCTCTGCTTCCTTCCCCTCTGTCTCTCTGACAGGAACAAACTAACTTTCCCTCCAAACCACAATATATATAGGGGAGTCACCTTGGAATAGGATCAAAAGCTCCCCCTTGTGGCCTGGTGTGTGCATGTTTTTGTTTACCTGGTGAAAGTTATCCTTCCTTGCCTCCAAGTGTGACATCCCTCTCCCTGTGAGGAAAGCAATGCAACTGTGATGACCAGGACCCTGCGGCACCACATTTGTAGTATTTGTGATTCACGCGACATTGATTGCAACTTGCGGCAAAGATGGTGAATTCAAATTTAAAAAATTCACTCATCTCTAAATAGTATCCTAATAAAGAAGGATCCAGAGCTTCTAAAAATCTATATCCACTCTCATCCAGTCATGGTGTGGTGCGGGGGCTGTTACAGTCACCTCTCACCATATAATATGAGCACGCTGTTATTACTCCCCTGCACATTGATTGTCAGCCTGCTCTGCTGCGTTGGTCTCATCTGACCAGAGCACCTTCTTCCAGATGCTAGCTGTGTCTCGTACATGACATGTGGAAGAAGGTGCTCTAGTTATATGAGATAATAGTAGAAATTAATTCAAAATGTTATGTGTTGTGAATCACCACCGTCAAACATGGTGGTGGCAGCATTATGCTGTCGGGAGGCTTTTCTTCATCAGGAACAGTGAAGCTGGTTAGAATTAATAGGAAAATGGATGGAGCTAAATACAGGGAAATCCTGGAAGAAAATCTGTTAAAGGATGCAAAAAACTGGGGCATAGGTTTACCTTCTCGCAGGAAAACAACCCTAGACATGCTGCTGGAGCTACCATGGATGGTTTATTTCAAAGCATATTCATGTGTGTGAATGGCCCAGTCTTTCCAGACCTAAATCCAATTCAGAATCTGTGGCAAGACTTGAAAATACCCACGTAGTATATAGAAGCCACGTAGTATATAACACAGCTGCGAAGTATATAACACAGCCCATATAATGTATAGCACAGGCCACGCAGTATATAACACAGGCCACACAGTATATAGCACAGCCCATGCAGTATATAACACAGCCCATGTAATATATAGCACAGCCCACGCAGTATATAACACAGCCCACGCAGTATATAACACAGCCCACGCAGTATATAGCACAGCCCACGCAGTATATAACACAGCCCACGCAGTATATAACACTGCCCACGTAGGAAATAACACTGCCCACGTAGTATATAGCAGCCACGCAGTATATAACACAGCCCATGTAATATATAGCACAGCCTCACACAGTATATAACACAGCTCAAGCAGTATATAACACTGCCCAAGTAGTATATACCAACCGGGACACCGAATACATATTAACAGAGATCTGGGGGAGGTAATATAGTATGTCTAGTAATACCCCAGACTCTAGATAGTTGCTCCAAACACTAAATATGAGAAAAGAGGAGAACTGGGAGCCTATAGTAAATGTATAAAACTAACAATCTTTATTAATACACAAGGATAAAAGAGGTATAGGACAACAAAGCGTAACAGTGTAAACCATGACAAAACATGAAAAAGGGGGAGAAAAACACCCCACATCCCACCCCCCCCAAAAAAGGGGTAATCAGATGGTAGTAATGCGGCAATAAAAGTAGAGCACCTATGCACATAAATATAAGGACAAAATGCACTTGGTCACAGTAATAGATAGATCCCACCAGAATGGGTAAGGGCCAAATGTAACATAGTAACATAGTAACATAGTTAGTAAGGCCGAAAAAAGACATTTGTCCATCCAGTTCAGCCTATATTCCAACATAATAAATCCCCAGATCTACGTCCTTCTACAGAACCTAATAATTGTATGATACAATATTGTTCTGCTCCAGGAAGACATCCAGGCCTCTCTTGAACCCCTCGACTGAGTTCGCCATCACCACCTCCTCAGGCAAGCAATTCCAGATTCTCACTGCCCTAACAGTAAAGAATCCTCTTCTATGTTGGTGGAAAAACCTTCTCTCCTCCAGACGCAAAGAATGCCCCCTTGTGCCCGTCACCTTCCTTGGTATAAACAGATCCTCAGCGAGATATTTGTATTGTCCCCTTATATACTTATACATGGTTATTAGATCGCCCCTCAGTCGTCTTTTTTCTAGACTAAATAATCCTAATTTCGCTAATCTATCTGGGTATTGTAGTTCTCCCATCCCCTTTATTAATTTTGTTGCCCTCCTTTGTACTCTCTCTAATTCCATTATATCCTTCCTGAGCACCGGTGCCCAAAACTGGACACAGTACTCCATGTGCGGTCTAACTAGGGATTTGTACAGAGGCAGTATAATGCTCTCATCATGTGTATCCAGACCTCTTTTAATGCACCCCATGATCCTGTTTGCCTTGGCAGCTGCTGCCTGGCACTGGCTGCTCCAGGTAAGTTTATCATTAACTAGGATCCCCAAGTCCTTCTCCCTGTCAGATTTACCCAGTGGTTTCCCATTCAGTGTGTAATGGTGATATTGATTCCTTCTTCCCATGTGTATAACCTTACATTTATCATTGTTAAACCTCATCTGCCACCTTTCAGCCCAAGTTTCCAACTTATCCAGATCCATCTGTAGCAGAATACTATCTTCTCTTGTATTAACTGCTTTACATAGTTTTGTATCATCTGCAAATATCGATATTTTACTGTGTAAACCTTCTACCAGATCATTAATGAATATGTTGAAGAGAACAGGTCCCAATACCGACCCCTGCGGTACCCCACTGGTCACAGCGACCCAGTTAGAGACTATACCATTTATAACCACCCTCTGCTTTCTATCACTAAGCTAGTTACTAACCCATTTACACACATTTTCCCCCAGACCAAGCATTCTCATTTTGTGTACCAACCTCTTGTGCGGCACGGTATCAAACGCTTTGGAAAAATCGAGATATACCACGTCCAATGACTCACCGTGGTCCAGCCTATAGCTTACCTCTTCATAAAAACTGATTAGATTGGTTTGACAGGAGCGATTTCTCATAAACCCATGCTGATATGGAGTTAAACAGTTATTCTCATTGAGATAATCCAGAATAACATCCCTCAGAAACCCTTCAAATATTTTACCAACAATAGAGGTTAGACTTACTGGCCTATAATTTCCAGGTTCACTTTTAGAGCCCTTTTTGAATATTGGCACCACATTTGCTATGCGCCAGTCCTGCGGAACAGACCCTGTCGCTATAGAGTCCCTAAAAATAAGAAATAATGGTTTATCTATTACATTACTTAGTTCTCTTAGTACTCGTGGGTGTATGCCATCCGGACCCGGAGATTTATCTATTTTAATCTTATTTAGCCGGTTTCGCACCTCTTCTTGGGTTAGATTGGTGACCCTTAATATAGGGTTTTCATTGTTTCTTGGGATTTCACCTAGCATTTCATTTTCCACCGTGAATACCGTGGAGAAGAAGGTGTTTAATATGTTAGCTTTTTCCTCGTCATCTACAACCATTCTTTCCTCACTATTTTTTAAGGGGCCTACATTTTCAGTTTTTATTCTTTTACTATTGATATAGTTGAAGAACAGTTTGGGATTAGTTTTATTCTCCTTAGCAATGTGCTTCTCTGTTTCCTTTTTGGCAGCTTTAATTAGTTTTTTAGATAAAGTATTTTTCTCCCTATAGTTTTTTAGAGCTTCAATGGTGCCATCCTGCTTTAGTAGTGCAAATGCTTTCTTTTTACTGTTAATTGCCTGTCTTACTTCTTTGTTTAGCCACATTGGGTTTTTCCTATTTCTAGTCCTTTTATTCCCACAAGGTATAAACCGCTTACACTGCCTATTTAGGATGTTCTTAAACATTTCCCATTTATTATCTGTATTCTTATTTCTGAGGATATTGTCCCAGTCTACCAGATTAAATGTGTACTGGTACAAAGAGGAGACCCCTACAGCAATAGTCGTATCTGTCACCTAAATAGTTGACTATATATAGAGTCTGGCAACCTGTCGGTAATAACAATTATGGCGATCCCTATCACACCAATGGAAACAACTGTGTCATAAAATGAAAGTGATATCATACTCCCCTTGAGGAAGCGGCATGTTTACGCCGCGAAACGCGCGTCGGGGCGTTCTCACCGGTGTGACCCCCTCATCTCCTTCCCCCCACGGGCTTTAGGTGAGCATTTTTCGCTATGTTGTGCTGCTGGTACCGGGGCCGTCCCTTGCAACCTATGCATACTGGCTGTGCACTCTGTACTGAGTGTCAGTACAGCGGCGATTCCCTCTCACACCATATCACTTTCATTTTATGACACAGTTGTTTCCATTGGTGTGATAGGGATCGCCATAATTGTTATTACCGACAGGTTGCCAGACTCTATATATAGTCAACTATTTAGGTGACAGATACGACTATTGCTGTAGGGGTCTCCTCTTTGTACCAGTACACATTTGGCCCTTACCCATTCTGGTGGGATCTATCTATTACTGTGACCAAGTGCATTTTGTCCTTATATTTATGTGCATAGGTGCTCTCCTTTTATTGCCGCATTACTACCATCTGATTACCCCTTTTTTGGAGGGCGGTGGGATGTGGGGTGTTTTTCTCCCCCCTTTTTCATGTTTTGTCATGGTTTACACTGTTACGCTTTGTTGTCCTATACTTCTTTTATCCTTGTGTATTAATAAAGATTGTTAGTTTTATACATTTACTATAGGCTCCCAGTTCTCCTCTTTTCCCACGTAGTATATAGCAGTGTGGGCACCATATCCCTGTTAAAAAGAATAATTAAAATAAAAAATAGTTATATACTCTGGCGGCCAGTGAAGCTGTCCCGATGCGTGAAATCGACTGGGTAATTTCGCAATGCATCTCTGGGAACGGAAGCTGGCGGCAGCCGGGCGCGCATCGGCAGACGACGGAAGGTGAGAATAGCAGGTTTTTTGTTTTTTTTTATTATTTTTAACATAAGATTTTTTTTACTATTGATGCTGCATAGGCAGCATCAATAGTAAAAAAGTTGGTCACACAGGGTTAATAGCAGCGTTAACGGAGTGCGTCACACCGCGGCATAACGCGGTCCGCTAATGCTGCCATTAACCCTGTGTGAGTGCTGACTGGAGGGGAGTATGGAGCAGGCGCCGGGCACTGACTGGATGGAAGTAGGGAGGGACTAATTCTCGGCCGGGCTGTGCCCGTCGCTGGTTGGTCTCGGCCTGGTGGCCGCGACCAATCAGCGACGTGGGATTTCCGTGACAGACAAACAGACGGAAGTGCCCCTTAGACGATTATATATATAGATGAGTAGTTTCCTTTGTACTTCACAGATACTTGTTACTTTGTGTTGGTATATCACATAAAATACAAATAAAATACATGTATGAATACTTTTTTCAAGGCACTGGTTCTGCAGGTAAACAGCATTTTTGTAGGTGACAAGTTCTATTTAAATATAAATGTGCTCCATGTAAGATAAAAACTACACACCCACCTTACACCTACACACCTAATATTGTTGTCATGTGAGTGCTGCAGCCTATCAGGGGCCACTGATGGTCTGCAGCCATCATTGTTCCTTCATGGCTAACTTCACGTCTGATGGAAGTATGAAGGCTGCAGATAATTAGTTGCTGTTGATTGTCTGCAGTGGTCACAAGAGGTAGTACGTAACTGCCAGGAAACACAGACTACTAACAGACAACTATGTGATTCCAGTTAACAACGTATTTTGTAGAGTTTCACACTTGTCCTGGGAAATTATCACCAATTTCTGGATTTTGAAAAAAAAAAAAAGCAAGAGTATTGTCAATGTTTTCAGGAAGTTGTCAAGCTACTGGTGGGTTAATCAAAGGTTTCACATCTTCTTTTTGCATTGATATCTACTAAAAACTTAGCTTCTTAATTTAGAGTATTCTAATTTTAAACTTCCCATGAAAATAATCATATCTTGCTTTTTCCAGGGCAAAGAACATACAAGCTCTGTAGATATGTGTTACTGTTCCACTCAGTCACTGCTCTTCACGAAACTGCTTTTCTGGACGTTATCTGCAATAGATATCCTCCCTTTGAAGACTCTTTTAAGGAAGGAAATGTCTAGTTGCTAAAAGAAGCATAGGAACACAAGGACTATGATGGAAGAGGGCATTGGCCAGACTAGTTATTTGGGCACCCTGTTTAAAATTAGAAAAATGTTCACCAATCCATATTTATTTTTTCCCCTTTATAGCTAATTTGGGAAAATCAGCGTGGACAATTACCTTTCTATGAAATGTTTAGGTGTGACTTTTACCCATGCTCTGACATTACAACTCCTCTGCAAACTACTTCACTTTTTTCAACCTATTTCTAGCCATTTATGTCCTACTAGAAAGTCTGATATATAAAGTACTCATCATTAATCTTTCTCCTATCTCTCCATTAGACCCTCATAATTATGTTTGGCATTTTTCAGAAACTGCAGTAACCATATTTTCTTATGTTATCTGATATTTGCCAAATCCAATGACCAGTACTCATCTTGATATATTTACAGCCATTAACTCCATGAATCAATACTACAAAACCATGAAAAAATATTACATTTATCCTAAAGCAGAAGTGGTGAACCTTTTTCCTGCTAAGGGCCGTTTGGATATTTATAACATCAATTGCGGTCCAGACAAAATCATCAACTTGAAAATGATCCTGTTATTACAGGTTAAACATTTAATTTACTCACCACTAATGTCATGGGTTAAACTGCTTTTCTTTGGTGAGGATGTGAGATGTTACGTGATATTGATAATGTTGCAACTCACAACTGCTTTTCCAGGTTTGCGTCAGTCTGGTGGGCAGTCGAATCTTTGCAATAAGTTTTGTAAAGAATGGCTCAAAGCAATAAGTTATTCCAATCACAGATGCATATTGCACTTCACAGCAGGAAATTCATCACTGCTAACATTACATTTATGGTACCCAAGCAATGGAAGGTCTGCAATATTCATCACATAGGATACTCTTAGAATACTGTATGCATCACATAGGAGACACTGAGAATGATGTATACAACACATAGGAGACAATGAAAATGATGTATATAACATATAGGAGACACAGAGATTGATGTACACATCACATAGAGGACAATGATATTGCTGTTTACATCACATGGGAGACATAGAGACTGTTGTATACATCACATATGGGACACACTGAGACTCCTGTATGCATCATATAGAACAGTGGTTTCAAACTCAGCCGGCAAATGGGTCGCACATGGAAAAAATTTGAATATGAAGGGCCATGTTTTTTGCAGGAGAAGATGACATTTTTGTAGTAATGTCCCCTATTCTGGTCCCCATCCTGTAACAATATTCTTCATCCTGTAATAATATTCTTCATCTTGTAATAATGCCCCTTGTCCTGTAATAATGGTCCCTATCTTGTAGCAATGTCCCCCATCCTGGTCTGCATCTTGTAGCAATGTCCCCCATCCTTGTCCTCATCCTGTAGCAATGTCCCTAATCTTGTAGCAATGTCTCCCTGTCATGGTCCCCAATTTGTAGCAATATCCCGCCATGCTGGTGCTATATCTTATAGCATTGTCCCCCATTTTAGCGTCCTATCTTGTAGCAATGTCCCCCTATCTTTGTGCCATATCTTATAGTAATGTCCCCATCATGGTGCCCTATCTTGCAGTAATGTCTGCCATTCTGCACTCTTTATATACACATTGGCCATTGGCCAGTGGCTGGTATTGCTATTGCATTGCAGAAAGCTGGTTTCTGCCACACAATTCAATTCATATGAATGTGCGTCCAAGAGCATACATTCAGTTGAATAGAAGCGATGACGTATACGGCCATTCACTTCCTGAGCTTGATTGTCTCAGGGGCCCGAGAGCTGCATAATGGGGCCTCAGGGGCCGCATGTTTTATACCTTTGAAATAGAAGATACCAATTCTGCTCTAAACATCACATAGGAGACACACTGAGACTGCTGTATACATCACAAAGGAGTCACTGGGACTGGCATATACAAGGCTTTGAAAAAAGTATTCATACTGAATCATGAACTTTTACACATTATTTAATGTTATACGCCCAAACTAAGATGCTTTTTTACTTGGATTTGATGTGCTATACCAAAACAATGTTGGACATATTAGTGAAGTGTAAACTAAATGATACTTGTTTTTCCAAATATTGTAATATTTTAAAAATATGAATCTAAAAATTATGACATGCATTTGTATTTTTCCACCCTGAGTAAATACTTTGTAGGGCCACCTTTTGCTGCAATTACAGCTGCATGCATTTTGAAGCATGTTTGTATCAGTTTTGCACTTCCAGAGGCTGAAAATGTTGCCCACTCTTCTTTGCAAACTAACTACCTCACTGAGATTGGATGGATAGCATCTGTTAACAGAAATATTCAAGACTTGCCACAAATTCTCAATGGGATTTAGGTTTGGACTTTAACTGGGCAAATCAAATACATGAATATGCTGTGATCTTTCCATCGACGCTGGCCAGCTTTCCTGTCCCTGCCTGTTGAACTAAAGCTTTCCCACAGCATGATGCTACCACCACCATATTTTATTGTGAATTTAGGGTTTTCAAGGTGAAGTGCAGAGTTAGTTCTACTTCAATCACATGTGACCAGAGCACCTTCTTTCGCATGCTAGTCGTGTTCGACTACATGACTTTTTGCAAACTTCAAATGGATTTCTTAAGGCTTGCTTTCAAAAATGTCTTTCTTCTTGCCATTTTTCCATAGAAGCCAGATTTGTGTTGAATACAACGAATAATTGTCCTGTGGACAGATTCTCTCAACTGAGCCTCCTGCCTGATTTTCTAATTAGTGCTTTCTTTGCTTGGCATGTCAGATTAGGTGGACACTGGACAGCCATGTCTTGGTAGGTTTGCAGTTGTGTCATAGCTTGAGCTATATTTTTGGAACCTAAACCTGCTTTATTCTTCTCAACAACTTTATCCTTGACCTGTCGGATGTTTTCCTTTGTTTTCATGATGCTGTTTGATCCCTAATGTTTTGAAACAAACCTCTGAGGACTTTAGAGAGAGCAGCTGCAGTTACTGTATACTGAGAATAAGTTAGATACAGGAGAACTCAATTTATTAATTACGCGACTTCTGAAGGTAATTGTTCACTCAGGCATTTTTAGGGTATCAAACTACATGTGGCTGAACATAAATGCATTATACAAAAAAAGGTTGCACTCTATCGTGCCAAAGCATATCGAATATGAAATACATGAAATATGAATAGCAAAATGGCTTTTTGAACATTAGGAAAAATATTTGAGATGCTTTGCACAGAATTTGGCCAAATAGTGTGAGCCCATCAACCATCGTCAAGGTGGTCTCAATAATCTGATGGGTCCCTGACCTCTCTGTCCAAATGTGAACACTTACCGAAGGCTAATGTCTGTATGCATGGGTGAATATGGACACCTCTCTCAGTAAAGCCTACATATATGGGTTGGCCGGAACCAAGTGTGATTAGATGTAATTAAAAACCACATGGTGATGGGAGGAGTGCTCAGTCAGTAAGCTAACATAGAAATGACAGAAAAACGACTGGCACATCCAAACTAGTGTGAATAGGTGCATACCAGGAGCAGCTACCTCCATATACAATATACAAAAAAAGGATGCACTCTATCGTGCCAAACCATGTCGAATATGAAATACATGTCTTAATGCTGGCATTGGTCAGCTTCAGGATGTAATCACTTATTGCATGCTCCAAAACGTTCATTTGTGAATCCGGTGTGTGTGTGCTTGTAAGAAGAAGGACCGAGCCGGGGGTACCTCTTTTACGCTGGGTCCAGAACTGTTGGGGCTGTCTCCTCTGTTGTCTGAAGGGAAAGATTAGAGACCCGGACCGATTTTTGCACTTGTTGGCAGGGGGCGTGGCTAGGTTAAATAGGAGATAGCGCGCGCGGAAGCGTTCAGACTTGGCGGGAAAAGACAGCACGCGGCAGGTAGAAGCGAGTGCTCTGTCCCCTGAACACCGGAGTAATGCAGGCCCACACCTTAACATTTACACTTGCATTGCCAGAGACTGTGATCAAGAACATGCTGAGCATCCGCTGCCTCCCAAAAGGCAAAGTGACAGAGACTCCGGGCCCGTAAGTGCCACGTGCTTGCCGTCTAAGAAAGACCGGACCCGCTATCGGGAACTGTACCCTGAAAAATCAGTCTATACCAGTCAGGCCCCATTAAGCTTCGGCCAGACCCTGAACTTTATTCCTCTGCTGAACCTGCTTTCCTGAAACTTGCGACAGACAGCAAGGACTCGCCGCCCCTATGGACCTTGCTCATCCATGTCTGGAGGATCACACCGGACTCACCGCATGCTGATTGTTGTTGGCGCCATCTTACTGCTCATGGATATTTCACTCTGGGAGTCTCTTGGACAGAATAAGTTATACGTTTAAGAACTGTTTGCTGTTCTCCTTTCTATCTTTATCATATCCTACTTTTGCATACTCATACCCTGCCTTACCCCTAGTTACCATACTTCTCCCTGCATGGAGTACAAATCTGTTCATAATAAAACTGTTAACCCTTGCTCTGCCTCCTGTCCATTACTACATCCTGCAACCTGCTCACATGCTCATTGTACAAGGAAGAATTACAGGGTCAGCAGCCCCGGAATCTCCCTGGAGGCAGGAGTGAATTTCATCTCAACCCCTGTCCTAAATGATATAACCCTTCCTTTATATGTATATGCTCTTTACAATTTGAATATTTTCGTTTTTCTATTTTCCACTTATTTTTTCTATTGTTTTATCCTTTTCTTCTGATCTGTCCCATCTTTCTTACATTCAATCCATTACAAATTTCCTTGCCTTCACCAAAAAAAAATCTCAAATTTCAGTCCTTACTTTGCCCTTGCAACTCATGTAATTCACTTATAGTTGACATTCAACTAAAAGTTGTTCCACTACAATTCATTATGTGTGCAATTCTTGTAGAATTAAATGAATACCTACCATGATTACCACTTTTATTAACTCAGAATTTTCTGGTAGAAATGTCCCTCTATCATGTTTGGTCCACTCTTTTTAACTGCAGAACAATCGAGAACTCTTATGAGCCCTGTATGATATACCAATGACAAAGATTATTTTTTTAATACAAAAAATTGTTGAATGGTACCCGTACTTGAAAGAAAACAGACTTAGTTAGACTTGCTGACTTTTCAAAAAACTTACAGCTAATTAGGGAAGAAGTTAAACTGACTTGCTAGAAATGTGGTATTATTATTTAGATTTGCTCTTTGAAAGTGTTCAATACGAAATAAGTATGGTCTTCACTACTACAAATGTTTTTCTATGGAGATTCCACGGTTGTGAGAATGAGTATTCACATACTTTTTCCACTTTATGTAGATTTGTAATAATACAAAAAGAAACTTATTTCAATTTATGGAGTAGAGTTACTAAAACACAATGGCCCCAATTCATGAGAAAGCCAGACATGAAAGATATTGGTACACTTCTGCCATAATGAATCAATTTTTTGGCTAAGGTTGGACACGCTCACTTTTGGGAAAGCTCCACCTGTTTTTCAAAACGTTTTTGGAGCTTGTTGAAACTGACGTAAACTGCCAAGAATTATTATATTTTTTTAACGCAATTATGAATTGTGCAAACATTTTGCAAGATTTCAAGCAGTTTTACACCAAAAAGCTTGCAAAAACTTCTTCATGAATCAGAGCCATAGTTTCCATGTACCGTAGTTCCAAGTTGTTTTCCTACATTATTTATAAGGTCATACGAAAATACAATGGCTGAGAGGATAACTCTGAAATTTGTAATAAGAAACATTTTCTATGCGCACGTATGAGACAAGAACAGAGAGTACATCTCAACAGTGATCATAAATTTACGTAAACACAAAGTTCAATGTATAATTGGTAGATTCACAGACTGGGAGCATCTTGGGTTATGTAAAATGATATACTGGCCTTCAAGATGTTTCTGGACCTGATTTCAAGTTTGTTTGGCCTTTGAAGCATGTTCAACACATTTGGCTGAAAGTTGTGATGTTGTTTTACATCTGCTTTCAAAAAATGGATCAGAAAGACTGTAGATATTCCCTTCATAGATTAAAAAAACATTAATAATATTGAAATGTAGTTCATATTACTAAACTCAAGCTGCTGTATTTAGAGCTTCTACCCAAAATAAACTAAGGCCACTTTGTAGATTACATGGCAATTTGCCAAAAAAGGGTGAGCAAGCAGCAGAAGTACAGAAGGGGATGAATACAGAGAAGGTGGGTCAGGTAGAAGGACATAGGACAGATGGGTTTCTCAGCAAAGCTAGTTTGCTTATTTTTTGCACTGTGTACAGTATTTCTGGGCCTGCATTTTATGGAGCGGCGGGAAGAGTGTTAGTAGTTGAACCTACAGCTTTATCTCCCTGTAGCATGAGTTAGGCATTTTTAGGACAAGGGCTATTTTGACAATAGTGACAACTTTTTTCCATGTTTTCATTCTCACATTCCAAATGCCATTCTACTTTTAGGTTACGTTCACACAGGGCGTTTTTGCAGCTTTTTTTTGCAGCTTTTTTTTGCAGCGTTCTTTTTATGCTAATTTCAGCTGCTTTTTACAGTACAACAGCAAAGCCTATGAGATTTCAGAAATCTCATGCACACACATTGGGTTTTTTGTGATCAGTATTTTGTGATTTGCAGCTTTTTTTTACATAGAGCATGTCACTTCTTTCAGCGTTTTTTCAGCGATTTTTCACCCATTGACTTGAATGGGTGGTGAAAAAACGCTGCAAATACGCTAGGTTGACTTTTCTTGCAGCGTATTTGCTGCAGAAAAGTAAAGGAGATCCGGATGTGACGTCATTTTCAGCTCTGTTACATCTAGATGGCAGGCTGCATGATGCATCAATGCAGCCTGTCATCCAGCAGTGGACCCCCCCCCATTCACTTGAAAGGGGGTCTGACATTAGTGTTTGACATGCTGTCATATGCATGACAGCATGGCAAATACCGCTTCTGATCGGCAGGGAAATCCTCCCTGCCGGTCAGAGAGCAACGGCTCCCACGCTGTCAGGCCGGGGTCACACAAGCGAGTTTTATGGACGTATGAGAGGCGCAAAAACTACGCATTGCACACGGACCAATGATTCTCTATGGGGCAGCTCCTATCTGCCGTATATTTCTCTGCCTTATTTTACAGGCGTAGAAAATCGCAGAATGCTGCGTTTGTCAGCGTATTGCACAAAAAATCCGCCAATGAAAGTCAATGGGGGCGAGAAAAATATGGATTACACACGGACTAGCAGTGTGACTTGTGAGAAATACACATCGGTGTTCTATAAAAAAGCCGGCAATTCAGCGCGGTGTACAGTAAAATCACACTGACAGCTTACAATAGAATAGCTAAAATAAATGTCTACACATAGAATAGGTATATATATATATATGTCAGTGAGGCATATATATATGTATTTATATTTCATACAGCGCTAGATAGCAGAAAAGCCGGTAATTCAATTGCCGGCTTTTGCTATCACCTTCCCAAACCTGACAGGATATGAGACATGGTTTACATACAGTAAACCATTTCATATCCCTTATTTTTTAACATATTCCTCACCAATAATGTTCCAAGTGTCTGTGTGCAAAATTTGGGGGCTCTAGCTATTAAAATAAAGGGTTAAATCACAGAAAAAATTGGCGTGGACTCCTGTGCAATTTTCTCCGCCAGAGTGGGAAAGCCAGTGACTGAGGGCAGATATTAATAGCCTATAGAGGGACCATGGTTATATGACCCCCCTGGCTAAAAACATCTGCCCCCAGCCACCCCAGAAAAGGAACATCTGTAAGATGCACCTATTCTGGCACTTAGCCTCTGTTACAGAACCCCCCAGCACCAAGAATGTTATGCAGTATATGTATGTTTAATAGTTTCCATGTGAAATGCATCAGTCCACAGGCTGTGCCCCTGGACAAGATATTCTCTTTCTGACCTCCCCCCACCTTTGTAATTCCCACAGTAAATAGCGGCAGGCTCCGGCCCCCTGCGGCTATTGTAATGTATGTCTGGCCAGCTGCTTTCCTATTGGCCTGTACTGTGTATCTGTGTTATATATTCTGTGTGCTGAAAATAAAGTGTGTTCTTTTAGACTGGAAATACGTGGGGTAGCAGTCAGCTTTTATATGCTCTCACGTAACCAAGGAATTCCAGCCAGCATGCTTCATTCAGAATCCAGCAAAAGCAGCCTGGACCTCCTGAAACACGGGGTGGTACTGAAAGAGGTACCCCAGCTTGTTAGACCCCGTTACAGCCTCTCTCTTCCCACTCCATGTAGCAATGGGATATGGCGTAATAAAGGGTTAATGTCACCTTGCTATTGTAAGGTGACATTAAGCCAGGTTAATAATGGAGAGGTGTCAATAAGACACCTATCCATTATTAATCCAATAGTAGTAAATGGTTAATAAAACACACACACATTTGGAAAAAAATATTTTATTGAAATAAAGACACAGGGTGTTGTAATAGTTTATTATACTCTCAATCCAATTGAAGACCCTTGTCACCTGAAACAAAGTTAAAATAAAAAATCAACAATATCCCATACCTTCCGTGGTTCAGTCTTGTCCCACGCTGTAAATCCATCTGAAGGGGTTAAATAATTTTACAAGCAGGAGCTCTGCTAATGCAGCCGCCCCTGCCTGTAAAAACTTGGGAATGAATGGAAAGCAGGGGAATGTAGCTACCTAGACTTGCGGTGCCGTGCCCCCTGCTGGCATAACCTCAGATGAACTCGGGTGTGGGAATTTTTCTGAATATTTTCTCACGCTTGTGAGAAGGAGATAGCAAAAGCTGGCAATTGAATTACCGGCTTTTAAGCTATCTAGCGCTGTATTAAATATATATATATATATATATATGTATATATTGTGACAAAACACTCTGGGATCGCCTTTGCTGGGGTCAAAGGACACGTGGTTTGTGCATTGAATCTGAGGCGTACAGCAGGTTTCTGAGCAGGCTGACCTCAGGTCAGATTTATTAACGTGAAAGCAACACAAAAAACAAAACATAAAAATAAACCCTAGCCTGTCCGGCACTAACTAAACAAATACGTTGCTATCTCAACAACTGGGGGGGCTTCTCCCACCCAGCTAACATCATACAGATCTTGAGCAGAGCTCTTCACTCACGTTTGTCTCACACAGGCAGGCAATCTGTGTGCCCCAGGCAGACACTGGAAACACCCAGCTGGTCATCTTTTATTCCTGCAATCATTAACCCATTAGCACCCTGAAGATACTGAGTGGCCTAATTCACATAGGACAAACACCTGGGCGAGATATACCTGCCTCCATCTACCACACCAGCATGAGTCTTACATATCCCCCCCCCTTGCTCAGACCACTCCGGTCGAGCAAGAACACTTTTGAAACAGTGCACTCGGGATAGGGCATCGGCGTTCCCCATCTGCACCCCAGGTCGGTGCTCCACCGTAAAAGAGTAAGCCTGCAGGGCAAGGAACCACCGGGTTACCCGACTATTACGGTCCTTGTGGAGGTGCATCCACTTGAGAGGGGCATGGTCTGTGACCAGCCTAAACTTCCTACCAGCCAGGTAATACTTGAGGGAGTCGAGAGCCCATTTAATGGCTAGGCACTCTTTTTCAACCACGGCATACCTCTGCTCATGTACATTCAGTTTCCGACTGAGATAGAGGACCGGGTGTTCGACTCCGTCCCTCACCTGGGAAAGTACAGCTCCGACACCAGTATCAGAGGCATCAGTTTGTACCACAAACTCGCTGCTGAAATCAGGAGTCACTAGTACGGGCTGAGAGCACAAAGCCCGTTTCAGGCTGTGGAAGGCCTCTTCAGCAGCTGAGGTCCATTTTACCATGACGGAACCCTTCCCCTTGGTAAGATCCGTCAAGGGAGTAGCCATGGCTGCAAAATTGGGTATGAACCGGCGATAATAGCCGGCAATCCCCAGGAAAGCCTGCACTTGTTTCTTGTTCACTGGTTGTGGCCAGCCCTGAATTGCCTGTATTTTGTCGATCTGGGGTTTAACCACTCCTCGGCCAATCACGTAGCCCAAGTATCGGGCTTCTTCAAGCCCGATGTGGCATTTCTTGGGGTTTGCCGTTAAACCTGCATCTCGCAGGTCATCAATCACGGCTTGTACCTTCTGGAGATGAGTTTCCCAGTCCATGCTGTAAATTACGATGTCATCCAGGTAGGCAGAAGCGTACTGTCTGTGAGGCCTCAAGACTCGATCCATCAATCTCTGGAACGTTGCGGGAGCTCCGTGAAGTCCAAACGGCATATAGACATACTGGAACAGACCTTCCGGTGTAGCAAATGCCGTCTTCTCTCTGGCCGCCTCGGCCAGAGGAATCTGCCAGTACCCCTTTGTTAAATCCAGGGTCGTAATGTATCGGGCTTTACCAAGCCGGTCGATCAACTCATCGACCCGGGGCATAGGGTACGCATCAAATTTAGAAACTGCATTCAGTTTCCTAAAGTCATTACAAAACCGGATGGAGCCATCCGGTTTAGGTATCAACACAATTGGACTGGACCAGGCGCTGTGTGACTCCTCAATGACTCCTAAGTCCAACATTGCCACCACTTCCCGGGAGACGGCTTCACGGCGGGCTTCCGGAATCCGGTAGGGCTTCACATGAACAGTGACGCCAGGCTCTGTGACAATCTCATGTTTCACCAACTTCGTCCGGCCAGGTTTTTCGGAGAAAAACTGTCGGTTCTGTAACAAAAATTGCTTAACCTCAGATTTTTGTCGTTCTGAGAGAGTCTCAGCAACCTGCACCTCTGGTACAGTAGGTGAACAAACCGGACGGGGCAGATCCGCCGTTAGGGCAGAGCGGTCTTTACAGGATTTTATCAGATTCACATGATAAATCTGTTCCGGTTTTCTCTTACCCGGCTGGTACACTTTATAGTTCACTTCACCAACTCTTTCTCGGACCTCAAATGGGCCCTGCCATTTCGCCAGGAATTTACTATCCACCGTAGGGATTAGGACCAACACCCTATCGCCGGGTGCAAATGTACGGACCTTAGCGCCTCTATCATAACTTTGCCTCTGGGCTCCCTGGGCCTGTAACATATGGTCCCTAACAATGGGCATGACAGCGGCAATACGATCCTGCATTTGTGTTACATGGTCGATCACCGTTTTAAAGGGAGTGACTTGACCTTCCCAGGTTTCTTTTGCGACGTCCAGCAGTCCCCGGGGACGACGGGCGTACAACAGTTCGAAAGGCGAAAATCCTGTGGAAGACTGGGGAACTTCCCTAATGGCAAACAGCAAATAGGGTAACAAGTAATCCCAGTTCTTCCCATCTTTGTCTATCGCCTTCCGGAGCATCTGTTTTAAGGTTTTGTTGAAGCGCTCAACCAGGCCATCTGTTTGAGGGTGATAGACAGACGTACGCAACGGGTCTATTTGTAAGAGCCTGCAGAGCTCCTTCATTACCCTCGACATAAAGGGAGTCCCCTGGTCGGTGAGTATCTGTTTTGGAATTCCCACCCGACTAAACACTTGTACCAATTCCTTGGCGATCGTCTTGGTAGCTGTGTTACGCAAAGGGACGGCTTCCGGGTAACGAGTGGCATAGTCCACGATGACGAGGATATGTTGGTGCCCACGTGCGGATCGGGGAAGGGGCCCAACCAAATCCATCCCAATTCTCTCAAAAGGGACCCCGATGATAGGAAGGGGTACCAAAGGGCTACGGAACCGAGATTTAGGGGCCGCGATTTGGCACTCTGGACAGGACTCACAATAGTTACGCACATCACAATGTATTCCAGGCCACACAAAACAATGCAATATCCTTTCTGTGGTTTTCTGTACCCCCAGATGTCCCCCCATTATATGTCCGTGGGCCAAATCCAGTACCTTCCGCCGATAAGGTTTGGGTACCACTAACCGTTGCACTGTGTCTTCCCCTTTTTTTTCTACCTGGTAGAGCAAATCATTTTCAAGAACCATATACGGGTACGCTAGCCTAGTGTCAGGTTCTACGGGTACCCCATCTATCATTTTTACATTTTTCCTAGCCGGAGTCAGGGTAGGATCTTTCATTTGCTCGCTGTGGAAGTCATCCACCTGGACTCCCAAATCTGGCAGGCAGGGTGCCGGATGGCTGTCTGCCTCCGCCTCTCGCTGAGGTTCCTCAGTTTCCTCTGTTTCCCCCGCCATGACGGAGAAGGGGTACTGAAGGTTAGATTCACTAACCTCCCCAGCAACATCTTCCTGTGGGGTCTCCTCTAGGGACTCGGGACCTCCAGATGGCATGGGAGAAGATTCACGGGTACAGCTACCGTGAAGGAGTAACTGATTCTCCCACAACTGCCAGAAATAGGGAAAATCCCTGCCCAGGATTACATCATGTAACAATGCGGGAACGAGTCCCACTTTGTGCTGCACTGACCCATAGGGAGTAGAAATCCATATGACCGCTGTTAAGTACGAGCGGGTGTCACCATGCACACACGTCACAGAAAACTTGTCAGACGGACCAGACGGAAGTGCCACCAGACTAGCTTTCACCAGAGTCACCACACTTCCAGAGTCTAGTAATGCCACAACATTTTTCCCATCAACAGATAATTCACACAGGTGTTTCACTGTATCATTTTGACCCGCATTCACACTCACTAGCTGTGTAACCAAAGACATGCGTTTTCTAGAGTCTATAACGTCGCACTGCATGGGTTCAGCGGTAACAGGACAGTTCGCAGAAACATGACCCTTCTCATTGCAGCGGAAACACCTAACAGGTCCCCTACTGAGACCACCGTCCAATACTCTTGGTCTCGGAGTGCGAGCAGTCCCGGACTCTTCCCCCACAGATTTAAGCGATTTTCCTTCACCCGTGGTCCCTGGAACAGTCTTACCGGTTCCACGAGGAGGAGGCACAGTCCGGGGTTTGGCGGTGTCGTCGGGAAGTCCTTCTGCCACGGAATAACGCTCGACCAACTCCACAAGTTGATCCGCTGTCGTGGGATTTCCTTGGCTTACCCACCTTTTCAGCGCTGGGGGTAGTACTCTCAGGTACTTGTCCAGGACAACCCGCTGGATTATTTCGGGTATTGTCAGTACCTCGGGTTGCAGCCATTTCTTTGTCAAGTAGATCAGGTCGAACATCTGAGACCGCGCTGGTTTATCTTGCTGGTATGTCCACTGATGTACCCTCTGTGCACGGACAGCCGTCGTCACACCCAGCCGGGCCAGGATCTCAGCTTTCAGCTTCTCAAAGTCCTGAGCGACCTCCGGGTCCAAATCATGGTAAGCTTTTTGGGCCTCGCCGGAGAGAAACGGGGTAATCAAATCGGCCCATCGTGCCTTCGGCCACTTCTCTCTCAATGCCGTCCGCTCAAAAGTTGTCAGATATGCCTCGACGTCATCTTCTGCAGTCAGCTTTTGCCAGTATCGACTCACATGGATCCTTCTGGACTCTGCTTCCGGGTCAGCGTCAGGCATGCTCACCAGGCGCTGCGCCACCTGTTGCAGAAGTTGGCGGTCTGCAACCGTCATGTCCAGTAACTCCTTCAGCTGTGCGGCCATCAAGCGATTAGCTTCGTGCTGTGCGGCAGTGGCCTGCTGCTGTACGGCAGTGGACTGTACTAAGGCTTTCACCACATCTTCCATGCTGTCGCCTGTGCCACGGTATGCCCGCGTTCTCCACCACAATGTGACAAAACACTCTGGGATCGCCTTTGCTGGGGTCAAAGGACACGTGGTTTGTGCATTGAATCTGAGGCGTACAGCAGGTTTCTGAGCAGGCTGACCTCAGGTCAGATTTATTAACGTGAAAGCAACACAAAAAACAAAACATAAAAATAAACCCTAGCCTGTCCGGCACTAACTAAACAAATACGTTGCTATCTCAACAACTGGGGGGGCTTCTCCCACCCAGCTAACATCATACAGATCTTGAGCAGAGCTCTTCACTCACGTTTGTCTCACACAGGCAGGCAATCTGTGTGCCCCAGGCAGACACTGGAAACACCCAGCTGGTCATCTTTTATTCCTGCAATCATTAACCCATTAGCACCCTGAAGATACTGAGTGGCCTAATTCACATAGGACAAACACCTGGTCGAGATATACCTGCCTCCATCTACCACACCAGCATGAGTCTTACAATATATATGTGTCACACTGACATATACAGTGGGGCAAAAAAGTATTTAGTCAGTCAGCAATAGTGCAAGTTCCACCACTTAAAAAGATGAGAGGCATCTGTAATTTACATCTTAGGTAGACCTCAACTATGGGAGACAAACTGAGAAAAAAAAATCCAAAAAATCACAGTGTCTGTTTTTTTTTACATTTTATTTGCATATTATGGTGGAAAATAAGTATTTGGTCAGAAACAAAATTTCATCTCAATACTTTGTAATATATCCTTTGTTGGCAATGACAGAGGTCAAACGTTTTCTGTAAGTCTTCACAAGGTTGCCACACACTGTTGTTGGTATGTTGGCCCATTCCTCCATGCAGATCTCCTCTAGAGCAGTGATGTTTTTGGCTTTTCGCTTGGCAACACGGACTTTCAACTCCCTCCAAAGGTTTTCTATAGGGTTGAGATCTGGAGACTGGCTAGGCCACTCCAGGACCTTGAAATGCTTCTTACGAAGCCACTCCTTCGTTGCCCTGGCGGTGTGCTTTGGATCATTGTCATGTTGAAAGACCCAGCCACGTTTCATCTTCAATGCCCTTGCTGATGGTAGGAGGTTTGCACTCAAAATCTCACGATACATGGCCCCATTCATTCTTTCATGTACCCGGATTAGTCGTCCTGGCCCCTTTGCAGAGAAAAAGCCCCAAAGCATGATGTTTCCACCACCATGCTTTACAGTAGGTATGGTGTTTGATGGATGCAACTCAGTATTCTTTTTCCTCCAAACACGACAAGTTGTGTTTCTACCAACCAGTTCCAGTTTGGTTTCATCAGACCATAGGACATTCTCCCAAAACTCCTCTGGATCATCCAAATGCTCTCTAGCAAACTTCAGACGGGCCCGGACATGTACTGGCTTAAGCAGTGGGACACGTCTGCCACTGCAGGATCTGAGTCCATGGTGGTGTAGTGGGTTACTTATGGTAGGCCTTGTTACATTGGTCCCAGCCATCTGCAGTTCATTCACTAGGTCCCCCCGCGTGGTTCTGGGATTTTTGCTCACCATTCTTGTGATCATTCTGACCCCACGGGGTGGGATTTTGCGTGGAGCCCCAGATCGAGGGAGATTATCAGTGGTCTTGTATGTTTTCCATTTTCTAATTATTGCTCCCACTGTTGATTTCTTCACTCCAAGCTGGTTGGCTATTGCAGATTCAGTCTTCCCAGCCTGGTGCAGGGCTACAATTTTGTTTCTGGTGTCCTTTGACAGCTCTTTGGTCTTCACCATAGTGGAGTTTGGAGTCAGACTGTTTGAGGGTGTGCCCAGGTGTCTTTTTATACTGATAACAAGTTTAAACAGGTGCCATTACTACAGGTAATGAGTGGAGGAAAGAGGAGACTCTTAAAGAAGAAGTTACAGGTCTGTGAGAGCCAGAAATCTTGATTGTTTGTTTCTGACCAAATACTTATTTTCCACCATAATATGCAAAAACAATGATAAAAAAACAGACAATGTGATTTTCTGGATTTTTTTTTCTCAGTTTGTCTCCCATAGTTGAGGTCTACCTATGATGTAAATTACAGACGCCTCTCATCTTTTTAAGTGGTGGAACTTGCACTATTGCTGACTGACTAAGTACTTTTTTGCCCCACTGTATATATATATATATATATATATATATATATATATATATATATATACTGTATATATGTTTTCATGAATATTTGAGCCCATGGATCCATTGTATGTTCATTTTGCAAGCCAGCAAGAAAATCTCACTGTACGGATGCCATACGGATTAGATACGGAGGTGTCAGCTGATGGGACTACTGATCCCATCTTCTGGCACCTGCTAACGCTAATTACAGTGACAACAGGAGCGGTGGATAGGAATTTTCACCTGCCGCTCCTGCGCTATAAATAAATAATTGTAAAAAAATGGCGTGGGTTCCCCCCTAATTTTGATAACCAGCCAGACAAAACTCACAGCTGAGGGCTGCAACCCCCTGCTGTCAGCTTCAGCAAGGCTAGTTATCAAGAATAGAGTGGTCCTCATGTTTTATTTAAATAAATAATAAAAAAAAAATGGTGTGGGGTCCCCCCATTTTTGACAACCAGCCTTGCTAAAGCTCACAGCTGGGGGCTGGTATTCTCAGGCTGGTAAGGGGCCATTGATATAGGCCCAAGCCTAAAAATAGCAGCCCGCAGCTGCCCAGAAAAGGTGCATCTATTAGATGAGACAATTCTGTAGCTTTACCCGGCTCTTCCCACTTGCCCTGTAGCGGTGGCAAGCGGGGTAATGAGGAGTTAATGTCACCTTGCTATTGTAAGGTGACATTAAGGCGGCTTAGTAATGGAGAGGCATCAATAAGACACCTATCCATTACTAATCCTATAGTAATTAAAGGGTTAAATAAACACACACACATGCAGAAAAAAATATTTTAATGAAATAAAACACCACACAGTTTTGACCATCTTTTTATTGTTCTGCCATTCCAAAGCGAAGTCATTGATCTTCTGTAATAAAAATAAAATAAAAAAGCAAAAATATTCTCCCTGATCTGTCGTAGTCCGATATAACGAGGGTCCCATGCAGTATCGGGGGGAGATAAAGCTTACAACTGGGAGCGCTGCTAATACGACCTCCCCGGCTGTAAGCGACTGGGGAATGAATGAGACGCAGCGGGCGCAGGCTCAGTAACTAGCGGTGACGTCACCGAGCCTGCGCTCCCTCACAGCCTGACCTGAGGTAACCTCTACACCCTGGGAAAATGCCGGGGAAGAGGATACCACAGGTAATGTATCTATTCTATCTATCTATTCTATTCTATCAATCTAGCGATTCTATCTATCTATTCTATCACTCGATCTATTCTATCAATCTATCTATTCATTCTATCTACAGGAAGTTGTTTTTTTTTTCTCTGTGTGCACTCAACTTTATTGGCATGCACAAAGAGTAAAAAAAAGCATGAAAAAACGCACCAAAAACGCGGCAAAAATGCCTCAAAAACGCACCTAAACCTGCGTTTTTGGCACAGCTTCTTTCCTGCCAGATGATCAGGTCTTGCTGCAGAAGAAAAGCAGCAAAAACGCCCTGTATGAACATACCCTTAATGTTTTTGGTGATGTAGCATATAAGGGCATTTTTGTAGAATAAGTTATGTTTGTTAGTGGCACTATTTGGATTTATTTAATATCTTTTATTGACTGTCTTTGAAGAGAAAGAAAAAAACATAAATTTTGACATTGATTTTTACATAGTAAATTTTACTCATTCACATGGTGAAAATACCATTAACTCCTTAATTTATTTTTGATTTTGCATTTTCATTTTTTGCTCCCGTTCTTTCAAGAGCCATAACTTTTTTATCTTTTGTTCAACATGGCCATGTGAGGGCTTGTGTTTTGTGGGACGAGTTGTAATTTTGATCAGCACCATTGGTTTTACCATGTGATGTACTGCAAAATGGGAAGGCTGCCATCACACTCGCTGTATTTCGTCAGTATTTTACATTAGTATTTGTAAGCCAAAACCAGGAGTGGAACAATCAGACGAAAAGTATAATAGAAACATATGCACCACTTCTGCATTTATCACCCACTCCTGGTTTTGGCTTATAAATACTGAGGTATAATACTGACCAAATACTGCTAGTGTGACAGCAGCCGAATAAGTTCCAAGTGCTGTGAAAGTGCAATAAAAAGTGCATTCCCACAGTTGTTTTTAGTTTTTTTTTTACCATGTTCACTAAATGCTAAAACTGACTTACCATTATGATTATCCAGTTCATTATGAGTTCATAGACACCAAACAAGTCTAGGTTCTTCTTTATTTAAGCAATGAAAAGAAATGCCAAAAATAATGCAACATTTTTCCGATATTCGTAGCGTATCCATTTTTCATGATCTCGGGTTGGGTGGGGGCTTATTTCTTGCATGCCGAGCTGACATTTTATTGATACCATTTTGGTGCAGATGCGATCTTTTGGTCGCCCGTTATTGCATTTTAATGCAATGTTACGGCGACCCAAAAAGCATAATTCTTTTGTTTTGAGTTTTTTCTCTCATTACACCATTTGACGATTGGGTTAATTTTTTTTTTGTATTGATTGGGCATTTCTGAATGCAGCAATACCAAATATTTGTATGTTTCATTTTTTTATCGTTTTATTTTGAATGGGGCAAAAGAGGGGTGATTTGAACTTTTATTTTTTTTATTTTTTTAATGTTTTTAAACACTTTTTTTTACTTTTTGCATGCTTCAATAGTCTCAATGGGAGACTAGAAGCTGCACTTATCAGATCGGCTCTGCTACATACAGGCGATGATCAGATCGGGTGGCGCCCATAGCAATCTGGCTATGACAACCATATAGAAGTCTGCTAGACACCTCTGGTTGTCATGCCAACCATTGTGACCCGCAATCACGTGACTGGGGCACTGATGGGCGTGATTGACAGCGGCATTTAACTAGTTGCTGTTAGAGGCACATGTCAGCTCTTCCAAACAGCTGAGCTGACATGTGCCAGAAAGATGTGGGTTCACTGTTTGCAGAGGCAGTGTTCGTACACAGATCCATACAGCGCTGAGTCTTATTTCAGAACTGGTCTAAGCCAGAATATGGCAAGAATGACACAAATGGGTAAAGCTAAACTACAGTCCATAATTACTTTAAGACATGAAGGTCAAGCAATCTAGATAATTGCAAGAACACTGAAAGTATCAAGTCATGAAAACCATCAATTATAAAAAAGGCTGTCATGTGGACATAAAAAATTTCAGAAACAGCAAACTGACAGCACTCCAGGTAACAGCAGATAACAGGCGTCATAAATGATAATAAACAGTCTTCAAGTAGTAGACACATCTCAACATTAACTGTCTAGAGGAGACTATGAGGAGCAGGCCTTTGTGGTGGAATTGCCTCTATTAAGGACCACAACCAACACAAAGACTGGACATTAGATCAGTGGAAATCTGCATTGTGGCCTGTAGTCAAAATTTGAAATTTCTGGTTCCAACCACTTTGTCTCTATGAGACACAGAAAAGGCGAGAGGATGGTTTGTAAATGTGCTGAACCCATTGTGAAGCATGGGGGATTTGTCATGGTTTACTGGGTTCTCGGGTCAGGTAGTTGCAGGGTTAACTTGGATGGCCTCTGTCTGGGTCCTGGGAGGCTTTTTATAGCTTCACTGTGAGGTCAATCTTTGTCGTTTATACTCTGACCCTTGGCTGAATGTGTCTGACCTTGGTGTGCCCCTACTTTGTGCATGTACTATTGTTTGTCTGTTTGATTTCTGATCTGGTTTCGTCCCTGTTGTGAATCCTGCCTGCTGTTTCTGTACCGTCTATTGCCCATTCTGGTTTACTGATCTCTTGCTACGTCCTGACTATTCTTCTGACTGCCCCTGTGTACTGCGCTGACCTCTCTGTGTATGACCTTGGCTTGTGTGACTACGTTTTTTCCTGTCACCCCTTTTAACATCCTTGGGGGCTCCTCTCTTTCTTACACTTTCTCCCAGAGCCGCTGCAGCCCCGTGCTGCAGGCTCAAACAGTTGCGCTAAGCTCCGACCACCCCCTATGACACACGGTCACGTGACCGCAGGCCCTGTCTGCCTTCTCTGGAGAGCGGTTAGCCCCTGCAGTGCCGCTGCTACTGTTCTCGTTCACAGCTCCTCAGTGTCACAGGCTGTCCCTGGCACCAGACGTCCAGGCTAGCCTCCTGTGCTTTCGCCGGTGAGTGCCCATCAGGTAGCTGGTACTGACAGGAGGAGGTGGATTGTGTGGTTGTGCTTTGCTGTTGAGATGACACTGTTGAGATTTTCTTACAAATTCAAGTCACGCTTACTCAGCACGACTACCACAGTATTTGCAATGATATGCCATCCTATCTGATTTGCTATCCTGTCTCAACACAAATGACGGAATCATCATTTGCGTTGGGACAGGATAAAATGATCCAATGCATATCTCAACTCCAAGCTACGTATGTAAAAGCTATGTTATGAAGAAAGAGAGACGTGAAGTGCTGCTTCAGAACATGGCCTGCATAAACCCCCAACCTCAATCTAATTGAGATGGTTTACATTGAGCTGGAGCACAGAGTGAAGGCAAAGCAACCAAATGCTCAGCACCTGTGTGAACTCCTTCGGGACTGTTGGAAAGTCATTCCAGGTGACTACCTGATGAAATTGGGCTCATCACTGGGTTTTATAGAATCTGCAATTAGTGCGGACTTGATGAAGGGAAGTCTTAGAAATTTGCTTATGAAGTAATGGAATGTTAAGTTACTTCTGGTACCCATAGTGGAAAATCTTCTTGTGATATCATGAGCTAATTTGCTCCCTCTCACAAGGTAGGATATCTATGAATAATCCCTGCTTAGATAAGTTGTGGATCTATTCTTCTAAAGTACTTGGATCAGCTTAACATATTCTGGGATTTTAACACTGCTCAAGAAAAAGGGGACCCAGATTATTGAAGAGAGTTTTTTTAAACCGAAACTGGAGTGCTGCCTTACTTTTCGATATGTTGCATATTATAATAACTGGATAGTTGTTTTGGGGGGCCTGGTACCCGCTGAACATTATTGTGATGTTATTTCACTATTTTCTTTAGCTACCACAGATAAAACACACCGTGAGCACAGCTACCTCAGACAAAACATACACTGAGAACAGCTACCTCAGACAAAACACACACTGAGCTCAGCCACCTCAGACAAAGCACACACTGAGCTCAGCTACCTCAGACAAAACACACACTGAGCTCAGCTACCTCAGACACAGTCATCTCATCTACAACAGACCTAAACACACTCAGTTCAGCTACAGCAAATACTCATACACACTTAGGTCAGTTACAACATACTCTCACTCTTCTAAGCTACCACTGTCACACATGTGAGATGATGGGGAATATGTCACAGACAGTCACCTACCATTAACCATTTGCATGTAATTTGCAGCTCCTGTTCTATTTTAGTAGTAATGTATATGGACATTGAAAATACTGTTGTCTGCAGTGCTAATCAACGGCCACAGGAGGCTACTCTTTCTTCTGTAACTGATTGATGACTCTAGTTTAAATGGGTTTGTGCAGGATTTTTATTCAGAGACACTTACCCAGTATTGATGAGAGAGTATACTCGTTGCTCAAGTTTTCCCCAGCATGCTTGGTTGGTCTCTGAGTATTTTGGTTTGCTCGGGGATTTAGTTTATGTCAACCCAGCTGCATGATTTGTGGCTGCTGGACAGCCTGAATACATGATAACAGAGCCAGGAAACATATTGGTCATAAATAGGGAAGTTTAGCACTAAATAGTGCAAATAAACCCAAAACCAAAAAGGAACACCAACTCCATATCTGATATAAGAAGAGGAGAACAGAGGAGTATATAGGTTAAAAAAGGTAATATTTTATTAACAATTCATCAAAAAGTGTGCATACAAAAAGTACAAAATTCAATAAGGTGCATCAGGATAGAATAAGGAGGATTGGGGGTCCTTCTTGGATCCAACGTTCACCGCCCTCTTTTGTTTTACCGGTAAGTGCTGCTCTATTCACCTAATCAGTGGATGCAGTGACATTCATTCACTTGCACAGAGTTTGTACCTAATAGCAGCTCTCTGCCATCATATGCATTGATTTAGTTGCCGACTCACACCGGGGGGTATCAACAAAAAACGTGTGCACAGCTCTATATGAAGGTGCCCAGGTAGGTTCCAAAACCGTAGTGATACATATAAGAAAAACCTGGCACTCAACTTTATATAGGTGATATTTTATTATTCCAAGCGGAGGTGTAGTAACAGCAAACGTTTCGGTCATAAACACATGACCTTCATCAGTTACTGTAGGTTACAAATTATGAAAATAATATATGAATTGGTAAAAAAATTAAATAAAGTATATACAAAAATTCGTGGCATTACAATGGAAAAACATGGTTCAGAGAAAACAAATACATCATGACAGTCACATGAAAATGGACTGCAAAATTTGTTGAGCAGTTTCTCCTGAGTGCGCGATACTCTATATGTGGGGAAAACTATTGTTTGGGTGCACTGGAGGGCTCAGAAGGGTAGGAGCACCATTAACTTTTTGAATCGAAAAATAGCTGGAATCAAGAGCCCCTGGTGTGCCTAAACAGTGGAAAACCCAAATGACCCCATTTTGGAAACTAGACCGCTGAAGGAATGTATCTAGATGTATGGTGAGCACCTTATAACCCCTAGGTGCTTCATAGAAGTTCATAACCTAGAGCGATGAAAATAAAAAAATCATTTTTTTCCACAATAATATACTTTTAGCCCCAATTTTTTTATTTTCACAAGGGTAACAGGTTAAATTGGACAAGGGAACAACTCCACCTATTCTCTTGTTGTGGATGCTGCTTGGACTGCTGACCAACAGGTGCACATGCGATTAGAGGAAAAACAAAAAAGCAGCAGGTAGACCCACTTGTATAAAATAAAATAACTTCTGTATTTGGGTTCCATTAAAAATTTGTTCAGACTGTTCAAGTTCTCATCTCTGACTTGTTTCTGGCACTAATGTCGCCCCCAGTCACAGAGATCACATGAGTATACAGAACAAACTATTTAACCCCTTTACCCCCAAGGGTGGTTTGCACGTTAAGGGTATGTTCACACGTTCCTGATTTCCATCCTTTTTTTTTCAGGACTGTTTTTTAAAAAACTGCAGCTCTTGGCAGAAAACGCAGGTCCTTTTTTTGGTCCTTTTTTTGTCCTTTTTGATGCGTTTTTTGATGCGTTTTTTGATCCTTTTTTTGATCCTTTTTTTATGCAGTTTTCTATGCAGAGTCTGTGTGTTTTCTAGGAAGTTTTTTAGGGTTAAAATGGCTGAAAATACCCTAACCCTACCCCTAACCCTAACCCTAACCCTACCCCTAACCCTAACCCTACCCCTAACCCTACCCCTACCCCCACCCCTAACCCTAACCCTACCCCTAACCCTAACCCTACCCCTAACCCTACCACTAACCCTATTCTAACCTTAGTGGAAAAAAAAAAATTCTTAATTTTTTTTTATTGTCCCTACCTATGGGGGTGACAAAGGGGGGGGTGTCATTTACAATTTTTTTTTATTTTGATCACTGAGATAGGTTATATCTCAGTGATCAAAATGCACTTTGGAACGAATCTGCCAGCCGGCAGATTCAGCGGGCGCACTGCGCATGCGCCCGCCATTTTGCAAGATGGCGGCGCCCAGGGAGAAGACGGCCGGACGGACACCGGGACGCCGGGTAAGTATAAGGGGGGGAGATTAGGGCACGGGGGGGGCATCGGAGCACTGGGGTGGGGCATCGGAGCACGGGGCGGTGGGATTGGAGCACGGGGGGGGCGGGATCGGAGCACAGGGGGGGCAGCCACACTCTGCCCACGCACTTCCGCCCGCTTCCCCGCACTTCCTGCTGCAGCGGTTCTGCACCACAAACCACAGTAAAACCCGCAGATATTTTTTTCATCTGCGGGTTTTACTGTTATGCCGGCAATCCAGAAACACAGTGCGCCAGCAATCAGAGCACAAACAGTGATCTGATAATAACCCCAAAAAAATAGAACGAGCTCTGAGACGTGGAATCTCTGTAGACCGCAATACCTGAACCTATCCTAACACAAATAAAGGCAGCTGTGGATTGCGCCTGTCACTACCTATGCAACTCGGCACAGCCTGAGGAGCTGACTAGCCTGAAGACAGAAAAACAAGCCTGACTTGCCTCAGAGAAATACCCCAAAGGAAAAAGCAGCCCCCCACATATAATGACTGTTAGCAAGATGAAAAGACAAACGTAGGGATGAAATAGATTCAGCAAAGTGAGGCCCAATATTCTAGATAGAGCGAGGATAGCAAAGAGAACTTTGCAGTCTACAAAAAACCCTAAAGCAAAAAACCACGCAAAGGGGGCAAAAAGACCCACCGTGCCGAACTAACGGCATGGCGGTGCACCCTTTGCGTCTCAGAGCTTCCAGCAAAAATGAAGAGACAAGCTGGACAAAAAAGTAGCAACAAAAGCAAGGAAGCACTTATCTAAGTAGAGCAGCAGGCCACAGGAAAGATCCAGAAGCTCAGGTCCAACACTGGAACATTGACAAGGAGCAAGGAAGACAGAATCAGGTGGAGTTAAATAACAAAGCAGCCAACGAGCTCACCAGAACACCTGAGGGAGGAAGCTCAGAAGCCGCAGTACCACTTGTGACCACAGGAGTGAATAGAGCCACAGAATTTACAACAGTACCCCCCCCTTGAGGAGGGGTCACCGAACCCTCACCAGAGCCCCCAGGCCGACCAGGATGAGCCACATGAAAGGCACGAACAAGATCTGGAGCATGGACATCAGAGGCAAAAACCCAGGAATTATCTTCCTGAGCATAACCCTTCCATTTAACCAGATACTGGAGTTTCCGTCTAGAAACACGAGAATCCAAAATTTTCTCCACAATATACTCCAATTCCCCCTCCACCAAAACCGGGGCAGGAGGCTCAACAGATGGAACCATAGGTGCCACGTATCTCCGCAACAACGACCTATGGAATACATTATGTATGGAAAAGGAGTCTGGGAGGGTCAGACGAAAAGACACAGGATTGAGAATCTCAGAAATCCTATACGGACCAATAAAATGAGGTTTAAATTTAGGAGAGGAAACCTTCATAGGAATATGACGAGAAGATAACCAAACCAGATCCCCAACACGAAGTCGGGGACCCACACGGCGTCTGCGATTAGCGAAAAGTTGAGCCTTCTCCTGGGACAAGGTCAAATTGTCCACTACCTGAGTCCAGATCTGCTGCAACCTGTCCACCACAGAATCCACACCAGGACAGTCCGAAGACTCAACCTGTCCTGAAGAGAAACGAGGATGGAACCCAGAATTGCAGAAAAATGGAGAGACCAAGGTAGCCGAGCTGGCCCGATTATTAAGGGCGAACTCAGCCAACGGCAAAAAGGACACCCAATCATCCTGGTCTGCAGAAACAAAACATCTCAGATATGTCTCCAAGGTCTGATTGGTTCGTTCGGTCTGGCCATTAGTCTGAGGATGGAAAGCCGAGGAAAAAGACAGGTCAATGCCCATCCTACCACAAAAGGCTCGCCAAAACCTCGAAATAAACTGGGAACCTCTGTCAGAAACAATATTCTCAGGAATGCCATGCAAACGAACCACATGCTGGAAGAACAAAGGCACCAAATCAGAGGAGGAAGGCAATTTAACCAAGGGCACCAGATGGACCATTTTAGAAAAGCGATCACAGACCACCCAAATGACTGACATCTTTTGAGAAATGGGAAGGTCAGAAATGAAATCCATCGAAATATGTGTCCAAGGCCTCTTTGGGACCGGCAAGGGCAAAAGCAACCCACTGGCACGTGAACAGCAGGGCTTAGCCCTAGCACAAATCCCACAGGACTGCACAAAAGCACGTACATCCCGCGACAGAGATGGCCACCAGAAGGATCTAGCCACTAACTCTCTGGTACCAAATATTCCAGGATGACCAGCCAAGACCGAACAATGAAGTTCAGAGATAACTTTAGTAGTCCACCTATCAGGGACGAACAGTTTCTCCGCCGGACAACGATCAGGTTTATTCGCCTGAAATTTTTGCAACACTCGCCGCAAATCAGGGGAGATGGCAGACACAATGACTCCTTCCTTGAGGATACTCGCCGGCTCAGATGAACCCGGAGAGTCGGGCACAAAACTCCTAGACAGAGCATCCGCCTTCACATTTTTAGAGCCCGGAAGGTACGAAATCACAAAATCGAAGCGGGCAAAAAATAACGACCAACGGGCCTGTCTAGGATTCAAGCGCTTGGCAGACTCGAGATAAGTAAGGTTCTTATGATCAGTCAATACCACCACGCGATGCTTAGCTCCTTCAAGCCAATGACGCCATTCCTCGAATGCCCACTTCATGGCCAGCAACTCTCGGTTGCCCACATCATAATTACGCTCAGCAGCCGAAAACTTTCTGGAAAAGAAAGCACATGGTTTCAGCACTGAGCAACCAGAACCTCTCTGTGACAAAACCGCCCCTGCTCCAATCTCAGAAGCATCAACCTCGACCTGGAACGGAAGAGAAACATCTGGTTGACACAACACAGGGGCAGAACAAAAACGATGCTTCAACTCCTGAAAAGCTTCCACAGCAGCAGAAGACCAATTAACCAAATCAGCACCCTTCTTGGTCAAATCGGTCAATGGTTTGGCAATGCTAGAAAAATTACAGATGAAGCGACGATAAAAATTAGCAAAGCCCAGGAATTTTTGCAGACTTTTCAGAGATGTCGGCTGAGTCCAATCCTGGATGGCTTGGACCTTAACCGGATCCATCTCGATAGTAGAAGGGGAAAAGATGAACCCCAAAAATGAAACTTTCTGCACACCGAAGAGACACTTTGATCCCTTCACAAACAAAGAATTAGCACGCAGGACCTGGAAAACCATTCTGACCTGCTTCACATGAGAGTCCCAATCATCTGAGAAGATCAAAATGTCATCCAAGTAAACAATCAGGAATTTATCCAGATACTCACGGAAGATGTCATGCATAAAAGACTGAAACACAGATGGAGCATTGGCAAGCCCGAACGGCATCACTAGATACTCAAAATGACCCTCGGGCGTATTAAATGCAGTTTTCCATTCATCTCCTTGCCTGATTCTCACCAGATTATACGCACCACGAAGATCTATCTTAGTGAACCAACTAGCTCCCTTAATCCGAGCAAACAAGTCAGATAACAATGGCAAGGGATACTGAAATTTTACAGTGATCTTATTAAGAAGGCGGTAATCAATACATGGTCTCAGTGAACCATCCTTCTTGGCTACAAAAAAGAACCCTGCTCCCAGTGGTGATGACGATGGGCGAATATGTCCCTTCTCCAGGGATTCCTTCACATAACTGCGCATAGCGGCGTGTTCAGGCACGGATAAATTAAATAATCGACCTTTAGGGAATTTACTACCAGGAATCAAATCGATAGCACAATCACAATCCCTATGCGGAGGTAGGGCATCGGACTTGGGCTCTTCAAATACATCCTGATAATCAGACAAGAACTCTGGGACCTCAGAAGGAGTGGATGACGAAATAGACAAAAATGGAACATCACCATGTACTCCCTGACAACCCCAGCTGGATACCGACATAGAGTTCCAATCCAATACTGGATTATGGGTTTGCAGCCATGGCAACCCCAACACGACCACATCATGCAGATTATGTAGCACCAGAAAGCGAATAACTTCCTGATGTGCAGGAGCCATGCACATGGTCAGCTGGGTCCAGTACTGAGGTTTATTCTTGGCCAAAGGTGTAGCATCAATTCCTCTCAACGGAATAGGACACCGCAAAGGCTCCAAGAAAAACCCACAACGTTTAGCATAATCCAAATCCATCAGATTCAGGGCAGCACCTGAATCCACAAACGCCATGACAGAATACGATGACAAAGAGCATATCAAGGTAATGGACAGAAGGAATTTGGATTGTACAGTACCAATGACGGCAGACCTATCGAACCGCATAGTGCGCTTAGGACAATCAGAAATAGCATGAGTGGAATCACCACAGTAGAAACACAGACCATTCAGACGTCTGTGTTCTTGTCGTTCAACTCTGGTCATAGTCCTATCGCACTGCATAGGCTCAGGTTTAATCTTAGACAATACCGCCAAATGGTGCACAGATTTACGCTCGCGCAAGCGTCGACCGATCTGAATGGCCAAAGACATAGACTCATTCAAACCAGCAGGCATAGGAAAACCCACCATGACATCCTTAAGAGCCTCAGAGAGACCCTTTCTGAACAAAGCTGCCAGCGCAGATTCATTCCACAGAGTGAGTACTGACCACTTCCTAAATTTCTGACAATATACTTCTATATCATCCTGACCCTGGCACAAAGCCAGCAAATTTTTCTCAGCCTGATCCACTGAATTAGGCTCATCGTAAAGCAATCCGAGCGCCAGGAAAAACGCATCGACATTACTCAATGCAGGGTCTCCTGGCGCAAGAGAAAATGCCCAGCCCTGAGGGTCGCCGCGCAAAAAAGAAATAATAATCAAAACCTGTTGAATAGGATTACCAGAAGAATGAGGTTTCAAGGCCAGAAATAGCTTACAATTATTTTTGAAATTAAGAAACTTAGTTCTATCACCAAAAAACAAATCAGGAATAGGAATTCTTGGTTCTAACATAGATTTCTGATCAATAGTATCTTGAATCTTTTGTACATTTATAACGAGATTATCCATTGAAGAGCACAGACCCTGAATATCCATGTCCACACCTGTGTCCTGAAACACCCAAATGTCTAGGGGAAAAAAAAGACTGAACACAGAGCTGAGAAAAAAAAATGATGTCAGAACTTCTTTTTTCCCTCTATTGAGAATCATTAGGTTGGCTCCTTGTACTGTTATGCCGGCAATCCAGAAACACAGTGCGCCAGCAATCAGAGCACAAACAGTGATCTGATAATAACCCAAAAAAAATAGAACGAGCTCTGAGACGTGGAATCTCTGTAGACCGCAATACCTGAACCTATCCTAACACAACTAAAGGCAGCTGTGGAATGCGCCTGTCACTACCTATGCAACTCGGCACAGCCTGAGGAGCTGACTAGCCTGAAGACAGAAAAACAAGCCTGACTTGCCTCAGAGAAATGCCCCAAAGGAAAAAGCAGCCCCCCACATATAATGACTGTTAGCAAGATGAAAAGACAAACGTAGGGATGAAATAGATTCAGCAAAGTGAGGCCCGATATTCTAGATAGAGCGAGGATAGCAAAGAGAACTTTGCAGTCTACAAAAAACCCTAAAGCAAAAAACCACGCAAAGGGGGCAAAAAGACCCACCGTGCCGAACTAACGGCACGGCGGTGCACCCTTTGCGTCTCAGAGCTTCCAGCAAAAACGAAGAGACAAGCTGGACAAAAAAGTAGCAACAAAAGCAAGGAAGCACTTATCTAAGTAGAGCAGCAGGCCACAGGAAAGATCCAGAAGCTCAGGTCCAACACTGGAACATTGACAAGGAGCAAGGAAGACAGAATCAGGTGGAGTTAAATAACAAAGCAGCCAACGAGCTCACCAGAACACCTGAGGGAGGAAGCTCAGAAGCCGCAGTACCACTTGTGACCACAGGAGTGAATTCAGCCACAGAATTCACAACATTTTACTGCGGGTTTGACCTCACAATGGAGGTCAATGGGTGCAGAACCGCTGCGGCTCCGAAAAAAGAAGTGACATGGTACTTCTTTTTTCCCGCAGCTATTCAGCGCGGCTTTTTTTTTTATTTTCCGCATTGTGGGCACAGCAGTTCCTGTTTTCCATAGGGTACAATGTAATGTACCCTGCATGGAAAACAGCTGCGGACCCGCAGCGGGAAAATCGCGGCAATTCCGCATGAAAAAAAGGATCGTGTGAACAAGGCCTAATGACCAGGCCATTTTTTACAATTCTGACCACTGTACTTTTATAAGGTTATAACTCTGGAACGCTTCAACAGATCTTGGCAATTCTGACATTGTTTTTTCGTGACATATTGTACTTAATGATTTGAATTTTTAT
Source organism: Ranitomeya imitator (assembly GCF_032444005.1). Lineage (NCBI taxonomy): Eukaryota > Metazoa > Chordata > Amphibia > Anura > Dendrobatidae > Ranitomeya > Ranitomeya imitator. The sequence continues at coordinate 134,149,823 of NC_091282.1, forward strand.
GCAATTAAATCACAGAGATATGTCACACAAAATACTTAATAAGTAACATTTCCCACCTGTCTACTTTACATCAGCACAATTTTGGAACCAACATTTTTTTTTTCTTAGGGAGTTATAAGGGTTAAAAGTTGACCAGCAATTTCTCATTTTTACAACACCATTTTTTTTTTTAGGGACCACATCTCATTTGAAGTCATTTTGAGGGGTCTATATGATAGAAAATAACCAAGTGTGACACCATTCTAAAAACTGCACCACTCAAGGTGCTTAAAACCACATTCAAGAAGTTTATTAACCCTTCAGGTGTTTCACAGGAATTTTTTGAATGTTTAAATAAAAATGAACATTTAACTTTTTTTCACAAAAAATTTACTTCAGCTCCAATTTGTTTTATTTTACCAAGGGTAACAAGAGAAAATGGACCCCAAAAGTTGTTGTACAATTTGTCCTGAGTACACCAATACCCCATATATGGGGGTAAACCACTGTTTGGGTGCATGGCAGAGCTCGGAAGCAAAGGAGCGCCGTCTGACTTTTCAATGCAAATTTGACAGGAATTGTGATGGGACGCCATGTTGCGTTTGGAGAGCCACTGATGTGCCTAAACATTGAAACTCCCCACAAGTGACACCATTTTGGAAAGTAGACCCCCTAAGGAACTTATTTAGATGTGTGGTGAGTACTTTGACCCACCAAGTGCTTTACAGAAGTTTATAATGCAGAGCCGTAAAAATAAAAAATCATATTTTTTCACAAAAATGATTTTTTTGTCCCTAATTTGTTATTTTCCCAAGGGTAAGAGAAGGAATTGGACTCCAAAAGTTGCTGTACAAGTTGACCTGAGTACGCTGATACCCCATATGTGGGGGTAAACCACTGTTTGGGTGCATGGCAGAGCTCAGAAGGGAAGGAGCGCCATTTGACTTTTCAATGCAAAATTTACTGGAATTGAGATGGGATGCCATATTGCGTTTAGAGAGCCACTGATGTGCCTAAACATTGAAACCCCCCCACAAGTGACACCATTTTGGAAAGTAGACCCCCTAAGGAACTTATTTAGATGTGTGGTGAGTACTTTGACCCACCTAGGGCTTCACAGAATTTTATAATGCAGAGCCGTAAAAATAAAACAAAAACATTTTCCCACAAAAATTATTTTTTAGCACCCAGTTTTGTATTTTCTCAAGGGTAACAGGAGAAATTGGACCCCAAAAGTTGTTGTCCAATTTGTCCTGAGTGCGCTGATATCCCACATGTGGGGGGGAACCACCGTTTGCGCGCATGGGAGGGCTCAGAAAGGAAGGAGCACCATTTGGAATGCAGACTTAGATGGAATGGTCTGCAGGCGTCACATTGCGTTTGCAGAGCCCCTAATGTACCTAAACAGTAGAAACCCCCCACAAGTGACACCATTTTGGAAAGTAGACCCCCTAAGGAACTCATCTAGATGTGTTGTGAGAGCTTTGAACCCCCAAGTGTTTCAGTACAGTTTATAATGCAGAGCCGTGAAAATAAAAAAAATTTTTCCCACAAAAAATATTTTTTAGCCCCCAGTTTTGTATTTTTCCAAGGGTAACAGGAGAAATTGGACTCAAAAAGTTGCTGTACAATTTGACCTGAGTACGCTGATACCCCATATGTGGGAGTAAACCACTGTTTGGGCGCATGGCAGAGCTCAGAAGGGAAGCAGCGCCATTTTACTTTTCAATGCAAAATTTACTGGAATTGAGATGGGACGCCATATTGCGTTTAGAGAGCCACTGATGTGCCTAAACATTGAAACCCCCCACAAGTGACACCATTTTGGAAAGTAGACCCCCTAAGGAACTCATCTAGATGTGTTGTGAGAGCTTTGAACCCCCAAGTGTTTCAGTACAGTTTATAATGCACAGCCGTGAAAATAAAAAAAAAAAATTTTCCCACAAAAAATATTTTTTAGCCCCCAGTTTTATATTTTCCCAAGGGTAACCGGAGAAATTGGACCCAAAAAGTTGTTGTCCAATTTGTCCTGAGTACGCTGATACCCCATATGTTGGGGTAAACCCCTGTTTGGGCACACGGGAGAGTTCGGAAGGGAAGGAGCACTGTTTTACTTTTTTAACGCAGAATTGGCTGGAATTGAAATCAGACGCCATGTCGCGTTTGGAGAGCCCCTGATGTGCCTAAACAGGAAAAAAAAAACAATTATAACTGAAACCCTAATCCAAACACACCCCTAACTGTTATGAACAGGTAATTCAGAACCACAATGGACCTTGAAGTTCAGAGCACACAAGGTGACCTGACATTTACCAAAAACATAGGATGAGCTCTGAGACGTGGAAACTCTGCTGACCGCAATCCCTAATCCTAACACACCACACTAGAGGTAGCCATGGATTGCGCCTAACGCTCCCTATGCAACTCGGCACAGCCTGAGAAACTAACTAGTTCTGAAGATAGAAAAATAAGCCTACCTTGCCTCAGAGAAATTCCCCAAAGGAAAAGGCAGCCCCCCACATATAATGACTGTGAGTTAAGATGAAATACAAACACAGAGATGAAATAGATTTAGCAAAGTGAGGCCCGACTTACTGAATAGACCGAGGATAGGAAAGATAGCTTTGCGGTCAACACAAAAACCTACAAACAACCACGCAGAGGGGCAAAAAGACCCTCCGCACCGACTAACGGTACGGAGGTGCTCCCTCTGCGTCTCAGAGCTTCCTGCAAGCAAGAAAAACCAAAATAGCAAGCTGGACAGAAAATATAGCAAACAAAAATAACACAAGCAGAACTTAGCTTATGCAGGATAGAGAGGCCACAGGAACGATCCAGGAGGAAGCAAGACCAATACTAGAACATTGACTGGAGGCCAGGATCAAAGCACCAGGTGGAGTTAAATAGAGCAGCACCTAACGACTTAACCCCGTCACCTGAGGAAGGAAACTCAGAAGCCGCAGTACCACTCTCATCCACCAAAGGAAGCTTATAGACAGAACCAGCCGCAGTACCACTCACGACCACAGGAGGGAGCTTGGCCACAGAATTCACAACACCTAACCCTAATCCCAACGGTAACCCTAACCACACCTCTAACCCTGACACACCCCTAACCCTAATCCTAACCCTATTCCCAACCGTAAATGTAGCCCCAACCCTAACCTTAACTTTAGCCCCAACCCTAACCGTAACTTTAGCCCCAACCCTAACTGTAGCCTTAACCCTAGCCCCAACCCTATCCCTAGCCCTAACCCTAACCCTAGCCCTAACCCTAATGGGAAAATGGAAATAAATACATTTTTTAATTTTTTCAATTTTTTCCTAACTAAGGGGGTCATGAAGGGGGGTTTGATTTACTATTTATAGTGGGATTTTTAGCGGATTTTTATGATTGGCGGCCATCACACACTGAAAGACGCTTTTTATTGCAAAAAATATTTTTTGTGTTACCACATTTTGAGAGCTATAATTTTTCCATATTTGGGTCCACAGAGTCATGTGAGGTTTTGTTTTTTGCAGGACGAGTTGCCGTTGTTATTGGTAACATTTTTGGGCACGTGACATTTTTTGATCGCTTTTTATTCCGATTTTTGTGAGGCAGAATGACCAAAAACCAGCTATTCATGAATTTCTTTTGGGGGAGACGTTTATACCGTTCCGCATTTGGTAAAATTGATAAAGCAGTTTTATTCTTCGGATCAGTACAATTACAGCGATACCTCATTTACGTCATTTTTTTATGTTTTGGCGCTTTTATACGATAAAAACTATTTTATAGAAAAAATAATTATTTTTGCATTGCTTTATTCTGAGGACTATAACTTTTTTATTTTTTCGCTGATGATGCTGTATCATGGCTTGATTTTTTCAGGACAAGATCACGTTTTCAGCAGTACCATGGTTATTTATATCTATTTTTGATCGTGTGTTATTCCACTTTTTGTTTGGCAGTATGAGAATAAAGTGTTGTTTTTTGCCTCGTTTTTTTACGGTGTTCACTGAAGGGGTTAACTAGTGATATAGTTTTATAGGTGAGGTCGTTACGGACGCGGAGATGCTAAATATGTGTACTTTTATATTTTTGTTTTTTTATTTAGATAAATAAATGTATTTATAGGAAGAATATTTTTTGCGGGGGGGGAATTTTTTTGGGAATTTTTTTGTAATTTTTACACTATAACATTGCCCCAGTGGGGGGGGGCATCATGTTATAGTGTAAGATCGCTGATCTGACACTTTGCTGTGCACTGTGTCAGATCAGCGATCTGACGTGCACTTCTCCTGGCTTCCTGGTGCCTGCTCTGAGCAGGCGCAGTGAAGCCAGCTCCCTGCAGGACCCGGATGCCGTGGCCATCTTGGATCCGGGCCTGCAAGGAGGAGGAGGAGGTAAGAGACCCTCGCAGCAACGCGATCACATCGCGTTGCTCCGGGGGTCTCAGGGAAGCCCGCAGGGAGCCCCCTCCCTGAGCAATGCTTCCCTATACCGCCGTCACACCGCGATCATGTTTGATCACGGTGTGCCGGGGTTAATGTGCCGGGGGCGGTCCGTGACCGCTCCTGGCACATAGTGCCGGATGTCAGCTGCGATAGTCAGCTGACACCCGGCCGCGATCGGCCACGCTTCCCTCGTGAGCGCGGCCGATCGCTATGACGTACTATCCCATCGTTGGTCATATGGGCCCACCCCAACTCGACGGGATAGTACGTCATATGTCAGAAAGGGGTTAAAATCAAAACTTCCAATCACATACCTTGCATGTAATTAGCATGCACATTTTTGAACCTGGAAGTTGCTTAAATTATTAATGCTAAATTATCAAGTAGGTGCTGCTGGAGAAAATAGCGCAAATAGGGCATTATCCAAAATACAATTGGTTTAAAACAATCAAATTGCACTCACCAGATGGAGCTATATATTAAGCTTATAGGAGATATTCGCTGCAGCAGATCCACAGGTCCAGTAACGGCCACCAGATAAATAGAAATTGGGAAAAAAACGTGGACTTATTCTTATGTCATTTGTGGTATTTCCTGATAAAGAAGTCTCAGTACTTTGAAACGCGTTGAATAAACCCACATTTTATTTAATATACCCGGATCTCCAGTTATTCAGGAGTGCAGAATAAGTCCACGTTTTTTTCCCCAATTTCTATTTATCTAATGTTAAATTATGACTTGGATAAAAAAAAAGAAAGAAATTTCAATTTAAATATAATGTGTCATTTTACTGATGGATACAAAGCAACCCAATGTTACGAACTATCATAATGCTGCAATATATTTATGTAAAAATGTTTTTTTATTTTTTTTTCTCCCTGCACAAGGGTCCCTGGGCAAGAGCCACAGTGTCAATTGCTGTTTAGTGGCGCAAGCTGGCAAGAAGGATAGTCACTAAGCCGGATCACATCGAAGAGGTCACTTCAGGGTCAAAATTGTAAAACTTGTAGGTAGTCAAAAAGTCAAGTCGAGGTCAAACAGCAGGGAAATCAGAACAGCAAACAGAATCACAGCAGTATACACCAAGATAGCAACTCTATTGACTGGCAATGAAACTGACTCTCAAAAATTCGTATAGAACAGCCTCACCCAGTGCTGACAGCAGATAGAAACCAAATTACCAAGATTAACCCCATAGTTTCTGGACAGCCAGAGCCATAAGTCCCAGGAATAAAATCAGCTGGTCTTATCAAGTATCACCTGCAGCAACAGTGTTGCACTGCCTTGTGGCCGAAGTAGAAACTTGCACAGGAGTTACAATAACGCCAACATATTCCACAGAGCTTTACAGACATCATCATCACTGTCCCCATTTGGAATCACAATCTAAATTCCCTATCAGTTTTTTTTTGATGACAAAGGGAGGGTCTGATTCATCAAAGCTTTTATTCCAGTATTGTGGTTTAAAAAGCTTTGGAAAGTCACAAATTTTTTTTTTCGCAACTCAAGGCTGCTCTAAAACTTTGAGACTTTTGACATTTTTATGCCATTTTTGGCCAGCTGTGACAGAGTGGGCAGAGCTGGGGCGGAGAAGTGGGTACCACCACTCTTCAAATTCATGACAAGCAGCGGCATTCACTAATCCACAAATCTTATAACAGAAGGCACTGGAGTTAGATTTCTGATGAGGCCTCTTCATGAATCAGCCCATCTCCTCAAGACCAGCCTGAACTATGCCAGTATTGATAAATTGGGCCCAATGTGTCTTCCTGACACCAAAGAATCTAATATAGCTTTTTGTAAATTCTATCCACTCTGCTCTAGAGATGAGGATCCTGAACAGTTGATCCCCCACTCCTCTATTATCATAATAGAATATATAGAAATTAGTTCTCTAAACTGGTCAACCATTTTAACCTTTCAGAACACATGTTAAAACCTTTGGGTATTGAAATGGAAAGGCAGAAATAATATCTACGATGTGTTGCTCAGTTATGGCCCTCTTTTTTAAACTTTCGTTTTTTTCATGGCTTTACACCTTTTAAATATTGTAACAGAAACAACAATGTCTGACTAGAGTTGACACTTGCCTTCAAGTCATATTCTAGTGTTTTTCTTGAAAACTTCCTGTCAAGTATTGTGCTATGCTACATTTTTAAGGCTAATTCTCTGTATGACAAATTTAGCTGACTAATTTTTATACTATTTAAAACTTAACAAATCATATATAAAGTATTGTTTCGCAATGAGCATTTCAAATAGTGATAATAAAATCATGGTTATTGCAATATATTATGAGTGTGAGCAGCCACCAGAAAGAGTACATATGTCAAAAAGTCAAGTTTCCCTTCATGTTTGTCATAATTTTAATTAGAACAGATATTTCAACATTCGGAACATTCGGCATACCCTCTTTGTACATCCGTTCCAGCCTTTTTAATCTACATTATCTCCTACAAGCTTGTTTATGAAGTGAAATATACATATTTCTTAAATTCCAGTGTTATCCTTTAGTCTTTGTAAATGCTGGCGATTATAAGTGTTTTACAATTTCTTTTGTGTAATATGCCTATTTAGGTTAAAAGCCCAATGGTTTTATTGGCACAGCTATGTTAATATAATTGAAAATGTATTTTATTGTGATATTATGAGGCATAAACAGAGTGCAGTTGGGTAAATGTGCCAAATGTGTTATTAGTTTATTGTGTGTTTCAGTTGTGTCTGTTATATTACATTTATTCCATTTACATGATGTTTAGTGATAATATCTGCTCTTATTCATGGTAATTACAAATTGTTGCAACATGATTTCTTGGGAAAACATTCATGTTTGGATAGAGTGCTAAAGAAATATGTCTACAAAACTAAAGAAATACATTTCTTATGCTGAACTGCTCACTAAGCAAATCAATACATTGTATCTAGTGACCAGTCACTAATGTAGGTGCTCAGAGGAGTTTAAATAACAAAATAAAGTAGAACTCTGCAGCGCCATAGCATGCAAACATGAAATATATGAAATATGAATTGCATTACTGGTCTAGAAAATAGGAAAAATTGTGAATATGTAGTGCATAAATTGGGCAATTCATGTGTACCTGGGGCCACAATAAGGCGATTCTCTTTGCTGGGACCCATCCTTTTAGAACGCCTCCCATGAGCTGAAGCCTGCATTTATATGGGAAGGTAGGAGTCTGCTGTAATTAAAACCACCAGAGGCTGACAGGAAGACTGCTCAGTCAGAGAGCCTATGTATACAAATATCAAAAGACTGACCATCACTTGCTTTTATATGGAAATGGCTAATCTTAATAAGCACCTGAACACACCTGATTTCTATAAATGTAGGCTATCACCCCATGAGAGGAGTTCAAGTAGAATAGGTCCCAGCAGAGACACTTTATTATCTGCTAAGCATTATTACTGCAGTACAGTATTCGTTATTTTCCATTTTCCCGGAGTCAACCTCAATGTAAACCATGGAAGTGCGTGGGCTCTGGGCTTTTACAAAATGTCATCACAGCTCCCGCATCACTGAACATCCACAGCCTTGCATCTCTGAACACCGCTTACTTCCAGCCTCCACCAGCAGCGACCTTGGGAACCCACTTCATTGCAGCCGCCACCCCCAGAAAACAATAAAATTCACAGATTATAAGAAGCACCACCATTTTATGAAATTGTTTTTTTTCACTGGTTTTGAAACCAGGGATTCAAGCTTGAGGAGGCTAATTTGCATATTCCAGGTGCCTTCTGGGAAAAGCGAAGAGTCTCCCTAAGATAGAAGATCGTTGGGTACAGCCGGGACCAGCTGCTTGGAAAGAATCACCAAACCAGGGATTCAAGCTTGAGGAGGCTAATTTGCATATTCCAGGTGCCTTCTGGGAAAAGCGAAGAGTCTCCCTAAGATAGAAGATCGTTGGGTACAGCCGGGACCAGCTGCTTGGAAAGAATCACCAAACCAGGGATTCAAGCTTGAGGAGGCTAATTTGCATATTCCAGGTGCCTTCTGGGAAAAGCGAAGAGTCTCCCTAAGCTAGAAGATCGTTGGGTACAGCCGGGACCAGCTGCTTGGAAAGAATCACCAAACCAGGGATTCAAGCTTGAGGATGTTAATTTGCATATTCCAGGTGCCTTCTGGGAAAAGCGAAGAGTCTCCCTAAGCTAGAAGATCGTTGGGTACAGCCGGGACCAGCTGCTTGGAAAGAATCACCAAACCGCGCGCCGTATTTTTGCCTGTAGGACATTAATGCAAGAGAGCTTGGCTGAGTAGATTACACAAGAAGGAAAACACACAGCAAGTCAGCAGGATCTAGGAGCAACATGGCAGATGTGACAACCTACATGGTGAGCTGCAGCATGTGCTACATGTTCACAGATCGACCAGAAGAAGAATTAAATTTCACCTGTCAGAAGTGTAGACTAGTGGCCCTTTTAGAAGAAAAGGTGCGGGGTCTGGAAGAAAGAATAGCAACTTTGAAACTCATCAAAGAGAATGAAGACTTTCTAGACAGAACAGAAGCATCTCTACTGGTCACAGAAGGTGAAAAAAGTGTCAGAGAACCTCCAAAAGCAGTTGAGTGGAAGCATGTGACCAAAAGAAGCAAGAAGACCATGGAGAAATCACCAACCACACAACTGAAGAACCGATATCAAATCTTTGTAGAGGATGAATATGGCACACCTAAGGATGAAGCAATACCAGCAAGCAAAAAAGAAAAGGGCACACAGCAACAAGTGACAGCAAAAAGTACAGCCAAGAAGCAACGAAGAGTGGTGGTGGTGGGAGACTCACTACTGAGAGGCACAGAAGCAGCCATCTGCAGACCGGACATAACTGCAAGAGAAGTATGCTGCCTTCCAGGTGCGATGATCAAGGATGTGACCGATAGGATACCAAAGCTCTTCAACTCCAAGGACGTCCACCCATTTCTTCTGATACATGTTGGCACCAATGACACGGCAAGGAAGGACCTACCGACAATCTGCAAATACTTTGAAGAGTTGGGGAAGAAAGTAAAGGAACTGGATGCACAGGTAGTTTTTTCTTCTATCCTTCCAGTAGACGGGCATGGCACCAGGAGATGGAACAGGATCCTTGATGCAAACAACTGGCTAAGACGATGGTGCAGACAACAAGGATTCGGATTCCTGGACCACGGTGTGAATTACTTGTACGATGGACTCCTCGCCAGAGACGGACTACACCTCAACAAACCTGGGAAACACACATTCGCCAGAAGACTCGCTACACTCATCAGGAGGGCGTTAAACTAGAAGAAGAGGGGACGGGAAGAAAAACATTAGACTTGAACAAAGAAGATCCAGGAAAACATACTCAGAAGGGAGGTAAGAACATTTCTAAAACAATCCACAGCGAGGAGATTGGAACAAAACAAAATCCTCTAAACTGCATGCTCGCAAACGCCAGAAGCCTGACAAACAAGATGGAAGAACTAGAAGCAGAAATATCTACAGGTAACTTTGACATAGTGGGAATAACCGAGACATGGTTAGATGAAAGCTATGACTGGGCAGTTAACTTACAGGGTTACAGTCTGTTTAGAAAGGATCGTAAAAATCGGAGAGGAGGAGGGGTTTGTCTCTATGTAAAGTCTTGTCTAAAGTCCACTTTAAGGGAGGATATTAGCGAAGGAAATGAGGATGTCGAGTCCATATGGGTCGAAATTCATGGAGGGAAAAATGGTAACAAAATTCTCATTGGGGTCTGTTACAAACCCCCAAATATAACAGAAACCATGGAAAGTCTACTTCTAAAGCAGATAGATGAAGCTGCAACCCATAATGAGGTCCTGGATATGGGGAACTTTAACTACCCGGATATTAACTGGGAAACAGAAACCTGTGAAACCCATAAAGGCAACAGGTTTCTGCTAATAACCAAGAAAAATTATCTTTCACAATTGGTGCAGAATCCAACCAGAGGAGCAGCACTTTTAAACCTAATACTATCTAATAGACCTGACAGAATAACAAATCTGCAGGTGGTCGGGCATCTAGGAAATAGCGACCACAATATTGTACAGTTTCACCTGTCTTTCACTAGGGGGACTTGTCAGGGAGTCACAAAAACACTGAACTTTAGGAAGGCAAAGTTTGACCAGCTTAGAGATGCCCTTAATCTGGTAGACTGGGACAATATCCTCAGAAATAAGAATACAGATAATAAATGGGAAATGTTTAAGAACATCCTAAATAGGCAGTGTAAGCGGTTTATACCTTGTGGGAATAAAAGGACTAGAAATAGGAAAAACCCAATGTGGCTAAACAAAGAAGTAAGACAGGCAATTAACAGTAAAAAGAAAGCATTTGCACTACTAAAGCAGGATGGCACCATTGAAGCTCTAAAAAACTATAGGGAGAAAAATACTTTATCTAAAAAACTAATTAAAGCTGCCAAAAAGGAAACAGAGATGCACATTGCTAAGGAGAGTAAAACTAATCCCAAACTGTTCTTCAACTATATCAATAGTAAAAGAATAAAAACTGAAAATGTAGGCCCCTTAAAAAATAGTGAGGAAAGAATGGTTGTAGATGACGAGGAAAAAGCTAACATATTAAACACCTTCTTCTCCACGGTATTCACAGTGGAAAATGAAATGCTAGGTGAAATCCCAAGAAACAATGAAAACCCTATATTAAGGGTCACCAATCTAACCCAAGAAGAGGTGCGAAACCGGCTAAATAAGATTAAAATAGATAAATCTCCGGGTCCGGATGGCATACACCCACGAGTACTAAGAGAACTAAGTAATGTAATAGATAAACCATTATTTCTTATTTTTAGGGACTCAATAGCGACAGGGTCTGTTCCGCAGGATTGGCGCATAGCAAATGTGGTGCCAATATTCAAAAAGGGCTCTAAAAGTGAACCTGGAAATTATAGGCCAGTAAGTCTAACCTCTATTGTTGGTAAAATATTTGAAGGGTTTCTGAGGGATGTTATTCTGGATTATCTCAATGAGAATAACTGTTTAACTCCATATCAGCATGGGTTTATGAGAAATCGCTCCTGTCAAACCAATCTAATCAGTTTTTATGAAGAGGTAAGCTATAGGCTGGACCACGGTGAGTCATTGGACGTGGTATATCTCGATTTTTCCAAAGCGTTTGATACCATGCCGCACAAGAGGTTGGTACACAAAATGAGAATGCTTGGTCTGGGGGAAATTGTGTGTAAATGGGTTAGTAACTGGCTTAGTGATAGAAAGCAGAGGGTGGTTATAAATGGTATAGTCTCTAACTGGGTCGCTGTGACCAGTGGGGTACCGCAGGGGTCAGTATTGGGACCTGTTCTCTTCAACATATTCATTAATGATCTGGTAGAAGGTTTACACAGTAAAATATCGATATTTGCAGATGATACAAAACTATGTAAAGCAGTTAATACAAGAGAAGATAGTATTCTGCTACAGATGGATCTGGATAAGTTGGAAACTTGGGCTGAAAGGTGGCAGATGAGGTTTAACAATGATAAATGTAAGGTTATACACATGGGAAGAAGGAATCAATGTCACCATTACACACTGAATGGGAAACCACTGGGTAAATCTGACAGGGAGAAGGACTTGGGGATCCTAGTTAATGATAAACTTACCTGGAGCAGCCAGTGCCAGGCAGCAGCTGCCAAGGCAAACAGGATCATGGGGTGCATTAAAAGAGGTCTGGATACACATGATGAGAGCATTATACTGCCTCTGTACAAATCCCTAGTTAGACCGCACATGGAGTACTGTGTCCAGTTTTGGGCACCGGTGCTCAGGAAGGATATAATGGAACTAGAGAGAGTACAAAGGAGGGCAACAAAATTAATAAAGGGGATGGGAGAACTACGATACCCAGATAGATTAGCGAAATTAGGATTATTTAGTCTAGAAAAAAGACGACTGAGGGGCGATCTAATAACCATGTATAAGTATATAAGGGGACAATACAAATATCTCGCTGAGGATCTGTTTATACCAAGGAAGGTGACGGGCACAAGGGGGCATTCTTTGCGTCTGGAGGAGAGAAGGTTTTTCCACCAACATAGAAGAGGATTCTTTACTGTTAGGGCAGTGAGAATCTGGAATTGCTTGCCTGAGGAGGTGGTGATGGCGAACTCAGTCGAGGGGTTCAAGAGAGGCCTGGATGTCTTCCTGGAGCAGAACAATATTGTATCATACAATTAGGTTCTGTAGAAGGACGTAGATCTGGGGATTTATTATGATGGAATATAGGCTGAACTGGATGGACAAATGTCTTTTTTCGGCCTTACTAACTATGTTACTATGTTACTATGTTACTATTTTTGTCCCCAAAATTTGGGGTGCGTCTTATAATCCAGTGCGTCTTATGAACCGCAAAGTACGGTGTTTGAGTACAAAATGCAGAACCTACAAATGATACTGTAGTAAAAAATGATAGTTTCACTGTAAGAATGTTCACGTGACACTGACAAACCACAAAATAGAAGAATCTCAATGTTTAATAAACCAGACTTAGTAATAAACCTAAGATTACATTAATTAGGTATAATGATAAACAAATGTAATAGTTCATTAGCTCTTCTGCTCCAATCTGCTCTTTTCTAACACTGCACATTCTAATTGACGCATCAATTACCCACAGTTATTACATATACATCAAAAAGTTCATTTACGATCACTCTAAAGTGGTGCATTCACTTTTTCTGCCATAAGCAATTCATGATTTAAGTTAAATTCCAATAAAACATGATTTTACTATATATTACAATGCCATGCAGGTCACTGTGCCCACACTGATGCTCAATTACAGGCAGGGCATGCACCATTGCTTATTTAATTTATACAGTATTTCTTCCTTCCCCTATGTAAGTGGCCTATAAAAGCCACAGCATTGTTTATCTCATGTACTAATTGGATAAACATGATTTATATTGCAAAAAGATCAAGCAAAATGATTTCAATGACATCACACCCTGTTAATACCATATTGTAAATTAAAATGACCTTGATTTCCTGCCAACTTGCTGTAACAATATACAGATGTGTGGACTGAAAAAAAGAGAGAGCAGTAAATATCCTGAGCTGGTAATGGAGAAGAAATAAAAGGAAAAGCACATTAGAGTCTTTCAGTCTTAAACACAAGATGAGAACTTTTTCTTGGAACTAATCAAAACGCGACTAAATCAAACAAACTTTCCATGATGTGGATGAACGTGCAACTCTAGGGGAAACTTCTGTTCGGAATCTACAAATCTCTTCTGCTTTAGTTTTGAATAAGGTCAAGACCACTATATGTCATTACCAACTTCACTTTACAACCTTCACTCCTCTCTTTTACGCTTTTCAACTGCGCTTATCTCTGGATGAATAGTACAATTCCCGTAGCTCAGGGTCAATATACATTTTTTACTGGCTACTCATTTTATTTATGGGGTTAATGGCTAGTCTAATGACAAGACAAATTTTCTTCATTTTTTTCACTGTCACTGGGGAAACTAGTGTAGTGGAGCATGCCTTGTAAACTTCTCTTGTTGTAGTGGGTGGGAAATGCTCAGTAAATCAAAGTCATTGGATTATTTATTTGATTATGTCTACAGACACCGAATAGGAGTCTAAACATCTTTTCACATGTGCAGTGTGTAATTAAGGGTTTTGTGCCAAATTTGGAAATGATCCCTAGGCATAAAATAGGGGATAAACTCCCAATTCCTGGGGCTTTGAGAGCTGGACACCCGGCGACCCCGAGAATTAACCCTGTCTAAAAGGAGCAGAGATCGAACATGTGCATCTTTCATTCTTTATGGAACTGCTTTAGATAACATCAAAACATGGCACAGGCCCTTTAACTACTTGTGGAATTCAACAAACCAACGTGTTAGACAGCAATTTGTTCTATTATGTTTAGATCACCACTTCTACCTTTTCTTACTTTACGTCTCTGCTTATCTTGCACATTGTAAGCCAAGTAACCTGGGTCCTCACCCATTATGAGCCAATCTGTCACTTATTTAATCCTATTTATTGCACTTGTATTCTGCTGATATTCTATATCGTTTTGCATTCTTATTATGTTATGTACTTATTACTACTTCACTACCAAGCTTTTTTTCACCTTCCTGACAAGGCCATTTTTTCAATTTTGACCAGTGTCACTTTGTGAGGCAATAACTCTACTACTTCATATTATTGGCAAAATTTGGTCGATACGATTTGTGTTCATTTATTAAAATATAAATATTTGTACAAATAATTGGAAAATTTAGCAATTTTCAAACTTTGAATTTGTATGCCCTTAAATCAAATCAAATTGTTATACGATACAAAATAGTTAATAAATAACATTTACCTACTTTACTTCAGCATCGCTTTTTAAACATTTTTTATAAGAAGTTTAGAGACCACATCCCATTTGAAGTGACTTTGAGGCCTACAGTACAGACCAAAAGTTTGGACACACCTTCTCATTTAAAGATTTTCCTGTATTTTCATGACTGTGAAAAGTGTAAATTCACACTGAAGGCATCAAAACTATGAATTAACACATGTGGAATTATATACTTAACAAAAAAGTGTGAAACAAATGAAAATATGTCTTATATTCTAGGTTCTTCAAAGTAGCCACCTTTTGCTTTGATGACTGCTTTGCACACTCTTGGCATTCTCTTGATGAGCTTCAGGAGGCAGTCACCAGAAATGGTTATCAGTTCACAGGTGTGACCTGTCATGTTTAATAACTGGGATTTCTTGCCTTATAAATGGGGTTGGGACCATCAGTTGTGTTGAGCAGAAGTCTGGTGGATACACAGTCCTACTGAATAGACTGTTAGAATTTGCACTATGGCAAGAAAAAAGCAGTTAAGTAAAGTAAAACGAGTGGCCATCATTACTTTAAGAAATGAAGGTCAGTCAGTCTGAAAAATTGGTAAAACTTTGAAAGTATTGCCAAGTGCAGTTGCAAAAACCATCAAGCGCTACAAAGAAACTGGCTCACATGGGGACCGCGCCACGAAAGGAAGACCAAGAGTCACCTCTGCTTCTAAGGATAAGTTTATCCGAGTCACCAGCCTCAGAAATCGCAGGTTAACAGCAGCTCAGATTAGAGACCAGGTCAATGCCACACAGAGTTCTAGCAGCAGACTCATCTCTACAACAACTGTTAAGAGGAGACTTTGTGCAGCAGGCCTTCATGGTAAAATAGCTGCTAAGGACAGGCAACAAACAGAAGAGACTTGTTTGGGCTAAAAAGCACAAGGAATGGACATTAGACCAATGGTGTGATGGTGTGGGGGTGCTTTGCTGGTGACACTGTTGGGGATTTATTCAAAATTGAAGGCATACTGAACCAGCATAGCTACCACAGCATCTAGCAGCGGCATGCTGTTCCATCTGGTTTGCGTTTAGTTGGACCATCATTTATTTTCCAACAGGACAATAACCCCAAACACACCTCCAGGCTGCGTAAGGGCTATTTGACCAAGAAGGGGAGTGATGGGGTGCTACGCCAGATGACTTGGCCTCCACAGTCACCAGACCTGAACCCAATCAAGATGGTTTGGGGTGAGCTGGACCGCAGAGTGAAGGCAAAAGGGCCAACAAGTGCTAAGCATCTCTGGGAACTCCTTCAAGATTGTTGGAAGACCATTTCTTCTACCTACCTACCTACCTACCTACCTCTTGAAGCTCATCAAGAGAATGCCAAGAGTGTGCAAAGCAGTCATCAAAGCAAAAGGTGGCTACTTTGAAGAACCTAGAATATAAGACATAAATTCAGTTGTTTCACACTTTTTTGTTAAGTATATAATTCCACATGTGTTAATTCATAGTTTTGATGCCTTCAGTGTGAATGTACAATTTTCATAGTCATGAAAATACAGAAAAATCTTTATATGAGAAGGTGTTTCCAAACTTTTAGTCTGTACTGTATGTGACAGAAAATACCCAAAATGACCCTTTTAAATACTAAACCCCCCAAAGTGCTCAAAACAATATTTAAGTTGTTAAACCTTTATGGGCTTCACAAAAATGTGGAACACAAAAGTGAAAATTTTACTTTTTCTTCCAAAAATGTTGCTTTAGCTCCAAATTTTTAATTTTCATAAAGGTAAAAGGAGAAAATGGACTGCCCAATTTATTGTGCAATTTCGTAGGAATAGACTGATACCTCATATGTCTTGGAAAACTACTGTTTGGGCCCACGGCAGGGTTTGGAAGGGAAGGAGCACCATTTGACTTTTGAAATGCAAAATTGGCTGGAATAAATAGTTGATGCCATGTTTGCAGAGCCGCTGATAAGTCTAAACAGTAGAAACACCTCACAAATCACCCAATTTTGGAAACGACACCCATCAAGGAACATATCTAGAGGAGTGGTGACCACCTTGAACCCACAAGTGCTTCACAGAATTTTATAATGTGAGCAGTGAAAATGAAACAATAAATTTGTCCGGCAAAAATACTGCTTTAGCCTCTTTTATCGATTACACAAGGATATCAGGAGAAAATGGACCCCTAAATTTGTTGTGTAATTTCTCTTGTGTACACCGATAACCTGTATCTGGTGGAAAACTACTTTTGGGCACATGGCAGGGCTCAGAAGTGAAGGAGTTCCAATTGAATTCTAGAATGCAATTTTGACTGGAATACATCACAGCAAAAACACCATTTTGACAACTACACCTATTGATAAATTCATCTAGGGGTTTAGCGAGTATCTAGGGGTGCAGTGAGCATACAGAATTGTATAATATTGGAAAATTACCATTTTTTCACAAAAATGTTGCTTTAGCTCTAAGTTTTCATTTTTGAAAGGACTAATAGGAAAAATGAATGGTGCAATTTGTTACTCAATTTCTCCTGAGTACGCTAAGGCTATGTGCACATGTTGCAGATTTGTCTGCGGATTTTTCTGCACTAATTCCACAGCTCTTGGCAGAAAATGCCAAGGTGCGTTTTTGATGCGGTTTTTACGCGGTTTTGGTGCCGTTTTTTATGCGTTTTTGTATGCGTTTTTAAAAGCTAAATAAAAATGTATTATTGAACAAAAAAAGACTTGTGATGTCATTCCTTGTCCAACCTCCTCTTTTACATTTGTGCAACCCACACTCCATTACACACATAGACAGATAGACAGATAGATAGATGGATAGATAGATAGATATAGATAGATAGAAGGAATGAGATAGATAGATGTAAATAGATATATCTCTGGATAGATGTAGATAGAGATATGGATAGTTAGGCTACTTTCACACATCAGGTTTTTGCTGTCAGGCATAATCCGGCGAGTTTTGAAAAAAAAACGGATCCTTTTTTTTGTCAGATCCGTTTATTTCTCAAAGAGTTGTATTAGCACCGGATTGCACCTGATGGCCACATGTTTCATCCGTTTTTTGTTGGATCCATCAAAAATAACTGTTTCCGGTGGACAGAGAAAATGTACAGATGAAAGTTTTTTCTGTCCGGCGAAGAAACGCACAGCGACGGATCCGGCGAAAAATTTATGAAACTGAGATGGGAAATGATGAATCCGGCCTCTGAATACAGTTTTTCATGCAATTTTTTCATTGAACTCATGCACATCTTCCATTCTCTATACAACTATGAGAAAAAAACGGATCCGGCGGAAAAAAAACAGATCCGTTTTTTTCAAAACTCGCCGGATTGTGCCTGACGAAAAAAACCTGATGTGTGAAAGTAGCTAGATAGATATATGGATAGAAATATCTATAGATATATCTATCTATCTATCTATAAATAGATATAGCCATAGTTATCCATCCATAGATATATCCATAGTTATATCTATACATATATCTATACATATATCCATAGATATCCATCTATAGTTATACACTCCCTGACAGAAGTTATGTCGCTTATCCATGTTATGTAAATAAAAGCTTATAACCTGACGTTAAATTCATCCATTGGTTGTATAAATTATTCTTTTGAAAGCTGAAATACTCTGAAATGTGGTATAGGTTAAGAAAATAAATTGGCATCAATGCAGAAATATCGATCAGTTAATGGACACAGAATGGTGAGATTTTGGGAAGACAAAAGTTTTGTCGCCTGGTCATATAATGCACCCAATCCTAGTTTACATCCTCAACTTTGCTCAGTAAGTGATCTGTTAATTAGTGTGTGTGTATAAAAAGAAACCCAGCACACCAGACCTTCACTTGAACTGCAACTTGAGCTCTGACAACATGCCAAAAATCCACCCTGTGACCAAAGCCTGGATTATCAAGAGGCTGAAGACCAGATCCACTGCAGAGGTGGCTGGCACCTTTAATGTGTCTCAGTGTCAAGTACAAAAGAATTAAAAAAAGATTTGAAGAGACTGAAGATGTGTTTGACAAGGCCAGGTCTGGCAGACCCCGCAAGACAACTGCTCAGGAGGAACGTTTGTTGGCTAGATAATCCAAAGCAAGCTCCTCTTCCACTGCAGCAGAGCTCCAACAGGCCTGGTCACTTCAAGTCCATGTGTCAACTAGAATAGTTTGTAGGATTCTGTCTTGAAATGGCCTCCATGGTGAAATCAGTGCTCAGAAGCCAGCACTAAACAAAAAGCAAATAAAAAACTGTGTGGCATTTGCAAAGTCCCACAGCCTGCAGCTGTCTGCGTAGCCTTTACTGGCTATTAAAATAGGGGGACCCCCCCAAAAAATGATGTGGGGTCCCCTGTATTGTATAGCCAGAAAGGCTACGCAGACAGCTGCGGGCTGATATTCATAGCCTAGAGAGGGGACATGGATATTGCCCCCCCCCTGGCTACAAATACCAGCTCGCAGCCGCCCCAGAAATGGCGCAATTGTAAGATGCGCCAATTCCGGCACTTAACCCCTCTCTTCCCACTCCCGAGTAGCGGTGGAATATGGGGTAATAAGGGGTTCACCTTGCTAATGTAAGGTGACATTAAGCCCGGTTAATAATGGAGTGGCGTCAATAAGACTCCTATCCATGTTGTATGTTCTATGTTATATGTTGTATGTTCTGTTGTATGTTATATGTTGTATGTTCTGTTATATGTTATATGTTGTATGTTATATGTTACATGTATGTTATATGTTGTAGTTTCTGTTGTGCGTTATATGTTATATGTTGTATGTTATATGTTGTATGTTCTGTTGTATGTTATATGTTGTATGTTGTATGTTCTGTTATGTTATATGTTGTATGTTATATGTTACATGTATGTTATATGTTGAAGTTTCTGTTGTGTGTTATATGTTATATGTTGTATGTTATATGTTGTATGATATGTTGTATGCTATATGTTGTATGTTCTGCTATATGTTACATGTTGTATGTTATATGTTGTATGTACTGTTATATGTTGTATGTACTGTTATATGTTGTATGTTCTGTTGTATGTTGCATGTTATGTTATATGTTGCATGTTTTATGTTGTATGTTATATGTTGTATGTTCTGTTGTATGTTGTACATACTGTTATCTGTTATATGTTGTGTGTTCTGTTGTATGTTGTATGTACTGTTATATGTTGTATGTTCTGTTGTATGTTGTATGTTCTGTTGTATGTTGTATGTACTCTTATATGTTATATGTTCTGTTGTATGCTGTATGTTATATGTTCTGTCATATGTTGTATGTTCAGTTGTATGTTATACATCTCCGCACATGTACAGTCTCCTAATACTCCACATATGGTCAAAAACACTTTTGAGGCACAGTGCAAAGTGAAGGAGTACCATATTGGAATGGTTTGAAGGTGTCATATCACATTGGCAGAGCCCCAGAGATGCCGGAACAGCAGAACCCTTCAACAAATGACCCCATTTTACAAGCTACATCTCTCAATGAATTCATCTTGAGGTGCAATGAGCATATTGACACCACAAATGCCTCACCAAATTTTATACCATTAAGCAGTGAATAGTGATGGGCGAACCCGTGGATGATCGGGTCCGGCGGGTTCGGCACATCTAAAAAAAAAGAAAGGTACCAGGACCCCATTCAGATGAATTTGGGACCCAAACATCCTTTGTTGCCACAGCTCCTGCTGTGTCTAGTGCTGAGCTCCCATTAGAAAGTTCACTGGCATTCATAGCTGAAACCTGGTGACCTCACTTACAGTATAGCTCGCTGTGTGAGAAAGTTCTCAAGCATCGGTACCATAGATGAGTTCACTGGGGTTCAGCTATGAATTCCAGTGAACTCTCTCATCAGAGCTCAGCACGATTATGCTCCTGTCGGTTTGTCCTCCTAGTCTAATGTTCTTAGCCTTGGAGGAAGGCCAATTTCACAAACTGTAAAGTGGTATTCTGACATCATTCTGTCTTAATTTTGCCACTGGACAAAAATATATGCTACAGAAATGGATTGTGATACTGGTAAGCCTAATTTTTTGTTGCTCACCTCCTTGTTGTATGGCCGGAGTCACACTACAGCGAGATATGGCCGAGTCTCGCAGGTTAAAACCAAGCTCTGGCGCCGGCACTCCGGAGCGGAGCGTGCAGCTCCATGTATTGCTGTGCGGCTGCACGCTCCGCTCCGGAGTGCCGGTGCCAGAGCTTGGCTGTATCTCGCTGTGTGTGATCCCGGCCTAACAGTCCAATAGAACACTTGCACACGCCTCCCGAATATAGCTATTGATTGCAACCAGTTACCACCTGTTTTCCCCTAGTCATATATGTGGAGATCAAACAGAATTGAATAATGCTGTGCTTGTATAAAAGCTCAAAAGGGGTTCAATGAAGTTCTAAGAGAACTCTGAGTGTTATGTAAAAAATTTTCTGGGGAATTAGAGGCTTAGCAGTATTTTAACTTAAATTTTGGAGAAAAATTTGGCGAAGACAGCGAATTTGAATTTTAGATGCTCCACTTGTCTCTACTGTAGTGCTAACTTTTGATACCAACTAAGGTTTAACCCCCTGTAATCCAATGTAAGTACCTATGGATAACTAGAAAAAGAATTTGGCACTCCAATTTTTGATGCTGAACTAACAATTCTTTTTATTGCACACAAATATCCACGATTTGCAAATTAACGTTTCAGCCTATATCGGCCTTCTTTAGAACTAAAGATAATGAATAGCAAAACAAAATCAAAATATACATACATATCATAGATATCCATATATTAGTTAATCTTGCAAAGAAAAATTATCATCACATCTTAGAAATACAGTAGATCACACAAAAAAACAGATACAGTCATTTGAGAACATAAGAGATGAATATATCTCATATAGCATATGTATATTTTGAAAATACAAAAACACACAAGTGCTACCTGAGCATGCAGCAGAAAACCACCACTAGAATCCCCTCAGCTGCTAAGGGGTAGGTGTCACCCTTAGGCCAGGTTCACATTACATTTTTGGCATCTGTTAGACGGACTACGTTACACCGCGGCATAACGTAGCCATTAACGCCGCCATTTAGTCCAATGTCAGACGCATCGCTAGCGCACGCCCATTGTGGGCATGTGCTAGCAATGTGCCGTCATTAAGTGACGGACCCTGGGACGCGGGCTGCAGCGTTTCCGGGTCCGTCACTGCTAGCGCAGATAGAGCATCTGCTAGCTCTATCTGTGCTAGCGCGACGACATATCAGCACTTGCCTTAACAGCAGCCCGTTAATGCATGTGTTGAACAGGCTGCTGTTAACGCAATGTGAACCTGGCTTTATAGAAAAATAGACAAGTGTTAAATAGACTGACCGCGCTCCAGGGGAGAATATCACAGAGCAAACTGAGTGGGTCCAAATGAACAAAGAATATATAGAGACTGGTAGCCATCCAATAAGACAAATATTAGCCCCAGATGGTACTCCAAGAGAGAATAGCAAAAAAAAAAAAAGTCAAGTGGATTCGATGAGCAAAAAATGTATACAGTAATCTAGTGGCCAACCAGTAAATAAAAAAATAAATTTCTAGCCCCAGATGGTAACAACACTACTAGCACACAGAACTAGGGTTGAGCGACTTTTACTTTTAAAGGATCGGGTCGGGTTTCACGAAACCCGACTTTTTCAAGTTGGCCGATCCTATAAAAAAGTCGGGGTCGGAGTCGGCCGAAACTCGAAACCCAATGCAGTGCATTGGGTTTCCAATGGTTCCCAGGGTCTGAAGGAGAGGAAACTCTCCTTCAGGCCCTGCGATCCATATTTAAGTGTAAAATAAAGAATTAAAATAAAAAATATTGCTATACTCACCCTCGGACGCGCCCTGGTACTAATCGGGAACCTTCCTTCCTTCGAATCAGCGCTTGCAGGACCTTGCGGTGACGTCGCGGCTTGTGATTGGTCGCGCGACCAATCACAAGCCGCGACGTCACCGCAAGGTCCTGCAAGCGCTGATTCTTAGGAAGGAAGGCTGCCGGAAAGAAGCAGGGCGCGTCCGAGGGTGAGTATATACCTAATAGGAATATACTCACCCTCGGACGCGCCCTGCTTCTTTCCGGCAGCCTTCCTTCCTAAGAATCAGCGCTTGCAGGACCTTGCGGTGACGTCGCGGCTTGTGATTGGTCGCGCGAGCGGTCACATGGGCGGTCGCGCGGCCAATCACAAGTCGCGACGTCACCGCAAGGTCCTGCAAGCGCTGATTCGAAGGAAGGAAGGTTCCCGATTAGTACCAGGGCGCGTCCGAGGGTGAGTATAGCAATATTTTTTATTTTAATTCTTTATTTTTTACTTAAATATGGATTCCGAAGATCGCCGACTTCATGGCCGACCCCACACAGGGGTCGGGTCGGGTTTCATGAAACCCGACTTTGCCAAAAGTCAGCGACTTCTGAAAATGGCCGACCCGTTTCGCTCAACCCTACACAGAACCCCTTTATAGTAAAGACAGGCGGCAGTGGAGCCCTTACCTTTCAGTGGCGAGTGTCAGGGAGCTTGCTGGTTTTATTTTCACTTTCACAGACATCCAGGGAAAGCGGCTGGCAGGAGCTTAACCTGGCTCTGCCTGATTAATTGCTGTTCTACTCTACTGCTATCTGCAACTCACAGCAATATATCTGTAGATCTGCCAACTCACACACAGGACATTCTCCACTGAAAAGTAAGGGCTCCACTGCCTGTCTTATTATAAAGGGGATCTGTATGTGTTCGGTGTCAAGTTCCCACCGCTGCACAGGGGGAATCTCAAACCATGTCCACTGCAGTCTCCCGTTCTCCTCCAGCCACAGTGGAACCTGCTCAGCAGAGACGTTGATCCCAGCATCTGGCTCAAGCTGATACTGTGCACTTGGGTACTGCTGGCTTTCCAGGCTCTGCATTTGTAGCCAGCACTGAACAGTAGCGAGCAGGCATTTCATGGACTAAGTCCTGCTTTTCCTACACTGAGCATGCCCACAGGACGATCTCTCATTGGAGGTCGGGGGTTACATGCTCAGGTCCTGTTGCGGCTCCTATTGGACCATCAGGAAGATCCCGGAGCGCTACGACTATAAAAGGTTTGCATGGCCACTCGGCCATGTGCTAATGTAAACTTGTTAACTTGTGTGTGGATGTATGCCTGTCGATGGATGAAAGCTCCGAATCATTCCCATTCCTAGTGTTGTTGCCTGCTCGCAAAAGGTAGAGCTACCTAGCGCCCGACAGTGCTATCCTGCACATTTGCACAAGATACAGAATCTAGTTAGCAGCGACCGCCAGAGCGGCACCATGCGCAGATAGTGCGCTTTCCTAGCCCTAGTTAGGGTGGTTAGTGGCGTCCGCCAGAGCGGCGCTGCACGCACTCCGGTGCGGTAAATGTTTTGTTTAGTTAGTTCCCTGGCACCACAGTAACGGTGTCGAGCACAAGAGATCTAGAGGGACTCTTACCCTGAGTCTTGGGGCAGAGTTCTGTGTCGCCTTGCTTGCAAACAGGGTTCGCTTCCTTCATACCGGGTGAAGCTAACCCGTGTGAGTACTCACATTATACCGCCATATAGTCCGTCATTACCAAGCAGCAGGTGTCTCAGCTGCACGGTGGACCCCGGACTGCGAACGCACTTTATATCTTCTCTAATTATTATTTGGTGCGTTCCGCCAGTCCTAACAGTGTGCTAGTACTGTTGCTACCATCTGGGACTAGGAAATTATTTATTTACTGGACGGCCCCTAGATTACTATATACATTTTTTGTTCATCGAATCTACTTAGCTTTTTTTTTTTTTTTTTTTGCTATTCTCTCTTTGAGTGCCATCTGGGGCTAGTATTTGTCTTATTGGACGGCTACCAGTCTCTATATATTCTTTGTTCATTGGACCCACTTAGTTTGCTCTGTGATATTCTCCCATGGAGCACAGTCAGTCTATTTAACACATATGTATATTTTGTTTTGTTGTTTATTATCTTTAGTTCTGAAGAAGGCCAATATAGGCCAAAAATTCTAATTGCTAATAGTGGATATTTGAATGAAATAAAAAGAATAATTATCTCAGCGTCAAAAATTGGAGTGCCAAATTATTTTTCTAGTTATTCTATGGAGTGGAATCCTATTTGAGCACCCCTATAGGAGTGTCACACAACCTTCTATATTTTCATGAGAAACTATAGATAAGCAGTGCTTCTTGCTAGTAGGAGATTCACCCACACTGAGAGTTGCTTGCAACATTTCCAAACAATAAAATAAATTATCATTAGGATGCTTTATATATATTTTCCACTTAGGCTGCCGTCACACTAGCAGTATTTGGTCAGTATTTTACATCAGTATTGGTAAGCCAAAACCAGGAGTGGGTGATAAATGCAGAAGTGGTGCATATGTTTCTATTATACTTTTCCTCTAATTGTTCCACTCCCGGTCTTGGCTTACAAATACTGATGTAAAATACTGACCAAATACTGCTAGTGTGACGGCAGCCTAATACTGTGTTTATTCAGTGGTGTAAATTTTATCCTGTTATCAATCAGTTTTTAGGCTTTTAAGGCTATTCCACTTTTTAAGATACAATTCCTGCTAGACATACATGTGGTCACAGGAAATCCATTTGAGTTCAAATTCAACTTAATATGCCAAGTAACCAGCCATCGTATAAATATTTCTTTAACTTCTACTTGTATATCTCTTATACATAAACAGCAAAGTCTGACACATACAGTAAGTAAAACTTTCATTGATTCTTCCAAGTAAAAAGATGTCCAGCTGCTTAATACAAATTTTTTTTATGAAGGGATTTCTGTTCTGGAGTTCAAATATAATAGTATTCTGTTAACTGCAGCCTACAGCCTGCAGTGATCCTCAACCTACTGAACAGCCGCACAGCCAACTCTTCCCTCTCCTAGTGTATCCTCACCCACCCCCTGCAGACTGTGAGCCCTCGCGGGCAGGGTCCTCCCTCCTTATGTACTCGTGTGCCTTGTTATCTGCTCATGTTTAATGTATTTGTCTATATTTGCCCCGTATTCACATGTAAAGCGCCATGGAATAAATGGCGCTATAAAAATGTATAATAATAATAATAATAATAACTATAATAAAAGCCTGTGCTTAAATAATAGTGATAGAATGATTAAAATAGTGGAAAAAATTGGAAAAACCCTGTATTCAAGCCGCTACAGTTAGTGAACCTCATCTACAATTGTAGGAAAATTTGTATTGCAAAAACTAGAAAAACATTTGCACAACCATGAAAACAAGAAATGAGTGAATCTTTTGAAACTCAAATTCAGCCAACTTCTCTGAATTCCCCCCAAAATTAAATCTGCGGAAAATAAATTAGCCAAAAATTTTTACATTTTAAAGCCTCTAATTCAGGGCTCCCCAGCCTGTAGCTCAAGAGCCACATGTGGCTCGCGGTCCCATGAATTGTGGCTCGCGACTGTCTGCCAACTTGTTGCATTAGGTCCAGGTCTAGCAAACAGGTATGAAGAGTACATCTCAAAATGGTGAATTTTGTGAGTAGCCCTGCACATAAGTGCAGATCTGGATGCACATTTACTGGTCTTTGGGGTTTAGAGATGTTTTAGGTATGGTACGCTGGAGGTTGGTACTACATGTTAGAGGAGGTGCTCAAAGCTGGATGTGACAGTGTGTTGGGAGTCCTTGCTGGGAGAATACTGAATGGGGGTGTTGTGGGAACCTCTAGATCTCAGTCTACTGCTTTGGAGTGATTTCTGTGGAAAAGCTTCAGTTATCATTATACCCGTAATGGGGGCTTTGGTTGACCCGACTTTGAAGGGGGTGGGAGCTGGATGTGGCTCAGTGCTGAACGTGGCTCACTACCCTCTCTCTTAGCTGAATGTGGCTCTCAAGGTCAGAAAGGTTGGGGACCACTGCTCTAATTGATCACAAAAAGCATGTATAATATTTGGAGGTCTCCCAAGACTGTATTGGACCCTTTAACCCCTTTCCGACAATGGGTGTAATAGTACGTCCGCTTCAGAATCCCTCCCTTTGAGGTGGGCTCCAGCACTGAGCCCACATCTTGTGGCTCTAACAGCTGCAGGTGGAATCGCGATACTGGGCTGTCTTAACTAGCGTGAATGCCACACAGTGCACCAATCACCATTAAGCACCACCCACATACAGCAATCTACAAAAATATCACATATAACAGACATCAGATATATATAAATTATCCATCAACGCTCACACATATAGCTTATAAATAGTTACAATAATAAACACAAAGCAAAAGATACTTTCTTTGTTTATCCCATGGTCGACGAATCCACTCCATGCATCGTCGTTTCCATAGGGACCACCAGCAAATCAGCAGCGTTGAAAGAGGGCTGTCAAAGGAACAATACAGTCCAATCCGGAATATCGGCGCCAAAAGATTCAACATCCTATCATCTAGCTTAATGCATATAGCACAGATATTCTACCCAATACAATAGCCCCTTCCTTAAATAGGAACATGCCTAAGTCATCATCCTGCATTAAATTTCATCAATTTCATATAAAAAAAACAAAACAAAAACACATTAAAATAAATCTATATCTGACATCATTAAAAACAACATATTCGCTGATGATACACACTATCCTGAAGAGTACAAATCCCTTCACGGGGTACATAATTGTAGATTAAAATCTATATTCAAACCCTTGGGCTGTAAAGACCCAAATGTATAGATCCATCTCATCTCTGTTTTTTGGAGTATCTGAACTCTATCCTCCCCCTCTCCTCAGCATAGGAACACTATCAATGACCCTAAATCTCAGTTGGTTAACAGAGTGTCTTTTTTCCAAAAAATGTTTTGGGATTGGTAGATCTATTAGTCCCATCCTAATTGTGCTCTTATGTTTGCTAATACGGGCCTTCACCTCCATAGTAGTCTCACCTACGTATGTCAAGCCACATGGACACACAATCATATATACCACGTAGCTCGACATACAGGTGTATCTCTCTTTCAAAAAGATTTTTTACCCGTGTGAGGATAATAGAAAAACTCCCATTTCAGCATATTGTTACAGCAAGCACAGCCCAAACATGGAAAATTACCAAGTCTGGCTGTGCTAAAAGTCCGTTTAACCGAGACCTTCTCTGTACCAACATCCGAATTAACTAATTTGTCTTTCAAATTCTGTCCCCTTCTAAATGACATCATTGGATATGATTTGAAACCTAAAATAGACGGTAGTCCACGTTGTATGAAGGCCCAATGCTTCTTTAAAACCCTGCCAATCTGATTGCTAGCCGAATTATAAGTTAACACAAAGGGGATTGTGGACATGCAAATTGTTCTTGTGCTATATGTACTACCTAAGATTCATAAAGACTTGTTTAACCCTCCGGGTAGACCGATCGCGTCGGGTAGGGGTTCTCTTTTTAATAAGACTGCAATTTTTTTGGATAAAGTACTACGCCCCTATGCTGTATCGGCACGATCATATATCAGGGATACCAATGATTTTCTTGACAAGATCAATGATGTTGTTTTTAATGATGTCAGATATAGATTTATTTTAACGTGTTTTTGTTTTGTTTTTTATAGGAAATCGATGGGTTCTTTGATTTTGTGGGTTGTTGAGTTTTGTTACAGTATGTGTGAGCATTGATGGATAATGTATATATATATATATATATATCTGATGTCTGTTACGTGTGATATTTTTGTAGATTGTTGTATGTGGGTGGTGCTTAATGGTGATTGGTGCACTGTGTGGCATTCATGCTATTTAAGACAGCCCAGTATGCTGTATTGTATGCTTGAAAAAGACCACTTTATGGTCGAAACATTGCTGTATCATGGCTGAATAAAATACCTTTTGGAGATATTTACACCCGAGTTTAGTACTGTTCATTTGATGTTGGACTGTTTGAAATATCCAGGAAGGTTCACTGGACATGGGACGGGCGCCCCATTGAAGTGCTGTCAGCCCTTCCTTTTTTTTCTTGTGAACTGCAGCTATTAGTCTCCCATGGAGACTATTGAAGCATGCAAAACGTAAAAAAATGTTTAAAAAAAATAAAATAAAAAAATATAAAAGTTCAAATCGTCCCCCCTTTTGCCTCATTCAAAACAAAACAATAAAAAAATCAAATGTACACATATTTGGTATTGTCGCATTCAGAATCACCTGATCTATCAATATGAAAAAAGAATTAACCCTAAACGGTGTCATGAGAAAAAAATTAAAAACGTCAGAATTACGTTTTTTGGTTGCCGCTATATTGCAATAAAATGCAATAATGGGCGATCCAAAGATCGTATCTACACCACAATGGTATCAATAAAATTGTCAGCTTGGTGCACAAAACCTAAGGCATCACCCAGCCCCAGATCACAAAAAATGGAGACGCTACAGGTCTCGGAAAATGGCGCCAACTATTATTAATTTTTTTGACCACCATTTAAATAAAGAACATAGACATGTTTGGTGTCTATGAACTCATAATGACCTGGAGAATCATATTGGCAGGTTAACATGGCATTTAGTCAACATGGTAAAAAAACAACTGTGGAATTGCACTTTTTTTTGCAGTTTCACGGCACTTGGAATTTTTTCCCATTTTCCAGTACACAATACAGTATGTTAAAACCAATAGTGTTTTTCAAAACTACAACTTGTCCAGAAAAAAGCAAGCCTTCACATGGCCTTTTTGAATAAAAATAAATAAATTATGGCTCTGGGAAGAAGGAGAGCAAAAAACTAAAACATAAAACGAAAATACCTCCGGTCATTAAGGGGCTAAGAGCTCTTTAAAGAGAGTCTGTCACCACATTCCACCTATCTAAACTATTAATATGGGCATACAGGTAATAGAATGTTGAAAAATGTCTTCCCTGTATGCCTCTTACTCTTGTTGGTAAATCATCTTTTATCACCTTATACTGTATAAATGACCTCTTCCAGTCTATGGGGTGGATGTTGCCTGGAAAAAAACTTGCCTCCAGAACTTATTTTACAAGAAAGAGGACATTACCAGTGTGATGTACAATGGCTGCACTCTGCTCTCTTGATTAGAGATGAGCGAACCTTTCAATGTTCGGTTTGGTTCAACAAATATCTTCCCCGAACAGTTCATCGAACATACCAGACGAATTTAAAGGGAGGCAAAACCAAATGCAAAAACAATATCTTCAGGGGTGCCAAAAAGCTTCCCAAACAGGTCAAATTAAGGGCAGACACCAGGAAAATTGCCATCAATTGACCCAGCGTACAAATAGTATAATTACGCAGCATGGATGAATGGGACAGGGCCTGGGACAGGGCTTGGACCAGCACTTCTAGCTGAAACATTGATCAGTAACAAGTTGATGAGTGGCAGGTGTAGGCCTGGTGCTCTGAGAGGCCTGCCAAATTCAGGCAACATACATGAAGGAGACCCAACTTGGAGTCCAAACATTTCCAACAATTAGGGGCAGACAACAGGAAAAGTGGCATCAATTGACCCACAGTATAAATTTGATAATGGTACAGCAGCAGTCAATCATGGGCCACGCATGAGGTATCAGGGTCTGGGCCAGCATTTACAGCTTTGAATTTAAGTTTCAATTAAGATAAGGAGGGTGAGGGACCGGTGTAAGCCTTCTTTGCTCGGAGCACTGTTACTTGATGCAACAGCTCAAACTGCTTTTTTGCTCAGCCACACTCAGGTGGCACAAATATCAGCTTCATAGCTTATTATTGTCAGAAACATTTAAGGATAGTAACCCAGGTAGTTGGCTGACAGCAAGTGCAGGCCGGCTGGTCTGGGAGTCATACTGCTATAGGAAACACACATGAAGGACACACAACTTAGAGTCCAAACATTTCAAAAAATTATTGCCACACACCACTAAAGTGGCATCAATTTCCACAGCATAGAAATAGTATAATGGGCCTTTGACACCCCTTCCACAACAGGCAACTCAGCAGATGAAGACCCAACCTGTAGTTTCCACATTTCCAAAAATTATTGTCACGCACCACTAAATTGGCATCAATATCCCCAGAGTAGAAATAGCATAATAGGCTTCTGACACCCCTTCCACTACAGGCAATCCACCAGATGGAGACTCAACTTGGAGTCTCCACATTTCAAAAAATTGTTTGTAACATCAGCAGCAGTAGCAGCAACAGGCACAGAAATAATGAAATGGGTGTCACAGACTGCAATAATATGAGATCAATACATCACATTAAACACTACACTATCGCCTGGTCTGCCTAGTCTGTGACTGGGGTGCAAAAGTAATATGAGAGCCAACCGAGTAGTGAGCACTATTTCTAATTCTAACCATTCGGGCACAATGTGCAGAAAGCAGGCACTCATGTGTTGAGCACTTCCATGAGGTCCAAGTCCATGGTGTGTTGGTGGTGCGGTAACACTCAAGCTTGCTTCCTTCATCCCCTCCCGCCAACCACTGACAACAGAGAGGGGATCATTATCCTATTCATCTCATGACTGTTGCCCTTCCTTCTCGACTTTCTCTATTTGTTCCCCGGCATCTGCACCTTCACTAACAATTGTTTGGTATCATGAGCTCCTTATAATTGCTGTAATCCACCTCACATGGCACCCACCTTTCAGTCCGGAACTTTGAGATATTGTTATCCCTTCCGCATCCTCCTCTTCTTCCTTCACTTCCTCTGGGACCAACACCTCCCTCCGCAGACTATTCAAAGTGTTCTCCAGCATGTAGATAACTGGAATAGTGATGCTGATGATGGCATATTCAGAGCTAACCATCTTAGTAGCCACAGTAGAAACTGTGCAGAAGGGTGCATAGTTCCTTCATCTGTGCCCAGTCTGCAAGTGTGATTTGCACCATTTCCATACTACATTGACCTAGGCTATGCAAAGGACATATTGCACTAGGATTCATCACTGCTGCCACAGTCGCTACAACATGGCGTGAGTGGAATTCCATCATGTCGGCACATCGTATATCAAACAGTTAACTAGTAGGCAGAAAGACACCTGTAGTGATGCAAATTGCTCACCTGCAGGGTGTGAATGGGAGAAGTGAGCACACATCGACCATACATTCTGCAGCAGTGCATCCAGGCTGGGATAGTGGAAGAGAAATTGCTGTACCACTAGGTTAAGGGTGTGAGTCTTGCAAGGCACATGCATGAGGTTGCTCAAGCATAAGGCTGCCACCAGGTTCACACTGTTATCGCACATGGCCTTCGCTGCCTTGAAGTTCAGTGGAGATAGCCATTGCTCAAACTTGGCCTGGACACCTGTCCACAGCTCTTGAGCTGTGTGAATGAGATCTCCAAGGCATATTCATTTAAACACTACCTGTTTGCGGTAAGCCCTGGCTGTGCAGTACAGAGGTGGAGGGATTCTCTCTGCACTGTTGAATTGCAGGTCTCATTAATGGAGAGGTTGAGGTCACAGCTGGAAGCTCTAGAGGAAGTGGAGGAGGCAGAAGCAGTCAAAGAAGTGTTAGATACTGAGGTTTATCCTGCAAGCCTTGAGGATTCCAATACTTGTGGAGCAGCCCCTTGCCCACCCACCCCTACAGCCATCAGAGTCACCCAGAGCCCAGTCACTGAGATGTAATGCCCCTGGCCATGTTTCTTCATCCAGGTGTCAGTGTTGAAATGCACCCTGGCAGACATAGATTATTTCAGGGAATTGGTGATGTTGTTTGTGAGATGATGGTGTAGCGCAGGCACAGATTTCTTTGAGAAGTAATGGTGACTGGGCAACTGGTACTGAGGGCCTGCAATGGCCATCAATTTTCGAAAGCCGTCTATATCCACCAGGCAGAAAAGCAGCATTTCCGTGGCCAACAGATTGGAGATGGTGGAGTTCAAGCTCTTAGCTTTGTCATGTGTAGGAGGAAATGTTCTTTTATGTGACCACAACTGTGGAACTGAGAGCTGTCCGCTGTGCTGAGAGAGGGAGGAGTATAGAGAACATGACAAACTGCTGGACTGTGAATGAGGTGCAGGCGGAGATGTTATGGTGGATTGAGAAAGATGTGTTGTGCTAGGTGACACAAAAGCAATAGTCATGTCTACTTCCATAACAGATGACCGGCTATCACTCATCCCTACTGTGGTGGGTAAACAATTGTACTTTCTGCAGCCATAGACCTGTGTGTGAATACTTGGAATGGTGACGGAGGAGGAAGAATGCATGTAGTTGTCTCCACTGAGATTATTTTTGCAAATTTGACAGATAACGTGTGTTGGGTCATCCTTTGCAGTCTCAAAAATCACCCAGGCTAGGCAACCCTTGCCACACCTGCGAACTGCACACTCATGACCGGTACCGGCCACAGCAAGTGTTGGGGCTGAGGATGCAGTGCTTGTCATGGTTGCATCACTTCATGTCTGTGTGGGAAGCTGCAACTTAATGTCCACATCTTTCTCCTTCTCCACCTCCTCTGCTGAGCTACTCAGCTGTGTACCTCTGGGTTCACACCAAGTGAGATCTACAACCTCATCATCATCCTTTCTGTTCTCACACTCCTCACCCTGAGAGTCACTCTCCTCCTCTTCCTGCCCTGATACCACAGTACAGTTCGTGTGTGCCTCTGGTATCTGAGTCTCATCAGGATCACCTCCACCATTGGAGGCTAACATCTGGTGATGAGGGTCTTGATTCTGCTCGGACCCTACTTCGTTCAGCCCCGGATCCAACATGAAATAATTTTGGGCATTGGTACAAATGCTTTCCTCCTCTAGATTCTGTTATTCTTTGAAGCAGACCTCTGATGCCCATGGAATACAATGTGTGAACAGCTCTTCAGAATGGCCCATCTGAGGTTCCCCACAGTCAGTTGAGTGCTTGGAAATTTTTGAGACTGGGGGTAGCAAAGGTAATTGGGGTGCTACCTCTGAGGATTGTTCTGTGTGTGATGTTAAGGAGGAGGAAGATAAGGAGAGGCCACTTGATGCAGCACTTGCCATGCACTTGAGCACATGCTCTTTCTGAGCCTCATCTATAAGGCGTACTGCTGTGCAGCTGTCAAAGAAAGGGAGGCCAGCCAGTAACAGATGTTGTCAGTGCTCTTTTTATAGGGTGGGACAGTGTTTGGTCAGTTGACCTTTCATTTTCATTGACACATAACCCATGTACACCATGAAACCTATTCGCCCTTTCACCATGAACTCGCTTTTTTCACTTATTTTGTAAGTAGCTTTCCTATCTTGTTCCCTGCTGTTTCACACCCTTAGGCACACAGCTGTCAATCACCTGTCACTAAATGAACAATCACTATTTATTTTCTTAGATAGTGTGCCTGAACAATACTGTTTTGCCTAATGATTTTTAAGTGGAAATCTGGCTTCTGATTTGCCACTGAAACAGAATTTTAGCATAAACGATTTGGAGTAGCTAATTGAGCCTTGTGGCTGCAACACTATATTAGGCCTAACAATTTTTAAGTGGAAATCTGGCCTTCTGATTTGCTACTGAAACAGAGTTTTAGCATAAGCGATTTGGAGTAGCTAACTGGGCCTCTTGGCTGCACCACTGTAATATGCCTCACAGTTTTTTTTAAGTGTAGATCTGGCCTTCCGATTTGACATTGAAGCACAATTTTAACATAAACAAATTGGAGTAGCTAATTGGACCTTGTGGCTGCAACACTATATTATGCCTAAAAATTAAAAATCTGACATTCTGATTTGCCGCTGAAACACAGTTTTAGCACAAACAATTTGGAATATGGGGCTTCCAGAGACTGCCACACAGTTTTTGCACAATCTACTTCAGTGCTGGAAGATTGATTTCACACAGGACAAGATCACTTTTATCAGTACCAGCACTAGTGCAAGAACGACCTCTCTGCACTGTAACACTAAGCAAATGGCACCAGTAAAACAAGATGTCCGTGCTTTATATAGCCAAGGACATGTTACTTCAGCAACCAATCACAGAAGACCATGTGTCATGACATTGTGGATGGTTTATGTGCCCTGATTGTTTGCCGGAATCAATACACATAGCGTTAAGTGAAAAAAAAAAGCGCTCCTGTAATCTCTTCAGATGCTCCTCTAACACCCCCTCCCCTCATCAAAAATGTCCCCTCGGTCCCCCCCCACCCCCCCAATCATCATATAGCACCACTATCCTACCCAAAGTCATACAAAAGCATTAGTGGAAGTGCGATGATTTACCAAACCGTGACCGACATTTGCCGACTTTAAGTAAAAATACTTGTGAAAGCGAACACGAATCCGAATGTGCTACGTTCGTGCCGAATTTGAGATTAACGAACATTTTCCGAACACGTTCGCTAATCTCTAGTTCAGAGGGGTTTCCTTCCAGGAGCATTGTTTATGTCAAGTATGAGTTCTAGCTCAGCTTCTCTTTCTACAGTTAGCACTCTAACAATGTACACTTTATCATTAATATATATTTCTACAATGGGCAAATATTTTCCATATCCCATCAGAGCAAAATAAGGGCTTCATTTACACAACCATCTGCATTTATGTCCACAATAACGAACCAAATCTCACACTGTAATGGGGACCGCAGTGTTCTGTACAGGGCAATAGATATAGCAACACATTACGTAAAGCACCACTTCAGCGTTTTTTTTTTTAATTGCAGCACTAGAGTGATGCTACAAATCTATATTCACTGCCCCTAGTATTATGCTTACTAGCCGCAGTTTTTGTCTTTTATCGGCCCTGCTCCTATCCATCTCCAGCAGTTTTTGACCTGCCGGATCGTTCCAGTGTTTGCTGGAAGAGAAGGAAGTAAAAACTCAATGTAAACCAATGAAAACCTGAACAAGGCCAGAATGAGGCCCTCATAAGCTTAAATTGAGAGCTTGCGGCCATTACCTCTCACATCCGGTCAGTCAGTTGCAGTCACAGTATCTGTGAAGAGTTGAAGATGGTGGTTGGTAAGTATAAGACTAGGATCAGGGAACTTAAATTAGTAGCACCACTCCACCACTGAAATAAAAAAAATGCTTTAATAGAAACACAGTTACAGTAAGGCTGTCGTCACACTAGCAGTATTTGGTCAGTATTTTACCTCAGTATATGTAATCCAAAACCAGGAGTGGGTGATAAATGCAGAAGTGGTGACATGTTTCTATTATACTTTTCCTCTATTTGTTCCACTCCTGGTTTTGGCTTACAAATACTGATGTAAAATACTGACCAAATACTGCTAGTGTGACTACAGCCTAATACTGTTTCCACAGGGGGAAATATTCTCTACGGGAGCTGCGTACTTTCAGCATACTTCCTATGTAAGTATGGATCTGAGGTAAAATAGCATGTCATTTCAATCATGAATTAAAAGGACATTGGTTTGAATTATGAAAAAAAAAATGTAATGTAGAGAGCCAGCTTTGTGTTATCGTCTTATTCTTACAAAATTGGAGCCTAATTTTCCTGATATTCAGTTATATTCTCATTTCACTGAAGCTACAATCTGGATAAAAACCACAAAGTAAGACCTGTCAAAAGACATTTTCCAGACTAAAGCCTCAGTTTCCATGGACAAAGAAAAGAGAAAAGTACCGACTTTTTTATGTTTGGTGTGAGCAGTGATTCATTGATTGCCAGTATTTAGAACCTTCATATATAATGTTTACTGCCAACTCCCCATTTACATGAGTGCAGAGTGGAACAAATGCATTGTATTATTTGCCATATGTTGCACACATGTAACCATGTATATAGCATAGAAAAAAGAAGTCTAAACTTAATATGTAAACTTAGAATAAAAGAAAATCGCACAAACAAAATTCAACATGTTTTGGGTTCATGATTGCTGTTACAGTGTGAACAGTGAAATTGAAAAGAACATCAAAAGTAAGTAATAACAAGAAAAAAACAGGGCATCAAAACATTTGCTTCCTCTATGAAGCCAAAAAGGTGGAATCCTTCAAAGTATTGTATAACAACATGACAAGAGGAAGTATATTGCACAGGACCAGTAAAATCCACAATTGTATACTAAACTGAAATTTAAAGCAAACCTGTCAGCAGGATTTGGCTCAGTAAACTACAATGTCAGGTTGGCAATGTTAGACCAGAGTTACACTACCATTGAATACGGCCGAGTGCTATGCGAGAAAACATCACATGGAACTCGGCCCAGTGTTAATCTATGGGGCAACTCACATTACTGTTTCTTCTCAGCCGTATTTGACGTGCATGTAAAACCACAGCATGCTGCGATTGTATGTGTATATCGTCCTCGCCAATGCAAGCCTATGGGTGGAAGAAAAACTTGGACACCACACGGACCATGCGAGTGCTGTCCAATTTTTATGCACCGATGTCCTTTGAAAAGCCAGCAATTCATCTGCCAAGTACAGTAAAACCACAGTGTGACAGGTTAGAATAGAATAGATAGAATAGATATATAGGGTTGAGCGAAACGGGTCGGCCATTTTCAGAAGTTGCTGACTTTTGGCAAAGTCGGGTTTCATGAAACCCGACCCGACCCCTGTGTGGGGTCGGCCATGAAGTCGGCGATCTTCTGAATCTGGTATCGGAATTCCAATCCCGAGTTCCGATATGTTTGCAATATCGGAAATCGGTATTGGAATCCATATTTAAGTGTTAAATAAAGAATTAAAATAAAAAATATCGCTATACTCACCCTCTGACGCGCCCTGGTACTAACCGGCTGCCTTTCTTCCTTCGAATCAGCGCTTGCAGGACCTTGCGGTGACGTCGCGGCTTGTGATTGGCTGCGCGACCGCCCATGTGACCGCTCGCGCGACCAATCACAAGCCGCGACGTCACCGCAAGGTCCTGCAAGCGCTGATTCTTAGGAAGGAAGGCTGCCGGAAAGAAGCAGGGCGCGTCCGAGGGCGAGTATATTCCTATTAGGTATATACTCACCCTCGGACGCGCCCTGCTTCTTTCCGGCAGCCTTCCTTCCTAAGAATCAGCGCTTGCAGGACCTTGCGGTGACGTCGCGGCTTGTGATTGGTCGCGCGAGCGGTCACATGGGCGGTCGCGCGACCAATCACAAGCCGCGACGTCACCGCAAGGTCCTGCAAGCGCTGATTCGAAGGAAGGAAGGTTCCCGGTTAGTACCAGGGCGCGTCCGAGGGTGAGTATAGCGATATTTTTTATTTTAATTCTTTATTTTACACTTAAATATGGATCGCAGGGCCTGAAGGAGAGTTTCCTTTCCTTCAGACCCTGGGAACCATTGGAAACCCAATGCGCTGCATTGGGTTTCGAGTTTCGGCCGACCCCGACCCCGACTTTTTTATAGGATCGGACGATTTCACTCAACCCGACTTTTGAAAAAGTCGGGTTTCGTGAAACCCGACCCAATCCTATAAAAGTAAAAGTCGCTCAACCCTATACATATATACTGACAGAATACCTAAATATATAGATGTCCGTGAAACACACACACACATATATAATATTACATAGATAGAAGAAAAGCCGGCAATTCAGAAGCCATGTAGTGTAAAGTCACAGCAGGAGCCGACAGGATAGAATAAATGGATTACATACAGTACATACACATAGAATAGATAGATATATAGATGTCAGTGACAAATACATTTAGTACAGTGTGTGTGCAGCTTACTGTACATGTATTTAATTAAAAGATTATTTTTCTAAAAAAAATGGTAGGGCTCCTGTGTAATTTTCTTAACCAGCAGAGGGAAAGCCGATGGCTGTGGGCCAATGTTTATAACCTGGGAAGGGTATAATACCCATGGAGCTTCCCAGGCTATTAATATCAGCTCACCACTGCATACTTAGCCTTTACTGGCTATTAAAATATGGGACCCATAAAAACAAAGATGTAGGGTCCCCCTATAATTAATAACCAGCGGAGGCTATGCAGACAGCTGCAGGCTGATATTTATAGCCTAGGAAGGGGCCATGGATACTGCCCCCCAGGCTAAAAACATCAGCTCTCAAGCACCCCCAAAAAGGTGCATCTCTAAAATGTGCCAATTCTGGCACTTAGCCTTGCTCTTCCCATTTGCTCTGTAGCGGGGGCAAGTGGGGTGATAGTTGGGGGGGTTGATGTCATCTTTATATTGTCAGGTGACATCAAGCCATGAGGTTAGTAATGGAGAGGTGTCAATAAGACACCCCCATTACTAACCCCATAGTCATATCGTATAAAAACAGACACCCAGAAAAAAGTCCTGTAACTGGAAGAATGACACAGACTCCTTTCATAAATCTTAATTAAAGCATACTTACAGTGGGGCAAAAAAGTATTTAGTCAGTCAGCAATAGTGCAAGTTCCACCACTTAAAAAGATGAGAGGCGTCTGTAATTTACATCATAGGTAGACCTCAACTATGGGAGACAAACTGAGAAAAAAAAATCCAGAAAATCACATTGTCTGTTTTTTTATCATTTTTTTTGCATATTATGGTGGAAAATAAGTATTTGGTCAGAAACAAACAATCAAGATTTCTGGCTCTCACAGACCTGTAACTTCTTCTTTAAGAGTCTCCTCTTTCCTCCACTCATTACCTGTAGTAATGGCACCTGTTTAAACTTGTTATCAGTATAAAAAGACACCTGTGCACACCCTCAAACAGTCTGACTCCAAACTCCACTATGGTGAAGACCAAAGAGCTGTCAAAGGACACCAGAAAAAAAATTGTAGCCCTGCACCAGGCTGGGAAGACTGAATCTGCAATAGCCAACCAGCTTGGAGTGAAGAAATCAACAGTGGGAGCAATAATTAGAAAATGGAAGACATACAAGACCACTGATAATCTCCCTCGATCTGGGGCTCCACGCAAAATCCCACCCCGTGGGGTCAGAATGATCACAAGAACGGTGAGCAAAAATCCCAGAACCACGCGGGGGGACCTAGTGAATGAACTGCAGAGAGCTGGGACCAATGTAACAAGGCATACCATAAGTAACACACTACGCCACCATGGACTCAGATCCTGCAGTGCCAGACGTGTCCCACTGCTTAAGCCAGTACATGTCCGGGCCCGTCTGAAGTTTGCTAGAAAGCATTTGGATGATCCAGAGGAGTTTTGGGAGAATGTCCTATGGTCTGATGAAACCAAACTGGAACTGTTTGGTAGAAGCACAACTTGTCGTGTTTGGAGGAAAAAGAATACTGAGTTGCATCCATCAAACACCATACCTACTGTAAAGCATGGTGGTGGAAACATCATGCTTTGGGGCTGTTTCTCTGCAAAGGGGCCAGGACGACTGATCCGGGTACATGAAAGAATGAATGGGGCCATGTATCGTGAGATATTGAGTGCAAACCTCCTTCCATCAGCAAGGGCATTGAAGATGAAACGTGGCTGGGTCTTTCAACATGACAATGATCCAAAGCACACCGCCAGGGCAATGAAGGAGTGGCTTCGTAAGAAGCATTTCAAGGTCCTGGAGTGGCCTAGCCAGTCTCCAGATCTCAACCCTATAGAAAACCTTTGGAGGGAGTTGAAAGTCCGTGTTGCCAAGCGAAAAGCCCAAAACATCACTGCTCTAGAGGAGATCTGCATGGAGGAATGGGCCAACATACCAACAACAGTGTGTGGCAACCTTGTGAAGACTTACAGAAAACGTTTGACCTCTGTCATTGCCAACAAAGGATATATTACAAAGTATTGAGATGAAATTTTGTTTCTGACCAAATACTTATTTTCCACCATAATATGCAAATAAAATGTTAAAAAAACAGACAATGTGATTTTCTGGATTTTTTTTTCTCAGTTTGTCTCCCATAGTTGAGGTCTACCTATGATGTAAATTACAGACGCCTCTCATCTTTTTAAGTGGTGGAACTTGCACTATTGCTGACTGACTAAATACTTTTTTGCCCCACTGTACAATGTCGCCCATTCCACTGATGCCATCGTCTTCTGCAAAAGAGTTTAAAAAACTGACAACCATATTCCTCACCTTTTCGCAGAAATGACAATCCATTTTTCCCACGACGGGTCTAGCTCTGCTACAGCTAGATGTCAGGATGCATGGTTGCATGATATGGCCATACAGCCTGTCATCCAGCAGAGACACTGAGCAGCATGTGCTCAGTGTCACCCTGTGAACTCCTATTCCCTGCCTGACAGCACCACGAGCGTGAGAAAGTTCTCCTGCTTGTGGTGCCATCAGACAGGGCCTGGGAGTTCACAGCCAATGAACTCACTTCCCCTTTCTGATGTCAGAGCGAACACCATGGGAAAAAGCACTCTGAATCATGAATCTCAGAGATTTACACAGACACCCCGATGTAAGCGCTCAGCATGTGAGCCTCGCCTTACTGTGAATGAATTAGCAAATCAACATCATGTGAAAAATTGTTTTATTTATTTTTTACGCCATTCCTCATGTGGTATAAATGATTAGGCAAATTTATTCTTCGGATCAGTGTGATTACAGAGATACCAGATTTCTATCGGGTTTTTATGTTTGGTAGCTGTCACACATTAAAAGAAGTTTTTTATTGCAAAAACTAGTTTTTGCATAGCCATATTTAGACAGCTATAATTTTTTTGCCGGACGAGTTGATGTTTTCATTGGTACCATTTTTGAGCACATGACATCTTTTGATCGCTTTCTATTCTGATTTTTGGGAGGTAGA
Organism: Ranitomeya imitator; assembly: GCF_032444005.1. Classification (NCBI taxonomy): domain Eukaryota; kingdom Metazoa; phylum Chordata; class Amphibia; order Anura; family Dendrobatidae; genus Ranitomeya; species Ranitomeya imitator. The sequence continues at coordinate 134,191,107 of NC_091282.1, forward strand.
ATGAACAAAACCCAGCAAAACAGGATTTTTTTTTAATACCATTCTGAGTGTGGTAAAATTGGTAAGGCAGCTTAATTCTTTGGGTCAGGACAATTCCAGCAATACCATATTTATATTGTTTTTTTTTTTGTTTGGCGCTTTTACGCAATAAAAACTATTTTCTAGAAAAAATAATTCGTTTTTGCATTGATTTATTCTGAGAGCTATACCTTTTTTATGTTTTCCCTGACGGAGCTTTATGTCCGTGGCTTGTTATTTGCGTGACAAGTTAACATTTTCAGAAATACTATTTTTATTTACATTCGTCTTTTTGATCGTGTTTTATTGCACTTTTTGCTCGACGTTATGAAGATAAATCAGTTTTTTGCCTTTTTTTTTCTTTTACGGTGTTCACGGAAGGGGTTACCTAGACACATATGGGGCAGGACTGGAGATCATTTGGTGCAGTATAGAGACACAGGAGGCAGGATGGAGACACAGGAGGCATGACAGAGATACATGTGTCAAGAGGACGACACAAGTGGCATTATGCAGACACATGGGGCAGGATGGAGACACATGAGACAGGATGGAGATACATGGGGCGAAGTCGAGACACATGGGGCAGGATGGAGACACATGTGGCAGAATGGAAGATTATATGGAGCAGGTTGGAGACTCATGGGGCAGGGTGGGAGAACATACGGGGTCAGGATGGGAAAACATATGAGACCAGGAATGAGACACAAGGAGTCCAGGATGAGGGACATTATTATTGCAGGGGCCATTTAAAGGATATTATTACTGCTGTGATGTATTTTTTGAGTATACTATTTTCAGTGGGGGGTCCTGTTACTGTGCAGGGCTGCACTATGTCGTTTTTTTTCTACATCTGGTGTAGAATATGTAACAGCATGTCCCTCCCTCGGCCTGTGTCCCTGGACTGCAATGTAATTAGGCCTGAGTCAACAGTCAGTGGGAGAGTCTGTCTTTGGCTCAGCTTAGGACTTAAGGTACCGTTACACTAAACGATTTACCAACGATCACGACCAGCGATACGAACTGGCCGTGATCGTTGGTAAGTCGTTGTGTGGTTGCTGGGGAGCTGTCACACAGACAGCTCTCTCCAGTGACCAACGATCCGGGGAACAACTTCGGCATAATTGAAACTGTCTTCAACAATGCCGAAGTTCCCGGGTAACCAGGGTAAACATCGGTTTACTAAGTGCAGGGCCGCGCTTAGTAACCCGATATTCACCCTGGTTACCATTGTAAAAGTAAAAAAAAAAAAACACTACATACTCACATTCCGATGTCTGTCACGTCCCCCGGCGTCAGCTTCCCTGCACTGTGTAAGCGTCGGCCGTAAAGCAGAGCGGTGATGTCACCGCTGTGCTCTGCTTTATGGCCGGCCGGCGCTGACACAGTCAGTGCGGGAAGCTGATGCCGGGGGACGTGACAGACATCGGAATGTGAGTGTGGAGATCAGACTGAACTAAAGGAATCCATCTTGTCTTCTTCCTGAGAAATCTCGCTTACAACAAGATACATTTCTGCTGACTTGACATTTCCTTTTATGGAAGTAATCATGTGTGCATTCCTTCTTTCAATAGCAGCCTTTCATTCACCTTCCAGATGATGTAACTTTCTACTGATAAAGACTGGTATAGATTGTTTATGTAAGAGATAGTGAAATATGAGCGCTTGTGCGCATGTCTGTAAAAGAATAATTCTTTTCTATATAAAGGAAGGGCAAAGCCCAGAGAGAGAGATGTGCTCCTGGGCTTCCCCTGTATATGATCACACAATACCTTGTTTGCGTGTCATTTACTCAGGATCCCTACCTCTAGTAAGCCAGGGACTGAGAAGGACTTAACATTTCTTTGGCGCACCGAACAGGGACCCGAGATGAGAGTATTTGCTCGAGATTCACCTGCAGATACGGACAATGGAGATCTGGGATAATGGACGGCAAATGAACTGAAAAACCTGGCCAGGTAAGAGACATTATTAGTTCTCTTTTATCTGCCTTGTATTATCCGAAAGATCTCTATGAGCCGTGTCACGCTGGGTTAGTCTAGTAGTGAGTAGATACCTATAAAACTCGGGTTACTATATTGTATAGATTTAAGAGTCCTGTCCCTGGCAGTGTGTGAACAGTGTGAAGGTTGTGGTATGTTGTGAAAGAAGAGCAAAAGTGCGTAGAAAAATAAGCCGAAATAGTTGGGGTATAAGCCTTATACACGGAAGTCAGCCTAACTGGGTCATGTGGTTGCGTCCTTTCGGGGAGACCTCCGCCCATGCTTGACTCTCATTTAAGTGCTTAACCTCCTTCATTTCTGGATAAGGTTTGATAGAATGAGCCCAGGACGCGGGTCCATGAGCCTGGGACAAGTATGCTAACTGACACAGAAAGTTTTGTGATCTGTATGGTGTTGCTGGGTCTGTTTGCGTGCATAATAGCACTTAAGTACATTCTGCACATTAGAAAGAATGGAGCAGATCAGCCCTTCAATATTTTAGCTCCCTAGGAGAGAAGGCAACGAGACATCACCTAGGATAAGTGATTGTCCAAACGTCACCTGGGGTAGAAATAGCTAATATTGAAAGAAAAAAAAAAAAAAAAGAAAAATGGGAAATAAACAGACAAAAACCGTCTTAGGACAAGTGGAAGCAGCAGATATCATACAGGAAAGATGTGGGAAGACAGTCAGAAGTCAGATTAGAAGGGTAAGAGAAAAATTGGGAATTTCAGAAGCACTTATGTTCAGTACAGAATGGGAAAAACTGAGTAAAGAACGAGGTGGAATTATCAACGACAATGGGTGGGAAGAAATCATACACTGTATGATAGAGGTCTCAAAAACAGCTAAAGAGGAGAATTGGAAGTATGATCCAGACACTTCCAAATGGATTATGGGGAAGGGAAAAAGTTGTGACATAATCCCACCACCTTACCTAGATCCAAAAGCCCAATCATTTGTACCATCTGGAGGAGCAGAAGGAGGAAAACAATTTCCAGCCTTGTATCCCAATCTTGGTGGGGTAGGAGGATGGGTATGTTCACACTGTGGACAACAAAATCCAGATTGGAGAAATGATTGCCTAGTCTGTGGTACACCTAGACATGGCGCTGTACTTGCCCCTGTTAGGGTAGTACCAAGACCCTTTAGGGAACCTGGTGCTGACGGGGTAATGGGAACTAGATATCACCAGACCCGACAGTATTTTCCTTGGTCCCCTGCTGAAGGTATGTCCCTCCTGCATAATGCGCCTGATCCCACTCAATATCCCATCCGATTTGCACAATACATACAACAAATCATGCAGACTCATGCTGGGGTCTGGGCGGACGGGGAAGAATTATGTAGAATGAAAATGTCCCCCGGACTTTTTCAGGAATTATTGACACACCTACAGCCCAATAGACCAGTGGCAGAAGGGGGTGCCTTACAGACAGAAGCATCAGGTACCCAGTTCACAGAGGCATTAATAATTTTCATGAGAGAAAAACAGAGGGAAAGGGGATCTACGGGTGTGATTATGCAGAAATTTGGGCAAAGTATTGAAGAATATAGTCAAGAATTAGAAAATAGCTTTAGGGATGAAGGATTGGATTTGACTGATGCTTCAGTAAGGAGACTTTTTACAAAACAATTAATAGAGGGGCTAGATCCGAAAATCAGAGAAAAATTTAAATCCTCTACTCCAGATTGGAGAACAATTGAACAACCAAATATTGTGAAACAACGATGTTTAGGAATAGTCATGGATATGAGAGAGAATCGTAAGCCTGTTAGAATAGCACAAGCTAATACAGGAGGAAGAGTGAGACACAACTTTCCTTGCCACTACTGTAAAAAGCCAGGTCATTTCCAAAGAGAGTGCAGGAAGAAGTTGGCAGATATAAAGTCAGGCAAATTTGTTCCCAGAAATAACCCTCCCCAAACGGACAACCAGCAGAAATCTACCATCATAGATGGTCCCATACCAGATTCAGATTGACTCGATGTGTTACAAACTTCCCTACCAGCTAGAAGACCTATGATACAGGTGAATGTGGGGGGGAGAGAGATTCCATTTTTGATAGATACAGGTGCAACTTCCTCAATTTTGAATCAAGATTTTCTTCCGAATCCGGAAGATATTTCAGAACAAACAACTTTTGCTGAGGGTTATGATGGGGTAATTCGAACACTGCCATATACTGTGCCCCTAGAGGTCTCATTAGGACCTAAATGTTTTGCATCCAGATTTTTGTATGCCAGAGGTGCCCCAACATGTTTGTTAGGAACTGATGTCCTAAAGAAATTAGAAGCTAACATCAATTTTAGGGAAGATGGCACAGTTATACTGACTATCCCTGATGATGCAGAAACATTAGAACAATATGTTAGAATTCAGGCTTTTGAGGATTATGCTGAAGAAAAAGAGTACACCACAGATCTAGACCTCTCAATGGTCCCAGAAACACTGTGGGCACAGGGTGACACCGATGTGAGACTATTGCATATCTCTCCTGTAAAACTATCTGTGCAACCAGGAACTGTTCTCCCACAGCTCAGACAATACCCTGTGAGTGCCCAGCAGGAACTAGCGATTACAAAACAGATAGAGGGATATAAAGAGAAAGGGGTTTTGGTAGAGATACAATCACCTGCTAACACTCCTCTGTATCCAGTCAAAAAGAGAACTCTTGATAAGAGTTCTATGCCCAAATATCGTATGGTACATGATTTAAGAGAAATAAACAAAGTTCTAGATCCAATCACCCCAGTTGTACCCAATCCTCATACGTTACTATCACAGATACCAGCCAGTTCTCAAGTATTTACTGTAATAGATCTTTCAAATGCATTTTTCTCGGTTCCTTTACACCAAGATAGTTGGCATTTGTTTGCATTTACATTTAAGGGCAAACAGTTGGCATGGACACGCCTTCCACAGGGAATGATACACTCCCCTACTCTTTATTCAAATGCCCTACAAACAGTCCTTCAGAGGTTTGAACCCGAACCACAGGTAGTAATTTTGCAGTATGTGGATGACCTACTACTTTGCTGCCCAGATCTAGAAACTGCAGAAAGGTCCACTGTGAGTTTACTATGTTTTTTAGAAAAAGAAGGGTGTAAAGTGAATAGACAAAAGCTACAAGTTTGTCAGACCAAAGTGGTCTTTCTAGGTCATTGCATTTCTCAAGGTAAAAAGCATCTTACACCACAAAGAACTGAAGCAATAAGACAGATGAATGAGCCTAGAAATCATAAACAGCTACGAGCATTTTTAGGAATAGTGTCTCATTGTAGACAATGGATTATACATGCCAGTCAACTAATGCAACCACTGTATGACTGTGTAAAAAGTGAACCTTATTTGTTGACAAAAGAAGGTCAGATTTCGTTCCAACAATTAAAAGATGCCCTTGTTTCAGCTCCAGCGTTAGGGCTACCAGACTACACCAAACCGTTTCAGCTTATGGCTGCAGAAGTTGATTCCCATGCTACAGGAGTTCTTACCCAGAAGCATGCAGGGAAACACAGACCAATTGCATATCTTTCAGCAAGGTTAGATCCCGTAGCTAGAGCAGCGCCAACCTGTGTACGTGTAGTTGTTGCTGTCTCACTATTGTTGGACAAAGCATCAGAAATTGTCCTAGAGTATCCACTCACAGTTCAAACTACACATGATGTTTATGGGATATTAAACCAGGTCCAACCAAAACACATTTCCATGGCCAGACATTTGCGGCTACAGTGTTCTTTGTTGCTCCCCTCTACTATCACATTTGCTAGGCTTCAGACTCTCAATATAGCTACACTGCTACCTCTCGAGTCTGAAGGGGGGAATAAGGACACTGATCCACACGCAAATTTTTTCCCTACAGACACACATGATTGTACAGAGCTCATTTTACAAGAAACGGTAGGCTTACCCAATGTATCCGAAACACCACTTCAAAATCCAGATTTAGAGCTGTTTATAGATGGTAGTAGGTTTGCAGATGACACAGGTAACTTCCATACAGGGTATGCAGTTGTGTCAGAATCTGAAACTCTCAAAGCAGAACCACTTCCACCGAAACAGTCTGCACAAGAAGCAGAACTAACAGCATTGATTGAAGCTCTTAAAATAGCTGAGAACCAGACAGCTAATATATACACTGATTCTAGGTATGCACATGGTATTGTGTTTGATTTTGGAGTAATCTGGAGAGCTAGAGGTTACATGACAGCGTCAGGACAACCTGTAAAACATGCTTCTCTGATCAAACAGATCTTAGAGGCTGCACAAGAAACAAAAGAAGTAGCAGTAATCAAGGTAGCTGCACATGTGAGACTCGACACTAGGGAATCTAGGGGAAATGATAGGGCTGATAAAGCAGCCAAAGCAGCAGCTGTCAAACCCTTACAACAGGTTCATACTGTAAACCCCACAGAAAATACTGAAGATAGACTGAGACAAGCACAGGAAGATGCAGGAGAAGAGGAGAGGGACAGGTGGAAAAAGGAAGGGGCAGAAGAACAAGCGGGAATTTGGAAGAAAGATGGACTAATATGTCTACCTAGAGCCTGGTATCCGATTGTAGTTGGTGGACTGCACCACCCTACTCATGTGTCTGCAAATGCAATGACACTACTGGCAAAGCAAGTCTGGTTGGCTCCAGGTTTTGGCAACTATGCAAGAGACTATTGTGCTGCATGCGCTATATGCCTGGCACATAATCCCGGACAGACAACAAAGACCCCTATGAAGCACCACGTCCGACCTCTCTACCCGTTTCAGCGATTACAAATAGACTTTATCCAGCTGCCAAAAAGTAATGGGTATGAGTATGTGTTGGTATGTGTGGACATGTTCTCGGGGTGGCCAGAGGCCTATCCAGTTCGGAAGGCTTCAGCTAAAAACACTGCTGTAAAGCTAGTTGCCGAACTGATACCCCGTTACGGTCTCCCTGAAGTGATCGAGTCAGATAGGGGTACTCATTTCACTGGAGAAATATTTCAAAATGTACTGAAAATGTTGGGTGTTGAAAGTCAGTTACACACTCCGTACCATCCTCAAAGTTCTGGTAAGGTGGAACGCATGAATGGAACTTTAAAATTAAAAATACAGAAAGCCATGGCTGAAACAGGAAAGCCTTGGACAGAATGCCTTCCACTGGCCCTTTACTCAATACGCAATACCCCAAGGGGTAAGACTAAACTGTCTCCATATGAAATTTTGTTTGGCAGGACTGCCAATTTAGGATGTTATTTTCCACAGCAACTTGTGTTAAATATTGAGTCATTGACTTCTTATGTGCAAAATCTTCAGAAACAATTAACTAAGGTGCATGCACAAGTTTTTGCTTCCCTTCCAGATCCTGACAACACAGAAGGAAGTCACAAGTTGGAACCAGGTGATCAAGTTTATGTAAAAAGACACACCAGAAAGGCTCTAGAACCAAGGTTTGACGGACCCTTCCAAGTCCTGTTGACAACACCTACATCAGTCAAGCTTGAAGGAAAGGCATCATGGATACATGCAAGCCATTGCAAGAAAAGCAGTATAAACTCATGATATTGATGTTAATAATGATAACCTCAACGGAGGCGTGGGATAGACTGAATTCTCTAGCCCCTTTGAACAATAGATTCGTACAACATCATAGAAAATTAGTGCATGACTTGTTAAACAATACACAAACCCTGACAGATTGTTGGATCTGTACCCATTCGCCGGTATCAGCCACAAGTATACCTTTTCTAGCAGTTCCCGTATTAGCAGAAGAAATATTCGCTTGGCCTAATTGTTCAGACAACCTGGCCAACAACCAAATTGGTAATGCTAGGCTGTGGAATACTACAATCGCCATACCAATTGTGGGATGGGTAGAATTTCCTTGGTGGCAGGGTAATCTCTCAGGGAGTAACACACATCTACAATATTTAGCATTTAGGGGAGGAAAATGGGTACCTAGAAATAAGACTGGATTAACTAATTTAGGACAGGTCCCCACAGAAAATCTACAGCTTAGTTTCAGTACAACCGTCCCCCCCTCTGATGCTTTCAAACCTGTAGTATTGGAAAGATACATACATAATAGAAAATGGAAACATTCTAAATTGTTCCCCCAAGGTGATGCAAACAGTTGTACAAGTAAGCTGGGGAACCTGGTTTGTAATAAATCCGATGAGTATATCAAAGGAATGCCTGTATGTGGGAATCCCGCAGCCGGGTACTGTAGCCCCTTGGGACAAAAACCCTCTTGGTGTATGCTTCAGAATGTATCTAGATTTGTGGACTTGGCTCACAGATTGGTATTGCAGCACTCAGCTCTATGGGATCTGCCTGAAGGTACATTTTGGATATGCGGAGAAGGAGCATATAAATGGCTTCCCGTAGGTATAAAGGGTACTTGTACATTAGGACGCCTAACCCCGGCTACATTCATAATTTCAAATAAACAAGTGAATATGCAAGCCGTGCCCAAGCACACACTGTATAAAAGAGCTGCAGATAACTCACCACGTCCCTCGGGGAGGCCACATATAGTACAAATGGGAATTCCTAACAAAATTGCTAGTACCATTTTTATTTATCCTATGTTAACACAGATGTGGGATAAATTAGTTAGAGCCACGGATTATCTAGATGATCAGATCTGGGATATATTGGATATACTAAACACTAGTATAGCTGTACAGAATCAGCTTATAATAGTCACTAACCAACATACCCTGGTATTGGATTACCTAACTGCCTCACAAGGGGGTATGTGTCAAATCATCGGACCCACCTGCTGTCATTATATAGACCCGAATAGTACTATGAGTATGACATTTAAATTAAAGGACGTACAACGACTCAGAGATCAGTATGACAAAGACAATGACCAGAATAAGGATAGCTGGTGGTCAGATACCTTTTCTTTTCTTAACCCAGCCAACTGGTTCAGAGGAATCGGTGGGTGGGTTGCTGGGATTATGCAGAGCATAATACATATAGTTATGATTATTGTAGTCATATACGTACTATTCCAGATTGTGCTCAAGAGTATCTCAGTATGCACAGATAAACTTTGTGTAATAGATGCAAGAGTATAAAGTTTTTTTTTCCTTCTTCTCTTATGTTATCCTTTGCTAATACTGATTATTGCGCTTATTTTGCTATCCCTTTGTAATATCTGTACTTATTGCAAAACAAAGAAAAGGTTGCGAGAGTTAAACGGAAGAATTAATACTAGATTTGATTCTCTTATTGAATACAAGCATGTACATGTGTAATACCAAATAAAGGCTTTGTCTTTGGCCCTGTGGTAATAAAATAAATAAAAGAAAATGTCAAAGGGGGGAATTGTGGAGATCAGACTGAACTAAAGGAATCCATCTTGTCTTCTTCCTGAGAAATCTCGCTTACAACAAGATACATTTCTGCTGACTTGACATTTCCTTTTATGGAAGTAATCATGTGTGCATTCCTTCTTTCAATAGCAGCCTTTCATTCACCTTCCAGATGATGTAACTTTCTACTGATAAAGACTGGTATAGATTGTTTATGTAAGAGATAGTGAAATATGAGCGCTTGTGCGCATGTCTGTAAAAGAATAATTCTTTTCTATATAAAGGAAGGGCAAAGCCCAGAGAGAGAGATGTGCTCCTGGGCTTCCCCTGTATATGATCACACAATACCTTGTTTGCGTGTCATTTACTCAGGATCCCTACCTCTAGTAAGCCAGGGACTGAGAAGGACTTAACAGTGAGTATGTACTGTTTTTTTTTTTTTTAACTTTTACAATGGTAACCAGGGTAAATATCGGGTTACTAAGCGCGGCCCTGCACTTAGTAACCTGATATTTACCCTGGTTACCAATGAACACATCGCTGGATCGGCATCACACGTCGATTCAGCAATGACAGCGGGTGATCAGCAACCAAAAAAAAGGTCCTGATGATTCCCAACGACCAACGATCTCCCAGCAGGGGCCTGATCGTTGGTCGCAGTCACGCATAATGATTTCGTTATCGATATCGTTGTTACGTCACAAAAAGCAACAATATCGTTAACGAAATCGTTATGTGTGAAGGTACCTTAATCCAATACAAGCGTGTGGCTTCTGGAAACTTCTTAAGTTAGCCACATAGTAAAAAGTAAGTGGGAGCTCTCCCCCATAGAGGGGTGGATCCAAGGACACAGAACAATAGACACATGGTTTGGCCCAAGCAGTTGGGTGTTGATGGGCCAGGGGCTAGGATCTTGTGCTGAGGTGAGATCCTGGTGCCCATGTGTGGAGGGTTAAAAGCTGCCACATGGAATGGTTTCATGCCCCTCATCGCTGGATCCATTGAACTCATCCCAGGATTATTTCTGTCTTTTCCTTGGCATCAGATTACCTGGTGGCGCCCCCAAAACTGTTCCCCTCTTGGTGTGAACTCACTGTGGACTCTAAGGGTATGTGCACACGTCAGGATTTCTTGCAGAGATTTTCCTGACAAAAAACAGACATTTCTGCCAGAAATCCGTATGCGTTTTTTTTGTGTTTTTGGTGCGTTTTTGTGCGTTTTTCCCAAAATGCATAGAATAGCAAGAAAAACGCAGAAAATCCGCAAAATTAATGAACATGCTGCTTTTTTTTACCGCGATGTGTTTTTTTCGCGGAAAAAACGCATCATGTGCACAAAACATGAAGAATGCTTTCTAAATGATAGGATGCATAATGTATGCCTTTTTAATGAGTTTTTATAGCGTTTTTACCGCAAAAAAATGTGAAAACAAACGCGAAAAACCTGAACTTCACTGGTTAGCCAGTGTGTTACCTGTACCTTATACACTATATACAGAGCTCCTGTGTGTCATGTCACTGGTAATCCCTTTATTACCTGTACACTGACACTATATACAGATGTCCTGTGTATACAGCTCTGGCAAAAATTAAGAGACGACTTCAAAATGTTCAGTTTGTTTTATTTTTCTCTTTATAGGTATATTTTTGAGTAAAATGTAAATTGTTCTTTTAATCTATAAACTTCTGACAACATGTCTCCGAATTTCCAAGCAATAAAGTTTGTATTTTTTTTTCTGAAAAGGAGAAATGGTCAAATTAAAAAAAAACAAAAAAAAAAACAGCCAGTGCTTTCAGACCTCAAATAATGCAAAGAAAACAAGTTCATAGTCACTTAGAAACAACAATAGTAATGTTGTAACTCAGGAAGAGTTCAGAAATCAATATTTTGTGGAAAAATCATGATTTTTAATCACAGCTTTCATGCGTCTTGGCATGCTTGCCACCAGTCATTCACACTGCTTCAGGCACAAAAATGTAAGCAGTTCTTCTTTGTTTAATGGCTTGTGACTATCCATCATCCTCGATTACATTCCAGAGGTTTTCAATGGGGTTCAGGTCTGGAGATTGGGCTGCCCATGACAGGGTTTTGATGTGGTGGTCTCTTAATTTTTGCGAGAGCTGTAATGTCACTAGTGATCACTGTATTACCTGCACACTATGCACTATATACAGATGTCCTGTGTATAATGTCACTGGTTATCACTGTATTAGCTGCACACTGACACTACATATAGCGTTCCCGTGTATAATGTCACTGGTGAGTCAGTGTACTACTTGTACACTGACACTATGCACTGCATACTATGTACAGAGCTCTTGTGTATAATGATACTCATGGTAATATTGGTATTGTGTTTTTTTTAATTAATCATCAGTATTGTAGTATTTGGTCACTATGTGGTGGTAATATGTGATCTGGTCATGGTGTGGCGGTATTTGTTCATACAATGCGGTATTATTTGGTCACTATGTGGGGGTAGTATATGGTACGGTAATAGTATGATGGCATTTGTCCTCTGTATGTGGTATTATTTGGTAACTATGCGATGGCAAAATGTGGTCTGACAATGGAGTGATGGTATTTGTCCCTTGTATGTGGTATTGGTCATTTTAAAATATGTACTGTATGTGACACGTTCCCATAGAGAAAAAGAAAAATATGCCTAAAAAGAGTATTGGATATTTTAAGAAATGCTTAATAGATTAGCATAAAGTAGAGCCCTGACAAAAGAGTCTACCTTGCCATAATGGCAGACTTAAAACTGGCTATGTCTGTGAAATGGTGTTCAGTGTGAACTGTTGATGTGTGACTGGTGAGGACGTGGTGCAGAAGTGCAGTTTTTTCAAGAGCGGGAAGTATGATTGTTAAAGGTCTGAGGGGTGGAGCCTAGGCGGAGTCTTAAGGATGCCTGTGGTAGATCGGCTCACTCGGCTGCACACGGAGGTAGTAAATGGAACACTGCGCCTTTAAGGATGCACTTGTTTTTTTTTTAGTACAGCATAAACCAAGGTTTTAAGCTAAAAAATAAACATGGCCCTCTGGGCACAAACAGCAAAAACAAAAAACAGTAGCACTTGGTGCAGTCCTTGCACTAGTGGAAGTCAACCCACTCAGGGTTAACAATGTCCTTGCACAAGCACTATGTGCATAAACACTCTCCTGGAGTTTTCATCTCCAGGCCCTCAACAGCCCAGATGAACCCTGCAGTTCAGCTATTTAAGGCCATCCCATGTGACTCCTCTCTCATGTGACTGATCACATGATCCTGACATCACAGAGGTACTGTCAGGACTCTGCATGTGGAGATACGGTAGACCTCCTCCCACATGCTCTATGGAGGTCCACAAAACCAGCCCATAACATTACTCTCATTCATACTCTCAACACATAGTGTGCTGGAGGAAACTGCTCTGGTTTTACATCACTGACGCTATCATGCGCAGTGACATGTATCTCCCCTCCATCACTTCACTGGTGACTCTGTCACAATGTCCTAAAATGTTGCCAGTATGGGCCCCTGAAATTAATGGTGGCAGCACTGATAATGAGAAAAGTTCCTACAGTGCACACAATGCTGTGTTTTGTCATGCTTTTTTGAATATTTCCCAGAAAAACCAAAGGGAATCTTATTTATAGTATTTGAAGCAATTTTTTTATGAGGATTGTGTAGTAAAATTTGCTTCTAAATTGTGGTAAAAACCCTCTGAAATTAGCCTTAGGCTAGGGTCACATTGCGTTCATGCAATCCGTTTAGCGCTAGTGCTAGCGGGTTGCGCTAACGCAATGTTTTTAATGGGGCCGCGTCCCGGGGTCGCGGTAACGTCCCCGCTCTCGCAGATCCCCGATCTGCGAGAGCGGGGAACGGACCGCGGGCGCGCCTCGGACGCAAGCAGCGTCCGCGGCGCGCCAGGAAACACCGGCGCGTCGCTAGCGCGTGCCGAACATGGCATGCGCTAGTGCTGCGCGTTCCCATTGCCGTGAATGGGCGCGATAACGGACGCGTTGAACGGTGTTAATTTCGCCGTGCAACGCTGTCCGTTAGCGCTTTCCCATTAACGCAATGGGAACCAAGCCTAATGAGGAAGAGGTCATACATGCACATGAATCTCTACAATTGCTTTGGGATTTTGTACTTATTGCCTAATTTTTCACAACTTCCATTAATCTCAGTGGAGCAAGCCATAGACATGGAAGGCCACCTATCTAAGTCATACTTTTTTTCTGAAATGCAAAACTGGTCTAGAGACACTATTCACTTGAAGTATGAGGTGTCCAGATCTGTCTACACAGTGCACCATTAGCACTAGCCAGTCCTTGCTCCTTACCTGCGGCTACTACTCTTTTACTACTCTAACTGTTCACCTTTATTTAACTTGTCAGACAAGCACTTTTCTGTCCATATGGTTGGTGGGCTGCTAAGAATAGTACCCTTGGGCCGCATGTGGTCCCCAATCCTCGGTTGTGCACAACTGGTCTGTAATAATATAGTAGTGACCCCTTTGACAACCATATTCCTCACGCCATGTTATAAAAAATAGAAAATCCACATCTTGCTAAAACCATATCTCGGCAAGACTCTAGGGACCTATTCCCCTGTCCATTGAGCTCCTCCAGGGACCCATACATCATCCACTGAGCTCACTCAAGGACCCATATACAGCACACTAAGCTTATCCCAGAGATCAACATTTTCTTTATCCACATTTACTGTTTGCTTAGATCGCCCAAGGGACCACATTTTAATATCAACTAAGCTCAGTCCATTAACCCCTTCCGCTATTCACCTGATGACCAATATACTGCTCACTGAGCATATTTAATTAACGTACATTTACTGTCCGTTGAGTTCACCCAAGTGCCCACATTTCACTGTCCGCTGAGCTCACTCGCTCCTCCTATAATGCAGGATGCCACTGCCAAAAAAACTACACAGCTTTGAAAACAAAACTGCAGACCTGCATAATGGTTCCCCTCCCCCAGTCATATTCCCCCTCTGCTTGGTGCTCCGGGGGAGTATTTTCTGGCTGTACCATATCTAACATACTAATTCTGCCTAAAAATGGATTGTATGAGTAATCTCATTCATTAGTATACCAGCATTATATTTATTTTCATTATTCAGAATCTGAAAAATTTGAATCTTTTAGGGTGGACAATCCATTTCACTTAATTTTATCATTCTGTAAAATAGTAAGTACATAATGCCACATATCTTGGTCCACTTATCCATCTAGCTGTTGTATGCTCTGGTAAGGGAGGGAACTAATCACGTTATTCATGTTTACATTATTCTCACTCATAGTAGAGTATGATGTGATCATAAGTGTAATTGTCCTGGAAGCCATCATATTATTACTTTGCTGTACTTTTCAGCTAACCAGAAAATGTAAACTATAGAAGTTTCATTTCATAGAAAGTGGATAAGACTAGTGAAATACAAAAATACAATGTATTATTGGGTTATTCATGAAAGCAAAACTAAACTGATTGAATGAAAAAAATTCTCAAATAAAATTATTATTAAAGAATTATCTAGTGCATCATTGATTTTTGTTTCAATGCTGTTATTGCTATATGAATATGTACCTCTGTAGGATAATATTATGGGGCTCACCTCGTGTGGTTGGATCTTCTAAGCTCAGGTCTGGGTGGGCACTCAGATCCTGGGCGCTGATGCAGCAGCAGAAAGGAATGTATTGAGAAAGGGCTTGAAGCATTGGCAGCTACAAGTAGGCAGGACACTGGAAGGAAGGTATTGGTGCACAGTGAAACAAACAAAACCAAGAGTTCTAATTTCAAGATACAGATGTGTGTCTTGGTGGACCTTATTTAGGCTGTGGAGACACGGTGGGTGAGTACTACTCAGAAAAAACAGTGTGAGGGTAAAACAGTGTGGCAATACTTTATTGAATCACAAAACAGATAACAAAATATAGAACAGTCCCAGCAAAATACCCAAGATGGTGCAAAATTACAGAGCCTCACCCTTCACCTGACTCAACAGGATTAGAGCAGCTGTGACTTCGGAGCTTCCAGGGCTGACTACCTCCACCTGTGGCATGCACAAAGAGAAGGTAATGACATGCTTAGGAAGCTGACAGTCCATTGAGGTACTGGCCCGGTGCCCGGAGGGTCACAACTTGGCTTCTCCAAATGTCTCCATGGAGCCAGGTGACTGGTGGGTCCCAAACCTGGCTTTTCTAAACATATCAATGGAGCTCAGGTGACTGGTGGGTCCAAATTCTTTCTTCACCAAATGTATCCATGGATGGTCGATGGAGCAGATCTGTATTCTTTCAGTTGACATCCTTAGAATGTCGAATCTGTCGAATCTGTAGAATGTCAAATCTGTGTCCCTCGTGATGGAGCCATGATGTCCTGGCTGCGGTCCTGTAGAGTTTTCCTGGCTGTAGTTTCGTAAAGAGTCTCTGATTCTTCCTGCAGAACGATAAAAAGTAAAGGTCAGGGGGAAGGTGGGATGAGTTTACTTCTCATTGTTTGAGTATTTAATCAATTTGAATAGTTTTTCCTCCTCAGTTTTGCAAGTTAACAAGCTACAGGGTCCCACACAATGGTCAATCAACATATTATCAAACATCAATTGTTTAATGACCCTGCGTCCCTGTCTTGCAAAGATAGCAGACAATACTCTGTAGGAGGTTCTGGTCTCACACCACATGTAGGTAATATGAAAATTCTTATTAAATAGTTTACAGCGCAGTCTTACATTTTATATTCTTTCCTGCTTAGCACTTTTTGCATCTTGCACTATTGCACTTTATATTCTATGGATTATCCTTGGATCTATTAGGCAAATTTTTAGGCCATCTATATCTGTGCTGTTTATTATATGTATTCTTTTGCATATGCACCTACTATATATGTACTTATTACCCTGATTTGGTCTCTATTCTGATTGTGCAGACGCCATTACCTGTTACCATGTGGTGAATATGTACCTCCCCTATCCTGCTTGGTCAGCTTTACCTTGCCATATAATACTGGATTTTAGTGTTTAAATAAATTTATAATTTTCTAAAAAATACTCTAATGGGTTTCTTCTGATTGGAATTTTCCTTTTTGCGTAATACTCTCTATCAGCTGATATAAGAAGCAAACAGCAGCCATTCAAAAATATCAACAGTCAACTTTTAAGACTCATGTGACAACTGTCTATGGTTCTTGACCAACTGAAAATAGACATCTGGAGAATTAAGATTAAATGCGGTGTCATCACATAGGCTTATAATTATTAATACAAATTAAGGGGAACACATTGTTTACACATACGTAATCAGATTTAACCCTGCTGTACTGTTCGGGTCAATATGACCCGAAATGATTTTTGAGACCCTGTAGATTTTTTTATATGAGGATTTGAAACTAGTGGTATCTTGACTTCTCCTCATTTGTGGAGCTCTATATATTTTTTTTGTTTTTGTTTTTTGTTTACTTTTTGCTACACGCTGATTGTTACACTTGTACTGTTCGGGTCGAGATGACCCGATAGCATTTTATACTGTTCTACAGGTCTCTGATTATTTCTGACTGCAAAAGTTATGTTTTTTTATGTGTACTTCATCTCAAAATGGTGGTGGTTTCACTGTTCTTATCAGTAAACAAGTAATTATCTAGTATTATCCATTTGCTGTTTGTGAGAGAGGAGACTGGTTGTCTATCATTCAAAGGCTGGGGGTTTCACTGTTATCAGTAATCAAGTATTTATGTTCATATGCTCTAAAGCTTTAGTCACACTAAACGACTTACCAACGATCACGACCAGCGATCACGACCAGCGATACGACCTGGCCGTGATCGTTGGTAAGTCGTTGTGTGGTCGCTAGGGAGCTGTCACACAGACAGCTCTCTCCAGCGACCAATGATCAGGGGAACGACTTCGGCATCGTTGAAACTGTCTTCAACAATGCCGAAGTCCCCCTGCAGCACCCAGGTAACCAGGGTAAACATCGGGTTACTAAGTGCAGGGCCGCGCTTAGTAACCCGATATTTACCCTGGTTATCATTGTAAAAGTTAAAAAAAAAACACTACATACTCACCTTCTGATGTCTGTCACGTCCCCCGCCGGCGTCCACAGGGTCTGCGTCACCACTGTGCTCTGCTTTACGGCCGGCGCTGATAGTCAGTGCAGGGAAGCTCTCGGCTGGAGCGCGTGCATTAGCAGCGCTCCTGCCGAAAGCAGTTTTAACCCTGTGGACGCCGGGGGACGTGACAGACATCAGAATGTTAGTATGTACTGTTTTTTTTTAACTTTTACAATGGTAAGCCCTGCGCTTAGTAACCCGATATTTACCCTGGTTACAAGTGAACACATCACTGGATTGGCGTCACACACGCCGATCCAGCGATGACAGCGAGTGATCAGCGACCAAAAAATGGTCCTGATCATTCCCCAATGACCAACGATCTCCCAGCAGGGGCCTGATCGTTGGTCGCTGTCACACATAATGAGATCGTTAGCGGGATCGTTGCTACGTCACTAAAAGCGTGATGTTGCAACGATATCGTTAACGATATCATTATGTGTGACTTCAGCTTAAATGTTCAAGTGTATACAGGAAAAACCCCTGGTGAAAGACCTGAAAAAAATCAGGGTATGTGTGTTGTTCTGGATTTGACTCGAGGACTAAAAGGACAAAATGTCACATGTGACAACTTTTTTACATCCTATCAACTAGGCCAGATGTTGAAGAAAAAAGAACTTACCATGCTGGGTACTATAAGTAAAAGCAAACCTGAACTACCGCAAGGTATCCTTAGCAAGAGAGAGGTGTTCAGTTCTACTTTTTTTTTTCTGGAAATACAACTGTTGTTTCTTATGTCCCAAAAAAAACCAAGCAGGTAATTCTAATAAGTACAATGCACCATGACAATGCCGTAAGTGATAGAGAAGACAGAAAGCCTGACATTATTTTGGATTATAATGCCACAAAGGGAGCAATTGATACTTTAGACCAAGCAATATCAACATATACATGCAAACGCAAAACCAATCGGTGGCCAATGATTTTATTTTATAACATACTGGACGTTTATGCATACAATGCATTTGTCTTATGGAGAGAAATCGACCCCGATTGGAACCGCAATAAGCTGCATAAAAGAAGATTATTTCTTGAGGAATTGGGCAAATCCCTGGTTAGGCCATATATTGAGAGCAGAAAAGTGACCCCCAGAAGTGAAGGAGCAACAGCCATTGTAAAAAGTGTCCAGCATGCTCAAGAAAGAGACTCCACATCCACGGCCTCCACCAGCACAGCTACCAGCAGCACGGCCTCCACCAGCAAAAAAAGGAAGAGATGTAGCTTCTGTCCATCTTCCTGTGACAATAAGACTAATCTGACATGTGCTGGATGTTCAAAATATCTGTGTAAAGGACATGTGTCTAATTATTGTGCTCAGTGTAGAAACGCATCAACATGTTCAGTTTTTTTTTTTTCTTTCTAAAAAGGTTGAAGTTTTTATGATTTTTTATTTGTTGATTTATAAATATTGTTTTCAAAAAGTTAAATTTCATGTTTTAGTAATAGTAATGTAAAGCTTCTTTGTTATTTGTGTGCAGAATGCCAACAATCAAAGATACCGTATATACTCGAGTATAAGCCGAGATTTTCAGCCCATTTTTTTGGCTTATACTCGAGTCATACCCGGGGGTCGGCAGGGGAGGGGGAGCGGGGGCTGTGTAATTATACTTACCTGCTCCCGGCGCGGTCCCTGCAGTCCCTGCTTCTTCCAGCGCTGCATCTTCTTCCTGTATTGAGGGGTCACATGGCACCCCTCATATATAGTAATGAATATGCGGCTCCACCCCCCATAGAGGTGGAGCCGCATATTCATTACTGTATATGAGCGGTGACGCTGCCCGCTCAATACAGGAAGAAGATGCAGCGCCGGGGAAGAAGCAGGGACGCAGCGCCAGGACCAGGTAAGTATATGGGGAGGGGGAGCGCTGCGCTGCACGATAGTCACCTGCTCCTCGGTCCGGGTGTCGCTCTGTCTTCAGCAGTGATGCTCAGGTGAAAGGGCGTGGTGATGTGATCAGTGCGCGCCCTCTGCTGAGCGTCAGTGCCGAAGACGGAGCCGCACGAGGAGCAGGTGACAGTGCCGGGTCCTGAGCGAAGAGAGGTGAGTATGTGATTTTTTTTTTATGGCAGCCACAGCATATGGGGCAAGTGACTGTGCAGAGCATCTTATGGGGCCATAACACTTGTGCAGCACTATATGGGGCAAGTAGCTGT
The DNA here is from genome assembly GCF_032444005.1 of Ranitomeya imitator. Taxonomy (NCBI): domain Eukaryota; kingdom Metazoa; phylum Chordata; class Amphibia; order Anura; family Dendrobatidae; genus Ranitomeya; species Ranitomeya imitator. The sequence goes on from NC_091282.1 coordinate 134,210,669, forward strand.
GCAGAGCATCTTATGGGGCCATACTTGTGCAGCATTATATGGGGCAAGTAGCTGTGCAGAGCATCTTATGGGGCCATACTTGTGCAGCATTATATGGGGCAAGTAGCTGTGCAGAGCATCTTATGGGGCCATACTTGTGCAGCATTATATGGGGCAAGTAGCTGTGCAGAGCATCTTATGGGGCCATACTTGTGCAGCATTATAAGGGGCAAGTGGCTGTGCAGAGCATCTGTATGAGGCCATATCGCTTGTGCAGCACTATATGGGGCAAGTGGCTGTACGGAGCACTATAATGGGGCCATAACACTTATGCAGCATTATATGGGGCAAGTGGCTGTGCGGAACATCTGTATGGGGCCATAACACTTGTGCAGCACTATATGGGGCAAGTGACTGTATGGAGCATCTTATGGGGCCATAACACTTGTGCAGCACTATACAGGGCAAATATCTCTATGGAGCATCTTATGAGGCCTTTATTACCCTTTATGCAGCATTATAAGGGACATATTTTAATATGGAGCATCTAATGGGGCCCATTAAACTTTATGGAGCATTATATGGGGCTCCTGATTCAATATGAATATTCAAAAACACTTAACCTTCTGATGTCTCAATTAATTTTACTTTTATTGGTACCTATTTTTACTTTTGAAATTTACCGGTAGCTGCTGCATTTTCCACCCTAGGCTTATACTCGAGTCATTAAGTTTTCCCAGTTTTTTGTGGCAAAATTAGGGGGGTCGGCTTATACTCGGGTCGGCTTATACTCGAGTAAATACGGTAATTGTAAAAAGCCTGTGTAACCTTTTTATGAAAAAAAAAATTATTAAGTTTAAATTTAAATTTTTCATTTGTTTATGATCAACCATGTTCATATACAGTATAATAATGAAAAAAGTATTCAAATAAAACACTTAGAGTAGCTAAAAATCAAGAATTAATAGGTCGGGTCATATTGACCCGGGAACAGTACAAGTGTATAGCAACCAATTGGTGACCCCCCAAAAACCGTCGCTAACAAGCCCTAAAGATTAACATTTACTGTATTATTTTCTAAAACAGAGGGGTGTATAAATAATTATACATTTTATCCCTGCACTGCCTTAATGATTCTGATTAAAATATCAAATAGTGACACCCGGGGTGTCAACCCTATTTGGCAAGATAACATATAGAAAATGGACACGCAGCCTATATATGACCACACCACATGGTGCTCCATCATGTATCAATAGTAAACAACACAGAAAAACAGACATACAGTAAGCATGTGCACACCTAAGATCTGCCAAATTTTATTAATTTACAATCCATGAAATCTATAAAATGTAAGTAAAAAAACCTGAAACACATCTAATAAGGTGCAAAACAATTTGGCAAGATAGGACAAATATTTTAAAGCACACGTGCTCTCCATGTTACTTTCCACAATAGTATCATTCCCTGATTCCAACTACTGGCTTATTCCAATTTCCAGTTTGCATAGACATAAATATACCCTTTGATTTGTAAACTCCAGAAGTCTCCAATATTATACGGCTGAAATCTGGCATATCTTTAAGAAACTTTTTATCAACTATTTAATTTCCTAAATTGAAACCTGATAATCATTTTGTAATAAAAATAGCAATTACTTTGATGCTTTTCAAGGAACTAACCTAACTTGTGAGATCTGATCGCCATATGGTTAAAGAGTAACAAAACTATTTTTATTCATAATTTTATCAAGCATACAAATCATTTTAATCATTCCTTTTCAGAGTCTCTGAGTTTTTCTCGGCCTTCAGCTGCATTTTCTTCAGAACGTACTCATTCCTCTTCTGAGTGTTCTGACTATCAGCACACTATTCTGTATGTCAACATTATAGAGAAGTCATTAGATCACAAAATAATAAACTGACCTCTAATATGGTTAGTCAATATACAGTTTTGCTCAAAAGTTTACATATCCTCGCAGAATTTTTGCTTTCTTGGCCTTTTATCAGAGAATATGAATGATAACACCAAAACTTTTTCTCCACTCTTGGTTAGTGGTTGGGTGAAGCCATTTATTGTCAAACTACTGTGTTTTCTCTTTTAAAATCATAATGACAACCCAAAACATCCAAATGACCCTGATCAAAAGTTCACAGACCCGATTTCTTAATACTGTGTATTGCCCCCTCTAACATCAATGACAGCTTGAATTCTTTTGTGGTAGTTGTGGATGAGGTTCTCTATTTTCTCAGATGGTAAAGCTGCCCACTTTTCTTGGCAAAAAGACTCAACTTCCAGTGAATTCCTGGGCTGTCTAGCATGAACTGCACGCTTGAGATCTCCCCAGAGTGGCTCAATGATATTGAGTTCAGGAGACTGAGATGTCCACTCCAGAACCTTCACTTTGTTCTGCTGTAGCCAATGACAGGTTGACTTGGCCTTGTAGTTTGGATAGTTGTCATGTTAAAACATCCAAGTACGTCCCATGCGCAGCCTCCGGGCTGATGAGTGCAAATTTGCCTCCAGTATTTGCTGATAATGTGCTGCATTCATCTTTCTTTCAACTTTGACCAGGTTTCCTTTTGAGCACGACTGTATATGTTACAATGTAAAACAAAGCATATACTATATTTCATATATTCTGTATTCATTTTCTCGGCTTGTATTTTTCAAAAGTCTGAAAAGTGATCAAATGTAAACTTTTCCTGTCCATACAAGACATAGTGAAGAATCCCCTAGATTATTGTCTCAAATGTCTCAAATGAGAGACTCATGTTTCACTTTGCCATAGATTATGAATAGGGAATGAGCTCAGAAATTTTTGTGAAAGACAAATCACTGTGTTTATTATTCCCAACTTATTGCAATCTTGCCAAATCACGTTTGTAAAGCTTTCCATCATCAAAAGAACGTTTAAAAAAGCACATATTGTCCATATAAAGAAAAAAAAAAGCTTTTCTAAAAAGCTTGTCCAATAAATGAGAATAGACATTTAGGATCAAACCTATGACTTATTGGTGATGTAGTCATCTCCTCCTCGTAGAACAGAAGCTCTTTGTTTGAATCTGTTGGTCACCTTTATCCAATTTCTGGTTTGCCAAGATAATAAAGAATTATGAAAGTTCTTACTCACAGAAGAATAAATTGCTACTAAAAACAACATTTACAGAATATCATATGAGCAGAATATCAACAGCTATTGTGCTGCTTGACATAAATCAATTACATTTTAGTATTTAAAACCTCATTAAGCCATCCTTGTTCACTGCTCGCCTTTCATCAAACGCTGACACACTATTTTATTCACTGCCAATTTTTTTAAATACGACAGCAATCAACAAGTATGTAGTGAGTCACGAAATCGAGAGAACCATATTAAAAGATGATTATTTAGATTGTATATGTTTCACTGGCACATAAGACCAGAGGGAAATATATTTAATCTAGACATCTAATCACCAACTATCGATCATCGGTGAGACCTACCATGATGTCATTAAAGACCACTGTGTAATGGTGTGGATTACATAGTAACATAGTAACATTGTTAACAAGGCTGAAAAAAGACATTTGTCCATCCAATTCAGCCTGTATTCCGTCAGAATAAATCCCCAGATCTACATCCTTCTAAAGAACCTAATAACTGTACAATATTGTTACGCTCCAGGAAGACTTCCAGGCCTCTCTTGAACCCCTCGACTGAGTTTGCCATCACCACCTCCTCAGGCAAGGAATTCCAGATTCTCACTCCCCTAACAGTAAAGAATCCTCTTCTATATTGGTGGAAATACTTTCTCTCCTCCAGACGCAAATTATGCCCCCTTGTGACCGTCACCTTCCTTGCTATAAACAGATCCTCGGAGAGATATTTTTATTGTCCCCTTATATACTTATACATGGTTATTAGATCGCCCCTCAGTCATCTTTTTTTTTAGACTAAATAATCCTAATTTTGCTAACCTCTCTGGGTATTGTAGCTCCCACATCCCCTTTATTAATTTTGCTGCCCTCCTTTGCACTCACTCTAGTTCCATTATATCCTTCCTGAGAACCGGTGCCCAAAACTGTACACAGTACTCTATGTGCGGTCTAACCAGGGATTTGTACAGAGGCAGTATAATGCTCTCATTATGTGTATCCAGACCTCTTTTAATGCACCCCATGATCGTGTTTGCCTTGGCAGCTGCTGCCTGGCACTGGCTGCTCCAGGTAAGATTATATTTACTGTGTCCCCCTTTCATTTTATACATCTCAGTACCACAGTTAGCATGTACTAGATTTCTATGGTTTATGAATTTGGACATATTTCAGCTCATTTTTGTACACAATTACTAACAGAGTCGTAACAATCGCATTTGCAGAGGATATGATCACAACCAGGCCTGAAAGGAAAGTGGGCCCAACTGGACTCCGGGCCAAGTAATGCTTTTAATTGTACCCACATTTTCATGACACTGATACAGCTAAAAACTGTGGCCTTTGGCTCCCTGCACTGTCACTATCTTTGGTAAGTCAAAGGCTGCTTAATGCCTTCTTTGCTATTTGTTTGCTTTTTTCTGTCCAGCTTGTCTAATTGTTTTGCTGGAAGCTCTGGGATGCAAAGGGTGTACTTCTGTGCCGTTAGTTCGGTACGGAGGGTCTTTTTGCCCCCTTTGCGTGGTTTTCTTTAGGGTTTTGTGTAGACCGCAAAGTTATCTTTCCTATCCTCGCTCTGTTAAGAAAGTCGGGCCTCACTTTGCTGAATCTATTTCATCCCTACGTTTGTCTTTTCATCTTACTCACAGTCATTATATGTGGGGGGCTGCCTTTTCCTTTGGGGTATTTCTCTGAGGCAAGGTAGGCTTATTTTCTATCTTCAGGCTAGTTAGTTTCTCAGGCTGTGCCGAGTTGCATAGGCAGAGTTAGGCGCAATCCACGGCTGCCTCTAGTGTTGTTTGGAGAGGATTAGGGATTGCGGTCTGCAGAGTTCCCACGTCTCAGAGCTCGTTCTATGATTTTGGGTTATTGTCAGATCACTGTATGTGCTCTGACCGCTATGTCCATTGTGGTACTGAATTGCCTATCATAACAGTACAGGAAGCCAAAAGTACTAATGATTCTCAATAGAGGGAAAAAAGAAGTTCTGAGACCATTTTTTTTTCTTTGCACTGTGTTTTGCCTTTTTTTTCCCCTAGACATTTGGGTGGTTCAGGACACAGGTGTGGACATGGACATTCAGGGTCTGTGCTCTTCAATGGATAATCTCGTTATAAATGTACAAAAGATTCAAGATTTGCTGGTTCAGAAGCCTATGTTTGAACCAAGAATTCCTATTCCTGATTTGTTTTATGGTGATAGAGTCAAGTTTGTGAATTTCAAAAATAATTGCAAACTGTTTCTGGCCTTGAAACCTCACTCCTCTGGTGACCCAGCTCAACAAGTGAGAATTATTATTTCTTTTTTGCGTGGCGACTCTCAAGACTGGGCATTTTCCCTTGCGCCAGGAGATCCTGCATTAAGAAATATTGATGCGTTTTTCCTGGCGCTCGGATTGCTGTACGATGAGCCTAATTCAGTGGATCAGGCAGAGAAAAATTTGCTGGCTTTGTGTCAGGGTCAGGATGAGATAGAGGTATATTGTCAGAAATTTAGAAAGTGGTCCGTACTCACTCAATGGAATGAAGCTGCGCTCGCAGCGATTTTCAGAAAGGGTCTCTCTGAAGCCCTTAAAGATGTCATGGTGGGATTTCCTATGCCTGCTGGTCTGAATGAATCTATGTCTTTGGCCATTCAGATCGGTCGACGCTTGCGTGAGCGTAAATCTGTGCACCATTTGGCGGTATTACCTGAGATTAAACCTAAGCCTATGCAGTGCATTAGGACTTTGACCAGAGTTGAACGGCAAGAACACAGACGTCTGAATGGTCTGTGTTTCTACTGTGGTGATTCCACTCATGCCATTTCTGATTGTCCTAAGCGCTCTAAGCGGTTCGCTAGGTCTGCCACCATTGGTACGGTACAGTCAAAATTTCTTCTGTCCGTTACCTTGATCTGCTCTTTGTCATCGTATTCTGTCATGGCATTTGTGGATTCAGGCGCTGCCCTGAATTTGATGGACTTGGAGTATGCTAAGCGTTGTGGGTTTTTCTTGGAGCCCTTGCAGTGTCCTATTCCATTGAGAGGAATTGATGCTACACCTTTGGCCAAGAATAAGCCTCAGTACTGGACCCAGCTGACCATGTGCATGGCTCCTGCACATCAGGAGGATATTCGCTTTCTGGTGTTGCATAATTTGCATGATGTGGTCGTGTTGGGGTTGCCATGGCTACAAGTCCATAATCCAGTATTAGATTGGAAATCCATGTCGGTGTCCAGCTGGGGTTGTCAGGGGGTACATGGTGATGTCCCATTTCTGTCAATTTCGTCATCCATCCCTTCTGAGGTCCCAGAGTTCTTGTCTGATTACCGGGATGTATTTGATGAGCCCAAGTCCGATACCCTACCTCCGCATAGGGATTGTGATTGTGCTATCAATTTGATTCCTGGTAGTAAATTCCCAAAAGGTCGACTGTTTAATTTATCCGTGCCTGAGCACACCGCTATGTGCAGTTATGTGAAGGAATCCCTGGAGAAGGGGCATATTCGCCCGTCATCGTCGCCATTAGGAGCAGGGTTCTTTTTTGTAGCCAAGAAGGATGGTTCGCTGAGACCTTGTATAGATTACCGCCTTCTTAATAAGATCACGGTTAAATTTCAGTACCCCTTGCCATTGTTATCTGATCTGTTTGCTCGGATTAAGGGGGCTAGTTGGTTCACCAAGATAGATCTTCGTGGTGCGCATAATCTGGTGCGAATTAAGCAAGGCGATGAATGGAAAACTGCATTTAATACGCCCGAGGGTCATTTTGAGTATCTAGTGATGCCGTTCGGACTTGCCAATGCTCCATCAGTGTTTCAGTCCTTTATGCATGACATCTTCCGAGAGTACCTGGATAAATTCCTGATTGTGTACTTGGATGATATTTTGATCTTCTCGGATGATTGGGAGTCTCATGGGAAGCAGGTCAGAACGGTTTTTCAGGTCCTGCGTGCTAATTCTTTGTTTGTGAAGGGATCAAAGTGTCTCTTTGGTGTGCAGAAGGTTTCATTTTTGGGGTTCATCTTTTCCCCTTCTACTATCGAGATGGATCCTGTTAAGGTCCAAGCCATCCATGATTGGACTCAGCCGACATCTCTGAAAAGTCTGCAAAAGTTCCTGGGCTTTGCTAATTTTTATCGTCGCTTCATCTGCAATTTTTCTAGTATTGCTAAACCATTGACCGATTTGACCAAGAAGGGTGCTGATGTGGTCAATTGGTCTTCTGCTGCTGTGGAAGCCTTTCAAGAGCTGAAGCGTCGTTTTTCTTCTGCCCCTGTGTTGTGTCAACCAGATGTTTCTCTTCCGTTCCAGGTCGAGGTTGATGCTTCTGAGATTGGAGCAGGGGCTGTTTTGTCGCAGAGAGGTTCTGATTGCTCAGTGATGAAACCATGCGCTTTTTTTTCCAGGAAGTTTTCGCCTGCTGAGCGAAATTATGATGTGGGCAACCGAGAGTTGCTGGCCATGAAGTGGGCATTCGAGCAGTGGCGTCATTGGCTTGAAGGAGCTAAGCATCGAGTGGTGGTATTGACTGATCATAAGAACTTGACTTATCTCGAGTCTGCCAAGCGGTTGAATCCTAGACAGGCTCGTTGGTCGCTGTTTTTTGCCCGTTTTGACTTTGTGATTTCATACCTTCCGGGCTCTAAAAATGTGAAGGCGGATGCTCTGTCTAGGAGTTTTGTGCCCGACTCTCCGGGTTTGTCTGAGCCGGCGGGTATCCTCAAGGAGGGAGTAATTGTGTCTGCCATCTCCCCTGATTTGCGGCGGGTGCTGCAAAAATTTCAGGCTAATAAACCTGATCGTTGTCCAGCGGAGAAACTGTTTGTCCCTGATAGGTGGACGAATAAAGTTATCTCTGAGGTTCATTGTTCGGTGTTGGCTGGTCATCCTGGAATCTTTAGTACCAGAGAGTTAGTGGCTAGATCCTTTTGGTGGCCATCTCTGTCGCGGGATGTGCATACTTTTGTGCAGTCCTGTGGGATTTGTGCTCGGGCTAAGCCCTGCTGTTCTCGTGCCAGTGGGTTGCTTTTGCCCTTGCCGGTCCCGAAGAGACCTTGGACACATATCTCTATGGATTTTATTTCAGATCTTCCCGTTTCTCAAAAGATGTCAGTCATTTGGGTGGTCTGTGATCGCTTCTCTAAGATGGTCCATTTTGTACCCTTGTCTAAATTGCCTTCCTCCTCTGATTTGGTGCCATTGTTCTTCCAGCATGTGGTTCGTTTACATGGTATTCCAGAGAATATCGTTTCTGACAGAGGTTCCCAGTTTGTTTCGAGGTTTTGGCGAGCCTTTTGTGGTAGGATGGGCATTGACTTGTCTTTTTCCTCGGCTTTCCATCCTCAGACTAATGGCCAGACCGAACGAACTAATCAGACCTTGGAAACATATCTGAGATGTTTTGTTTCTGCTGATCAGGATGACTGGGTGTCCTTTTTGCCTTTGGCTGAGTTCGCCCTTAATAACCGGGCCAGCTCGGCTACCTTGGTTTCGCCATTTTTCTGCAACTCTGGGTTCCATCCTCGTTTCTCTTCAGGACAGGTTGAGTCTTCGGACTGTCCTGGTGTGGATACTGTGGTGGACAGGTTGCAGCAGATTTGGACTCATGTAGTGGACAATTTGACCTTGTCCCAGGAGAGGGCTCAACGTTTTGCTAATCGCAGATGCTGTGTGGGTCCCCGACTTCGTGTTGGGGATCTGGTTTGGTTATCTTCTCGTCATATTCCTATGAAGGTGTCCTCTCCTAAGTTTAAACCTCGTTTCATTGGTCCGTATAGGATTTCTGAGGTTCTTAATCCTGTGTCTTTTCGTCTGACCCTTCCAGATTCTTTTTCCATACATAACGTATTCCATAGGCCATTGTTGCGGAGATACGTGGCACCTATGGTTCCATCTGTTGACCCTCCTGCCCCGGTTTTGGTGGAGGGGGAGATGGAGTATATTGTAGAGAAGATTTTGGATTCTCGTGTTTCAAGACGGAAACTCCAGTATCTGGTTAAATGGAAGGGTTATGCTCAGGAAGATAATTCCTGGGTTTTTGCCTCTGATGTCCATGCTCCCGATCTTGTTCGTGCCTTTCATGTGGCTCATCCTGGTCGGCCTGGGGGCTCTGGTGAGGGTTCGGTGACCCCTCCTCAAGGGGGGGGTACTGTTGTGAATTCTGTGGCAGAGCTCCCTCCTGTGGTCACAAGTGGTACTTAGGCTGATTCTCTCTGTGAGCTTCTGTTGGTGGAGGAAAGTGGTATTGCGGCTTCTGAGTTTCCTACCTCAGGTGATGTGGTGAGGTCGTTAGGTACTGCTCTACTTAACTCCACCTAATGCTTTGATCCTGGCTTCCTGTCAATGTTCCAGTGTTGGACTTGTTTTTCCCTGGATCATTCCTGTGGCCTGCTGCTCTGCATAGCTAAGTTCTTCTTTGCTATTTGTTTGCTATTTTTTCTGTCCAGCTTGTCTAATTGTTTTGCTGGAAGCTCTGGGACGCAAAGGGTGTACCTCTGTGCCGTTAGTTCGGTACGGAGGGTCTTTTTGCCCCCTTTGCGTGGTTTTCTTTAGGGTTTTGTGTAGACCGCAAAGTTATCTTTCCTATCCTCGCTCTGTTAAGAAAGTCGGGCCTCACTTTGCTGAATCTATTTCATCCCTACGTTTGTCTTTTCATCTTACTCACAGTCATTATATGTGGGGGGCTGCCTTTTCCTTTGGGGTATTTCTCTGAGGCAAGGTAGGCTTATTTTCTATCTTCAGGCTAGTTAGTTTCTCAGGCTGTGCCGAGTTGCATAGGCAGAGTTAGGCGCAATCCACGGCTGCCTCTAGTGTTGTTTGGAGAGGATTAGGGATTGCGGTCTGCAGAGTTCCCACGTCTCAGAGCTCGTTCTATGATTTTGGGTTATTGTCAGATCACTGTATGTGCTCTGACCGCTATGTCCATTGTGGTACTGAATTGCCTATCATAACAGTACAGGAAGCCAAAAGTACTAATGATTCTCAATAGAGGGAAAAAAGAAGTTCTGAGACCATTTTTTTTTCTTTGCACTGTGTTTTGCCTTTTTTTTCCCCTAGACATTTGGGTGGTTCAGGACACAGGTGTGGACATGGACATTCAGGGTCTGTGCTCTTCAATGGATAATCTCGTTATAAATGTACAAAAGATTCAAGATTTGCTGGTTCAGAAGCCTATGTTTGAACCAAGAATTCCTATTCCTGATTTGTTTTATGGTGATAGAGTCAAGTTTGTGAATTTCAAAAATAATTGCAAACTGTTTCTGGCCTTGAAACCTCACTCCTCTGGTGACCCAGCTCAACAAGTGAGAATTATTATTTCTTTTTTGCGTGGCGACTCTCAAGACTGGGCATTTTCCCTTGTGCCAGGAGATCCTGCATTAAGTAATATTGATGCGTTTTTCCTGGCGCTCGGATTGCTGTACGATGAGCCTAATTCAGTGGATCAGGCAGAGAAAAATTTGCTGGCTTTGTGTCAGGGTCAGGATGAGATAGAGGTATATTGTCAGAAATTTAGAAAGTGGTCCGTACTCACTCAATGGAATGAAGCTGCGCTCGCAGCGATTTTCAGAAAGGGTCTCTCTGAAGCCCTTAAAGATGTCATGGTGGGATTTCCTATGCCTGCTGGTCTGAATGAATCTATGTCTTTGGCCATTCAGATCGGTCGACGCTTGCGTGAGCGTAAATCTGTGCACCATTTGGCGGTATTACCTGAGATTAAACCTAAGCCTATGCAGTGCATTAGGACTTTGACCAGAGTTGAACGGCAAGAACACAGACGTCTGAATGGTCTGTGTTTCTACTGTGGTGATTCCACTCATGCCATTTCTGATTGTCCTAAGCGCTCTAAGCGGTTCGCTAGGTCTGCCACCATTGGTACGGTACAGTCAAAATTTCTTCTGTCCGTTACCTTGATCTGCTCTTTGTCATCGTATTATGTCATGGCATTTGTGGATTCAGGCGCTGCCCTGAATTTGATGGACTTGGAGTATGCTAAGCGTTGTGGGTTTTTCTTGGAGCCCTTGCAGTGTCCTATTCCATTGAGAGGAATTGATGCTACACCTTTGGCCAAGAATAAGCCTCAGTACTGGACCCAGCTGACCATGTGCATGGCTCCTGCACATCAGGAGGATATTCGCTTTCTGGTGTTGCATAATTTGCATGATGTGGTCGTGTTGGGGTTGCCATGGCTACAAGTCCATAATCCAGTATTAGATTGGAAATCCATGTCGGTGTCCAGCTGGGGTTGTCAGGGGGTACATGGTGATGTCCCATTTCTGTCAATTTCGTCATCCATCCCTTCTGAGGTCCCAGAGTTCTTGTCTGATTACCGGGATGTATTTGATGAGCCCAAGTCCGATACCCTACCTCCGCATAGGGATTGTGATTGTGCTATCAATTTGATTCCTGGTAGTAAATTCCCAAAAGGTCGACTGTTTAATTTATCCGTGCCTGAGCACACCGCTATGCGCAGTTATGTGAAGGAATCCCTGGAGAAGGGGCATATTCGCCCGTCATCGTCGCCATTAGGAGCAGGGTTCTTTTTTGTAGCCAAGAAGGATGGTTCGCTGAGACCTTGTATAGATTACCGCCTTCTTAATAAGATCACGGTTAAATTTCAGTACCCCTTGCCATTGTTATCTGATCTGTTTGCTCGGATTAAGGGGGCTAGTTGGTTGACCAAGATAGATCTTCGTGGTGCGTATAATCTGGTGCGAATTAAGCAAGGCGATGAATGGAAAACTGCATTTAATACGCCCGAGGGTCATTTTGAGTATCTAGTGATGCCGTTCGGACTTGCCAATGCTCCATCAGTGTTTCAGTCCTTTATGCATGACATCTTCCGAGAGTACCTGGATAAATTCCTGATTGTGTACTTGGATGACATTTTGATCTTCTCGGATGATTGGGAGTCTCATGTGAAGCAGGTCAGAACGGTTTTTCAGGTCCTGCGTGCTAATTCTTTGTTTGTGAAGGGATCAAAGTGTCTCTTTGGTGTGCAGAAGGTTTCATTTTTGGGGTTCATCTTTTCCCCTTCTACTATCGAGATGGATCCTGTTAAGGTCCAAGCCATCCATGATTGGACTCAGCCGACATCTCTGAAAAGTCTGCAAAAGTTCCTGGGCTTTGCTAATTTTTATCGTCGCTTCATCTGCAATTTTTCTAGTATTGCTAAACCATTGACCGATTTGACCAAGAAGGGTGCTGATGTGGTCAATTGGTCTTCTGCTGCTGTGGAAGCCTTTCAAGAGCTGAAGCGTCGTTTTTCTTCTGCCCCTGTGTTGTGTCAACCAGATGTTTCTCTTCCGTTCCAGGTCGAGGTTGATGCTTCTGAGATTGGAGCAGGGGCTGTTTTGTCGCAGAGAGGTTCTGATTGCTCAGTGATGAAACCATGCGCTTTTTTTTCCAGGAAGTTTTCGCCTGCTGAGCGAAATTATGATGTGGGCAACCGAGAGTTGCTGGCCATGAAGTGGGCATTCGAGGAGTGGCGTCATTGGCTTGAAGGAGCTAAGCATCGCGTGGTGGTATTGACTGATCATAAGAACTTGACTTATCTCGAGTCTGCCAAGCGGTTGAATCCTAGACAGGCTCGTTGGTCGCTGTTTTTTGCCCGTTTTGACTTTGTGATTTCGTACCTTCCGGGCTCTAAAAATGTGAAGGCGGATGCTCTGTCTAGGAGTTTTGTGCCCGACTCTCCGGGTTTGTCTGAGCCGGCGGGTATCCTCAAGGAGGGAGTAATTGTGTCTGCCATCTCCCCTGATTTGCGGCGGGTGCTGCAAAAATTTCAGGCTAATAAACCTGATCGTTGTCCAGCGGAGAAACTGTTTGTCCCTGATAGGTGGACGAATAAAGTTATCTCTGAGGTTCATTGTTCGGTGTTGGCTGGTCATCCTGGAATCTTTGGTACCAGAGAGTTAGTGGCTAGATCCTTTTGGTGGCCATCTCTGTCGCGGGATGTGCATACTTTTGTGCAGTCCTGTGGGATTTGTGCTCGGGCTAAGCCCTGCTGTTCTCGTGCCAGTGGGTTGCTTTTGCCCTTGCCGGTCCCGAAGAGACCTTGGACACATATCTCTATGGATTTTATTTCAGATCTTCCCGTTTCTCAAAAGATGTCAGTCATTTGGGTGGTCTGTGATCGCTTCTCTAAGATGGTCCATTTTGTACCCTTGTCTAAATTGCCTTCCTCCTCTGATTTGGTGCCATTGTTCTTCCAGCATGTGGTTCGTTTACATGGTATTCCAGAGAATATCGTTTCTGACAGAGGTTCCCAGTTTGTTTCGAGGTTTTGGCGAGCCTTTTGTGGTAGGATGGGCATTGACTTGTCTTTTTCCTCGGCTTTCCATCCTCAGACTAATGGCCAGACCGAACGAACTAATCAGACCTTGGAAACATATCTGAGATGTTTTGTTTCTGCTGATCAGGATGACTGGGTGTCCTTTTTGCCTTTGGCTGAGTTCGCCCTTAATAACCGGGCCAGCTCGGCTACCTTGGTTTCGCCATTTTTCTGCAACTCTGGGTTCCATCCTCGTTTCTCTTCAGGACAGGTTGAGTCTTCGGACTGTCCTGGTGTGGATACTGTGGTGGACAGGTTGCAGCAGATTTGGACTCATGTAGTGGACAATTTGACCTTGTCCCAGGAGAGGGCTCAACGTTTTGCTAATCGCAGACGCTGTGTGGGTCCCCGACTTCGTGTTGGGGATCTGGTTTGGTTATCTTCTCGTCATATTCCTATGAAGGTGTCCTCTCCTAAGTTTAAACCTCGTTTCATTGGTCCGTATAGGATTTCTGAGGTTCTTAATCCTGTGTCTTTTCGTCTGACCCTTCCAGATTCTTTTTCCATACATAACGTATTCCATAGGCCATTGTTGCGGAGATACGTGGCACCTATGGTTCCATCTGTTGACCCTCCTGCCCCGGTTTTGGTGGAGGGGGAGATGGAGTATATTGTAGAGAAGATTTTGGATTCTCGTGTTTCAAGACGGAAACTCCAGTATCTGGTTAAATGGAAGGGTTATGCTCAGGAAGATAATTCCTGGGTTTTTGCCTCTGATGTCCATGCTCCCGATCTTGTTCGTGCCTTTCATGTGGCTCATCCTGGTCGGCCTGGGGGCTCTGGTGAGGGTTCGGTGACCCCTCCTCAAGGGGGGGGTACTGTTGTGAATTCTGTGGCAGAGCTCCCTCCTGTGGTCACAAGTGGTACTTAGGCTGATTCTCTCTGTGAGCTTCTGTTGGTGGAGGAAAGTGGTATTGCGGCTTCTGAGTTTCCTACCTCAGGTGATGTGGTGAGGTCGTTAGGTACTGCTCTACTTAACTCCACCTAATGCTTTGATCCTGGCTTCCTGTCAATGTTCCAGTGTTGGACTTGTTTTTCCCTGGATCATTCCTGTGGCCTGCTGCTCTGCATAGCTAAGTTCTTCTTTGCTATTTGTTTGCTATTTTTTCTGTCCAGCTTGTCTAATTGTTTTGCTGGAAGCTCTGGGACGCAAAGGGTGTACCTCTGTGCCGTTAGTTCGGTACGGAGGGTCTTTTTGCCCCCTTTGCGTGGTTTTCTTTAGGGTTTTGTGTAGACCGCAAAGTTATCTTTCCTATCCTCGCTCTGTTAAGAAAGTCGGGCCTCACTTTGCTGAATCTATTTCATCCCTACGTTTGTCTTTTCATCTTACTCACAGTCATTATATGTGGGGGGCTGCCTTTTCCTTTGGGGTATTTCTCTGAGGCAAGGTAGGCTTATTTTCTATCTTCAGGCTAGTTAGTTTCTCAGGCTGTGCCGAGTTGCATAGGCAGAGTTAGGCGCAATCCACGGCTGCCTCTAGTGTTGTTTGGAGAGGATTAGGGATTGCGGTCTGCAGAGTTCCCACGTCTCAGAGCTCGTTCTATGATTTTGGGTTATTGTCAGATCACTGTATGTGCTCTGACCGCTATGTCCATTGTGGTACTGAATTGCCTATCATAACAGTACAGGAAGCCAAAAGTACTAATGATTCTCAATAGAGGGAAAAAAGAAGTTCTGAGACCATTTTTTTTTCTTTGCACTGTGTTTTGCCTTTTTTTTCCCCTAGACATTTGGGTGGTTCAGGACACAGGTGTGGACATGGACATTCAGGGTCTGTGCTCTTCAATGGATAATCTCGTTATAAATGTACAAAAGATTCAAGATTTGCTGGTTCAGAAGCCTATGTTTGAACCAAGAATTCCTATTCCTGATTTGTTTTATGGTGATAGAGTCAAGTTTGTGAATTTCAAAAATAATTGCAAACTGTTTCTGGCCTTGAAACCTCACTCCTCTGGTGACCCAGCTCAACAAGTGAGAATTATTATTTCTTTTTTGCGTGGCGACTCTCAAGACTGGGCATTTTCCCTTGTGCCAGGAGATCCTGCATTAAGTAATATTGATGCGTTTTTCCTGGCGCTCGGATTGCTGTACGATGAGCCTAATTCAGTGGATCAGGCAGAGAAAAATTTGCTGGCTTTGTGTCAGGGTCAGGATGAGATAGAGGTATATTGTCAGAAATTTAGAAAGTGGTCCGTACTCACTCAATGGAATGAAGCTGCGCTCGCAGCGATTTTCAGAAAGGGTCTCTCTGAAGCCCTTAAAGATGTCATGGTGGGATTTCCTATGCCTGCTGGTCTGAATGAATCTATGTCTTTGGCCATTCAGATCGGTCGACGCTTGCGTGAGCGTAAATCTGTGCACCATTTGGCGGTATTACCTGAGATTAAACCTAAGCCTATGCAGTGCATTAGGACTTTGACCAGAGTTGAACGGCAAGAACACAGACGTCTGAATGGTCTGTGTTTCTACTGTGGTGATTCCACTCATGCCATTTCTGATTGTCCTAAGCGCTCTAAGCGGTTCGCTAGGTCTGCCACCATTGGTACGGTACAGTCAAAATTTCTTCTGTCCGTTACCTTGATCTGCTCTTTGTCATCGTATTATGTCATGGCATTTGTGGATTCAGGCGCTGCCCTGAATTTGATGGACTTGGAGTATGCTAAGCGTTGTGGGTTTTTCTTGGAGCCCTTGCAGTGTCCTATTCCATTGAGAGGAATTGATGCTACACCTTTGGCCAAGAATAAGCCTCAGTACTGGACCCAGCTGACCATGTGCATGGCTCCTGCACATCAGGAGGATATTCGCTTTCTGGTGTTGCATAATTTGCATGATGTGGTCGTGTTGGGGTTGCCATGGCTACAAGTCCATAATCCAGTATTAGATTGGAAATCCATGTCAGTGTCCAGCTGGGGTTGTCAGGGGGTACATGGTGATGTCCCATTTCTGTCAATTTCGTCATCCATCCCTTCTGAGGTCCCAGAGTTCTTGTCTGATTACCGGGATGTATTTGATGAGCCCAAGTCCGATACCCTACCTCCGCATAGGGATTGTGATTGTGCTATCAATTTGATTCCTGGTAGTAAATTCCCAAAAGGTCGACTGTTTAATTTATCCGTGCCTGAGCACACCGCTATGCGCAGTTATGTGAAGGAATCCCTGGAGAAGGGGCATATTCGCCCGTCATCGTCGCCATTAGGAGCAGGGTTCTTTTTTGTAGCCAAGAAGGATGGTTCGCTGAGACCTTGTATAGATTACCACCTTCTTAATAAGATCACGGTTAAATTTCAGTACCCCTTGCCATTGTTATCTGATCTGTTTGCTCGGATTAAGGGGGCTAGTTGGTTGACCAAGATAGATCTTCGTGGTGCGTATAATCTGGTGCGAATTAAGCAAGGCGATGAATGGAAAACTGCATTTAATACGCCCGAGGGTCATTTTGAGTATCTAGTGATGCCGTTCGGACTTGCCAATGCTCCATCAGTGTTTCAGTCCTTTATGCATGACATCTTCCGAGAGTACCTGGATAAATTCCTGATTGTGTACTTGGATGACATTTTGATCTTCTCGGATGATTGGGAGTCTCATGTGAAGCAGGTCAGAACGGTTTTTCAGGTCCTGCGTGCTAATTCTTTGTTTGTGAAGGGATCAAAGTGTCTCTTTGGTGTGCAGAAGGTTTCATTTTTGGGGTTCATCTTTTCCCCTTCTACTATCGAGATGGATCCTGTTAAGGTCCAAGCCATCCATGATTGGACTCAGCCGACATCTCTGAAAAGTCTGCAAAAGTTCCTGGGCTTTGCTAATTTTTATCGTCGCTTCATCTGCAATTTTTCTAGTATTGCTAAACCATTGACCGATTTGACCAAGAAGGGTGCTGATGTGGTCAATTGGTCTTCTGCTGCTGTGGAAGCCTTTCAAGAGCTGAAGCGTCGTTTTTCTTCTGCCCCTGTGTTGTGTCAACCAGATGTTTCTCTTCCGTTCCAGGTCGAGGTTGATGCTTCTGAGATTGGAGCAGGGGCTGTTTTGTCGCAGAGAGGTTCTGATTGCTCAGTGATGAAACCATGCGCTTTTTTTTCCAGGAAGTTTTCGCCTGCTGAGCGAAATTATGATGTGGGCAACCGAGAGTTGCTGGCCATGAAGTGGGCATTCGAGGAGTGGCGTCATTGGCTTGAAGGAGCTAAGCATCGCGTGGTGGTATTGACTGATCATAAGAACTTGACTTATCTCGAGTCTGCCAAGCGGTTGAATCCTAGACAGGCTCGTTGGTCGCTGTTTTTTGCCCGTTTTGACTTTGTGATTTCGTACCTTCCGGGCTCTAAAAATGTGAAGGCGGATGCTCTGTCTAGGAGTTTTGTGCCCGACTCTCCGGGTTTGTCTGAGCCGGCGGGTATCCTCAAGGAGGGAGTAATTGTGTCTGCCATCTCCCCTGATTTGCGGCGGGTGCTGCAAAAATTTCAGGCTAATAAACCTGATCGTTGTCCAGCGGAGAAACTGTTTGTCCCTGATAGGTGGACGAATAAAGTTATCTCTGAGGTTCATTGTTCGGTGTTGGCTGGTCATCCTGGAATCTTTGGTACCAGAGAGTTAGTGGCTAGATCCTTTTGGTGGCCATCTCTGTCGCGGGATGTGCATACTTTTGTGCAGTCCTGTGGGATTTGTGCTCGGGCTAAGCCCTGCTGTTCTCGTGCCAGTGGGTTGCTTTTGCCCTTGCCGGTCCCGAAGAGACCTTGGACACATATCTCTATGGATTTTATTTCAGATCTTCCCGTTTCTCAAAAGATGTCAGTCATTTGGGTGGTCTGTGATCGCTTCTCTAAGATGGTCCATTTTGTACCCTTGTCTAAATTGCCTTCCTCCTCTGATTTGGTGCCATTGTTCTTCCAGCATGTGGTTCGTTTACATGGTATTCCAGAGAATATCGTTTCTGACAGAGGTTCCCAGTTTGTTTCGAGGTTTTGGCGAGCCTTTTGTGGTAGGATGGGCATTGACTTGTCTTTTTCCTCGGCTTTCCATCCTCAGACTAATGGCCAGACCGAACGAACTAATCAGACCTTGGAAACATATCTGAGATGTTTTGTTTCTGCTGATCAGGATGACTGGGTGTCCTTTTTGCCTTTGGCTGAGTTCGCCCTTAATAACCGGGCCAGCTCGGCTACCTTGGTTTCGCCATTTTTCTGCAACTCTGGGTTCCATCCTCGTTTCTCTTCAGGACAGGTTGAGTCTTCGGACTGTCCTGGTGTGGATACTGTGGTGGACAGGTTGCAGCAGATTTGGACTCATGTAGTGGACAATTTGACCTTGTCCCAGGAGAGGGCTCAACGTTTTGCTAATCGCAGACGCTGTGTGGGTCCCCGACTTCGTGTTGGGGATCTGGTTTGGTTATCTTCTCGTCATATTCCTATGAAGGTGTCCTCTCCTAAGTTTAAACCTCGTTTCATTGGTCCGTATAGGATTTCTGAGGTTCTTAATCCTGTGTCTTTTCGTCTGACCCTTCCAGATTCTTTTTCCATACATAACGTATTCCATAGGCCATTGTTGCGGAGATACGTGGCACCTATGGTTCCATCTGTTGAC
The DNA here is from genome assembly GCF_032444005.1 of Ranitomeya imitator. Classification (NCBI taxonomy): domain Eukaryota; kingdom Metazoa; phylum Chordata; class Amphibia; order Anura; family Dendrobatidae; genus Ranitomeya; species Ranitomeya imitator. The sequence goes on from NC_091282.1 coordinate 134,229,667, forward strand.
CCTCCTGCCCCGGTTTTGGTGGAGGGGGAGATGGAGTATATTGTAGAGAAGATTTTGGATTCTCGTGTTTCAAGACGGAAACTCCAGTATCTGGTTAAATGGAAGGGTTATGCTCAGGAAGATAATTCCTGGGTTTTTGCCTCTGATGTCCATGCTCCCGATCTTGTTCGTGCCTTTCATGTGGCTCATCCTGGTCGGCCTGGGGGCTCTGGTGAGGGTTCGGTGACCCCTCCTCAAGGGGGGGGTACTGTTGTGAATTCTGTGGCAGAGCTCCCTCCTGTGGTCACAAGTGGTACTTAGGCTGATTCTCTCTGTGAGCTTCTGTTGGTGGAGGAAAGTGGTATTGCGGCTTCTGAGTTTCCTACCTCAGGTGATGTGGTGAGGTCGTTAGGTACTGCTCTACTTAACTCCACCTAATGCTTTGATCCTGGCTTCCTGTCAATGTTCCAGTGTTGGACTTGTTTTTCCCTGGATCATTCCTGTGGCCTGCTGCTCTGCATAGCTAAGTTCTTCTTTGCTATTTGTTTGCTATTTTTTCTGTCCAGCTTGTCTAATTGTTTTGCTGGAAGCTCTGGGACGCAAAGGGTGTACCTCTGTGCCGTTAGTTCGGTACGGAGGGTCTTTTTGCCCCCTTTGCGTGGTTTTCTTTAGGGTTTTGTGTAGACCGCAAAGTTATCTTTCCTATCCTCGCTCTGTTAAGAAAGTCGGGCCTCACTTTGCTGAATCTATTTCATCCCTACGTTTGTCTTTTCATCTTACTCACAGTCATTATATGTGGGGGGCTGCCTTTTCCTTTGGGGTATTTCTCTGAGGCAAGGTAGGCTTATTTTCTATCTTCAGGCTAGTTAGTTTCTCAGGCTGTGCCGAGTTGCATAGGCAGAGTTAGGCGCAATCCACGGCTGCCTCTAGTGTTGTTTGGAGAGGATTAGGGATTGCGGTCTGCAGAGTTCCCACGTCTCAGAGCTCGTTCTATGATTTTGGGTTATTGTCAGATCACTGTATGTGCTCTGACCGCTATGTCCATTGTGGTACTGAATTGCCTATCATAACAGTACAGGAAGCCAAAAGTACTAATGATTCTCAATAGAGGGAAAAAAGAAGTTCTGAGACCATTTTTTTTTCTTTGCACTGTGTTTTGCCTTTTTTTTCCCCTAGACATTTGGGTGGTTCAGGACACAGGTGTGGACATGGACATTCAGGGTCTGTGCTCTTCAATGGATAATCTCGTTATAAATGTACAAAAGATTCAAGATTTGCTGGTTCAGAAGCCTATGTTTGAACCAAGAATTCCTATTCCTGATTTGTTTTATGGTGATAGAGTCAAGTTTGTGAATTTCAAAAATAATTGCAAACTGTTTCTGGCCTTGAAACCTCACTCCTCTGGTGACCCAGCTCAACAAGTGAGAATTATTATTTCTTTTTTGCGTGGCGACTCTCAAGACTGGGCATTTTCCCTTGTGCCAGGAGATCCTGCATTAAGTAATATTGATGCGTTTTTCCTGGCGCTCGGATTGCTGTACGATGAGCCTAATTCAGTGGATCAGGCAGAGAAAAATTTGCTGGCTTTGTGTCAGGGTCAGGATGAGATAGAGGTATATTGTCAGAAATTTAGAAAGTGGTCCGTACTCACTCAATGGAATGAAGCTGCGCTCGCAGCGATTTTCAGAAAGGGTCTCTCTGAAGCCCTTAAAGATGTCATGGTGGGATTTCCTATGCCTGCTGGTCTGAATGAATCTATGTCTTTGGCCATTCAGATCGGTCGACGCTTGCGTGAGCGTAAATCTGTGCACCATTTGGCGGTATTACCTGAGATTAAACCTAAGCCTATGCAGTGCATTAGGACTTTGACCAGAGTTGAACGGCAAGAACACAGACGTCTGAATGGTCTGTGTTTCTACTGTGGTGATTCCACTCATGCCATTTCTGATTGTCCTAAGCGCTCTAAGCGGTTCGCTAGGTCTGCCACCATTGGTACGGTACAGTCAAAATTTCTTCTGTCCGTTACCTTGATCTGCTCTTTGTCATCGTATTATGTCATGGCATTTGTGGATTCAGGCGCTGCCCTGAATTTGATGGACTTGGAGTATGCTAAGCGTTGTGGGTTTTTCTTGGAGCCCTTGCAGTGTCCTATTCCATTGAGAGGAATTGATGCTACACCTTTGGCCAAGAATAAGCCTCAGTACTGGACCCAGCTGACCATGTGCATGGCTCCTGCACATCAGGAGGATATTCGCTTTCTGGTGTTGCATAATTTGCATGATGTGGTCGTGTTGGGGTTGCCATGGCTACAAGTCCATAATCCAGTATTAGATTGGAAATCCATGTCAGTGTCCAGCTGGGGTTGTCAGGGGGTACATGGTGATGTCCCATTTCTGTCAATTTCGTCATCCATCCCTTCTGAGGTCCCAGAGTTCTTGTCTGATTACCGGGATGTATTTGATGAGCCCAAGTCCGATACCCTACCTCCGCATAGGGATTGTGATTGTGCTATCAATTTGATTCCTGGTAGTAAATTCCCAAAAGGTCGACTGTTTAATTTATCCGTGCCTGAGCACACCGCTATGCGCAGTTATGTGAAGGAATCCCTGGAGAAGGGGCATATTCGCCCGTCATCGTCGCCATTAGGAGCAGGGTTCTTTTTTGTAGCCAAGAAGGATGGTTCGCTGAGACCTTGTATAGATTACCGCCTTCTTAATAAGATCACGGTTAAATTTCAGTACCCCTTGCCATTGTTATCTGATCTGTTTGCTCGGATTAAGGGGGCTAGTTGGTTGACCAAGATAGATCTTCGTGGTGCGTATAATCTGGTGCGAATTAAGCAAGGCGATGAATGGAAAACTGCATTTAATACGCCCGAGGGTCATTTTGAGTATCTAGTGATGCCGTTCGGACTTGCCAATGCTCCATCAGTGTTTCAGTCCTTTATGCATGACATCTTCCGAGAGTACCTGGATAAATTCCTGATTGTGTACTTGGATGACATTTTGATCTTCTCGGATGATTGGGAGTCTCATGTGAAGCAGGTCAGAACGGTTTTTCAGGTCCTGCGTGCTAATTCTTTGTTTGTGAAGGGATCAAAGTGTCTCTTTGGTGTGCAGAAGGTTTCATTTTTGGGGTTCATCTTTTCCCCTTCTACTATCGAGATGGATCCTGTTAAGGTCCAAGCCATCCATGATTGGACTCAGCCGACATCTCTGAAAAGTCTGCAAAAGTTCCTGGGCTTTGCTAATTTTTATCGTCGCTTCATCTGCAATTTTTCTAGTATTGCTAAACCATTGACCGATTTGACCAAGAAGGGTGCTGATGTGGTCAATTGGTCTTCTGCTGCTGTGGAAGCCTTTCAAGAGCTGAAGCGTCGTTTTTCTTCTGCCCCTGTGTTGTGTCAACCAGATGTTTCTCTTCCATTCCAGGTCGAGGTTGATGCTTCTGAGATTGGAGCAGGGGCTGTTTTGTCGCAGAGAGGTTCTGATTGCTCAGTGATGAAACCATGCGCTTTTTTTTCCAGGAAGTTTTCGCCTGCTGAGCGAAATTATGATGTGGGCAACCGAGAGTTGCTGGCCATGAAGTGGGCATTCGAGGAGTGGCGTCATTGGCTTGAAGGAGCTAAGCATCGCGTGGTGGTATTGACTGATCATAAGAACTTGACTTATCTCGAGTCTGCCAAGCGGTTGAATCCTAGACAGGCTCGTTGGTCGCTGTTTTTTGCCCGTTTTGACTTTGTGATTTCGTACCTTCCGGGCTCTAAAAATGTGAAGGCGGATGCTCTGTCTAGGAGTTTTGTGCCCGACTCTCCGGGTTTGTCTGAGCCGGCGGGTATCCTCAAGGAGGGAGTAATTGTGTCTGCCATCTCCCCTGATTTGCGGCGGGTGCTGCAAAAATTTCAGGCTAATAAACCTGATCGTTGTCCAGCGGAGAAACTGTTTGTCCCTGATAGGTGGACGAATAAAGTTATCTCTGAGGTTCATTGTTCGGTGTTGGCTGGTCATCCTGGAATCTTTGGTACCAGAGAGTTAGTGGCTAGATCCTTTTGGTGGCCATCTCTGTCGCGGGATGTGCGTACTTTTGTGCAGTCCTGTGGGATTTGTGCTCGGGCTAAGCCCTGCTGTTCTCGTGCCAGTGGGTTGCTTTTGCCCTTGCCGGTCCCGAGGAGACCTTGGACACAAATCTCTATGGATTTTATTTCAGATCTTCCCGTTTCTCAAAAGATGTCAGTCATTTGGGTGGTCTGTGATCGCTTCTCTAAGATGGTCCATTTGGTACCCTTGTCTAAATTGCCTTCCTCCTCTGATTTGGTGCCATTGTTCTTCCAGCATGTGGTTCGTTTACATGGTATTCCAGAGAATATCATTTCTGACAGAGGTTCCCAGTTTGTTTCGAGGTTTTGGCGAGCCTTTTGTGGTAGGATGGGCATTGACTTGTCTTTTTCCTCGGCTTTCCATCCTCAGACTAATGGCCAGACCGAACGAACTAATCAGACCTTGGAAACATATCTGAGATGTTTTGTTTCTGCTGATCAGGATGACTGGGTGTCCTTTTTGCCTTTGGCTGAGTTCGCCCTTAATAACCGGGCCAGCTCGGCTACCTTGGTTTCGCCATTTTTCTGCAACTCTGGGTTCCATCCTCGTTTCTCTTCAGGACAGGTTGAGTCTTCGGACTGTCCTGGTGTGGATACTGTGGTGGACAGGTTGCAGCAGATTTGGACTCATGTAGTTGACAATTTGACCTTGTCCCAGGAGAGGGCTCAACGTTTTGCTAATCGCAGACGCTGTGTGGGTCCCCGACTTCGTGTTGGGGATCTGGTTTGGTTATCTTCTCGTCATATTCCTATGAAGGTGTCCTCTCCTAAGTTTAAACCTCGTTTCATTGGTCCGTATAGGATTTCTGAGGTTCTTAATCCTGTGTCTTTTCGTCTGACCCTTCCAGATTCTTTTTCCATACATAACGTATTCCATAGGCCATTGTTGCGGAGATACGTGGCACCTATGGTTCCATCTGTTGACCCTCCTGCCCCGGTTTTGGTGGAGGGGGAGATGGAGTATATTGTAGAGAAGATTTTGGATTCTCGTGTTTCAAGACGGAAACTCCAGTATCTGGTTAAATGGAAGGGTTATGCTCAGGAAGATAATTCCTGGGTTTTTGCCTCTGATGTCCATGCTCCCGATCTTGTTCGTGCCTTTCATGTGGCTCATCCTGGTCGGCCTGGGGGCTCTGGTGAGGGTTCGGTGACCCCTCCTCAAGGGGGGGGTACTGTTGTGAATTCTGTGGCAGAGCTCCCTCCTGTGGTCACAAGTGGTACTTAGGCTGATTCTCTCTGTGAGCTTCTGTTGGTGGAGGAAAGTGGTATTGCGGCTTCTGAGTTTCCTACCTCAGGTGATGTGGTGAGGTCGTTAGGTACTGCTCTACTTAACTCCACCTAATGCTTTGATCCTGGCTTCCTGTCAATGTTCCAGTGTTGGACTTGTTTTTCCCTGGATCATTCCTGTGGCCTGCTGCTCTGCATAGCTAAGTTCTTCTTTGCTATTTGTTTGCTATTTTTTCTGTCCAGCTTGTCTAATTGTTTTGCTGGAAGCTCTGGGACGCAAAGGGTGTACCTCTGTGCCGTTAGTTCGGTACGGAAGGTCTTTTTGCCCCCTTTGCGTGGTTTTCTTTAGGGTTTTGTGTAGACCGCAAAGTTATCTTTCCTATCCTCGCTCTGTTAAGAAAGTCGGGCCTCACTTTGCTGAATCTATTTCATCCCTACGTTTGTCTTTTCATCTTACTCACAGTCATTATATGTGGGGGGCTGCCTTTTCCTTTGGGGTATTTCTCTGAGGCAAGGTAGGCTTATTTTCTATCTTCAGGCTAGTTAGTTTCTCAGGCTGTGCCGAGTTGCATAGGCAGAGTTAGGCACAATCCACGGCTGCCTCTAGTGTTGTTTGGAGAGGATTAGGGATTGCGGTCTGCAGAGTTCCCACGTCTCAGAGCTCGTTCTATGATTTTGGGTTATTGTCAGATCACTGTATGTGCTCTGACCGCTATGTCCATTGTGGTACTGAATTGCCTATCATAACACTGCAGCCTATCAGAGCTTTGAAATGCATGGAGGAAATCAGACAGCACAATAACATCTCACCATTGGTTCACCTATGTATATTTATACATGTGAAGGCAGAAAGGAGAGACACATTTTGTAAGAGGCCATTGTTAATGTATACAGGCAAAAAGGGGACATTATTATTATTATTGTATGAGGTTGCAAAAAAGTGATATAATTATTGTATGGGGCTCAATGAGGAGTACAAGTATTATATGGGAGCACATGGGGACAATTATTTTATGGGGCTGCAAAGAAGGACATATTATTGTATGGGCACGCAAAGCATAACACTGCAAAAATACTGACTTCTGCATGGTGCACAAAGGTGGCACTACATCTGTATGGAGGTGTAAAAAATACAGTATTAGGCTGCCGTCACACTATCAGTATTTGGTCAGTATTTTACATCAGTATTTGTAAGCCAAAATCAGGAGTGGAACAATCAGAGGAAAAGTATAATAGAAACACGTCACCACTTCTGCATTTATCACCCACTCCTGGTTTTAGCTACAAATACTGATGTGAAATACTGACCAAATACTGATAGTGTGACTGCAGCCTTAGTTGTGAAGGGAACAAATGTGGCATATATAATATACATGTGTGGTTGACAGAACATCTGTATGGTCATTGTGTTGTGGTAATATTGGTCTTAGTACAGTTGTTTTTGTTAAGAAAAATATGGTGGTTTTATTCTTGCTATGTGGAACTAATATGTGATGGTATTATGTTAGTATAGTGGGTTTTGCTTAGTACCAGTGTGGAGATATATTTATTTCTATAGTTGTATTAGTGGCTAACTCTAAGTACAGGTGCAGACGACCGTAAAGTCTCTTCATCCGAAGCAATCGGACCGATTATGCAAATCACACTCTGATCAGAGTTTGGTCAGAGTGTGAGCATAGTGCGATCCAATTCTCTCGGATGAGGAAAAATGGAGAAAAGAATGTCTCCATCTTCTCCATTCTGTCTGTCCATGGAAATCCGACTGCACTCAGATGTCATCTGATGTTTTCCCTGGACTCATTGACTTGCATGGGTGAGTGCCATCCAAACATTTTATCAAACTCTTGCAGACAGTGATCTTTTTCCTTGGATAGTTTCTGTCCAAGGAAAAAAAAAAGTAAAACGTGCATGGTGCCATAGACTAACATTGGTCCGAGTGCAATTCATTGTTTTGTCGGATCAAAAATACGCTCTCTTATCTGCCCTAAAACAGCATGTTTTAGATATTTCTGTAAACACAGAGTCTGTTGGAGACTTCATGGCCTGGGGGTGGACACTGACAGCTCCGGGCCTTTGTGCAAGAAATGTGTATATATATATATATATATATATATTAGATATCACTGAATAAAATATTTCAGTTGCAAATCTATATTCATTACATAGTGGAATGTGTTGAGAACAATTAAACATAAAAATGTTCAACGTAAAACGCAACTAATATCCCACGGAGGTCTGGATTTGGAATGATACTCAAAATCAAAGTGGAAAATCAAATTACAGGCTGATCCAACTTCAGTGGAAATGCCTCATGACAAGGAAATGATGTTCAGTTGCGTGTGTGTTGACTCCACGTGCCTGTATGACCTCCCTACAATGCCTTGGCATGCTCCTGATGAGGTGGCAGATGGCTTCCTGAGGGATCTCCTCCCAGACCTGGATAAAGCATTTGCCAACTCCTCGACAGTCTGTGGTGCAACGTGACGTTGGTGGATGGTGCGAGACATGATGTCCCAGATGTGTTTAATCGGATTAAGGTCTGGGGAACGGGCAGGACAGTCCATAGCTTCAAAGCTTTCATCTTGCAGGAACTGCTGACACCCTCCAGCCACATGAGGTCTGGCATTATCCTGAATTAGGAGGAACCCAGGGCCAACCGCACCAGCATATGGTCTCACAAGGGGTCTGAGGATCTCATTTCGGTACCTAATGGCACTCAGGCAACCTCTGGCAAGCACATGGAGGGCTGTGCATCCCTCCAAAGAAATGCCACCCCACACCATTACTGACCCACTGCCAAACCGGTCATGCTGAAGGATGTTGCAGGCAGCAGATCGCTCTCCATGGCATCTCCACACTCTGTCACATCTGTCACATGTGCTCAGTGTGAACCTGCTTTCATCTGTGAAGAGCACAGGGCCCCAGTGGTGAATTTGTCTGTCCTGGTGTTCTGTGGCAAGGGTCCTGCACAGTGTTGGGCTGTGAGCAAAACCCCCATCTGTGGACGTCAGGCACTAAGGCCATCCTTGTGGAGTCGGTTTCTAACCGTTTGTGCACACACATGCACATTTTTGGCCTGCTGGAGGTCATTTTGCAGGGCTCTGGCAGTGCTCCTCCTGTTCCTCCTTGCACAAAGGCCCAGGTAGTGGTCCTGCTGCTGGGTTGTTGCCCTCCTATGGCCCCCTCCACCTGTCCTGGTGTACTGGCCTGTCTCCTGGTAGCGCCTCCAGCCTCTGAACACTACGCTGACAGACACAGCAAATCTTCTCGCCACAGCTCGCAAAGATGTGCCATCCTGGATGAACTGCACTACTTGAGCCACTTGTGTGGGTTGTCGAGTCTGTCTAATGCTACCATGACTGTGAAAGCACAACCAATATTCAAAAGTGACCAAAACATCAGAAAGAAAGCATTGGTAATCTACTCAGGCATCCATGCAGAGGAACAATTACACTGTTCTGGAATGGCCATCCCAGTCACCAGACCTGAATATCATTGAACATCTGTGGGATCATTTGAAGAGGGCTGTCCATGCTCGGCGATCATCAAACTTAACTGAACTGGAATTGTTTTGTAAAGAGGAATGGTCAAAAATACCTTCATCCAGGATCCAGGAACTCATTAAAAGCTACAGGAAGCGACTAGAGGCTGTTATTTTTGCAAAAGGAGGATCTACTAAATATTAATGTCACTTTTCTGGTGGGGTGTCCATACTTATGCACCTGTCAAATTTTGTTTGAATGCAGATTGCACATTTTCTGTTAGTACAATAAACCTCATTTCAAGGAAGAAACATTACTGTGTCCAACAGTTATTAGATATATGAAACTGAAACAGCTGTTGCAAAAAAAAAACAATTTTTATAAAACATTAAGCTTAAGATTAATAGGGGTGCCCAAACTTTTTACATATAACTGTATATATATACTCACCCTGTATCTGACTGTCATTAGTGGTATGATTTTTTTCCCTGCATGTTTCTCACCTTAATTCCTTGATGCTAACACACATTTGGCTTTATCTGTCCATTTGGATCTGACTATTTCCTGTTTGCATTTTCCCTTCTGGCTCTTAATTCTTCCCCAGGTGTCTGTGATCAGTCTCCCTGCTGCCCCTCCTGATCACACCTGGCCTACTTCATGTGCTCTTAGCTTGTTATAAATTCTGAGTCCAAGGTCTGTCTGACCGTGGTCTGTCTCCATAAGGATGTCTCTATAAGGATACAGCAGAAATATGTCAGAAATGAGCCGGAAGTGAACAGAAGGTACGACTAACCACTGTTATTAAATGTGCTAAATTTCTTTCTCCTTCTGCCACACTTACTCTCATCATTCTGACATACACTCTAACAGTTTTGGCTTCATTACTCCTCACTCTCCTTCGCTATCCACATACCCCAGCACCATCAAACCAAATAATAATCTCTCCTTCCCTCTTACCTGGCCGACTTCACTGATCTCCTCCTCAACATCACATCTCTCATACTAAAACATAAAACAAGCAGGTCACTCTCCTTCTCCCACCTGCTCTCCCTCTCTCTGCTACTCCTCACTGCTGGTGACATATCTCTCAATCCTGGACCCACACAGCTTATACCTCCCATTATTTCCCCCTCCCATCACTCCCAATCCAGTATAAACACCCGAAATCTCACCAATTTCAAATCCGTACCCTTGACGCCCACCACTCTGCTCCCTCTCTCTGGAGCACTCTGGAATGCCCGCTCCATCTGCAATAAACTCCATGTGATTCACAACCTCTTTACATCTCGTAATTTTTCCTTCCTGAGCCTCACCAAAATATGGCTGACACACCTTACTTTAGCTCTGCTCCTGTTTTGATCCAGACAAATGAGACTAAGCCCTTTCTGGCAGAGGTGGACGCCTCATCAGTAGGAATGGGGGCTGTTCTGTCCCAGGAGGGGGAGGATGGGGTGTATCCCTGTGCTTTCTTTTCTAAAAAAATTTCAGAGGCGGAGCGCAACTACGATGTTGGAAACAGAGAATTGCTGGCTATTAAGCTTGCATTTGAGCATTGCTGACATTTTTTTGGAGGGCGCTAGACATCCTATTCAAGTCTTTGCTGATCATAAGAACCTGATCTATCTGGATGCTGCTAAACGTTTGAATGCCCGTCTCCCTTCTTTTGTTGTACTGGGAAGAATACATCTTTCAGTCCTTTTTCTCGGATTGAGGTGGCGGTGCCTGAGGAGGAGAGTTTTTCTGGAAATTTGGAAAGGGTTTGGACCAGTGTACTCCATAATCTTAAACAGGCTAATAGGAGGTCTAAGAAATATTTTGACAAGAGAAGAAGGGAGGCGAGGTTTGTTGTTGGGGACATGGTTTGGTTGTCCTCTAGGAATCTGCGTTTGAAGATCCCTTCTAAAAAGTTGGGGCCGAAGTTTATAGGACCTTTCAAAGTGGTTCACATTGTCAACTCAGCAGCGGTGAGATTAGACATTCCTTCGTCCTGGAAAATTAATTCAGTTTTTCATGTATCTTTGCTGAAGAAGGTTGACGCGTCAGATAAGGTGGCTATGCCGTCTGCTCCTCCAATTGATGAGGACTACGAGTTTGAGATTTCACGCATTCTTGATTCCAGGTGGCATAGAGGAGGGTTACAGTATCTTATGTCCTGGAAGGGTTTTGGTCCTGAGGACAATTCCTGGGTGAAAGCTGTGGATGTCTCAGCCTCAAGGTTAATTAAGGCTTTTCACAGGAGATTTCTGAATAATGCCCCGCCTAGAGGATCTGGGGGATCCTTGTTAAAGGGGAGGTACTGTTAGAATCTGTTTAGTTTGTGACTATCCGCCATTTTCTTGTGGAATTCTGGCTGCTGGTCTTTTTCCTCTGGTGCTGGGCTTGTCTTGGGTCAGGTGTTTGTATCACTCTTTATTAACCAGCACCTGCCTCACAGTCCTTGCTGGAAAACAGTGTTAATCTGCTTGAGCTCTAGCTTGGTGCTTTGCTTTGTCTTCTGTGTCTGTTATTTGTGCAGTGCTGGTACCTCTGGTTCAGATAGCCTTAGTTTCTGTTTTCTATTGGTTTCTGTAGCCTTCTCTGTGTTTTCTATTAGGAGGTGACCCGTTTTTGTACCCAGTCCTTAGTTCTTTTAGGGAACACCTTCCCCTTATCTATAGGTCTTTGCTTGAGATTAAACTAGGATCGTCGGTGGGTCTATTCGCAAGGAATGGGTCACCCACTCCATCGTAGGGTTTCAGCCTAGTCATAGTGCAGGGTCAGTTTTCCCCCTTCTACCTTAGTCCTGTGTTGCAGATCCGTAACACCATCTCATGTACAGCACCACGGAATAAATGGTGCTATATAAATAATTAACAATAATAATATATATAGTTAAAATTACACAGTCTTCACGCATTATGTATATTACTGTACCTTATCCCTTTTTACACAATGACCTCACTTGTACCAAAAGTTTGGTCACACCTTCTCATTTAAAGATTTTTCTATATTTTCATGACTATGAAAATTGTACATTCACACTGAAGGCATCAAAATTATGAATTAACACATGTGGAAATATACACTTAACAAAAAAGTGTGAAACAACTGAAATTATGTCTTATATTCTAGGTTCTTCAAAGTAGCCACCTTTTGCTTTGATGACTGCTTTGCACACTCTTGGCATTCTCTTGATGAGCTTGAAGAGGTAGTCACCGGGAATGGTTTTCACTTCACAGGTGTGCCCTGTCAGGTTTAATAAGTACGGTAGGCTTTCTTGCCTTATAAATGGTGTTGGGACCATCAATTGTGTTGTGCAGAAGTCTGGTGGATACCCAGCTGATAGTCCTACTGAATAGACTGTTAGAATTAGTATTATGGCAAGAAAAAAGTAGGAAAGTAAAGAAAAACAAGTGGCCATCATTTCTTTAAAAAATTAGGGTCAGTCAGTCCGAAAAATAGGGAAAACTTTGAAAGTGTCCCCAAGTGTAGTGGCAAAAACCATCCAGTGCTACAAAGAAATTGGCTCACATGAGGACCGCCCCAGGAAAAGAAGACCAAGAGTCATCTCTGCTTCTGAGGATAAGTTTATCCGAGTCATGAGCCTCAGAAATTGCAGGTTAACAGCAGCTCAGATTAGAGACCATGTCAATGCCACACAGATTTTTAGCAGCAGACACATCTCTACAACAACTGTTAAGAGGAGACTTTGTGCAGCAGGCCTTCATGGTAAAATAGCTGCTAGGAAACCACTACTAAGGACAGGCAACAAGCAGAAGAGACTTGTTTGGGCTAAAGAACACAAGGAATGGACATTAAACCAGTGGAAATCTGTGCTTTGACTGATGAGTCCAAATTTGAGATTTTTTGTTCTAACCTCCGTGTCTTTGTGCGACGCAGAATAGGTGAACGGATGGACTCTACATGCCTGGTTCCCACCGTGAAGCATGGATGAGGTGTGATGGTGTGGGGGTGCTTTGCTGGTGTCACTGTTGGGGATTTATTCAAAATTGAAGGCGTACTGAACCAGCATGGCTACCACAGCATCTTGCAGTGGCATGCTATTCCATCCAGTTTGCATTTAGTTGGACCTTCATTTAGTTTTCAACAGGACAATGACCCCAAACACACCTCCAGGCTGTGTAAGGGCTATTTGACCAAGAAGGAGAGTGATGGGGTGCTACGCCAGATGACCTGGCCTCCATAGTCATAAGACCTGAACCCAATCGAGATGGTTTGGGGTGAGCTGGACCGCAGGGTGAAGGCAAAAGGGTCAACAAGTGCCAAGCATCTCTGGGATCTCCTTCAAGATTGTTGGAAGACCATTCCCAGTGACTACCTCTTGAAGCTCATCAAGAGAATGCCAAGAGTGTGCAAAGCAGTCATCAAAGCAAAAGGTGGCTACTTTGAAGAACCTAGAATATAAGACATAATTTCAGTTGCTTCACACTTTTTTGTTAAGTATATAATTCCACATGTGTCAATTCATAGTTTTGATGCCTTCAGTGTGAATGTACAATTTTCATAGTCATGAAAATACAGAAAAATCTTTAAATAAGAAGGTGTGTCCAAACTTTTGGTCTGTACTGTATGTACAGCACTGATCCTTACATATTGGATTTTCTTGATATTTTTGTTATTTATTGCACTTTGCCTTTATTACACAGTGTCTTCTCTTGTTAGATATAAAATAAGATGAAATGCCTTCTGATGATTGACTGGTCTGGTCAGGTACTGCTCTACCTGCCGTAATTTTATATCTGACTAGAGTGGATTATATGTGAAAAAGAGAGTGGACTGTGAATAACAAAAATAACAAGAATACGCTATGTAAGGGATGGGGCTGTACAGCTCTGGCAAAAATTAATAGACCACTGCAAAATATTCATATATCTAGATAAGCTCCTTGGCGGGATCTAATTTCCAAAATGGGGTCACTTGTGGGGGTTTCTACTGTTTATGCACATCAGCGGCTCTGCAAACGCAACATGACGCCTGCAGACCATTACATCAAAGTCTGCATTCCAAAACATCACTTCTTCCTTTCCGCGCACCGACGTGTGCTCAAACAGTAGTTTTATCCCACATATGGGGTATCAGCGTACTAAGGACAAATTCGAAAACAACTTTTGGGGTCCAATTTTCTTCTGCTACCTTTGGGAAAATAAAAAGTTGGGGGCAAAAAAATAATTTTTGTGGAAAAAAATGATTTTTTATTTTCACGGCTCTGCATTATAAACTTCTGTGAAGCACTTGGGCATTGAAAGTGCTCACCACACATCTACATAAGTTCCTTGGATATATAACAACAAATTCAGAGCAACGGATAAACAAGGGACCCAGGCAAGAAGACAGGTGATATTATAAATTAGATTTTATTATAATGAAATATGGTAAGCAACAATCCACAAGAAAAAATAAAATGATAAAATAATTTATATAAATACACAAAATGTGCACGTATGCTGGACCAAAAAGAGAGAAAAAAAAGAGAAAAAAACATGCCAATCATATATGTATATAAAGGCAAAGGGTTTAGAGACCCCTAAAGGTAAAATAAATACAATATAATTCATAAAAATCCATATGCTGTGTTATAAGCGGAAGGTGGGGGAGGGGAAAGGTAAAAAAATGTAGTAGAAAGGGAATAAATTCCAAATATAGGAAAGTGAGGACTAAATAAATCTATAGCCTCAAAAAAGTGCACAGTGCCAAATAACCAATCAACAATGCAATATAAAGTGGAGGTCCAATGGCTCCAAAATAGATCAGTACACACTAAAAAACATGTACCTTTAAGGGGTTAATAGGTCCAGTAATACGTGCGCCCCTTTTTTTTCTCTCATTTTGGTTTTGTGTATTTATATAAATTATCTTATCATTTTATTTTTTCTTGTGGATTGTTGCTTACCATATTTCATTATAATAAAATCTAATTCATAATATCACCTATCTTCTTGCCTGGGTCCCTTGTTTATCCGTTGCTCTGAATTTACATAGTAACATAGTAACATAGTAAGGCCGAAAAAAGACATTTGTCCATCCAGTTCAGCCTATATTCCATCATAATAAATCCCCAGATCTACGTCCTTCTTACAGAACCTAATTGTATGATACAATATTGTTCTGCTCCAGGAAGACATCCAGGCCTCTCTTGAACCCCTCGACTGAGTTCGCCATCACCACCTCCTCAGGCAAACAATTCCAGATTCTCACTGCCCTAACAGTAAAGAATCCTCTTCTATGTTGGTGGAAAAACCTTCTCTTCTCCAGACGCAAAGAATGCCCCCTTGTGCCCGTCACCTTCCTTGGTATAAACAGATCCTCAGCGAGATATTTGTATTGTCCCCTTATATACTTATACATGGTTATTAGATCGCCCCTCAGTCGTCTTTTTTCTAGACTAAATAATCCTAATTTCGCTAATCTATCTGGGTATTGTAGTTCTCCCATCCCCTTTATTAATTTTGTTGCCCTCCTTTGTACTCTCTCTAGTTCCATTATATCCTTCCTGAGCACCGGTGCCCAAAACTGGACACAGTACTCCATGTGCGGTCTAACTAGGGATTTGTACAGAGGCAGTATAATGCTCTCATCATGTGTATCCAGACCTCTTTTAATGCACCCCATGATCCTGTTTGCCTTGGCAGCTGCTGCCTGGCACTGGCTGCTCCAGGTAAGTTTATCATTAACTAGGATCCCCAAGTCCTTCTCCCTGTCAGATTTACCCAGTGGTTTCCCATTCAGTGTGTAATGGTGATATTGATTCCTTCTTCCCATGTGTATGTGGCACCCCTAGGGGTATTTGCCACAAAAATAGTTACTGACAGTAAATGCAAATACTAAAATAGCAAGACTGCGCTACCACCTCCGGCCAGAAGGGGGAGCTCCAGAGACTCCCCTTGATCCATTCTGGTCTGAGAGAAGAACTGGCAGTTGGGCTAAGGAGCTGAAAGTGAGAGGTCATACAGTTGAATCTCTAACAGCCCTGTGACTGTTACCAGGCCTAAATCACCGGCCTGAGGAGAAGGGGGATAGAGAAAAAGGACATTGTGAGAACCGGGTAATAATAAATAATAATAATCTTTATTTTTATATAGCGCTAACATATTCCGCAGCGCTTTACAGTTTGCACACATTATCATCACTGTCCCCGTTGGGGCTCACAATCTAAATTCCCTATCAGTATGTCTTTGGACATACTGATGTCCAAAGACATCAGAAAGATGTTCGGGTAGCATTAATCACTACCCAGAACAGGCGCAAAGACGGATACCGGATCCGTGGCTGTATTCATTACATATAATACAGCAACCGGAAAAACGTGAGGTGATATCAGCTTCACTAGGGTCGGACGCAGCAACAGACACAGAGTTCAGCGGTACTCCTGGAGGGGGTAAGCCGATAAAAGGACTCGGGTTGCCCGTCGAACCAGGACCCGGAGGGGACAGATTGGGCTGGCAGCCAGTTCACATACAGCAGCAGGGCCACACAGATATTGCGTACAATAAGAGGCGAAGACCCCGGAAGGGTCAAAGTAACTCAGAGTTCCCATACAGACTCCGGTGACAGGACTGGTTGTAAATCCTTTTTTGTTAAAGTAAACTGGTTAAACGTTTCAGTGCCTCAGTCTTTCATTTGGACAATAGCCATCTATCCAGGATTGGGATCATCACCGCTGGGAGAACCTGCTGCTGATCAAGTAAGTGCCTGTTCCCTCACGATACCCTTTACACTGTGCATTGCCTGAGGCCACAGCACCGGGTCAAGCCACCCGTGACACCCCCCTTAAGAGACAGACCCCATTGGTCCGGTGCTGGGTACCCCGGTCTCTTGGGCGTCACAATTGGCGTCACGAACAGGATCTAGCCAGCCCGTATACCGGGTATTGTGTGCCGTGATTGGAGCCCAAAACTGTGAAAACTTGGATGAAAAATCTTGAAAATTGACTTTATTAAAGAAAAATCCATTCTCCATTGAAAACTATTGAAAGTGACTTTTCCCCATTGGTTATAATGGAGTAAAGATGGCCGCCATCCCCTGAGGTAATCACTTCATAACCGTTAGGCACGAGACTGTTAATTGAGCTACGCCATCACCTGAGCCCCAGTCTAACTGAAAAACTTCAGAATCCGCCATTACAGAGCGCGGTGGGTGGGAGCAGCAGGGGGCGTGTCATTGTGGGCGGCACCAAGCTGAGCGCTCTGACATCAGAGCAAGGGGAAAATCGATCCTGCTGCACAGCGGAACGAATCTACACTATCCCGACGGAAGCGGAGGACCGGAAGGGTCCGGATTAACTAAGGGGGCACAGTATGTCGCAGCACGGAGACGCCGCAGCACCCGGCGACGCTAATGCAGCTGAAAGACAGAGTGTCGATAGAGAGTCCGGTAGCGCAGCGGTGCAAGGAGTGGCGCCCATCATGCCGGTGCTGATGCCATATACCCCGGGTGGCCCATGGCTTCCAATGTATGAAGGTGAGCCTAATACCCTTGACGATTTCAGAGAAAAGATGCTGGCCCATTTTGACATGTTCCCTGTGGGTGAAGTTCAGCGTGTTAGTCTCCTGATGATGCAGTTAAGTGGCCATGCTAAGCGAGAAGTCACAGCATGGGCAGCTGATCTAAAAGGCACTGTTGAACGCATATTTGCTGGATTAAAAGCTACATTTGAAACCACTGCCAGCAGCAAAGCTAAAGTACGATTCTTTAATTGCAAACAAAAAGTTAATGAGGGCGTGAGAGACTTTGCCTTAAACCTGCAGGAAGCCCTTAAATCACTTACACTGGCTGAACCCATTTTTAACACCGGAGCGGATAAACTGCTAAGAGATCAATTTATTGAGGGACTCTACACCCCTTCTCACCGGGGGCATGTGAGCATGCTTGTTTTTAAGAACCCTGAATTGACATTTGCCCAATTAAAGGAGAGCGTTATACGTCTCCAGCTGGCAGAGGCACCTCGGGATCAGGATCCTGCGCAACTCATGGCAGAGGCTCCTCAACAACATGGAGTACCAGTGACATCAGCTATGTCTGGGGCCATTGCTAAGCCCCTGGGGCCCAGTACTAATGAGGCTCTTCAACAAAAGCTTGACTCTTTAACTGATGTTGTTGCTTCAATGGCTAAAACCATGCAGGAGATGAGAGGACCCAAGATGGAGTTGTCAAACCGTAGAGAAGGTGTTCCATGGATGAGACCCCGGAGATACCCGACATGGAGAGGACGACCCC
The DNA here is from genome assembly GCF_032444005.1 of Ranitomeya imitator. Taxonomy (NCBI): domain Eukaryota; kingdom Metazoa; phylum Chordata; class Amphibia; order Anura; family Dendrobatidae; genus Ranitomeya; species Ranitomeya imitator. The sequence continues at coordinate 134,247,664 of NC_091282.1, forward strand.
GCGACCGCTACCAACCGGATGGACAGCCCATTTGCCGCCGTTGCCAGCAGCCAGGCCACTTTGCACGAGATTGTGATTTAAACGGGAATCCCCTGGGAATGCGGGCCGCTTCGCAGGAATGAACTTTCAAGGCCCAACACCCTGGCACGACAGGTACATCGGAGGACGACCCATTATCCCTATCGTGCTGGACGGAATGCCCCTCAACGCTTTGCTGGACACAGGTTCCCAGATTTCATCTATACCGTATATCCTTTATAAGAGGTACTGGGCTGATGCAGATATTGATAAAGGGCCCTCTGATGTTGAACTAGATATATGGGCCAGTAATGGTAAGTTGGTACCGAAACTAGGATTCAGGGAGATGACCATAAAGATTGGTAAAGTAGAATTGAAGAAACAGGGTATAATTGTTGTTGATGTTGACCGGCGGAACTGTGAACCAACTGTATTGATAGGAATGAATGTGTTAGAGAACTGCTTTTCCGAAGTCATTTCTGTCTTACAGCAAATTGCTGAAACTGCCCAATCCTGCCAGCAGAGAGTTCTCCGGAGGGAAATAAAAGTATTGATGTTAAGGCAACAGGTAGAAGTTGCAGGTGGAGAGATCGGCAGTGTGAGGGTAAGTGATCCAACATCTATTGTAATCCCACCAAAAACAGAAATGCTGGTATGGTGTAGAGCAGCCATTGGTACTAAGGGACGAGATTATCAAGCCTTAATAGAACCAGTGTACACCGACAGCAGGCCCACTATACTCACAGCACGAGGGATAGTCGAGGTACACCGGGGACGAGTGCCGGTACGACTTTTGAACTGTGGAGAGGAAGATGTCACTTTGCCAAGGTATGCTACAATTGCAAAGCTATATACTGTTGACAACAATGCCATCACAACCATTGAGCCCTTAGAACCAACCTGTCAGGTGGAAGGCAATGGCTCAGATGGAGAAATGGAGGATTGGTGCCAACAGCTACACGTGGGCATAAATTCAACACCTACCCATCAAAAACAAGGGGTGTATAGGCTAGTGACGGAATATGAACAAGTCTTCAGTAAACACCCATTGGACTTCGGACGGATAGAAGGGGTAGAACACACAATCCCCACCAGTGACCATCCCCCAATAAAAGAAAGATATAGACCCATACCGCCCGCTCACTATCAATGTGCAAAAGATATGCTGAGGGAGATGAAACAGGCCGGGGTAATAAGAGACAGCTGTAGCCCCTGGGCGGCCCCTCTAGTGATTGTCAAAAAAAAGGACGGAACCATGAGAATGTGCGTAGACTACCGGAAGATTAATAACATCACCCATAAAGACGCCTACCCCTTGCCTAGGATAGAAGAGTCCTTAACTGCTTTGAAATCTGCTAATTATTTTTCCACCTTAGACTTAACAAGCGGGTATTGGCAAGTCCCTGTGGCTGAGCGAGATAAGGAAAAGACGGCATTCACCACACCAATGGGTCTATGTGAATTTAATCGCATGCCGTTCGGACTCTGCAACGCATCCGGTACCTTCCAGCGGCTGATGGAATGCTGCCTCGGACACAAGAACTTCGAGACCGTCCTCCTGTACCTAGATGATGTGATCGTCTACTCAAAGACTTACGAACAACACTTAATAGACCTGGCAGAAGTGTTCGAAGCCTTATCCAGGTATGGCATGAAAGTCAAGCCATCCAAATGTCACCTTCTCAAGCCAAAGGTACAGTACCTGGGACACATCGTGAGTTCGGAGGGAGTAGCACCAGATCCCGAGAAAATAAGCGCCATAAGGGATTGGCCAAGACCTACCAGCGCAAAAGAAGTGAGACAATTCCTGGGATTGGTGGGTTACTATCGCAGATTTATAAAAGGATTTACCAAGTTGGCAGCACCCTTGCAAGACACCTTGGTAGGGCAGACGAAGAAACCTTCAAACCGAAACCCTCCTTTTCAGTGGAACGACGAAAGGGAAGACTCCTTTGAACAACTAAAGAAGGCACTAACCGGAGAAGAGGTTCTGGCATACCCAGATTACCATCAACCTTTCATCCTCTACACCGATGCCAGTAATGTGGGACTAGGAGCGGTGCTGTCACAAAAGCAAGAAGGTCGGGAGAAAGTCATCGCCTTTGCAAGTAGAAAGCTCCGGCCTACTGAAAGAAATTCAGAAAATTACAGCTCCTTCAAATTGGAACTACTGGCAGTAGTTTGGGCTGTGACTGAACGTTTCAAACACTATCTGGCCGCTGCAGAATTTATTGTCTATACTGACAACAATCCGTTGACCCACCTGGACAGAGCCAAATTAGGTGCGTTAGAACAGCGATGGATAGCCCGGTTATCTAATTACAACTTCAAGATCAAGTATCGAGCAGGTCGCAAGAATGGAAATGCCGATGCCCTATCCCGGATGCCACACTTGAGAGATGTAGAAGAAGAAATGGGGGAGCTTGAAGAAATTGAACTACCAGCCTTCCATCATCCCAAGGCAAAACATCATCAGTCAAGTACCTATCAGAAACAACAAGAGGTGAATTTAAATCCGTTAGCACACCATAGATGGGCTGACACCCAAGACAGCAATCCGGCTGTGAAGTTGGTGAAGGAACTGTTAACTGAGCAAAGTGCATATCCCGATGAGGATGCCCCAGAAGAGACGCATCAACTCTGGAAAGAGAGAGGCAAAATGTTCCTGTATCAAGGGAAGCTCTGTAGAAGGTACACCAATCCGAAAACACATGAATTGGTTTGGCAGATTATCGTGCCTAAACAAGATGTCAAGATGGTCCTCGAAGCTTACCATAATGGTGCTGGTCACTTCGGTTGGAAAAAGTTAGAAGTACTTCTAAGAGAAAGATTTTATTGGGTCGGGATGAGAAAATCAATCGAACAGTGGTGCAGAAATTGTGGCCCGTGCAACCTCAGAAGAAACGATCAAAAGAACCAAAGAGCACCACTGCAGCCCATAATCACCAAACAACCACTTGAACTTGTAGCCATGGACCACGTGAAGTTGACACCAAGCCGGTCTGGCTATGTCTATGCCTTGACCATCGTGGACCATTATTCACGCTTCTTGGTAGTAGTACCCGTAAAAGATCTGACAGCAAAAACAGCAGCCAAAGCGTTCCAAACGTACTTTTGTAGACCCCATGGATATCCGGAACAGGTTCTCACCGACCAAGGTACAGCCTTTGAATCAGAGATCTTCAGAGAATTCTGTAATATGTATGGTTGCAAAAAGATCCGGACGACGGCCTATCATCCACAAACAAACGGCTTATGCGAGAAGATGAACCATATTGTAATAGAACTACTAAAGACTTTACCTGAGGCAGAAAGGAATCAATGGCCAGAGAAATTGCCTGACTTGGTGGATCTGTATAATCATGTCCCGGTGAGTTCCACCAATTGCACCCCAGCTTACCTTATGCGTGCAAGACCCGGCCAATTACCAATCGACCTAGAAATGGGAATTCTGAAACCAGACGCAGAAGTCCAAGACTCCAATTGGGATATCATACGGCAAAAGCAGTATCGCCAAGTGCAAGAGAGTGTGGAAAGAAGCCTTCAGCAAACTAGAGAAAGACAAGAGCGAACTTTCAACCAGAATGCTCTAGCAACCCCATTAAGACCAGGTGACCAAGTGCTCAAGAGAAATCGTCGAACCAATAAACTGGACAATCAGTGGGAAGCCGTACCCTACACAGTTTTACCAACAAGAGTGGATAATCCTAAAATGTGTCTCATTAGCAAAAACGGAGGCTTAACATCTGTACTAGTGTCAAGAGACAATCTTAAATTATGTCCGGAAGCATTGAAAGAGCCAGACGTTGTCCAGCCAGAACCAGAAGTTATTCAACCCATACAGGTTCAACCAGTAAAGGAAAAAGAAGAGGAAGTGTATCACACCTGTATAGGAGACTTTCCCAAAACCCTACTAACATACCATGGTGCAGTAGTGGTTCCCATGGTGGCCTTTTACCCAACACCAAACCCAATACCAGAAGTCCCAAGACAGGAAGAGGCTGACCCCATACTACAGGAGGTTCCAGGCCAGGAAGAACAGATTCCTGGTCAGAGTAATCCCATTCACGGTGGACTTGCCAACTCCATAGTCGTGGAATTATCTTTAGCAGAGCGGGCAGATACTACATCCGCAGTAGACAGTAGTACACCACATGAAGAGACACCGCTATTACGTAGATCACAGCGTAGTACCCAGGGTCAATTACCGGCCAGGTATGCAGATTACCAACTATAAAGCTCATAATGTGAATTGTATATATGTTATGCCGTATATAGTTAAACAGAAAATGTAGTATAGTCATTGTTATCAGTCTGCAACGTTTAAGCCCAGTGCCTACAGAGACTTGTCTGTATGAACTTCTTGCATATTCTTGAACTTTTTATCAGCCCGGAGGCACTAAATCAAAGCTCCGGAAAGACTGCTTTTTGAACTTTGCTCCTCGCTCTTTTTGAACTTTCTTTAGACTTTATATTGATAACTCCGTTGGAAAAATGGAACTAAATTCCTGGACACTAAGTACAGTGCCTTTCCTAATACCTTCAAGGATAGAACTGTATTAATGGACGCTATTTGAAGTGACTTTGTACAGAACTATATTTTTGTTTCCTCGAGTGGTTTTTGTAACTTTTCATTTTTAAGACTCTGTACATATTAATTGTTATTTCAAAATGTTATTGTCCCACAGTCCCGGAGTACTGTTCTTAACTAAGGGGGAATGTGGCACCCCTAGGGGTATTTGCCACAAAAATAGTTACTGACAGTAAATGCAAATACTAAAATAGCAAGACTGCGCTACCACCTCCGGCCAGAAGGGGGAGCTCCAGAGACTCCCCTTGATCCATTCTGGTCTGAGAGAAGAACTGGCAGTTGGGCTAAGGAGCTGAAAGTGAGAGGTCATACAGTTGAATCTCTAACAGCCCTGTGACTGTTACCAGGCCTAAATCACCGGCCTGAGGAGAAGAGGGATAGAGAAAAAGGACATTGTGAGAACCGGGTAGCATTAATCACTACCCAGAACAGGCGCAAAGACGGATACCGGATCCGTGGCTGTATTCATTACATATAATACAGCAACCGGAAAAACGTGAGGTGATATCAGCTTCACTAGGGTCGGACGCAGCAACAGACACAGAGTTCAGCGGTACTCCTGGAGGGGGTAAGCCGATAAAAGGACTCGGGTTGCCCGTCGAACCAGGACCCGGAGGGGACAGATTGGGCTGGCAGCCAGTTCACATACAGCAGCAGGGCCACACAGATATTGCGTACAATAAGAGGCGAAGATCCCGGAAGGGTCAAAGTAACTCAGAGTTCCCATACAGACTCCGGTGACAGGACTGGTTGTAAATCCTTTTTTGTTAAAGTAAACTGGTTAAACGTTTCAGTGCCTCAGTCTTTCATTTGGACAATAGCCATCTATCCAGGATTGGGATCATCACCGCTGGGAGAACCTGCTGCTGATCAAGTAAGTGCCTGTTCCCTCACGATACCCTTTACACTGTGCATTGCCTGAGGCCACAGCCCCGGGTCAAGCCACCCGTGACACCCCCCTTAAGAGACAGACCCCATTGGTCCGGTGCTGGGTACCCCGGTCTCTTGGGCGTCACATGTATAACCTTACATTTATCATTGTTAAACCTCATCTGCCACCTTTCAGCCCAAGTTTCCAACTTATCCAGATCCATCTGTAGCAGAATACTATCTTTTCTTGTATTAACTGCTTTACATAGTTTTGTATCATCTGCAAATATCGATATTTTACTGTGTAAACCTTCTACCAGATCATTAATGAATATGTTGAAGAGAACAGGTCCCAATACTGACTCCTGCGGTACCCCACTGGTCACAGCGACCCAGTTAGAGACTATACCATTTATAACCACCCTCTGCTTTCTATCACTAAGCCAGTTACTAACCCATTTACACACATTTTCCCCCAGACCAAGCATTCTCATTTTGTGCACCAACCTCTTGTGCGGCACGGTATCAAACGCTTTGGAAAAATCGAGATATACCACGTCCAATGACTCACCGTGGTCCAGCCTATAGCTTACCTCTTCATAAAAACTGATTAGATTGGTTTGACAGGAGCGATTTCTCATAAACCCATGCTGATATGGAGTTAAACAGTTATTCTCATTGAGATAATCCAGAATAACATCCCTCAGAAACCCTTCAAATATTTTACCAACAATAGAGGTTAGACTTACTGGCCTATAATTTCCAGGTTCACTTTTAGAGCCCTTTTTGAATATTGGCACCACATTTGCTATGCGCCAATCCTGCGGAACAGACCCTGTCGCTATAGAGTCCCTAAAAATAAGAAATAATGGTTTATCTATTACATTACTTAGTTCTCTTAGTACTCGTGGGTGTATGCCATCCGGACCCGGAGATTTATCTATTTTAATCTTATTTAGCCGGTTTCGCACCTCTTCTTGGGTTAGATTGGTGACCCTTAATATAGGGTTTTCATTGTTTCTTGGGATTTCACCTAGCATTTCATTTTCCACCGTGAATACCGTGGAGAAGAAGGTGTTTAATATGTTAGCTTTTTCCTCGTCATCTACAACCATTCTTTCCTCACTATTTTTTAAGGGGCCTACATTTTCAGTTTTTATTCTTTTACTATTGATATAGTTGAAGAACAGTTTGGGATTAGTTTTACTCTCCTTAGCAATGTGCTTCTCTGTTTCCTTTTTGGCAGCTTTAATTAGTTTTTTAGATAAAGTATTTTTCTCCCTATAGTTTTTTAGAGCTTCAATGGTGCCATCCTGCTTTAGTAGTGCAAATGCTTTCTTTTTACTGTTAATTGCCTGTCTTTCTTCTTTGTTTAGCCACATTGGGTTTTTCCTATTTCTAGTCCTTTTATTCCCACAAGGTATAAACCGCTTGCACTGCCTATTTAGGATGTTCTTAAACATTTCTCATTTATTATCTGTATTCTTATTTCTGAGGATATTGTCCCAGTCTACCAGATTAAGGGCATCTCTAAGCTGGTCAAACTTTGCCTTCCTAAAGTTCAGTGTTTTTGTGACTCCCTGACAAGTCCCCCTAGTGAAAGACAGGTGAAACTGTACAATATTGTGGTCGCTATTTTCTAGATGCCCGACCACCTGCAGATTTGTTATTCTGTCAGGTCTATTAGATAGTATTAGGTCTAAAAGTGCTGCTCCTCTGGTTGGATTCTGCACCAATTGTGAAAGATAATTTTTCTTGGTTATTAGCAGAAACCTGTTGCCTTTATGGGTTTCACAGGTTTCTGTTTCCCAGTTAATATCCGGGTAGTTAAAGTCCCCCATAACCAGGACCTCATTATGGGTTGCAGCTTCATCTATCTGCTTTAGAAGTAGACTTTCCATGGTTTCTGTTATATTTGGGGGTTTGTAACAGACCCCAATGAGAATTTTGTTACCATTTTTCCCTCCATGAATTTCGACCCATATGGACTCGACATCCTCATTTCCTTCGCTAATATCCTCCCTTAAAGTGGACTTTAGACAAGACTTTACATAGAGACAAACCCCTCCTCCTCTCCGATTTTTACGATCCTTTCTAAACAGACTGTAACCCTGTAAGTTAACTGCCCAGTCATAGCTTTCATCTAACCATGTCTCGGTTATTCCCACTATGTCAAAGTTACCTGTAGATATTTCTGCTTCTAGTTCTTCCATCTTGTTTGTCAGGCTTCTGGCGTTTGCGAGCATGCAGTTTAGAGGATTTTGTTTTGTTCCAATCTCCTCGCTGTGGATTGTTTTAGAAATGTTCTTACCTCCCTTCTGAGTATGTTTTCCTGGATCTTCTTTGTTCAAGTCTAATGTTTTTCTTCCCGTCCCCTCTTCTTCTAGTTTAACGCCCTCCTGATGAGTGTAGCGAGTCTTCTGGCGAATGTGTGTTTCCCAGGTTTGTTGAGGTGTAGTCCGTCTCTGGCGAGGAGTCCATCGTACAAGTAATTCACACCGTGGTCCAGGAATCCGAATCCTTGTTGTCTGCACCATCGCCTTAGCCAGTTGTTTGCATCAAGGATCCTGTTCCATCTCCTGGTGCCATGCCCGTCTACTGGAAGGATAGAAGAAAAAACTACCTGTGCATCCAGTTCCTTTACTTTCTTCCCCAACTCTTCAAAGTCTTTGCAGATTGTCGGTAGGTCCTTCCTTGCCGTGTCATTGGTGCCAACATGTATCAGAAGAAATGGGTGGACGTCCTTGGAGCTGAAGAGCTTTGGTATCCTATCGGTCACATCCTTGATCATCGCACCTGGAAGGCAGCATACTTCTCTTGCAGTTATGTCCGGTCTGCAGATGGCTGCTTCTGTGCCTCTCAGTAGTGAGTCTCCCACCACCACCACTCTTCGTTGCTTCTTGGCTGTACTTTTTGCTGTCACTTGTTGCTGTGTGCTGTGTTATATACACACGTTGAGTGGGTTCCACTTCTTTCTTTTCCTCTCATTGGCACGATAGGATATACACATACACATATATATATATATATTTATGTATAGATTTCTACATAGTATAAGTGATTCATATCTGTATCTCTTTGAGTTTTCTCTTAAATAAGTTCCTTGGGGTCTAATTTCCAAAATTGTGTCACTAGTGGGGGGTTTCTACTGTTTAGGTACATCAGGGGCTCTGCAAATGCAACGTGACACTTGCAGACCATTCCATCAAAGTCTGCATTTTAAAACGTCACTACTTCCCTTCCGAGCCCCGACGTGTACCCAAACAGTGGTTTACCCCCACATATGGGGTATCAGTGTACTCAGGACAAACTGGGCAACAACTATTGGCGTCTAATTTCTCCTGTTACCCTTGTGAAAATAAAATATTGTGGGCTAAAAAATCATGTTTGTGGAAAAAAAAATTAGTTTTCATTTTTACGACTCTGCATTATAAACTTCTGTAAAGCTCTTGGGCGTTCAAAGTGCTTACAACACATCTAGATAAGTTACTTGGGGGGTCTAGTTTACAAAATGGGGTTTTCTACTGTTTGGGTACATCAGGGGCTCTGCAAACGCAATATGACGCCCGCAGACCATTCTCTCAAAGTCTGCATTCCCAAACGGCGCTCCTTCCCTTCCGAGCTCTGTCATGTGCCCAAACAGTGGTCATCCCCTCACATATAGGGTATCAGTATACTCAGGATAAATTGAACAATAAATTTTGGGGTCCAAATTTAATGTTGGACTTTGGCTTCATTCCTTTGTTCCCTAACATCTGGTCCTGATATGCAGGCATCATGCAGTCTGCAGTGGCGTATTACCCAGGTAACAAGAGCACACACATACATTCAGGACATCCATTTTCAGGTGGCATGCTGGGGCATGAAACAAGACTACCTCAATCCCAGCTACCGCCCAGCGCCATGTTACAACCTGCCTGGTATAACGTCCCCTTTCTTGTATAATGTGCCTCATCTTGGTTTAATTTCTAGTATATTGTTCCCCATTCTGATCCCCTTTCCTGATATAATATGTCTCATCCTGGTCTCCGTTCCTGCTATAATATGCCTCATCCTGGTCTCCTTTCTGGTATATGAAACTCCATCCTAGTATAATGTGTTCTATCCTGGTCCCATTCCTGGTATAATATGCACCATTCTGGTTCACCATCCTGCTATAGTGTACGCCATTCTGGTCCCCTTTATGGCATAGTGTCCCCCATCCTGGTATATTGTCTCCCAACCTGGCATTATGTGCCCAATCCTGGTATGCTTCCTATCCTGGTCCCCTTCCTAGGTTAATGGTGCCATCCTGGTCCCATTCCTCTGTTAATGTGCCCCATCCTAGGATAATGTACCCCATCATGGTCCATTTCCTGGTAAATGTACCCCATCCTGGTCCATTTCCTGGTATAATGTGCTCCATATTGGTCCATTTCCTGGTATAATATCCCATCACTGTCCATTTCTTGATATACTGCTCCCTGTCCTAGTATACTGTGCCCCATCCTGCTATAATGTACCCCATTGTGGTTCATTTCATGGTATAATGTGCCGCTTACTGGTATACTGTGCGCCATTCTGGTGTAATGTGCCTCATCATGGTCCATTTCCTGATATACTGTGCCCCATCCTGGTATACTGTGCACCATCCCGGTATAATATGCCCTGTTCTATTATCCAATACATAAAAAAAACATGTTACTACTCACCTTTCACCACGCTTCCAAGCCACGTGGGGTCCACTTCCACAGCCGGCACAAGAGCTGGCATCCGACTAATGCCACTGTCATGTGCCTCCAGTCGCAGGCATGCCAATGTTATCTGATGTCCTCTGATTGGGCAGTGGAATGTATTACAGTGCAGGGAGCAGATGGGTCCCCTTTCCGCAATGCATTTCAGCTGAATGCACATCTGAGGACTCATATTCAGCTGAAATAGTCGCTGGAGGCGGCCGGCCCCCTCTCCACCTCTGGATCCCCGTGCAGCTGTCATTTGAATATGCTTTTATATTGATTGTCTGTTTTGCATTATGTTGTGACATTTTTTTTATAATCCCTGATTAAATATTATTCCACTAGATGGTGGCCCGATTCTAACGCATCGGGTATTCTAGAATATGTATGTAATTTATTTATGAAGTTTTCAGAATAATGCAATTTATACACAGGATTCAGCCGGCTGGCCACAACTAGGGTTGAGCGACTTTTCATTTTTTGAGATCGAGTCGGGTTTCTCAAAAGTCGGGTCGAGTGAAATCGGCCGATATTATTGAAAAGTTGGGTCGGGGATCGGCCAAAACACGAAAGCCAATGCAAAGTCAATGGGAAATTTTATTTTTTTATATTTGCTTCAGCGCGATATATCAGAAAAGCCGGTAATTCAATTGCCGGCTTTTCATTTCTCCTGCCTAAACCCGACATGATATGAGACATGGTTTACATACAGTAGACCATATCATATTCCTCTTTTTTTTGCATATTACACACTACTAATGTTAGTAGTGTGTATGTGCAAAATTTCTGCGCTCTAGCTATTAAATTTAAGGGTTAAATCACAGAAAAAATTGGCATGGGCTCCCGTGCAATTTTCTCCGCCAGAGTAGTAAAGTCAGTGACTGAGGGCAGATATTAATAGCCTGGAGAGGGTCCATGGTTATTGCCCCCCTGGCTAAAAACATCTGCCCCCAGCCACCCCAGAAAAGGCACATCTGTAAGATGCGCCTATTCTGGCACTTGGCCACTCTCTTCCCACTCCCGTGTAGCAGTGGGATATGGGGTAATGAAGGGTTAATGCCACCTTGCTATTGTAAGGTGACATTAAGCTAGATTAATAATGGAGAGGCGTCAATTCTGACACCTATCCATTATTAATCCAATTGTATGAAAGGGTTAAAAAAACACACACACACATTATTAAAAAGTATTTTAATGAAATAAACACACAGGTTGTTTTAATATTTTATTGCTCGCTCAATCCACCTGAAGACCCTCGTTCTGTAACAAATTAAAAATAATAAACCAACAATATACATACCTTCCGTTGATCTTTAACGTCCCGCGCTGTAAATCCATCTGAAGGGGTTAAAATATTTTACAGGCAGGAGCTTTGCTAATGCAGCTGTGCTCGTGGCTGTAAAACCCCGGGGAATGAAGGTAATGTAGGTCAATGACCTATAGTTACCTTCATTCGCGGTGATGCGCCCTCTGCTGGATGTCCTCATATGAACTCGAGCCTGGGAGCTTTTCTGAATATTTTCCCACGCTCGAGGTCATATGAGGACATCCAGCAGAGGGCGCATCACCGCGACTGAAGGTAACTATAGGTCATTGACCTACATTACCTTCATTCCCCGGGGTTTTACAGCCACGAGCACAGCTGTATTAGCAGAGCTCCTGCCTGTAAAATATTTTAACCCCTTCAGATGGATTTACAACGTGGGACGTTACAGATCAACGGAAGGTAAGTATATTGTTGGTTTATTATTTTTAATTTGCTACAGAACGAGGGTCTTCAGGTGGATTGAGCGAGCAATAAAATATTAAAACAACCTGTGTGTTTATTTCATTAAAATACTTTTTAATAATGTGTGTTTTTTTAACCCTTTCCTACAATTGGATTAATAATGGATAGGTGTCAGAATTGACGCCTCTCCATTATTAATCTGGCTTAATGTCACCTTACAATAGCAAGGTGGCATTAAACCTTCATTACCCCATATCCCACCGCTACACGGGAATGGGAAGAGAGTGGCCAAGTGCTAGAATAGGCGCATCTTACAGATGTGCCATTCTTGGGTGGCTGGGGGCAGATGTTTTTAGCCGGGGGGGGGGAGGAATAACCATGGACCCTCTCCAGGCTATTAATATCTGCCCTCAGTCACTGGCTTTACTACTCTGGCGGAGAAAATTGCGCGGGAGCCCACGACAATTTTTTCCGCGATTTAACCCTTAAATTTAATAGCTAGAGAGCCGAAATTTTGCACATACACACTACTAACATTAGTAGTGTTTAATATGCAAAAAATGGTTTACTGTATGCAAACCATGTCTCATATCATGTCGGGTTTAGGCAGGAGAAATGAAAAGCTGGCAATTGAATTACCGGCTTTTCAACATTATCGTGCTGAAGTAAATATAAATATACATATTGTGGTGCAGTGACCAATGTTACAGCCAGGGGGCGCTGCATCTGCACTTCAAGATGCACTTGTAGACATAATTGTGTTGAAACAACCACTGGTCATGTGATTGGTGGACGGTATGTGTCGCAGAGGGAGTCTGCGTGGTAAGTCTGAGGTATTGTGGTTGTTCTGGGACCTGTAGTCCCTCAACAGTTGGTTTAGTGTTGTATAATAGGCAAGGGTGACTTACTAGGCTAGTTGTGTGAGATGGGCGGGACAAACTAGCCACACATCCACACTCCCACCCAGGGGTGTGGTTTCAGGGTATATAATGTGACCAGGGTGTGGATCATATGGTCTGAAGGTCCTGAAGTATGTTGGATTTCCCAGATGAGGACTCCTGAATAGCACATGGTGGGACTTTGCTACTGGTGGCCTGGGTATTGGACGGTCCCAGCTGTGGATGGACGTCCTGAATAGTTCCCGGACTGGCCACCTGTGTGATCCTGTGTAACCTGGGTGTTGGGTGGTCCTGGGAGTAGGACCGGATCACTGAATAGCACGAGGTGAGGACCGGGATCTGCAGAGCCAGTGACAGCTACTGTGTGGGGAAGCTACAGTCCTTCGGTGGGTCTGGACTGACTAATGTGTGCCGGCCAGGCAAGTTGGTGATCCCTGTGAGGCAGCTTACCCGGAGGAGTGGACTGACAAGGAGATATATATATATATATATATATATATATATATATATAACGAAACCTGACTTTGGAGTACAGATCGCCGACCTGATCCCAGAGTGGGATTGTGTCGGGTTTCACGAAACCCGACTTTGCTAAAAGTCGGCGACTTTTGAAAAGTGCCGATCTGTTTCGCTCAATTCTAACCACAACCAATTAGCAAAGCGTGGTTCAAATTCCGCTCCAATTCGGGGGCGGACTGCGCCTGTCACTGATTGTTCGCGGCCGGGCGTGACCAATCAGTGAAGCCAGGGCCAGCTCCAGTCTTTTGAGGGCCCCGGGCGAAAGAGTCTCAGTGGGCCCCCCTCTTTAACACATACCACGGTTCATAATGCACAGATACAGCAGAGAAATATAGCACAGTCAAGTAGCGTATAACACAGCCCACGTAGTATATAACAGCCCACGTAGTTTATAGCACAGTCATGTAATATATAACACAGCCCATGTAGTATATAACACAGCCACTTAGTATATAGCAAAGCCACGTAGTATATAACACAGCCATGTAGTATATTGCCCAGCCACATAGTATATAGCACAGACACATAGTATATAGCACAGACACATAGTATACAGCACAGACACATAGTATATTGCCCAGCCACATCATATATTGCCCAGCCACGTAGTATATAACACAGCCCGCGTAGTATATAACACAGCCACGTAGTATATAGCAGAGCCACCTAGTATATAGCACAGACATGTTGTATATAGCACAGATACATAGTATATATCACAGACACATAGTATATTGCCCAGCCACATAGTCTATTGCCCAGCCACATAGTATATAACACAGCCTGTTATGAACTGGTGGTTCAGAAACACAATGGACCTGGTGGTTAAGAGCACACCAAGTGAACTGATAGTTACTAATAACATAGGACGAGCTCTGAGACGTGGGAACTCTGCTGACCGCAATCCCTAATCCTATCACACCACACTAGAGGTAGCCGTGGAGCGCTCCTGACCAGACCTAGGCGCCTCGGGCACAGCCTGAGAAACTAGCTAGCCCTGAAGATAGAAAGATAAGCCTACCTTGCCTCAGAGAAATTCCCCAAAGGAAAAGGCAGCCCCCCACATATAATGACTGTGAGTAAAGATGAAAATACAAACACAGAGATGAAATAGATTTTAGCAAAGTGAGGCCCGACTTACTAAATAGACCAAGGATAGGAAAGATAGCTTTGCGGTCAGCACAAAAACCTACAAACAACCACGCAGAGGGCGCAAAAAGACCCTCCGCACCGACTAACGGTACGGAGGTGCTCCCTCTGCGTCTCAGAGCTTCCAGCAAGCAAGAAAAACCAATATAGCAAGCTGGACAGAAAAAATAGCAAACAAAAGTAACACCAGCAAAACTTAGCTTATGCTGGGTAGACAGGCCACAAGAATGATCCAGGAGAGAGCAAGACCAATACTGGAACATTGACTGGAGGCTAGGAACAAAGAACTAGGTGGAGTTAAATAGAGCAGCACCTAACGACTTAACCTCGTCACCTGAGGAAGGAAACTCAGAAGCCGCAGCCCCACTCACATCCACCAGAGGAAGCTCATAGACAGAACCAGCCGAAGTACCACTCATGACCACAGGAGGGAGCTTGACCACAGAATTCACAACAACAGCCCATGTAGTATATAACACAGCCACGTAGTATATAGCAGAGCCACGTAGTATATAGCAGAGCCACATAGTATATGACACAGCCACGTAGTATATAGCAAAGCCCACGTAGTAAATAGCACAGTCCACATAGTATATAGCACGGCACACGTAGTATATTGCCCAGCCACGTAGTATATAGCACAGCCACGTAGTATATAGCACAGCCACCTAGTATAAATCACAGCCCATGTAGTACATAGCACAGGCCACGTAGTAAATAGCACAGACATAGTTTATTGTCCAGCCACCTAGTATATTGCCCAGCCACGTAGTATATTGCCCAGTCATGTAGTATATTGCCCAGCCACATAATATATAACACAGCCACGTAGTATATAGCACAGCCCACGTAGTAAATAGCACGGCCCACATAGTATATAGCACGGCACACGTAGTATATTGCCCAGCCACGTAGTATATAGCACAGCCACGTAGTATATAGCACAGCCACCTAGTATAAAGCACAGCCCATGTAGTACATAGCACAGGCCACGTAGTAAATAGCACAGACATAGTTTATTGTCCAGCCACCTAGTATATTGCCCAGCCACCTAGTATATTGCCCAGCCACGTAGTATATTGCCCAGTCATGTAGTATATTGCCCAGCCACATAATATATTGTCCAACGACGTAGTGTATTGCCCAGCCATGTAGTATATTGCCCAGCCATGTAGTATATTGCCCAGCCCGTATAGTATATAGCACAGAGATGTAGTATATAACACAGCCCATGCAGTATCTAACACAGCCCATGTAGTATATAGCAATGTGGGCACCATATCTGTTAAAAAAAGAATTAAAATAAAAAATAGTTATATACTCACCCTCCGTCGGCCCCCCGGAGCCATCCAAGGCATTTACCGATGCTCCTCGCTACGCTCCGGTCCCAAGATTGCATTGCGGTCTCGCGAGATGATGACGTAGCGGTCTCGCGAGACCGCTACGTCATCATCTCGTGAGACCGCAATGCATGGACCGTTCACCGTAGCATCGCGAGGAACGGGAAAGGCCTGGGCTGGATCCGGAAGGTGAGTTTATAATGATTTTTTTAATTATTATTTTTAACATTAGATCCCGCGGCAACATTGCGGATTGGTCACGCCGGCTGGGTGCGAGCAATCAGCGAAGCAGGATTTAAATCCCGCACCAATGTCGCTGATTGGTCGCGCCGGCTGGGCACGAGTAATCAGCGAAGCGGGATTTAAATCCCGCACCAATGTTGCTGATTGGTCGCGCCAGCATCCCGCAGCAATGTCGCTGATTGGTCACGCAGGCTGGTCGCGACCAATCAACAAAGTGGTGGTACCGGAGCATCGCGAGCTGCAGGAAAAGCTGCTGCGGAGGCGATGGAAGATGAGAATATCACCATTTTTTATTATTTTTAACATTAGATCTTTTTACTATTGATGCTGCATAGGCAGCATCAATAGTAAAAAGTTAATCACATAGGGTTAATAGCAGCAATAACAGACTGTGTTACACCGCGTTATGCCACGGTGTAACGCAGTCGGTTTAACGGACTGTTACAACTCTACGGAGGCGGCGGACGCTGACTGGGGGTTAGTATAGAGGGGGCACTGACTGCAGGGGAGTAGGGAGCGGCCGGACTGTGCCCGTCGCTCCCAAGAGTGCATTGCGGTCTCACGAGATGTTGACGTGCGGTCTCGCGATACCGCTACGTCATCATCTCGCGAGACCGCAATGCATGGACCTGTCACCGGAGCATCGCGAGGAGTGGGAAAGGCCTGGGCTGGATCCGGAAGGTGAGTATATAATGATTTTTTATTTTTTTAATTATTTTTAACATTACATCTTTTTACTATTGTAAGTGTGTTACACCGCGGCACAACGCGGTCCGTTAAAGCTGCCATTAACCCTGTGTGAGTGCTGACTGGAGGGGAGTATGGAGCATGCACTGACTGCAGGGAGTAAGAAGCAGCATTTTGCCACCAGACTGTGCCCGTCGCTGATTGGTCATGGCTGTTTTGCCACGACCAATCAGTGACTTGGGATTTCCATTACAGACAGACAGAAAGACAGACAGACAGACAGAAAGACGGAAGTGACCCTTCGACAATTATATAGTAGATTATAATTGCCATTTTGAAGCATTTCCTGTATTAGCTGGAGCTTAGGCTTTACCAGTTGATGTGAAAAACAACCAAATTTTCGTAATATTTCTATAGACCTCAGAGTAAGGCTTAGCTTTGACCATTTTTGCAGTTAATAAACAGATCAGAAAAAATAGCCTGCAAAATTTTAACAAAAATGTTAAAATTTTTCCTGATATGGTGAACTTTTGTTAGATGATTACAACAAATTTCCCTGTCTTTAGTCAATATATACGTATCAGGATATTGTCTGACTTATCAATATCTAACATATCGTAGTCTGTGTAATATACATTGATACCTTTCAATTGGTAATCTCACATATTTTTAGTATTTTCCTTTTGTAGCATAAAGTGTTGCTTTTGGTCTCTTGTAAATGCTACAACACCTTGACAGTAGATGATCTTGGAATAAAACAAAAGTTTAGTCATTTGTTTGGTAGTTTTTTTCCTCCATAATGTTGCTATTATTTCTGACCATTTTTTTAATTTCTGAAGCCTCCTCTGATAATATCTGTCCTTTTTCAATATGATAGATTACAGGTTTAATGGAACCTGTTTGGCTGGATAATGCTACTAATCTGGAGATATAGGGTTAACCAGTGGGTATATAGCATTAGAAAGGTGCCTGGCAGGCATACTGAAAATACAGCATCTCGAAGAAAATGATATTTATGTTTCCTGAAACCACCATTTTCAGTGATACAGGTGAGTCAACTTGGCTACAGTCACTGATTACATCATTGTGAGCGGTGGTCTCAGTACTCTGACAGCTGGATCGGCCTTGATGCACTGCACCACAAGTCAAAGAACCAGGGTGTACTTACAGCGGCCGGCCACCGTGCTCACCGTAACCACACCGGCATGCATGTATTACTGAAAACTGGTGATATCGGGGAGAAATAAAGTTAATTTTCTCCTGTGTGCCGCACTTTCAGCATTGTGGACGTGTAGGGGATATGATAAACTGTATTTATGTTTTTGCCAAATGTTCTTTATTTACATATAATTGACACATACATACACTATGGTACTGCTACACCACTAAGGTGTATTATCATTGTTTGTAATATTGGTATTGCTACATCTCATATGTATTACCATTTACTGTATTTGTATATATTAAATAGGGACAGTTTACTACCCCGGGTCAGCCACTAGATGGGGAAGAGAAAATTTCCTCAGATGAGTCACTAGATGGGGGAATTGTAGTACAGTACATAGTTAACAATAGGAAAGGCTGCTCCTTGGTAAGCCAGGAAATAGTTCCTGGAATAGCTGAGTAGGGAGGGTCCACATAGGCTATAGGCCTAGGACACAGCAGCAGCTACGCACCGATAAGATTGGGCCCAGCATCTAGTATCCAGGGGGCCAGAGCACAGAAGAGAGTACAGCAGCAGCAGCAGTGCTCATGGTGCAGTATTAGTGGGACTGCAGTTGCTAGAGAAAGAAGGCTGAGTTGAATGGGAGCAAGTTATCCAACGTGTGGCAGATTTTTGCGTGGGCCGCTATTCTTAGGACCGGGGCGAGACAGCAGAGAATACCCCCACAAGAAGCAGAAGTTCTGGGCATTGAGGACACTGAGGGACTGTAAGATACGGTTCTTCCCGGGGACAGGCTTAGCAACAGAGAGAGGAGGCAAGGGAAAGAGAAAGTATTGCCTATTGCTGTAATTGAATGTGCCATGGATGAAATCGTGATGAGTAAAAGAGTTGATGTTAAAGTGAAGCCAAACTGTGACTCTTTCATTGCAGGACCATCTGCAGGGAATATACCCCTGTACCAGGAGAGCCCAGATGGCGCAGAGGAGCAGCACCGAGGTATTCTAAGGGAAGGGGCCAGCAGGTGATACAGGGATTACTGTCGGCCATGACTACAGCCCTGGCCCCAGCCTGTTACAGATGCACGCCTGTCTAATGCTATTAAAGGGAACCTGTCACCCCCAAAATCGATGGTGAGGTAAGCTCATCGTCATCAGAGGCTTATCTACAGCATAACAGTATTTTTATCTCAATCTGAAAAAACGGTGTGACAGGTTCCCTTTAAAAGGAACATAACGTTCTGCTTTCTGCACAAAAATTCTCAAGATATTCTTTGATTGTGTTGTTTTCTAGTTTCCTCTATATTGATACAAATATGAGCCTTGGAAGGATTATTGTTCCTTATACTTTGTTTTTTAACACATTTGGAGTATTGCCCTTTTTCTATTTAATCCTGTCTTTCTGTGTACTGATGCCTCTCACATTTTCCCTTGAATCTCTAGAAGAGATTTCCTCAGAATTTCTCCTAAGAACTTTCCAATTGTCTCTTGGAAAAATGTAACACTTGCACAGTTTTTAATTATATGGATTTAATTCAAATCTATCTGACATCACAAAAAATTTGTGTTGATCATTACAATTTGTGATACTCATTAGTATCTATCTATCTATCCATCTAACAACTCTATTGATCTAATTATCTTATTATTATTAAGGCGCTTTATCTGTTCTCACAAAATACGCGGTATGATAGTTTATACATAAAGAGTATCATTTGTCCTTTTGACTTGAGTAAAACTGTTTCCTGCAGAACTGGCTGTATCAACCCACTTAATTTTGAGACAGTCTCATATTTACCATCCTTATGTTTACATATGTTTTTTTCTATTAAGTGGATTGTAAATTTATAGTCTGTCTACATCTTTTTCACAGATATTGCCAAGTACAGTGGGGCAAAAAAGTATTTAGTCAGTCAGCAATAGTGCAAGTTCCACCACTTAAAAAGATGAGAGGCATCTGTAATTTACATCATAGGTAGACCTCAACTATGGGAGACAAACTGAGAAAAAAAAACCCCAGAAAATCACATTGTCTGTTTTTTTTATCATTTTATTTGCATATTATGGTGGAAAATAAGTATTTGGTCAGAAACAAACAATCAAGATTTCTGGCTCTCACAGACCTGTAACTTCTTCTTTAAGAGTCTCCTCTTTCCTCCACTCATTACCTGTAGTAATGGCACCTGTTTAAACTTGTTATCAGTATAAAAAGACACCTGTGCACACCCTCAAACAGTCTGACTCCAAACTCCACTATGGTGAAGACCAAAGAGCTGTCAAAGGACACCAGAAACAAAATTGTAGCCCTGCACCAGGCTGGGAAGACTGAATCTGCAATAGCCAACCAGCTTGGAGTGAAGAAATCAACAGTGGGAGCAATAATTAGAAAATGGAAGACATACAAGACCAGTGATAATCTCCCTCGATCTGGGGCTCCACGCAAAATCCCACCCCGTGGGGTCAGAATGATCACAAGAACGGTGAGCAAAAATCCCAGAACCACGCGGGGGGACCTAGTGAATGAACTGCAGAGAGCTGGGACCAATGTAACAAGGCCTACCATAAGTAACACACTACGCCACCATGGACTCAGATCCTGCAGTGCCAGACATGTCCCACTGCTTAAGCCAGTACATGTCCGGGCCCATCTGAAGTTTGCTAGAGAGCATTTGGATGATCCAGAGGAGTTTTGGGAGAATGTCCTATGGTCTGATGAAACCAAACTGGAACTGTTTGGTAGAAACACAACTTGTCGTGTTTGGAGGAAAAAGAATACTGAGTTGCATCCATCAAACACCATACCTACTGTAAAGCATGGTGGTGGAAACATCATGCTTTGGGGCTGTTTCTCTGCAAAGGGGCCAGGACGACTGATCCGGGTACATGAAAGAATGAATGGGGCCATGTATCGTGAGATTTTGAGTGCAAACCTCCTTCCATCAGCAAGGGCATTGAAGATGAAACGTGGCTGGGTCTTTCAACATGACAATGATCCAAAGCACACCGCCAGGGCAATGAAGGAGTGGCTTTGTAAGAAGCATTTCAAGGTCCTGGAGTGGCCTAGCCAGTCTCCAGATCTCAACCCTATAGAAAACTTTTGGAGGGAGTTGAAAGTCCGTGTTGCCAAGCGAAAAGCCAAAAACATCACTGCTCTAGAGGAGATCTGCATGGAGGAATGGGCCAACATACCAACAACAGTGTGTGGCAACCTTGTGAAGACTTACAGAAAACGTTTGACCTCTGTCATTGCCAACAAAGGATATATTACAAAGTATTGAGATGAAATTTTGTTTCTGACCAAATACTTATTTTCCACCATAATATGCAAATAAAATGTTAAAAAAACAGAAAATGTGATTTTCTGGATTTTTTTTTCTCAGTTTGTCTCCCATAGTTGAGGTCTACCGATGATGTAAATTACAGACGCCTCTCATCTTTTTAAGTGGTGGAACTTGCACTATTGCTGACTGACTAAATACTTTTTTGCCCCACTGTATATATAAGCTGTTGCTGTGGTATTTATTTGTGAGGATAACGCTCATCATATCACTGTCCTTCTCCATCATGACAACATTAGTCTATTTACCCTCAGTGTGCATGTCTGCATGTGCACTCCTTATCTCTGCATGTGCACTCCTTATCTCTGCATGTGCACTCCTTATCTCTGCATGTGCACTCCTTATCTCTGCATGTGCACTCCTTGTCTCTGCATGTGCACTCCTTGTCCTTGCGTGTGCACTCTTTATCTCTGCATGTGCACTCTTTGTCTCTGCATGTGCACTGCTTGTCTCTGCATGTGTACTCCTTGTCTCTGCATGTGTACTCCTTGTTTCTGCATGTGCACTCCTTGTCTCTGCATGTGTACTCCTTGTCTCTGCATGTGCACTTCTTGTTTCTGCATGTGCACTTCTTGTCTCTGCATGTGCGCGCCTTGTCTCTGCATGTGCACTCCTTGTTTTTTCATGTGCGCTCCTTGTCTCTGCATGTGCACGCCTTGTCTCTGCATGTGCACGCCTTGTCTCTGCATGTGCACTCCTTGTCTCTGCATGTGCGCTCCTTGTCTCTGCATGTGCGCTCTTTGTCTCTGCATGTGCGCTCCTTGTCTCTGCATTTGCACTTCATGTCTCTGCATGTGCACTCCTTATCTCTGCATGTGCGCTCCTTGTCTCTGCATGTGCACTCCTGGTCTCTGCATGTGCACTCCGTGTCTCTGCATGTGCACTCCTTGTCCCTGCATGTGTACTCCTTGTCTCTGCATGTGCACTTCTTGTCTCTGCATGTGCACTCCTTGTCTCTGCATGTGCACTCCTTGTCTCTGCATGTGCACTCCTTGTCTCTGCATGTGCACTCCTTGTCTCTGCATGTGTACTCCTTGTCTCTGCATGTGCACTTCTTGTCTCTGCATGTGCACTCCTTGTCTCTGCATGTGCGCTCCTTGTCTCTGCATGTGCGCTCCTTGTATCTGTATGTGCGCTCCTTGTATCTGTATGTGCGCTCCTTGTATCTGTATGTGCGCTCCTTGTCTCTTCATGTGCACTCCTTGTCTCTGCATGTGCACTCCTTGTCTCTGCATGTGCGCTCCTTGTCTCTGCATGTGCCCTCCTTGTCTCTGCATGTGCGCTCCTTGTCTCTGCATGTGCACTCTTTGTCTCTGCATGTGCGCTCCTTGTCTCTGCATGTGCGCTCCTTGTCTCTGCATGTGCGCTCCTTGTCTCTGCATTTGCACTTCATGTCTCTGCATGTGCTCTCCTTGTCTTTGCATGTGCACTCTTTGTCTCTGCATGTGCGCTCCTTGTCTCTGCATGTGCACTCATTTTCTCTGCATGTGCACTCATTGTCTTTACATGTGCGCTCCTTGTCTCTGCATGTGCGCTCCTTGTATCTGTATGTGCGCTCCTTGTATCTGTATGTGCGCTCCTTGTATCTGTATGTGCGCTCCTTGTCTCTTCATGTGCACTCCTTGTCTCTGCATGTGCACTCCTTGTCTCTGCATGTGCGCTCCTTGTCTCTGCATGTGCACTCCTTGTCTCTGCATTTGCACTTCATGTCTCTGCATGTGCTCTCCTTGTCTTTGCATGTGCACTCTTTGTCTCTGCATGTGCGCTCCCTGTCTCTGAATGTGCACTCCTTTTCTCTGCATGTGCACTCCTCGTCTTTACATGTGCGCTCCTTGTCTCTGCATGTGCACTCCTTGTCTCTGCATTTGAACTTCTTGTCTCTGCATGTGCGCTTCTTGTCTTTACTAGTGTTGAGCGATACCTTCCGATATTTGACAGTATCGGTATCGGATGGTATCGGCTGATACCGGCAAAATATCGGATCTCGCCGATACCGATACCCAATACCAATACAAGTCAATGGGACACAAATATCGGAATGCATCCTTGATGGTTCCCAGCATCTGAAGAAGAGGAAACTCTCCTTCAGGCCCTGGGATCCATATTAATGTAAAAAATAAAGAATCAAAATAAAAAATATGGCTATACTCACCCCTCCGAAGGACCCTGGCTGTCACCGCTGCAAGCGTCCGCCTCCGTTCCTGAGAATTGCAGAGAGTGAAAGACCTTTGATAACGTCGCGGTCAGGTGACCGGTCACCTGACCGCTCACGTGACTGCTCACCTGACGTCATCGAAGGTCCTTCACTCACTACATTCTCAGGAACGGAGGCGGACACTTGCAGCGGTGACAGCCAGGGTTCTTCGGAGGGGTGAGTATAGCCATATTTTTTATTTTTATTCTTTATTTTTTACATTAATATGGATTCCAGGGCCTGAAGGAGAGTTTCCTCTCCTCCAGACCCTTGGAACCATACGCACCGCACACTCCGATACCGATTTCCAATATCACAAAAATATCGGAACTTGGTATCGGAATTCCGATACAGCAAGTATCGGCCGATACCCGATACTTGCAGTATCGGAATGCTCAACACTAGTCTTTACATGTGTACTTCTAATTGTTCTATCTATTATGCCTTTGGCTGTCTGGGAATGCCATGTTCGCAGGCTTATACATGCGCACTCCCTCTTAAAACAATATTCTTTTTTGGCACATCATTTTCTATGAATGGATTGCACACTTTGCATGTAATTTTGTCTTACTTCCTTTGACCTACACTAATACACTGACTGATCCTATTACCGCTGATAAGTGGACTCAATTTATAGACACTATTGATTCATGTATACTTGAACTATGTCAAGATCTTGATGAGACCAAATGCAGGAAATGGAACCACACTGGATACATATATAATTGGGAAAAGGATGACACATCATCGGTCTATTCCTTTATGAATACTTCTTCCACGAACTAGAAAAAACAACATATATAAGCCACTATCAAATTAAATACACTTTCTTAGAAGAGGAGAGCATAAAAAACCTAACCAAAATTACACAAGAAAGGACAGATAGCGGCACAACAGAAACACTAAGACATCCTAAAGAGGAATCAAAATGTCATCAACCCATGACAATGAGTACCAAATAAGCAGCAAATAAATTTCTCTTCTAAGTAAATATGGTAAATATCTCTTCTGAGACTTTCTGTTCATATGTCTGTCCCATCTAAAGGTCTGTCTTTTTGTCCATGTTCACAAATGGATTGGTTTCAGTTGGAACTAGATGTATATATAATGGTAGGTTTTTTAGATCCATTAAGCTAAAAGAATGGTTTACAATATTTTTGAACCTACTTTACCCCTTCACGAGCTTTGACATGTATTAACATCAAAGGTTGTGTCCCTGCCTTTGATGTGGATCCACACTCCTGAGCCAACAACATCTTTCCCTGCACATGCTGACTGATTTAGGGTATGTGCACATGTTGCAGATTTTCCTGTGGAATTGTCTGCACAGATTCTGCATCTCTTGGCAGAAAACGCATCTAAAAATCCACATGGATTTGATGCGTTTATGATGCAGATTTTCATGCAGATTTGTATGCATTTTTGTATGCTAAATAACGATCTTTCACTGTGCAACAAATGTCAGAGAAGTTCTTGTCCCCTGAGAAAATTTTATTGTATCTTATAGATTTTGATATGCTGAACACGAATATGCGCTCCAAAAGTCTGTATTACGTAAGGTTTGTAACCCCTTCATGACCAGAGCTTTTTTTGATATTTCGCTTTCGTTTTTTGCTTCTCTTCTTTCCAGAGCCATAACTTTTTTATTTTTCCATCAATATGGCCATGTGATGGCTTAATTTTTGCGGGGCGAGCTGATGTTTTTAATGATACCATATTTGTGCAGATATGTTTTTTTGATTGCCCGTTATTGCATTTTAATGCAATATCACGGCGACTAAAAAAAACGTAATTCTGGCCTTTTGATTTTTTTATCGCTACGCCATTTAGCGATCATTTTTTTTATTGATAGATCAGGTGATTCTGAACACAGCAATACCAAATATGTGTAGGTTTGATTTTTTTATTGTTTTATTTTGATTGGGGCGAAAGGGGGCTGATTTGAACTTATGTTTTTTTTTATTTTTTTCATATTTTTAAACACTTTTTTAAAAAACTTTTGGCATGCTTCAATAGCTTCCATAGGAGGCTAGAAGCTGCCATAGCGCGATCGCCTCTGCTACATAATAAAATGGTACATAAAGTGTTAAATAAAGACACACACACACAAAATCTGCATTAGGCCGGGGTCACACTTGCGAGAAACTCGCACGAGTCTCGCACCTCAATACCCAGCACTGCCGCCGGGAACTCGGACTAGAGCGTTCAGCTGCATAGAAATACATGCAGCCGCACACTCTGGTCCTGAATGCCGGCGGCAGTCCCGGGTATTGATGTGAGAGACTCGTGTGAGCTTCTCGCAAGTGTGACCCCGGCCTTAAATGCAATATCCCTTTAATTAAAAAAAATGTAAAACAAAGATGGCGTGGGCTCCTGCGTAATTTTCTGCACCAGAGAGGGAAAGCCAGTGACTGGGGACCGATGTTTATAGTCTAGGAAGAAGTTAATACCCATGGATCTTCTCAGGCTATGAATATCAGCTCCAGCTGTATATTTAGCCTTTACTGGCTATTAAAATAGGGGGACCGACTTAAACAAAGATGTGGGGTCCCCTATAATTAATAGCCAGAAAAGGCTATGCAGACAGCTGCGGGCTGATATTCCTAGCCTAGGAAAGGATATAGCCCCCCCAGCTACAAACACCAGCTCACAGCCGCCGCAGAAATGGCGCATCTCTAAGATGCACAATTCCAGCCTCTCTCTTCCCACTTACCTGTAGCGGTGGCATATGGTGTAATAGGAGGTTAATGCCATCTTTGTATTGTAAGGTGACATCAAGCTGGCTTAGTAATGGAGAGGCGTCAATAAGGCACCTATCCATTACTAATCCTATAGTTGTGAAAGGGTTAAACAAACAAAGACGCAGCCAGAATAAAGTATTTTAATGAAATAAAACACTACATAGCTTTCCCATATTTATTGTTCTGACAATCCATGTAACGCCCTCGATGTCCTGCAAAAAAAAAAAAAACCCTAAAAAAACCAACACAAATACTCCCTGGTCTGACGCAGTCCATTTAATAATGAGTGTCCCTTGACAATCTCCCCTATAGAGCAGTCACATCAGGAGATGTGACCGCTCTACAGGGCCTCCAGTGACACACTGACAGGTGACAATGGCTCCTGCAGTGTTATCACTGAGGGTCAATGAGTTTATGAGTTCATGTTTTCACTTTACGGCACTGTTGCGTGAGAATTTCCCCACTCTCGTGGCAGAGGGATACAGTGCGGAGGATTATCTCCTGTCATTGTATCACCAGAGTCCCTGGAGAGCGGTCACATCTCCCGATGTGACAGCTCTCCATGGGAGATCGTTTTGGGACACTCGTTATTAAATGGATTACATCAGAACAGGGAGTATACTGTTGGTTTATTATTTTTATTTTTGTTACAGGTGATCGAGGGCGTCGGGGACTAGGTGATTGGTGATCATGTACTGTATATGTGTTTTATTTTTTTTACTTAATAGCCAGATGATGGGATTACTGCTGTCCCAGCATTGGCTAGCTGTCACTGTGGCAAGCATAGCCGGATGGGACTAGTAGTTCCATCAGACGATGCCTGCCTACACAAGACCCGCACACACACACAGCCCCACAGACCCCTGAACACATACAGATACACACAAACACCAGCACACAGACACGCACATCTTCTCTGCACACACAGTCTCCGCCCACACACATAGTCTCCACCCACACACTCTTCCTCCTCCCAATCTGCAGCGTTTCTCGCAGGCAACTCCACAGCAAAACCACAGATCTTTTTAAACTTGTTGTTTTGCTGTGGATTTGCCTGACTCAGCGGTAGTCAATGGGGGCAGAAACACTGCAGATCCACAATAATAATTGACATGCTGTGGAAAATAAAACGCTGCAAATCCGCGCCTTTTTTTCCGCAGCATGTGCACAACAATTCTCAATTTCCCATTGAATAACATTGCTTGTGCACTACACTGTGGGTTTGATGCAATTCCACTCGCCCAACAACGCTGCTGAAATGCATCAAAATCCGCAACGTGTGCACATAGCCTTAATGAGCCATCATGTGCATTTAACAGCTGCAGTGAGATCACTGTTCCACCCGGGGCTGCTAACCAGTTAAATCCCGCTGCCAATGACTGATAATCACTAAATTACATAATTCATCCCACCAATCGGCGCCCTTATCACAAATGGGTTGTCATTACAGCTTGGTCACTTGGAACACATTGATGTCATCATCTGCCATGTCACCATCATCATGGAAACTTTGTTATGCACTTCCATGAATAAAGACTTTTTACGCTGGAGCCCTTCTCTCTTCATTACGATCCTCCTGTGAACACGCCAGCCCGTTGCTGGCATTCATAGGAGATCATAGGAGATTTCTGCTATGCTGAAGCACTGCTATGTACAGCACAGGTGATTGGACAATTGCAGCTTCAAGTCTCCTACGAAGACTATTGAAGTCAGTAAAAAGTAAGAACAAAAACGTTTTTAAAAATATGAAGAAAAAAAAAAACAAGAATTCAAATCACCCACCTCTTGCGCCATTAAAAATAAAACATACAAACAAAAATACACGCTGGATATCATTGCATTCAGAAATATCCGATATATCAATATATAAAATAAATTAATGCAATTGGAAAAGAGCGCAACGTGAAAAAAAATCAAAGCTCCTAAAATTATGTTTTTCTTGGCCGTCTCAAAATTGCAATAAAATGCAATAAGAGATGATCAAAACATTGCATGTACCCCAAAATGGAAATAATTAGAAAGTCAGCTTGAGGTGCAAAAAATAAGCCCCATATCCTGAAAAATAAAAACGTTATGGGTTTCGGAAATGACGAAATAAGCAAAATGTAGTTTTCTTATACATTTCCAAATTTTTTTCACCACTTAAATGAAAAGAACATATACCTGTTTGGTATCTGCACACTCATACTGACCTGGAAAATCATATTTCCAGGTCAGTTTTACCATATAGTGAAAATGGTAAATAAAAAAAATCCCAATCCAGTGCACTATATGGTCAAATCTTTGGTGTCAGTCAAAAGTCCTACTCGTCTTGCAAAAAAACAAGCCCTCATACGGCTATGGGGATAGAAAACTAAAAACGTTATTATGTCTCTTGGAATAAAGGGAGTAAAAAACAAGAGAACAAAAATGGAAAATTGCAAGGTCTTGGAGTGGTTATGTCTCACCTTTGTCTATTTCAGTATTTTTCTCTACAACAAAATTTATTTTGTACTCCCTACATCAGTACTTGTGTTTGAAGTCTTTATCTTTCCCATACATGTTGATATTACCCAATTGAAAACCAATACTGATTTGTTTTTTGTTTATGAATTCTAAAGAAGTAACAGCAATGTGTGACCTGTCCTGCAACAGCCACATCGCCACAAAAATCTGGTCATTTTTGCCATAAATGATTAAAGGCCCTTTTACAAGGAATAATATAAACTGTATAGGGCAAGAAATGTTGGTAAACTGTTTTATTTGCATAGTTTACATATGTTCAATTGCACATTCCCTGTTTACATGGGGAGATATGCTGCTCTCACATACTAATTTTAAGGGCAGTCCCACACATCCAGATAATTCCGGTACCGGAAAAAATCGGTACCGGAATTATCCGTGTCCGTGTGCCCCTGCGTTTCTGTGGCACATCAGTGTGGCACACGTGCGGCACACGTGTTCCGCCCGTGTGCCCACTGGGTACCACACGGAGCGTGCAGGAGATAGCGCTAAAGTTTAGCGCTGTCCCCTGCATCGTGTTGAAACCGCGATTCATATCTTCTGTGCAGCAGCGTTTGCTGCAGAGAAGATATGAATAATCCATTTTTTTGTGGTTTTTCGTGTATGAAATAAAGGTCCATGTCCCCACCCCCTGTGCGCCCCCCCGCTGTTCTGAAAATACTCACCCAGCTCCCTCGTTGGCTGTCGCTGCTTCCTCTCCTGGCCGCACCTTCTACTGTATGCGGTCACGTGGGGCCGCTCATTTACAGTAATGAATATGCGGCTCCACCCCTATGGGAGGTGGAGCCGCATATTCATGACTGTAATCGGCATGTGAAACCGGCCTAAGGCAGTATGAAAGATGTATGAATAAAAGGTATTTGTTCGCTTGTCAGCTGATTGCTGCCATGTTTGCAAGGGTCAATGATAGGAAACAAGCAATATCAGAAAGTGACAATCTTTTTAATACTCACATTCTCAAAAAAATTGCTTTGAATGTCATGGACCACGCGGCACTGGAATTTTACCTGGACTTCAGATAGATAAATAGACAGATAGATAGATAGATAGATAGATAGCAATCACATCTATCTATCTATCTATCTATCTATCTATCTATCTATGGCTTATTATCTGCTTTATCTGTGATCTTTAGGTGGTCTAGTACTTCAGACAAACATTATATCACAATATGTTATAAGGCCTCATTCAGACATCAGTTTTTTGACGTAAGAGAAAAAGTGACCGAGTTTTATCAGTGATTTTCGTCAGATTTTCATCAGAGTGTCAGAAATTGGTCAGAATTTCATCAGTTATTTTCACTGATAAGAAAAAAAACTTTGTCCACCTTCTATCGACCAGTCAGTAAAAAGCAGACAGCACATGGATGGCATCAGAGTGCTGTCCCCACGGACCCATAGACTTTCATTGCCGAGTTTCTTTTGCTACCTGGGACATATATGTTATTTCATGGTTTTGCACCGGATATCTTTTTTGCCATGGCTGTTGCTGACATGATATAGCTTTCTAGTACCGGCTTTCCTGAAGATTATGGATTTAGTTGGGGCAGTGCCGTCCATATGCTATTTTCTCTCTTTTATTCGTCTCCATGATTTTGCATGCACAATTTTGTCCACAAAAAATCCCGGACATGTGGACAGCTCCATAAACTGTAATAGATGCGAGTGCTATCTGTGAAAAACATGGATAACTCACTCATACGTGAATGAGCCCTAATATACGATTACAAAAAGGTTGAGAGAAGCATAACACAAATTTACATTCAAACACATTAGGCAAAGCTGTAATAGTTTTTTCAGCATGCACAGTCTATCCTGAGATCCTGAGACTCCTGTCCAACATTTGGCAGTCATGATAAAAGCTTTATACTGAGTTAGTCATTATAATTCCCTAAAGATGATTCACGTTATTCCATAACTACTCGTATTTTGACCTTTTAGAAATGCCAGGAAGTATTTTTTAGTGTTACTGTCAGTGTATAGAAAGGATCTGTTTGTTACAGCTGGAAAATAGGATATTGTAGGGTGTAATGACAGCATTTTTGGCTATGTTCAGACAAACAACATCCATTTGGTGGTGTGTGAACATGATCATACAGACTTGTTCACTGTGCAAGTAGCCCATGTGTTCCTGTTTCCATAATTGTTCTCTTGTGTCTACAAGACTGGGGAGTTCCACCAACCCTCTTGGGCTATCTGCACAAAAGCTGTTCTACCCTGTATGCACACATGGATTTTTTCCTCTCTGAACCCTGTTCACACAGGTTATATACAGATGATCAGGTTTTTAAATACATCAGATAGGGATTGCATACATTAGTTAGGACTGCTCTGATAAGGGTATACCGTGAAGATTGGTAGAGCAGCTTAGTATACATTTTTTGCAAAAAACGTATCAACCAAATACCCTGTTTTTTACATCTTTTACTAGCACTTGCGGATTACTGCAACATTTTTTCAAACTGAGTGTTTTTGGTTTTACTATTCTCTTTTGTGTCTTCATCCATTTGTGCATTGTGGTCCAATAAAAGGTTGTAAAATTCAGTGAATTGTAGAAATCTATAATATAACGCTGGGAGCGTAACTCTGTCCGAAGTCTTTATAGACTGCGCAGGCGCAAGCGCCGGCGCAGTCTGGGCCTCACAGAGTGACGCTCCCGGGAGATCGCGGTATGCGTTCACACTGAACGCACACCGCGATCTCCAACAGAGAAGCAGGGACCGCCAGGAGGGTGAGTATCGGCCATATTCACCTGTCCTGCGTTCCACCGCTGAGCGCCGCCATCTTCCCGGTCTTCGGCCTGTGACCTTCAGTTCAGAGGGCGCGATGACGCGCATAATGCGCGCCGGTGCTGCCCTCTGACTGAACAGTCACAGCCAGGAGACCGGGAAGATGGCGGCACCCAGCGGTGGAACGGGACAGACAGGTGAGTATAGTAAGTGCTGGGGGGCCTGAGCTGGTGGTGATACCGGCACCTGACCCCCACAGCGCGCTGGTGTCCCCGCCTGCTCAGGCCCCCGGATGGGTGCAGCACATGACAGGATGGGGACGCAGGATGGTTGCAGCACATACCAGGATGGGGACGCAGGATGGGGACGCAGGATGGTTGCAGCACATACCAGGATGGGGACGCAGGATGGTTGCAGCACGTACCAGGATGGGGACGCAGGATGGTTGCAGCACGTACCAGGATGGGGACGCAGGATGGGGACGCAGGATGGTTGCAGCACATACCAGGATGGGGACGCAGGATGGTTGCAGCACATACCAGGATGGGGACGCAGGATGGGGACGCAGGATGGTTGCAGCACATACCAGGATGGGGACGCAGGATGGTTGCAGCACGTACCAGGATGGGGACGCAGGATGGGGACGCAGGATGGTTGCAGCACATACCAGGATGGGGACGCAGGATGGTTGCAGCACATACCAGGATGGGGACGCAGGATGGGGACGCAGGATGGTTGCAGCACATGACAGGATGGGGACGCAGGATGGGTGCAGCACATGACAGGATGAGGATGCAGGATGGGTGCAGCACATACCAGGATGGGGACGCAGGATGGAGCAGCACATAACAGGATGGGGACGCAGGATGGGGACGCAGGATGGGTGCAGCACATACCAGGATGGGGACGCAGGTTGGGTGCAGCACATGACAGGATGGGGACGCAGGATGGGTGCAGCACATACCAGGATTGGGACGCAGGATGGGTG
Source organism: Ranitomeya imitator (assembly GCF_032444005.1). NCBI lineage: Eukaryota > Metazoa > Chordata > Amphibia > Anura > Dendrobatidae > Ranitomeya > Ranitomeya imitator. Next base: position 134,280,076 of record NC_091282.1, read on the forward strand.
CAGCACATACCAGGATGAGGATGCAGGATGGGTGCAGCACATGACAAGATGGGGACGCAGGATGGGTGCAGCACATGACAGGATGAGGACGCAGGATGGGTGCAGCACATACCAGGATGAGGATGCAGGATGGGTGCAGCACATGACAAGATGGGGACGCAGGATGGGTGCAGCACATGACAGGATGAGGACGCAGGATGGGTGCAGCACATACCAGGATGGGGACGCAGGATGGGTGCAGCACATGACAGGATGGGAATGCAGGATGGGGATGCAGGATGGGTGCAGCACATACCAGGATGGGGACGCAGGATGGGTGCAGCACATGACAGGATGGGGATGCAGGATGGTTGCAGCACATACCAGGATGGGGACGCAGGATGGGGACGCAGGATGGTTGCAGCACATACCAGGATGGGGACGCAGGATAGGGACGCAGGATGGTTGCAGCACATACCAGGATGGGGACGCAGGATGGTTGCAGCACATACCAGGATGGGGACGCAGGATGGTTGCAGCACATACCAGGATGGGGACACAGGATGGGGACGCAGGATGGGTGCAGCACATACCAGGATGGGGACGCAGGATGGGTGCAGCACATGATAGGATGGGGACGCAGGATGGGTGCAGCACATACCAGGGTGGGGACGCAGGATGGGTGCAGCACATACCAGGATGGGGACGCAGGATGGGTGCAGCACATGACAGGATGGGGACGCATGATGGGTGCAGCACATAACAGGATGGGGACGCAGGATGGGTGCAGCACATACCAGGATGGGGACGCAGGATGGGTGCAGCACATGACAGGATGGGAATGCAGGATGGGGACGCAGGATGGATGCAGCACATACCAGGATGGGGACGCAGGATGGGTGCAGCACATGACAGGATGGGGACGCAGGATGGGGATGCAGGATGGGTGCAGCACATGACAGGATGGGGACGCAGGATGGGTGCAGCACATGACAGGATGGGGGCGCAGGATGGGTGCAGCACATGACAGGATGGGGACGCAGGATGGGTGCAGCACATGACAGGATGGGGATGCAGGATGGGTGCAGCACATGACAGGATGGGGACGCAGGATGGGAACGCAGGATGGGTGCAGCACATGACAGGATGGGGACGCAGGATGGGTGCAGCACATGACAGGATGGGGGCGCAGGATGGGTGCAGCACATGACAGGATGGGGACGCAGGATGGGTGCAGCACATGACAGGATGGGGACACAGGATGGGTGCAGCACATGATAGGATGGGGACGCAGGATGGGTGCAGCACATGACAGGATGGGGACGCAGGATGGGTCAGCACATGACAAGATGGGGACGCAGGATGGAGCAGCACATGACAGGATGGGGACGCAGGATGGGTGCAGCACATGACAGGATGGGGAGGCAGGATGGGTGCAGCACATGACAGGATGGGGACGCAGGATGGAGCAGCACATACCAGGATGGAGACCATATACCAATATAAATGCTCGCCACCCGGGCGTAGAACGGGTTCAATAGCTAGTGAATATATAGCAGTTTTAGCTTTAGTGAACACTGAAAACAACACTGGGGTTCCTACATGTTCAGCAAAAGGTACAACACACCTAATGTGTAACAAACCATTGCTATTATTTGCATGGTCTTTGTGTCACTCTTTTAATAGGTACTTATCTTGTCTTAGGCCTCTTTCACACTTCCGTCTTTGCAGTCCCGTCGAGATACGTAGTTTTTTGAGAAAACAGGATCCTTGTATTAGCAATGTATCGCGATGGATGACCACACGTTTCGTCCGTCGTGCACTGGATCCTGTGGAATTTGATGGCTCTTCTTTTCAAAAAACGTACCTTGCAACGTTCTTTATCTGCAGTGGCCTTGTCAACTTCTGTCGTTCCACAGAATGGTAGCCTATGGACACTGGATCCTGCGCACACTGTGAAACGTAGGAATCCAGTGATGGATGCAGTTTTTACATCAGAGCAAGCCTGGAACCACATTCCAACCCAATACCACCTTACACGGGGGCAAAGAGGAAGGTGCAGATGAAAGTGCAGGTTCCTTCATCAGGTGGGGGGGGCATACTCGTTGGCGACATCACTGGCACATAGTATGCAAAAGTGTCTCTGCCTGTGGGAGGCGCCACCTGCCGTCAAACACACCGCCGTACTCTGAGGGGCCCTGTGCCAGTGCCAATGAGTGGGCCCCCCTACTTGCTCTGGATCACAGCACTTGCAAAGTTGAAATACTTACCTCTCCCTGCTCCACCGCCGTGACATATTCCGCGATTCCTGGGCCCACGAAAATCTTGAGCCAGCCCTACTCCCCCACAACTTTAGCCAAATGACCCCCAGTTTTCAGTGCCTAACTATTATTATAAAGTAAATTAGGATTGACAAGCTTAAGTAATAAGAAGTGATGTTTTTGGCATTAAAATGGGCACTGTAGGTGTTTTCGTCTCCTCCACTCACTGCCGACTTTGATTCCCCATTGACTTGCATTCGGTTTCGCGAAACCCGACTCGATCCGAAAAAAGTAAAAGTCGCTCAACTCTAATTCTGACCACTGTCCCTTTATGAGGTTATAACTCTGGAACGCTTCAACGGATCCCGGCAATTCTGACATTGGTTTCTCGTGACATATTGTACTTCATGATAGTGGTAAAATTTCCTTGACATTACTTGAGTTTATTTGTGAAAAAAAACTGAAATTTGGCGAAAATTTTGAAAATTTCGTAATTTTCCAACTTTGAATTTTCATGCCCTTAAATCGCAGAGATATGTCACACAAAATACTTAATAAGTAACATTTACCACATGTATACTTTACATCAGCACAATTTTGGAACCAACATTTTTTTTTTGTTAGGGAGTTATAAGGGTTAAATTTGACCAGCAATTTCTGATTTTTACAACACCATTTTTTTTTAGGGACCGCATCACATTTGAACTCACTTTGAGGGGTGTATATGATAGAAAATACCCAAGCGTGACACTATTCTAAAAACTGCACCCCTCAAGGTGCTCAAAACCACATTCAGGTTTATTAACCCTTCAGGTGTTTCTGAGGAATTTTTGCAATGTTTAAAAAAAATGAACATTTATTTTTTTTTTCACAAAAAATTTACTTTTGATCCAATTTGTTTTATTTTACCAAGGGTGACAGGAGAAATTGGACCCCAAAAGTTGTTGCACAATTTGTCCTGAGTACTTGGGTGTAAGAACATGGGTGTTTGGGTGCATGGCAGAGCTCGGAAGGGAAGAAGCGCCACTTGACTATTCAAAGCAAAATTAGCTGGAATTGAGATAGGACGCCATGTCGCGTTAGGAGAGCCCCTGATGTGCCTAAACAGTGGAAACCCCTAAAAAGTGACACCGTTTTGGAAAGTAGACCCCCTAAGGAACTTATCTAGATGTGTGGTGAGCACTTTGAACCCCCAAGAGCTTCACAGAAGTTTATAATGTAGAGCCGTAAAAATAAAAAATCTTATTTTTTTCACAAAAATGATAATTCGCCCCAATTTTTTATTTTTCCAAGGGTAACAGGAGAAATTGGTCCCCAATCGTTGTTGCATAGCCCCAACCCTAACCCTAATTTTAGCCCCAACCCTAACTGTAGCCCTAACCCTAACTTTAGCCCCAACCCTAACTGTAGCCCTAACCCTAATGGGAAAATGGAAATAAATACACTTTTTTTTAAAATTTTATTATTTTTCCCTAAATAAGGAGGTGATGAAGGGGGGTTTGATTTCCTATTTATAGCAGGGTTTTTTTGTGGATTTTTATGATTGGCAGCTGTCACACACTAAAAGACGCTTTTTATTGCAAAAAATAGTTTTTGCGTCTCCACATTTTGAGAGCTATAATTTTTCCATATTGTGGTCCACAGAGTTGATGTTTGTATTGGTACCATTTTTCAGGCACATGACATTTTTTTATTGCTTTTTATTCCGATTTTTGTGAGGCGGAATGACCAAAAACCAGCAATTCATGAATTTCTTTCTTTTTTTTGGGGGGGGGGGGGTGGGACATTTATAGCATTCTGCGCTTGGTAAAATTGATAAAGCAGTTTTATTCTTCGGGTTAGTACGAATACAGCGATACCTCATTTATATCTTTTTTATGTTTTGGCGCTTTTATACGATAAAAACTATTTTATATAAAAACTAATTATTTTTGCATCGCTTTATTCTGAGGACTATAACTTTTTTATTTTTTCACTGATGATGCTGTATGAAAGCTTGATTTTTGAGGGACAAGATGACGTTTTCAGCGATACCATGTTTATTTATATCCGTCTTTTTGATCGCGTGTTATTCCACTTTTTGTTCAACGGTATGATAATAAAGCGTTGTTTTTGCCTCGCTTTTTTTACGGTCTTCAGTGAAGGGGTTAACTAGTGGGACAGTTTTATGGCTCAGGTCATTACGGACACGACAATAATAAATATGTGTACTTTTATTGTTTTTTTTTTTTTTATTTAGATAAAGAAATGTATTTATTGGAACAATATTTTTTTTTCTTTATTTGGGTCTTTTTTTTTATACACATGTAAATATATTTTTTTTTAGCTTTTTTACTTTGTCCCAGGGGGGACATGACTATATAGTGTCAGATCGCTGATCTGACACTTTGCAAAGCACTGTGTCAGATCAGCGTTCTGACAGGCAGTGCAGAAGGCTTGCCGGCGGGAGCTTGCAAGCAGGGAGGAGATGCTTGGAACAACGCGATCACATCGTGTTGTTCCGAGGGACTCAGGGAAGCACGCAGGGAGCCCCCTCACTGCGCGATGCTTCTCTATGCCGCCGGAATGCTGTGATCATGTTTGATTGCAGTTTTCCTGGGGTTAATGTTCCAGGAACGGTCCGTGACCGCTACAGGCACATAGTGCCGGATGTCAGCTGTCAATCACCATGTGACAAGTGGGCCTGTGTAACTTCAAATGCCAGGGCTGAATTTTAGTCCCAGTCCGGCCCTGGGTGTAATAATCAGCTGACACCGGGCGGCGAAAGGCCACGCTACCCCCGTGAGAGCGGCTGATCGCCTATCACGTATTATCCAGTCCCTGGGAATTAAGTCCCAGGTCACCTCGACGGGATAGTACGTCATATGGGATTAAGGGGTTAATCTAAAATTTTCATTTATACAAGGGCTAACAGTAACAGGATAACATGACCCCATAGTTTGCTACACACCTTCTTGTGAGTGTGGAGATACTCCCACATGTTGACAGAAACTATTGTTTGGACAAATGGCAGGCTTTGGAATGGAAGGAGCAGTATTTGACTTTTGGAGCTCAAATTCGTCTGGAATACATTGTGTTTGCAATAATGTATTAGCCCAAAGCTCTAAAATTCCAGAACAACAGAATTTTATTTTGGAAACTTTATCTGCCCCAATTAATTCATTTAGCGAGTATAGGGAGCATTTTGAATTCAAAATTGCTTAACTTAATTTTATAACATTGGCAGTCTTATTGAAAAAATTATAGTTTAAATCTAAAACACTTTTCTGTAAATGCTATAATACCCCACATATGGTCAGAAAGTATTTTTGAAAAACAGTGATCGAAAATTATGGAGCACTATTTGATTTTTTTGGAGTGGAAACAGACCTTTTTTGACCAATTTTCCACCTAGCTTCTATACTTCCTCTCTGCTGACATTCTCACCATCATCAAGGGTGACTTCAACATCCTAACTGACACCCATCATTCGGCAGTATCTAAACTACTGTAACTTGCCTCATCCTTTGGCCTCACCTAGTTGTACTCTACAGCCACCCACACAGACGGATATAAACTACACTTGATCTTCACCCTCCTCTGTCCCCTATCTTACCTCACTACCTACCCCACCTCTCCCCCTATCTGACCACCATCTACTTACATTCTGTTCTCTGTCCTTCTGTCCTCTTCACAAAAGAAACGTCACACACCTACACCTAGACACTCACACACTCTTCAACTCTATTCTACCACTGTCCTCCATATCTTCACTTCACAACACAGCTAGAGCCACTGTTTTCTACAATGCTACACTCACATCAGCTATTGACTCAGTCATCTTTCTCGTGCACGCAGAGTGTGACGAATCAATAGACAGCCCTGGCACACAAACCTCACTTAAAAGCTTCGGCGAGTGTCCAGGGTTGCAGAGACGAGCCGAAAAAAAAAACGCATTCACAGTAAAATTTCACCACATTCAAGCAATCTACTTTCCCATTCAAGTCAGCTCTCACCTGTACTAAACAGTCCTACTTTGCAACCCTTGTATCCTCTTTATCCTACAACCCCAAACAGCTATTTAACACTTTTAACTCCCTCTTCCACCCATCACTGCCTCCTCCGACCTCCCTCATCTCTGCCAAAGACCTTTACATACACTTCAACAACAAGATCGACCAAATCAGGCAAGTTTTTTACTACGCAACAACTACAAGCCCTCTGTATACCAGACCATTGCCATCCCCCCCACCATCACTGAAGGAGAGTTTACTTATCTCCTCTCCAAATCCAGCTACAGTGCCGTGACAGAATCTCTCTCCTCTCCCAGAAAAAACTACAGGGAAATGATTGAAAGACGCAGCCCAAGTGCTCTGCTGTTATCAAAACATTGATGATTTGATCATTGTGATAGCATCTATCTCAGTGATCAAAGTTTCAAAGTTCCATTAATCAATAAATGTGGTTCCAGATGTGGCCAGATACCTGGTGGCAGATCTGCTCCCACAGCTGCCATTTTTTTTATTGGGGCTGGATCAGGGTGCGATGGCTGCAACATTTATGAGCTTCTATGTTGGACTATGTTGCACTCTTTCTGCCTACTCTGACAGATTATATTATGTTGATGCGAGAGAAAGGATTTTAAAGCAGTGATTCGCTTTTTTTTAAATGTGATAGCTGTTATTCATTGAATTATTGCAATCACGTGAGTGGGGACTGAGAGAAGTGGCCCAGATCATGTACTGCAGTGTCTCAGCTACCTTCTTCATTGCTCCAATAGTCTAATATTAAATGTGTGCACCTGATGCCACTTGTACGTGCTTGCTATTTGGATGTCATTCTATGTAGATTTTCTGGTCCCATCCTTTTTGACTTTTTTCTTCTTTTTTCTTCTTCACCTTTAAAATAAAAGGTCTTTTTTTCTTTTTTGGAATACCTATTTGATTTGTCTATTCTAGCTACCCTATACCCCACAACTATACTGCCCTTGTTGCTGCATGTTTGGTAGCAGTCATCAACTGCGCAACTTAGCTTTTCACTGTTTAAAAAAAATGAAAACCACAGTAAGTGGTTAAGGTTTTGCAATTGTTTGACTAGACACATTTAACCCCTTCATGACCCAGACTATTTTGACCTTAAAGATCTTGCCGTTTTTTGCAATACTGACCAGTGTCCCTTTATGAGGTAATAACTCAGGAACGCTTCAACGGATCCTAGCGGTTCTGAGATTGTTTTTTCGTGACATATTGGGCTTCATGTTAGTGGTAAATTTAGGTCAATAAATTCTGCGTTTATTTGTGATAAAAACGGAAATTTGGCAAAAATTTTGAAAATTTCGCAATTTTCACATTTTGAATTTTTATTCTGTTAAACCAGAGAGTTATGTGACACAAAATAGTTAATAAATAACATTTCCCACATGTATACTTTACATCAGCACAATTTTGGAAACAAAATTTTTTTTTGCTAGGAAGTTATAAGGGTTAAAATTTGACCAGCGATTTCTCATTTTTACAACGAAATTTACAAAACCATTTTTTTTAGGGACCACCTCACATTTGAAGTCAGTTTGAGGGGTCTATATGGCTGAAAATACCCAAAAGTGACACCATTCTAAAAACTGCACCCCTCAAGGTACTCAAAACCACATTCAAGAAGTTTATTAACCCTTCAGGTGCTTCACAGCAGCAGAAGCAACATGGAAGGAAAAAATGAACATTTAACTTTTTAGTCACAAAAATTATCTTTTAGCAACAATTTTTTTATTTTCCCAATGGTAAAAGGAGAAACTGAACCATGAAAGTTGTTGTCCAATTTGCCCTGAGTACGCTGATACCTCATATGTGGGGGTAAACCACTGTTTGGGCGCACGGCAGGGCTTGGAAGGGAAGGAGCGCCATTTGACTTTTTGAATGATGAATTGGCTCCACTCTTTAGCGGACACCATGTCACGTTTGGAGAGCCCCCGTGTGCCTAAAAATTGGAGCTCCCCCACAAGTGACCCCATTTTGGAAACTAGACGCCCCAAGGAACTTATCTAGATGCATAGTGAGCACTTTTAACCCCCAGGTGCTTCACAAATTGATCCGTAAAAATGATAAAGTACTTTGTTTTCACAAAAAAATTCTTTTAGCCTCAATTTTTTAATTTTCACATGGGCAACAGGATAAAATGGATCCTAAAATTTGTTGGGCAATTTCTCCTGAGTACACCAATACCTCACATGTGGGGGTAAACCACTGTTTGGGCACATGGTAAGGCTCAGAAGGGAAGGAGCGCCATTTGACTTTTTAAATGAAAAATTATCTCCATCGTTAGCGGACACCATGTCGCGTTTGGAGAGACCCTGTGTGCCTAAACATTGGAGCTCCCCCACAAGTGACCCCATTTTGGAAACTAGACCCCCCCAAGGATCTTATCTAGATGCCTAGTGAGCACTTTAAACCCTCAGGTGCTTCACAAATTGATCTGTAAAAATGAAAAAGTACTTTTTTTTCACAAAAAAATTATTTTCGCCTCAATTTTTTCATTTTCACATGGGCAATAGGATAAAATGGATCATAAAATTTGTTGGGCAATTTCTCCCGAGTACGACGATACCTCATATGTGGGGGTAAACCACTGTTTGGGCACTCGGCAGGGCTCGGAAGGGAAGGCGCGCCATTTGACTTTTTGAATGGAAAATTAGCTCCAATTGTTAGCGGACACCATGTCGCGTTTGGAGAGCCCCTGTGTGCCTAAACATTGGAGCTTCCCCACAAGTGACCCCATTTTGGAAACTAGACCCCCCAAGGAACTTATCTAGATGCATATTGAGCACTTTAAACCCCCAGGTGCTTCACAGAAGTTTATAACGCAGAGCCATGAAAATAAAAAATAATTTTTCTTTCCTCAAAAATGATTTTTTAGCCTGGAATTTCCTATTTTGCCAAGGGTAATAGGAGAAATTGGACCCCAAATGTTGTTGTCCAGTTTGTCCTGAGTACGCTGATACCCCACATGTGGGGGTAAACCACTGTTTGGGCGCACGGCAGGGCTCGGAAGGGAAGGCACGCCATTTGGCTTTTTAAATGGAAAATTAGCTCCAATCATTAGCGGACACCATGTCACGTTTGGAGAGCCCCTGTGTGCCTAAACATTGGAGATACCCAGAAATGACCCCATTTTGGAAACTAGACCCCCAAAGGAACTAATCTAGATGTGTGGTGAGGACTTTGAACCCCCAAGTGCTTCACAGAAGTTTATAACGCAGAGCCATGAAAAAAAATATATATATTTTCTCAAAAATGATCTTTTAGCCTGCAATTTTTTATTTTCCCAAGGGTAACAGGAGAAATTTGACCCCAAAAGTTGTTGTCCAGTTTCTCCTGAGTATGCTGATACCCCATATGTGGGGGTAAACCACTGTTTGGGCACATGCCGGGGCTCGGAAGTGAAGTAGTGACGTTTTGAAATGCAGACTTTGATGGAATGCTCTGTGGGCGTCACGTTGCGTTTGCAGAGCCCCTGATGTGGCTTAACAGTAGAAACCCCCCACAAGTGACCCCATTTTGGAAACTAGACCCCGAAAGGAACTTATCTAGATGTGTGGTGAGCACTTTGAACCCCCAAGTGCTTCCAGAAGTTTATAATGCAGAGCCGTGAAAATAATAAATACGTTTTCTTTCCTCAAAAATAATTATTTAGCTCAGAATTTTTTAATTTTCCCAAGGGTAACAGGAGAAATTTGACCCCAATATTTGTTGTCCAGTTTCTCCTGAGTACGGTGATACCCCATATGTGGGGGTAAACTACTGTTTGGGCACATGACGGGGCTCGGAATTGAAGTAGTGACGTTTTGAAATGCAGACTTTGATGGAATGCTCTGCGGTCGTCACGTTGCGTTTGCAGAGCCCCTGATGTGGCTAAACAGTAGAAACCCCCCACAAGTGACCCCACTTTGGAAACTAGACCCCGAAAGTAACTTATCTAGATGTGTGGTGAGCACTTTGAACCCCCAAGTGCTTCATAGAAGTTTATAATGCAGAACCGTGAAAATAATAAATACCTTTTCTTTCCTCAAAAATAATTATTTAGCCCAGAATTTTTTATTTTCCCAAGGGTTACAGGAGAAATTGGACCCCAAAAGTTGTTGTCCAGTTTCTCCTGCGTACGCAGATACCCCATGTGTGGAGGTAAACCACTGTTTGGGCACACGTCGGGGCTCAGAAGGGAAGTAGTGACTTTTGAAATGCAGACTTTGATGAAATGGTCTGCGGGCGTCACGTTGCGTTTGCAGAGCCCCTGGTGTGCCTAAACAGTAGAAACCCCCCACAAGTGACCCTATTTTAGAAACTGGACCCCCCATGGAACTTATCTAGATATGTGTTGAGCACTTTGAACCCCCAAGTGCTTCACAGACGTTTACAACGCAGAGCCATGAAAATAAAAAATAATTTTTCTTTCCTCAAAAATGATGTTTTAGCAAGCAATTTTTTATTTTCACAAGGGTAACAGGAGAAATTGGACCCCAGTAATTGTTGCGCAGTTTATCCTGAGTATGCTGGTACCCCATATGTGGGGGTAAACCACTGTTTGGGCACACGTCGGGGCTCGGAATTGAGGGAGCACCATTTGACTTTTTGAATACGAGATTGGCTGGAATCAATGGTGGCGCCATGTTGCGTTTGGAGACCCCTGATGTGCCTAAACAGTGGTAACCCCTCAATTCTACCTCCAACACTAACCCCAACACACCCCTAACCCTTATCCCAAATGTAGCCATAACCCTAATCACAACCCTAACCACAACCCTAATTCCAACCCTAACCCTAAGGCTATGTGCCCACGTTGCGGATTCGTGTGAGATTTTTCAGCATAATTTTTGAAAAATCCGCGGGTAAAAGGCACTGCGTTTTACCTGCGGATTTTCTGCGGATTTCCAGTGTTTTTTGTGCGGATTTCACCTGCGGATTCCTATTGAGGAACAGGTGTAAAACGCTGCGGAATCCGCACAAAGAATTGACATGCTGCGGAAAATACAACGCAGCGTTTCCGCGCTGTATTTTCCGCACCATGGGCACAGCGGATTTGGTTTTCCATGGTACTGTAAACCTGATGGAACACTGCTGCGAATCCGCAGCGGCCAATCCGCTGCGGATCCGCAGCCAAATCCGCACCGTGTGCACATAGCCTAATTCTAAAGGTATGTGCACACGCTGCGGAAAACGCTGCGGATCCTCAGCAGTTTCCCATGAGTTTACAGTTCAATGTAAACCTATGGGAAACAAAAATCGCTGTACACATGCTGCGGAAAAACTGCACGGAAACGCAGCGGTTTACATTCCGCAGCATGTCACTTCTTTCTGCGGATTCTGCAGCGGTTTTACAACTGCTCAAATAGAAAATCGCAGTTGTAAAACCGCAGTGAAATGCGCAGAAAAAACGCGGTAATTCCGCCATAAATCCGCAGCGGTTTAGCACTGCGGATTTATCAAATCCGCAGGGGAAAAATCCGCAGAGGACCAGAATACGTGTGCACATACCAAAACCCTAACCCTAGCCCTAACCCTAACCCTACCCCTAACCCTAACCCTACCTCTACCCCTAACCCTAATCCTACCCCTAACCCTAACCCTACCCCTAACCCTACCCCTAACCCTAGCCCTAACCCTAACCCTAACCCTACCCCTAACCCTACCCCTAACCCTATTCTAACATTAGTGGGAAAAAAAAAATTCTTTAGTTTTTTATTGTCCCTACCTAATGGGGGTGACAAAGGGGGGGGGGTCATTTATTATTTTTTTTATTTTGATCACTGAGATATAATCTATCTCAGTGATCAAAATGCACTTTGGAACGAATCTGCCGGCCGGCCATTTTGGAAGATGGCGGCGCCCAGGGAGAAGACGGACGGACCCCGGCAGGATCGGTAAGTATGATGGGGTGGGGGGGAGCACGTGGGGGGGGATCGGAGCATGGGGGCGGGATCGGAGCGCGGGAGGGGTGGAACGGAGCACGGGGGGGTGCATTGGAGCATCGGGGGGTGGATCGGACTGCAGGGGGGGTGGATCGGACTGCAGGGGGGGTGGTTGGAGCACGGGGGAGGGTGATTGGAGCACGGGGGGAGCGGACAAGAGCACGGGGGGAGCGGCGCACAGGACGGAGGGAAGCCGGAGCAGTGTACCCGACAGATCGGGGGGCTGAGGGGGCGATCGGTGGGGTGGGGTGGGGGCACATAAGTGTTTCCAGCCATGGCCGATGATATTGCAGCATCGGCCATGGCTGGATTGTAATATTTCACCCATTATAATAGGTGAAATATTACAAATCGCTCTGATTGGCTGTTGAAAGTGAAACTGCCAATCAGAGCGATCGTAGCCACGGGGGGGGGGGGGGGTGAAGCCACCCCCCCTGGGCTAAACTACCACTCCCCCTGTCCCTGCAGATCGGGTGAAATGGGAGTTAACCCTTTCACCCGATCTGCAGGGACGCGATCTTTCCATGACGCCACATAGGCGTCATGGGTCGGATTGGCACCGACTTTCATGACGCCTACGTGGTGTCATGGGTCGGGAAGGGGTTAACAGTCGTAGGCGCCACAATAATACTACCGACTGTTACCACAAAATACTTTCTGTACTTATGTAGCGATCTCTTCGTGGTTAAGCTTTTTTTAATCTTATTTATTTATGCACGCTTTTATCCAAAATGTATGCAAAATCAATACATGGTATGGCTGACGGACATGACATGGTGATAAAAAACCTAATATCATGGATAAGAATGTAGTTGTAGCAGCTCTAACGCCACCAGTGGTGGTGGCAGCAACGGTCCCAACAATAGTGGTAACAACTGCAAGTTACATTTGGACTCAGGGCTGGGATAACGGGTTGGCACTCACGTAGGATGCTTCCTCTTCCTTCACTAGGGGGGGGGGTGCAGTTTGGAAAAAAAAAGCTGACAGTGATGTGCCTGCATCCCCATGTAACCTTCATACGGCCAAAGGCGCACATGCATATAGTCTTGTACCATAAGTGATCTATTATTTTGTATTTGTCAACCAAAATTTTCTATTGACGTAAATTGCATTGAACATGCAGGTCAGGATGTCCTAGCTAAGTATAAATTGTATTTCTTCTCTTAAAAATAAAGCACAAGATGTAACAATCTAAGTGAATTCAAAGAAAATTATTTTGGCCCTTATCAAGTGTTATTAATATTAGGTAAAAAATTACCTTTATTGGCTGCAATGAAAGTAATGGAAGCACGTTTCAAATAAAGAGATGAATTGTTCTCAAAAGTAAAAGAAAACAGAATGTGTGAGGTACAGTACAAAGTAAGAAACATTTTTTTTCAGCTTTGTGTGTTGAGTAGACTTTATTTTTTGTGCTTATTAATCATTATCGAAATTTAATATTGTGTTCCCAATGATTATTTATCAATAACACAAACATAATACACAATGGTCCAGATATGTTCTCACCCATATGTAGTTGTGGCACCCCTAGGGGTATTTGCCACAAAAATAGTTACTGACAGTAAATACAAATACTAAATTAGCAAGACTGCACTACCACCTCCGGCCAGAAGGGGGAGCTCCAGAGACTCCCCTTGATCCATTCTGGTCTGAGAGAAGAAATGGCAGTTGGGCCAAGGAGCTGATAGTGAGAGGTCATACAGTGGAATATCTAACAGCCCTGTGACTGTTACCAGGCCTAAATCACCGGCCTGAGGAGAAGAGGGATAGAGAAAAAGGACATTGTGAGAACCGGGTAGCATTAATCACTACCCAGAACAGGCGCAAAGACGGATACCGGATCCGTGGCTGTATTCATTATATATAATACAGCAACCGGAAAAACGTGAGGTGATATCAGCTTCACTAGGGCCGGACGCAGCAACAGACACAGAGTTCAGCGGTACTCCCAGAGGGGGTAAACCGATAAAAGGACTCGGGTTGCCCGTCGAACCAGGACCCGGAGGGGACAGATTGGGCCGGCAGCCAGTTCACATACAGCAGCAGGGCCACACAGAAATTGCGCACAATAAGAGGCGAAGACCCCGGCAGGGTCAAAGTAACTCAGAGTTCCCATACAGACTCCGGTGACAGGACTGGTTGTAAATCCTTTTATGTTAAAGTAAACTGGTTAAACGTTTCAGTGCCTCAGTCTTTCATTTGGACAATAGCCATCTATCCAGGATCGAGATCGTCACCGCTGGGAGAACCTGCTGCTGATCAAGTAAGTGCCTGTCCCCTCACGATACCCCTTACACTGTGCATTGCCTGAGGCTACAGCACCGGGTCAAGCCACCCGTGACATCCCCCTCAAGAGACAGACTCCATTGGTCCGGTGCTGGGTATCCCGGTCTCCTGGGCGTCACAATTGGCGTCACGAACAGGATCTAGCCAGCCCGTATACCGGGTATTGTGTGCCGTGATTGGAGCCCAAAACTGTGAAAACTGGGATGAAAAATCTTGAAAATTGACTTTATTAAAGAAAAATCCATTCCCCATTGAAAACTATTGAAAGTGACTTTTCCCCATTGGTTATAATGGAGTAAAGATGGCCGCCATCCCCTGAGGTAATCACTTCATAACTGTTAGGCACGAGACTGTTAATTGAGCTACGCCATCACCTGAGCCTCAGTCTAACTGAAAAACTTCAGAATCCGCCATTACAGAGCTCGGTGGGTGGGAGCAGCAGGGGGCGTGTCATTGTGGGCGGCACCAAGCTGAGCGCTCTGACATCAGAGCAAGGGGAAAACCAATCCTGCTGCACAGCGGAACGAATCTACACTATCCCGACGGAAGCGGAGGACCGGAAGGGTCCGGATTAACTAAGGGGGCACAGTATGTCGCAGCACGGAGACGCCGCAGCACTCGGCCACGCTAATGCAGCTGAAAGACAGAGTGTCGATAGAGAGTCCGGTAGCGCAGCGGTGCAAGGAGTGGCGCCCATCATGCCGGTGCTGATGCCATATACCCCGGGTGGCCCATGGCTTCCAATGTATGAAGGTGAGCCTAATACCCTTGACGATTTCAGAGAAAAGATGCTGGCCCATTTTGACATGTTCCCCGTGGGTGAAGTTCAGCGTGTTAGTCTCCTGATGATGCAGTTAAGTGGCCATGCTAAGCGAGAAGTCACAGCATGGGCAGCTGATCTAAAAGGCACTGTTGAACGCATATTTGCTGGATTAAAAGCTACATTTGAAACCACGGCCAGCAGCAAAGCTAAAATACGATTCTTTAGTTGCAAACAAAAAGCTAATGAGGGCGTGAGAGACTTTGCCTTAAACCTGCAGGAAGCCCTTAAATCACTTACACTGGCTGAACCCATTTTTAACACCGGAGCGGATAAACTGCTAAGAGATCAATTTATTGAGGGACTCTACACCCCTTCTCACCGGGGGCATGTGAGCATGCTTGTTTTTAAGAACCCTGAATTGACATTTGCCCAATTAAAGGAGAGCGCTATACGTCTCCAGCTGGCAGAGGCACCTCGGGATCAGGATCCTGCGCAACTCATGGCAGAGGCACCTCAACAACAGGGAGTACCAGTGACATCAGCTATGTCTGGGGCCATTGCTAAGCCCCTGGGGCCCAGTACTAATGAGGCTCTTCAACAAAAGCTTGACTCTTTAGCTGATGTTGTTGCTTCAATGGCTAAAACCATGCAGGAGATGAGAGGACACAAGATGGAGTTGGCAAACTGTAGAGAAGATGTTCCATGGATGAGACCCCGGAGATACCCGACATGGAGAGGACGACCCCGCGACCGCTACCAACCGGATGGACAGCCCATTTGCCGTCGTTGCCAGCAGCCAGGCCACTTTGCACGAGATTGTGATTTAAACGGGAATCCCCTGGGAATGCGGGCCGCTTCGCAGGAATGAACTTTCAAGGCCCAACACCCTGGCACGACAGGTACATCGGAGGACGACCCATTATCCCTATCGTGCTGGACGGAATTCCCCTCAACGCTTTGCTGGACACAGGTTCCCAGATTTCATCTATACCGTATATCCTTTATAAGAGGTACTGGGCTGATGCAGATATTGATAAAGGGCCCTCTGATGTTGAACTAGATATATGGGCCAGTAATGGTAAGTTGGTACCGAAACTAGGATTCAGGGAGATGACCATAAAGATTGGTAAAGTAGAACTGAAGAAACAGGGTATAATTGTTGTTGATGTTGACCGGCGGAACTGTGAACCAACTGTATTGATAGGAATGAATGTGTTAGAGAACTGCTTTTCCGAAGTTATTTCTGTCTTACAGCAAATTGCTGAAACTGCCCAATCCTGCCAGCAGAGAGTTCTCCGGAGGGAAATAAAAGTATTGATGTTAAGGCAACAGGTAGAAGTTGCAGGTGGAGAAATCGGCAGTGTGAGGGTAAGTGATCCAACGTCTATTGTAATCCCACCAAAAACAGAAATGCTGGTATGGTGTAGAGCAGCCATTGGTACTAAGGGATGAGATTATCAAGCCTTAATAGAACCAGTGTACACCGACAGCAGGCCCACTATACTCACAGCACGAGGGATAGTCGAGGTACACCGGGGATGAGTGCCGGTACGACTTTTAAACTGTGGAGAGGAAGAGGTCACTTTGCCAAGGTATGCTACAATGGCAAAGCTATATACTGTTGACAACAATGCCATCACAACCATTGAGCCCTTAGAACCAACCTGTCAGGTGGAAGGCAATGGCTCAGATGGAGAAATGGAGGATTGGTGCCAACAGCTACACGTGGGCATAAATTCAACACCTACCCATCAAAAACAAGGGGTGTATAGGCTAGTGACGGAATATGAACAAGTCTTCAGTAAACACCCATTGGACTTCGGACGGATAGAAGGGGTAGAACACACAATCCCCACAGGTGACCATCCCCCAATAAAAGAAAGATATAGACCCATACCGCCCGCTCACTATCAATGTGCAAAAGATATGCTGAGGGAAATGAAACAGGCCGGGGTAATAAGAGACAGCTGTAGCCCCTGGGCGGCCCCTCTAGTGATTGTCAAAAAAAAGGACGGAACCATGAGAATGTGCGTAGACTACCGGAAGATTAATAACATCACCCATAAAGACGCCTACCCCTTGCCTAGGATAGAAGAGTCCTTAACTGCTTTGAAATCTGCTAATTATTTTTCCACCTTAGACTTAACAAGCGGGTATTGGCAAGTCCCTGTGGCTGAGAGAGATAAGGAAAAGACGGCATTCACCACACCAATGGGTCTATGTGAATTTAATCGCATGCCGTTCGGACTCTGCAACGCATCCGGTACCTTCCAGCGGCTGATGGAATGCTGCCTCGGACACAAGAACTTCGAGACCGTCCTCCTGTACCTAGATGATGTGATCGTCTACTCAAAGACTTACGAACAACACTTAATAGACCTGGCAGAAGTGTTCGAAGCCTTATCCAGGTATGGCATGAAAGTCAAGCCATCCAAATGTCACCTTCTCAAGCCAAAGGTACAGTACCTGGGACACATCGTGAGTTCGGAGGGAGTAGCACCAGATCCCGAGAAAATAAGCGCCATAAGGGATTGGCCAAGACCTACCAGCGCAAAAGAAGTGAGACAATTCCTGGGATTGGTGGGTTACTATCGCAGATTTATAAAAGGATTTACCAAGTTGGCAGCACCCTTGCAAGACACCTTGGTAGGGCAGACGAAGAAACCTTCAAACCGAAACCCTCCTTTTCAGTGGAACGACGAAAGGGAAGACTCCTTTGAACAACTAAAGAAGGCACTAACCGGAGAAGAGGTTCTGGCATACCCAGATTACCATAAACCTTTCATCCTCTACACCGATGCCAGTAATGTGGGACTAGGAGCGGTGCTGTCACAAAAGCAAGAAAGTCGGGAGAAAGTCATCGCCTTTGCAAGTAGAAAGCTCCGGCCTACTGAAAGAAATTCAGAAAATTACAGCTCCTTCAAATTGGAACTACTGGCAGTAGTTTGGGCTGTGACGGAGCGTTTCAAACACTATCTGGCCGCTGCAGAATTTATTGTCTATACTGACAACAATCCGTTGACCCACCTGGACACAGCCAAATTAGGTGCGTTAGAACAGCGATGGATAGCCCGGTTATCTAATTACAACTTCATAATCAAGTATCGAGCAGGTCGCAAGAATGGAAATGCCGATGCCCTATCCCGGATGCCACACTTGAGAGATGTAGAAGAGGAAACGGGGGAGCTTGAAGAAATTGAACTACCAGCCTTCCATCGTCCCAAGGCAAAACATCATCAGTCAAGTACCTATCAGAAACAACAAGAGGTGAATTTTAATCCGTTAGCACACCATAGATGGGCTGACACCCAAGACAGCAATCCGGCTGTGAAGTTGGTGAAGGAACTGTTGACTGAGCAAAGTGCATATCCCTATGAGGATGCCCCAGAAGAGACCCATCAACTCTGGAAAGAGAGAGGCAAAATGTTCCTGTATCAAGGGAAGCTCTGTAGAAGATACACCAATCCGAAAACACATGAATTGGTTTGGCAGATTATTGTGCCTAAACAAGATGTGAAGATGGTCCTCGAAGCTTACCATAATGGTGCTGGTCACTTCGGTTGGAAAAAGTTAGAAGTACTTCTAAGAGAAAGATTTTATTGGGTCGGGATGAGAAAATCAATAGAACAGTGGTGCAGAAATTGTGGCCCGTGTAACCTCAGAAGAAACGATCAAAAGAACCAAAGAGCACCACTGCAGCCCATAATCACCAAACAACCACTTGAACTTGTAGCCATGGACCACGTGAAGTTGACACCAAGCCGGTCCGGCTATGTCTATGCCTTGACCATCGTGGACCATTATTCACGTTTCTTGGTAGTAGTACCCGTAAAAGATCTGACAGCAAAAACAGCAGCCAAAGCGTTCCAAACGTACTTTTGTAGACCCCATGGATATCCGGAACAGGTTCTCACCGACCAAGGTACAGCCTTTGAATCAGAGATCTTCAGAGAATTCTGTAATATGTATGGTTGCAAAAAGATCCGGACGACGGCCTATCATCCACAAACAAACGGCTTATGCGAGAAGATGAACCATATTGTAATAGACCTACTAAAGACTTTACCTGAGGCAGAAAGGAATCAATGGCCAGAGAAATTGCCTGACTTGGTGGATCTGTATAATCATAGTAACATACATAGTAACATAGTTAGTAAGGCCGAAAAAAGACATTTGTCCATCCAGTTCAGCCTATATTCCGTCATAATAAATCCCCAGATCTACGTCCTTTTACAGAACCTAATAATTGTATGATACAATATTGTTCTGCTCCAGGAAGACATCCAGGCCTCTCTTGAACCCCTCGACTGAGTTCGCCATCACCACCTCCTCAGGCAAGCAATTCCAGATTCTCACTGCCCTAACAGTAAAGAATCCTCTTCTATGTTGGTGGAAAAACCTTCTCTCCTCCAGACGCAAAGAATGCCCCCTTGTGCCCGTCACCTTCCTTGGTATAAACAGATCCTCAGCGAGATATTTGTATTGTCCCCTTATATACTTATACATGGTTATTAGATCGCCCCTCAGTCGTCTTTTTTCTAGACTAAATAATCCTAATTTCGCTAATCTATCTGGGTATTGTAGTTCTCCCATCCCCTTTATTAATTTTGTTGCCCTCCTTTGTACTCTCTCTAGTTCCATTATATCCTTCCTGAGCACCGGTGCCCAAAACTGGACACAGTACTCCATGTGCGGTCTAACTAGGGATTTGTACAGAGGCAGTATAATGCTCTCATCATGTGTATCCAGACCTCTTTTAATGCACCCCATGATCCTGTTTGCCTTGGCAGCTGCTGCCTGGCACTGGCTGCTCCAGGTAAGTTTATCATTAACTAGGATCCCCAAGTCCTTCTCCCTGTCAGATTTACCCAGTGGTTTCCCGTTCAGTGTGTAATGGTGATATTGATTCCTTCTTCCCATGTGTATAACCTTACATTTATCATTGTTAAACCTCATCTGCCACCTTTCAGCCCAAGTTTCCAACTTATCCAGATCCATCTGTAGCAGAATACTATCTTCTCTTGTATTAACTGCTTTACATAGTTTTGTATCATCTGCAAATATCGATATTTTACTGTGTAAACCTTCTACCAGATCATTAATGAATATGTTGAAGAGAACAGGTCCCAATACTGACCCCTGCGGTACCCCACTGGTCACAGCGACCCAGTTAGAGACTATACCATTTATAACCACCCTCTGCTTTCTATCACTTTTCCAGTTACTAACCCATTTACACACATTTTCCCCCAGACCAAGCATTCTCATTTTGTGTACCAACCTCTTGTGCGGCACGGTATCAAACGCTTTGGAAAAATCGAGATATACCACGTCCAATGACTCACCGTGGTCCAGCCTATAGCTTACCTCTTCATAAAAATTGATTAGATTGGTTTGACAGGAGCGATTTCTCATAAACCCATGCTGATATGGAGTTAAACAGTTATTCTCATTGAGATAATCCAGAATAACATCCCTCAGAAACCCTTCAAATATTTTACCAACAATAGAGGTTAGACTTACTGGCCTATAATTTCCAGGTTCACTTTTAGAGCCCTTTTTGAATATTGGCACCACATTTGCTATGCGCCAGTCCTGCGGAACAGACCCTGTCGCTATAGAGTCCCTAAAAATAAGAAATAATGGTTTATCTATTACATTACTTAGTTCCCTTAGTACTCGTGGGTGTATGCCATCCGGACCCGGAGATTTATCTATTTTAATCTTATTTAGCCGGTTTCGCACCTCTTCTTGGGTTAGATTGGTGACCCTTAATATAGGGTTTTCATTATTTCTTGGGATTTCACCTAGCATTTCATTTTCCACCGTGAATACCGTGGAGAAGAAGGTGTTTAATATGTTAGCTTTTTCCTCGTCATCTACAACCATTCTTTCCTCACTATTTTTTAAGGGGCCTACATTTTCAGTTTTTATTCTTTTACTATTGATATAGTTGAAGAACAGTTTGGGATTAGTTTTACTCTCCTTAGCAATGTGCTTCTCTGTTTCCTTTTTGGCAGCTTTAATTAGTTTTTTAGATAAAGTATTTTTCTCCCTATAGTTTTTTAGAGCTTCAATGGTGCCATCCTGCTTTAGTAGTGCAAATGCTTTCTTTTTACTGTTAATTGCCTGTCTTACTTCTTTGTTTAGCCACATTGGGTTTTTCCTATTTCTAGTCCTTTTATTCCCACAAGGTATAAACCGCTTACACTGCCTATTTAGGATGTTCTTAAACATTTCCCATTTATTATCTGTATTCTCATTTCTGAGGATATTGTCCCAGTCTACCAGATTAAGGGCATCTCTAAGCTGTTCAAACTTTGCCTTCCTAAAGTTCAATGTTTTTGTGACTCCCTGACAAGTCCCCCTAGTGAAAGACAGGTGAAACTGCACAATATTGTGGTCGCTATTTCCTAAATGCCCAACCACCTGCAGATTTGTTATTCTGTCAGGTCTATTAGATAGTATTAGGTCTAAAAGTGCTGCTCCTCTGGTTGGATTCTGCACCAATTGTGAAAGATAATTTTTCTTGGTTATTAGCAGAAACCTGTTGCCTTTATGGGTTTCACAGGTTTCTGTTTCCCAGTTAATATCCGGGTAGTTAAAGTCCCCCATAACCAGGACCTCATTATGGGTTGCAGCTTCATCTATCTGCTTTAGAAGTAGACTTTCCATGCTTTCTGTTATATTTGGGGGTTTGTAACAGACCCCAATGAGAATTTTGTTACCATTTTTCCCTCCATGAATTTCAACCCATATGGACTCGACATCTTCATTCCCTTCGCTAATATCCTCCCTTAAAGTGGACTTTAGACAAGACTTTACATAGAGACAAACCCCTCCTCCTCTCCGATTTTTACGATCCTTTCTAAACATACTGTAACCCTGTAAGTTAACTGCCCAGTCATAGCTTTCATCTAACCATGTCTCGGTTATTCCCACTATGTCAAAGTTACCTGTAGATATTTCTGCTTCTAGTTCTTCCATCTTGTTTGTCAGGCTTCTGGCGTTTGCGAGCATGCAGTTTAGAGGATTTTGTTTTGTTCCAATCTCCTCACTGTGGATTGTTTTAGAAATGTTCTTACCTCCCTTCTGAGTATGTTTTCCTGGGTCGTCTTTGTACGAGTCTAATGTTTTTCTTCCCGTCCCCTCTTCTTCTAGTTTAACGCCCTCCTGATGAGTGTAGCGAGTCTTCTGGCGAATGTGTGTTTCCCAGGTTTGTTGAGGTGTAGTCCGTCTCTGGCGAGGAGTCCATCATACCAGTAATTCACACCGTGGTCCAGGAATCCAAATCCTTGTTGTCTGCACCATCGTCTTAGCCAGTTGTTTGCATCAAGGATCCTGTTCCATCTCCTGGTGCCATGCCCATCTACTGGAAGGATAGAAGAAAAAACTACCTGTGCATCCAGTTCCTTTACTTTCTTCCCCAACTCTTCAAAGTCCTTGCAGATTGTCGGTAGGTCCTTCCTTGCCGTGTCATTGGTGCCAACATGTATCAGAAGAAATGGGTGGACGTCCTTGGAGCTGAAGAGCTTTGGTATCCTATCGGTCACATCCTTGATCATCGCACCTGGAAGGCAGCATACTTCTCTTGCAGTTATGTCCGGTCTGCAGATGGCTGCTTCTGTGCCTCTCAGTAGTGAGTCTCCCACCACCACCACTCTTCGTTGCTTCTTGGCTGTACTTTTTGCTGTCACTTGTTGCTGTGTGCCCTTTTCTTTTTTGCTTGCTGGTATTGCTTCATTCTTAGGTGTGCCATCTTCAACCTCTACAAAGATTTGATATCGGTTCTTCAGTTGTGTGGTTGGTGATTTCTCCATGGTCTTCTTGCTTCTTTTGGTCACATGCTTCCACTCATCTGCTTTTGGAGGTTCTCTGACACTTTTTGCACCTTCTGTGACCAGTAGAGATGCTTCTGTTCTGTCTAGAAAGTCTTCATTCTCTTTGATGAGTTTCAAAGTTGCTATTCTTTCTTCCAGACCCCGCACCTTTTCTTCTAAAAGGGCCACTAGTCTACACTTCTGACAGGTGAAATTGGATTCTTCTTCTGGTCGATCTGTGAACATGTAGCACATGCTGCAGCTCACCATGTAGGTTGTCACATCTGCCATGTTGCTCCTAGATCCTGCTGACTTGCTGTGTGTTTTCCTTCTTGTGTAATCTACTCAGCCAAGCTCTCTTGCATTAATGTCCTACAGGCAAAAATTCCTTACGGCGCGCGGTTTGGTGATGCTTTCGAAGCAGCTGGTCCCGGCTGTACCCAACGATCTTCTAGCTTAGGGAGACTTCGCTTCTCCCAGAAGGCACCTGGAATATGCAAATTAGCCTCCTGAAGCTTGAATCCCTGGTTTGGTGATGCTTTCGAAGCAGCTGGTCCCGGCTGTACCCAACGATCTTCTAGCTTAGGGAGACTTCGCTTCTCCCAGAAGGCACCTGGAATATGCAAATTAGCCTCCTGAAGCTTGAATCCCTGGTTTGGTGATGCTTTCGAAGCAGCTGGTCCCGGCTGTACCCAACGATCTTCTAGCTTAGGGAGACTTCGCTTCTCCCAGAAGGCACCTGGAATATGCAAATTAGCCTCCTGAAGCTTGAATCCCTGGTTTGGTGATGCTTTCGAAGCAGCTGGTCCCGGCTGTACCCAACGATCTTCTAGCTTAGGGAGACTTCGCTTCTCCCAGAAGGCACCTGGAATATGCAAATTAGCCTCCTGAAGCTTGAATCCCTGGTTTGGTGATGCTTTCGAAGCAGCTGGTCCCGGCTGTACCCAACGATCTTCTAGCTTAGGGAGACTTCGCTTCTCCCAGAAGGCACCTGGAATATGCAAATTAGCCTCCTGAAGCTTGAATCCCTGGTTTGGTGATGCTTTCGAAGCAGCTGGTCCCGGCTGTACCCAACGATCTTCTAGCTTAGGGAGACTTCGCTTCTCCCAGAAGGCACCTGGAATATGCAAATTAGCCTCCTGAAGCTTGAATCCCTGGTTTGGTGATGCTTTCGAAGCAGCTGGTCCCGGCTGTACCCAACGATCTTCTAGCTTAGGGAGACTTCGCTTCTCCCAGAAGGCACCTGGAATATGCAAATTAGCCTCCTGAAGCTTGAATCCCTGGTTTGGTGATGCTTTCGAAGCAGCTGGTCCCGGCTGTACCCAACGATCTTCTAGCTTAGGGAGACTTCGCTTCTCCCAGAAGGCACCTGGAATATGCAAATTAGCCTCCTGAAGCTTGAATCCCTGGTTTGGTGATGCTTTCGAAGCAGCTGGTCCCGGCTGTACCCAACGATCTTCTAGCTTAGGGAGACTTCGCTTCTCCCAGAAGGCACCTGGAATATGCAAATTAGCCTCCTGAAGCTTGAATCCCAGGTTTGGTGATGCTTTCGAAGCAGCTGGTCCCGGCTGTACCCAACGATCTTCTAGCTTAGGGAGACTTCGCTTCTCCCAGAAGGCACCTGGAATATGCAAATTAGCCTCCTGAAGCTTGAATCCCTGGTTTGGTGATGCTTTCGAAGCAGCTGGTCCCGGCTGTACCCAACGATCTTCTAGCTTAGGGAGACTTCGCTTCTCCCAGAAGGCACCTGGAATATGCAAATTAGCCTCCTGAAGCTTGAATCCCTGGTTTGGTGATGCTTTCGAAGCAGCTGGTCCCGGCTGTACCCAACGATCTTCTAGCTTAGGGAGACTTCGCTTCTCCCAGAAGGCACCTGGAATATGCAAATTAGCCTCCTGAAGCTTGAATCCCTGGTTTGGTGATGCTTTCGAAGCAGCTGGTCCCGGCTGTACCCAACGATCTTCTAGCTTAGGGAGACTTCGCTTCTCCCAGAAGGCACCTGGAATATGCAAATTAGCCTCCTGAAGCTTGAATCCCAGGTTTGGTGATGCTTTCGAAGCAGCTGGTCCCGGCTGTACCCAACGATCTTCTAGCTTAGGGAGACTTCGCTTCTCCCAGAAGGCACCTGGAATATGCAAATTAGCCTCCTGAAGCTTGAATCCCTGGTTTGGTGATGCTTTCGAAGCAGCTGGTCCCGGCTGTACCCAACGATCTTCTAGCTTAGGGAGACTTCGCTTCTCCCAGAAGGCACCTGGAATATGCAAATTAGCCTCCTGAAGCTTGAATCCCTGGTTTGGTGATGCTTTCGAAGCAGCTGGTCCCGGCTGTACCCAACGATCTTCTAGCTTAGGGAGACTTCGCTTCTCCCAGAAGGCACCTGGAATATGCAAATTAGCCTCCTGAAGCTTGAATCCCAGGTTTGGTGATGCTTTCGAAGCAGCTGGTCCCGGCTGTACCCAACGATCTTCTAGCTTAGGGAGACTTCGCTTCTCCCAGAAGGCACCTGGAATATGCAAATTAGCCTCCTGAAGCTTGAATCCCTGGTTTGGTGATGCTTTCGAAGCAGCTGGTCCCGGCTGTACCCAACGATCTTCTAGCTTAGGGAGACTTCGCTTCTCCCAGAAGGCACCTGGAATATGCAAATTAGCCTCCTGAAGCTTGAATCCCAGGTTTGGTGATGCTTTCGAAGCAGCTGGTCCCGGCTGTACCCAACGATCTTCTAGCTTAGGGAGACTTCGCTTCTCCCAGAAGGCACCTGGAATATGCAAATTAGCCTCCTGAAGCTTGAATCCCAGGTTTGGTGATGCTTTCGAAGCAGCTGGTCCCGGCTGTACCCAACGATCTTCTAGCTTAGGGAGACTTCGCTTCTCCCAGAAGGCACCTGGAATATGCAAATTAGCCTCCTGAAGCTTGAATCCCTGGTTTGGTGATGCTTTCGAAGCAGCTGGTCCCGGCTGTACCCAACGATCTTCTAGCTTAGGGAGACTTCGCTTCTCCCAGAAGGCACCTGGAATATGCAAATTAGCCTCCTGAAGCTTGAATCCCTGGTTTGGTGATGCTTTCGAAGCAGCTGGTCCCGGCTGTACCCAACGATCTTCTAGCTTAGGGAGACTTCGCTTCTCCCAGAAGGCACCTGGAATATGCAAATTAGCCTCCTGAAGCTTGAATCCCTGGTTTGGTGATGCTTTCGAAGCAGCTGGTCCCGGCTGTACCCAACGATCTTCTAGCTTAGGGAGACTTCGCTTCTCCCAGAAGGCACCTGGAATATGCAAATTAGCCTCCTGAAGCTTGAATCCCAGGTTTGGTGATGCTTTCGAAGCAGCTGGTCCCGGCTGTACCCAACGATCTTCTAGCTTAGGGAGACTTCGCTTCTCCCAGAAGGCACCTGGAATATGCAAATTAGCCTCCTGAAGCTTGAATCCCTGGTTTGGTGATGCTTTCGAAGCAGCTGGTCCCGGCTGTACCCAACGATCTTCTAGCTTAGGGAGACTTCGCTTCTCCCAGAAGGCACCTGGAATATGCAAATTAGCCTCCTGAAGCTTGAATCCCTGGTTTGGTGATGCTTTCGAAGCAGCTGGTCCCGGCTGTACCCAACGATCTTCTAGCTTAGGGAGACTTCGCTTCTCCCAGAAGGCACCTGGAATATGCAAATTAGCCTCCTGAAGCTTGAATCCCAGGTTTGGTGATGCTTTCGAAGCAGCTGGTCCCGGCTGTACCCAACGATCTTCTAGCTTAGGGAGACTTCGCTTCTCCCAGAAGGCACCTGGAATATGCAAATTAGCCTCCTGAAGCTTGAATCCCTGGTTTGGTGATGCTTTCGAAGCAGCTGGTCCCGGCTGTACCCAACGATCTTCTAGCTTAGGGAGACTTCGCTTCTCCCAGAAGGCACCTGGAATATGCAAATTAGCCTCCTGAAGCTTGAATCCCTGGTTTGGTGATGCTTTCGAAGCAGCTGGTCCCGGCTGTACCCAACGATCTTCTAGCTTAGGGAGACTTCGCTTCTCCCAGAAGGCACCTGGAATATGCAAATTAGCCTCCTGAAGCTTGAATCCCAGGTTTGGTGATGCTTTCGAAGCAGCTGGTCCCGGCTGTACCCAACGATCTTCTAGCTTAGGGAGACTTCGCTTCTCCCAGAAGGCACCTGGAATATGCAAATTAGCCTCCTGAAGCTTGAATCCCTGGTTTGGTGATGCTTTCGAAGCAGCTGGTCCCGGCTGTACCCAACGATCTTCTAGCTTAGGGAGACTTCGCTTCTCCCAGAAGGCACCTGGAATATGCAAATTAGCCTCCTGAAGCTTGAATCCCTGGTTTGGTGATGCTTTCGAAGCAGCTGGTCCCGGCTGTACCCAACGATCTTCTAGCTTAGGGAGACTTCGCTTCTCCCAGAAGGCACCTGGAATATGCAAATTAGCCTCCTGAAGCTTGAATCCCTGGTTTGGTGATGCTTTCGAAGCAGCTGGTCCCGGCTGTACCCAACGATCTTCTAGCTTAGGGAGACTTCGCTTCTCCCAGAAGGCACCTGGAATATGCAAATTAGCCTCCTGAAGCTTGAATCCCAGGTTTGGTGATGCTTTCGAAGCAGCTGGTCCCGGCTGTACCCAACGATCTTCTAGCTTAGGGAGACTTCGCTTCTCCCAGAAGGCACCTGGAATATGCAAATTAGCCTCCTGAAGCTTGAATCCCTGGTTTGGTGATGCTTTCGAAGCAGCTGGTCCCGGCTGTACCCAACGATCTTCTAGCTTAGGGAGACTTCGCTTCTCCCAGAAGGCACCTGGAATATGCAAATTAGCCTCCTGAAGCTTGAATCCCTGGTTTGGTGATGCTTTCGAAGCAGCTGGTCCCGGCTGTACCCAACGATCTTCTAGCTTAGGGAGACTTCGCTTCTCCCAGAAGGCACCTGGAATATGCAAATTAGCCTCCTGAAGCTTGAATCCCTGGTTTGGTGATGCTTTCGAAGCAGCTGGTCCCGGCTGTACCCAACGATCTTCTAGCTTAGGGAGACTTCGCTTCTCCCAGAAGGCACCTGGAATATGCAAATTAGCCTCCTGAAGCTTGAATCCCAGGTTTGGTGATGCTTTCGAAGCAGCTGGTCCCGGCTGTACCCAACGATCTTCTAGCTTAGGGAGACTTCGCTTCTCCCAGAAGGCACCTGGAATATGCAAATTAGCCTCCTGAAGCTTGAATCCCTGGTTTGGTGATGCTTTCGAAGCAGCTGGTCCCGGCTGTACCCAACGATCTTCTAGCTTAGGGAGACTTCGCTTCTCCCAGAAGGCACCTGGAATATGCAAATTAGCCTCCTGAAGCTTGAATCCCTGGTTTGGTGATGCTTTCGAAGCAGCTGGTCCCGGCTGTACCCAACGATCTTCTAGCTTAGGGAGACTTCGCTTCTCCCAGAAGGCACCTGGAATATGCAAATTAGCCTCCTGAAGCTTGAATCCCAGGTTTGGTGATGCTTTCGAAGCAGCTGGTCCCGGCTGTACCCAACGATCTTCTAGCTTAGGGAGACTTCGCTTCTCCCAGAAGGCACCTGGAATATGCAAATTAGCCTCCTGAAGCTTGAATCCCAGGTTTGGTGATGCTTTCGAAGCAGCTGGTCCCGGCTGTACCCAACGATCTTCTAGCTTAGGGAGACTTCGCTTCTCCCAGAAGGCACCTGGAATATGCAAATTAGCCTCCTGAAGCTTGAATCCCTGGTTTGGTGATGCTTTCGAAGCAGCTGGTCCCGGCTGTACCCAACGATCTTCTAGCTTAGGGAGACTTCGCTTCTCCCAGAAGGCACCTGGAATATGCAAATTAGCCTCCTGAAGCTTGAATCCCTGGTTTGGTGATGCTTTCGAAGCAGCTGGTCCCGGCTGTACCCAACGATCTTCTAGCTTAGGGAGACTTCGCTTCTCCCAGAAGGCACCTGGAATATGCAAATTAGCCTCCTGAAGCTTGAATCCCAGGTTTGGTGATGCTTTCGAAGCAGCTGGTCCCGGCTGTACCCAACGATCTTCTAGCTTAGGGAGACTTCGCTTCTCCCAGAAGGCACCTGGAATATGCAAATTAGCCTCCTGAAGCTTGAATCCCTGGTTTGGTGATGCTTTCGAAGCAGCTGGTCCCGGCTGTACCCAACGATCTTCTAGCTTAGGGAGACTTCGCTTCTCCCAGAAGGCACCTGGAATATGCAAATTAGCCTCCTGAAGCTTGAATCCCTGGTTTGGTGATGCTTTCGAAGCAGCTGGTCCCGGCTGTACCCAACGATCTTCTAGCTTAGGGAGACTTCGCTTCTCCCAGAAGGCACCTGGAATATGCAAATTAGCCTCCTGAAGCTTGAATCCCAGGTTTGGTGATGCTTTCGAAGCAGCTGGTCCCGGCTGTACCCAACGATCTTCTAGCTTAGGGAGACTTCGCTTCTCCCAGAAGGCACCTGGAATATGCAAATTAGCCTCCTGAAGCTTGAATCCCAGGTTTGGTGATGCTTTCGAAGCAGCTGGTCCCGGCTGTACCCAACGATCTTCTAGCTTAGGGAGACTTCGCTTCTCCCAGAAGGCACCTGGAATATGCAAATTAGCCTCCTGAAGCTTGAATCCCAGGTTTGGTGATGCTTTCGAAGCAGCTGGTCCCGGCTGTACCCAACGATCTTCTAGCTTAGGGAGACTTCGCTTCTCCCAGAAGGCACCTGGAATATGCAAATTAGCCTCCTGAAGCTTGAATCCCTGGTTTGGTGATGCTTTCGAAGCAGCTGGTCCCGGCTGTACCCAACGATCTCTAGCTTAGGGAGACTTCGCTTCTCCCAGAAGGCACCTGGAATATGCAAATTAGCCTCCTGAAGCTTGAATCCCAGGTTTGGTGATGCTTTCGAAGCAGCTGGTCCCGGCTGTACCCAACGATCTTCTAGCTTAGGGAGACTTCGCTTCTCCCAGAAGGCACCTGGAATATGCAAATTAGCCTCCTGAAGCTTGAATCCCAGGTTTGGTGATGCTTTCGAAGCAGCTGGTCCCGGCTGTACCCAACGATCTTCTAGCTTAGGGAGACTTCGCTTCTCCCAGAAGGCACCTGGAATATGCAAATTAGCCTCCTGAAGCTTGAATCCCTGGTTTGGTGATGCTTTCGAAGCAGCTGGTCCCGGCTGTACCCAACGATCTTCTAGCTTAGGGAGACTTCGCTTCTCCCAGAAGGCACCTGGAATATGCAAATTAGCCTCCTGAAGCTTGAATCCCTGGTTTGGTGATGCTTTCGAAGCAGCTGGTCCCGGCTGTACCCAACGATCTTCTAGCTTAGGGAGACTTCGCTTCTCCCAGAAGGCACCTGGAATATGCAAATTAGCCTCCTGAAGCTTGAATCCCAGGTTTGGTGATGCTTTCGAAGCAGCTGGTCCCGGCTGTACCCAACGATCTTCTAGCTTAGGGAGACTTCGCTTCTCCCAGAAGGCACCTGGAATATGCAAATTAGCCTCCTGAAGCTTGAATCCCTGGTTTGGTGATGCTTTCGAAGCAGCTGGTCCCGGCTGTACCCAACGATCTTCTAGCTTAGGGAGACTTCGCTTCTCCCAGAAGGCACCTGGAATATGCAAATTAGCCTCCTGAAGCTTGAATCCCTGGTTTGGTGATGCTTTCGAAGCAGCTGGTCCCGGCTGTACCCAACGATCTTCTAGCTTAGGGAGACTTCGCTTCTCCCAGAAGGCACCTGGAATATGCAAATTAGCCTCCTGAAGCTTGAATCCCAGGTTTGGTGATGCTTTCGAAGCAGCTGGTCCCGGCTGTACCCAACGATCTTCTAGCTTAGGGAGACTTCGCTTCTCCCAGAAGGCACCTGGAATATGCAAATTAGCCTCCTGAAGCTTGAATCCCAGGTTTGGTGATGCTTTCGAAGCAGCTGGTCCCGGCTGTACCCAACGATCTTCTAGCTTAGGGAGACTTCGCTTCTCCCAGAAGGCACCTGGAATATGCAAATTAGCCTCCTGAAGCTTGAATCCCTGGTTTGGTGATGCTTTCGAAGCAGCTGGTCCCGGCTGTACCCAACGATCTTCTAGCTTAGGGAGACTTCGCTTCTCCCAGAAGGCACCTGGAATATGCAAATTAGCCTCCTGAAGCTTGAATCCCAGGTTTGGTGATGCTTTCGAAGCAGCTGGTCCCGGCTGTACCCAACGATCTTCTAGCTTAGGGAGACTTCGCTTCTCCCAGAAGGCACCTGGAATATGCAAATTAGCCTCCTGAAGCTTGAATCCCTGGTTTGGTGATGCTTTCGAAGCAGCTGGTCCCGGCTGTACCCAACGATCTTCTAGCTTAGGGAGACTTCGCTTCTCCCAGAAGGCACCTGGAATATGCAAATTAGCCTCCTGAAGCTTGAATCCCTGGTTTGGTGATGCTTTCGAAGCAGCTGGTCCCGGCTGTACCCAACGATCTTCTAGCTTAGGGAGACTTCGCTTCTCCCAGAAGGCACCTGGAATATGCAAATTAGCCTCCTGAAGCTTGAATCCCTGGTTTGGTGATGCTTTCGAAGCAGCTGGTCCCGGCTGTACCCAACGATCTTCTAGCTTAGGGAGACTTCGCTTCTCCCAGAAGGCACCTGGAATATGCAAATTAGCCTCCTGAAGCTTGAATCCCTGGTTTGGTGATGCTTTCGAAGCAGCTGGTCCCGGCTGTACCCAACGATCTTCTAGCTTAGGGAGACTTCGCTTCTCCCAGAAGGCACCTGGAATATGCAAATTAGCCTCCTGAAGCTTGAATCCCTGGTTTGGTGATGCTTTCGAAGCAGCTGGTCCCGGCTGTACCCAACGATCTTCTAGCTTAGGGAGACTTCGCTTCTCCCAGAAGGCACCTGGAATATGCAAATTAGCCTCCTGAAGCTTGAATCCCTGGTTTGGTGATGCTTTCGAAGCAGCTGGTCCCGGCTGTACCCAACGATCTTCTAGCTTAGGGAGACTTCGCTTCTCCCAGAAGGCACCTGGAATATGCAAATTAGCCTCCTGAAGCTTGAATCCCTGGTTTGGTGATGCTTTCGAAGCAGCTGGTCCCGGCTGTACCCAACGATCTTCTAGCTTAGGGAGACTTCGCTTCTCCCAGAAGGCACCTGGAATATGCAAATTAGCCTCCTGAAGCTTGAATCCCTGGTTTGGTGATGCTTTCGAAGCAGCTGGTCCCGGCTGTACCCAACGATCTTCTAGCTTAGGGAGACTTCGCTTCTCCCAGAAGGCACCTGGAATATGCAAATTAGCCTCCTGAAGCTTGAATCCCTGGTTTGGTGATGCTTTCGAAGCAGCTGGTCCCGGCTGTACCCAACGATCTTCTAGCTTAGGGAGACTTCGCTTCTCCCAGAAGGCACCTGGAATATGCAAATTAGCCTCCTGAAGCTTGAATCCCTGGTTTGGTGATGCTTTCGAAGCAGCTGGTCCCGGCTGTACCCAACGATCTTCTAGCTTAGGGAGACTTCGCTTCTCCCAGAAGGCACCTGGAATATGCAAATTAGCCTCCTGAAGCTTGAATCCCTGGTTTGGTGATGCTTTCGAAGCAGCTGGTCCCGGCTGTACCCAACGATCTTCTAGCTTAGGGAGACTTCGCTTCTCCCAGAAGGCACCTGGAATATGCAAATTAGCCTCCTGAAGCTTGAATCCCTGGTTTGGTGATGCTTTCGAAGCAGCTGGTCCCGGCTGTACCCAACGATCTTCTAGCTTAGGGAGACTTCGCTTCTCCCAGAAGGCACCTGGAATATGCAAATTAGCCTCCTGAAGCTTGAATCCCTGGTTTGGTGATGCTTTCGAAGCAGCTGGTCCCGGCTGTACCCAACGATCTTCTAGCTTAGGGAGACTTCGCTTCTCCCAGAAGGCACCTGGAATATGCAAATTAGCCTCCTGAAGCTTGAATCCCTGGTTTGGTGATGCTTTCGAAGCAGCTGGTCCCGGCTGTACCCAACGATCTTCTAGCTTAGGGAGACTTCGCTTCTCCCAGAAGGCACCTGGAATATGCAAATTAGCCTCCTGAAGCTTGAATCCCTGGTTTGGTGATGCTTTCGAAGCAGCTGGTCCCGGCTGTACCCAACGATCTTCTAGCTTAGGGAGACTTCGCTTCTCCCAGAAGGCACCTGGAATATGCAAATTAGCCTCCTGAAGCTTGAATCCCTGGTTTGGTGATGCTTTCGAAGCAGCTGGTCCCGGCTGTACCCAACGATCTTCTAGCTTAGGGAGACTTCGCTTCTCCCAGAAGGCACCTGGAATATGCAAATTAGCCTCCTGAAGCTTGAATCCCAGGTTTGGTGATGCTTTCGAAGCAGCTGGTCCCGGCTGTACCCAACGATCTTCTAGCTTAGGGAGACTTCGCTTCTCCCAGAAGGCACCTGGAATATGCAAATTAGCCTCCTGAAGCTTGAATCCCTGGTTTGGTGATGCTTTCGAAGCAGCTGGTCCCGGCTGTACCCAACGATCTTCTAGCTTAGGGAGACTTCGCTTCTCCCAGAAGGCACCTGGAATATGCAAATTAGCCTCCTGAAGCTTGAATCCCAGGTTTGGTGATGCTTTCGAAGCAGCTGGTCCCGGCTGTACCCAACGATCTTCTAGCTTAGGGAGACTTCGCTTCTCCCAGAAGGCACCTGGAATATGCAAATTAGCCTCCTGAAGCTTGAATCCCTGGTTTGGTGATGCTTTCGAAGCAGCTGGTCCCGGCTGTACCCAACGATCTTCTAGCTTAGGGAGACTTCGCTTCTCCCAGAAGGCACCTGGAATATGCAAATTAGCCTCCTGAAGCTTGAATCCCTGGTTTGGTGATGCTTTCGAAGCAGCTGGTCCCGGCTGTACCCAACGATCTTCTAGCTTAGGGAGACTTCGCTTCTCCCAGAAGGCACCTGGAATATGCAAATTAGCCTCCTGAAGCTTGAATCCCTGGTTTGGTGATGCTTTCGAAGCAGCTGGTCCCGGCTGTACCCAACGATCTTCTAGCTTAGGGAGACTTCGCTTCTCCCAGAAGGCACCTGGAATATGCAAATTAGCCTCCTGAAGCTTGAATCCCTGGTTTGGTGATGCTTTCGAAGCAGCTGGTCCCGGCTGTACCCAACGATCTTCTAGCTTAGGGAGACTTCGCTTCTCCCAGAAGGCACCTGGAATATGCAAATTAGCCTCCTGAAGCTTGAATCCCTGGTTTGGTGATGCTTTCGAAGCAGCTGGTCCCGGCTGTACCCAACGATCTTCTAGCTTAGGGAGACTTCGCTTCTCCCAGAAGGCACCTGGAATATGCAAATTAGCCTCCTGAAGCTTGAATCCCTGGTTTGGTGATGCTTTCGAAGCAGCTGGTCCCGGCTGTACCCAACGATCTTCTAGCTTAGGGAGACTTCGCTTCTCCCAGAAGGCACCTGGAATATGCAAATTAGCCTCCTGAAGCTTGAATCCCAGGTTTGGTGATGCTTTCGAAGCAGCTGGTCCCGGCTGTACCCAACGATCTTCTAGCTTAGGGAGACTTCGCTTCTCCCAGAAGGCACCTGGAATATGCAAATTAGCCTCCTGAAGCTTGAATCCCTGGTTTGGTGATGCTTTCGAAGCAGCTGGTCCCGGCTGTACCCAACGATCTTCTAGCTTAGGGAGACTTCGCTTCTCCCAGAAGGCACCTGGAATATGCAAATTAGCCTCCTGAAGCTTGAATCCCTGGTTTGGTGATGCTTTCGAAGCAGCTGGTCCCGGCTGTACCCAACGATCTTCTAGCTTAGGGAGACTTCGCTTCTCCCAGAAGGCACCTGGAATATGCAAATTAGCCTCCTGAAGCTTGAATCCCTGGTTTGGTGATGCTTTCGAAGCAGCTGGTCCCGGCTGTACCCAACGATCTTCTAGCTTAGGGAGACTTCGCTTCTCCCAGAAGGCACCTGGAATATGCAAATTAGCCTCCTGAAGCTTGAATCCCTGGTTTGGTGATGCTTTCGAAGCAGCTGGTCCCGGCTGTACCCAACGATCTTCTAGCTTAGGGAGACTTCGCTTCTCCCAGAAGGCACCTGGAATATGCAAATTAGCCTCCTGAAGCTTGAATCCCTGTTTGGTGATGCTTTCGAAGCAGCTGGTCCCGGCTGTACCCAACGATCTTCTAGCTTAGGGAGACTTCGCTTCTCCCAGAAGGCACCTGGAATATGCAAATTAGCCTCCTGAAGCTTGAATCCCTGGTTTGGTGATGCTTTCGAAGCAGCTGGTCCCGGCTGTACCCAACGATCTTCTAGCTTAGGGAGACTTCGCTTCTCCCAGAAGGCACCTGGAATATGCAAATTAGCCTCCTGAAGCTTGAATCCCTGGTTTGGTGATGCTTTCGAAGCAGCTGGTCCCGGCTGTACCCAACGATCTTCTAGCTTAGGGAGACTTCGCTTCTCCCAGAAGGCACCTGGAATATGCAAATTAGCCTCCTGAAGCTTGAATCCCTGGTTTGGTGATGCTTTCGAAGCAGCTGGTCCCGGCTGTACCCAACGATCTTCTAGCTTAGGGAGACTTCGCTTCTCCCAGAAGGCACCTGGAATATGCAAATTAGCCTCCTGAAGCTTGAATCCCTGGTTTGGTGATGCTTTCGAAGCAGCTGGTCCCGGCTGTACCCAACGATCTTCTAGCTTAGGGAGACTTCGCTTCTCCCAGAAGGCACCTGGAATATGCAAATTAGCCTCCTGAAGCTTGAATCCCTGGTTTGGTGATGCTTTCGAAGCAGCTGGTCCCGGCTGTACCCAACGATCTTCTAGCTTAGGGAGACTTCGCTTCTCCCAGAAGGCACCTGGAATATGCAAATTAGCCTCCTGAAGCTTGAATCCCTGGTTTGGTGATGCTTTCGAAGCAGCTGGTCCCGGCTGTACCCAACGATCTTCTAGCTTAGGGAGACTTCGCTTCTCCCAGAAGGCACCTGGAATATGCAAATTAGCCTCCTGAAGCTTGAATCCCTGGTTTGGTGATGCTTTCGAAGCAGCTGGTCCCGGCTGTACCCAACGATCTTCTAGCTTAGGGAGACTTCGCTTCTCCAGAAGGCACCTGGAATATGCAAATTAGCCTCCTGAAGCTTGAATCCCTGGTTTGGTGATGCTTTCGAAGCAGCTGGTCCCGGCTGTACCCAACGATCTTCTAGCTTAGGGAGACTTCGCTTCTCCCAGAAGGCACCTGGAATATGCAAATTAGCCTCCTGAAGCTTGAATCCCTGGTTTGGTGATGCTTTCGAAGCAGCTGGTCCCGGCTGTACCCAACGATCTTCTA
The DNA here is from genome assembly GCF_032444005.1 of Ranitomeya imitator. Taxonomy (NCBI): domain Eukaryota; kingdom Metazoa; phylum Chordata; class Amphibia; order Anura; family Dendrobatidae; genus Ranitomeya; species Ranitomeya imitator. The sequence goes on from NC_091282.1 coordinate 134,316,299, forward strand.
GCTTAGGGAGACTTCGCTTCTCCCAGAAGGCACCTGGAATATGCAAATTAGCCTCCTGAAGCTTGAATCCCTGGTTTGGTGATGCTTTCGAAGCAGCTGGTCCCGGCTGTACCCAACGATCTTCTAGCTTAGGGAGACTTCGCTTCTCCCAGAAGGCACCTGGAATATGCAAATTAGCCTCCTGAAGCTTGAATCCCTGGTTTGGTGATGCTTTCGAAGCAGCTGGTCCCGGCTGTACCCAACGATCTTCTAGCTTAGGGAGACTTCGCTTCTCCCAGAAGGCACCTGGAATATGCAAATTAGCCTCCTGAAGCTTGAATCCCTGGTTTGGTGATGCTTTCGAAGCAGCTGGTCCCGGCTGTACCCAACGATCTTCTAGCTTAGGGAGACTTCGCTTCTCCCAGAAGGCACCTGGAATATGCAAATTAGCCTCCTGAAGCTTGAATCCCTGGTTTGGTGATGCTTTCGAAGCAGCTGGTCCCGGCTGTACCCAACGATCTTCTAGCTTAGGGAGACTTCGCTTCTCCCAGAAGGCACCTGGAATATGCAAATTAGCCTCCTGAAGCTTGAATCCCTGGTTTGGTGATGCTTTCGAAGCAGCTGGTCCCGGCTGTACCCAACGATCTTCTAGCTTAGGGAGACTTCGCTTCTCCCAGAAGGCACCTGGAATATGCAAATTAGCCTCCTGAAGCTTGAATCCCTGGTTTGGTGATGCTTTCGAAGCAGCTGGTCCCGGCTGTACCCAACGATCTTCTAGCTTAGGGAGACTTCGCTTCTCCCAGAAGGCACCTGGAATATGCAAATTAGCCTCCTGAAGCTTGAATCCCTGGTTTGGTGATGCTTTCGAAGCAGCTGGTCCCGGCTGTACCCAACGATCTTCTAGCTTAGGGAGACTTCGCTTCTCCCAGAAGGCACCTGGAATATGCAAATTAGCCTCCTGAAGCTTGAATCCCTGGTTTGGTGATGCTTTCGAAGCAGCTGGTCCCGGCTGTACCCAACGATCTTCTAGCTTAGGGAGACTTCGCTTCTCCCAGAAGGCACCTGGAATATGCAAATTAGCCTCCTGAAGCTTGAATCCCTGGTTTGGTGATGCTTTCGAAGCAGCTGGTCCCGGCTGTACCCAACGATCTTCTAGCTTAGGGAGACTTCGCTTCTCCCAGAAGGCACCTGGAATATGCAAATTAGCCTCCTGAAGCTTGAATCCCTGGTTTGGTGATGCTTTCGAAGCAGCTGGTCCCGGCTGTACCCAACGATCTTCTAGCTTAGGGAGACTTCGCTTCTCCCAGAAGGCACCTGGAATATGCAAATTAGCCTCCTGAAGCTTGAATCCCTGGTTTGGTGATGCTTTCGAAGCAGCTGGTCCCGGCTGTACCCAACGATCTTCTAGCTTAGGGAGACTTCGCTTCTCCCAGAAGGCACCTGGAATATGCAAATTAGCCTCCTGAAGCTTGAATCCCTGGTTTGGTGATGCTTTCGAAGCAGCTGGTCCCGGCTGTACCCAACGATCTTCTAGCTTAGGGAGACTTCGCTTCTCCCAGAAGGCACCTGGAATATGCAAATTAGCCTCCTGAAGCTTGAATCCCTGGTTTGGTGATGCTTTCGAAGCAGCTGGTCCCGGCTGTACCCAACGATCTTCTAGCTTAGGGAGACTTCGCTTCTCCCAGAAGGCACCTGGAATATGCAAATTAGCCTCCTGAAGCTTGAATCCCTGGTTTGGTGATGCTTTCGAAGCAGCTGGTCCCGGCTGTACCCAACGATCTTCTAGCTTAGGGAGACTTCGCTTCTCCCAGAAGGCACCTGGAATATGCAAATTAGCCTCCTGAAGCTTGAATCCCTGGTTTGGTGATGCTTTCGAAGCAGCTGGTCCCGGCTGTACCCAACGATCTTCTATGCTTAGGGAGACTTCGCTTCTCCCAGAAGGCACCTGGAATATGCAAATTAGCCTCCTGAAGCTTGAATCCCTGGTTTGGTGATGCTTTCGAAGCAGCTGGTCCCGGCTGTACCCAACGATCTTCTAGCTTAGGGAGACTTCGCTTCTCCCAGAAGGCACCTGGAATATGCAAATTAGCCTCCTGAAGCTTGAATCCCTGGTTTGGTGATGCTTTCGAAGCAGCTGGTCCCGGCTGTACCCAACGATCTTCTAGCTTAGGGAGACTTCGCTTCTCCCAGAAGGCACCTGGAATATGCAAATTAGCCTCCTGAAGCTTGAATCCCTGGTTTGGTGATGCTTTCGAAGCAGCTGGTCCCGGCTGTACCCAACGATCTTCTAGCTTAGGGAGACTTCGCTTCTCCCAGAAGGCACCTGGAATATGCAAATTAGCCTCCTGAAGCTTGAATCCCTGGTTTGGTGATGCTTTCGAAGCAGCTGGTCCCGGCTGTACCCAACGATCTTCTAGCTTAGGGAGACTTCGCTTCTCCCAGAAGGCACCTGGAATATGCAAATTAGCCTCCTGAAGCTTGAATCCCTGGTTTGGTGATGCTTTCGAAGCAGCTGGTCCCGGCTGTACCCAACGATCTTCTAGCTTAGGGAGACTTCGCTTCTCCCAGAAGGCACCTGGAATATGCAAATTAGCCTCCTGAAGCTTGAATCCCTGGTTTGGTGATGCTTTCGAAGCAGCTGGTCCCGGCTGTACCCAACGATCTTCTAGCTTAGGGAGACTTCGCTTCTCCCAGAAGGCACCTGGAATATGCAAATTAGCCTCCTGAAGCTTGAATCCCTGGTTTGGTGATGCTTTCGAAGCAGCTGGTCCCGGCTGTACCCAACGATCTTCTAGCTTAGGGAGACTTCGCTTCTCCCAGAAGGCACCTGGAATATGCAAATTAGCCTCCTGAAGCTTGAATCCCTGGTTTGGTGATGCTTTCGAAGCAGCTGGTCCCGGCTGTACCCAACGATCTTCTAGCTTAGGGAGACTTCGCTTCTCCCAGAAGGCACCTGGAATATGCAAATTAGCCTCCTGAAGCTTGAATCCCTGGTTTGGTGATGCTTTCGAAGCAGCTGGTCCCGGCTGTACCCAACGATCTTCTAGCTTAGGGAGACTTCGCTTCTCCCAGAAGGCACCTGGAATATGCAAATTAGCCTCCTGAAGCTTGAATCCCTGGTTTGGTGATGCTCTCGAAGCAGCTGGTCCCGGCTGTACCCAACGATCTTCTAGCTTAGGGAGACTTCGCTTCTCCCAGAAGGCACCTGGAATATGCAAATTAGCCTCCTGAAGCTTGAATCCCTGGTTTGGTGATGCTCTCGAAGCAGCTGGTCCCGGCTGTACCCAACGATCTTCTAGCTTAGGGAGACTTCGCTTCTCCCAGAAGGCACCTGGAATATGCAAATTAGCCTCCTGAAGCTTGAATCCCTGGTTTGGTGATGCTCTCGAAGCAGCTGGTCCCGGCTGTACCCAACGATCTTCTAGCTTAGGGAGACTTCGCTTCTCCCAGAAGGCACCTGGAATATGCAAATTAGCCTCCTGAAGCTTGAATCCCTGGTTTGGTGATGCTCTCGAAGCAGCTGGTCCCGGCTGTACCCAACGATCTTCTAGCTTAGGGAGACTTCGCTTCTCCCAGAAGGCACCTGGAATATGCAAATTAGCCTCCTGAAGCTTGAATCCCTGGTTTGGTGATGCTCTCGAAGCAGCTGGTCCCGGCTGTACCCAACGATCTTCTAGCTTAGGGAGACTTCGCTTCTCCCAGAAGGCACCTGGAATATGCAAATTAGCCTCCTGAAGCTTGAATCCCTGGTTTGGTGATGCTCTCGAAGCAGCTGGTCCCGGCTGTACCCAACGATCTTCTAGCTTAGGGAGACTTCGCTTCTCCCAGAAGGCACCTGGAATATGCAAATTAGCCTCCTGAAGCTTGAATCCCTGGTTTGGTGATGCTCTCGAAGCAGCTGGTCCCGGCTGTACCCAACGATCTTCTAGCTTAGGGAGACTTCGCTTCTCCCAGAAGGCACCTGGAATATGCAAATTAGCCTCCTGAAGCTTGAATCCCTGGTTTGGTGATGCTCTCGAAGCAGCTGGTCCCGGCTGTACCCAACGATCTTCTAGCTTAGGGAGACTTCGCTTCTCCCAGAAGGCACCTGGAATATGCAAATTAGCCTCCTGAAGCTTGAATCCCTGGTTTGGTGATGCTCTCGAAGCAGCTGGTCCCGGCTGTACCCAACGATCTTCTAGCTTAGGGAGACTTCGCTTCTCCCAGAAGGCACCTGGAATATGCAAATTAGCCTCCTGAAGCTTGAATCCCTGGTTTGGTGATGCTCTCGAAGCAGCTGGTCCCGGCTGTACCCAACGATCTTCTAGCTTAGGGAGACTTCGCTTCTCCCAGAAGGCACCTGGAATATGCAAATTAGCCTCCTGAAGCTTGAATCCCTGGTTTGGTGATGCTCTCGAAGCAGCTGGTCCCGGCTGTACCCAACGATCTTCTAGCTTAGGGAGACTTCGCTTCTCCCAGAAGGCACCTGGAATATGCAAATTAGCCTCCTGAAGCTTGAATCCCTGGTTTGGTGATGCTCTCGAAGCAGCTGGTCCCGGCTGTACCCAACGATCTTCTAGCTTAGGGAGACTTCGCTTCTCCCAGAAGGCACCTGGAATATGCAAATTAGCCTCCTGAAGCTTGAATCCCTGGTTTGGTGATGCTCTCGAAGCAGCTGGTCCCGGCTGTACCCAACGATCTTCTAGCTTAGGGAGACTTCGCTTCTCCCAGAAGGCACCTGGAATATGCAAATTAGCCTCCTGAAGCTTGAATCCCTGGTTTGGTGATGCTCTCGAAGCAGCTGGTCCCGGCTGTACCCAACGATCTTCTAGCTTAGGGAGACTTCGCTTCTCCCAGAAGGCACCTGGAATATGCAAATTAGCCTCCTGAAGCTTGAATCCCTGGTTTGGTGATGCTCTCGAAGCAGCTGGTCCCGGCTGTACCCAACGATCTTCTAGCTTAGGGAGACTTCGCTTCTCCCAGAAGGCACCTGGAATATGCAAATTAGCCTCCTGAAGCTTGAATCCCTGGTTTGGTGATGCTCTCGAAGCAGCTGGTCCCGGCTGTACCCAACGATCTTCTAGCTTAGGGAGACTTCGCTTCTCCCAGAAGGCACCTGGAATATGCAAATTAGCCTCCTGAAGCTTGAATCCCTGGTTTGGTGATGCTCTCGAAGCAGCTGGTCCCGGCTGTACCCAACGATCTTCTAGCTTAGGGAGACTTCGCTTCTCCCAGAAGGCACCTGGAATATGCAAATTAGCCTCCTGAAGCTTGAATCCCTGGTTTGGTGATGCTCTCGAAGCAGCTGGTCCCGGCTGTACCCAACGATCTTCTAGCTTAGGGAGACTTCGCTTCTCCCAGAAGGCACCTGGAATATGCAAATTAGCCTCCTGAAGCTTGAATCCCTGGTTTGGTGATGCTCTCGAAGCAGCTGGTCCCGGCTGTACCCAACGATCTTCTAGCTTAGGGAGACTTCGCTTCTCCCAGAAGGCACCTGGAATATGCAAATTAGCCTCCTGAAGCTTGAATCCCTGGTTTGGTGATGCTCTCGAAGCAGCTGGTCCCGGCTGTACCCAACGATCTTCTAGCTTAGGGAGACTTCGCTTCTCCCAGAAGGCACCTGGAATATGCAAATTAGCCTCCTGAAGCTTGAATCCCTGGTTTGGTGATGCTCTCGAAGCAGCTGGTCCCGGCTGTACCCAACGATCTTCTAGCTTAGGGAGACTTCGCTTCTCCCAGAAGGCACCTGGAATATGCAAATTAGCCTCCTGAAGCTTGAATCCCTGGTTTGGTGATGCTCTCGAAGCAGCTGGTCCCGGCTGTACCCAACGATCTTCTAGCTTAGGGAGACTTCGCTTCTCCCAGAAGGCACCTGGAATATGCAAATTAGCCTCCTGAAGCTTGAATCCCTGGTTTGGTGATGCTCTCGAAGCAGCTGGTCCCGGCTGTACCCAACGATCTTCTAGCTTAGGGAGACTTCGCTTCTCCCAGAAGGCACCTGGAATATGCAAATTAGCCTCCTGAAGCTTGAATCCCTGGTTTGGTGATGCTCTCGAAGCAGCTGGTCCCGGCTGTACCCAACGATCTTCTAGCTTAGGGAGACTTCGCTTCTCCCAGAAGGCACCTGGAATATGCAAATTAGCCTCCTGAAGCTTGAATCCCTGGTTTGGTGATGCTCTCGAAGCAGCTGGTCCCGGCTGTACCCAACGATCTTCTAGCTTAGGGAGACTTCGCTTCTCCCAGAAGGCACCTGGAATATGCAAATTAGCCTCCTGAAGCTTGAATCCCTGGTTTGGTGATGCTTTCGAAGCAGCTGGTCCCGGCTGTACCCAACGATCTTCTAGCTTAGGGAGACTTCGCTTCTCCCAGAAGGCACCTGGAATATGCAAATTAGCCTCCTGAAGCTTGAATCCCTGGTTTGGTGATGCTTTCGAAGCAGCTGGTCCCGGCTGTACCCAACGATCTTCTAGCTTAGGGAGACTTCGCTTCTCCCAGAAGGCACCTGGAATATGCAAATTAGCCTCCTGAAGCTTGAATCCCTGGTTTGGTGATGCTTTCGAAGCAGCTGGTCCCGGCTGTACCCAACGATCTTCTAGCTTAGGGAGACTTCGCTTCTCCCAGAAGGCACCTGGAATATGCAAATTAGCCTCCTGAAGCTTGAATCCCTGGTTTGGTGATGCTTTCGAAGCAGCTGGTCCCGGCTGTACCCAACGATCTTCTAGCTTAGGGAGACTTCGCTTCTCCCAGAAGGCACCTGGAATATGCAAATTAGCCTCCTGAAGCTTGAATCCCTGGTTTGGTGATGCTTTCGAAGCAGCTGGTCCCGGCTGTACCCAACGATCTTCTAGCTTAGGGAGACTTCGCTTCTCCCAGAAGGCACCTGGAATATGCAAATTAGCCTCCTGAAGCTTGAATCCCTGGTTTGGTGATGCTTTCGAAGCAGCTGGTCCCGGCTGTACCCAACGATCTTCTAGCTTAGGGAGACTTCGCTTCTCCCAGAAGGCACCTGGAATATGCAAATTAGCCTCCTGAAGCTTGAATCCCTGGTTTGGTGATGCTTTCGAAGCAGCTGGTCCCGGCTGTACCCAACGATCTTCTAGCTTAGGGAGACTTCGCTTCTCCCAGAAGGCACCTGGAATATGCAAATTAGCCTCCTGAAGCTTGAATCCCTGGTTTGGTGATGCTTTCGAAGCAGCTGGTCCCGGCTGTACCCAACGATCTTCTAGCTTAGGGAGACTTCGCTTCTCCCAGAAGGCACCTGGAATATGCAAATTAGCCTCCTGAAGCTTGAATCCCTGGTTTGGTGATGCTTTCGAAGCAGCTGGTCCCGGCTGTACCCAACGATCTTCTAGCTTAGGGAGACTTCGCTTCTCCCAGAAGGCACCTGGAATATGCAAATTAGCCTCCTGAAGCTTGAATCCCTGGTTTGGTGATGCTTTCGAAGCAGCTGGTCCCGGCTGTACCCAACGATCTTCTAGCTTAGGGAGACTTCGCTTCTCCCAGAAGGCACCTGGAATATGCAAATTAGCCTCCTGAAGCTTGAATCCCTGGTTTGGTGATGCTTTCGAAGCAGCTGGTCCCGGCTGTACCCAACGATCTTCTAGCTTAGGGAGACTTCGCTTCTCCCAGAAGGCACCTGGAATATGCAAATTAGCCTCCTGAAGCTTGAATCCCTGGTTTGGTGATGCTTTCGAAGCAGCTGGTCCCGGCTGTACCCAACGATCTTCTAGCTTAGGGAGACTTCGCTTCTCCCAGAAGGCACCTGGAATATGCAAATTAGCCTCCTGAAGCTTGAATCCCTGGTTTGGTGATGCTTTCGAAGCAGCTGGTCCCGGCTGTACCCAACGATCTTCTAGCTTAGGGAGACTTCGCTTCTCCCAGAAGGCACCTGGAATATGCAAATTAGCCTCCTGAAGCTTGAATCCCTGGTTTTGCCCTTTTGTCCTCAGCTCTAGTCTTGCCCCGTTCGCTTCCACAGTCCTAGATGGGCGTGGGGTCTTGCCTCAGCTAAGAATCCCCACTCCTTCTCCTTCAAGGATCAACTCACATCTGATCTCAAAATAAGAATGGATTGTCTGAGCTCCTGGGATCCGCCCATGAAGGGTAGGGGTTACACCTTCTATTCAATGGTTGGGTCCACCAGAAGATTCTAGACTGGTGGGCTCCAGGCAGTCTATGTAATATGTACATTTGACTAGCCACCTGCTGTGAGGAAGAATGGCTATTCCTCCACTAGTGATGTTGACAAAGCTTAATTACATTAGAGCTTAGGGCTGCAAGTATTGGGGGAAGTAGACATTGTTACAGGTGAACTCCCAGCCAAGAAAATACATAAATTACAGCTAATAGAAACCAGAGAACAGTTACATACATTAAATGGCATATTATTCAAATACAGGACAGGGCAAAAGTACATATCTTGACAAAAACTATTCCTTTTAATGCACAAAGCATGTTATTTTGAGATATTTATGGCTAAGGAAAAGAAGTTTTTATGGGTGGAGAACCTAATAATACCAACTTTTTATATGCTGCCAAAAGTGCACAAAGATATGGCTAAACCTTAGGTGTACATTCAGCTAAGTGAGGTTTGTTCTCTCTGTGCCTTGAGTTCTGTATACTTGATCTTTCATTGCCTGACCTTGGACCTTGTTCTGACTATCCGTCCTTTTAACCCCTTCTGTTCTGATCCATTATCCTACACTTTTGTCTCTTCCTCCTGTTTATGACATACCCTCCTAGCTTCTGACCTTGGACTCTTTGAATATTCTGACTCACGGCTTGGTCATGAGTAGTGTTGAGCGATACCGTCCGATACTTGAAAGTATCGGTATCGGATAGTATCGGCCGATACCCGAAAAATATCGGATATCGCCGATACCGATATCCGATACCAATACAAGTCAATGGGACATCAAGTATCGGAAGGTATTCTCATGGTTCCCAGGGTCTGAAGGAGAGGAAACTCTCCTTCAGGCCCTGGGATCCATAGGGATGTGTAAAATAAAGAATTAAAATAAAAAATATTGATATATTTACCTCTCCGGCGGCCCCTGGACTCAGCGCGGGTAACCGGCAGGCTTCGTTGTTCAAAATCAGCGCTTTTGGAACCTGAGAATCACGTCCCGGCTTCTGATTGGTCGCGGGCCGCCCATGTGACCGCCACGCGACCAATCACAAGCCGCGACGTCACCGCAAGCTATTAGCGCGCTCATTTTTGAAAAATGAGCGCGTTAATGACTTTCAAAGACGTAGCGGCTTGTGATTGGTCGCGGCCACGCGACCAATCACAAGCCGCGACGTCACCGCAAGCTATTAACGCGCTCATTTTTAAAAATGAGCGCGTTAATGGCTTTCAAAGACGTAGCGGCTTGTGATTGGTCGCGTGGCCGCGACCAATCACAAGCCGCGACGTCACCGCAAGCTATTAACGCGCTCATTTTTAAAAATGAGCGCGTTAATGGCTTTCAAAGACGTAGCGGCTTGTGATTGGTCGCGTGGCCGCGACCAATCACAAGCCGCGACGTCACCGCAAGCTATTAACGCGCTCATTTTTAAAAATGAGCGCGTTAATAGCTTGCGGTGACGTCGCGGCTTGTGATTGGTCGCGGCCACGCGACCAATCACAAGCCGCTACGTCTTTGAAAGTCATTAACGCGCTCATTTTTCAAAAATGAGCGCGCTAATAGCTTGCGGTGACGTCGCGGCTTGTGATTGGTCACGTGGCGGTCACATGGGCGGCCCGCGACCAATCAGAAGCCGGGACGTGATTCTCAGGTCCTAAAAGCGCTGATTTTGAACAACGAAGCCTGCCGGTTACCCGCGCTGAGTCCAGGGGCCGCCGGAGAGGTAAATATATCAATATTTTTTATTTTAATTCTTTATTTTACACATCTCTATGAATCCGATACCGATACCCGATACCACAAAAGTATCGGATCTCGGTATCGGAATTCCGATACCGCAAGTATCGGCCGATACCCGATACTTGCGGTATCGGAATGCTCAACACTAGTCATGAGAAGTAACTTGTGTCACATTGTCATTAAGTAGGAGACAGTTCCCAGGACACTAGTCTACTGAAACAGCATTGTAAATCATTTATAGTTTGAGTTGCCTGCATAATCCAAAAAAGTAATGGATTCCCCCACTATGAACCCAAAAACATAGCAGAACCTTCCTGAGACAACCATTAATAACCTCAGTGATAGCAGCAATGGCTGTAAGTTCGGGGATTTCCGCACATGGATTATACTCAATACTAAGTAAATCAAGATGTTTTGAAAATTTTGCTTCCATTCTTTAATCATTTGCACAATACTAACATGTCGATCCATCTTATGATTTCCATAATTCCACAACTTTAAATTCTTAGTGTTGAAATGTCATTGTTGCGGAGTGTATATGCTATACTACCCATAAGAGCTTATTCACATGTCCATTTTTATCCTCATATATAGTTTCAGTGATGATTTCGCGCAAATCTTTAACACATTTTCCCATTCCTCAAACTTTCACTTATGTGAATGGACCCATTCATGGTTAAAGGTACGAGTGCATTCAGCAAAAAACACAGATAACACACGTACTCAAAAAACGGGCCCATATTGTAACTTTAGCAGACCATAAAATGAATATCAAATTCAAAAAAGAAAAGAGACAGTTTAGTTGAATTCAACTTTTTTTTTAATATATGTGCTCAATAAATGGAAATAAATATATATCACATCTATATAATTCTGTCTTAATATATATATATATATAAAAATGTTCTGATATATTGCATATCAGGTAAACATTAAATGAAGCATTTTTGGGAACATGAATAAGTAAATTATACTTGTAAATCACTTATTCCTGCTGGCTCTTACAGCAAATCATACAGCAGAAAAAAAAATAAATGTCAGGGCAAGCAAAAAGTGCAAAATGTTAGCTATTAGGAATTTGTGAGTATTTTATCCGAGCATGCTCGGGTGCTAACCAAGTGACTCCGGCATGCTTGAATAATATGTTCGAGTCCCCGCGGTTGCATGTCTAACAAACAGGCAATTCGTGCTTGTGTTGCTGCTGTCGAACAGCTGCGGGGACTCAAACATATTATTCGAGCATGCCGAAGACACTCGTTTAGCACCCGAGCATAGTAACATAGTAACATAGTAACATAGTTAGTAAGGCCGAAAAAAGACATTTGTCCATCCAGTTCAGCCTATATTCCATCATAATAAATACCCAGATCTACGTCCTTCTACAGAACCTAATAATTGTATGATACAATATTGTTCTGCTCCAGGAAGACATCCTCTTCTATGTTGGTGGAAAAACCTTCTCTCCTCCAGACGCAAAGAATGCCCCCTTGTGCCCGTCACCTTCCTTGGTATAAACAGATCCTCAGCGAGATATTTGTATTGTCCCCTTATATACTTATACATGGTTATTAGATCGCCCCTCAGTCGTCTTTTTTCTAGACTAAATAATCCTAATTTCGCTAATCTATCTGGGTATTGTAGTTCTCCCATCCCCTTTATTAATTTTGTTGCCCTCCTTTGTACTCTCTCTAGTTCCATTATATCCTTCCTGAGCACCGGTGCCCAAAACTGGACACAGTACTCCATGTGCGGTCTAACTAGGGATTTGTACAGAGGCAGTATAATGCTCTCATCATGTGTATCCAGACCTCTTTTAATGCACCCCATGATCCTGTTTGCCTTGGCAGCTGCTGCCTGGCACTGGCTGCTCCAGGTAAGTTTATCATTAACTAGGATCCCCAAGTCCTTCTCCCTGTCAGATTTACCCAGTGGTTTCCCGTTCAGTGTGTAATGGTGATATTGATTCCCTCTTCCCATGTGTATAACCTTACATTTATCATTGTTAAACCTCATCTGCCACCTTTCAGCCCAAGTTTCCAACTTATCCAGATCCATCTGTAGCAGAATACTATCTTCTCTTGTATTAACTGCTTTACATAGTTTTGTATCATCTGCAAATATCGATATTTTACTGTGTAAACCTTCTACCAGATCATTAATGAATATGTTGAAGAGAACAGGTCCCAATACTGACCCCTGCGGTACCCCACTGGTCACAGTGACCCAGTTAGAGACTATACCATTTATAACCACCCTCTGCTTTCTATCACTAAGCCAGTTACTAACCCATTTGCACACATTTTCCCCCAGACCAAGCATTCTCATTTTGTGTACCAACCTCTTGTGCGGCACGGTATCAAACGCTTTGGAAAAATCGAGATATACCACGTCCAATGACTCACCGTGGTCCAGTCTATAGCTTACCTCTTCATAAAAACTGATTAGATTGGTTTGACAGGAGCGATTTCTCATAAACCCATGCTGATATGGAGTTAAACAGTTATTCTCATTGAGATAATCCAGAATAACATCCCTCAGAAACCCTTCAAATATTTTACCAACAATAGAGGTTAGACTTACTGGCCTATAATTTCCAGGTTCACTTTTAGAGCCCTTTTTGAATATTGGCACCACATTTGCTATGCGCCAGTCCTGCGGAACAGACCCTGTCGCTATAGAGTCACTAAAAATAAGAAATAATGGTTTATCTATTACATTACTTAGTTCTCTTAGTACTCGTGGGTGTATGCCATCCGGACCCGGAGATTTATCTATTTTAATCTTATTTAGCCGGTTTCGCACCTCTTCTTGGGTTAGATTGGTGACCCTTAATATAGGGTTTTCATTGTTTCTTGGGATTTCACCTAGCATTTCATTTTCCACCGTGAATACCGTGGAGAAGAAGGTGTTTAATATGTTAGCTTTTTCCTCGTCATCTACAACCATTCTTTCCTCACTATTTTTTAAGGGGCCTACATTTTCAGTTTTTATTCTTTTACTATTGATATAGTTGAAGAACAGTTTGGGATTAGTTTTACTCTCCTTAGCAATGTGCTCCTCTGTTTCCTTTTTGGCAGCTTTAATTAGTTTTTTAGATAAAGTATTTTTCTCCCTATAGTTTTTTAGAGCTTCAATGGTGCCATCCTGCTTTAGTAGTGCAAATGCTTTCTTTTTACTGTTAATTGCCTGTCTTACTTCTTTGTTTAGCCACATTGGGTTTTTCCTATTTCTAGTCCTTTTATTCCCACAAGGTATAAACCGCTTACACTGCCTATTTAGGATGTTCTTAAACATTTCCCATTTATTATCTGTATTCTCATTTCTGAGGATATTGTCCCAGTCTACCAGATTAAGGGCATCTCTAAGCTGTTCAAACTTTGCCTTCCTAAAGTTCAATGTTTTTGTGACTCCCTGACAAGTCCCCCTAGTGAAAGACAGGTGAAACTGCACAATATTGTGGTCGCTATTTCCTAAATGCCCAACCACCTGCAGATTTGTTATTCTGTCAGGTCTATTAGATAGTATTAGGTCTAAAAGTGCTGCTCCTCTGGTTGGATTCTGCACCAATTGTGAAAGATAATTTTTCTTGGTTATTAGCAGAAACCTGTTGCCTTTATGGGTTTCACAGGTTTCTGTTTCCCAGTTAATATCCGGGTAGTTAAAGTCCCCCATAACCAGGACCTCATTATGGGTTGCAGCATCATCTATCTGCTTTAGAAGTAGACTTTCCATGGTTTCTGTTATATTTGGGGGTTTGTAACAGACCCCAATGAGAATTTTGTTACCATTTTTCCCTCCATGAATTTCAACCCATATGGACTCGACATCCTCATTCCCTTCGCTAATATCCTCCCTTAAAGTGGACTTTAGACAAGACTTTACATAGAGACAAACCCCTCCTCCTCTCCGATTTTTACGATCCTTTCTAAACAGACTGTAACCCTGTAAGTTAACTGCCCAGTCATAGCTTTCATCTAACCATGTCTCGGTTATTCCCACTATGTCAAAGTTACCTGTAGATATTTCTGCTTCTAGTTCTTCCATCTTGTTTGTCAGGCTTCTGGCGTTTGCAAGCATGCAGTTTAGAGGATTTTGTTTTGTTCCAATCTCCTCACTGTGGATTGTTTTAGAAATGTTCTTACCTCCCTTCTGAGTATGTTTTCCTGGGTCGTCTTTGTTCGAGTCTAATGTTTTTCTTCCCGTCCCCTCTTCTTCTAGTTATGCCGGATAAGGTGTTAGCACCCATCACTACTGGCTGTCTATTGTCAAATACTACAAGGGGTATTCGCATCTTCTAAAGTTATAGATTAATTTAAATGTACAAGACAGGAAAACCTATTTAATGGAGATATGCTTGAAAAGTAACATAAAAGTCCTATAAAGTGCATAAAAATATGATAACTGTTACTAAACATTCCACTTCTATGCTGAGATATGAGCTGTTGAAGTTTGCGCTCTGAAGCCTGAGGTGTAACATAGTTCTCAAATAATACCAACATATACTTATCAAATAACAGTTATATTCAGTAAGTAATACACAAGCAGTGCTACACAATCATTAAATAATTTACAATTATTATTATTATTATTGTGATCTCTGATGGTCACAACCCAACCCTTGGGTGTCAGGCCAACAGTGGCACCCCTTTCAGCAGGGATGCATGATGTGCCTTGCTCACTGCTAAGCCTAGTAATGGGCTACAAAAATGCTGGCCTTGAGTGTGCAGGAGGTCTGGTCTGCTCAACGAAGATGGATTAGTCTCTACCAAAGAATGCTGTCATTTTAGAGAAAGTGCAAACCTGAAAAATTTTGGTAAATGTTGAATTTTTGTAGATCATTTGATCACTTTGAAATGGGGCCTCAATTTAGATCCTTTTTAAAAATCAGTTGTCCTAAATATCGTTCCTTAGTAAAAACATAACCTAAATTTGCCAAAAATTTGATTTCGAGAAAGGATACTCATTTTTTGACCTTCATCCTGTAAGGATACCAGCAGTCTTACGCACATCGATGCCATATATAGAACATTCACAGTGCCTTCCTTACACTACTTCTACAGCACTCTACTAGTACATTGTATTTGTTGCTACTTGGAAAGCTACGCTATAAATCAACAAAAAACAGATTTTCTTGGCTGAGACTTGCCCATTATTGACCATATGGACAGCCATTAGGAGATGTGGCAACAGCCATCCAAAAATCCGTTGGATAATTTCCATATTGGACATGTGTACTACTGTGCACATTACTTAAAATAAATACAAATGCCACATAGCTGAAAATATTCATGAAAATAATTTTGTGCTTATACTTTGGGTCCTCGTCAATCTTCAAAGTTGGGATTGGTGGGTTCATTGTAGGGGCTAACAGTGCCATGACTTCAGTGATGATGTAGTGAATAGTGCCCATGTCCCTGATGCACATGTCCTGGTGGTTGGAGTGGTTAATTTCGCGGAGGATATCTTGTTGGATGATGATGAGGTTCTGGATGAAAGTTTGGGGGCTGAGGGTTATTGTTATAAAAAGTATTGTTGGGATAGTAGGACGTGTAGGTGGATGGGCCAGACACAGCACTTGTGGCACCTGGCAGAGTGCTAGAGAAACCTGGTGCAGCACCTGAACCTATAGCCATAAAACTTCCAGGGTATGCTCTAGACATGACCTGCAAGAACAAAAAGTCAAGAAATCATCAATATTCTTCCCACCGACACCTCCAAGTCCTGATAAGATGTCTATTTTACTTAATTATTTGACAAGTTTCCACCATTACAGGTACATTTTAGATCCCGGTACTTTTTGTCAGTTTTCCAAAATGTACAAGGTCCGTCATGACCACTCTTTGCTAAAGTAAAAGTTTTTTTTAAATAATTTGAGCTGAGGTTTTCTGATTTTAACTACCATTCCATTTACTTTGACTTTTAAAGGAGTCATCCTGTCCCATGAACTGAACCTCCTCCATATATCCCGTTAATTGCCTTTCTTGGGTTCTCTTTTTTGGACCCCGAGCTAAAATATCTCTTGATCTACTGAACCCAAACTTACCATGGATCACCAATGACTACAATAGTAATATGCAAATTGTCTCTTCAGAGAGGAAGAGGACTAGAACTCTAGTGCCACCTATTGGAAGTAGCAATCCTAACAGTCAATGTCCACCCTTTAACAAGCCTTGTCACATGGCTTAGGATAAAAGCCAAACCAGAATCTTAATTTTCAGACACTGTGTTTCGGGGTACTGCCCCTCGTCAGTGCAAAGTGGAGATCTGGTTTGGCTGATTGAGAGGCGTCTGACTGGGATCCAAGAATTATCGTTTCTCCTTGCGGAGAGTGACATGTTAAGCATGTCGAGGTGAGGAGACTTAAAGCCGCAATGCTTCTCTGGGAAATATGCAAATTGTCTCTTCAGAGAGGAAGAGGCCTAGAACTCTAGTGCCACCTATTGGAAGTAGCAATCCTAACAGTCAATGTCGACCCTTTAACGAGCCTTGTCACATGACTTAGGATAAAAGCCAAACCAGAACCTCAATTCGCAGATTGAAGATTCTGGTTTGGCTTTTATCCTAAGTCATGTGACAAAGCTCGTTAAAGGGTCAATATTGACTGTTAGGATTGCTACTCCCAACAGGTGGCACTAGAGTTCTAGTCCTCTTCCTCTCTGAAGAGACAATTTGCATATTTCCCAGAGGAGCATTGCGGCTTTAAGTCTCCTCACTTCGACATGCTCAACATGTCATTCTCTGCAAGGAGAAACGATACTTCTTGGATTCCAATAGTAACAAGCATAATGCTGCATTTCACCTGCAGGGGTAATGCATGGCTAAATGTTACTACCGAAACAGCTAGCCATGATGAACAACAAATTACTGGACCAGCTATATTTACAGAGGACCTGCAACCTTTATTTTTATTTTTTAAAAATCCCCCATATGGTTCCAGATATTTTGACCTTTTTATTTAGTTCACCCAATATGCAAAATTTTATGGTCTTTAACAAAGGGGCATTACTTACAGGCTAATTATGCAGAACATCTTAAATACACCCCCACAAGGAATCATGTGATCCTTTCCCCTTTGGAATAATCCATAAAAAATTAGCGCTCAATAAAAATGGTACCATATGGAAGATTAAAAAAAGTACTCAGGAAAGCAGCAGGAAAATAATAAGAGCAACAATGGCCCACTTTTTGACCCAGTGACAGATCCTCTTTCAAAGGAATTTGTCGATAAGATCAACCCCACCAAACCACTTATGATCGGTGCATCCCCCTTGCCGGCTCTGCATCACCCGTGACTATTAGAGGCAGATGATGGCTAAGTAATTCAACCATCATCTGCTGGGAAAGATGCAGGCTTGCCTTGGGAAGGGGCTAAGGGGAATCTGTCCGCAAGATCTACTCCATGAAACCGCATATATGAGCATGCAGGTCTTTGAAAGATAAATTCACTAACACCTTTATAACTTGTATCTGTTGCTGCATTTCTGAGAAATCAAATATGCAAATGAGTTGTTTAGGGATCTGGGCATGACAGCACTTTCTGAGCCTCGGCCTCCTGAGGTTATTTTTTTCACCCAGCTCAAGTCTCCTTAACTTGATTGATCCCTCATTGTCTCTGAGACATGAAGCGCCAGGCAAGGAAATCAGACAGTTGGCCATCAATCAAGCTGAAAAAGCACGTGAATTAAAACGCAGATTTCTTGTGAGTTCAGTATCAGGAACACTTAGAAGATGTAGAGGTTTTGATGGACTTGTCTTTCAAAGACCTATGCGTCCATACATGAAGTTTGAGGGGTTGATTCTACTGAAAGATTCCTTAATTATCAATTTTTATCCCTAATGTTGTGGACAAGGAACAATAGAATACCAAAGGCAGTAACAATGCCTAAATAAAAAAGATACTTACCGCACATAAACAAATCATAGCTAAAATTAAGGCAGCTGCTACACCTAATGCAATAAGAATCACTGCCCAGTATGGAAGGCTGCTCGCAACGGTATCTATAAAACAAACATAAAAACAATCATAAAAAGGTGGTCAAAACAGATGAACGAGCCTGCGGTAATGAAGTCATATATTGATTTAGGATCAGAGAGGTATAAACATTAGAATTGTAACGTAGCTGTTAAAAAAAAAATGCTAAAACTGGGTTTTACCAGTCAACTAAAAACTAAGAGTGAGCTATCAATGCCAAGAAGCTGCTACAAAAGCACTGAAATGTATATATAAAACAAGAGATGCAAAAGGGAGGTTTGGGTTTGGCTTCCTAAAGTGCTTAAACATTAATGTTAATTCTTTTTTAAATCCCTTTGGTTCGCCAATGGTCAAACTTTGACAAGTGCTGTCTGGCCAATGAATGAACTAATGGGCTGGTCCTCAATAGTAGAAACTATTGCTACATTGCAACTCATAAAGGGGATTGTGCTCATGAGAAAACCTTTTGTAATGGTCAAAGTTTCTTAGGTTTAGGGTATGTGCACAGTACACACGTCAGGATTTCTTGCAGAAATTTTCCTGACAAAAACCGGACATTTCTGCCAGAAATCCGCATGCGTTTTTTTTTCGCATTTTTTTATGCGTTTTTTGTGCGTTTTTTCCCAAATGCATAGAATAGCGGGAAAAACGCAGAAAATCCGCAAAATTAATAAACATGCTGCTTTTTTTACTGCGATGCGTTTTTTTCGTGGAAAAAAACGCATCATGTGCACAAAAATTGCAGAATGCTTTCTAAATGATAGGATGCATATGTCTGCGGTTTCTAATGCTGTTTTATCGCGTTTTTATCGAAAAGAAATGCGGAAAAACCAAAATGTGTGCACATACCCTGAAAAAGCCATTGGAACTGTTTTTATTTGTTCATTTTTGCTTTATTTAACCCTGTCCTTTTAAATGTCAGAAAAAATGTGGAAAAGTGTTGGAAAACATTATTATTATAATTATGATATTGATAGTGGTGCTCTATTTTGCAGGTTTGGGGGGGTTCCCAGTGGTTGGGCACAAATAATCTATAAATTATCATCAATCCCATAAGTAAGTTGAATTTTTTTTCACCAGACAAAAACTATTCATCTTTTCCTTTACTCCTCTAAACAAGTGTTGAATTACCACTCACTAGATGACGGTATAGTACAATAAATGTAAGCATAAGCCATATTGCTCAGTTGCTGGAATTTTTCTCTTTGAATTATTTATATAGTTTTATGAGAATACAGCTCAATTGTCATATAAGAAACAAATCTGAAATTCTTCAAGTGAGCCCTATGAACGGTCATGCTATGAATTTATGAAAAAGTGCATCTCATCCTGCTAACCTTTTTTAACTTCCATTCCATAAGACAGTTTCTGTAGTTCCAACCACCAATGGTCGCCTAACTGAATGTGCCCATCTCAACCATCCAATGAGTGAAAGAATATGCATTTATGTG
Source organism: Ranitomeya imitator (assembly GCF_032444005.1). Classification (NCBI taxonomy): domain Eukaryota; kingdom Metazoa; phylum Chordata; class Amphibia; order Anura; family Dendrobatidae; genus Ranitomeya; species Ranitomeya imitator. Next base: position 134,335,546 of record NC_091282.1, read on the forward strand.
CTTTGTCATAATAAAAACCCTGATGGAATGCAATCTATAAAATAGCACTTACTTGTAGCTGAAGTTGAGGTTGTAGTTGGAGAAGTAGTTGGTGTGGTTGTAGTAGGTGGAGCAGTAGTAGTAGGGGGTGTAGTGGTAGTGAGAGATGAAGTAGTAGTTGGAAGTGCAGTAGTAGTGGGGGATGCAGTTGCAGAAGAGGGTGCAGTTGTGGTGGAAGGTGGAGTAGTAGTTGGAGCTGCAGTTGTAGTAGGAGGTGCAGTGGTAGTGAGAGTTGCACTAGTAGTGGGAGGTACAGTGGTAGTGGGAGGTGCAGTAGTAGTGGTAGGTGCAGTTGTGGGGAGTGCAGTGGTAGTAGGAGGTGCAGTTGTAGTGGGGGGTGCAGTGGTAGTAGGAGGTGCAGTAGTAGTGGGAGGTGCAGTGGTAGCAGGAGGTGCAGTATTAGTGGTTGGTGCAGTGGTAGTAGGAGGTGTAGTAGTGGGAGGTGCAGTAGTAGTGGGAGCTGCAGTTGTTGTAGTTGGAGCTGCAGTAGTTGTTGGAGCTGCAGTAGTTGTAGTTGGTGCTGCAGTAGTTGTTTGAGCTGCAGTAGTTGTTGGAGCTGCAGTAGTTGTTGGAGCCGCAGTAGTTGTAGTTGGTGCTGCAGTAGTTGTTGGAGCAGCAGTAGTTGTAGTTGGAGCTGGAATTGTAGTTGGTGCTGCAGTAGTTGTTGGAGCTGCAGTAGTGGTTGGAGCTGCAGTAGTGGTTGGAGCTGCAGTAGTTGTAGTTGGAGCTGGAGTTGTAGTTGGTGCTGCAGTAGTTGTTGGAGCTGCAGTAGTTGTTGGAGCTGCAGTAGTTGTAGTTGGAGCTGGAGTTGTAGTTGGTGTTGCAGTAGTTGTTGGAGCTGCAGTAGTTGTTGGAGCTGCAGTAGTTGTAGTTGGAGCTGGAGTTGTAGTTGGTGCTGCAGTAGTTGTTGGAGCTGCAGTAGTTGTTGGAGCTGCAGTAGTTGTAGTTGGAGCTGGCGTTGTAGTTGGAGCTGCAGTAGTTGTTGGAGCTGCAGTAGTTGTAGTTGGAGCTGGAGTTGTAGTTGGTGCTGCAGTAGTTGTTGGAGCTGCAGTAGTTGTAGCTGGAGTTGTAGTTGGTTCTGCAGTAGTTGTTGGAGCTGCAGTAGTTGTAGTTGGAGCTGGTGTTGTAGTTGGTGCTGCAGTACTTGTTGGAGCTGCAGTAGTTGTAGCTGGAGTTGTAGTTGGTGCTGCAGTACTTGTTGGAGCTGCAGTAGTTGTTGGAGCTGCCGTAGTTGTAGTTGGAGCTGGAGTTGTAGTTGGAGCTGCAGTAGTAGTTGGTGCTGCAGTAGTTGTTGGAGCAGCAGTAGTTGTAGTTGGAGCTGGAGTTGTAGTTGGTGCTGCAGTAGCTGTTGGAGCTGCAGTAGTGGTTGGAGCTGCAGTAGTTGTAGTTGGAGCTGGAGTTGTAGTTGGTGCTGCAGTAGTTGTTGGAGCTGCAGTAGTTGTTGGAGCTGCAGTAGTTGTAGTTGGAACTGGAGTTGTAGTTGGTGCAGCAGTAGTTGTTGGAGCTGCAGTAGTTGTTGGAGCTGCAGTAGTGGCAGTTGGAGCTGGAGTTGTAGTTGGTGTTGCAGTAGTTGTTGGAGCTGCAGTAGTTGTTGGAGCTGCAGTAGTTGTAGTTGGAGCTGGAGTTGTAGTTGGAGCTGCAGTAGTTGTTGGAGCTGCAGTAGTTGTAGTTGGAGCTGGAGTTGTAGTCGGTGCTGCAGTAATTGTTGGAGCTGCAGTAGTTGTAGCTGGAGTTGTAGTTGGTTCTGCAGTAGTTGTTGGAGCTGCAGTAGTTGTAGTTGGAGCTGGTATTGTAGTTGGTGCTGCAGTACTTGTTGGAGCTGCAGTAGTTGTTGGAGCTGCAGTAGTTGTAGCTGGAGTTGTAGTTGGTGCTGCAGTAGTTGTTGGAGCTGCAGTAGTTGTAGTTGGAGCAGGAGTTGTAGTTGGTGCTGCAGTAGTTGTTGGAGCTGCAGTAGTTGTTGGAGCTGCCGTAGTTGTAGTTGGAGCTGGAGTTGTAGTTGGAGCTGCAGTAGTAGTTGGTGCTGCAGTAGTTGTTGGAGCTGCAGTAGTTGTCTGTGCTTCACAAATAGTTAAAGCTGCAGTAGAATTTAATAAAAGTCAATAAAATTTAGTTTTAAAAATATTTTTCACATAAATTATTATTACATATTTTTATTTGCACTGCGGTCACTCTGTTCACCAGTAGAGGTGAGTCTATTATATCAATCTATTTTCCAGGGTCTGTTTTTAATGTGAAAGTTAATCAGTTTGGTGAAACACAATATTAATCATGTTTTCTTAGATGATATTGGTGGAAGGCCATCTGTATTATCAAAAATATTAAAAAGAATAAAAAGAAGAAAATCATATGAACCATTGCCAAAATTTGGCATGAAAAGAAGATTGCTGAAAGGACACAATTTAAGCCCAACCAGATGTAGGGTGGAGCTCACTTGGGTATCAAGGCTGATGTTCTTCAAATTCTCCCTTCTGTTGTTATTTACCAAAAGTTTGTCATCCTACTAAGGGAGACGGAGGAAGACATATAAACTCTGTGATGATGGAATTGATATGGATGAATAACGAGATACGGTAGAACCGATCATCCAATGAGTCGCGTATCTACATGGGTGAAGGAGTTGCAGTTGCACCTCGTACTGGTGCCAAATAGGATGAATGTCACATGTGTCAGATAAGAAGATAGAGTATTGTGTATACCACATGGAAGGCGAGGAATGAATTTCAGTTTTTGCTTCATATATGTAAGTAGCAGTTTTGCCGCTACTTTGCTTTCTTCATGTTTTTGTGTTAACAAGGTGTTTCCATGGAAGAGATATGACTGGAGAATCTGGCAGCCATAAATAATTATTGGTGCCATGTTACAGAAGTTGTCCACTACTTGGTCAACTTCTTCTCATTCCCCTCGCTTCACTCCGATAACATAACAAAGCTTATAATCACCTCCTGTGCCGGTGCCAATCCTGTTGTGTTGGCATTCGCTCTCCCCGGGGCTCTCAAGAGGTGTTGTGCCATGTGACACTGGCGCCTAATCAACACCGGCGTTACCGTCTCCAACTTCAGACAAGTTAGACATGAAGAGGACGTTTGTGATAATCTGCAGCCCGTATTTCCTCTTAATGTTCATTGGGTGCCACCAGCACATGCCATAACACCACCCGAGTGCCCCGGGGAGAGTGAGTGTCGACACCGTGGGAATGGCGCCGGCATGGCGGGTGAGTATAGGCTATATTGTGTTATCGGGGCCACACATTTTGATTAAGAAGGGTTTTTTCCTAGTAATGGACAACCCCTTTAAGTTACTCATTTACATGTTACAGAATATGCCGGAATATTCAAAAGCATAATAATAAGAGCAGCAGCATCTGTCAGGTAGGAGACACAGCCTTCACATTTGTGGGATTGTACTCTTTGGAAGTGTTTTTCGGTATTGAGTGGCAGATATGGGTTCTTATCTCATATTATCGGGTACAACCTTGATGACTGGTGTTCACTTTTGTAGACAGAAAGCATTCTTTATTTTTCCATTTGCTTGGATGATCTCGAATTGCTAGAATAGGGGGCTACTATTGCTCAAAAAAATGTCTTGTCACTATGAACATAATGGTGAATAGGTCCTTTCCCCCATTTTGCTCGTATTGACAAAACATTTAATTGAGGAGCAGTAAAATTCATATAGATCTGTCCACAAACTTCACTATATCAACTGCATTATTAAATAGATCTCTTAGACTTGATGAGGCCGGGGTACTTACCTATAAAATCCATGAATCTCCATGGCTGTTTATTCTTTTTGAAAGTCCCTGACTTTATCACTGAACATTTTACGAGTCCTACTTCAATTCATAAAATGCTAATTGTTATTTCGGGATTTTACAGGTATCCTGATGTAGATTTTCAAAACCAGTACATCAGTCTCCCTACCTCTAAGATATCTACTTAATAATGTATGACATTTGGTGACACTTTAAAGAGATGAGGAAACAACTTTCTAACAGTACATGTTGACTGCTAAAACTATAGAAAACATCGAACATTTCCCAAAAAATATTACTTTAAAAGATGAAAACGTAATAATTGTTGATGATAAGATATAGATATATTTCTTTCCTTAGCTTTTTTGTTATTTTTAGTCATTGATTTTCCTTGTGGTTAATATTTTTGTGTCCTTGTTTTATTTGTTTTCCCATAAGTGAATCCTTCACAGATGAGACCAAAATTGAACTTTTTGGACACCAAAGTAAATGCTATGTCTGACACCAAACCAACACAGCTCATCCCCCCAAGAACACCATCCCTACAGGGTAGCATGGTGGCGTAGTGGTTAGCACTGCAGCCCTGGAGTCCTGTATTCAAACCCCACCAAGGACAACATCTGCAAAGAGTTTGTATGTTCTCTCCGTGTTTGCGTGGGTTTCCTTCGGGTTCTCCGGTTTCCTCCCACATTCCAAAGACATACTGATAGGGAATTCAGATTGTGAGCCCCATTGGGGACAGCGATGATAATGTGTGAAAACTGTAAAGCGCTGCGGAATGTTAGCGCTATATAAAAAATAAAGATTATTGCAGTGCTAAAACAACACTCGAGTGGTTTAAGGAGAAACATGTAAATGTTTTGGCGTGGCCTAGTCAAAGCCCAGACCTTAATCCCATAGAGAATCTGTGGTCAGACTTGAAGATTGCCATTCACCAGAGGAAAACTTCCAACGTGAAGGAGCTCGAGCAGTTTTGCTTTGAAGACTGAGCAACAATCCCAGTGGCCAGAAATGGAAAGCTCAAAGAGACTTGTCCAAAGCGACTTGCAGCTGTAATTGCCTCAAAAGGAGGCTCTACAAAGTACTGACTTTAGGAGGTGAATTATTTTACACACTATGTTCACAGTTGTGGCAGCAAAACATGAGAAATGCCAAGGGTGGAGAATACTTTCGCAAGAAACTGTAAATCTTATCTTTATGCATATTCAAGTAATTAAATTGGATCTAAATTAATTGCAATGCCAGCGTCTTAGAATTAGCAGATAATACCAAAAGTTACCAATACCAAAGTTATTGTACTGATGACACTATTCTTTATCTATGGGACTAATTGATATCATTTCAAATGAGTTAGAATGTATCTAAAGCAAATCCAAATTGTAGGTTACTTACCTTTAAGCAATAAGAGGATCAAGAGAAAAATCCCATTGGGCCTCGGTTCATTCCCCATGGTGCCTATTACTTAGCCCTGTCTCTTGAAGATGTGGACAAAGAATATTCCAAACTCTTAGAAATAGGAAATAGTGTCTTTATATAGTGTTTGTGATAGGATGATGGACTTTATAAACAATGTCCTATGTGTCACATTACAAAAATGTCACACTAGGGCAGCCCTTATCACGTTTAGTAAACTGACCTTCAATTCACCTAAATAGAATATTAAAGCAATTATAAGTTCTCTACAAAGTGTATCATTTGCCTTTTCCACGTGTGACTCATCAGATTCATATCATTGAAATGTATCAGGGCTCCCTATCCTCCAGACTATAATCATATTTAATTGTTGATTATCTCTAGATCAAAGATCATTGTTAAGAAAGTCACTTGTAATATGACAAATAAAATCTATATTGAAACTAATGAAATCTATGAAAAAAGTATGGTAGGCCTACCACGCACCGATACCTATTATGCTGGGGCTCAACACCCAGTTCCTCGAATACTATAACTCTTTTTGAAATGGGTATAGGTTGGCCCCAACTTTGTTAGCAAACCAACAAAAAAGGCATGACACACAGTAACACATCCACAACTGACACTGGTATTTCATGTTATTAACTAGAGATGAGTGGATCGATTCTCAGAGGATCAAGTACGAGATGAATTTCCTGAACCTAATGGTTTGCATAAATTCGAACATTTTGGGATTTAATTTACGCTGCTGAAGCATCAGAGATTTTTCTAATGCCTTTTCTGCTTGGCTGCATGCACCATCACATAATGCCCCTCAGCTATGATATTTTACGGATTTATTATACCTTCTACAATGGTGGTCAGTACCAGGGCCATCACGGATCAGCAGCTAACAGTGGAGCATAGTTTGTACGGCAGAATCATTATCAATCTCCGGAGTCACTGGTAAGTCTCTTCTGTAGACTATAAGCTCATATGGTCAGTGGAGTCCTCTCTCTCTTTTTCCTGTAGTATGTACGTTCTTGTGGTCAGTGGAGTCCTCTCTCTCGCTTTCCTGTAGTATCTAAGCTCTTGTGGTCAGTGGAGTCCTCTCTCTCTGTCTCCAGTAGTATGAACGCTCTTGTGGTCAGTGGAGTCCTCTCTCACTCCTATAGTATGTACATTCTTGTGGTCAGTGGAGTCCTCTCTCTCTCTCCTATAGTATGTACATTCTTGTGGTCAGTGGAGTCCTCTCTCTCTCTCCTATAGTATGTACATTCTTGTGGTCAGTGGAGTCCTCTCTCTCCTGTACTATGTAAGCTCTTATATCGTCAGTGGGATCTTCTCTCTTCTGTACTATGTAAGTTCCTATGGTCACCAGGGTCCCATCCTGTAGAGTGTAAGCTGCTATGGTCAGTGGAGCTCTGTCTCTCTTCAGTAGAGTGTAAGCTTTTATGGTCAGTGAGGTCCTCTCTCTTTCCTATAAAATGTAAGGTCTTATGGTTAGTGGAGTCCTCTCTCCAGTAACACAACTTTTTTTCACAAATTTTGGAACTTTTTTTCCCCATTTAGATAAAAAAGAACCTAGACATGTTTGGTGTCTATGAACTCGTAATGACCTGGAGAATCATATTGGCACGTCAGTTTTAGCATTTAGTGAAAAAAAACTGTGGGATTGCACTTTTTTTGCAATTTCACCGCACTTGGAATTTGTTTCCCGTTTTTCCAGTACACGATATGTTAAAACCAATGGTGTCGTTCAACAGTACAACTCATCCCGCAAAAATCGAGCCCCCGCATGCCCATATTGATAAAAAAAAAGTTATGGCTCTGGGAAGAAGGGGAGCAAAAAATGAAACAGCAAAAACAAAAATACCTCTGGGAGATAAGGGGTTAACTTGGTATGGAACATAAAATCAAACTACAATAACATAATTGGCAACTGGGACAATAAATATTTCCCTCTATGGGGTACACATTGACACTTATCCATCTAAAATCCTCTTTTTCACCATAAGTTTGGAAAAGTAAAAACAGTAGGATCCATAGAAGTTTAGAATTTACCTGTCTCGGGGTTACCGTGACAGTGTGGAGCCAGATGACAGCAGCGTCTGATTGCTCCTACTTGGGTGCTGAGAAGAAGCACTTCTTTGTTTTAACTGGGTTTATTTCTTCTGGCAGAACAGGGGTTAATCGGCCATGTTGGAAATCCCTGTGCTCACAGTTGTGCTTGGTTAGCCACTCCTTTTCCCTTTATAATCTGGGCTAAGTAACTAATCCTTGTCAGAGCTAGCATTTGCTGCATGGCTAACAGTGGGAGAGAAGCACATATGAGAAGGAGAGTTGGAGGAGTTATCTGTGACTGTTGCTTGGTTTGTATGCGTGATAATTCCTTATCCTTCTCTGTTTTGTTTATTCCATGACTTAGGAGATGAGGCAAGGGCAGAGGCCCGGGAATCTTTGCTATCTGAAGTATCCCAAGAAACAGGGTGAGCTAGGGTGCCCCCTATTATTAGGGACAGGGAAGGAGCCCCTGGTCCTGGGTCATCTGACAGCTGTGTCATGAAATTTTTCACATTTTTTATTCTATAATTACTGAACATTTCTATTTGTACATGTAATTGCGATTGTCTATTTTGAGATGGAACCTGCTGCTAAGTAATGGCAGACACTATATGGCGGTATAACATGTTCACACATGGGTTAGTTTCACCCGGTATGAAAAGGGAGATGAACCCTGTTGCTTCAGAGGGCAGCCGAACCGCAAAGTGAACACTAGGACGAGGTAACAGAACTCTGCCGCAAGGACAGGGGGAAGAGTCCCTCTAGACCACTAGTGCTCGGCGCCACTATCGCGGTGCCAGGGGAAAACTAACTAAGCATTTACCGCACGAGAGTGCATACAGCGCTGCACTGGCGGACGCCACTAACCACCTCTCTAGGACTTTTATAGTGGAAGCTCTACGGGACCTTCCTAGTGGTCGAATAGGAGCTGCTACAGGACCTGAGCATGTGACCCCCAACCTCCAATGAGAGGTCGTCCCTTGGACATGCTCAGAAGAAGAAAAGCAGGACTTAGTCCCAGGGACGCCTGCTCACTGCTGATCAGTACTGGTTACAATGGCTGAGCCTGGAAGGACAGCAGTAACCAGCCAAACAGTATCAGTTTGAGCCAGACGCTGGGACCAACGTCTCTCCTGAGCAGGCTCCACTGCAGCTGGAAGAGAGACCGCAGCAGAGATGGTTCGAGATTCCCCTTGTGCGGTGGCGAGAACCCGACACCTAACACCATGTACTGACCTCTACATGATAGAATAGAGGACAGCTCACAAATAATGGAGAACAAAACTATCTATGCTTTGAATAGCCATCTATCAGTGGCCTATCAAGGACATACATTCAGCTGAAATTCCTCACGCCGTAAAGACCTGCTGTGTCCCTGCACCATATTAGACACCGCCTACCAATCAGTGGCCAACAGCTGATTTAGGCATGCAAGTCACGGGCAGCACATGGCAAGGACGTCATGCACTGACTGTCGCTTGCATGCTGAAGTCAGCTGCTGGCTCTTGCTCCAGTGACAGAGGAGGACAACTGGCAGAGTGGAAGCAGAGAAATGTGAGTAGAAGTGTATATTTTATTTATGCATTAAAGAATAGAGGCAGAGAGGGGGACATACATGGAATGGTGAACATACTGCATATACCAGGATGGGTGAAAAATATACCCGGATGGGCCCAGGATAAGTTACATACAGTGGGGAAAATAAATATTTGAGACACTGCCAATTTTGCAACTTTCCCCACCTACAAAGAATGGAGAGGTCTGTAATTTTATCATAGGTACACTTCAACTGTGAAAGACAGAATCATAAAAGAAAAACTTGAAAATCATCAGACTGAATGATTTTTACATGATTAATTTGCATTTTATCGCATAAAATAAGTATTTGATATAATAGGAAAACAGAATTTAATATCTGTTCCAGAAACCTTTCTTTGCAATTACAGAGACCTTTCCAGTAGTTCTTGACCAAGTTTGCACAAACTGCAGCAGGGATTTTGGCCCCCTCCTCCATACAGATCTTCTCCAGATCTTTCAGGTTTCAGAGCTATTGCTGGGCAACATTGAGTTTCTGCTCCCTCCAAAGAAGTTCTATTGGGTTCAGGTCTGGAGACTGGCTAGGCCACTTCAGGACCTTGAAATGCTTCTTACAAAGCCACTCCTTAGTTGCTCTGGCTGTGTGTTTCAAGTCCTTGTCACACTGAAAGACCCAGCCATGACTCATATTCAATGCTCTTACTGAGGAAGGAGGTTTTTGGCCAAAGTCTCGTGATACATAACCCCATCCATCCAATACAGTGCAGTCTTTCTATCCCCTTTGCAGAAAAGCACCCTCAAAGTATGGTGTTTCCCCTACCATGCTTCATGGTTGGGATGGTGTTCTTGGTGTTGCACTCATCCTAATTATTCCTCCAAATATGGCGAGTGAAGTTGATACCAAAAAGTTCTATTTTGGTCTCATCTGATCACATGACCTTCTCTCCTGCCTTCTCTGGATTATCCAGATGGTCATTGGGTACTTCAAGTGGGCCTGGACATGTGCTGGCGTGAGCAGGGGGACCTTGTGTGTCTTGCAGGATAATCCATGATGGCGTAGTGTATTACTAATGGTAATGTTTGAGACTGTGGTCTCAACTCTCTTCAGGTCATTGACCTGGTCTTCCTGTGTAGTTGTGGGCTGATTCCTGACCCTTCTCAGGATCATCCTTACACCACGAGTTGCGATATTGCATGGAGCCTCAAACTAAGGAAGATTGACAGACATCTTTTCTTTCTTCAATTTTCAAATAATTGTACCAACGGCTGTTGCCTTCTCATCAAGTTGCTTGCCTATTGTCCTCTAGCCCATCCCAGCCCAGGTCTACAATTTTGTCCCTGGTTTCCTTAGACAGCTCTTTGATCTTGGCCATGGTGGATAAGTTGGAGTGTGATTGATTGAGTGTGTGGACAGGTGTCTTTTATACAGGTAAGGAGTTCAAACAAGTGCAATTAATACAGGTAATGAGTGCAGAGCAGGAGGCTTCTTAAAGGGACACTGTCACCTGAATTTGGAGGGAACAATCTTCAGCCATGGAGGCGGGGTTTTTGGGTGTTTGATTCACCCTTTCCTTACCCGCTGGCTGCATGCTGGCTACAATATTGGATTGAAGTTCATTCTCTGTCCTCCGTAGTTCATGCCTGCACAAGGCAATCTTGCCTAGCGCAGGCGTGTACTATGGAGGACAGAGAATGAACTTCAATCCAATATTGCAGCCAGCATGCAGCCAGCGGGTAAGGAAAGGGTGAATCAAACACCCAAAAACCCCGCCTCCATGGCTGAAGATTGTTCCCTCCAAATTCAGGTGGCAGTGTCCCTTTAAAGAAAAATGAACAGGTCTGTGAGAGCCAGAATTCGTGCTGGTCGCTAGGTGATCAAATACTTATTTAATGCAATAACATGCAATTTAATTATTTAAAAATCATACAATGTGATTTTCTGTTTTTTATTCTTAGATCCTGTCTCTCACAGTTGAAGTATGCCTACGATAAAATTTACAGACCTCTCCGTTCTTTGCATATGGGAAAACTTGCAAAACCGGCAGTGTATCAAATACTTATTTTCCCCACTGAATATAACCAGGATGCGGGACACAAATACCAGGATGGGCAACATATATACCAGGATATGGGACATATATGCCAGGATCGGTAATATATATACCAGGATATAGGAGATATATACCAGGATGGGTGACATATATACCAGGAAATGGGACATGTATACCAGGATGAGCGACATATATACCAGGGTAAGCCCAGGATGGAGGACATATATACCAGAATGAGTGAAATAAATACCTGGATGGGGGCCAGGATAAGAAACATTAGTACATGATGAGGGACATTACTATATGATGGGGGAGGACGGGCAACATGTATGTTCTTATAGGATTTAGAATACTACAAGGGCCCATACACCTGACCAACAGGAAGGGGGGGCAGATCCAACTTTTGCACAGTGGCCCGTCGGACTCTAGTTAAGCCATTGTCATCTATAATGCTCCATTTGGTGAATCAGTTGAAATGATTGGCTAAATGCAGCTAGCATTGTGTGGGGGTCATTTTCATGAGATACCCAAGGATTATGGTAAAATATCCCAAAGATGTGTTTGATTTGATTCGCCTTTACATATATCACATGTGTTAGGTCTCGAGTTCCCGCTTCTGCACAGGGGGAATCTCGAGCCGTCTCCGCTGCGGTCCCCCATTCCTATCCAGCCGCAGTGGAGCCTGCTCAGCAGGGACGTCGGTCCCAGCGTCTTGCTCGGTCTCACTCTGTTCAGAGAGTTACTGCTGCTTCTTCAGCTCCTGCCATTAAAGTCAGTGCTGGTCAGCAGCGAGTGGACTTCTCTGGGACTAAGTCCTTGTCTGCGCACACTGAGCATGCCCAGGGCAAGATCTCCCGTTGGAGATCGAGGGTCATGTGCTCAGACTCTGCAGCGCATTCTATTGGTCCTCTTGGCAGGTCTTGGAAGGGCAAAGTTTCTGTGGCCACTTCCTGTCCTGCAACTATATAAACTGCGCATGACCGCACGGCCATGCGCTAGTGTACAATTTAATACGTGTGTTTGTTGTGAGTGCAAGTCGTTCTTTAAATACCCCTACCCTATTGTATGACTGTTCGCGTATGGTGTATGGCTGCTATCTAGCGCCCGACTAATCACTCAACGTGTCACACACGTATCAGCGTCTATTGCTGTGACCGCCAGTGCGGTGCCACGCGCCAGTGTGCGCTTCCTGACCCACGTCTGGGTGCTTAGTGGTACCTGCCAGCACGGCACAGTTCCCACAGAGCGGGCTAAGGTGGGATTTATTCTGTCTCTATTGTCGGACAGGGCATTGGAATGGGCTACGCCGCTGTGGGAGCGTGGCGATCATGTGGTGCAGAGTGCTCCGCTGTTTCTGAGCGCTCTGAAACAGGTCTTTTTAGGACCTCAAGTCACCCATGATACTGCGCTCCAATTGCTGGCATTAACTCAGGGTGAGTCCTTGGTCAGTCATTTTGCCATCCAATTCCACACCTTAGCATCTGAGCTGGATTGGTCGGATAAAGCTCTTATCCCCATATTTTGGAGGGGCTTGGCTGACCACGTAAAGGACGCTTTGGCCACTAGGGAGATTCCTGCCACACTGGAGGAGTTAATAACTGTCTCCACTCGAATTGACCTCCGTTTTAACGAGCGGAGGTTAGAGCGAGCCCAGTGTAGGCAGAGGTTTCGGCTGGCTCCTACTTTCGCCAAACCTCTGGAATCTCCGGTCCTGGTTCCTGAGCCACATGAGGCCAGGGAAGTGTCACAAGCAGGATCTAAGGCCCGGACCGCTTGTGCACTCAGGGTCTGTCATGTTTGCCAGCAGTCAGGACATCTAGCCACCAGATGTCCTCAGCGGTCGAGGAAACGTCAGCGTCTAGTGGTAGTAGGTGGAGGTACACTAGACACGGCGACGTTTGCCTCTAAGTTGTCCTTTAAGGGGACAATTACTATTGGCTCATTCTCCCACTCGGTAGAGCTCTGCGTGGATTCTGGGGCGGAGGGCAATTTTATGTCTTCTGCCTTCGCCCAACGTCACGCAATACCCCTGGTAATGCTTGCTCAACCAGTAACGGTGCGAGTGGTGAATGGGTCGACATTGCCCTCACAGATAACACACCAGACCATCCCTTTTACTCTGTCCATGTCGCCATCTCATCAGGAGATAATTTCTCTGCTCGTCATTCCGGAATGAATTGATGAGGTCCTGTTGGGAATACCTTGGCTACGGTACCACTCTCCTCATATCGAGTGGTCCTCAGGCAGAATTCTGGGTTAGGGTGAATCTTGTGGGGGTAGATGTCAGAGGGAGTGCGTTCAGGTTGCTACTACTGAGGTACCCGCAGATCTATCCTCTCTCCCCAAGCAGTATTGGTCTTATGCAGACGTGTTCTCCAAAAAGGCGGCAGAGGTCCTTCCGCCTCATCGCCCCTATGACTGTCCTATTGATCTCTTGCCTGGTGCTGAGCCTCCCCGGGGTCGAGTTTATCCGCTATCTCTCCCGGAGACGGAGGCAATGTCACAGTACATCCAGGAAAATCTGGCAAGAGGATTCATTAGGAAGTCAGTGTCACCTGCTGGGGCAGGGTTCTTCTTCGTGCAGAAGAAGAATGGGGAATTGCGCCCATGCATAGACTACAGGGGTCTTAACGCCATCACCGTTAAGAATAAGTATCCTTTGCCCTTGATATCTGAGTTATTCGATAGACTTCGGGGAGCAAGGGTATTTACTAAATTAGATCTGCAGGGTGCTTACAACCTGATTCGCATCCGTGAGGGGGACGAATGGAAGACGGCCTTTAACACCAGGGATGGGCACTATGAATATCTGGTGATGCCCTTCGGGCTCTGTAATGCCCCAGCCGTTTTCCAAGACTTTGTGAACGATATCTTCCGGGATATGCTTTCCATCTTGGTCGTAGTCTATCTGGATGATATTCTCATCTACTCTCCAGATATTGACTCCCACCGGAGAGATGTTTGCAAAGTCTTCGACCTCCTACGGGCAAACTCCCTCTATGCCAAGTTGGAGAAGTGTATGTTTGAGCAGGAGTCTTTACCTTTCCTGGGCTACATCATCTCGGCCCAGGGATTGGCTATGGATCCTGCCAAACTACAGGCAGTGATGGACTGGCAGGAACCCCATTCTCTGAAAGCGGTGCAGCGCTTTATGGGGTTCATAAATTACTATCGTCAGTTCATCCCCCACTTCTCAACCCTGGTAGCTCCCTTGGTATCCCTCACCAAGAAGGGAGCGAATCCTAAATTGTGGTCCGAAGAGGTCTCCAAGGCCTTCACTTCTATTAAGTCCCACTTTGCTAGCGCTCCCATCTTACATCGTCCCGATGTGGATAAGCTATTCCTAATGGAGGTGGATGCCTCATCCGTTGGTGCAGGAGCAGTCCTCTATCAAAAGGATGCTCAAGGTCGGAAGCACCCATGCTTCTTCTTCTCAAAGACATTCTCACCAGCGGAGAGAAATTACTCCATCGGGGATAGGGAGCTGCTGGCATAGAAGTTGGCCTTTTTGGAATGGAGACATCTCTTGGAGGGTGCTCAGTTCCCATTCCAAGTCTTCACGGACCACAAGAATTTGGTCTATTTACAGACAGCCCAGCGGCTGAATTCTCGTCAGGCCAGATGGTCCTTGTTTTTCTCCCGGTTCCACTTCCTTCACTCTACATTATCTCGCCGGGGAGAAGAACATTCGTGCTGACGCTCTCTCTCGCTCCCTGGTGTCAACTGTGGAGGAGGAGGACGAGCCACGGCTCATTGTCCCTTCAGAGAGTCTGAGAACCTTAGCTCCGGTTTCGCTTGAGTCTGTGCCTCCGGGCAAGACTTTTGTTCCCATCAATTTGCGTCCGGAGGTTCTCTAGTGGGCTCATTCGTCCAGAGTGGGTGGACACTTTGGGGCAAAGAGGACATCTGAGTTGTTGGCGAGAATGTATTGGTGGCCACATATGGTTCGTGACGTAGGATAATAATAAATAATAATTTTATTTATATAGCGCCAACATATTCCGCAGCGCTTTACAAATTATAGAGGGGACTTGTACAGACAATAGACATTACAGCATAACAGAAATACAGTTCAAAACAGATACCAGGAGGAGTGAGGGCCCTGCTCGCAAGCTTACAAACTATGGGGAAGACTACGTTCGGGCATGTGTCTCTTGTGCCAAAAATAAGTCTCTCCGTCAACGGCCAGCTGGGTTGTTATACCCTCTGCCGGTGGCAGACAGGCCCTGGGAGATGGTCGGGATGGACTTTGTGGTGGGTTTGCCCAAGTCACGTGGCTGTACTGTCATTTGGGTTATCACCGACCATTTTTCTAAAATGGTGCATTTGGTGCCGCTTCCTCGGCTACCTTCTGCACGGGCCTTGGCAGCATTGTTTGTTAAACACATCTTCCGTCTTCACGGTATGCCAGACAAAATTGTCAGTGACCGGGGTCCCCAGTTTGCGTCTCGGTTCTGGAGAGAGCTTTGTCGCCTTCTCAGTATCGAGTTGAATCTCTCTTCGGCATATCATCCCGAGACGAATGGGTTGGTGGAGAGAGCCAACCAGACCTTGGTCACATATCTGCGACATTTTGTCTCTGCTAAGCAAGATGACTGGGCATCTTTGCTACCGTGGGCGGAGTTTGCTCTTAACTATGCTGTAGCTGACTCCACTGGACAGACTCCATTCCTCCTTAACTATGGTCAGCATCCGCGGGTACCTGTGCCCATGCCCGTGTCTTCCGCCGATTCCAGGGTGGCAGACTGGGCTGTGGAGGCACGGGACATTTGGGATCGCACTCAGGATGCCATTCGGGCCTCCAAGGAGAGAATGAGGTCCTCCGCCGATGTTCATCGGCGCCCCGCTCCGACCTTTGCTCCTGGCGACTTGGTGTGGCTCTCCGCCCGTAACATCAGGCTGCGAGTTGAGTCCACTAAGTTTGCTCCTCGCTACTTGGGTCCCTTCAAGGTTCTCGAACAGGTTAATCCTGTGGTCTACCGCCTGGCTCTTCCTCCTCGCTTGGGTATCACCGACACCTTTCATGTGTCCCTCTTAAAACCCGTATACATGTCCCGGTTTTCCGAGTCATCTGCCGGGACATCGGGTTCGTCTACAGACGATTACGAGGTGAACGCTATTTTGGGGTGTAAGGTGGTACGCGGCAAAAAGTTCTATCTGGTGGATTGGAAGGGTTATGGTCCAGAGAACAGGTCATGGGAGCCTGCTGAAAACATTCGGGCCCCACAGCTCATTGCTGCCTTCGAGCTTAGCGAGGCCCAAGGAGGGGGGGGCCCTAGGAGGGGGGGTAATGTTAGGTCTCGAGTTCCCGCTTCTGCACAGGGGGAATCTCGAGCCGTCTCTGCTGCGGTCCCCCATTCCTATCCAGCCGCAGTGGAGCCTGCTCAGCAGGGACGTCGGTCCCAGCGTCTTGCTCGGTCTCACTCTGTTCAGAGAGTTACTGCTGCTTCTTCAGCTCCTGCCATTAAAGTCAGTGCTGGTCAGCAGCGAGTGGACTTCTCTGGGACTAAGTCCTTGTCTGCGCACACTGAGCATGCCCAGGGCAAGATCTCCCGTTGGAGATCGAGGGTCATGTGCTCAGACTCTGCAGCGCATTCTATTGGTCCTCTTGGCAGGTCTTGGAAGGGCAAAGTTTCTGTGGCCACTTCCTGTCCTGCAACTATATAAACTGCGCATGACCGCACGGCCATGCGCTAGTGTACAATTTAATACGTGTGTTTGTTGTGAGTGCAAGTCGTTCTTTAAATACCCCTACCCTATTGTATGACTGTTCGCGTATGGTGTATGGCTGCTATCTAGCGCCCGACTAATCACTCAACGTGTCACACACGTATCAGCGTCTATTGCTGTGACCGCCAGTGCGGTGCCACGCGCCAGTGTGCGCTTCCTGACCCACGTCTGGGTGCTTTGTGGTACCTGCCAGCATGGCACAGTTCGCATTTCGGTGCTATAATTATATATTTCCTTACACACCCAGTAGCGGTGTAGTGCCAGCAAGGGTCTAATCGGACTACAATCCCTGTTGGGGTTAAGTTCGGTGACCACTTGCTCGCGCTCTATGTGCGGTACCGCGGTCCTGTGACGCAACAGGATCGCTTTCTTCACGCTGGGTGAGGTTTAACCCACGCGTGTATACTTTTGGATACCGCCATATAGTCTGTCATTTCCTAGCAGCAGGTTTCACCTGCATGGTGGACCCCGGACTGCGAACGCATCTATATCATCTCTCTTGGTGCGTTCCGCCAGTCCTAACAACATGCCTGCTTGTTGCACAGCATATGATGCCAAAAGAGCTAATTATCACCTGGTATCTCAAAAAATAAATAACGTCATGTAAAAAAACAGAGAAACATCTGAAATTTTAAATTTTAACTTAAAAAATAACAACAGGAAAGATAAAGATATGACTTTCTGTTAATATCAACCAAATAAGACCTCAAGCAAAAAAGAAATGGATGAAATTTGTCTATCCTGGAATATTTTTTAAATGCCATTCATATGCTGATTCCAACTATTGTAATGCTGGCTTTAATTATTGCAATGCAGACTACAATTACTTTTACGTCAGATCAGGTAATTAAGTTCTAAATGTAAACACCTCGACATACTGAAATGGTAAGCTCACACAGGAGTGGCCACTTCAGCTCTAAACTTAAAAGAAAACTTCAGGAAACTCAAAAATTTAACTTATTTTTTTAGGAACTTCCAAAATTCCTCATCACTGATTTTTTTTTCTTTTGGTTTTCAAATAATGCCTGGTGGAAAAAAAAAGGGCTATGTGCACAACATCTTTAAAACTCTGGTGAACCAGACAAGTTTTTCAAGCAGAAGATACTTCAGGATACTCTGATATTTTAATTTTTTTTCCTGACCATCTTGTGTTGTTTTTTCTGTTGTTCCCTGAATGTTTTGGTCATTGGCAGTATTTTGGAGGGCTTTTCCATGGTGTTTGTGATGTCGTTTTCCATTACTCTTTTTTTTACAAACAATATCAAAACTCACAAAAAAATATCAAGTCGTCATCCGGGCATCTTTTGAACTTTCCCATTGACTTGTTTTGTAAAATACGGAGTGTCCTCCAAGCGGGAAAAAGTCACAAGAATGGAAAAGTCACTGATTACAAACACCTGGCATTTTTAGAAACCTTAAGTAGTTAAAAGACAATCAAAACCTGAACATATGAATGCTTTTTCATAGAAATACAGATGTTCAATTTTGTAAAAAAAATTTTTTTAAGTTTTCGGGTGGTTTCCTTGGTGGAATCTGCCTGAAAAAGGTGTCATGTCCTCATACCCAGTTTAAACTCAGTTTCTGCTCCAAAATTTATCCAAAAGAATTAGGGCAACATTCGATAAACTTTTATGCCATTGTTTTTCTATAAAAAGGTTTGAAAATTTGTGTAATTTTGGCGCTACTTGAGGCTCCACTAAATGCTTGGGACTTTTAGAGTCGTCACCCTATTTTTGGCCAGTTTCGACAAAATGTGGGATGAGACAGGGGTGTGGTGAGTGTCGCTCTTCAAATTCATGGCAATGGAGGGTTTTCACTACCCCACAAATCTTAATCTGGCAGGAACAGGAGTAGAATTTGTGGAAGGCGCACACAGAGGTAAACGTCACTCATCCATCTCTCATGTAGAAAATGTACTCCTATAATGCAAATAAACAGCTTTGTGTAGTTACTAATCAAGCAAGAACTGGTAGATTTTAGCTCTGAAGCTTGGAGAATTGTGAATACAGCACATGAATATAATGTAATCTGTAACTAAGGATCAGTACAAGATAAAGAACATCAGCTATTCCTACTGTGATGTGACTCAGCTTTCTATAAAGATTAATTACGCAACATATGTAAAGTGGAAAGACTCGTAAAGGAAAAAGATAAACTTCAAAACTAAAATTATAACATAAATTACAACAAAAAATTGTGTAAAAAAATGTCTGAAATTAGACGTTTTTCAGCTGATTAAAAGAAGAAAGTCATTTAATAGAATTCCAGTTTTGTTATTTGTTTCTAAACTATCGAGATAATTTATGAGTCTTGCTTCTACACGTTTATAGGAAACCAAAACTTGGCAGCGGAGCTGTTACTTTATGTGCCGCTCTCACAAAACAGGATTTTATTTTATTGTATATAGAGATTAAAATGCTTTGAAGTCCTCGTAAAAAAACAAGTTTGGTCCTCAAGCCATCCAAAATCCTTTATTAGAGCAGTGCAATGTCTTTTAAGAAAAGTTTTGAGTCATCTGTTTGCTTATGACATTTACACTCATATGATTTCATGGATTATTTAAGGGGGTTTTCTGTCTGATCAGTTCACAAATGATTGCTGGAGAAACCTGGCAGTAGGTGCTGAATTCTCCAACAGCGCCACCACAGGTGAAATGAAGCGTTACACAATACACATTTTTATTAATTATTATTACACCTACTACACATTGGGTGAGGATCTTGGAGATGTGAATGCCGCTTTAAGTATGACCAAACAGGAAGCAAGATGGCTTTCACGGGTCCAGAATCTGATATCTTAGTAATGAGCGATTGCAGAACACAGCAGCATCCTCTGGTGGTAAGGAGAGGAAATGCAGCACAATTATCAAGGTGAACAATAGCAGCCTCTAGTAGTCAATCCAGAGAAAGACAACAGGAATCCTGACACATTAACACTTATGAAGGAGCCGGGGAGATCAGACAAACAATGGTCCAGCATGGTCAATAGCCAACCTTAAGTCTCCCAGAATTCTGATTATCATAGTTAAGGTATATATGAGTTCAAGACCTAACATACCAAAACACCTTTGAACACTAGCAACATACTTAGCAACATACTCATGGATGTATCTAGAACAAAGTGAAGTTTTTGTCATACTGAAACAGTATTGAATAGGCTTTGGGTTAAAAAAAAAATGTCACTTTCCATTCAAGTATATTCCATCTTGTGATTTGGCCCCTGAATTTCCTGTCTTATGCAACATATGTTAGAGGTAACAAACAAAAACTACGTTCTGAATAACTTCATCTTCTAGAAGAATCAAAACATTTTATTTTTAGTCCTAGCCATAACACAGGTCAGGAAAGCCAAAAAAGTTTGGAAGACTGGACACCATGGAGTTTTTTTGGACATTAACTTTAGATGCTAGTTATCCCAAATTCATTGGTTGGAACTGTATTTGATTCTTTATGACAATCAGGGCTTCAAGGTGGATTTTCTTTTATTATCCATTGTCCCATATTGCAGAAAAGGGTGACGCTTGCTCTCCACTGTTCAAAAGAAAGAGTCCTCCGGAGAGTTGACAACAACTACGTGAATTTGTCTTGACAAATAGTTTTTTAATATGTAAGAGTTTAATATTCTCTAAAAGTTCATACAAAATGCAAAATAAATAAATATTACAATCGTATATATGCCCATTCTCTGTAATGTCCTCGTCCGTCTCCATACGATTAATTTATGGAATAATACTCACGACTTGGTGGTTGTGGTGGGAAATGCTGTGGATGCTGTCTTGGTGGATGTCTTGGTACTTGTTGGTCAAAGCGAGGTTCTTGATTAAACTGGAGAAGCTCAGGATTATCGCTCTAAAGGATTGAAGACCATTCAGGTATCCAAAGTTCAGATCACACCATCGTCAAGAAGAATCATTTTCAAATCATGGTCATAACAAAGGTCAAGGAAAGCAAAATATGCGAGAGACTGAAGGAACATTTCGCACATGAGGATATCAACTTTAGATACATGGATTCGTTTTTATCATCCATTGTCCCATATTGCAGAAACGAGTGATGCTTGCTCTCCACTGTCCAAATAAATAGTCCTGGGGTCAACAGCTTTGTGAATATCTGTCTTGTTCAAATTGCTATCAATATTTAAGACGATAATATTCTCTAAAATTGAATTTAATGCAAAATAAATATATATTACAATAGCATTTGTGCCTATTTCCTGTAATGTCCTGGTCCTTCTCAATGTGTGGGATGGTTAGGAATATTTTATGGATTAATATGAAAATAATCTGAGTGCGGTCCTTTCTCATGGTGCTCACGACGTGGTGGTTGTGGTTGGGAATTCTGAAGAAGTTGCGTTGGTGGATGTCTTGGTAGCTGTGGGCTAAGACGAGGTCCTTGGCCAAATTGCAGAAGCTCAGGATTATCGTTCCGAAAGTTAGTAAAGTGTTGTGTGTAGGTTGAAGGGCCCACCAAAGTGCTTGTGGTACCAGGTAGAACACTGGAGATACCTGGACCAACAGCTGAGCTTACAGCCAGAAAACCTGTAGGATATAATAAAGACAAGACCTGCAAAGACAAAACTCAGTTATAGTCTACAAATCGATATTCTTGACAAGATGTTAATAATGAGACATTCAAATTGACAGTAGGACATCTATGTTTGCATGTTTACGTCTACATTTTAAAGGAGGTTTCTCTTGAAGTCTAACCCTTTGAATATGCTCTATTAGGATCCTCACTTGGGAGTTAACTACATGATCCAAACCAGAAGTGTCCCTCGTTCCTCTTGTTTCTGCTCTCCCTTTATACCGTGGTCCATAGTTCAATATTGGTTTTGGTGGGCTTCTAAATTTTTGTGTATATCCAATTCGAAGAATCTTAAGCAGGTAGATCATGTAAAGACACTCTTTCTTAAAACGAATAGTTCTTAAAGGGAATCTGTCAGCAGGATTATGCGTAGTTAGTTACCTACACACAGTGTCAGGTCGGCACCGTTATACTGAATAAAATGATACCTTGGTTGATGAAATCTGTCTTGTGGTTGTTTCTCAATCTTTATTTCCTGAACTGCCCCCTAGTTTGCATAATGAATACCAGCTATTGGCGATCTCCAATAGCTGCTACTGGTGGAGGACATTTTTTCTTTTCTTTTCCAGCAAGAGGGCGCCGGCACCTGTGTAACAGTAGCTATCGTAACTCTATACAAACCGACAGCTGATACTGCACAGGTGCGGCGGGTGCCATTTTCAAAGTAACTTTTTTCTTTCCTCTCTCAAGTAAATCTGCAAAAGGGAATAAGTGCAAAGTGACATGCGATTATGCTGCAGCGCAGGTGTCACAACAAGCACCTGTCTGCAGAAGGGTTTTTTTTATTCAGTATGTGATGATATTCATTATGCAAACTAGGGGGGAGGTCACTGAGTGATCAGTTCATTTCAAAAACCTGACCTGCACATCCAAACATAGACTCAGTGTGAACAGGTGCTGAACCCAGAGTCGCCAACTCGCATATAGTTAAGTAAATAAGGCAGCACACTTTAGCGCTAAAACATGCAAACTTGAAAACACGAAATTTGAACTGCATTACTGCACTAGAAATATGAAATATGAGAGCTTTTAGCGCATAAAAATGGCCAATTTTATGTGTACCTGGTAGCCTCTTTACGGCATCTCTCTTATACCAGGTCCTACGCTTGCCTTACCTCGCTGAGAATAAACGTCTCCATCTGAATGGGTACATGTGAAACCTCTTCTTAGACTAAAATTCTCTCTCTCTGTGGAGGGGTATTGGACCTGCTGTAATTAAAACACCTGAAGCTAGGAGGCGGAGTGCACGATCAGAAGGCTAGAGAATACATTTCAAAAACCTGACCGGCACATCCAAACATAGACTCAGTGTGAACAGGTGCTGAACCCAGAGTCGCCATTTTTATGCGCTAAAAGCTCTCATTTTTCATATTTCTAGTGCAGTAATGCAGTTCAAATTTCGTGTTTTCAATTTGCATGTTTTAGCGCGGCAGTGTGCTGCCTTATTTACTTAACTATACACGAGTTGGCGACTCTGGGTTCAGCACCTGTTCACACTGAGTCTATGTTTGGATGTGCAGGTCAGGTTTTTGAAATGTATTCTCTAGCCTTCTGATCGTGCACTCCCGGCCTCCTAGCTTCAGGTGTTTTAATTACAGCAGGTCCAATACCCCTCCACATAGAGAGAGAATTTTAGTCCCAGAAGAGGTTTCACATGCACCCATTCAGATGGAGACGTTTATTCTCAGCGAGGTAGGCAAGCGTAGGACCTGGTATAAGAGAGATGCCGTAAAGAGGCTACCAGGTACACATAAAATTGGCCATTTTTATGCGCTAAAAGCTCTCATTTTTCATATTTCTAGTGCAGTAATGCAGTTCAAATTTCGTGTTTTCAATTTGCATGTTTTAGCGCTACAGTGTGCTGCCTTATTTACTTAACTGAGTGATCAGTGACCTGTCAGCGGTCTGCATTATGAATATATAATCAGAGCACCACATACACCAAACCCGCCCCAGAGCACGAGCATATCATTAACACAAAACTAAAAATAACGATTAAGAAACAACCACAAGACGGATTTCATCAACCAAGGTATAATTTTATTCAGTACAACGGCGCCAACCTGACAGTGTGTGTAGGTTACTGTGCACAATCCTGCTGACAGGTTCCCTTTAACTGATTTTATGATGTAAGTCCTGTAGGTAAAACCCTGTAATTAAACTGAATTATGAGCTGAAAAGTGTTGGCTAATATCTATTCCTTAGAGCAGTAGTCCAGAAATTTAATCACTTCACCAGACTTCAAAGCTGTGACCTGCCTAGATGTTTCTTCAATTTCAAGAAATAATCCTTTTTTTTTGTACTGTAATCCAGAAATGAATTGATACTTACTGAAAATATGCCCAGTATTCCTAGAATGAGGCCAGCGGCTGCAGCTAAAGCGATGAGAATCACAGCCCAGTATGGAAGTCCTCCAGTGCCGGTATCTATCAATCAAGAATAACTATAATCATAAATGAAGGTTTAAACACATTAACAACAGATTTAATTAGACGACATGTCTGGGGAATAGAAGTCACGCACATGAACAAATTTATTGGCAACTAGTATTACTCCATCGATCGTAAAACAACTAGACTCTACGGGTCAAATACAAGTCAAGCATCAGCCCTCAATGCCAAGCAGCAGCTGCAAAAGCAAAGAAAAGGCGGGCATAAAAAACATAAGATATAAAGTGGTTTAACTAAAAAATCTAAGTGAAATGATACAGTTTAGTTAAAAGAAAATCAAAAGCGTGTTCCATACATGTAAAATACTCATCCTCTTTGGCTTCATCAGAATTATATCTTACAACACCCAGATTTTATCCAACAAGAGTAGACTTAAAGAGGTTGTCCTGTACTTTAATGTTGATGTCCTATCCTTAGGAGAGGTCATCAGTACCAAATTGATGAGAATGTGACATCCGGTCTCTGTGCCCGGTGTTATGAAAGGCAATTCAGTACCACAATGGACATAGCGGTCAGAGCACATACAGTGATCTGACAATAACCCAAAATCATAGAACGAGATCTGAGACGTGGGAACTCTGCAGACCGCAATCCCTAATCCTCTCCAAACAACACTAGAGGCAGCCGTGGATTGCGCCTAACTTTGCCTATGCAACTCGGCACAGCCTGAGAAACTAACTAGCCTGAAGATAGAAAATAAGCCTACCTTGCCTCAGAGAAATACCCCAAAGGAAAAGGCAGCCCCCCACATATAATGACTGTGAGTTAAGATGAAAAGACAAACGTAGAGATGAAATAGATTCAGCAAAGTGAGGCCCGACTTTCTTAACAGAGCGAGGATAGAAAAGGCAACTTTGCGGTCTACACAAAACCCTAAAGAAAACCACGCAAAGGGGGCAAAAAGACCCTCCGTACCGAACTAACGGCACGGAGGTACACCCTTTGCGTCCCAGAGCTTCCAGCAACAAATTAGACAAGCTGGACAGAAAAAATAGCAAACAAATAGCAAAGAAGAACTTAGCTATGCAGAGCAGCAGGCCACAGGAATGATCCAGGGAAAAGCAAGTCCAACACTGGAACATTGACAGGAAGCCAGGATCAAAGCATTAGGTGGAGTAAAGTAGAGAAGCACCTAACGACCTCACCAGATCACCTGAGGGAGGAAACTCAGAAGCCGCAGTACCACTTCCCTCCACCAACAGAAGCTCACAGAGAGAATCAGCCGAAGTACCACTTGTGACCACAGGAGGGAGCTCTGCCACAGAATTCACAACAGCCCGGTCAGATAGAGACCGGATGTGATCAGTTGTGGAGCTGCACAGCACAGCTCCATGAAATGCATAATGGATGTGGCCAGACACGGCGCCCTCCCTCCCTATACAAATGAATAGGCGTGGTTCTGCAGTACCCCACTGCGGCCACTATGCTGTTGCTAGAGCTGTGTTTCTCTGCTCCGCAATTAAGCACATCTTGTCACATCCACCAATCTGGTATTGATGACCTATCCTAAGGATAGGCAATAGATATAATGCACTGGACAACCCCTATTACCCTGTACACACTTCATCTGGGCTTCCACAGGTAAAATTACATGATGCATTTTTTTTACATCTGGTTAATATACTGTATTTTATATAGTATATCCTACATTAATTTTTTGTTTTGTCTTGAATGCTATTTTTTATTATATCCTTTGATATCTTGTTTGTCGTTTTAGGCCTTTTCACATTAGCGTTTTGAGGCGCTGAGGAGGTCTGTGGACTTCCTCCATGAACCCCACCCTTGACCGACCCTCCGCCGCTAGCTCCGCCTACTTCTGCATGCGGCCTGCGTGCCTATCTTTAACATTAGGCACGCAGGTCGTGCGGTTGTATGCGGATGCTTCCGCATGCGTCGTTTTGATGATGCGGAGACCAGCATAGGACGCACCTGGTTGCAATTTCTTTTTTTCTCCGCATCGTCAGAACGACGCATACGGAAGCATCTGCATACAGCCGCACGACCTGCGTACCTAATGTTAAAGATAGGTACGCAGGCCGCATGCAGGCCACATGCATAAGTAGGCGGAGCTAGCGGCAGAGGTGCGGCCGAGGGCGGAGCTTCACAGATGAAGTCCGCAGCCCTCTGCAGCTCCTCAAGACGCTAGTGTGAAACTAGACTTAGATATTTCCTAATTTGTATTTACCTTTTTTACATAATAGATTGTCCAGTGTAAGCAAGTAATAACATACAGTGGGGCAAAAAAGTATTTAGTCAGTCAGCAATAGTGCAAGTTCCACCACTTAAAAAGATGAGAGGCGTCTGTAATTTACATCATAGGTAGACCTCAACTATGGGAGACAAACTGAGAAAAAAAAATCCAGAAAATCACATTGTCTGTTTTTTTTAACATTTTATTTGCATATTATGGTGGAAAATAAGTATTTGGTCAGAAACAAAATTTCATCTCAATACTTTGTAATATATCCTTTGTTGGCAATGACAGAGGTCAAACGTTTTCTGTAAGTCTTCACAAGGTTGCCACCCACTGTTGTTGGTATGTTGGCCCATTCCTCCATGCAGATCTCCTCTAGAGCAGTGATGTTTTTGGCTTTTCGCTTGGCAACACGGACTTTCAACTCCCTCCAAAGGTTTTCTATAGGGTTGAGATCTGGAGACTGGCTAGGCCACTCCAGGACCTTGAAATGCTTCTTACGAAGCCACTCCTTCATTGCCCTGGCGGTGTGCTTTGGATCATTGTCATGTTGAAAGACCCAGCCACGTTTCATCTTCAATGCCCTTGCTGATGGAAGGAGGTTTGCACTCAAAATCTCACGATACATGGCCCCATTCATTCTTTCATGTACCCGGATCAGTCGTCCTGGCCCCTTTGCAGAGAAACAGCCCCAAAGCATGATGTTTCCACCACCATGCTTTACAGTAGGTATGGTGTTTGATGGATGCAACTCAGTATTCTTTTTCCTCCAAACACGACAAGTTGTGTTTCTACCAAACAGTTCCAGTTTGGTTTCATCAGACCATAGGACATTCTCCCAAAACTCCTCTGGATCATCCAAATGCTCTATAGCAAACTTCAGACGGGCCCGGACATGTACTGGCTTAAGCAGTGGGACACGTCTGGCACTGCAGGATCTGAGTCCATGGTGGCGTAGTGTGTTACTTATGGTAGGCCTTGTTACATTGGTCCCAGCTCTCTGCAGTTCATTCACTAGGTCCCCCCGCGTGGTTCTGGAATTTTTGCTCACCGTTCTTGTGATCATTCTGACCCCACGGGGTGGGATTTTGCGTGGAGCCCCAGATCGAGGGAGATTATCAGTGGTCTTGTATGTCTTCCATTTTCTAATTATTGCTCCCACTGTTGATTTCTTCACTCCAAGCTGGTTGGCTATTGCAGATTCAGTCTTCCCAGCCTGGTGCAGGGCTACAATTTTGTTTCTGGTGTCCTTTGACAGCTCTTTGGTCTTCACCATAGTGGAGTTTGGAGTCAGACTGTTTGAGGGTGTGCACAGGTGTCTTTTTATACTGATAACAAGTTTAAACAGGCGCCATTACTACAGGTAATGAGTGGAGGAAAGAGGAGACTCTTAAAGAAGAAGTTACAGGTCTGTGAGAGCCAGAAATCTTGATTGTTTGTTTCTGACCAAATACTTATTTTCCACCATAATATGCAAATAAAATGTTAAAAAAACAGACAATGTGATTTTCTGGATTTTTTTTTCTCAGTTTGTCTCCCATAGTTGAGGTCTACCTATGATGTAAATTACTTGCACTATTGCTGACTGACTAAATACTTTTTTGCCCCACTGTATATATTGACATGATAGATGATACCTTGGTGAGTGGCGGGCGATCCCACCACTGGGACTCGTACCGATCAGCAGAATGGGGAATTTTTATTCCCAACTGGAATCTTTTATCTTTGTTTCAAAAATGGCTGGTTAGATGCCCACTCCATTGTTTCTATATGGGGGTGCTAGAAAAAGCCGAGCCCTGCACTCAGCAGAGTCATCGGGAATGAGCACTGCTGTTCTGTTCTAAAGGTGATAAATATTACACATTCTGCAAATCAGTGCAAGTATCAGTGGTCAAATCCCCACGGTCAACAAGTTATCATCTATCCTGTGGACTGGTGATAATTTGATTTTACCAGAAAACCACTTTAAGTATAAGCAGCATGAGTTGACTTAGCCATTATGCGTGAACCTATTGATTTCACACAATTCACTGTATAACACAAAACTGTAGATAGACTTTAAAAAGGTGTTCCCGTTAACAAAAGTTTGCTTTAATCAATATATCTTGGAATAATAATAAGTTCCACAATTGGATGTGTGTAAATAAAATGTTCCTGTGCTGAGATAATCTTATAAATGTGCCCCCGCCGTGTACTGTGTAATGGTCGTGTTTGACCATACAGGAACATGGTCTGATCATACCACAGCTCCTGGGCAGGGGTGGAGCAAACGAGTATACAGACAATACAGCATGGAATCACTAGTGATTATTTTTGTGAGATAAAACATTTCGCTGCCTGTTTTACAATGTTTTACCCCAAAGAAAGATTCAGTTGCGATTAAGTGCTGTAATGTCTGTATACTCTTTTGCTTCCCCCTACTCAGGAGATGTGGTATGATCAGGCCATGTTCCTGTTCAGTCAAACACGACCATTACACAGTACACAGCAGGGTCACATTTATAAGATTATCTCAGCACAGGAACATTTTATTTACACACGTCCAATTGTGGAACTTATTATTATTATTCCAAGATCTATTGATTAAAATGAACTTTCGTTCATGGGAAAAAAAACCCTTTAACTTCATCAACCAGGGGTCCTCTCTTTTCCGTCATGAGTGGTGTGATGAACAAGGGGTCCCATATTCTGATGTCTATATGGTCTGATAGGAGATATTGATGGGGGTTGGTCTTGCGAGACCTCCTCTATAATGACTATACACATTTAGGGGCTAGTACTATACCTAGACATTTTAATTACACTACAAAAAAGTCACAAACTATGGCGAGTAATTCTGCCGCAAAAGTCTGTGATCTACGTTGTGCTGTTGTTCTGTTATTCCTCCTAAATACTTCTGAATAAATTAATATCTAAGTGTTTCCACTCCCCTTGTCAATGGGTCTAAGATGTGTGACTCTGCTTAATCTTACACTCACAATACTGACTGGACAATATTAGTGCATGTACTGTAGGTACACTTTTCAACTGGTACCCAGATGTCAATTTATTCATTAATTTTTAGAAATAGTAACAAAGAAATTTCGCAATGTAAATTTCTAGGAAAACTGGAACATTGTCATGAAAACATATCAAAAGAAAAAATAATTGTTTAAAGTAAACCTGTGATCAGGTAAAAAGTAGCAAGCTAATGCTCCTGTTATTCCCCAAATCAGGAGGTCGTTGCTCTTAGGATCCTTTGGGGCATGTCTCCAGAGTGTTCTGTATTATTACCAAGTGACCCACATCACCTTGATAAAAACCGTAAAAATTAACGCTAAATAAAAAAAAAACATATCTCTAGAAATGTATGGATAATTTAGAAAAAAAAATTAGCAAACTCAAGGGAGCATAAAATAAAATACCTGCAAAAACTGGATACTTTTTGTCATGATCCCAATGGCAGGGGATCACAAAAGGACAAGCACAAAAACAAAACAAGCTCTAGGGTGATGGAACCTGAGCTGACCGCGATCCTGAACCTAAACACACAACTAGCAGTAGCCGGGGAACGTGCCTACGATGATTCCTAGACGTCTCGTGCCAGCCGAAGGATTAACTTCCCCTATCAGAAGAAACACAGACCTCACTTGCCTCCAGAGAAACACCCCACAGAAATAGCAGCCCCCCACATGTAATAACGGTGAAATGAGAGGAAAGCACACACGTAGTTATGAAAATAGAATCAGCAAAAATGAGGCCCGCTAAAGCTAGATAGCAGAGGATACAAAAGTGAACTGCGCAGTCAGCGAAAAACCCTTCAAAAAACCATCCTGAAATTACTTGAACTCATGTGCCAACTCATGGAACATGAGGAGTAATTTCAGCCCACTAGAGCAACCAGCAGCAAGGAATCACATATCTGCAAGCTGGACTAAGACAAAAATTAAGCAAAACGTGGAACAGGAAAATCAAAACTTAGCTTGTCCTGAAGATAACAGACGCAGGGAGCAGAGGTAAAAAGACACGCTGATTACATTGATAGCCGGCGAGGAAATGACAAAAAAGCCAGGTTAAATTGGAAACTCCCATAACCTGATGGAACAGGTGGACACCAGAGACCGCAGAGAACACAAGTCACCCAGTACCATCAGTAACCACCAGAGGGAGCCCAAAAACAGAACTCACAACAGTACCCCCCCTTGAGGAGGGGTCACCGAACCCTCACGAGAACCACCAGGGCGACCAGGATGAGCCCTATGAAAAGCACGGACCAAATCGGCAGCATGAACATCAGAGGCAATCACCCAAGAATTATCCTCCTGACCATAACCCTTCCACTTGACCAAATACTGGAGTTTCCATCTGGAAACACGAGAATCCAAGATCTTCTCCACAACATACTCCAATTCACCCTCCACCAGCACCGGAGCCGGAGGCTCAAGCGAAGGAACAACAGGTACCTCATACTTCCGCAACAACGACCGATGGAACACATTATGAATAGCAAACGATGCCGGGAGATCCAAACGAAAGGACACAGGGTTAAGAATTTCCAAGATCCTATAGGGACCGATGAACCGAGGCTTGAACTTAGGAGAAGAGACCTTCATAGGAACAAAACGAGAAGACAACCACACCAAGTCCCCAACAAGAAGTCGAGGACCCACGCGGCGACGGCGATTAGCAAACTGCTGAGCCCTCTCCTGGGACAACTTCAAATTGTCCACCACATGACTCAAATCCGATGCAACCTATCCACCACCATGTCCACTCCAGGACAATCAGAAGGCTCCACCTGACCAGAGGAAAAACGAGGATGAAACCCCGAATTACAAAAGAAAGGAGAAACAAAGGTAGCAGAACTAGGCCGATTAATTATTAAGGGCAAACTCGGCAAGCGGCAAAAAGGACACCCAGTCATCTTGATCAGCAGAAACAAAACACCTTAAATAAGTTTCTAAAGTCTGATTAGTTCGTTCCGTCTGGCCATTCGTCTGGGGATGGAATGCAGACGAAAAGGACAAATCAATGCCCATCTTAGCACAGAACGTCCGCCAAAATCTAGACACAAACTGGGATCCCCTGTCAGAAACGATGTTCTCCGGAATGCCATGCAAACGGACCACGTTTTGAAAAAACAGAGGGACCAACTCAGAGGAGGAAGGCAACTTAGGCAAGGGTACCAGATGAACCATCTTAGAAAAGCGGTCACACACAACCCATATGACGGACATTTTTTGAGAGACAGGGAGATCCGAAATAAAGTCCATGGAAATGTGCGTCCAAGGCCTCTTCGGGATAGGCAAAGGTGACAACAATCCACTGGCCCGAGAACAGCAAGGCTTAGCCCGAGCGCAAACTCCACAAGACTGCACGAAAGAACGCACATCCCTCGACAAGGAAGGCCACCAAAAAGACCTGGCCACCAAGTCTCTAGTACCAAATATTCCAGGATGACCTGCCAACACAGAAGAATGGACCTCGGAGATGACTCTACTGGTCCAATTATCTGGAACAAACAGTCTTTCCGGTGGACAACGATCAGATTTATCCGCCTGAAACTCCTGCAAAGCACGTCGCAAGTCTGGGGAGACAGCCGACAAAATCACCCCATCCCTAAGGATACCAGTGGGCTCAGAATTTCCAGGGGAGTCAGGCACAAAACTCCTAGAAAGAGCATCCGCCTTCACATTCTTTGAACCTGGCAGGTATGAAACCAAAAAATTGAAACGGGAGAAAAACAGTGACCAACGAGCCTGTCTAGGATTCAGACGCTTGGCAGACTCAAGGTACATCAGATTCTTGTGATCAGTCAAGACCACCACACGATGTCTAGCACCCTCAAGCCAATGACGCCACTCCTCAAATGCCCACTTCATGGCCAAAAGCTCCCGATTACCAACATCATAATTCCGTTCAGCGGGCGAAAATTTTCTAGAAAAGAATGCACATGGCTTCATCACTGAGCCATCGGAGCTTCTCTGTGACAAAACCGCCCCCGCTCCGATCTCAGAAGCATCAACCTCAACCTGAAAAGGAAGCGACGTATCTGGCTGACGCAACACAGGAGCAGAAGAAAACCGGCGCTTAAGTTCCTGAAAGGCCTCCACAGCCGCAGGAGACCAATCAGTAACATCAGCACCCTTTTTAGTCAAATCCGTCAAAGGCTTAACAACACTAGAAAAATTAGTTATGAAGCGACGATAAAAATTAGCAAAGCCTAAGAACTTCTGTAGACTCTTAAGAGATGTAGGCTGCGTCCAGTCACAAATAGCCTGAACCTTGACGGGATCCATCTCAATAGTAGAAGGGGAAAAATATACCCCAAAAAAGAAATCTTCTGGACTCCAAAGAGACATTTAGAACCTTTTACAAACAAAGAATTGGCCCGCAGGACCTGAAACACCTTCCTGACCTGCTGAACATGAGACTCCCAGTCATCAGAAAAAAACAAAACATCATCCAAATACACGATAATAAATTTATCCAGATATTCACGGAAAATATCGTGCATAAATGACTGGAAGACAGAAGGAGCATTAGAAAGTCCAAAAGGCATCACCAAATACTCGAAATGACCCTCAGGCGTATTAAATGCGGTTTTCCACTCATCACCCTGCCTTATCCGCACAAGATTATACGCACCCCGAAGATCAATCTTAGTGAACCATTTAGCCCCCTTAATGCGAGCGAACAAATCAGTCAACAATGGCAAAGGATACTGATATTTGACTGTAATCTTATTCAAAAGACGATAATCTATGTAAGGCCTCAAGGAACCATCTTTTTTGGCCACAAAAAAAAAACCTGCTCCCAAAGGGGACGAAGATGGACGGATATGTCCCTTTTCCAAGGACTCCTTAACATAATTCCGCATAGCAGTATGCTCTGGCACTGACAGATTGAACAAACGACCTTTAGGGAATTTACTGCCAGGAATCAAATCTATAGCACAATCGCAATCCCTGTGAGGAGGAAGCGAACTGAGCTTAGGCTCCTCAAAAACCTCCCGATAATCAGACAGAAATACCGGAACCTCAGAAGGAGTAGATGAAGCGATAGAAATCGGAGATGCATCATCATGAACCCCCTGACATCCCCAGCTTAACACAGACATTGTTTTCCAGTCCAGGACTGGGTTATGAGTTTGTAACCATGGCAGACCAAGCACTAAGACATCATGTAAATTATACAGTACCAGGAAGCGAATCACCTCCTGATGAACGGGAGTCATACGCATGGTCACTTGTGTCCAGTACTGAGGTTTATTCATAGCCAAAGGTGTAGAGTCAATTCCTTTCAAAGGAATAGGAACTTCCAGAGGTTCCAGACTAAACCCACAGCGATTGGCAAATGACCAATCCATAAGACTCAGGGCAGCGCCTAAATCCACATGGGCATCGACGGAAATGGATGATAATGAACAAATCAGCGTCACAGACAGAATGAACTTAGACTGTAAAGTACCAATGGCAACAGACTTATCAACCTTTTTTGTGCGTTTAGAGCATGCTGATATAACATGAGCTGAATCACCACAATAAAAACACAATCCATTTTTCCGCCTATAATTTTGCCGTTCACTTCTGGACTGAATTCTATCACATTGCATTATCTCAGGTGCCTGTTCAGAAGACACCGCCAAATGGTGCACAGGTTTGCGCTCCCGTAAACGCCGATCAATCTGAATAGCCATAGTCATGGACTCATTCAGACCTGTAGGCGCCGGGAACCCCACCATAACATCTTTAATGGCCTCAGAAAGGCCATCTCTGAATTTTGCAGCCAGAGCGCACTCATTCCACTGAGTAAGCACCGACCATTTCCGAAATTTCTGACAATATATTTCTGCTTCATCTTGCCCCTGAGAGAGAGCCAATAAAGCTTTTTCAGCCTGAATCTCTAGGTTAGGTTCCTCATAGAGCAAACCCAATGCCAGAAAAAACGCATCCACATTGAGCAACGCAGGATCCCCTGGTGCCAATGCAAATGCCCAATTCTGAGGGTCACCCCGCAGGAAAGATATAACAATCTTGACCTGCTGAGCAGGGTCTCCAGAGGAGCGAGATTTCAAGGAAAGAAACAACTTGCAATTGTTCCTAAAATTCAGAAAACTAGATCTATCTCCAGAAAAAAACTCTGGGATAGGAATTCTAGGTTCAGACATAGGCGTATGTACAACAAAATCTTGTATATTTTGAACCTTAGCAGCAAGATTATTCAGGCTGGAAGCCAAACTCTGGACGTCCATGATAAACAGCTGAGGTCAGAGCCATTCAAGGATTAAGAGGAGGAAAGAAGCAGCCAAGCTGCTATTAAGGCTAGGCAGCAAACACTGAGGAGGGGAAAAAAAAAAAAAACTTCCTCAGACTACTTTTCCTCCTACTTCAGCCAAAACGATGACCAATTTTTTTTTAGGCCGGCTATACTGTCATGATCCCAATGGCAGGGAGCATAAAATAAAATACCTGCAAAAACTGGATACTTTTTGTCATGATCCCAATGGCAGGGGATCACAAAAGGACAAGCACAAAAACAAAACAAGCTCTAGGGTGATGGAACCTGAGCTGACCGCGATCCTGAACCTAAACACACAACTAGCAGTAGCCGGGGAACGTGCCTACGATGATTCCTAGACGTCTCGCGCCAGCCGAAGGATTAACTTCCCCTATCAGAAGAAACACAGACCTCACTTGCCTCCAGAGAAACACCCCACAGAAATAGCAGCCCCCCACATGTAATAACGGTGAAATGAGAGGAAAGCACATACGTAGTTATGAAAATAGAATCAGCAAAAATGAGGTCCGCTAAAGCTAGATAGCAGAGGATACAAAAGTGAACTGCGCGGTCAGCGAAAAACCCTTCAAAAAACCATCCTGAAATTACTTGAACTCATGTGCCAACTCATGGAACATGAGGAGTAATTTCAGCCCACTAGAGCAACCAGCAGCAAGGAATCACATATCTGCAAGCTGGACTAAGACAAAAATTAAGCAAAACGTGGAACAGGAAAATCAAAACTTAGCTTGTCCTGAAGATAACAGACGCAGGGAGCAGAGGTAAAAAGACACGCTGATTACATTGATAGCCGGCGAGGAAATGACAAAATAGCCAGATTAAATAGGAAACTCCCATAACCTGATGGAACAGGTGGACACCAGAGACCGCAGAGAACACAAGTCACCCAGTACCATCAGTAACCACCAGAGGGAGCCCAAAAACAGAACTCACAACAACTTTTAACCTGCTGATTGGACTTCTATAAAGAAGCATGCAGTAAACACAGACATGTCCTATTTGATGCTTAGTTAACAGGAATATACTCTCTAAACAAATTAAAAATTTCACTTACCGGTGACTGAAGTAGCCGTGGTAGTTCGGGCTCCAGCGCTAGTGATAGTGACACTATTTGTTGATGCTGTAGTGGTTGTGGGCGTTACAGTTTTACTTGAACCTGCAGAAGTAGTGGTAGGGATTGTGGCTGTGGATGCTGTTGTGTTAGATGAAGCTGAAGTAGGAGCTATTGTAACAGTTGAAACTGAAGTAGTAGACGTACTAGATGTTGGGGCTCCAGTAGTGGTAAAAGTAGTAGCAATTGTCGTTAATATTGGTACTGCATTGGTAGTAGGATCAGCAATAGTCATAGATTCAGTGGTTATTGGTGAGGCAGTAGTAGTGGAAAATGAAGTAGTAGCTACTGCTGCAGTGGTTGTTGGAGCTGGAGTAGTAGTTTGGTCAGTAGTTGTAGCTGGAACTGAAATAGTAGTTGAAGCTGGAATAGCAGTTGTAGTTGAAGCTGCAGTTGTAGTTGAAGCTGATGTCGTTTTTGGAGCTGCAGTTGCCGTTGATACTACAGTAGAAGTTGGAGGTGTAGTAGAAGGTGGAGGTTGAGTGGTGGTTGGAGGTGGAGTCATGGTTGGAGGTGGAGTCATAGCTGAAGGTGAAGTTGTGGTTGGTGGTTGAGTGGTGGGTGGAGGTTGAGTAGTGGTTGGAGGATGAGTGGTGGTTGGAGCTGGAGAGGTGGTTGGAGGTGGAGTGGTAGTTGGAGGTGGAGAGGTGGATGAAGCTGGAGTGGTCGTTGGAGCTGGAGTGGTGGTTGAAGCTGGAGTCGTGGTAGGAGCTAGAGTTGTGGTTGGAGCTGGAGTTGTGGTTGGAGCTGGAGTTGTGGTTGCAGGTGGAGTTGTGGTTGAAGGTGGAGTGGTGGTTGGAGCTGGAGTGGTGCTCTGAGGTGGAGTGGTGGTTGGGGCTGGAGTGGTAGTTGGAGGTGGAGTGGTGGTTGGAGTTGGACTGGTGGTTGGAGCTGAAGTCGTAGTTGGAGCAGGAGTCTTGGTTGTAGCTAGAGTGGTGGTTGGAACTGGAGTTGTGATTGGAACTGGTGTGGTGGTTAAAGCTGGAGTCGAGGGTGGAGGTGGAGTCGTGGTTGGAGCAGAAGTTGTTGTTGGAGGTGGAGTGGTGGTTGGAGCTGGAGTGGTGGTTGGAGGTGGAGTGGTGATTGGAGCTGAAGTCGTGGTTGGCGCTGGAATTGTGGTTGGAGGTAGAGTGGTGTTTGGAGATGGAGTGGTGGCTGGAACTGGAGTGGTGGTTGGAGATGGAGTCGTGGTTGGAGCTGAAGTCGTGGTTGGAGCTGGAGTCATGGTTGGACCTAGAGTGGTAGTTGGAGGTGGAGTGCTGGTTGGAACTGATGTGGTGGTTGAAGCTGGAGTGGTGGTTGGAAAAAGAGTGGTGGTTGAAGCTGGGGTCGTTGTTGGAAGTGGAGTCGTAGTTGGAGGTGGAGTGGTGGTTGGGGCTGGAGTGGTGATTGGAAGTTGAGTGGTGGTTGGAGGTGGAGTGGTTGTTGGAGCTGGAGTCATGGTTGGAGCTAAAGTGGTGGTTGGAGATGGAGTGGTGGTTGGAGCTGGAGTGGTGCTCGGAGGTGGAGTGGTGGTTGGGGCTGGAGTGGTGGTTGGAGGAGGAGTGGTGGTTGGAGCTGGAGTTGTGCTCAGAGGTGGAGTGGTAGTTGGGGCTTGAGTGGTGGTTGGAGGTGGAGTAGTGGCTGGAGTTGGACTGGTGGTTGGAGCTGATGTCGTAGTTGGAGCTGGAGTCGTGGTTGGAGCTGGAGTCATGGTTGGAGGTGGAGTGGTGGTTGGAGGTGGAGTGGTGGTTGGAGGCAGAGTGGTGGTTTGAGGCAGAGTGGTGGTTTGAGGTGGAGTGGTGGTTGTAGCTAGAGTGGAGGTTGGAACTGGAGTTGTGATTGGAATTGGAGTGGTGGTTGAAGCTGGAGTCATGCTTGGAGGTGGAGTCGTGGTTGGAGCTGGAGACGTAGTTGGAGGTGGAGTGGTGGTCGGGGCTGGAGTGGTGGTTTGAGATGGAGTGGTGATTGGAGCTAAAGTCATGGTAGAGGCTGGAATGGTGGTTGGAGGTGGAGTGGTGGTTGAAGATGGACTGGTGGTTGGAACTGGAGTGGTGGTTGGAGCTAGAGTCGTGGTTAAAGCTGAAGTCATTGTTGGAGCTGAAGTCGTGGTTGAAGGTGGAGTCATAGTTGGAGCTGGAGTGGTGGTTGGAGGTGAAGTGCTGGTTGGAGCTGAAGTGGTGGTTGAAGCTGGAGTGGTGGTTGGAATTAGAGTGCTGGTTGAAGCTGGAGTCATGGTTGGAAATGGAGTTGTGGTTGGAGATGGAGTCATGGTTGGAGCTGGAGTGGTGGTTGGAGCTGTAGTGGTGGTTGGAGGTGGAGTGGTGGTTGAAGCTGGAGTGGTTATTGGAGGTGGAGTGGTAGTTGGAGTTGGAGTGGTGGTTGGAGACGGAGTGGTGGTTGGAGACGGAGTGGTGGTTGGACCTAGAGTCATGGTTGGAGCTGAAGTCGTGGTTAGAGGTGGAGTCGTAGTTGGAAGTGGAGTGTTGGTTGAAGCTGAAGTGGTGACTGGAGGTGGAGTGGTGTTTTGAGCTGGAGTGGTGGTTGGAGCTGGAGTGGTGGTTGGAGGTGGTGTGGTGGTTGGAGGTAGAGTGGTGGTTGGAGCTGGAGTTGGCGTTAGAGCTGGATTCATGGTTGGAGCTGTAGTCATTGTTGGAGCTGGAGTTGTGGTTGGAGCTGGAGTGGTGGTTGCAGGTGGACCGGTGGTTGGAGCTGGAGTGGTAGTTGGAAGTGGAATGGTGGTTGGAGCTGAAGTTATGGTTGGAGCAGCAGGAGTCGTGGTTGGAGCTGGAGTGGTGGTTGGGGGTGGAGTGGTGGTTGGAGCTGGAGTGGTGGTGAGAAGTGGAGTGGAGTTTGGAGCTGGAGAGGTAGTTGGAGCTGGAGTTGTGGTTGGAACTGGAGTGGTGGCTGCAGCTGGAGTCATGGTTGGAGGTGAAGTTGTGGTTGGAGCTGGAGTCGTAGTTGGATGTAGAATGGTGGTTGTAGCTGGAGTAGTGGTTGGAGGTGGAGTGGTGGTTGGAGGTGGAGTTGTGAATGGAGCTGAAGTTGTGGTTGGAACTGGAATGGTGGTTGGAGATGGAGTTGTGGTTGGAACTGGAGTGGTGGTTAGGGCTGGAGTGGTGATTGGAGATGGAGTCGTAGTTGGAGGTGGAGTAGTGGTTGGAAGTGGAGTGATGGTTGAAGCTGAGGTGGTGGTTGGAGCTGAAGTCGTCGTTGGAGCTGAAGTCGTGGTTGGAGCTGCAGTCGTGGTTGGAGGTGGAGTGGTGGTTGGAGCTGGAGAGGTGGTTTGAGCTGGAGAGGTGGTTTCAGCTTGAATTGTGGTTGGAGGTGGAGTGGTGGTTGGAGCTGGAGTGGTGGTTGGAGCTGGAGTGATGGTTGGAACTGGAGTGGTGGTTGGAGCTGAAGTGGTGGTTTGAGGTGAAGTGGTGGTTGGAGCTGAAGTGGTGGATGGAGCTGGAGTGGTGGTTGGAGCTGGAGTGGTGGTTTGAGGTGGAGTGGTGGTTTGAGGTGGAGTGGTGGTTGGAGCTGGAGTGGTGGTTGGAGGTGGAGGGGTGGTTGGAGGTGGAGGGGTGGTTGGAGCTGGAGTTGTGGTTGGTGCTGGAGTGGCAGTTGGAGCTGGAGTTATGGTTTCAGCTTTAGTTGTGGTTGGAGGTGGAGTGATGGTTGGAGTTGGAGTGGTGGTTGGAGCTGGAGTGGTGGTTGGAGCTGGAGAGGTGGTTTGAGGTGGAGTGGTGGTTGGAGCTGAAGTGGTGGTTGGAGCTGGAGTGGTGGTTGGAGCTGGAGTGGTGGTGTGAGGTGGAGTGGTGGTTGGAGCTGGAGTGGTGCTTGGAGCTGGAGTGATGGTTTCAGCATGAATTGTGGTTGGTGGTGGAGTGGTGGTTGGAGCTGGAGTGGTGGTTGGAGTTGGAGTGATGGTTGAAACTGGAGTGGTGGTTGGAGCTGGAGAGGTGGTTTGAGGTGTGGTTTGAGGTGGAGTGGTGGTTGGAGCTGAAGTGGTGGATGGAGCTGGGGTGGTGGTTGGAGCTGGAGTTGTGGTTTGAGCTGGAGTGGTGGTTTGA
This sequence comes from Ranitomeya imitator, assembly GCF_032444005.1. Lineage (NCBI taxonomy): Eukaryota > Metazoa > Chordata > Amphibia > Anura > Dendrobatidae > Ranitomeya > Ranitomeya imitator. The sequence continues at coordinate 134,374,764 of NC_091282.1, forward strand.
GGTGGAGTGGTGGTTGGAGCTGGACTTGTGGTTGGAGATGGAGTGGTGGTTAGATCTGGAGTTGTGGTTGGAGGTGGAGTGGTATTTGAAAGTGGAGTGATGGTTGGAGCTGGAGTGGTGGTTGGAGCTGGTGTTGTGGTTTCAGCTGGAGTCGTGGTTGAAGCTGGAGTGGTGGTTGAAGGTGGAGTGGTGGTTGGAGCTGGAGTAATGGTTGCAGGTAGAGTGGTGGTTGGGGCTGTAGTGGTAGTTTGAACTTGAGTGGTGGTTGGAGCTGCAGTGGTGGTTTCAGGTGGATTGTTGGTTAGAGGTGGAGTGGTGGTTGGAAGTAGAGTGGTGGATGGAGGTGGAATAGTGGTTGGTGCTGAAGTGGTGGTTGGAGCTGGAGTGGTGGTTTGAGCTGGAATCATGGTTGGAGGTGGAGTTGTGGTTTGAGGTGGAGTGGTGGTTGGAGGTGGAGTGGTGGTTGGAGCTGGAGTCGTGGTTGGAGCTGGAGTTGTGGTTGGAAGTGAAGTGGTGGTTGGAGCTGGAGTCGTGGTTGGAGCTTGAGTCGTGGTTGTAGCTGAAGTTGTGGTTGGAAGTGGAGTGGTGGTAGGAGATGGAGTGGTGGTTGGAGGTGGAGTGGTGGTTGTGGGTGGAGTTGTGAATGGAGCTGAAGTTGTGGTTGGAGCTGGATTGGTGGTTGGAGGTGGAGTTGTGGTTGGAACTGGAGTGGTGGGTAGAGCTGTAGTGGTGATTGGAGATGGAGTCGTAGTTGGAGGTGGAGTGGTGGTTGGAGGTGGAGTGGTGGTTGAAGCTGAGGTGGTGGTTGGAGCTGGTGTCGTAGTTGGAGCTGAAGTTGTGGTTGGAGCTGCAGTCGTGGTTGGAGGTGGAGTGGTGGTTGGCGGTGGAGTCGTTAATGGAGGTGGAGTGATCGTTGAAACTGGAGTGGTGGTTGGAGCTGGAGTGGTGGTTTGAGGTGGAGTGGTCGTTGGAGCTGAAGTGATGGATGGAGCTTGAGTGGTGGTTGGAGCTGGAGTCGTGGTTTGAGCTGGAGTGGTGGTTTGAGGTGGAGTGGTGGTTGGAGCTGGACTTGTGGTTGGAGGTGGAGTGGTGGTTAGATCTGGAGTTGTGGTTGGAGGTGGAGTGGTGGTTGAAAATGGAGTGTTTGTTGGAGCTGGAGTCGTGGTTTCAGCTGGAGTCGTGGTTGAAGCTGAAGTGGTGGTTGAAGGTGGAGTGGTGGTTGGAGCTAGAGTAGTGGTTGCAGGTGGAGTGGTGGTTGGGGCTGTAGTGGTAGTTGGAGCTTGAGTGGTGATTGGAGCTGCAGTGGTGGTTTCAGGTGGATTGTTGGTTGGAGGTGGAGTGGTGGTTGGAAGTAGAGTGGTGGATGGAGGTGGAATAGTGGTTGGTGCTGAAGTGGTGGTTGGAGCTGGGGTGGTGGTTGGAGCTGGAATCATGGTTGGAGGTGGAGTTATGGTTTGAGGTGGAGTGGTGGTTGGAGGTGGAGTGGTGGTTGGAGCTGGAGTCGTAGTTGGAGCTGGAGTCGTGGTTGGCGCTTGAGTCGTGGTTGTAGCTGAAGGTGTGGTTGGAAGTGGAGTGGTGGTTGGAACTGGAGTCATGGTTGGAGCTTGAGTCGTGGTTGTAGCTGAAGTTGTGGTTGGAAGTGGAGTGGTGGTAGGAGATGGAGTGGTGGTTGGAGGTGGAGTGGTGGTTGGAGGTGGAGTGGTGGTTGGAGGTGGAGTTGTGAATGGAGCTGAAGTTGTGGTTGGAGCTGGATTGGTGGTTGGAGGTGGAGTTGTGGTTGGAACTGGAGTGGTGGATGGAGGTGGAATAGTGGTTGGTGCTGAAGTGGTGGTTGGAGCTGGGGTGGTGGTTGGAGCTGGAATCATGGTTGGAGGTGGAGTTGTGGTTTGAGGTGGAGTGGTGGTTGGAGGTGGAGTGGTGGTTGGAGCTGGAGTCGTAGTTGGAGCTGGAGTCGTGGTTGGCGCTTGAGTCGTGGTTGTAGCTGAAGGTGTGGTTGGAAGTGGAGTGGTGGTTGGAACTGGAGTCATGGTTGGAGCTTGAGTCGTGGTTGTAGCTGAAGTTGTGGTTGGAAGTGGAGTGGTGGTAGGAGATGGAGTGGTGGTTGGAGGTGGAGTGGTGGTTGGAGGTGGAGTGGTGGTTGGAGGTGGAGTTGTGAATGGAGCTGAAGTTGTGGTTGGAGCTGGATTGGTGGTTGGAGGTGGAGTTGTGGTTGGAACTGGAGTGGTGGTTGGAGCTGGAGTTGTGGTTTGAGCTGGAGTGGTGGTTTGAGGTGGAGTGGTGGTTTGAGGTGGAGTGGTGGTTGGAGCTGGACTTGTGGTTGGAGATGGAGTGGTGGTTAGATCTGGAGTTGTGGTTGGAGCTGGAGTGGTATTTGAAAGTGGAGTGATGGTTGGAGCTGGAGTGGTGGTTGGAGCTGGTGTTGTGGTTTCAGCTGGAGTCGTGGTTGAAGCTGGAGTGGTGGTTGAAGGTGGAGTGGTGGTTGGAGCTGGAGTAATGGTTGCAGGTAGAGTGGTGGTTGGGGCTGTAGTGGTAGTTTGAACTTGAGTGGTGGTTGGAGCTGCAGTGGTGGTTTCAGGTGGATTGTTGGTTAGAGGTGGAGTGGTGGTTGGAAGTAGAGTGGTGGATGGAGGTGGAATAGTGGTTGGTGCTGAAGTGGTGGTTGGAGCTGGAGTGGTGGTTTGAGCTGGAATCATGGTTGGAGGTGGAGTTGTGGTTTGAGGTGGAGTGGTGGTTGGAGGTGGAGTGGTGGTTGGAGCTGGAGTCGTGGTTGGAGCTGGAGTTGTGGTTGGAAGTGAAGTGGTGGTTGGAGCTGGAGTCGTGGTTGGAGCTTGAGTCGTGGTTGTAGCTGAAGTTGTGGTTGGAAGTGGAGTGGTGGTAGGAGATGGAGTGGTGGTTGGAGGTGGAGTGGTGGTTGTGGGTGGAGTTGTGAATGGAGCTGAAGTTGTGGTTGGAGCTGGATTGGTGGTTGGAGGTGGAGTTGTGGTTGGAACTGGAGTGGTGGGTAGAGCTGTAGTGGTGATTGGAGATGGAGTCGTAGTTGGAGGTGGAGTGGTGGTTGGAGGTGGAGTGGTGGTTGAAGCTGAGGTGGTGGTTGGAGCTGGTGTCGTAGTTGGAGCTGAAGTTGTGGTTGGAGCTGCAGTCGTGGTTGGAGGTGGAGTGGTGGTTGGCGGTGGAGTCGTTAATGGAGGTGGAGTGATCGTTGAAACTGGAGTGGTGGTTGGAGCTGGAGTGGTGGTTTGAGGTGGAGTGGTCGTTGGAGCTGAAGTGATGGATGGAGCTTGAGTGGTGGTTGGAGCTGGAGTCGTGGTTTGAGCTGGAGTGGTGGTTTGAGGTGGAGTGGTGGTTGGAGCTGGACTTGTGGTTGGAGGTGGAGTGGTGGTTAGATCTGGAGTTGTGGTTGGAGGTGGAGTGGTGGTTGAAAATGGAGTGTTGGTTGGAGCTGGAGTCGTGGTTTCAGCTGGAGTCGTGGTTGAAGCTGAAGTGGTGGTTGAAGGTGGAGTGGTGGTTGGAGCTAGAGTAGTGGTTGCAGGTGGAGTGGTGGTTGGGGCTGTAGTGGTAGTTGGAGCTTGAGTGGTGATTGGAGCTGCAGTGGTGGTTTCAGGTGGATTGTTGGTTGGAGGTGGAGTGGTGGTTGGAAGTAGAGTGGTGGATGGAGGTGGAATAGTGGTTGGTGCTGAAGTGGTGGTTGGAGCTGGGGTGGTGGTTGGAGCTGGAATCATGGTTGGAGGTGGAGTTATGGTTTGAGGTGGAGTGGTGGTTGGAGGTGGAGTGGTGGTTGGAGCTGGAGTCGTAGTTGGAGCTGGAGTCGTGGTTGGCGCTTGAGTCGTGGTTGTAGCTGAAGGTGTGGTTGGAAGTGGAGTGGTGGTTGGAACTGGAGTCATGGTTGGAGCTTGAGTCGTGGTTGTAGCTGAAGTTGTGGTTGGAAGTGGAGTGGTGGTAGGAGATGGAGTGGTGGTTGGAGGTGGAGTGGTGGTTGGAGGTGGAGTGGTGGTTGGAGGTGGAGTTGTGAATGGAGCTGAAGTTGTGGTTGGAGCTGGATTGGTGGTTGGAGGTGGAGTTGTGGTTGGAACTGGAGTGGTGGATGGAGGTGGAATAGTGGTTGGTGCTGAAGTGGTGGTTGGAGCTGGGGTGGTGGTTGGAGCTGGAATCATGGTTGGAGGTGGAGTTGTGGTTTGAGGTGGAGTGGTGGTTGGAGGTGGAGTGGTGGTTGGAGCTGGAGTCGTAGTTGGAGCTGGAGTCGTGGTTGGCGCTTGAGTCGTGGTTGTAGCTGAAGGTGTGGTTGGAAGTGGAGTGGTGGTTGGAACTGGAGTCATGGTTGGAGCTTGAGTCGTGGTTGTAGCTGAAGTTGTGGTTGGAAGTGGAGTGGTGGTAGGAGATGGAGTGGTGGTTGGAGGTGGAGTGGTGGTTGGAGGTGGAGTGGTGGTTGGAGGTGGAGTTGTGAATGGAGCTGAAGTTGTGGTTGGAGCTGGATTGGTGGTTGGAGGTGGAGTTGTGGTTGGAACTGGAGTGGTGGTTGGAGCTGGAGTTGTGGTTTGAGCTGGAGTGGTGGTTTGAGGTGGAGTGGAAGTTTGAGCTGGACTTGTGGTTGGAGGTGGAGTGGTGGTTAGATATGGAGTTGTGGTTGGAGGTGGAGTGGTGGTTGAAAGTGGAGTGTTGGTTGGAGCTGGAGTGGTGGTTGGAGCTGGAGTCGTGGTTGAAGCTGGAGTGGTGGTTGAAGGTGGAGTGGTGGTTGGAGCTGGAGTAGTGGTTGCAGGTGGAGTGGTGGTTGGGGCTGTAGTGGTAGTTGGAGCTTGAGTGGTGGTTGGAGCTGCAGTGGTGGTTTCAGATGGATTGTTGGTTGGAGGTGGAGTGGTTTTTGGAAGTAGAGTGGTGAATGCAGGTGGAATAGTGGTTGGTACTGAAGTGGTGGTTGGAGTTGGAGTGGTGGTTGGAGCTGGAATCATGGTTGGAGGTGGAGTTGTGGTTTGAGGTGGAGTGGTGGTTGGAGGTGGAGTGGTGGTTGGAGCTGGAGTCGTGGTTGGAGCTTGAGTCGTGGTTGGAGCTGAAGTTGTGGTTGGAGCTGAAGTGGTGGTTGGAGCTGGAGTCGTGGTTGGAGCTTGAGTCGTGGTTGTAGCTGAAGTTGTGGTTGGAAGTGGAGTGGTGGTAGGAGATGTAGTGGTAGTTTGAGCTGAAGTGGTGGTTGGAGGTGGAGAGCTGGTTGGAGCAGGAGTCGTGGTTGGAGCTTGAGTTGTGGTTGGAAGTGGAGTGGTGGTTGGAGCTGGAGTGGTGGTTGGAGGTGGAGTGGTGGTTCGTGCTGGAGTGGTGGTTGGAGGTGGAGTGGTGGTTTGAGCTGGAGTGGTGGTTGGAGCTGGAGTGGTGGTTGGAGATGGAGTGGTGGTTGGAGCTAGAGTTGTGGTTGGAGCTGGAGTGGTGGTTGGAGATGGAGGGTTGGTTGAAGTTGAAGTGGTGTTTGGAGCTGGAGTGGTGGTTGGAAATGGAGTGGTGGTTGGAGCTGGAGTGGTGGTTGGAGTGTTGGTTGGAGCTGGAGTGGTGGTTGGAGATGGAGTGGTGGTTGGAGCTAGAGTTGTGGTTGGAGCTGGAGTGGTGGTTGGAGATGGAGTGGTGGTTGGAGCTGGAGTGGTGGTTGGAGCTGGAGTGGTTGTGTGAGGTGGAGTGGTCGTTGGAGCTTTTGTGGTGGTGGGAGCTGGAGTAAGAGTTGGAGGTGGAGTCATGGTTGGAGCTTGAGTTGTGGTTGGATCTGGAGTCATGTTTGGAGGGGAAGTGGTTGGAGCTGAAGTGGTGGTTGGAGGTGGAGTGGTGATTTGAGTTGGAGTGGTGGTTGGAGGTTGAGTGGTGGATGGAGCTGGATTGGTGGATGGAGCTGGAGCCGTGGTTGGAGCAGGAGTCCTAGTTGGAGCTGAAGTGGTGGTTGGAGCCAGAGTGGTCGTTGGAGCTGGAGTGGTGGTTGGAGGTGGAGTGGTGGTTGGAGCTGGAGTGATGGTTGGAGTTGGAGTCGTGATCAGAGCTGGAGTCGTAGTCAGAGCTGGAATAGTGGTCGGAGGTGAAGTGGTGGTTGGTGGTGGAGTAGTGGTCCGAGCTGGAGTGGTGTTCGGAGTGGGAGTCGTGGTTTGAGCTGGAGTGGTGGTTGGAGCTGGAGTAGTGGTTGGAGCTGGAGTCGTGGTTGGAGCTGGAGTCGTTGTTGAAGCTGACGTTGTGGTCGGAGCTGGAGTCATGGTCAGAGCTGGAGTCATGGTCGGAGCTGGAGAAGTGGTCTGTGCTTCACAAATGTTTACAGCTACAGTAGTAATTTAACAAAAAAACAGTAGAATAAGTTCACGTTACTGAAAATTTTATATGTATTGTTTTGAATATTTTTCTTATTATAGATTTTGTTGTTACACTCATCTGTTGTACAAATTAAGAATGAATGCAGAGTGTGTGTTATTAGCTCAGATCTGATTATCACTAGTTCACCGCTCCACTGGAATTAAAACCTAAGATCCACTAGATTTTTCAGATAATGGCACCATATTTACAAGTACATATATTTACATGCACCTGTCTGATTAATTTTCCAGTTTCTGCAAATGATAGCAATTGCAATATTTGGCCTTTTTCACCCCCGCAATGAAATCACTTGGAGCTGATGATCAGTAAATGATCTCCTGGTGTGCCAGATATGTGGCCATTGAGACCCAGCCGTAGGCAGGGTGTAGCAGGTGTCCTGACTTTGTAATATCAAAGGTCTCATGTATTGCACTGCTGATGCATGAGGCTATGTGCACATGCTGCGGATCCGCAGCGTTTCCGCAGCTGCGGGTCCGCAGCGGTTTCCCATGAGTTTAGAGTACATTGTACACTTACGGGGAATGAAAACCGCAGTGCACATGCTGCGGAAAAAAACACGTGGAAACGCAGCGGTTTATATTCCGCAGCATGTCAATTCTTTCTGTGGATTCCACTGCGGGTTTACACCTGCTCCAATAGGAAACTGCAGGTGTAAACCCGCATTAGAACCCGCAGAAGAAACCGCGATAAATCCGCAGTAAAAACCGCAGTGGTTTTGAACTGCGGTTTTTCAAAATCCGCTACGGAAAAATGCGCAGTCCTCCGGGATACGTGTGCACATACCCTTATAATGCATGATACCAGTCATCAGAGTACTAAAAGTTAAATTTCCATAGAGAGAGTAAGTAAAAAAGTTTTAAAAAGTTAGGAAGATTGAAAAACATTATTTTTAAATATAATATAAATACAAAATGAAAAGCAAAAAATATTACATCAATAAATACAAATACACATATTTATGTAAAAATAAACATAAAAAGCACACATAGTTTGTGTTGTCTCATCCAGAGCAACATAACCTATAAAACTGGCAAACTAGTTAACCCCTACAGTGAATGGCGCAAAACAAAAAAAAAATATTGAAAAAAATCTATGGTTTTTATCATACTGCTGGGAAAAAATGTAGAATAAAATGCAATAAAAAAGAAAAATGTGAATAAAAATTGTATTGCTGAAAACATAATCTTGGCCCGCGAAAAACAGCTCAATCAGCGGAAAAATAAAAAAAGTTATTGTCACGATTCATACCATGACTGTCCCCCCTTCGTCACGTATTGGGGTGACATTAGGCCAACAGACGGCTATCACATGTGCAGGGGGCGTATCTTAGTTATCCCTCCACTGCTACAATGCGATGAAAACACACATAAGGCTATTGACCTCTTAGTTTACCGCAGGGGCTTATTTTAGTTATCCCACTGCTCTGCAATATAACCCGAACTGCAGGGATTTATGTATATGTTACAGTTCCGCTTAAAAACTTGCAGCTCTCTGGCGCCCCCTTACCATCAGGTCAGATTAGGTACTGCACCTAGGGTAATTAGTCACCAGAAAGGCTGCCTGCTATGTACTGGCTATTGGGCACGCTGCAGCGAGGCGATATAACTTCTCCCACTCAGGCAGGAACAATAATTATCAATGCCACCATTGCTACAACGACTCCCAAAGGCACAGAACAAGGTATGCTGCCACCAGCTTCGATTAACGGGTCCGAAGCTAACCCAAAACAGTAGCGTAATTCCCTTCAGAGGGCTTAGGGTACGTTTTAGAGCAGGAAGAATGAAAACTAGTAGTTTAAATATTTTACTCCGAAAGATTAACCCCTTTACCCCCAAGGGTGGTTTGCATGTTAATGACCGGGCCAATTTTTACAATTCTGACCACTGTCCCTTTATGAGGTTATAACTCTGGAACGCTTCAACGGATCCCAGTGATTCTGACACTGTTTTCTCGTGACATATTGTCATTCATGATAGTGGTAAAAATTATTTGATAGTACCTGCGTTTCTTTGTGAAAAAAATGGAAATTTGGCAAAAATTTTGAAAATTTCGCAATTTTCCAACTTTGAATTTTTATCCAATTAAATCACAGAGATATGTCACACAAAATACTTAATAAGTAACATTTCCCACATGTCTACTTTACATCAGCACAATTTTGGAACCAAAATTTTTTTTTTAGGGAGTTATAAGGGTTAAAAGTTGACCAGCAATTTCTCATTTTTACACCATTTTTTTTTAGGTACCACATCTCATTTGAAGTCATTTTGAGGGGTCTATATGATAGAAAATAATGAAGTCTGACACCATTCTAAAAACTGCACCCCTCAAGGTGCTCAAAACCATATTCAAGAAGTTTATTAACCCTTCTGGTGCTTCACAGGAATTTTTGGAATGTTTAAATAAAAATGAACATTTAACTTTTTTTCACAAATAATTTATTTCAGCTCCAATTTGTTTTATTTTACCAAGGGTAACAGGAGAAAATGGACCCCAAAAGTTGTTTTACAATTTGTCCTGAGTACACCGATACCCCATATGTGGGGGTAAACCACTGTTTGGGCGCATGACAGAGCTTGGACTTTTCAATGCAAAATTTACTGGAATCGAGATGGGACACCATGTTGCGTTTGGAGAGCCACTGATGTGCCTAAACATTGAAACCCCCCACAAGTGACACCATTTTGGAAAGTAGACCCCCTAAGGAACTTATCTAGAGGTGTGGTGAGCACTTTGACCCACCAAGTGCTTCACAGAAGTTTATAATGCAGAACCGTAAAAATAAAAAATCATATTTTTTCACAAAAATTATATTTTTGCCCCCAATTTTTTATTTTCCCAAAGGTAAGAGAAGAAATTGGACCCCAAAAGTTGTTGTACAATTTGTCCTGAGTACACTGATACTCCATATGTAGGGGTAAACCACTGTATGGGCGTATGGGAGAGCTCGGAAGGGAAGGAGCGCCGTTTGACTTTTCAATGCAAAATTGACAAAAATTGAGATGGGACGCCATGTTGCGTTTGGAGAGTCACTGATGTGCCTAAACATTGAAACCCCCCACAAGTGACACTATTTTGGAAAGTAGACCCCCTAAGCATTTTATCTAGAGGTGTGGTGAGCACTTTGACCCACCAAGTGCTTCACAGAAGTTTATAATGCAGAACCGTAAAAATAGAAAATCATATTTTTTCACAAAAATTATCTTTTCACCCCCAATTTTTTATTTTCCCAAGGGTAAGAGAAGAAATAGGACCCCAAAAGTTGTTGTCCTATTTGTCCTGAGTACGCTGATACCCCATATGTGGGGGTAAACCCCTGTTTGGGCACACGGGAGAGCACGGAAGGGAAGGAGCACTGTTTTATTTTTTCAACGCAGAATTGGCTGGAATTGAGATCGGACACCATGTCACGTTTGGAGAGCCCCTGATGTGCCTAAACAGTGGAAACCCCCCAATTATAACTGAAACCCTAATCCAAACACACCCCTAACCCTAATCCCAACAGTAACCCTAACCACACTTCTAACCCTGACACACCCCTATCCCTAATCCCAACCCTATTCCCAACTGTAAATGTAATCTAAACCCTAACCGTAACTTTAGCCCCAACCCTAACCCTAACTTTAGCCCCAACCCTAACTGTAGCCTTAACCCTAGCCCCAAACCTAACCCTAACCCTAGCCCTAACCATAGCCCTAACCCTAACCCTAGCCCTAACCCTAACCCTAACCCTAGCCCTAACCCTAGCCCTAAACCTAACCCTAGCCCTAACCCTAGCCCTATCCCTAGCCATAATGGGAAAATGGAAATAAACACATTTTTTTAATTTTTCTCTAACTAAGAGGGTGATAAAGGGGGGTTTGATTTACTTTTATAGCGGTTTTTTTAGCAGATTTTTATGATTGGTAGCCGTCACACACTGAAAGATGCTTTTTATTGCAAAAAATATTTTTTGCGTTACCACATTTTGAGAGCTATAATTTTTCCATATTTTGGTCCACAGAGTCTTGTGAGGTCTTGTTTTTTGCGGGACGAGTTGACGTTTTTATTGGTAACATTTTCGGGCATGTGACATTTTTTGATCGCTTTTTATTCCGATTTTTGTGAGGCAGAATGACCAAAAACCAGCTAACTAGAGAGAGTACAAAGGAGGGCAACAAAATTAATAAAGGGGATGGGAGAACTACAATACCCAGATAGATTAGCGAAATTAGGATTATTTAGTCTAGAAAAAAGACGACTGAGGGGCGATCTAATAACCATGTATAAGTATATAAGGGGACAATACAAATATCTCGCTGAGGATCTGTTTATACCAAGGAAGGTGACGGGCACAAGGGGGCATTCTTTGCGTCTGGAGGAGAGAAGGTTTTTCCACCAACATAGAAGAGGATTCTTTACTGTTAGGGCAGTGAGAATCTGGAATTGCTTGCCTGAGGAGGTGGTGATGGCGAACTCAGTCGAGGGGTTCAAGAGAGGCCTGGATGTCTTCCTGGAGCAGAACAATATTGTATCATACAATTATTAGGTTCTGTAGAAGGACGTAGATCTGGGGATTTATTATGATGGAATATAGGCTGAACTGGATGGACAAATGTCTTTTTTCGGCCTTACTAACTATGTTACTATGTTACTATGTATTCTTGAATTTCTTTTGGAGGAGGTGCTTATACCATTTCGCGTTTGGTAAAATTGATAAAGCAGTTTTATTCTTTGGGTCAGTATGATTACAGCGGCACCTCATTTATATTTTTTTTATGTTTTGGCGCTTTTATACGATAAAAACTATTTTATAGAAAAAATAATTATGGCATCGCTTTATTCTCAGGACTATAACTTTTTTATTTTTTTGCTGATGATGCTGTATGGCGGCTCGTTTTTGCGGGACAAGATGACGTTTTCAGCGGTACCATGGTTATTTATATCTGTCTTTTTGATCGCGTGTTATTCCACTTTTTGTTCCACGGTATGGTAATAAAGCGTTGTTTTTTGCCTCGTTTTTTTTTTTTTCTTCTTACGGTGTTTACTGAAGGGGTTATGTAGTGGGCCAGTTTTATAGGTCGCGCCGTTACGGACGCAGCGATACTAAATATGTGTACTTTTATTGTTTTTTTTTTGTTTAGATAAAGAAATGTATTTATGGGAATAATATATATATTTTTTTTTCAATATTTAGGATTTTTTTTTTTTTTTACACATTTGGAAAAATTTTTTTTTACTTTTTTACTTTGTCCCAGGGGGGACATCACAGATCGTTGATCTGACAGTTCACACAGCACTCTGTCAAATCAGCGATCTGTCTCAGAGCACTGCAGCCTTACCAAGCGCCTGCTCTGAGCAGGCACTTGGTAAGCCACCTCCCTCCCTGCAGGACCCGGATGCCGTGGACATCTTGGATCTGGGCCTGCTACACGGAGGGAGGTAAGGAGACCCTCGCAGCAACGCGATCACATCACGTTGCTGCGGGGGGCTCAGGGAAGCCCGCAGGGAGCCTTCTCCCTGCGCGATGCTTCCCTGTACCGCCGGCACATCACGATCATGTTTGATCGCAGTGTGCCGGAGGTTAATGTGCCGGGAGCAGTCCGTGACAACTCCTGGCACATAGTGCCGGATGTCAGCTGCGACACCCGGCCGCGATCGGCCACACTCCCCCCGTGAGCGCGGCCGATCGCGTATGACGTACTATCCCATCTGTGGTCATAAGGGCCCACCCCACCTCGACGGGATAGTACATCTAATGTCAGAAAGGGGTTAAGGCAGTGTTTATAAAAGAAGGTATATAAAGTTGTTACAAAATGAGACAATTGAAAATATGTACAAGGTAATTATAAAATAACGGGATTAAATGAGAAAAGGTAAAACTCACATGTTCTCAGGTCATTTCAGGCAAAACTATGCTGGCAGGCAGGACCGCAAATGTCCCAGTGCATCAGCGGGTCTGGATAGCAACAGCTCCTCAGGTAAGACTCAAGGCTTGGGTGAAGTGCAGCAATGTAAAAACTGCAGCCTCGTGACATCACTAAAGGGGTTGAGTTAACATCGCCCTCCCCTCTCCTCAGCTGTACAGTTTTCTCCAACAATTCTTATAATTCTTGTATTTTCGTTCCCGAACATGTCAGAATCATAACACACCCAACATTCATCTTATTTTAAAATTGGCTTTCTAATGAAACCAAATTTGTCCTAGTTGGGACACATAGTTCCGGAGAAATCCGTATTTTGGTACCTGTTGGAATTAACCCCTTTCTGACCTCGGACGGGATAGTACGTCCGAGGTCAGATCCCCTGCTTTGATGCAGGGCTCCGCGGTGAGCCCGCATCAAAGCCGGGACATGTCAGCTGTTTTGAACAGCTGACATGTGCCCGTAATAGGTGCAGGCAGAATCGCGATCTGCCCGCACCTATTAACTAGTTAAATGCCGTTGTCAAACGCAGACAGCGGCATTTAACTACCGCTTCCGGCCGGACGGCCAGAAATGACGTCATCGCCGACCCCCATCACATGATCGGGGGTCGGCGATGCATCAGGATGGTAACCATAGAGGTCCTAGAGACCTCTATGGTTACTGATCACCGGTTGCTGTGAGCGCCACCCTGTGGTCGGCGCTCACAGCACACCTCCATTTCTGCTACATAGCAGCGATCAGCAGATCGCTGCTATGTAGCAGAGGCGATCGAGTTGTGCCTGCTTCTAGCCTCCCATGGAGGCTATTGAAGCATGGCAAAAGTAAAAAAAAAAAAGTTAAAAAAATGTGAAAAAAATAAAAAAAATATAAAAGTTTAAATCACCCCCCTTTCGCCCCAATCAAAATAAATCAATAAAAAAAAAATCAAATCTACACATATGTGGTATCGCCACGCTCAGAATCGCCCGATCTATCAACTAAAAAAAAGCTTTAACTGATGGCTAAACAGCGTAGCGAGAAAAAAATTCAAAACGCCAGAATTACGTTTTTTAGGTTGCCGCGATATTGCATTAAAATGCAATAACGGGTGATCAAAAGAACGTATCTGCACCCAAATGCTATCATTAAAAACGTCATCGCGGCACGCAAAAAATAAGCCCTCAACCGACCCCAGATCACGAAAAATGGAGACGCTACGAGTATCGGAAAATGGCGCAATTTTGTTTTGTTTTTTTAGCAAAGTTTGGAATTTTTTTTCACTACTTAGATAAAAAATAACCTAGTCATGTTAGGTGTATATGAACTCATACTGACCTGGAGAATCATAATGGCAGGTCAGTTTTAGCATTTAGTGAACCTAGCAAAAAAGCCAAACAAAAAACAAGTGTGGGATTGCACTTTTTTTGCAATTTCACCGCACTTGGAATTTTTTTCCCATTTTCTAGTACACGACATGCTAAAACCAATGATGTCGTTCAAAAGTACAACTCGTCCCGCAAAAAATAAGCCCTCACATGGCCAAATGGACGGAAAAATAAAAAAGTTATGGCTCTGGGAAGGAGGGGAGTGAAAAACGAACACGGAAAAACGAAAAATCCCAAGGTCATGAAGGGGTTAAAGGCTCGCACTTACAGTGTTTGGCAGATCCGCCGATGGAGATTCGCAAAATGGACTCATTATTTTCCTAGCCTGAGTCGTTGGCCCAATATCTTATTATAATGGAACAAAGGACTTCCTGTCTTTAGAGACATTCTATACCAGTTCTAGCTGATTCTAGATGGGAGCGGGGAGAGTGAGCAATAAAAATTCTTCTGGCAGGGGCATGAGGGGTTTGGGATCTACACATACACATCTCAGTAAACAGAAACAGAGACAAGGGGGGACAAAGGCCCACCATGTTGTGCTCTCAGGGAAAACTAATAATAATATTGCATTTTGTACATTATCGTGACAGTTATAGCACTCAGAATACATATGTGCAAAAACAATATTATTTGTATAAAGTTGCTTTTATTGTATAAAAGCAGCAAAACTAAAGAAAAGATATTAATAATGTATCATTATAATCGTACTGACTCGATAAAGCTGCCTTTTCACTTTTACAACACGATGAGTAGCATAAAAGAAGTCCTCAGACGACAATTCCTGAATTGCTGCTTATTGTGCATTCTGCCTCCCAAAAATCGGAATAGAAAGCGATAAAAAAATGCTGTGTACCAGAAAATGGTACCAATGAAAATGTCAACTCGTCATGCAAAAAGCAAGCCCTCACAACTTTGTAGGCAGAAATATTGAAAAATTTTAGCTCTTAAAATATTGCAAAAATTTGCTTTTGTAAAAAAAAAGGTATTTTAGTGTGTGAAAGCAGCCAAAAATAAAAAAACTAAACAAATGATATCGCTGTAATCGCACCGACTAGAATAATAAACTTATCTAATCACTTAGATCGCAAGAGGAATAGCATAAAAAATAAATAAAACTTATTCTCCTCCTGCTGCTGATTTGTTCATTCTGCCTCTCAAAGAGCACAGAAAGCCTCAGCGCAAATTTATCCTGCGCGCTACACTCAGCTCTTACACCGAGGTTTCTATATTAATCTCTACAATACGTGATTCCAATGGAACCCCCGAGGGAAGATTCCCTATAATGAAGCAGATGGAGGCATTGTGGACTCCATCTGGCCTATGATCTGGTGGTGTACACCTCTTAAAAGCTGGATAGCACCAAACAGAAGCCAGAGTCCAGAGTATCTCTGCTGCATATTATTGACTAGTAGTGACTAATCCCTCAGGGGATTCTACTTTGCAGATTTAGATGGAAATCCGGATGGAAGTGCTCAACGTAAAGCATAGGATAAATGTGAACTGATCCAATATGCTCTGTACATCAAAATTCCAAGAATAAGAGCTTCTACTCCACCCACAAAAAACAAGTCCCCACTTAACAGAAATATTACTGGCAGCACAAAGACTAAAAAATGACATTGCTCCATCTGAAGAAGTCTGCTCTCCCAAATCTAAATTCCACCTTCCCCTGAGCCCCACAGTGTGCCTAAATTGAAGTTAACATCCACATGTCTGGCATTAACATAGTGAGGAGAGCACACTCTATTTACAGGGTGCATATCTCCAGAAGTACAAGCTGGGCACAATATATGAGCACTACAATGTACTGGGCACTACAAGGAACAGGCACTACAATGGCAGATTTGCATTTTCACTGAGCAACAGCCATTGCTGCTTGTTTTTGGAAAGCACGAAAAGAGTCAAAATCGTCACTACAACAGTTGATAAATTCTATGAAAATTTGTTCTCCATCCCGAGTCTCGCTGTGTAGCTAAGCAGTTCTGAACAGACACATATGGGGTATTGCCAAATGCGATATGGCATCCACAATCTATTCCGAACAATTTGTCACTCCAAAAATAAAATAGCACTTTCCTTCCAAGTCCTGCCAAGTGACCAAACTAGGGTTTCAGACCACATAAGGGGTATCACTGTATACAAAAGAAATTACACAGCAAATTACTTATTCCATTTTCTCCTGTTACTTTTGTGAAAATGAAAAAAATTGATTTGGCTCTGAAAAAAATTTTTGGAAAAAAAATTAAGTTTTAGTTTTCATGGTCCAAAGTTTTAAAATTCTGTGAAGCATCTGTGGGTTCAAGATGCTCACCACACATCTAGATAAATCCTTTGAGCAATTTAGTTTCCAAAATATGGTCACTTGTGGTGGCTTTCCTTGTTTAGGCATATCAGGGGCTCAGCAAACGCAACACGGCGTTCACTGTCTATTCCAGACAATTTTACACTTAAAAAGAAAAATGGTGCTCCTTCCCTTACGAGTGTTGCTGTGTGCCAAAACAATAGTTTTCCACCATTTGGGGGGTATCAACAACTTGTATGGTCCAATTTCTCTTGTTAACCTTGTGAACATGAACAATTTGGGGCTGAAACAACATTTTGTGGTTAAAAGTAAAATGTTCATTTTTTCCTCCACATTGTTTTAATTCCTGTGAAGCACCTGAATGGTTAATGAGCTTCTTCAATGTGTTTTTGAGGACTTTGAGGTGTGCAGATTTTTAAATAATGTCACCTTTGGTTATTTTCTGTCATGCCACCCCTCAAAATCAATTCAAATGTGATGTGGTCCGTAAAAAAGTAGGTTTTGTAAAAAATTATTTAAAAAATGGAAAATTGCTCATAAAAAAAATATAAAAAATTTTAAACATATTATGTTTAAAAAATATGTTGTTGTATAGTAGACATACAGGAAATGTTATTTATTAGCCAATTTGTGTGGGATAGCTATCTAATTTAAGGGAATGAAAATTCAAAGTTTGAAAATCCCTAAATTTTCTAATTTTTTTTTGTAAATTTTTCAATTTTTTTTATAAATTAACTGAAATCATATCAATCAAAATGTCAGTCCATAAGGAAGCACAGCTGACCGCACCACTGCTTATGGAAATAGCTGAGCCTGCTCACCAGCGATAGGAGTGTGGCTGCCGGATCTAGGGTGCTCCAGCTGAAATGACATGCCAATAAGTCCTTCAACGAAGAAAAGAAGAGGCAGCACTCACCGATCCTTCCAGTCGGGCGCGAAACGGCCGTTGTCAGGCTTGCCGCACTCTGTATATCTGCACCCCTGGCCGTGAAGATTTTATTGTAAGCAAATAAAAATACCTGTCTCGGAAGGATCGGTGAGTGCTGCCTCTTCTTTTCTTCATTGATGGACTCATATCAATCAAAATATACAACTATCATGAAGTACAATATGCCACAAAAAATAGAATCATTGGGATATGTTAAAGCTTTCTAGAGTTACTATCTCAAAAAGTCACGCTGGTCAGATTTTAAAAAATGAGGCTCAGTCATTGACATATAAAGTGTCTCGATCCTTAAGTGGTAAAACTAAGATGTAACACATAGCAGCATTGAGTCTTTGTACATTTAGAGTGACTTTCTCTCACTAGTAGAGGGGAGTTGTTTCAGAATGATGTCCACATGCTCCGATATAGTATGCAAGCACTAATTGTCCACTTTTGGAAAAAAAACCTTATTTTTGCTTTGCTGTTGGCACGGACGCCAAGTATAGCTGTGCCCCGTACTTGTTTTTTTATTCCAGCACCATTTATTCTATTGCAGACACACAATGCCCCAGGGTTTGTTGTGGGTGTTATGTTTAACTAGTTCTGACGAGACATGTTTCTATAATGCTCATGAAATCAAATCTAAAGAGTGTTTAGGAAAGAGAAACAACTAAATAAGGATCTCTTGGATTTGCCACGACTTTGTGATGAGTTTGGATTCCATTATTGCATCCCTGACCAATCTCAGAAAAGAAGATGCCTAATTTATTTCTGGAGTCCCTTCGAAGTTTTTAATAAACAATATAGTTCTGGACACCCAACTAAAATTGACAAAGTGCAGGGAAAGACTGTGAAAGAATCATCACGTTATTCCATCTCTTCAGATCCTTTATTCTCAAGATTGGTGTGAGTCTCTCAAGTCTTATCGAAGGAAGGAAAAACCAAATCTAATGGGTTGTAAGAACAAGCACAGGTATGTGGTCTCCAAATATGCCTCAATATTAGCAAAAAACAAAACAGTAAATGTTATATGCAGTCAGTTACTTGCATAGATGTTACAGGTACGTTACATTGTGATCTGGGCTTTTATAATGGAATAGCCAGCACCACCCATGCGATTCATAGAGTATGGGAGCATGGACCTCCATTATTACCAACTTTGGGCTATCCAATAGAAAAAGAATGATTCCAGCTCAAACACCGGACTTGGAAATGCGTCATGAAACGTATAGCTATATTCTGTGATGTCTTCTGTGGGACTGTCATGGAGTTTCTATTTTTTTTCTATTGAAGTATTATAATTTGTATGTATAGCTATTATTATTATTTAATCAATCCTATTCTACTTATCAGGCCTTTTGACTGACTGTTGTAGATGTGTCCAAGATCAACTTTCTGCAGATATTGAAAAAGACAAATTAATTTCAATTTCGGGACATGGGAGCAATTAAAATCACAACTGTTAGATGGCATCTATAGAGATATAAAGCTTAAAGAGGACCTGCCATTTGCTACAAACATGTATTTGTTTAACTGTTGAATATGCTGTTCTCCTGAATCTGTTTTTCTTTCGTTTCTGCGTCACCCCGTTCCTAATTTATTGCCCTCACTTCCCTGTATGGAAATCTGGTATTTTAAGCCAAGTGAGCGTGTTCAGCAACTCTTCTATACAAGCATCTTCTTTAGGACCATGCTCAGTTGGTTATAAAAAAAAGACTAGGCTTATATGCAGAAAAAAGGCGGCCATCTTGAACTGAGAGATACAAGAAAAAATTAAAAACGTTGCCAAATTCAGGAGAGAGAACACTGGATAAAAAATGTACACAGTTACACAATTTCTGGCAATATAAAGGGTGTCTTATGTCCCCATACAGCAGGGGTCCCCAACCTGTAGCTCGGGAGCCACATGTGGCTCGCGAGCCCGTGATGTGTGGCTCACGGCTGCCTGCCAGCTTGGTGCATTAACACCAGGTATAAAAATCTATTAAGAGCAGATCTCTAAATGGTGATTTTTGTGTGTAGCCCTGTAGAGAAGACCAGAACTGAATGGGGGTGAGATAAAAAACCTTGGAGCTTGGCATACTGCCTTGGTGTGATTTCAGTGGAAAAGCTTTGGTTGTTATTATACCGGTAATTGAGGCTCTCGGTGTCACTACCGTGAGTTGGGAAGGAGCTGGTTGTGGCTCGCGACCCTCTCTCAGAGCTGAATGTGGCTCTCAAGGTCAGAAAGGTTGGGGGCCTCTGCCATAGAGAAATGTGACACCATGTTTCTTTTTTAGAACTGGACATCTACGATACTCATCCTCTATGTTGAGTCAAGCAGAAATATAAGGATGGTCACATTTGGTGAACCATGTACCTTGTTGAACCCTACGGTGGTGAGGGCACATTTTGAAACCATTACCTTGATCTCCACGTCAAACATTTCAACCATTTAACCAAGGAATGATTTAATTGACTTTGATGAATAATGACACATGGGGGATGGGTCATCCAATAACTTCTATAATTACCAAAGTTGCAGTCACAACGGCTCTGGTGCCAAGTGAGACTGAATGCTATTTCTGCCCCAGGAGAAGACACTAATTAAGTGTGGGGCGTTGTAAGTGGGGAAACTATTACACGAAGCAATTTGGCTGCGGCTTCACTTTTTCATGTCTGATTACTTGTCATTAAGGTGTTTCCAAAGAAGAAATACAAAATCATTAATTGACATTTCTAGCATTTCATTCACTGCTGGTGCCTTTAAACTTAATTACAAGTATATCAGTCATATAGAAATTTTCATAGGTCAAGACACGCCAATATGGTAAAAGGATGGCAAATTGAAATTATATTTTACTCTCTCACACTAAAAAAAAAAAATCTTTGGTGGAGGTTCAATTTATTGGACCACCTCCTAATTACAAGATTAAGTGATTAGCTCCCAATCCCACCTGCTCAGTACGTCTATGGTGACGAATAGTGTTGAGCGATACCGTCCGATACTTGAAAGTATCGGTATCGGATAGTATCGGCCGATACCCGAAAAGTATCGGATATCGCCGATACCGATATCCGATACCAATACAAGTCAATGGGACATCAAGTATCGGAATGTATCCTCATGGATCCCAGGGTCTGAAGGAGAGGAAACTCTCCTTCAGGCCCTGGGATCCATATTAAAGTGTAAAATAAAGAATTAAAATAAAAAATATTGTTATATTCACCTCTCCGGCGGCCCCTGGACATCAGCGGGAGGATCCGGCGTCCGGCACGGCTTCTTTCTTCAAAATGCGCGCCTTTAGGACCTGTGGAATGACGTCCCGGGTTCTGATTGGTCGCGTGCCGCCCATGTGACCGCCACGCGACCAATCAGAAGCCGCGACGTCATTCCTCAGGTCCTAAAAGGCGCTCATTCTAGGACTTTAGCTGAGGAATGACGTCGCGGCTTCTGATTGGTCGCGTGGCGGTCACATGGGCGGCACGCGACCAATCAGAAGCCGGGACGTCATACCACAGGTCCTAAAGGCGCGCATTTTGAAGAAAGAAGCCGTGCCGGACGCCGGTTCCTCGCGCAGATGTCCAGGGGCCGCCGGAGAGGTGAATATAACAATATTTTTTATTTTAATTCTTTATTTTACACTTCCGATACCGATACCCGATATCACAAAAATATCGGATCTCGGTATCGGAATTCCGATACCGCAAGTATCGGCCGATACCCGATACTTGCGGTATCGGAATGCTCAACACTAGTGACGAATTGTTTTATAGAGCAGGGATCGAGCTTGCACAATGTCAATTCTTGTAACTTTTCGAGTTAGCCAAAGCTATATAAAATCGGCAATATTAAAAATAATGACAGCCATAAATGATTAAAATATCATAATTAATTATTGTGGGATTTTTATCCCGCACTTATATATATTAGTGGAGGAAATGCTTACAATGAAGAAGAAAACAGTTTTCTGGGAAGGAAGTAGTGTGAGTATTACAAGGATTGTGTGCGCTTTTATTAGTTTTTTAAAGTTACTAAATAGTTATATATTTGTTTCCACTTTACTGTTCTTGGATTAATTGGATCAATTTAACAGCTGATGTAGAGGAAATGTTAATAATAGATTTATTATTAATGATATTAATTTAATAATATAGATTTAATAATGAATGTACTTAATTAAGTAGAATAACATTTAATATGTTGTAAAGTAGGACACTAACTAAAAACACATAAAATGAAAACAGAAAAATGAAAAAGAATTTGCATACTCTTATGCAGTAATGTTTTTTGTGATTATTTGTGTTCTTTTGTTTGTTTTTGCTTTTGAGTCCTTCAGTGCTGCACTTTTTGTAATCTTTTTTTTTAATCTTTTTTTCTTTAATTATTAGAAATATTAGAGTTTCTAATATTTCAGTTTTAATCTACGTACATTTCCATGAATTGGTTAAATTAATAAAGTACTATAATACATTTTCTTCTCCTTATTTTTTTCTTAAAGCTAATCTTTTCTATTATATAATTTACAACAAGGGCCAACATCATAATTTGCAGGGTTTTTTCAAAAGTTTTTTACGTAGCTTTTTTGTGTTGTGGAATTCATTGCTGTTTTTTTGTGACACGTGATTTAAAATTTTTTATTTATTTTTGTCTTTAACCGGTTTTGCATAATTTTAGTGTATATAAAATCAATCCAAGGGGACCACGGAGTACATCGGTGGAAAAAATGTGCGGTGTTTTAAATATCTGTCTTTGCAGTGAACTTAACTAGAGTTTGAAATTTTGGTCCATCAAGAACACCGTATTCACTAACATTTAGAAATAAAAATGACCCCTCTCTTAAATGATGAAATAAATGTAACTATTAGAAAGTAACAGCCTGGAAATCAATTTTTAAATAACTTTAGTACATTAATTTATTTAATGTTTTTAGTTATTTTTTTTTTTATTATTTTAGTTCTAAATATATATATATATTCTATATGCACGGTATGATGTAAAATAATCATAAAGGAAATATAACCTATACATTAGAACAATGTTATAATCTCAAAGTACTTTTTTTTTAAATACCTTAGGGTACGACAAAATGGTGATAGTGCTGAAAATGTAATAATAATAATAATAATAATAATAATAATATACCAATCAATACATCATCAAAGTTATAATCCCAGAGGACTTCTTACATTTTTATAATATACATTGCCAGTAGCATTGCTAGCTTAATGAAGCGCCCCATGAGGGGCCATGTATACCAGGATTGGGATGGGGCCATGTATACCAGGATGAGGATCATATATACCTGGATGGCAACATATATGTCAGGATGGGAGGCCATATATTCCAGGATGGGGGGGTGTATGGGGCCGTATATTCCAGGATGGGGATCACAAATACCTGGATGGCAACATATATGTCAGGATGGGAGGCCATACAGTATATTCCAGGATGGGGCCATATAAACCAGGATGGGACATATACCAGAATGGGAGATATTAGCATTGAATTGGGGTACATTACCCCTATAACAGTGTCAGCAGCAGAAATCTCCCTCATAACAGTGAGTCATGATCACATTTTTTGTTTCGATTTTTTTTCTATTTTCATCCTCTAAAACATTGGCGTGTCTTATGGTCCAGTGCATCTTATAGTCCAAAAAATATAGTATATATATCTATGTATATACATATATGTATATATAGAGAGATAGAAAGAGAGATATATTTAATAACTTGATGCCTAAAACAAAAATAAGTAAGAAATTAAACAAACTGAGATGTTGATTTAATGATTCGTTTTCTCAATTTTTTTATTTCTTATTATAGTATATTAAGTCTTAACTTTGAATATGACATACAGATTTAAAGATTTACATAAGTTCTTATTGCGCGTCATTTCTTTCCTATTTGTTGACATCTGTTACAAGAAATTTTGTCTTAGATTTTGTTGATGAAATCTATGTACTGTAATAGTGATACTAGTTGTGGTAAAACGATTAAACATATATCTAACATTAATCCAACTCGTAGGGTACTTACTTTTAAGCAACAAAAGGGACAAGAGAAAAAGCCCATTGGGCCTCGTTCCGCTTCCCATGGTGAGAGTCACTTAGTCCTATTTTCTTGAAGATGTAGGTAAGTGACATCCCAAACTCTTAGAAATAGGAAATGCCGTCTTTATATAGTCTTTGTCTCGATAGACTTCACTGACAATGTCTGATGTGTCACATTACAAAAATCTCACACTCGGACAACCCCTACCACATTTAGTAAATTGATCTTCAATTCAGTTAAGCAAAATATTAAAAGCAATTATGAGCTCCCAACAAAGTATGTGATTTGTCTTCAACATGTGTAACACATTACATTCATCCCATTGGAATGTATCAGGGCTCCCTGTTCCTCGAATTTGAACTATATTTAATAATTAATCACCTTTTCGCTTGAAAAACATACAGAAGGTGAAATAACAACTGCACCCGTCACCAATTTTCTAAGTGCATATATTTCTAAAGGTGCCATTAACATGAAATTCTCACCAGATGTCGGTAACAACCCATCCAATCCACACAGGCAAAGAAATCAAACCATAGATGTCCAAAAATTAAGTTATTTGAGTTACAGTATTACTCAGTGAAAAAGTTTTCAACCCCACTTACTGAAATGCAATTAATATTGTGTACAAAAGCTTTAATTCATAATTTTGGTGCATTCTTCCACACAAAAACTCTTCAAGTTCTGAAGTTTCCGTGGGCTCCTTCTATAAACTCTGAGCTTTAGTTTCTTTCACACATTTTCTATTGGATTCAGGTCAGGTGAATGGCTGGACCATTCTAGCAGCTTTATTTTCTTTCTCTGAATCAATGCCTGTGTGTTTTGGATCATTGTCTTGCTGAAATCTCTACCCTCATTTCATCTTCATAATCCAGGCAGATGGCAGCAGATTTTTATAAAGAATGTCTAGACACATTTGTCCATTCATCGTTCCTTCAATTACACAAAGTTTGCCAATGCGGAACAAACGGAAGAGAAAAAGACGTAGGCAGGTAATGGTCCGAGGTCAAAATATTAGGAGGATAGTGGATCAGAAAAAGGGGTTAAATAGATGAAGAGTAAGAACAAGGTCCAAGGTCAGGCAACAAAAGATCATTAAGCAAAACACTAGGCACAGAGAAAATCAACTGCACTCAGCTGAAGCTGCATCTGGCAGAGGTCTGGGTCTAACAGCCCAGCTAAGAAGCCTAGCAATCACCTAGGACAATGAACATCTGGAGATAGCCAGCACCTCCCAGTCTCAGATTGAATGGCTGAGCCGACAATAAAAACAATGGCAGCTCAGCATGCCCCTGAACCAACCTGGACATTAAGCTGTTAATCAAATTACTGACAGCTTCAGCACATCCCTGTATTAGTTTGGATGGTAAAGCCATCAGAAACTGCATTACAGACACACTGACGGTGGAATTGTGAAAGTACCCCCATGAAATTTAAGATGGGAGGCCTTGACCGATTGGCCATCACATCTCGAGCTGAAACCCAGGATCTCTCCTCTGGTCCATTTCCCATCGAGTGGATGAGGCATCGGGGGAATTTCAGACCCTTCGAGAATTCATAACCCTCTGATCATCATGCCCTAAGTCATTGTCAACAGAAGCCAGAGGAAGCAGGGATGAAGGAGACACTGCCAAAGGGACAAACTCCATGATTTATGGAACACATTAGGGATGCAAGGAATTTAGGAAGCTTTAATCTGAATGCCACCGGATTGACCACCTCCAGGATCTCATATGAACAATACTTTGGCCCCAACTTCGTCGATGGCATTTTAAGTTTAATATTTGTAAATGACAACCAAACCTTATCTCTAATCTTAAAAATAGGACGCACTGAGCATCTTCTGCCTGCCTTCCGTTTTGGCAAACCTCCTTCCAGACATCCGCAAGTCTCTGCAAGGTGACCTCCACCCCAGAAAATCCAGAACTAATCATAGAAAGTTCACCAAAATGGGGATGAAAACCATAATTGCAGAAAAATAGTGAGGTCCCAGTAGACCGATTTACTCACTTGTTAAAGGCGAACTCAGTGAGAGGTAAAAACAAACATCAGTCTTCCTGCCCAGTTGCCATTGGTTTCAGGGTGGTAAGCAGGCGAAAATGATATGTTAATCCTGCGTCTGCTACAAAAAGCTCTTCAGAATATAGCGAGAAAATGCACTCCTCTATCACACACAATAATAAGATGGATCCCATGTAATCTTACAATATGAGAAATAAACAACCCATAGAGTATCTTTGTTTTTAGGTAATCCTGGCAAGGGACCAAAATAAGCTTGTTTGCTGAATTCGTCAACTGGAGAGTCAGAACAAGGTCCAAGATGAGGCAACAAAAGATCAAACAAAACACTAGGCACAGAGAAAACCAACTGCACTTTGCTGAAGATACATCTGACAGAGATCTGGGACTTCACACTCAGGCATTCATTAGACAGATCTTAGGTCATCTGCATCAAATTCCCCATCTGGTCACTGAGCATGTGAACAAATTTCATACTGGAAGAAAAAAATGTATTAGCCAGATGTAATGTAACATTTAATCACTACTCACGGACAAGCCGTGAATCAGGATAGTCAATGAGTCCGAGGTCAAAAACCAGGGGGAAAGCGGATCAGGGGAAAGTGGTTAAACAGACAGAGAGTCAGAATGAGGTCCAAGATCAGTCAATGAAAGATCATCAAACAAAACACTAAGCACAGAGAAAACCAACTGAACTTAGCTGAATCAAGGTCTGGCAGAGGCCTGGAACTAACAGCCCAGCTAAGAAGCGGGGCAGTCACCTGCCACAATGAACACCTGGGGACAGCCAGTACCTCACAGTCTCAGCTTGTACAGCCAAGTTGTTAATTAAAACTCCGACAGCTCAACATGCCCCTGCACCAAACAGGGCACTGAGCTATCAAAGTACCCACAGCCTCAGCATGCCCCTATACCAGATTGGATGGCTGAGAAGTCAGTAACTGCATCCCAGACACACTGAGTAGTGGAATCGTGACAGATACACCCTTTTACAGGCCATAATTTGAATCAGCTGATATTACTTTCCACTAAGTGGAAGGATTGCCGTCTAATTACTGATAGATTTCAGCTCTTGTCATGACTTTCCATGACTTTTTTGCACTCTTTCTTCATATGTTCCCCACATTTTTTCTGTGTCATTTTTCATTATTACACGTAACTTCATTTATGGACTTGAATGGTTTGATTTATTTGCCTGTGGGGATTGGATGGGTTGCTGCCGTCATTTGGGGATACTTTTATGCCAAGAGCAGCTTACAAACATATTTACTTAGAAAATTGGTGACATGTTCAATACTTATTTCACAAGTTGCATATATACAGTGGGGAAAATAAGTATTTGATACACTGCCGATTTTGCAAGTTTTCCCACCTATAAAGAATTGAGAGGTCTGTAATTTTTATAGTAGGCATACTTCACATGTGAGACAGAATAATTAAAAACATCCTGAAAATCAAATTGTATGATTTTTACTTAACTCATTAGCATTTTGTGCAAGATATAAGTATTTTTTCACAATAGCAAAACAGATCTAAATATTTGGTACAAAAACCTTTGTTTACAATTACAGAGCTCAAGCATTTCCTGCAGTTCTTGACCAAGTTTGTACACACTACAGCAGGGTTTTTGGCCCACTCCTAAATATAGATCTTAGTAACATAGTAACATAGTAACATAGTTAGTAAGGCCGAAAAAAGACATTTGTCCATCCAGTTCAGCCTATATTCCATCATAATAAATACCCAGATCTACGTCCTTCTACAGAACCTAATTGTATGATACAATATTGTTCTCCTCCAGGAAGACATCCAGGCCTCTCTTGAACCCCTCGACTGAGTTCGCCATCACCACCTCCTCAGGCAAGCAATTCCAGATTCTCACTGCCCTAACAGTAAAGAATCCTCTTCTATGTTGGTGGAAAAACCTTCTCTCCTCCAGACGCAAAGAATGCCCCCTTGTGCCCGTCACCTTCCTTGGTATAAACAGATCCTCAGCTAGATATTTGTATTGTCCCCTTATATACTTATACATGGTTATTAGATCGCCCCTCAGTCGTCTTTTTTCTAGACTAAATAATCCTAATTTCGCTAATCTATCTGGGTATTGTAGTTCTCCCATCCCCTTTATTAATTGTGTTGCCCTCCTTTGTACTCTCTCTAGTTCCATTATATCCTTCCTGAGCACCGGTGCCCAAAACTGGACACAGTACTCCATGTGCGGTCTAACTAGGGATTTGTACAGAGGCAGTATAATGCTCTCATCATGTGTATCCATACCTCTTTTAATGCACCCCATGATCCTGTTTGCCTTAACTAGGATCCCCAAGTCCTTCTCCCTGTCAGATTTACCCAGTGGTTTCCCATTCAGTGTGTAATGGTGACATTGATTCCTTCTTCCCATGTGTATAACCTTACATTTATCATTGTTAAACCTCATCTGCCACCTTTCAGCCCAAGTTTCCAACTTATCCAGATCCATCTGTAGCAGAATACTATCTTCTCTTGTATTAACTGCTTTACATAGTTTTGTATCATCTGCAAATATCGATATTTTACTGTGTAAACCTTCTACCAGATCATTAATGAATATGTTGAAGAGAACAGGTCCCAATACCGACCCCTGCGGTACCCCACTGGTCACAGCGACCCAGTTAGAGACTATACCATTTATAACCACCCTCTGCTTTCTATCACTAAGCCAGTTACTAACCCATTTACACACATTTTCCCCCAGACCAAGCATTCTCATTTTGTGTACCAACCTCTTGTGCGGCACGGTATCAAACGCTTTGGAAAAATCGAGATATACCACGTCCAATGACTCACCGTGGTCCAGTCTATAGCTTACCTCTTCATAAAAACTGATTAGATTGGTTTGACAGGAGCGATTTCTCATAAACCCATGCTGATATGGAGTTAAACAGTTATTCTCATTGAGATAATCCAGAATAACATCCCTCAGAAACCCTTCAAATATTTTACCAACAATAGAGGTTAGACTTACTGGCCTATAATTTCCAGGTTCACTTTTAGAGCCCTTTTTGAATATTGGCACCACATTTGCTATGCGCCAATCCTGCGGAACAGACCCTGTCGCTATAGAGTCCCTAAAAATAAGAAATAATGGTTTATCTATTACATTACTTAGTTCTCTTAGTACTCGTGGGTGTATGCCATCCGGACCCGGAGATTTATCTATTTTAATCTTATTTAGCCGGTTTTGCACCTCTTCTTGGGTTAGATTGGTGACCCTTAATATAGGGTTTTCATTGTTTCTTGGGATTTCACCTAGCATTTCATTTTCCACCGTGAATACCGTGGAGAAGAAGGTGTTTAATATGTTAGCTTTTTCCTCGTCATCTACAACCATTCTTTCCTCACTATTTTTTAAGGGGCCTACATTTTCAGTTTTTATTCTTTTACTATTGATATAGTTGAAGAACAGTTTGGGATTAGTTTTACTCTCCTTAGCAATGTGCTTCTCTGTTTCCTTTTTGGCAGCTTTAATTAGTTTTTTAGATAAAGTATTTATCTCCCTATAGTTTTTTAGAGCTTCAATGGTGCCATCCTGCTTTAGTAGTGCAAATGCTTTCTTTTTACTGTTAATTGCCTGTCTTACTTCTTTGTTTAGCCACATTGGGTTTTTCCTATTTCTAGTCCTTTTATTCCCACAAGGTATAAACCGCTTACACTGCCTATTTAGGATGTTCTTAAACATTTCCCATTTATTATCTGTATTCTTATTTCTGAGGATCTTGTCTGGATCTTTCAGGTTTCATGGCTTTTACTGGGTAATATTGAGTTTCAGCTGCCTCCAAAGATTATCTATTGGGTTCAGGTCTGTAGACTGGCTATGCCACTCCAGGACCTTGAAATTCTTCTTACGGAGCTATTCATTAATTGCCCTGGCTGTGTGTTTCAAGTCATAGTCATGCTGGAAGACCCAAAGATGACTTATGTTCAATGCTCTTACTGAGGGAAGGAAGTTGTTAGCTAAAATTGCTCGATACATTACCCCATCCATTCTTGCTTCAATACTGTGCAGTCATCCTGTCTACTTTGCAGAAAAGCACCCCAAAGTAGGGTGTTTCTCCCACCATGTTTTACAGTTGGGACGGTGTTCTTGGTGTTGTGCACAACTACTCATCATTCTTCTTCCTCCAAACACTGCAAGTGGAGTTGATGGCAAAAAGTCCTGTTTGGTCTCATCTGACCACATGACTTTCTCCATATCTCTTGTGGATCATACAGATGGTCATTGGTGAACTTCAAATGGGCCTGAACATGTGCTGGCGTGAACAGGGGGGCCTTGCGTGCCCTGCAGGATTTTAATCCATGACGGCTTAGTGTGTTACTAAAGGTAATGTTTGAGACTGTGCTCCCAGTTCTCTTCAGGTTATTGACCAGTTCCTCCCATGTAAGTCTCAGCTGATTCCTGACCTTTCTCAGAGTCATCTTTAGCACACGAGATGAGCTCTTACATGGAGCCCCAGACCGAGGAAGATTGACAGTCATCTTGTGTTTCATTCTGTGACTCTAGTCACTTCTCACGGTCAAACCATGAGTCAGGATAGTCAAGGAGTCCAAGGTCAGATGCCATGAGGGTATGCAATAAAATGAAAAAAGAGATAAAAGCGTAGTCAGGTAATGTCCCGAGGTCAGAATATCATGAAGATAGCGAATCAGAGCAGTAGGAGTAAAACAGACCGACGGTCAGAACAAGGTCCAAGATGAAGCAACAAAAGATCAACATATGGAACAGAAGGCACAGAGGAACAATCCACACAGCAGTTGAATGTACATCTGCCAGAGGTCTGGGAGAAGCAGCTCAGTTAAGTAGCCTGGCAATCACCTTGGATAATGAACACTTGTGGACAGTCAGCACCTCCCAGTCTCAGATTGGAGGCAGAGCTATCAAAACAACACACTGACAGCTCAGCATGACCCTGCACCAGACTGGATGACAGAGCTGTCAATCAACACACTGAGAGCTTCAGCACACTCTTGAACCACATTGGATGGCTGAGCTGTCAGTAACTGCATCCCAGACACACTGAGGGGGGAACCGTGACGCTTCCATTTTCAAATACTTGTGCCAACAGTTGTTGCCTTCTCAACAAGCTGCATGTCTATTGTCTTATAGCCCTTCCCAGCCTTGTGCAGGTCTGCAATTTTGTCCCCGGAGTCCTTAGACAGCTCTTTAGTCTTGGCCATGGTGGAGAGATTGGAGTGTGATTGATGGACTGTGTGGACAAGTGTAATTTATATAGGTAATGAGTAGTGATGAGCGAGTATATTTGTTGCTCGGGTTTTCCCAAGCATGCTCGAGTATTTTGGCGTGCTTGGAGATTTCATTTTCGTCACCACAGCTGCATGATTTGCAACTGCTAGACAGCCTGAATACATGTTGGTGTTGCCTGTTTGTTAGGGAATTCCCACATGTATTCAGCCTGTCTAGCAGCCTCAAATCATGTAGCTGAGGCGACAAAAACTAAATCTCCGAGCACGACAAAATACTCGGAACCCACCCGAGCATGCTCGGAGAAACTTGAGCAGTGAGTATACTCGCTCATCACTAGTAATGAGTTCATACAGGTGCAATAGATACAGGTAATTAGGGCACAGTAGGAGAGCTTTTTAAAGAAAAACTAACAGGTCTGTGAGAGCCAGAATGCTTGCTGGTTGGTAGGTGATCAAATACTTATTTCATGCAATAAAATTGAGTCTAATTATGTAAAAATCCTGCAATGTGAATTTTTGGTTTTTATTTTTTGATTCTATCTCTCACAGTTGAAGTGTACCTACGATAAAAATTACAGACCTCCCCATTCTTTGTAGGTGGGAAAACTTGCAAAATCGGAGGTGCTACAAACACTTATACACACAGTGATACATACAAGTTAAACAGCTCAATCATTTTAATGAAACCCTATTACAAAAATGATTTGGAGCTAAAAATACATGTATATACAATGAAAATATGTCCATATACAAAAAAGTTGCCATAGCAACAATGAGACTTTTAGTGAATGAAATCTGTGTAAAAGCTAATGTAGGACAACATGAAGGCCAATATCTACATTGTTAGGACCAAACACCCAAGTGTTGTGAATTCTGTGGCAGAGCTCCCTCCTGTGGTCACAAGTGGTACTTCGGCTGATTCTCTCTGTGAGCTTCTGTTGGTGGAGGGAAGTGGTACTGCGGCTTCTGAGTTTCCTCCCTCAGGTGATCTGGTGAGGTCGTTAGGTGCTTCTCTACTTAACTCCACCTAATGCTTTGATCCTGGCTTCCTGTCAATGTTCCAGTGTTGGACTTGCTTTTCCCTGGATCATTCCTGTGGCCTGCTGCTCTGCATAGCTAAGTTCTTCTTTGCTATTTGTTTGCTATTTTTTCTGTCCAGCTTGTCTAATTTTTTGCTGGAAGCTCTGGGACGCAAAGGGTGTACCTCCGTGCCGTTAGTTCGGTACGGAGGGTCTTTTTGCCCCCTTTGCGTGGTTTTCTTCAGGGTTTTGTGTAGACCGCAAAGTTATCTTTTCTATCCTTGCTCTGTTAAGAAAGTTGGGCCTCACTTTGCTGAATCTATTTCATCTCTACGTTTGTCTTTTCATCTTAACTCACAGTCATTATATGTGGGGGGCTGCCTTTTCCTTTGGGGTATTTCTCTGAGGCAAGGTAGGCTTATTTTCTATCTTCAGGCTAGTTAGTTTCTCAGGCTGTGCCGAGTTGCATAGGCAGAGTTCGGCGCAACCCACGGCTGCCTCTAGTGTTGTTTGGAGAGGATTAGGGATTGCGGTCTGCAGAGTTCCCACGTCTCAGAGCTCGTTCTATGATTTTGGGTTATTGTCAGATCACTGTATGTGCTCTGACCGCTATGTCCATTGTGGTACTGAATTGCCTTTCATAACAGTACAGGAAGCCAAAAGTACTAATGATTCTCAATAGAGGGAAAAAAGAAGTTCTGAGACCATTTTTTTTTCTTTGCACTGTGTTTTGCCTTTTTTTTCCCCTAGACATTTGGGTGGTTCAGTACACAGGTGTAGCGATGGACATTAGAAGTCTGTCTTCATCTGTGGATCAGCTCTCGGCAAGAGTACAAAAGATTCAAGACACTATTGATCAGAAATCTATGTTAGAACCAAGAATTCCTATTCCTGATTTGTTTTTTGGAGATAGAACTAAGTTTCTGAGTTTCAAAAATAATTGTAAATTATTTCTGGCCTTGAAACCTAGCTCCTCTGGTGATCCAGTTCAACAGGTTTTGATTGTTATTTCTTTTTTGCGCGGCGACCCTCAGGACTGGGCATTTTCTCTTGCGCCAGGAGATCCTGCATTGAGTAATATCGATGCGTTTTTCCTGGCGCTCGGATTGCTGTACGATGAACCTAATTCAGTGGATCAGGCAGAGAAAAATTTGCTGGCTCTTTGTCAGGGTCAGGATGAGATAGAGGTATATTGTCAGAAATTTAGAAAGTGGTCCGTGCTCACGCAATGGAATGAATCTGCGCTGGCAGCTATGTTCAGAAAGGGTCTCTCTGAAGCCCTTAAGGATGTCATGGTGGGATTTCCTATGCCTGCTGGTTTGAATGAGTCTATGTCTTTGGCCATTCAGATCGGTCGACGCTTGCATGAGCGTAAATCTGTGCACCATTTGGCGGTATTACCTGAGCTTAAACCTGAGCCTATGCAGTGCGATAGGACTTTGAGTTGAACGGCAAGAGCACAGACGTCTGAATGGGCTGTGTTTCTACTGTGGTGATTCCACTCATGCTATCTCTGATTGTCCTGAGCGCACTAAGCGGTTCGCTAGGTCTGCCACCATTGGTACGGTACAGTCAAAATTTCTTCTGTCTGTTACCTTGATCTACTCTTTGTCATCGTATTCTGTCATGGCATTTGTGGATTCAGGCGCTGCCCTGAATTTGATGGACTTGCAGTATGCTAGGCGTTGTGGGTTTCTCTTAGAGCCCTTGCAGTGTCCTATTCCATTGAGAGGAATTGATGCCACACCTTTGGCCAAGAATAAGCCTCAATACTGGACCCAGCTGACCATGTGCATGGCTCCTGCACATCAGGAGGTTATTCGCTTTCTGGTGTTGCATAATCTGCATGATGTGGTCGTGTTGGGGTTGCCATGGCTACAAGCCCATAATCCAGTATTAGATTGGAAATCTATGTCGGTGTCCAGCTGGGATTGTCAGGGGGTACATGGTGATGTTCCATTTCTGTCAATTTCGTCATCCACCCCTTCTGAGGTTCCAGAGTTCTTGTCTGATTACCGGGATGTATTTGATGAGCCCAAGTCCGATGCCCTACCTCCGCATAGGGATTATGATTGTGCTATCAATTTGATTCCTGGTAGTAAATTCCCAAAAGGTCGACTGTTTAATTTATCCGTGCCTGAGCACGCCGCTATGCGCAGTTATGTGAAGGAATCCCTGGAGAAGGGGCATATTCGCCCGTCATCGTCACCATTAGGAGCAGGGTTCTTTTTTGTAGCCAAGAAGGATGGTTCGCTGAGACCTTGTATAGATTACCGCCTTCTAAATAAGATCACGGTTAAATTTCAGTACCCCTTGCCATTGTTATCTGATTTGTTTGCTCAGATTAAGGGGGCTAGTTGGTTCACCAAGATAGATCTTCGTGGTGCGTATAATCTGGTGCGTATCAGGCGAGGAGATGAATGGAAAACTGCATTTAATACGCCCGAGGGTCATTTTGAGTATCTAGTGATGCCATTCGGACTTGCCAATGCTCCATCAGTGTTTCAGTCCTTTATGCATGACATCTTCCGAGAGTACCTGGATAAATTCCTGATTGTGTACTTGGATGACATTTTGATCTTCTCGGATGATTGGGAGTCTCATGTGAAGCAGGTCAGAACAGTTTTTCAGGTCCTGCGTGCTAATTCTTTGTTTGTGAAGGGATCAAAGTGTCTCTTTGGTGTGCAGAAGGTTTCATTTTTGGGGTTCATCTTTTCCCCTTCTACTATCGAGATGGATCCTGTTAAGGTTCAAGCCATCCATGATTGGACTCAGCCGACATCTCTGAAAAGTCTGCAAAAGTTCCTGGGCTTTGCTAATTTTTATCGTCGCTTCATCTGCAATTTTTCTAGTATTGCCAAACCATTGACCGATTTGACCAAGAAGGGTGCTGATTTGGTCAATTGGTCTTCTGCTGCTGTGGAAGCTTTTCAAGAGTTGAAGCGTCGTTTTTCTTCTGCCCCTGTGTTGTGTCAACCAGATGTTTCTCTTCCGTTCCAGGTCGAGGTTGATGCTTCTGAGATTGGAGCAGGGGCTGTTTTGTCGCAGAGAGGTTCTGATTGCTCAGTGATGAAACCATGCGCTTTTTTTTCCAGGAAGTTTTCGCCTGCTGAGCGAAATTATGATGTGGGCAACCGAGAGTTGCTGGCCATGAAGTGGGCATTCGAGGAGTGGCGTCATTGGCTTGAAGGAGCTAAGCATCGCGTGGTGGTATTGACTGATCATAAGAACTTGACTTATCTTGAGTCTGCTAAGCGGTTGAATCCTAGACAGGCTCGTTGGTCGCTGTTTTTTGCCCGTTTTGACTTTGTGATTTCGTACCTTCCGGGTTCTAAAAATGTGAAGGCAGATGCTCTGTCTAGGAGTTTTGTGCCCGACTCTCCGGGTTTGTCTGAGCCGGCGGGTATCCTCAAGGAAGGAGTAATTGTGTCTGCCATCTCCCCTGATTTGCGGCGGGTGCTGCAAAAATTTCAGGCTAATAAACCTGATCGTTGTCCAGCGGAGAGACTGTTTGTCCCTGATAAGTGGACCAATAAAGTTATCTCTGAGGTTCATTGTTCGGTGTTGGCTGGTGATCCTGGAATCTTTGGTACCAGAGAGTTAGTGGCTAGATCCTTTTGGTGGCCGTCTCTGTCGCGGGATGTGCGTTCTTTTGTGCAGTCCTGTGGGATTTGTGCTCGGGCTAAGCCCTGCTGTTCTCGTGCCAGTGGGTTGCTTTTGCCCTTGCCGGTCCCGAAAAGGCCTTGGACACATATCTCTATGAATTTTATTTCTGATCTTCCCGTTTCTCAAAAGATGTCAGTCATTTGGGTGGTCTGTGATCGCTTTTCTAAGATGATCCATTTGGTACCCTTGTCTAAATTGCCTTCCTCCTCTGATTTGGTGCCATTGTTCTTCCAGCATGTGGTTCGTTTACATGGCATTCCAGAGAATATAGTTTCTGACAGAGGTTCCCAGTTTGTTTCAAGGTTTTGGCGAGCCTTTTGTGGTAGGATGGGCATTGACTTGTCTTTTTCCTCGGCTTTCCATCCTCAGACTAATGGCCAGACCGAACTAACCAATCAGACCTTGGAAACATATCTGAGATGCTTTGTTTCTGCCGATCAGGATGACTGGGTGTCCTTTTTGCCTTTGGCTGAGTTCGCCCTTAATAATCGGGCCAGCTCGGCTACCTTGGTTTCGCCATTTTTCTGCAATTCTGGGTTCCATCCTCGTTTCTCTTCAGGACAGGTTGAGTCTTCGGACTGTCCTGGTGTGGATACTGTGGTGGACAGGTTGCAGCAGATTTGGACTCATGTAGTGGACAATTTGACCTTGTCCCAGGAGAAGGCTCAACGTTTCGCTAATCGCAGACGCCGTGTGGGGCCTCGACTTCGTGTTGGGGATCTGGTTTGGTTATCTTCTCGTCATATTCCTATGAAGGTTTCCTCTCCTAAGTTTAAACCTCGTTTCATTGGTCCGTATAGGATTTCTGAGGTTCTTAATCCTGTGTCTTTTCGTCTGACCCTTCCAGATTCTTTTTCCATACATAACGTATTCCGTAGGTCATTGTTGCGGAGATACGTGGCACCTATGGTTCCATCTGTTGATCCTCCTGCCCCGGTTTTGGTGGAGGGGAATTGGAGTATATTGTGGAGAAGATTTTGGATTCTCGTGTTTCTAGACGGAAACTCCAGTATCTGGTTAAATGGAAGGGTTATGCTCAGGAAGATGATTCCTGGGTTTTTGCCTCTGATGTCCATGCTCCCGATCTTGTTCGTGCCTTTCATGTGGCTCATCCTGTTCGGCCTGGGGGCTCTGGTGAGGGTTCGGTGACCCCTCCTCAAGGGGGGGTACTGTTGTGAATTCTGTGGCAGAGCTCCCTCCTGTGGTCACAAGTGGTACTTCGGCTGATTCTCTCTGTGAGCTTCTGTTGGTGGAGGGAAGTGGTACTGCGGCTTCTGAGTTTCCTCCCTCAGGTGATCTGGTGAGGTCGTTAGGTGCTTCTCTACTTAACTCCACCTAATGCTTTGATCCTGGCTTCCTGTCAATGTTCCAGTGTTGGACTTGCTTTTCCCTGGATCATTTCTGTGGCCTGCTGCTCTGCATAGCTAAGTTCTTCTTTGCTATTTGTTTGCTATTTTTTCTGTCCAGCTTGTCTAATTTTTTGCTGGAAGCTCTGGGACGCAAAGGGTGTACCTCCGTGCCGTTAGTTCGGTACGGAGGGTCTTTTTGCCCCCTTTGCGTGGTTTTCTTTAGGGTTTTGTGTAGACCGCAAAGTTATCTTTTCTATCCTCGCTCTGTTAAGAAAGTTGGGCCTCACTTTGCTGAATCTATTTCATCTCTACGTTTGTCTTTTCATCTTAACTCACAGTCATTATATGTGGGGGGCTGCCTTTTCATTTGGGGTATTTCTCTGAGGCAAGGTAGGCTTATTTTCTATCTTCAGGCTAGTTAGTTTCTCAGGCTGTGCCGAGTTGCATAGGCAGAGTTAGGCGCAATCCACGGCTGCCTCTAGTGTTGTTTGGAGAGGATTAGGGATTGCGGTCTGCAGAGTTCCCACGTCTCAGAGCTCGTTCTATGATTTTGGGTTATTGTCAGATCACTGTATGTGCTCTGACCGCTATGTCCATTGTGGTACTGAATTGCCTTTCATAACACCCAAGTTCCCCAAAAGACACATATCATGAATCTTTCTGAAATAGCTGGAGATTGACCTAGTTTATACGCCAAGTAACAATCCCACAATGTGACCGACATTAAATGGCCAATGGGATATAAAATGGAATCTGATGCCCTGTGGTCCATTCAGCCACCTTCAACTGGAAAGGAAAGCAAACATTTGAAACACTGAACTCTTTTTTGCTGTCCTTTGCAGCCAGAATTCCATGCACTTTTATGCACTTGCACTTGTATGCTACTCAAAACAGAAATACTTTTTTTCTCATGTTGGCAAAAAGGGTTATTTATGATAGTTTTGCCTGTACAGAAGAAGAAGAAGTCACCAAGTCTCCATTGTACATTCATTGTAAAAAAAATTCTCTATAAGTCAATTTCTTGGACCACTGTAATTTCAACATGATGGAAAAGGATTTTAACTCTAATTGCATTTTTTCAGGTTTGCAATGGTGTAAGACCATGGAAACCTTAGCCCTACTTTTATATATATTTTTACTCTTCGTTCAGCCTAACTTTGTAAGGCAATGCTTTACACTCCCCAACAGAAGTTATGTCGCTTATGCATGTTATATAAATAAAAGCTTATAACCTGACATTAAATTAATCCATTGGTTGTATAAATTATTCTTTTGAAAGCTGAAACCGTCCGAAATGTGGTTTAGGTTAAGAAAATAAATTGGCATCAATGCAGAAATATTGATCATTTAAAGGACACAGAATGGTCAGATTTTGGCAAGACAAAAGTTTTGTCGCCTTGTGATATAATGCACCCAATCCGGGCAGCACGGTGGCTCAGTGGTTAGCACAGCAGCCTTGCAGCGCTGGGTCCTGGGTTCTAATCCCACCCAGGACAACATCTGCAAAGAGTTTGTATGTTCTCTCCGTGTTTGCGTGGGTTTCCTCCGGGCACTCCGGTTTCCTCCCACATTTCAAAGACATACTGATAGGGATTCTAGATTGTGAGCCCCATCGGGGACAGTGATGATAATGTGTGCAACCTGTAAAGCGCTGCGGAATATGTTAGCGCTATATAAAAATAAAGATTATTATTTATTATTAATCCTAGTTTACATCCTCACCTGTGCTCAGTAAATGATCGGTTAATTAGTGTGTGCATAAAAAGAAACCCAGCACCACAGACCTTCACTTGAACTGCAACTTGAGCTCTGACAACATGCCAAAAATCCACCCTGTGACCAAAGCTTGGATTATCAAGAGACTGAAGACCAGATCCACTGCAGAGGTGGCTGGCACCTTTAATGTGTCTCAGCGTCAAGTACAAAGAATTGAAAAAAGATTTAAAGAGATTGGAGATGTGTTTGACAAGCCCAGGTCCGGCAGACCCCACAAGACAACTGCTCAGGAGGAACGTTTGTTGGTTAGAAAATCCAAAGCAAGCCCCTTTCCACTGCAGCAGATCTCCAACAGGCCTGGCCACCTCAAGTCCCTGTGTCAAAAAGTACAGTTTGTAGGATTCTGTCTCGAACTGGCCTCCATGGTCAAATCAGTACCCAGAAGCCAGCACTAAACAAAACGCAAATATAAAGACGTGTGGCATTTGCAAAGTCCCACAGCCTGCTAAACAAATGGACGATGGAAAAGTGGCAGAAGGTGGATTTCTCTCATGAATCTTCAGTAGAATTACACCACAGCCACCGCAAATACTGCAGGAGACCAACTGGAGCCCATATGGTTCAAAAAATACACCCAGAAAACAGTTAAATTTGGTGGTGGAAAGATCATGGTCTGGGGTTACATTCAATAAGGGGGTGTGCGAAACATTTGCAAGGTGGAAGGCAATATCAATAGCCTAAAATATCAAGAAGTATTAGCTACCTCTTATATTCCAAATCATAAAAGGGGTCAAATTCTGCAGCAGGATGGTGCTCCATCTCATACATCCATCTCTACGACAAAGTTCCTCCAGGCAAAAAAGATCAAGGTGCTCAAGGACTGGTCAGCCCAGTCACCAAACATGAACATCATTGAGCATGTTTGGGGTAGGATGAAAGAGGAAGCTTGGAAGACAAAACCAAAGAATCTAGATGAACTCTGAGAGACACGTAAGACTGCATTCTTTGCTAGTCCTGATGACTTCATTAATAAATTGTATGAATCCTTATTGAACCACATGGATGCAGTCCTTCAAGCTCATTGAAGTCACACAAAATATTACATATGACTAATAGCACCACAACTTCATTCACCAATGTCATGCAACATCTATGAAGAGGTAAGTTCCAGAATGGACCAAGGGAACCCAGTGGATGTAGTGTATATGGATTTTTCAAAAGCTTTTGATACGGTGCCACACAAAAGGTTGATACATAAAATGAGAATAATGGGGATAGGGGAAAAAATGTGTAAGTGGGTTAAGAGCTGGCTCAGGGATAGGAAACAAAGGGTGGTTATTAATGGAGCACACTCGGACTGGGTCACGGTTAGCAGTGGGGTACCACAGGGGTCAGTATTGGGCCCTCTTCTTTTTAACATATTTATTAATGACCTTGTGGGGGGCATACAGAGCAGAATTTCAATATAAATGTAAGGTCATGCACTTGGGTAGAAGTAATGAGATGTATAACTATGTGCTTAATTCTAAAACTCTGGGCAAAACCGTCAATGAAATGGAAAACTGCGTTTAATACGCCCGAAGGCCATTTTGAATACCTTGTGATGCCATTCGGGCTCACTAATGCTCCATCTGTTTTTCAGTCCTTCATGCATGCAATGATAAATTCTTGATTGTATATCTGGACGATATTTTGATTTTTTCCGATGATTGGGAGTCTCATGTGGAACAGGTCAGGATGGTATTTCAGATCCTTCGTGACAATGCTTTGTTTGTGAAGGGGTCAAAGTGTCTCTTTGGGGTGCAGAAGGTTTCTTTTTTGGGCTTCATTTTTTCTCCCTCATCTATGGAGATGGATCCGGTTAAGGTTCAGGCCATTCATGATTGGATTCAACCCACATCCGTGAAGAGCCTTCAGAAATTTTTGGGTTTTGCAAATTTTTATCGCCGTTTCATTGCTAACTTCTCCAGCGTGGTTAAACCCTTGACCGATTTGACGAAGAAAGGCGCTGATGTGGCGAATTGGTCCTCTGCAGCTGTCTCTGCCTTTCAGGAGCTTAAACGCTGATTTACTTCTGCTCCGGTGTTGCGCCAACCAGATGTTTCTCTTCCGTTTCAGGTTGAGATTGACGCTTCTGAGATTGGGGCAGGGGCCGTTTTGTCTCAGAGGGATCCTGTTGGTTCCTTGATGAAACCGTGTGCCTTCTTTTCCCGTAAGTTTTCGCCTGCTGAACGCAATTATGATGTCGGCAATCGGGAGTTGTTGGCTATGAAGTGGGCGTTTGAGGAGTGGTGACATTGGCTTGAGGGAGCTAAGCACCGTATTGTGGTCTTAACCGATCATAAGAATCTGATTTACCTCGAGTCGGCCAAACGGTTGAATCCTAGACAGGCTCGATGGTCCTTGTTTTTTTCCCGTTTTGATTTCGTGGTCTCTTATCTTCCGGGTTCTAAGAATATTAAGGCTGATGCCCTCTCTAGGAGTTTATTGCCTGATTCTCCTGAGGTCCTTGAACCGGTCGGCATTCTGAAACAAGGGGTGGTCCTTTCTGCCATTTCCCCTGATTTACGACAGGTTCTTCAGGAGTTTCAGGCTGACAGACCTGACCGCTGTCCAGTGGGGAAACTGTTTATTCCTGACAGATGGACTAGTAGAGTGATTTCTGAGGTTCACTGTTCTGTGTTGGCTGGTCATCCTGGTATTTTTGGTACCAGAGACTTGGTTGGTAGGTCCTTTTGGTGGCCTTCTTTGTCACGTGATGTGCGTTCTTTTGTGCAGTCCTGTGGGACTTGTGCGCGGGCCAAGCCTTGTTGTTCCCGTGCTAGTGGGTTGCTTTTGCCATTACCGGTCCCTGAGAGGCACTGGACGCATATTTCTATGGATTTTATTTCTGATCTTCCGGTTTCCCAGAGGATGTCGGTTATCTGGGTTGTTTGTGACCGGTTCTCTAAGATGGCTCATTTGGTGCCTTTGCCTAAATTGCCTTCCTCTTCAGATTTGGTTCCGTTGTTTTTTCAGCATGTGGTTCGTTTGCATGGTATTCCGGAGAATATTGTGTCCGACAGAGGTTCCCAGTTTGTTTCTAGGTTTTGGCAGGCCTTTTGTGCTAGGCTGGGCATTGATTTGTCTTTTTCTTCTGCATTTCATCCACAGACAAATGGCCAGATCGAGCGAACCAATCAGACTTTGGAGACTTATTTGAGATGCTTTCTGTCTGCTGATCAGGATGATTGGGTGGCCTTCTTGCCATTGGCCGAGTTTGCCCTTAATAATCGGGTTAGTTCGGCTACTTTGGTTTCACCTTTCTTTTGTAACTTTGGTTTTCATCCTCGTTTTTCTTCAGGGCAGCTTGAGCCTTCTGACTGTCCTGGTATGGATTCTGTGGTTAACAGGTTGCAGCAGATTTGGGCTCATGTGGTGGACAATTTGGTGATGTCTCAGGAGGAGGCTCAACTGTTATGAACAGGTAATTCAGAACCACAATGGACCTTGAAGTTCAGAGCACACAAGGTGACCTGACATTTACCAAAAACACAGGACAAGCTCTGAGACGTGGAAACTCTGCTGACCGCAATCCCTAATCCCAACACACCACACTAGAGGTAGCCGTGGATTGCGCCTAACGCTCCCTATGCAACTCGGCACAGCCTGAGAAACTAACTAGCCCTGAAGATGGAAAAATAAGCCTACCTTGCCTCAGAGAAATTCCCCAAAGGAAAAGGCAGCCCCTCACATATAATGACTGTGAGTAAAGATGAAATACAAACACAGAGATTAAATAGATTTAGCAAAGTGAGGCCCGACTTACTGAATAGACCGAGGATAGGAAAGATAGCTTTGCGGTCAACACAAAAACCTACAAACAACCACGCAGAGGGGCAAAAAGACCCTCCGCACCGACTAACGGTACGGAGGTGCTCCCTCTGCGCCTCAGAGCTTCCAGTAAGCAAGAAAAAAACAATATAGCAAGCTGGACAGAAAATATAGCAAACAAAAATAACACAAGCAGAACTTAGCTTATGCAGGATAGAGAGGCCACAGGAACGATCCAGGAGGAAGCAAGACCAATACTAGAACATTGACTGGAGGCCAGGATCAAAGCACCAGGTGGAGTTAAATAGAGCAGCACCTAACGACTTAACCTCATCACCTGAGGAAGGAAACTCAGAAGCCGCAGTACCACTCTCATCTACCAAAGGAAGCTTCTAGACAGAACCAGCCGCAGTACCACTCACGACCACAGGAGGGAGCCTGGCCACAGAATTCACAACAGTACCCCCCCTTGAGGAGGGGTCACCGAACCCTTACCAGAGCCCCCAGGCCGACCAGGATGAGCCACATGAAAGACACGAACCAGATCGGCAGCATGGACATCAGAGGCAAAGACCCAGGAATTATCTTCCTGACCATAACCTTTCCACTTAACCAGATACTGGAGTTTCCGTCTCGAAACACGAGAATCCAAAATCTTCTCCACAATATACTCCAATTCCCCTTCAACCAAAACCGGAGCAGGAGGATTAATAGATGGAACCACAGGTGCCACGTATCTCCGCAACAATGACCTATGGAACACGTTATGGATGGAAAAAGAAGCCGGAAGAGTCAAACGAAAAGATACAGGAGGCTTAAATTTAGGAGAGGAAACCTTCATAGGAATATAACGAGATGACAACCAAACCAAATCCCCAACATGAAGTCGGGGACCCACACAGCGCCTGCGGTTAGCGAAACGTTGAGCCTTCTCCTGGGACAAAGTCAAATTGTCCACTACATGAGTCCAAATCTGCTGCAACCTATCCACCACAGTATCCACACCAGGACAGTCCGAAGACTCAACTTGCCCTGAAGAGAAACGAGGGTGGAACCCAGAATTGCAGAAAAACGGCGAAACCAAAGTAGCCGAGCTGGCCCGATTATTAAGGGCGAGCTCAGCCAAAGGCAAAAAGGACACCCAATCATCCTGATCAGCAGAAACAAAACATCTCAGATATGTTTCCAAGGTCTGATTGGTTCGTTCAGTCTGGCCATTTGTCTGAGGATGGAAAGGCGAGGAAAAAGACAAATCAATGCCCATCCTAGCACAAAAGGCTCGCCAAAACCTCGAAACAAACTGGGAACCTCTGTCAGAAACGATGTTCTTTGGAATGCCATGTAAACGAACCACATGCTGAAAAAACAATGGCACCAAATCAGAGGAGGAAGGCAATTTAGACAAGGGCACCAAATGGACCATCTTAGAGAAGCGATCACAAACCACCCAAATGACCGACATTCTTTGAGAGACGGGGAGATCCGAAATAAAATCCATAGAGATATGTGTCCAAGGCCTTTTCGGGACCGGCAAGGGCAAAAGCAACCCACTGGCACGAGAACAGCAGGGCTTAGCCCGAGCACAAATCCCACAGGACTGCACAAAAGAACGCACATCCCGTGACAGAGACGGCCACCAAAAGGATCTAGCCACCAAATCTCTGGTACCAAAGATTCCAGGATGACCAGCCAACACCGAACAATGAACCTCAGAGATAACTTTATTCGTCCACCTATCAGGGACAAACAGTTTCTCCGCTGGGCAACGGTCAGGTCTATTAGCCTGAAATTTTTGCAGCACCCGCCGCAAATCAGGGGAGATGGCAGACAAAATTACCCCCTCTTTGAGAATACCCGCCGGCTCAGACAAACCCGGAGAATCGGGCACAAAACTCCTAGACAGGGCATCCGCCTTCACATTTTTAGAGCCCGGAAGGTACGAAACCACAAAGTCAAAACGGGAGAAAAACAGCGACCAACGAGCCTGTCTAGGATTCAACCGTTTGGCAGATTCGAGATAAGTCAAGTTTTTGTGATCAGTCAAGACCACCACGCGATGC
This sequence comes from Ranitomeya imitator, assembly GCF_032444005.1. Taxonomy (NCBI): domain Eukaryota; kingdom Metazoa; phylum Chordata; class Amphibia; order Anura; family Dendrobatidae; genus Ranitomeya; species Ranitomeya imitator. Next base: position 134,418,507 of record NC_091282.1, read on the forward strand.
TTAGCTCCTTCAAGCCAATGACGCCACTCCTCGAATGCCCACTTCATGGCTAGCAACTCTCGATTGCCAACATCATAATTTCGCTCAGCAGGCGAAAATTTCCTGGAAAAGAAGGCGCATGGTTTCATCACCGAGCAATCAGAACTTCTCTGCGACAAAACAGCCCCTGCTCCAATTTCGGAAGCATCAACCTCGACCTGGAACGGAAGCGAAACATCTGGTTGGCACAACACAGGGGCAGAAGAAAAACGACGCTTCAACTCCTGAAAAGCTTCCACAGCAGCAGAAGACCAATTGACCAGATCAGCACCCTTCTTGGTCAAATCAGTCAACGGTTTAGCAATGCTAGAAAAATTAGCGATGAAGCGACGATAAAAATTAGCAAAGCCCAGGAACTTCTGCAGACTCTTCAGAGATGTTGGCTGAGTCCAATCATAAATGGCCTGAACTTTAACAGGGTCCATCTCGATAGTAGAAGGAGAAAAAATGAACCCCAAAAATGAAATCTTCTGAACACCAAAGAGACACTTTGACCCCTTCACAAATAAAGAATTAGCACGCAGGACCTGGAACACCATTCTGACCTGCTTCACATGAGACTCCCAATCATCCGAGAAGACCAAAATATCATCCAAGTATGCAATCAGGAATTTATCCAGGTACTCTCGGAAGTAGGGTTGAGCGAAACGGGTCGAACATTTTCAAAAGTCGCCGACTTTTGGCTAAGTCGGGGTTTCATGAAACCCGATCCGACCCCTGTGCGGGGTCGGCCATGCAGTACGCGACTTTCGCGCCAAAGTCGCGTTTCAATGACGCGAAAAGCGCCATTTCTCAGCCAATGAAGGTAAACGCAGAGTGTGGGCAGCGTGATGACATAGGTCCTGGTCCCCACCATCTTAGAGAAGGGCATTGCAGTGATTGGCTTGCTGTCTGCGACGTCACAGGGGCTATAAAGAGGCGTTCCCGCCGACCGCCATCTTACTGCTGCTGATCTGAGCTTAGGGAGAGGTTGCTGCCGCTTTGTCAGAAGCAGGGATAGCGTTAGGCAGGGTCCATTAACCACAAAACCGCTTGTGCTGCAGCGATTTGCACTGTCCAACACCACCCTCGGTGTGCAGGGACAGTGGAAGTTTTTTTTTTTTTTTTTTTCCCCTCAGCGCTGTAGCTCATTGGGCTGCCCTAGAAGGCTCCCTGATAGCTGCATTGCTGTGTGTACGCCGCTGTGCAAACCAACTGCTTTTTTCAAAGCACAAATCCTCTTGTTCCTTCCTTTCTGCACAGCTATCTTTTTTGTTTGTCCACACTTTTTATTTCATTTGTGCATCAGTCCACTCCTTATTGCTGCCTGCCATACCTGGCTGAGATTACTGCAGGCAGGGAGATAGTAGCTGCCTGCCATACCTGGCTGAGATTACTGCAGGCAGGGAGATAGTAATTGTAGGACATTCCCTGTTTTTTTTTTTTTTTTTTTTTTGGTGGGAGATTAAGATTGGCAATTTGGCATTTCTGCTAGAGTGCCATCCCTGTGTGTGCCATCTCTCTCACATAGTGGGCCATAGAAAGCCTTTTCATTTTTCTGTATTTTTTTTTGTGGGGTGTATAAATTCTCCCTGATAAAAATACAGTGGGAGATTAATATTGGCCTTTGGGCTTGTGTGCCAGTCCTGAGTGTGCCATCTCTCTCACAAATAGTGGGCCATAGAAAGCCTATTTATTTTTTTTTTTGGTTTTATAAATTCTCCCTGAAAAAAAGGGAGATTAATATTGGCCTCTGGGCTTGTGTGCCAGTCCTGAGCGTGCCATCTGTGCCAGCCCTGAGCGTGCCATCTCTCTCACAAATAGTGGGCCATAGAAAGCCTATTTAATTTTTTTTTTTGTTTTATAAATTTTCCCTGAAAAAAGGGAGATTAATATTGGCCTCTGGGCTTGTGTGCCAGTTGTGAGCGTGCCATCTGTGCCAGTCCTGAGCGTGCCATCTCTCTCACAAATAGTGGGCCATAGAAAGCCTATTTAAATATTTTTTTGGTTTTATAAATTCTCCCAGAAAAAAAGGGAGATTAATATTGGCCTCTGGGCTTGTGTGCCAGTCCTGAGCGTGCCATCTGTGCCAGCCAGCCCTGAGCGTGCCATCTCTCTCACAAATAGTGGGCCATAGAAAGCCTATTTAATTTTTTTTTTTGTTTTATCAATTTTCCCTGAAAAAAGGGAGATTAATATTGGCCTCTGGGCTTGTGTGCCAGTTGTGAGCGTGCCATCTGTGCCAGTCCTGAGCGTGCCATCTCTCTCACAAATAGTGGGCCATAGAAAGCCTATTTAAATATTTTTTTGGTTTTATAAATTCTCCCAGAAAAAAAGGGAGATTAATATTGGCCTCTGGGCTTGTGTGCCAGTCCTGAGCGTGCCATCTGTGCCAGCCAGCCCTGAGCGTGCCATCTCTCTCACAAATAGTGGGCCATAGAAAGCCTATTTAATTTTTTTTTTTGTTTTATCAATTTTCCCTGAAAAAAGGGAGATTAATATTGGCCTCTGGGCTTGTGTGCCAGTTGTGAGCGTGCCATCTGTGCCAGTCCTGAGCGTGCCATCTCTCTCACAAATAGTGGGCCATAGAAAGCCTATTTAAATATTTTTTTGGTTTTATAAATTCTCCCAGAAAAAAAGGGAGATTAATATTGGCCTCTGGGCTTCTGTGCCAGTCCTGAGCGTGCCATCTGTGCCAGTCCTGAGCGTCCCATCTCTCTCACAAATAGTGGGCCATAGAAAGCCTATTTTATTTTTTTTTGGGGTTTTAGAAATTCTCCCTGAAAAAAGGGAGATTAATATTGGCCTCTGGGCTTGTGTGCCAGTTGTGAGCGTGCCATCTGTGCCAGTCCTGAGCGTGCCATCTCTCTCACAAATAGTGGGCCATAGAAAGCCTATTTAAATATTTTTTTGGTTTTATAAATTCTCCCAGAAAAAAAGGGAGATTAATATTGGCCTCTGGGCTTCTGTGCCAGTCCTGAGCGTGCCATCTGTGCCAGTCCTGAGCGTCCCATCTCTCTCACAAATAGTGGGCCATAGAAAGCCTATTTTATTTTTTTTTTGGGTTTCAGAAATTCTCCCTGGAAAAAAAAAGGGAGATTAATATTGCCCTTTGGGCTTGTGTGCCAGTACTAAGCGTTCCATCTCTCTCTCTCTCTCTCAGTCAGTGGGCCATAGAACGCATATTTTTGGTTTTATTTGTTTTCTAAATTCTCCCTGAAAAAATCATTTTATTTTATTTGGTTTCTAAATTCTTCCTGATAAAATCATATTTTTTTTATTATTTTTATTTCTAAAGTCTCCCTGAAAAAAAAAAAAAAAAAACAACCAAAAAAACAGTGGGAGATTAATATTGGCCTTTCTGCTTGTGTGCCAGTCTTGACTCCTGGGTGTGCCATCTCTCTCTCTCTCTCTCTCTCTCTCTCTCTCTCTCCAATTGTGGTCCATAGAAAGCCTATATTTTTTTTCCTTGATTTGGGTTCTAAAATCTACCAGAGAAAATAACTACATCAATCATTGGTAGAAAAATATTGGCCTCTGGGTTTGTGTGCCACTCCTGACTCCTGTGTGCGTCATCTCTCAGTCAGTGGGCCATAGAACGCCTATTTTTGGTTTTATTTGTTTTCTAAATTCTCCCTGAAAAAATCATTTTATTTTATTTGGTTTCTAAATTCTTCCTGATAAAATCATATTTTTTTTATTATTTTTTTTTCTAAAGTCTCCCTGAAAAAAAACAAAAAAAACAGTGGGAGATTAATATTGGCCTTTCTGCTTGTGTGCCAGTCTTGACTCCTGGGTGCGTCATCTCTCAGTCAGTGGGCCATAGAACGCCTATTTTTGGTTTTATTTGTTTTATAAATTCTCCCTGAAAAAATCATTTTATTTTATTTGGTTTCTAAATTCTTCCTGATAAAATCATATTTTTTTTATTATTTTTTTTTCTAATGTCTCCCTGAAAAAAAAAAAAAAAAAACAACCAAAAAAAACAGTGGGAGATTAATATTGGCCTTTCTGCTTGTGTGCCAGTCTTGACTCCTGGGTGCGTCATCTCTCAGTCAGTGGGCCATAGAACGCCTATTTTTGGTTTTATTTGTTTTATAAATTCTCCCTGAAAAAATCATTTTATTTTATTTGGTTTCTAAATTCTTCCTGATAAAATCATATTTTTTTTATTATTTTTTTTTCTAAAGTCTCCCTGAAAAAAAAAAAAAAAAAAACAACCAAAAAAAACAGTGGGAGATTAATATTGGCCTTTCTGCTTGTGTGCCAGTCTTGACTCCTGGGTGTGCCATCTCTCTCTCTCTCTCTCTCTCTCTCTCTCTCTCTCTCTCTCTCTCTCCAATTGTGGTCCATAGAAAGCCTATATTTTTTTTCCTTGATTTGGGTTCTAAAATCTCCCAGAGAAAATAACTACATCAATCATTGGTAGAAAAATATTGGCCTCTGGGTTTGTGTGCCACTCCTGACTCCTGTGTGCGTCATCTCTCAGTCAGTGGGCCATAGAACGCCTATTTTTGGTTTTATTTGTTTTATAAATTCTCCCTGAAAAAATCATTTTATTTTATTTGGTTTCTAAATTCTTCCTGATAAAATCATATTTTTTTTATTATTTTTTTTTCTAAAGTCTCCCTGAAAAAAAAAAAAAAAAAAAAAAAAAAAAAAAAACAGTGGGAGATTAATATTGGCCTTTCTGCTTGTGTGCCAGTCTTGACTCCTGGGTGTGCCATCTCTCTCTCTCTCTCTCTCCAATTGTGGTCCATAGAAAGCCTACATTTTTTTTCCTTGATTTGGGTTCCAAAATCTACCAGAGAAAATAACTCCATCAATCATTGGTAGAAAAATATTGGCCTCTGGGCTTGTGTGCCACTCCTGATTCCTGTGTGCGTCATCTCTCACTCAGTGGCCCATAGAAAGCATATAGTTTGTTACATTTGTTTTCTAAATTCTCCCTGCAAAAATCTATTTTTTTTTTTTTGGGGGGTTTCTAAAGTGTTCCTGAAAAAAATAAAAATAAAAAAAAAATAATAGTGTGACATTAATATTAACATTTGTGCTTCAGTGACAGTCCTGCGTGTGGGGCATCTCTCTAATTTGCAGCCACCAAAAAAAGAGTGTGTAACATTGGGCCTGATTTTCGCTGTGGTCTCACCAACCTGTAAAGGGGTAGCTAAATCATACTGAAGTTATAGCTCACCGTGTAAGTTGTGTGACTGCAACAAATAACGTTAGTTTGGTTACGTTTTTAAAACAATGAGGAAGTCTAGTGGAAGAGGTCGTGGCCGGGGGCGTTCATTGTCAGCTGGTAATGAGGGTAGTGGTAGTGGTGGAGCATCAGGTGGTCGTGGGGGAAAAAATATTGCACCTAAGTCTGGAGCTGTGGAGCCAGGTTCGTCGTCCGGCTACACAAGGCCTCGAACGCTCCCTTTTCTGGGATTAGGAAAACCGCTTTTAAAGCCGGAGCAGCAAGAGCAAGTTTTGGCTTATCTTGCTGACTCAGCCTCTAGCTCTTTTGCCTCATCTCGTGAAACTGGTAAAAGTAAAAGCAGCGCGTCGTTAGTGGATGTTCACGGTCAGGGACAAGTCACTTCCTTGTCCTCTTCAGCAAAAACAACAACAGAGAAGAATGCAGCAGGCGACACAACGGGTTACTCCATGGAGCTCTTTACACATACCGTCCCTGGCTTAGAAAGTGAAGCAGTTAACAGTCCATGCCCATTACAAATTGAATCTGACATGGAGTGCACTGACGCACAGCCACAGCCAGACTACTATGCTGGTCCTTTGACTCAGACCACAACATTGCCCTCGCAGGGTGCTGATCAAGAATCAGACCCTGATGAGACTATGTTGCCCCATCACGAACGCTATACCACCGAACGACACGGTGACACAGACGAAGTTGCGCAGGAGGTACAAGAAGAGTTATTAGATGACCCAGTTCTTGACCCCGATTGGCAGCCATTGGGGGAACAGGGTGCAGGCGGCAGCAGTTCTGAAGCAGAGGAGGAGGAGGGGCCGCAGCAGGCATCAACATCGCCACAGGTTCCATCTGCCGGGCCCGTATCTTGCCCAAAACGCGTGGCAAAGCCAAAACCTGGTGGAGGACAGCGTGGCCATCCGGTTAAAGCTCAGTCTGCAATGCCTGAAAAGGTATCCGATGCTAGAAAGAGTGCAGTCTGGCATTTTTTTAAACAACATCCAATTGATCAGCGCAAAGTCATCTGTCAAAAATGTTCTACTTCCTTAAGCAGAGGTCAGAATCTGAAAAGTCTCAATACTAGTTGCATGCATAGACATTTAACCACCATGCATTTGAAAGCTTGGACTAACTACCAAACGTCCCTTAAGGTTGTTGCACCCTCGGCCAATGAAGCTAGTCATCAACGCAACATCCCTTCCGGCAGTGTAGGACCACCATTTAGCGCACCACCTGCTGTATCTGTGCAGGTATCTTTGCCAGGCCAAAGCAGTCAGGGTCAGGGAATCACCAGTTTCGTAGTAGGAAACACTGCATCTAGGGCACCGGCGGCAACAATACCATCTCCCACCGTCTCTCAGTCTGCCATGTCCACCGGCACCCCCGCTAGTTCCACGATCTCCAGCTCTCCAGTCCAGCTCACCCTACATGAGACTATGGTTAGAAAAAGGAAATACTTAGCCTCGCATCCGCGTACACAGGGTTTGAACGCCCACATAGCTAGACTAATCTCGTTAGAGATGATGCCCTACCGGTTAGTTGAAAGCGAAGCTTTCAAAGACCTGATGGACTACGCTGTACCACGCTACGAGCTACCCAGTCGACACTTTTTTTCCAGAAAAGCCATCCCAGCCCTCCACCAGCATGTTAAAGAGCGCATCGTCCATGCACTCAGGCAATCTGTGAGCACAAAGGTGCACCTGACAACAGATGCATGGACCAGTAGGCATGGCCAGGGACGTTACGTGTCCATCACGGCACACTGGGTAAATGTGGTGGATTCAGGGTCCACAGGGGACAGCAAGTTTGGGACAGTTCTGCCTAGCCCACGGTCTAGTAAACAGTTGTCTGTAGCCGTTCGCACCCCCTCCTCCTCCTCCTCCTCGTCCTCCTGCAGAAGCAAGAGCTCGTCCACAGACCGCAGTCGCACAAACACTCCATCCGCACCTGCCACTGTTGCACACCAGGTCTCCCATTATGGGGCAGCTACTGGCATACGTCAGCAGGCTGTATTGGCTATGAAGTGTTTGGGCGACAATAGACACACCGCGGAAGTTCTGTCCGAGTTCTTGCAGCAAGAAACGCAGTCGTGGCTGGGCACTGTAGATCTTGAGGCAGGCAAGGTAGTGAGTGATAACGGAAGGAATTTCATGGCTGCCATCTCCCTTTCCCAACTGAAACACATTCCTTGCCTGGCTCACACCTTAAACCTGGTGGTGCAGTGCTTCCTGAAAAGTTATCCGGGGTTATCCGACCTGCTCCTCAAAGTGCGTGGACTTTGCGCACATATCCGCCGTTCGCCTGTACACTCCAGCCGTATGCAGACCTATCAGCGTTCTTTGAACCTTCCCCAGCATCGCCTAATCATAGACGTTGCAACAAGGTGGAACTCAACACTGCACATGCTTCAGAGACTGTGCGAACAGAGGCGGGCTGTTATGTTTTTGTGGGAGGATACACATACACGGGCAGGCAGTAGGATGGCAGACATGGAGTTGTCAGGTGTGCAGTGGTCGAAGATTCAAGACATGTGTCAAGTCCTTCAGTGTTTTGAGGAATGCACACGGCTGGTTAGTGCAGACAACGCCATAATAAGCATGAGCATCCCCCTAATGCGTCTGCTGATGCAAAGTTTGACGCACATAAAGGATCAGGCGTCTGCACCAGAGGAAGAGGAAAGCCTTGATGACAGTCAGCGATTGTCTGGTCAGGGCAGTGTACATGACGAGGTACCGTGCGAAGAGGAGGTGGAGGATGAGGAGGATGATGGGGATGAGTATATTTTTAATGAGGAAGCTTTCCCGGGGGCACGGGAAATTGGTGGCGTGGCAAGGCCGGGTTCTGGTTTTTTGAGGGACACAAGTGACGTAGATTTGCCTGCAACTGCCCCTCAACCAAGCACAACCGCAGATTTGACAACGGGAACTTTGGCCCACATGGCGGATTATGCCTTGCGTATCCTCAAAAGGGACACACGCATTACAAAAATGATGAACGATGACGATTACTGGTTGGCCTGCCTCCTTGATCCTCGCTATAAAGGCAAATTGCAAAATATTATGCCACATGAGAACTTGGAACTAATATTAGCAACAAAACAATCAACTCTTGTTGACCGTTTGCTTCTGGCATTCCCTGCACACAGCGCCCGTGATCGTTCTCACACGAGCTCCAGGGGCCAGCAGACCAGAGGTGTTAGAGGGGCAGAAATCAGAAGTGGCGTTGGACAGAGGGGTTTTCTGACCAGGTTGTGGAGTGATTTTTCTATGACCGCAGACAGGACAGGTACTGCAGCATCAATTCAAAGTGACAGGAGACAACATTTGTCCAGTATGGTTACAAACTATTTTTCATCCCTTATCGACGTTCTCCCTCAACCGTCATTCCCATTTGATTACTGGGCATCCAAATTAGACACCTGGCCAGAATTGGCAGAATATGCATTGCAGGAGCTTGCTTGCCCGGCAGCTAGTGTCCTATCAGAAAGAGTATTCAGTGCTGCAGGTTCAATACTAACAGAAAAAAGGACTCGTCTGGCTACCCAAAATGTAGATGATCTAACCTTCATTAAAATGAACCACAACTGGATTTCAAAATCTTTTGCCCCACCCTGCCCGGCTGACACCTAGCTTTCCTATGAAAAGGTCTTGCCTGTGGACTATTCTGAATGACTTTTCCAATCTCGTAATTTTCTTCACCTGATTGTCCAGCATACGACATGTTTCCACCTCACGAAATGGCCAAACTCCCCACACGGGGCCGTGCTATCGCCACTTTGCGCTTGGACCCTTGAGAGTGCTGTTTGTCTGAAGAGGTGGGTGTGGCCGCTTTTGGTCGACGGCACTGCCACTGGGTCCCTCATAGTACAATAAAGTGTCTCTGGCGGTGGTGGTGCGCACCCAACGTCAGACACACCGTTGTAATATGAGGGGCCCTGTGCCTGTACCGCCGGCCACAAGACAGTTCCCCCCCCCAGCTCAAACAGTGCTCTACCACTAGCAAAATTATCTCTCACAGCTTCACCAATGTGTAGTCTAGCCGCTGACATCCTTCAATGCCTGGCACTGACAATACCATTGTTTTGACATTTTTGTTATGTTAGGCCTTCGAAGCCTGTCTGCGGTCCCTTCTTTCTACAACTACTACACTGACCAGGCCACTGCTGGCCGTGTTACCCTGGAACCAATTTAAAAGTGCCTACAGTCAGCCCAATTTTGTTATGTTAGGCCTTCGAAGACTGTCTGCCGTCACTCCTTCCACTAGACTTCCACTGACCATACACTGCTGCCCATGTACCCCTGGAACCAATTTAAAGTGCCTACAGCCAGCCCAATTTTGTTATGTTAGGCCTTCGAAGCCTGTCTGCGGTCACTCCTTCCACTAGACTTCCACTGACCAGACCACTGCTGCCCGTGTACCCCTGGAACCAATTTAAAATTGCCTACAGCCATGTGTTATTATTTTAGGCCTTCGATGCCTGTCTGCGGTCACTCCTTCCACTAGGCCTCCACTGACCACACCACTGCTGTCCGTGTACCCCTGGAACCAATTTAAAATTGCCTACAGCCATGTGTTATTATTTTAGGCCTTCGATGCCTGTCTGCGGTCACTCCTTCCACTAGGCCTCCACTGACCACACCACTGCTGCCCGTGTACCCCTGGAACCAATTTAAAATTGCCTACAGCCAGCCCAATTTTTTTATTTTAGGCCTTCGATGCCTGTCTGCGGTCCATTCTTTCAACTACTACTACACTGACCAGGTCACTGCTGTCCGTGTACCCCTGGAACCAATTTAAAATTGCCTACAGCCATGTGTTATTATTTTAGGCCTTCGATGCCTGTCTGCGGTCACTCCTTCCACTAGGCCTCCACTGACCACACCACTGCTGTCCGTGTACCCCTGGAACCAATTTAAAATTGCCTACAGCCATGTGTTATTATTTTAGGCCTTCGATGCCTGTCTGCGGTCACTCCTTCCACTAGGCCTCCACTGACCACACCACTGCTGTCCGTGTACCCCTGGAACCAATTTAAAATTGCCTACAGCCAGCCCAATTTTTTTATTTTAGGCCTTCGATGCCTGTCTGCGGTCCATTCTTTCAACTACTACTACACTGACCAGGTCACTGCTGTCCGTGTACCCCTGTAACCAATTTAAAATTGCCTACAGCCATGTGTTATTATTTTAGGCATTCGATGCCTGTCTGCGGTCCATTTTTTCAACTACTACTACACTGACCAGGTCACTGCTGCCCGTGTACCCCTGGAACCAATTTAAAATTGCCTACAGCCATGTGTTATTATTTTAGGCCTTCGATGCCTGTCTGCGGTCACTCCTTCCACTAGGCCTCCACTGACCACACCACTGCTGCCCGTGTACCCCTGGAACCAATTTAAAATTGCCTACAGCCAGCCCAATTTTTTTATTTTAGGCCTTCGATGCCTGTCTGCGGTCCATTCTTTCAACTACTACTACACTGACCAGGTCACTGCTGCCCGTGTACCCCTGGAACCAATTTAAAATTGCCTACAGCCATGTGTTATTATTTTAGGCCTTCGATGCCTGTCTGCGGTCACTCCTTCCACTAGGCCTCCACTGACCACACCACTGCTGTCCGTGTACCCCTGGAACCAATTTAAAATTGCCTACAGCCATGTGTTATTATTTTAGGCCTTCGATGCCTGTCTGCGGTCCATTCTTTCAACTACTACTACACTGACCAGGGCACTGCTGGCCGTGTACCCCTGGAACCAACATCAGAAAATATAAAAATAAGTATTTTGCTTATAAAAAAGAAAATACTGGTGAGATATCAAATGCAGACATTTTAACATTAAAAACAAACACACAACTCTAATCTGGTACAGTACTAAAAATGGCCACCAGCTACAATTACTTTCTCCTGCAAGTAGTTAACTGAAAGTTTTTTTAAATTGAAAACACACATATGGCATCCACCGAGTGTTGTCCTGTCGCGTCTTCTTTATATTATTGCCGAGAAGATGCAAAATAATGAAAATAATAAAATCATTAATTACCAAAATAATAGAGAAAGTCAACACCACATTGCAAATAAACATTCATTCCAAATAAAGAAGCAGGGCGCGTCCGAGGGTGAGTATATACCTAATAAGAATATAATCACCCTCGGACGCGCAATGCTTATTTCCAACAGCCTTCCTTCCTAAGAATCAGCCCTTCCGTCGTGTAGAGAGACGTTGTGTTACACTCCAAGGTGTTCCCCAGGTTGCCTTTCCTGAGCTTCGATCTTCCGGCTCTCGTTTAGTAGTTCTTGGAAACTACTCTGCATTAGGCCTTCAAATTGGGTATGGGGTGTAGAGAGATGGTGTGTTCCACTCCAAGGTGTTCCCCAGGTTGCCTTTCCTGAGCTTCGATCTTCCGGCTCTCGTTTAGTAGTTGTTGGAAACTACGCTGCATTAGGCCTTCAAATTGGGTATGGGGTGTAGCGAGAGGGTGTGTTACACTCCAAGGTGTTCCCCAGGTTGCCTTTCCTGAGCTTCGATCTTCCGGCTCTCGTTTAGTAGTTCTTGGAAACTACACTGCATTAGGCCTTCAAATTGGGTATGGGGTGTAGAGAGAGGGTGTGTTACACTCTAAGGTGTTCCCCAGGTTTCCTTGCCATTGCTTCGGTCTTCCGACTCTCGTTTAGTAGTTGTAGAAAAGTACACTGCATTAGGCCATACAAAATGGGTATGGGGTGGAGAGAGATGGTGTGTTACACTCCAAGGTGTTCCCCAGGTTGCCTTTCCTGAGCTTCTATCTTCAGGCTCTCATTAAATTGTGGTTAAATGGAACAACTGCATTTGGCGTACTAGTTGGTTTGGGGCCTACTATCGGTGTCTGCCACTCCTTGCTGTTCTCCTCCACTGAACAAAGCTGTGCCGCCTGTTTACTACGGTTGCCAATTTTGAACTGCATTTCGACTACTTACTGATTTGGCCCTACTCTCTGTGTCAGCCTCTCATTCCAGTTGTCCTCCACTGCAATGCCCCCTGGTTATTCCTGTGTTACCAATTTTGAACTGCATTTAGCCCACTTTCTTCTTTGGGCCTATATCTGTGTTTCCACTTCATCGTGCCCATTGCCCAGCCAGTGATAGATGAGTCTGCTGGTACATTGACCCATAACGCAACATTCCCCGTGCACGCTACACAACAACATTGTGACCCTGCTGAAAGTCAGGTTGCTCTTCCCGCATACCATACCACCTTACACGGGGACAAAGAGGAAGGTGCAGATGAAAGTGCAGGTTCCTTCATCAGGTGGGGGGAGGAATACTAGTTGGCGACGTCACTGGCACAGGGCCTCTCATAGTACGCAAAAGTGTTGCTGCCGGTGGGAGGTGCCCCCGCCGTGCAAACACACCGCTGTACTTTGAGGGGCCCTGTGCCAGTGCCAATGCCAACGAGTGGGCCCCCCCTGCTTGCTCAGGTTCACAGCACTTGCAAAGTTGAAATACTTACCTCTCCCTGCTCCACTGCCGTGACGTGGTCCAGATTTCCTGGGCCCACTAATTACTTGAACCAGCCCTACCCCCCACAACTTTAGCCAAATGACCCCCAATTTCAAATGCCTTCCAATTATTATAAGGTAAATTACGCTTGACAAGCTTCATTAAGAAGAATGGATGGTTTTGACATTAAAATGGCCACTCTAGGTGTTTTCCTGGCCCCCACTCACTGCCGACTATGCTGCCCCATTGACTTGCACTGGGTTTCGTGTTTCGGTCGATCCCGACTTTACGTCATAATCGGCCGATTTCACTCGACCCGACTTTGGACATAGTCGGGTTTCGCAAAACCCGGCTCGACTCTAAAAAGGTCAAGGTCGCTCAACTCTACTCGGAAGATGTCATGCATAAAGGACTGAAACACTGATGGAGCATTAGAAAGTCCGAATGGCATAACCAGGTACTCAAAATGGCCTTCGGGCGTATTAAATGCTGTTTTCCATTCATCGCCCCGTTTGATACGCACAAGATTATACGCACCACGAAGATCTATCTTGGTGAACCAACTAGCCCCCTTAATCCGAGCAAACAAATCAGACAGCAGCGGCAAGGGGTACTGAAATGTGACCGTAATTTTATTTAGAAGGCGGTAATCAATACAAGGTCTCAGCGAACCATCCTTCTTGGCCACAAAAAAGAAACCCGCTCCCAATGGCGACGACGACGGGCGAATATGACCCTTCTCCAAAGACTCCTTCACGTAACTGTGCATAGCGGCGTGCTCAGGTACCGATAAATTAAACAGTCGACCCTTAGGAAACTTACTACCAGGAATCAAATCGATAGCACAATCACAATCCCTATGCGGAGGTAGGGCATTGGACTTGGGCTCATCGAATTCATCCCGGTAATCAGACAAGAACTCTGGGACCTCAGAAGGGGTGGATGATGAGATAGACAGAAATGGAACGTCACCATGTACCCCCTGACAACCCCAGCTGGACACAGACATTGATTTCCAATCTAATACTGGGTTATGGACTTGTAGCCATGGCAACCCCAACACGACCACATCATGCAGATTATGCAACACCAGAAAGCGAATATCCTCCTGGTGTGCAGGAGCCATGCACATGGTCAGCTGGGTCCAATACTGAGGCTTATTCTTGGCCAAAGGCGTAGCATCAATTCCTCTCAATGGAATAGGACACTGCAAGGGCTCCAAGACAATCCCACAGCGCCTAGCATACTCCAAGTCCATCAAATTCAGGGCAGCGTCTGAATCCACAAATGCCATGACAGAATAGGAAGACAAAGAGCAGATCAAAGTAACGGACAAAAGAAATTTCGACTGTACCGTACCAATGGTGGCAGACCTAGCGAACCGCTTAGTGCGCTTAGGACAATCGGAGATAGCATGAGTGGAATAACCACAGTAGAAACACAGCCCATTCTGACGCCTGTGTTCTTGCCTTTCAGCTCTGGTCAAAGTCCTATCGCACTGCATAGGCTCAGGTTTATGCTCAGATAATACCGCCAAATGGTGCACAGATTTACGCTCGCGCAAGCGTCGACCGATCTGAATGGCCAAAGACATAGACTCATTCAGACCAGCAGGCATAGGAAATCCCACCATGACATCCTTAAGGGCTTCAGAGAGACCCTTTCTGAAAATAGCTGCCAGCGCACATTCATTCCATTGAGTGAGCACGGACCACTTTCTAAACTTCTGACAATAAATCTCTATCTCATCCTGACCCTGACACAGAGCCAGCAAATTTTTCTCTGCACTGATCCACTGAATTAGGTTCGTCGTACAACAATCCGAGCGCCAGAAAAAACGCATCAATATTACATAATGCAGGATCTCCTGGCGCAAGGGAAAATGCCCAGTCTTGAGGGTCGCCACGTAATAAAGAAATAATGATTTTAACTTGTTGAACTGGGTCACCAGAGGAGCGGGGTTTCAAAGCCAGAAACAGTTTACAATTATTTTTAAAATTCAAAAACTTAGTTCTATCTCCAGAAAATAACTCAGGAATAGGAATTTTAGGTTCTAACATAGGATTCTGAACCACTAAATCTTGAATGTTCTGTACTCTTATAGTGAGATTATCCATCAAAGAGGACAGACCCTGAATATCCATGTCCACACCTGTGTTCTGAACCACCCTGATGTAAAGGGGAGAAGAAAGACAGAACACAGTGCAAAGAAAAAAAAATGGTCTCAGAACTTCTCTTTTCCCTCTATTGAGAAGCATTAGTACTTTGGGCCTCCAGTACTGTTATGAACAGGTAATTCAGAACCACAATGGACCTTGAAGTTCAGAGCACACAAGGTGACCTGACATTTACCAAAAACATAGGACAAGCTCTGAGACGTGGAAACTCTGCTGACCGCAATCCCTAATCCTATCACACCACACTAGAGGTAGCCGTGGATTACGCCTAACGCTCCCTATGCAACTCGGCACAGCCTGAGAAACTAACTAGCCCTGAAGATGGAAAAATAAGCCTACCTTGCCTCAGAGAAATTCCCCAAAGGAAAAGGCAGCCCCCCACATATAATGACTGTGAGTAAAGATGAAATACAAACACAGAGATGAAATAGATTTAGCAAAGTGAGGCCCGACTTACTGAATAGACCGAGGATAGGAAAGATAGCTTTGCGGTCAACACATAAACCTACAAACAACCACGCAGAGGGGCAAAAAGACCCTCCGCACCGACTAACGGTACGGAGGTGCTCCCTCTGCATCTCAGAGCTTCCAGCAAGCAAGAAAAAACCAATATAGCAAGCTGGACAGAAAATATAGCAAACAAAAATAACACAAGCAGAACTTAGCTTATGCAGGATAGAGAGGCCACAGGAACGATCCAGGAGGAAGCAAGACCAATACTAGAACATTGACTGGAGGCCAGGATCAAAGCACCAGGTGGAGTTAAATAGAGCAGCACCTAACGACTTAACCTCATCACCTGAGGAAGGAAACTCAGAAACCGCAGTACCACTCTCATCCACCAAAGGAAGCTTATAGACAGAACCAGCCGCAGTACCACTCACGACCACAGGAGGGAGCTTGGCCACAGAATTCACAACACTCAACGTTTTGCTAACTGTCGTCGGTGTGTTGGTTCCCGGCTTCAGGTTGGGGATCTGGTCTGGTTGTCTTCCCGTCATGTTCCTATGAAGGTTTCTTCCCCTAAGTTTAAGCCTCGGTTTATTGGTCCTTATAGGATTTCTGGGATTACTAATCCGGTGTCTTTTCGATTGGCGCTTCCGGCCTCTTTTGCTATCCATAATGTCTTCCATAGATCTTTATTGCGGAAATATGTGGTGCCCATTGTTCCCTCTGTTGATCCTCCGGCCCCTGTGTTGGTTGATGGGGAGTTGGAGTATGTGGTTGAGAAGATTTTGGATTCTCGTTTTTCGAGGCGGAGGCTTCAGTACCTTGTCAAATGGAAGGGTTATGGCCAGGAGGATAATTCTTGGGTTTTTGCCTCTGATGTCCATGCTGCTGATTTGGTTCGTGCCTTTCATCTGGCTCATCCTGATCGGCCTGGGGGCTCTGGTGAGGGTTTGGTGACCCTTCTTCAAGGGGGGGTACTGTTGTGAATTCTGCTTTTGGGCTCCCTCCGGTGGTTGTAGGTGGTAATGCAGTTGTCCCTGGATTTCAGTCCTGGTCAGGTGTATTGTTGTGAATTCTGTTGTCAAGCTCCCTCCTGTGGTCATGAATGGTACTTCGGCTGGTTCTGTCCATGGGCTTCCTCTGGTGGTTGTGAGTGGAGCTGCGGCTTCTGAGTTTCCTTCCACAGGTGACGAGGTTAATTCGTTAGCTGGCTGCTCTATTTAACTCCACTTAGATCATTGCTCCATGCCACCTGTCAATGTTCCAGTATTGGTCTAGTTCTCTCCTGGATCGTTCTTGTGACCTGTCTTCCCAGCAGAAGCTAAGTTCCTGCTTGTTTTTCTCTGGTTTGCTATTTTTCTGTCCAGCTTGCTATTTTGATTTTTGTCGTCCTTGCTGGAAGCTCTGGGACGCAGAGGGAGCGCCTCCGCACCGTGAGTTGGTGCGGAGGGTCTTTTTGCGCCCTCTGCGTGGTCTTTTTGTAGTTTTTTGTGCTGACCGCAAAGTTACCTTTCCTATCCTCTGTCTGTTCAGTAAGTCGGGCCTCACTTTGCTAAATCTATTTCATCTCTGTGTTTGTAATTTTCATCTTTACTCACAGTCATTATATGTGGTGGGCTGCCTTTTCCTTTGGGGAATTTCTCTGAGGCAAGGTAGGCTTTATTTTTCTATCTCTAGGGCTAGCTAGTTTCTTAGGCTGTGTCGAGTTGCATAGGGAGCGTTAGGAGCAATCCACGGCTATTTCTAGTGTGTGTGATAGGATTAGGGATTGCGGTCAGCAGAGTTCCCACGTCTCAGAGCTCGTCCTATATTATTAGTAACTATAAGGTCATTCTGTGTGCTCTTAACCACCAGGTCCATTATTGTCCTTACCACCAGGTCATAACAGTGTATCTGCTGATTGCAGTTCTGACTGGGGTATTTAGGTGTGCAGGATTCATTAGTCCTTGCCAGTTGTCCATGGTTGTTGGGAGGTTTTGGACCTCTGTCTGGTTCCTCCTGCCTTGCTGTCAAATCAGCAAAGATAAGTATCTGGTTTTGTTTCTGTGGCACACAGGCTGTGTGCTTGATAATTCAGTGCTATTAATTTGTTTTTTCTTGTCCAGCTTAGATTGTGTCAGTATTTTCTTGTTTTCAGTCTTGTTGGATTCTCAGGAGTTGCAGATATACGTTCCACGTCTTTAGTTAGATGGTGGAATTTTTTGTATTATCTGCTGTGGATATTTTTGGAAGGGTTTTAATACTGACCGCTAGTATTCTGTCCTATCCTTTCCTATTTATCTAGAGTGGCCTCTTTTGCTAAATCCTGTTTTCTGCCTGCCTGTGTCTTTCCTCTCCTTCTCACAGTCAATATTTGTGGGGGGCTGCCTATCCTTTGGGGTTCTGCTCTGAGGCAAGGTAGAATTCCTATTTCCATCTATAGGGGTATTTAGTCCTCCGGCTGTGTCGAGGTGTCTAGGGTTTGTTAGGCACACCCCACGGCTACTTCTAGTTGCGGTTTCAGTTCAGGATTTGCGGTCAGTACAGTTTCCACCTACTCCAGAGAAAGTTTTATGCGGCTCCAAGGTCACCGGATCATAACACACCCCCCACCACATTACCACAGATAATCCTGCCCCTTCACCACATTACCACACATAATCCCACCCCCCACCACATTACCACACATAATCCCACTCCCCTACATTACCACCCATAATCCCACCCCCACATTACCACACGAGGCTCCATCCCCACACATTACCACATGAGGCTCTGTCCCCACACATTACTACATGAGGGTCCATCCCAACCCATTACCACACGATGCTCCGTCCCCCCACATTACCACACGAAGCACCGTCCCGACAAATTACCACACAAAGCTCCGTCCCCACACATTACTACACGAGGCTCCATCCAAACACATTACCACACGAGGCTCCGTCCCCACACATTACCACATGAAGCGCCGTCCCCACACATTACCACATGAGACTCCGTCCCCACAAATTACCACACAAGGCTCCGTCCACACACATTACCACACGAGGCTCCATCCCCACACATCACCTCACAAGGCGCCGTCCCCACACATTACCACATGAGGCTCTGTCCCCACACATTACAACATGAAGCTCCGTCCCCACACATTACCTCACGAGGCTCCGTCCACACACATTACCACATGAGGCTCCGTCCCCACACTGTTATTAACTTCATTTTAAGTTAATTTACCACCTGCGTAAGCGCTATTGAATGTTATCATTATTTACTTTACTTTAATCACCAGCAGCGTTAATTAGATAGCAATGAGTGTGCCGAGTGTTAACTGGCTGGAAAAAGCTAGTAATAACATAATAACATACTTATTAAGGTTTAAGGAAGACTTTAAGTCCATCTAGTTCAACCCATAGCCTAACCTAACATGCCCTAACATGTTGATCCAGAGCAAGGCAAAAAAAAAAACATGTGGCAAAGGGTAAGCTCCACACTGGGGAAAAAAATTCCTTCCCGACTCCACATACGGCAATCAGACTAGTTCCCTGGATCAACACCCTAACAAGGAATCTAGTATGTTATACCCTGTAACATTATACTTTTCAAGAAAGGCATCCAGTCCTCTCTTAAATTTACATAATGAATCACTCATTACAACATCATACGTCTCACTGCTCTTACAGTAAAGAATCTGCGTCTGTTATTATGCTTAAACCTTTTTTCCTCCAGACATAGAGGATGCCCCCTTGTCCCTGTCTCAGGTCTATGATTACAAAGATCGTCAGAAAGGTCTTTGTACTGTCCCCTCATATATTTATACATTAACATAAGATCACCCCTTAGTCTTCGTTTTTCCAAACTAAATACCTCCAAGTGTAATAACCTACCTTGGTATTGCAGACTCCCCAGTCCTCTAATAACCTTGGTCGCTCTTCTCTGCACCCGCTCTAGTTCAGCTATGTCTTTCTTATAGACCGGAGACCAGAGCCGTGCACAGTATTCTAAGTGTGGTCGCACTAGTGACTTGTATAGAGGTAAAATTATGTTCTCCTCATGTGCATCTATGCCTCTTTTAATGCATCCCATTATTTTATTTGCTTTAGTAGCAGCTGCCTGACACTGGCCACTAAATGTGAGTTTGTCGTCCACCCATACACCCAGGTCTTTTTCTTTGACGGTTTTGCCCAGAGTTTTAAAATTAAGCACATAATTATACATCTTATTAATTCTACCCAAGTGCATGACCTTACATTTATCCCCATTAAAGCTCATTTGCCATTTATCAGCCCAAGCTTCTAGTTTACATAAATCATCCTGTAATATAAAATTGTCCTCCTCTGTATTGATTACCCTGCAGAGTTTAGTGTCATCTGCAAATATTGAAATTCTACTCTGCATGCCCCCTACAAGGTCATTAATAAATATGTTAAAAAGAAGAGGGCCCAATACTGACCCCTGTGGTACCCCACTGCTAACCGCCACCCAGTCCGAGTGTGCTCCATTAACAACCACCCTTTGTTTCCTATCCCTGAGCCAGCTCTCAACCCACTTACACATATTTTCCCCTATCCCCATTATTCTCATTTTATGTATGAACCTTTTGTGTGGCAGCGTATCAAAAACTCTAGAAAAGTCCATATACACTACGTCCACTGCATTCTCTTGGTCCAGTCCAGAACTTACCTCTTCATAGAAATTGATCAGATTAGTCTGACATGAACGGTCCCTAGTAAACCCGTGCTGATACCGGGTCATGAGGTTATTCCTCTTCAGATACTCCAGTATAGCATCCCTTAGAATGCCCTCCAGGATTTTACCCACAGTAGAGGTTAAGCTTACTGGCCTATAATTACCGAGTTCAGTTTTTGTCCCCTTTTTGAATATTGGCACCACATTTGCTATACGCCAGTCCTGTGGTACAGACCCTGTTATTATGGAGTCTTTAAAGATTAAAATTAATGGTCTATCAATGACTGTACTTAATTCCTGCAGTACTCGAGGGTGTATCCCATCCGGGCCCGGAGATTTGCAATTTTAGTGATTTTTAGACGCCGCTGTACTTCCTGCTGGGTTAAGCAGGTGACATTTAGCAGGCCTTGTGCACACGTTCAGGTTTTTTGCGTTTTTTTTTCGCGTTTTTTTCGCGCTAAAAACGCTATAAAAACTCATTAAAAAAGCATACATTATGCATTCTATCATTTAGAATGCATTCTGCATGTTCTATGCATTTGGGAAAAACGCACCAAAAACGCGTCAAAAACACGTCAAAATCGTTTTTGACGTGTTTTTGGTGCATTTTTTGTGCGTTTTTTCCCAAATGCATAGAATTGCAGGAAAAATGCAGATAATCCACAAAAATAATGAACATGCTCATTTTTTTACCGCAATGCTTTTTTTCGCGGAAAAAAACGCATCCATGTGCACAAAACATGCAGAATGCATTCTAAATGATAGAATGCATAATGTATGCATTTTTAATGAGTTTTTATAGCGTTTTTAGTGTGAAAAAACGCTAAAAAAATGCGAAAAAACCTGAACGTGTGCACATGGCCTTAATGGGGAAATTTTATCACTAGTCATTTTGTCTGTCATGGAATTTTCTTGTGTAAATACTGATAAAAAAAAAGTCATTTAGCATATTGGCTTTTTCCTCATCCTCATCCACCATTTCACCCAGACTATTTTTAAGGGGGCCAACACTATCATTTTTTAGTTTCTTACTATTTATGTAGTTAAAGAATATTTTGGTATTATTTTACTCTCTCTGGCAATGAGTCTCTCTGTCTCAATCTTTGCTGCCTTGATTTGCTTTTTACAGAACTTATTTAATTTTCTGTATTTATTTAATGCCTCCTCACTACCTACTTCCTTTAATTCTCTAAATGCTTTCTTTTTGTCACTTATTGCGCCCCTTACAGCTCTATTTAGCCATATTGGTTTCCTCCTATTTCTAGTATGTTTATTCCCATACGGTATATACTGTGCACAGGTCCTATCCAGGATGCTAATAAATGTCTCCCATTTTCTTTGTGTATTTTTATGTCTCAGGATATCGTCCCAGTTAATTGCACCAAGATCCTCTCTCATCCGTTGGAAATTTGCCCTCCTGAAGTTTAGTGTCCTTGTCACCCCTCTACTACACATCTTATTAAAGGATACATGAAAACTTATTTTGTGATCGCTATTTCCCAAGTAACCTCCAACCCTTATATTTGATATGCGGTCTGGCCTGTTGGTTAATATTAGGTCAAGCAGTGCCCACCTTCTTGTTGGGTCCTGAACCAGTTGTGAAAGGTAATTGTCTCTCATAGTTGTCAAAAACCGATTACCTTTTCTGGAACTGCAGGTTTCCATTCCCCAATCTATTTAAGGGTAGTTGAAGTCCCCCATAATAATGACTTCTCCTTGAGTCGCTGCTTCATCTATTTGCTTTACGAGGATATTTTCCATTGCTTCCATTATTTTTGGAGACTTATAACAAACCCCTATCAGTAATTTATTATTTTTCCCCCTCCCCTTATCTCCACCCACAGGGACTCTACATTTTCATTAGATTCACCTATATTATCACGCAGGATGGGTTTTAAGGATGATTTTACATATAGACACACCCCTCCCCCTCACTTATCTGTACGGTCATTTCTGAACAGACTATAACCCTGCAAGTTAACAGCCCATGGGGCTGCAATATACTGTTATGGGGTGGTATTATTCTGCTATATATGACTATGGGATGCATTATACTATTATGGATGACTATGGGGGCAATATAGAGACATGAGGCAGACAGCGCATAATTTGCTTGATTTTGCTGTGCAACACTGCATACGGCCAGCATGAGATAATTCTAGCATTTTTTGAAAAAGACCCAGACGAGGTCGAAACGTCACACGCTATTTGCTCTCTTTCTCATCATGAGAGAATTTTTTGTGGTGTAATGTTTTTGTGGTGTAACCATTAAATTTTTTTGCAAATTAATATAAGTATGGCTAGGTTTTAGAGGAGGAAAATAAGAAAAAAATATTTTGAGCCAAATAATGTGCAAAAACCTTTAATTAAATAACAAAATATTATTTTAACATAGTAGACTCAACAGCAGTCAACAGCAGGGGATCTGTGGTGATGCACTGTTATGGGGATCTGTGGTGAAGCACTGTTATGGGGGATCTATGGAGGATTTATGGTGATGCATTGTTATGGGAGATCTGTGGTGACACACTGTTATGGGGGATCTATGGAGGATTTATGGTGACGTATTGTTATGGGGGATCTGTGGTGACACACTGTTATGGGCGATCTATGGAGGATTTATGGTGACGCATTGTTATGGGGGATCTGTGGTGACACACTGTTATGGTGGATCTATGGAGGATTTATGGTGATGCTTTGTTATGGGGGAGCTGTGGTGATGCTTTGTTATGGGGGATCTGCAGGTTACACACTTATCGGGGATCTGCAGATGACACACTGTTATGGGGGACCTGTTAATTACAGTACAGTGCCTGGAGTACCATATATTGTGACTACCATCTCCCTCGTCATTAGGAATACACCCATGTACTGCTTACATGGGTGTATTCTGAAAGATGAGGGAGGTGGTAGTCACAGTTGCAATAAAAACTTTGGCCACATTACATTCCCTCCCTATTTACACCAAATATGGCTACGTCATCCATCAGAATTCACCGATTGCTACATACAGTATATTCGGAAGGATGATGGGCTTGTGCTTCCCTTCAATGTGTGCTCACCTCTCCCAAGGATTGCAAGACGGACCCCCATTTTCCCCCAATTTGGGGGGAAATAAAGTGCGTTTTAAAATTCAAAAATATGGTATATGTTTTTTGCAGGGTGGAGCCAGGCCCAGTATTTTTGGCCTTGTAAACTAGGGTGTCTGCCCTCATGGGATACATCTAGATCTTGCTGGGCAGCCCACCAGATCTAATAGTATGGGCGTCATTAATAGGCTGTAAGCCAGACACTGTGCATTACCTGCATGTGAACAGCGCCCTATACAAGCCTCTTTTGTGCCATTATATTCTAAGCAATCACCCCCTCCATAAGTTGGAATTCTCCACAAAACATTGAGTAAGATCCAATGTAAGAGAACCCTTAGTGTTTTATTTCTAAAACAAAATGTTTTGAAAGAAATGGAGAAAAGATCGATTGTAATATATCATAAGTTATGCTACAGCTTTTATTTTTACAATGTTAGTATTTTTGGAGTAATATTCTATTTGTTTATTTATTTATATTATAGGGTTGGGTTTATGAGAATGCAAATTCTTTACTGTTTCAAAATGAATTAGCGTTTCTGCCTTTTTTCTGTTTTTTTTCTCATATTTTTTAAAGTTATTATTTTTTTTATTTTACATTATTATTTTATTACCAATTAACCCCTTTACCCACCAAGGTGGGTTGCACGGTAATGACCGGGCAAATTTTTACAATTCTGACCACTGTCACTTTATTAGAGAATTTAACTGTGAAACGCGTCAGTAAATCCCACTGATTCCAAGGCTGCTTTTTTCGTGACATCTTGTACTTCATGACAGTGGTAAAAAATGTTTCGATATAAATTGCATTTATTTGTGAAAAAAAAAACGGAAATTTGTCAAAAATTTGGAAAATTTTGCAATTTTTAAGCTTTGAATTCTTATGCACTTAAATAAGAGAGAAATTTCACACAAGATAGTTAATACATAACATGTCTCACATGTCTACTTTACATCAGCACAAATTTTGAAATAATTTTTTTTTGTAAGGACGTTACAAGGGTGAAAAGTTGACCAGTGATTTCTCCTTTTTCCAACAAAATTTACAAAACCATTTTTATCAGGGACCACTTTACATTCGAAGTGACTTTAAGGGGTTTAAATGCTAGAAAATACCCAAAAGTGACACCATTCTGAAAACTGCACCCCTCAACGTGCTCAAAACCACATTCATGAAGATTATTAACCCTTCAGGTGATTCACAGTAATTTTTGGAATGTGGAAAAAAATGAACATTTTACTTTTTTTCACAAAAAATTTACTTTGAACTCAATTTTTTTTTTATTTTCACAAGTGTAACAGGGAAAAATTGACCCTAAAATGTGTTGAGCAATTTCTCCTGAGCATGCTGATATCCCATATGTGGGAGAAAATCACTGTTTGGGCGCACAGCAGAGCTCGGAAGAGGAGAGGCGCAATTTGACTTTTTGAAGCAAAATTTGCTGTAACAATTGGTGGATGCCATGTCGCATTTGAAGAGCTCTTGATGTGCCACCATTGACAGTGACACCATTTTGGAAACTAGATCCCCTCAGGGAACTATCTAGATGTGTGATGAGCACCTTCAATCCACAGGTGCTTCACAGAAGTTTATAACGTGTGAAAAATACTTGGGTATACTAATAGATGAGAGACTGCACATGAGTCAACATGTGATGCAGCAGCAAAAAAGGCAAACATAGTTCTAAGATGTATTTAGAGAAGCATAGAGCCTAGATCACGTGACATAATTATCCCCCTCTACTCCTCCTTTGTCAGTCCTCATCTGGAATACTGTGTCCAATTCTCACTTGCAAATGGAAGCAAGAGAAGCAATGGAATAAAACTGAAAGGGAGAAGATGCAGATTAAATATTAGGAAAACTTTTTGACAGTGAGGGTGATCAACGAGTGAAACTGGCTGCCATAAGAGGTAGTGAGTTCTCCTTCAATGGAAGTTTTCAAACAGAGCCTAGACAGACATCTGTCTGTGATGGTTTAGTGAATCCTGCATTGAGCAGAGGGTTGGACACGATAACCCTTGAAGTCCTTTCCAACTCTATCATTCTATGATTCTAGGATAAGTGAAGGACTACATGCTTCTGCCCCAGTGTTTTGAACAGGAGATTGGGAAGCACCTACCACAAGGGAAGAGGCAGTGGTGCTACCCGATGATATCAATTGTGGACCCAGGCATTCTGCCCATGGAGTTGGGTGCATAGATGGCATGTGCCTTATCATGCAGGTAGTGGTTAAGTTCTTAGTGGTCAGGCACCTGCTGATCTTGGCATGGCACAGGTTGTAAATTGCCATTTTGTTTGTCTCAGAACTCTCTTTAAAAAAGTCCCAGACGGAGAAATTCAGGCGTGTCGGTGCTCTGTGGGACAGTTGCCCATCTTTTCACTCTGTTCAAACTACTGCCTTTTCCTGTCTGTTTCAGGGCTGCTGATATCTTCTCCTCAGTGCTGCTGGCCTCGCTCTGCATGTCAGCTTCCCAGGTTGGGTTGGTGACTTCATCATCCAACACCTCATCTTCCACTCCTACACCCTGATCCTCTTAACTTTGTGACATAACAACAACAAGACTTAGCAGCAACTGTGCTTCATCATCATCTTCCTCCTAGGACAAAATTTGCCTTTCCACACTGTCATCTTCTTGTGACAGAGGCTGCTCTAAGTTTTGTGCATCAATGAACAGTATGTCCTCCTGTCCCTGTTGGAGCATGCAGGTTGCGAGGTCACAATTAAGAAATATTGTTGTAAAGAGCTCCTTGGAGTGTCCTAGAGTGGAATCACTAGTCTCCTATGACTCAACATGGTGGGAGGAAGGAGGACGAAAGTGAGAGCTAAGTGATACAGAATGTAGGCTGGACACACTGGGCTGTGTGGAAGACTGGGTTGTGCTGCCAAGCCTGCTGAAAGCATTACCTGCTATAAAATCGACCACGTGTTCTCACAGTTCTGGCTTCAGAAGTGGTGAAACGTGCCTCTCTGGAAAGTGTGACAGGAAATTATGTGTCATATTGTGCTCCAGCAACAGGCAAACAGGCATAGTGTCACCTGCCCCAAGTCCTCGGCATCTGTTTGCACCATTATCACCACTTCCTCTTCCCCTTCCCTTACCGCATGCCTTGTGCATTTTATAATTGCTAAGTCTCTTGAAACCAAGTTTATTTTTAAGATAAGGAAAAAATTGGTCTCTTTCAGCAGTCAAAGCAGTTTTGGGGAGTTTAACATCACCGTAGTTTAAGAGAAAGAAAGCAAAAGTGTATGGATGACAATCAAATTCAATCCAGAAAAATGTTTCAATGCTTTTTTTTGAGTGTTATATGCCATAGAAATGTGCAGCAAAGCATGTAATACTGTATGGGTGTGAAACTTAACCCAGCAAAATTTTGAAATGCTTTTTTTGGAGTATTACATATCACAGACATGCACTACTGAACACGTGACAATGTATGGCTGAGAAATTTAAGATTGCAAAATATTTTAATGCTTTTTTGGAGTTCTATAGATCACAGGAAATGTCCCCCAGACCACAGAATAGTGTATGGATGTGAAATGTAATCCAGCTACATTTTTCAACTCTTTTTTTGGCATGTTAGGCATCACAGAAATGTACCACGTAACACGTGAAACTGTATTGCTAAGAAATTTAAGACTGCAACATTTTTTAATGCTTTTTTTTCAGTTTAGTAGATTACAGGAAATGTCCTCCAGACCACTGAAAAGTGTATGGATGAGAACTGAAATCCAGCAAAATTTTTAAACACTTTTTTGTTGAGTTATATAATATCAAAGAAATTTATCCCAGATTACTGAATAGTTTATGGGTGAGAAATGTAATCTAGCTAATATTTCTAAGTGTTAGATATCACAGAAACGTATCACAGGATATGTTTAACTGTATGGTTGAGAAATACAAGCCTCCAAATTTTTTTTATGCTTTTTTTTTAATAGATCACAAATATGTACCTCAGACCACGTAATACTGTATGGGTGACTAATTTAACCCTGCAAAGTTTTTAAACTCTTTTTTGGAGTGTTATGCGTAAAAAAATTAATCCAGTACACAGAATAGTGTATGGTTAAGAAATTTAACTGATTAGCTCTTAGAAGGGCTGCTAGTAGGATATTTCAGCTTCAGCCACCAGTATCAAAACTACAGATCTCTGATTCGTTATACTGTGCGTACACAGAACTTGACAAGAACTCTCTTCCTCCAATATGAAGCATCACAGAGCTGTGAAATGGCGTCAGTGTGCTGAGCTGGGCATCACCAGTTCTTTACCAACCTATGATGATGTCACTCAGCCAGCCAATCACAGTAATGCCACAACTAAGATGGCTACTGCATTACAGTGACAAGCAAGCAATCCCCACTTATTGGCTTTGCAACAGGCGCGAAAAATGCAGGGCAAAGATTTGAGTTTTACATAGAGCACCGCCCATAACTCGCCGAGCACTTTTGAGCTCCATGATACTAGAGTGATAACCGAGCATGTTAACGCATCCCTATTCGTAAATTATGGAGATGGCTACTCTTAGTATGCACCTGTGCACACCAGTTTTCTGTTTGTAAGTGACAGTCAGTCTTTTGTTGTTTGTATACCTAGGCCCTCTGACTGAGCACTCCACCCATCAGCCTGTGGCAGTTTTAATAAGGATTCTATCTACCCATATAAATGCAGCCCATGAGAGTAGTCACAGTAGATTGGGTTCCCAGCAAAATAAAATCGCCTTGCCACAGCTGCTGGGCATACAAGAAATGGCCAATTTATGTTCTAAGGTACTTTGTTTTTCATATTTTGTAGAGCACTAATGCAATTCCAGTTTCGTGTGTTTCATGTTTGCATGCTAGAGCCTTACTTACTGCAACTTTGTCAGTTGTGTATGGAGATGGCTACTCTTAGTACGCAGCAAAAGAAGATCGCCTTGCCGCGGCTGTTGACCATACATTTATTGGCAAATTTATATGCTAAGCATCTTGATTGTTTCCTATTTTACAGAGCAGTAAAGCAATTCCAATTTTATATATTTCATTTTTGCATGCTATAGTGTTACAGAATGTGTACTCTTTTGCTTCTTCCCCTGCCAAGGTGATGTAGTATGATCAGGCCATGCTCCTGCACAGCCAGAAACAGTCATTACACAATACATAGCAGGGGCACATGTAGAAGATTATCTCAGCATAAGAACTTTTTTAACAAATCCAATTGAGGAACTTATTAATCCAAGAACTTGTGAATGAAATGTACTTTTTTCATGGGGAAAATCCCAAAACGTCTCTTAAAGGACATCAAAAAGCCTGTTTCCTAAACTAGGTAACCTCAGAATGTCGGATTTCCAGCTTCCGTTTGGTTAAAAAAAATTGTATTTACTTACTTTTTGACACTCGATTTGGATGAAGCCTAAAACTCCTTTTTTTTTTTTAAGCTGGCTATTAGAAATGAGCAAAGATGTACAAGGAGAATTAACTTCTATTCGTATAATACAAAAATCTGCTTTAGACAAAATGCAGAATTTTGGTAATTAGCTTCTCTGTGGATACAGCAAGATGGCGGATGGCTGGTTGCCATTTTGCTTAATTGTGAAGGGTTAAAAACTAAAAAAAATACTTTTACTCCCCTTACAACTCCATTCTCTAGTCCGTCTGCTCCGCACCAACCTCTGTACTTGCCTCAGGGCATCTTCTTATCACCGCTGCCGAGCGCTGAATTCGCACTAGACCATGAAATACGGCTTTGATGAGACCCGGAATGTTTCCTCACATTCACACATAGGACCGGTGGGCACGTTGTGACAACATGATGTTGTGATCATACATACGCCAGCACAGAAACATCCAGGGCCTCATCAGACCTGAATGTCCCGGCCTAGCTTGACAAGAACCGGGGATTCAATGTCCAATGGCAGTGATAAGAAGATACCCAATGTGGGACATTGCCAGACGAGGAGGCCAGAGAGTTGAGCGGTAAGATGAATATAAGTAACTTTGAGGTCTGAAGCAACCCCAGATCAAATTAAAGGACATTCAATTCCTGGAAAATAACTTAATCAAACTTAATCAAAGTTGACTAATCAAAGCAAATCACAGCTAAGACCAACCCTCCATGAGAGA